>NC_049192.1:2790000-4185000 GCF_009769625.2 Cygnus olor
CTTAGCCATGTGCTGCCGCCTCCCTCCTGCGACCTGCCGCCGCTGCCCTTCCTCTTTTGGTGCCGCTGAGCCCCCCAAAACTCAGCAGCTCGCCCAACAACGCAGGCAGGGGCTGCCTGAGCCCACCTGGCCACCTCCCTGCCCCAATCCACAGCTTTGCCAATCCGCTGCTGGGACTTAAATTATAAAAAGTGGGACGTTTCCAGCCCCCGGGGCTGCAGACGGCTGACACCCGCAAGCTCCAGACACTAAGAAAAGAAGCCGACACGGAGAATCCTTGCAATCCTTTATTTCCGAGTGCTGGGCTAAGGATTCTGTGGCCAGAGCACTGCCAAATCCAGCGCATTTCGGCAGGGCCGAGAAGCAGCAGGGGACGCCACGGGGGCAGCCCAGCCCCTGGCAGCAGCCCCCTGCCCTCCCGGCACCGCTGCGCGTGCCGTTCGCCTCCCGCCACCCGCGCCTTGTCCTCAGCGTGCCGTGCGGCCGTGCTAATCTCAGCTGTTTCATAATTAACAGGGCTAAACGCGAGATGGAAACACCAGCCTCTCCGTTAGCTATGCACAGCACGGTTTAAAAATCACAGCGGGGGGGGGGGGGGGGGCGCCCATTCGCAGGCTCGGCCCAGCACAGAGCAATTCTCTGCTGGGCCAGGGCTGGGCACGAGCAGCCCCCACCAGGCAATTTTGTCCACAAAGATCGCTCTTCCTTTCACTCTGCCTTCACCCATCCCTGCACCTTTAAAATAACCGGCTCTGAACGCAGCCTTGCTTATCCCCATCCCTTCTCGGCGAATACCCAAGCTGGTGTCCTTGATGTCTGTCCAAACCTGGACTCGTTCTGGCTGTGGCCTGAGGCTCTCTGGGTGTCCCGCTGTAACGGTTAGCAGCAGGGACTGGGTGCTGGGACTGCTTCCCAGCACGAATTTCATTCTCGAAATCCATCTGCAGGCTGGGACACGGGGCTGAGCACCAGCGCCCCTCAGCAGTTTCTGCACAGTAACCCCTCTCTGGGTTATCAGCAGATCCAACAGCTGTTTGACAGTTAATAGGACAGCAGTTACCTCCTCAAAGAAACAGATCATCAGCTCAGATGGGAAATATTTGTCCACAGCATCGTGAAAAATCAGCGTTTTCAGTCCCTGCACCCTTCCTGCCCCAGCTCTTCCAGGAGAAAACCTGAGCCCAGCTGCGCGCATGGAGGAACGGGAGCAGCGGTGCAGGTGGCTTCAGTCCTGTGCTAAAGACCTCAGGTGGGATTCCTAACAGGATCCCTCTCTTACCAGCCCTCCTCCATCCCTCAAATCTCGCTCTGGGACTGGGCATCAGCACGGCCCTGCCTTCCCCACCCCTGGGAGAGGCACAAACCCCGGCAGCCTCCACCCCCGGCTCCTCCACCCCGGGGAGGAGAGGAGCTGTCCTCCACAAGCCCCCCGCGCCCCGAGGGAACGTCTGCCCCCCCCCCCCGTGGCAGCCCTACCTTATCGGCCAGGCTCTCGGTGTCCTCGGTGAGCAGGTAGACGGCCCCGCTCTCCGCCAGGAGGATGGCAGTGTCGGTGGTGGAAGAGGACCTGGGCCGGCCCTGGTGCTGATGCAGGATGGCGGTGAGGCTGCTGTCCTGGGGGGCTTTTCGGACGAGGTGGGGGCTGCCCTTTTGGGGCTCCAACGAGCCGCTTTTGGCCCGCCGGCTGCCGCTGTGCAGGCTGGTGCCGCGCTTGATGGAGGGGCGCGAGCGGATCTGCTGCAGCACCCGGTTGAAGGCGGTGGGGCGCGCCGGGAGGTCGTGCAGGGAGACGGCGTAGGAGACGCGGTGCATCTCGGGGGAGCGCTCCTTCTCGTCGGGGGAGTCGTGGTCCGACAGCCCGTAGTGCGGCGGCAGCGAGTCCTGCGAGTTCTGGTGCTCCCGCTCGCGCGACCGCCGCCGGCTGTGGAAGAGGTGCTTCAAGCCGTGGCCGAACATGGAGCCTTCGGAGAGCTGCTGGATTTTCTGCGGGGGAAGAGAGGAAACGATGCCCCGTTACTTTTCCGACAGGCTGGCATCACCTCGCTCCCAGGGCTGTTAGATGTTGCAGCAGCTGGATGTCACAGGTGCCCTGGCAAGTGACAAATGTCCCCCAGGGATGTCCCTGGCACGGCTCGCACCACAGCTGTGTGCCACGGCCCACCGCGCAGCTCTGATGGACGGTGCCTGTGCCAGCACCGCACCGAAATGGGATGCTTAGGGGCTAAAGAGCTTCTGGAGGGTGCTGGGGACCCTCGCACCAGCCCAAAGGGACCCGCCGGGGGAGGCAGCCCTGCTGTGGCACAGCTGCTCCTACCCGTGGCTGTCAAACGTCAGCGCCCAGCTGGCGGCACGGAGGGCTGAGGACATGCGAGGTGGCTCGGGATGGCTCAGGGCTACGGCTCCAGCAGCATCACCCACACCAGGGGAAGGTCTCTGACGGGTGCTGGCAGCCCCAAGAGCTGCAGGAAGCCCCGTACAAAGCCACACGTCCCTCTGAGACACCTCAGCCCGAGGGGCAGCAGGGGCAGAGCAGCATTTTCTTCAGCAAGAAAACCCACGGTCACCCCCTGCCTCGGAGCCTCGGCCGCCAACGCGCTGCCAAGAGCCAGCTCCTCTCCAAAATGGGATTTTCCACAGCCCCCCAGCCCAGCACGGACCAGGCTGGCCCCGTGTAACGGTGACACCGCGGCTCACGGCCAGGGCAGCCTCACCCCCCCAGGAACCAGCAGACAACGCGGCACGAGCCTGCTCTCGGCACCGTCTCTGTTTCGGAGCTAAGCGAAGCACCCGAGCCTTGAGGCCGGCGATCGTGACCCTGCTGCGGTCCGGGGACATTTCACCCCCGATTCAGTGCGGTTGGGACCTCTCCCTGGGGATGCCGATTCCGGTAATCGCAGCGCCGTCATTTACTCGTGCCTGAAAACAAGCGAGCAGCAGGCTCCGAGCAGGGAGCTAATAACAGCCCCAGCAGGCACGTGGCAAAATCCTGCTCTCTCAAGGAGGGGTCAGGTCTGGGACCGGCTCTGGGAGCTGCGGGTGGCCACGGGACTTCGCGTCTGTACGGAAAGGACCCCACCTCCTAAAACCCCGGGCACGAAAACCCCAACGTCCCAGCCCATAAGGGCCTAATTCGCATCACACCCGCAATGTTCCCGAGGAATCGGGGTGTTACGGACAGCAAGGAGATCCCGTGTCGCTAAACGCTGCTGGGAAAGCCCTTAATCCTTCCGTTATCCGCCCGTAATGAAAACCTATATCCTTGTGGTTTTTCCCCAGAAGTATAGAATAAATCCACGGTGCTCAATTGCTACTCGGGGAAATTGTGATTTAAATTTTCTTCTATTTATAGAGTCTCTATGGAAACAGAGAGAGCATTAGGCAGGTAGTAACGCCAAACCCCCAGATTCCCACCACCGAGGGTACGGCGCAGCCCCGGGCGTGCAGTTAGCCCCTGGGAAGGTGCGGGTGGGAAGCAATGGCACTGCCCTGCCTCGGGGAAAAGGGGGAGGAAACCAAAGCGAAGCCTGCCATGAAGGCCCTTCTACAGCACCGGCACGGCAGGGGGAAGGCGGCTGCTCTCGGAGCCCGGCAGCTCCATCCGACAGAAATTCACCTGTTTGGAAAAACCAACACAAAACCAACACCTCTCCTTGGGCCCCCTCCAGCTTCTCCCGAAAGAACCCTTCAGGGGCTCCGCCGGGACTGGGGAGATCTGCGGGGAGGGAAGGGAAGGGAAGGGAAGGGAAGGGAAGGGAAGGGAAGGGAAGGGAAGGGAAGGGAAGGGAAGGGAAGGGAAGGGAAGGGAAGGGAAGGGAAGGGAAGGGAAGGGAAGGGAAGGGAAGGGAAGGGGCAACAAGGAGAGGCAGAATCGTGCGATGGTTATTGCAGAAAATTTCCCACTGCAAAAACTCCGCTTTCTGACGTTACTTCGGGGTCTGACTGCGCTCCCAAAGCAGAGGCATTTTTCTGGCACGCAGCCCCCGGTGGCTCGGAACAGAGTGTCTGCACGGGCTATTTTGGAGCAGCCGTTGCTTAATAACTGATGCAATGGACACGGAGGTTAATCTGGCTGCGTGGACAGCTGTACGGCGCTAGGGTTATTACCGAAATACATCTTTTTGGGGTCTTTTATTAACGCAGGCAGGGGCTCCTGCTGATGCCAGGGCCTGGTTTCCACGGACTTCAAGGAGCCGCTCCCGGCTGGCGTCCCTCCGTGAGCGGATCCGACCTCGGTTCGAGCTGCACAAAATCCCCCGTTCCCAGCCCACCGCTCTGCCTGGCCCCACGGGGACGCTGGGGCTGGAAAGGACCCCAGAGCCCGCCTTGATCCCGAACCCCCGGGTCTTGCAGGAAGGCACGGATCCCGATGACCGTCCCAGGATGCTGCTCCCCTGCACCGCGCTGGGGGACCGCTGGGTTTTGCCCTTGATGCCCCCCCTGTGCCGAAACCCCCCGGTTCCTCACTAAATGTTTTTTTCAGCTCTCTGCTGGGCCCTGCCCCAGTACCCAAACCTCCTTTCTTGGGTTTCAGATGCGCAGGGAGGGGATCTTGTTGCCATAACCTCCCAGCACAGCCCCATGCTGCGCAGTCCCGCTCAACTCTTCTTATTATTAATAATTATTTATAGCCCTGGCCCACCCAGGGGCTCCAGCCAAGACTCGGCAGCCCGCTGGAAGCACTGCAAAGAGACTGGGAAACCACCCCAAAGCACCCCAAAGCATCCATCCCGTCCAACACCCAGCGTTTTAGGGCATGGGGGGAGCCGTTCCTACCAGCACCCCGCAGCCAGGCTGGGGACCGGGGCAGGGTCCCCCCCCGTGGGGCAGCACCGGGAGCTTTCACTCCTCCGCCGCGCCTGGAACAAGCCCTGGGAACGCGCTGGGGTCCCAGGAACATCTCCTGCCCGGGACGATGCTCTCCTCGGGGGCTGGGGGCTCAGCGTGAAGCCCCCGGGTGGAACGGGGGGGACCCGCTGGGGTCCCTGCCGGCACCCCGAGAGCTTTGGGGGAGATGGTGACGGATGAAGCTGCTCCGGTGACCACGGTGCTGCTGCTGCTCGAGCTGCTTGACAGCAGCTCTGCTCCGCCAGCCCCAGGGGACCCAGCTCACCTTGGCAGTGTCCTTTTCAGACCAAAATACGCTTGGAAAATTGTTCGTGCGAGGGATTAAATATAAATGTACCTCGGCGTTCAGAATAGGGACCGGCGACCTTTATGGAGAGGCGTCGTCCTCTACATCCTGCCCCGGGAAGGGGCAAAAAAAAATGAACCCAGCCAGTGGGACGGGGCTGCCACGAGGGAATGGGGGGTTCACGTTTCCCCCCGACCCCCCAGCCACCCCCCTCCCAGCCCCGCTGCTCGGGGCAGGGCACCCACTGCACCCACAGCAGGGGCTGCACGCCCCACGGTGGGACCTCCCCGTGTCCTTCATGCCCCGTGCCCCAGGAGAGGCTCCAGGAAGCCCCTGGGAAGCTGATTTTCCATTTTCGTGGGTTTGGATCAGGCCCGGGGAAGGGGAAGGGCTCAGGACGGCGCCCTGGAGTCGCTGCTGCTCTTTTGGGTTCTGGGTTCGAAGGAGGGAGTGGCCAGAGCCGTGAAGATCGAGACGGTGAAACTAGAGAAGGGACGTCAGGCTTCAACTTTCAGCCCTCTGTCAGAGCAGCCCCTTTGGGAAAACAGAAGGAAACCCAGGGAAAGCACTCGGATGAGAGATGCTCAGGGGAAGTGGGAGTGGGGCCGAGCAGGGAACGGCTCCGGGGAGGCACCGCGGGACCCCGGCAGCCTCCAGCCGGAGAGGCCCGGCTGTTTCCCTCTGCAGTGTTTTGTATGGATCCAGTCACTCTGCTGCAGAGCACAGAAATCGCTGCCACCCAACATATTTTTAAGCAGAACTATGTGTCATGCATCTGCTTTTGCCAGAAGTGGTTTTTTTTGGTTTTTTTTTTTTTTTTTCCCCTAATGGAGCCTTCGCTCTCAGCAAAGGAGCTGGATGTGGGGCTGGGGAAAGCGAAGCGGCCGTGGGTTTGCTGGGGTCTGGGGACGGAGACAACACAAAGCAGCCTTCTGTATCCAGGTCACCAGCTCAAAAGCGTCTTAAGCGTAAAAAAACCAAAAAAACAGTTGACATCTGACGCTCGCTGGCCGCCCGCTGGGAGCTGAGCTTGCGGGTCTCGGTGCGGGGCACGAGGCCAGCCCGCGGGGGCTGGGCACCCCCCCGGCACGGTGGACGCGGCACGGGAAGAGCAGCTCCAGCGGGGTTTGGGGCAGGAAATCCTTCCGATTACGGTTTGCATCCTAAAGCTGCCACCGATTGCAGCGACAGGAGGCGAAGCGGCCGAATTCGTGGTGGCGGTGGTGGGGCGAGGAACGAGCAGCGGGCTCCCCCGCGGAGGCTGCGGGCAGCACCGGGCCGCAATTCATCCTGCGCTGTGCCTGGCAAAGCAACTTGGAGGATTCAGGCAATTAATTGCTGAGCTGCAGACGCGTTAAAGGCGAGCATCAAGAGGCAAACCCGCATCAGGGCACCGTCCCCGCATCAATAAAATCAATGGCACTTTGGCTGCCGGTGTCGCCGTGGGCTGGACCACGCCGAGCTCCAGCCGGGGCTGGACGCGCCATCCGAGGGACGCGGGTGGCTTCCCGGTGACAACCCCGCTGCCACCTCCTCTTCACAGCAGGGCCACGCCGGGCAGCTTGGAGCTCCTTCGGCCCCTGTCCCCCGTCCCCCCCCTCTTTTTGGTTTTGCACAGGTGAAAACGGACGCAGGCGGTGGGACGGAGGCCGGGGACCACGCGGATGGGAGGCAGCCCTTGGCCAAGCCCAGGTGGCACCTGAGCCCCCTCGAGGTAAGGGAATCCCACCCCAAAAAGCCCCGGGTGACCCCAGGCACCCCTGGACGTGTCGTCCCCTGGCGCAGGGCTGTCCCCTCCAGCTGTTAGGGCAGCGGCTGCGCCCCACGCCAGCAAAGCCAAGGCCGCCTCGCAGGAAAGGCACCACCCGGGCGAGGAAAAGGCACGGCGCGTCGGAGCGGGAGGCAGCCCGCACCCACGGGGCTTGTCGTGCTTAGGGCAGCCGGGCTGAGCACGGGGACGGGGGTTTTGTTTCAAGGCTGCCGCTCAGGAGGGGATGCAGCCCGGCAGTCCTGGCTCTGCTCCCCAGCTCCCCACGGGACCTCAACCTAACACCTGGCCGAGGCAGGAGTGTCCCACCACCACGGTCCCCTTCCTGGGTGCCAGGCTCCCTCTGGGTGGCCAGGGCCGTTTCCCACTTTTGTCCCGGTCTTTCTGAAACCCCAACCTGGAAGTGCCACCGAGCCACCGCCGCCCCGCGAGCACGCTCCGCTCGCAGCCGCCCCACGCTGCAGCGCCTGCAACCCGCCGAGGTCCGAGCAGGGAATTCAGCTCTGCGGGAAAAGCCACCCCACGCCGCAGGGACCTTTTGCGAAGGGCCGGGGACCCGAGCTGCTCCCTTCCCAACCCCCCGAGAAATTTCTGCCCAAACTTCAGCCGGGACCGGCTGCCCGTACCCCTGCCGGCGGTGCCTCCCGCAGCGCCGTCCTCGTTTTCCTCATTAACCGGACCCAGCCCGGAGGCACTCAGGGAGCAGCCCCGGGGCCACAGCCCTAATCCCGTGCCCTCCCGCACGGTAACCCCGGGGGTTATTTATTAGGGTCTGCTCAGCCCCCCTGCACGGGGACGGCGCTGTGACCCTCCCCTGGATCCCAGGGAAGCCCGCTGGGGTGATGCAGCCCCCCCAGGAACACCCCACAGCGCGACCCCCCTGCCCGCAGCCCCCTTGCCCAGGGCTGGTGGTGACACCGGGGTCCCCCCAGCTCCCCCACCCTGCCCTATTGTTATCGCTGCTCTTGGGGGTCGGGTGGCAGCGGGGTGATGGCCTCGGTGGTGCTGAGCCCTGTGTGCGTGCTAACGGGCCGCGAGGCATCCCCAACTTGGGGGGTGACCACTGCTGGGGGGCACCCGCGCCCTGGGGCATGTCCATCCCCGGCAGCACCCCGCTGCGGGAGCGTCCCTGTCCTGGAAGCGTCCCAACTGGGACCTGCTGGGACCGGGAGCATCCCAGAGCATCGTCACTGCAGGAACGTCCCCGCCCTGTGATCGTTGTGGGACCGTCCTCATCCCAGGAGCATCCCATCCCAGGAGCATCCCCCAACCGAAGAAATCCCCAAAGAGCATCCCAAGAGCACCCCCAAACCAAGAGCACCCCCAAAGCACGAGTGTCCCCATCCCAAGAGCATCCCCACCCCGGGACCACCCCCACCCCAGGAGCCTCCTCATCCTGGCAGCCTCCTCACCCCGAGAGCATCTTCACCCCAAGGGCGTCCCCCTCGCGGGAGCCGCCCCCCCCCCGGTGGGAGCACCGCACGCCCCAAGGTGACACCAGCGGCGCCGCGGGGGTGCTGGGACCCCTCCGCCCCCCCCCTGCCACCACAACCCCAGCGGCCGCCCGCCGCACCGGTAACCCCGAGGGGACCCCCGGAACCACCCAGGGGCCCTCACCCCCCGGGCCCCCCGGGCCCCCCGGGGCCCCCCCCGGCGCCTCACCTTGAGGTCGGGGGGCTTGGCTCTGGGCGCAGGCCCGCTGCCCACCTCGGGGGCCGCCGCCTCCCCTCCCTTGGCCTCCATAGCGGCGGCACCGAGCGGCTCCCCGGCGCCTCCGGGCTCCTCCTCGGGCTCCCGCAGCTCGTCCGACCGGCACCGCTTCATGCCGCCGCTCCGCGCCCCCGACCGCCGCGACCGGCGGCGCCTACGGCCGCAGCACCGGCGGCGGCGGCGGCGGGGGGCGGCGGCAGCCGGGCGGCCGCTGCGGGGCCCGAGGGCTGCGCGCCCCCGGCCCGGCCGCTGCTGCTGCTGCTGCTGCTGCTGCTGCCGCCGCCGCCCCGCCGGGCCCGGCCCGGCCGCCGGCCCCGCGCCGCGGCGGCCCCGCGCCCCCCGGCATCGCCGCCGCCGGCCGCCGGCACCGGGCGCCGGAGTTGAGCGGCGGCCGCCGCGGCCAATGGCGAGGCGGGGAGGGCGGGGCGGGGGGAGGCGATTGGCTGAGGCGGCGCGGGGTGGAGAGGGGCGAGGGGCTGGGGGGCCGGGGGGGCCGGGGGGGCGAGGGGGGGCCGGGGGGGCGCGGTCCCGTGAGCGTGCTCGGGCACCGGGGGTGGCTCGTTGGTAGCTCCGGTCGCGTACCTTGTGGCCGTTCGTTGTCTCTTAATTAATTCATTCACATTTGAGTAATTTAATATTTTTCTTTTCTGGCGGATTTTTTTAATTTAAATTAAATTGTTTTTTTTTTTTTTAATTTAGTATTTTGGTTTTCTGGACTTTTTTCATTTTTAAGCCATTAATTTATTATTTTTAATTTAGCATTTTTATTTTCTGGCGAGTTTTAATTTTAAAATTATTATTTTTTAAGTTAGTTTTTTATTTTCTGGTGTTTTTTATTTTTAATTATTGTTTCAATTTCATATTTTCATTTCTGCCCGGTTTTAATTTTTAAATTATTATTATTACTTTTTTAAATTTGGTAACGTAGGGGCAGTTTTTATTTTAAAACTAATTTATTTTAATTTACTGTCTTTATTTTCTGGCATTTAAACATTTTTAAAATTATTGTTTAATTTATTATTTTTTATTTTCTGTCAGACTTTTATTTTAAAATTTATCGATTAATTTTATTTTCATATTTTTGTTTCTTCCCCCGTCCTTCCGCACTGAAGCACGCTGCAGCCCCATGCGCGCAGCCCTGCAGGGAGCTGCTGGCCGGGGCTGCCCTGGCCGTGGTGCTTCTTTGCCCCCGTCCCGGTGCAGCCCCGAGGCCGGGGCCCAGCCTGCTGCTGCCACCCGCGTCCCCACCCGCGTCCCCACCCGCGTGTGCCCCGTTCGGGGTCAGCAGCGAGCGGCCCTGCCAGCTGCAGAGCTCTGGGACAGGCCTGGCCGGGTGGCGGCTCCCAGCTCCGCCATCCCAAGGCACGACATTTTCGCCAGGCTCTCTTCGCGCCAACAAGAAATAAAGGGCCTGGGAGCAGCACGGGGGGGTTCTGCAAACAAGCGGCCGTGCCAGGATTCTGTGATTCTGCGATTCTATAAAGCCATGGTTCTGTGGTGCTAGGAATCTGTGATTCTGGGCTTCTCCGGTTCTCTGATTCCATGGTTCCGTGCTGCTGTGATTCTGTGCTGCTATGGTTCTGTGGTTCCATCATGCTGCGATGCTGTGGCTCTGTGGTTCTACGATTCTATGGTTCTGTGGTTCTATGGTTCTGTGATTCCATGGTTCTAAGGTTCTGTGGTTTTATGGTTCTGTGGTTGTGTTTCTGTGACGCTATGGTTCTACGCTTCTCTGTTCCTGTGATTCTGGTTCTGTGCTCCTCTGGGTCTATGCTTCTCTGTTCCTGTGCTTCTCTGGCTCTGTGCTTCTCTGTTTCTCTGGCTCTGTGTTCCCTTCCCGCAGCACCTCTCCCCACCCCGTACCCCGATGACCCGCAGCACCCCACCTGCCCGCCCTGCGGCCGCCCAGCACCGGGAGCCGCCCGTTGGGTGCCGCGGGCGCCAGCCCCGGGCCGTGCAGCCCCGGCCGCCCTCAGAGCCCCAACACCGCGACGCCGGGCCTGGAAGGAGGCGGAGGCAGCGCCCCAGGCCCCTGCAGCCCCCCGAGAGGGCCCGGGCTTCGTGGGGCGACCCAGCTCAGGCGGCGAGGCAGGAGCCGGGGACCGAGGACCTCTGCCCGGTGTCACTGCCCGTTTGGGAATAAAAATGAGGGTTTTGCTCTGGTTTAACTGGAGAGTGGCAACAGGGATGGCGTTAAGGGGAGCCCCCGCTTCACTGCGGGGGTCCGCAGCCCTCACAGCGCCTCTCCGCCGGTCCCCTCCGACGGGATCAGCACCGTGGGGAGGCCTCAAGCAGGCCGCCATGACCACCCGGGAGGCCTCACGGAACTACACTTCCCACAACCCCCCCCAACCCCGCGGCGCAGCGGGCCTACAACTCCCGGCGCTCCCCGCGCGGCGCGCGGCCTCCCCGCGCCGCCGAACTACGACTCCCGGCGTGCCTTGCGCGCTCGGGGTCCGCCCGCCCTCCTCCCCCCCTTTGCCCCGCGGCGCCCCGATAAAGGTTCCGCGCCGCCCGCCGCGCGCCTCGCTCAGGCGCTGCCCCGGCAGAGGAAGGGCGGCGGCGGCGGCGGGGGTCGGGGAGGCGGGAGGGGTGGGGGGGGGGCGGCGGCGGCGAGGCCGGAGGAGAGGCGGCAGCGTGGCGGGGGCCGAGCGCGGCCCGCGGTGGGGAGGGGATAGCGGGGCGGACCCGCAGGACATGGAGGGCGAAGGCGCCCCTTCATGGCGGGGGCCCGGCGGGGCGCTCCGCGAGCTGTGCCGCTCCTTCGGCCACTACAACCGGCACCTGGCGCGGCTGCAGCACAACCTGCGCGAGACCAAGAAGTTCTTCCGCGACGTCAAGTACTCCCAGGGGCACCCCTTCGCCTCCGCGACGCCCGCAGAAGGATCCCCCGCCGCCGGCTTTGGGGACGGCTCCCCCCGAGATGGCGGTGAGGGGGGGGCCGGGGGCGGCGGGCGGGGCCGGGCTGGGCTGGGTCGTGGGGGGGGGGCGCCCTGAGGGGCTGGGGGGGTGCAGCTGGGTCCGGGGGGGGGCGAGGGGTGTGTGGGGTGAGGGGCTGGGGGGGAGAGGGGGGCTCTGAGGGGTGCAGCTGGGTCTGGAGGTGGGGTGGGGGGGTCTGGTCTGTGGGGTGGGGGGTGTCTGGGTGTGTTATGGGGGTGCAGGTGGGCTTTGAGGGGTGCAGTTGGGTCTGGGGGCACGGGGACTGTGGGTTGAGGGGCATCTGGGTGTGTTGTGGGGTCTAGGTAGGCTGTGAGGGGTGCAGCTGGATGTGGGGGTTCGGGGTCTGTGGGGTTCGGGGGTTGTGAGGGGTGCAGCTGGGTCTGGGGTCTTGGGGCCTGTGGGGTGGGGAGTAAGGGGCAAGTAGAGGGTGGTTGGTTGTGCTGTGGGGGTGCAGTTGGGTCTGGGGGCACGGGGACTGTGGGTTTGTGGGTGTCTGGGTGTGTTGTGGGGGTGCAGGTAGGCTCTGAGGGGTGCAGCCCCGTGACAGGGTGCTGTTGAGGGGCTGCGGGCTGTGCTCTGGGGTTCAGAGGGGCTGTGGGGTTGGCGTGCACGTAGGGAAGTGGGGTGACTTGGGGTGGAGGTGAGAGGGGCTGTGGGGGCAGGTCGGAGTGTGGGCGAGGACTTGGGGGGGGGCTGGATCCTGCACGGAGGTGTGGGGAGGAAGGTGAGGCGCCCCCGGTGCGGGGTGGGCCTCGCAGCGTGGTTGTGAAGCTTCGTCGGGGGTGCTCGTTCATCCGCTTGATCTTCATCTGCGGCTGTTGACAAACATTGCTGCTGGTTGGAGACCTCCTGCCGTGTGCAGGTCCTCCTATTCTATAAGACCGTCTTGTGAGGAGAGCTTAGCGTGACATTAAATATATATATATAAAGGTCTTCTTTATTTGTTTCCAAATGGTTCATGAGTCATCTCCGTTGGCTACTTGTCTGCGCTTGTTTTATGCTTATAATTCTGGTTTGAAAATTGAAGGGTTGTTGAGCTCTCCTGTCAGTCTGTGTCAAAAAGAAGTGAAGTGTTCCACGTGAACTTTCGGAACAGAAGTGGATAGCTGTCGAAAAATCTGGTCTGTTTGTTTACATCTTTCTGTGACTTCAAAGAAGCAGGAACTGGTCGGTTTCGCTTGCTTTCTATTAGTCTAAACGCTGTTTGAGTGGCAGCACTCAGCTGGAGGTGTTCTTCTGTTTGGGTACTTCTTGTCCAGCATTGCCAGCCACGTATCAGCTGCGTCCTGAAAGTCTGCTTATGGGGCTTTGTGGGTGTGGAGGCAGCATTCGTTAAATATTCCTGACATGGGTACGTATTTCACCAAGTGTCCGGCCTGTTCTTCTTACCACAGAGTGCTCGAGACTTCCTAGCTGTCAAATACTCACCTTGAGCTGGTTTGAGTTTATATTGAATGTGGTGCCAGTTGGCCCTTAAGTATCAGGACTTCGGGAAACGCGGAGCGCTTTAGATCTTGTTTGTGCGAACAGTAATAACAGTGCAGGCTCTTGGTTCGGGCTTTCAGACAGAAGAAGTTGTATAGCATTCACTGTTCTTAAGAATAAAACTTAAATCAGTTGTTTTCGAGCTGTTATTAAAGTGGCAAGGTGTTCCAGGTGGGTATGGAGCAAGGTAGTAAACCTGCTCCAGGTTAGGTGAGGAGCTGAGGTGGCAGCCTTGAGGGGAGTGTGGAAGGAGGGGGAGGATGAAGAGCAGGGCTTGGTGAAGGATGGAGCCTGGCTGTCTTCAGTGAGTCACCGGCAAAATAACTGTGAACCAATGCGGGTATATATGTGTGCGTGTGCGTGTGTGGATGTTGTAAAAGCATGAAAAGACACAAGCCTTTGAAACCCAGAGCACTGGTATAGCTTATTGCCTGTGTGCCTGAATTACCACCTCTGAATGGAGCTTCTTGTTTCTCGGCAGTTTCGGTTGATTATAGATTTCCAGCGCTCTCTGAAACTTAGCGGATGCTTTCTCTGTTAATAAACACTTTTTCCTCTTTCTAACACGGGGAAATTATTTGAAGTGCCAGAGTTTGAGGCACGTTTTGTACTGGCTCCGGAACCATTTTTCCTAGGCTCTGCCCTACAAGTGGTTTCCCATTAAGCGGCGTTTTGATAAATCAGTTCCAAAGACTGCTCGCAGGGCTCTGCGGAGCGTGGAGGTGTGGATGCCAATGGTTTGTGAAATGGGTAGGAAGCGGGAAGTGAAATGGACAGGACGCTTATTGCCTGCAGTTGAAGTGGAAAAATAAACTGCGAAAGTAAATCTAGATGTCTTGGAAACAAAACACATGTGCGGATTTTGCTTTTGGGACACCCGCAAAGCTGTTGCAACAGCGTAGAAACGTAACTGCCCTTTGAATCAGCAGAGATCGAGCGACCTAAATGCAGCCTGGGCCGCTCCGTCTGAGAACAGCCCCAGGAACCCGCCAAGCTGGGCGATTAAAGGAGGAAATGTGGCCCACCTTCCTCTGCTGAGGAGGATGACGAGCAATGTTTGGCAACAGTGGAGCGTCGCTTACCAGGTGTTTCCTCTGTGGCCTTAGCACCAGGACATATTCCTTATGGTAAGAGAGGGAAAATAACTTCAAGGGAGAAAGGAGTTGTGAAAATAGAAGCACCGAACCAAATCCTGCCTGCTTTGTCGTGAATAGTTTTTTTTACAGTGACTTGTTAAAGGGCTGTGCCAACCCTGCAGCTTCAGCCTGGGCAGGTCTGACAGCTGCTTGTTGAGTTTTCACTTGGTTTCCTTCTTGGTGCTGTTAGCGAACGTGCTTTTTACAGAGTCAGTATGAAACAAGCCTTAATTAGGGATTCAGTAACGTTTTTTTCTACTGTATGTAAAGGTACTAAGGGAAAAACCAGCAACTGTGCTTTGTACTAGCTGTGTTTTTCTTTGTTCTGTGCTTGAAGCAGTTGAAACTCTTTGACCTAGGAACCGGAGGTGTTTTTTTTTTTCCCCTGTACATTTCTTGCTTTCCTTCGGGAAGTAAACTGAGCTGCACCTTTTGCCCGGGTAACCGCGGCATCTCCAGAGTGCTGGTTAGTAGCCGTGGTATTATTTTAATGAGTGTGTGCTGGGAGAGAAGCCCTGGGCCTGGTAACGTGATGGTTCCGCACGTAGGTGTGTTTTGGGGGGCGGCGGGGAAGGGGGTGGATTAACCCACGGGCTTGGAGGAGTTCTTGTCCTGGTGCTGTACTGACCGAGGCTGTGAGTCCGGGTTAAAATGTGACGGTTCTGCCTGTGATCCCCCAAAGGTCGGTTAGGCTTCCCGTTGTGCTGGCAGGTCCCTAGGCATGAGACGAGCTTTAGGACTAGGTACTGTGCGGGGAGGTGGTGGGGAGGGTTCTCGTGAAGAAACTCCTCAAATAAAGACGGTAGAGAAATGAGATGGGAAACGCAGTCAGCCCGCCTTAAAAAGGGGGCGAGCGAAGCGCTAAGGGCATCGGCAGGTTCGGCAGATTCAACCTAAGGTTGTTTTGCCGAGACTTGGGCTGAATTCTGGGATGAGTCTGGGTGAGAGACTTCCTTGTTCTCGCACAGGCTGCCTTTCATCCCAAGGGGTTTAATCGGATGCACGCGCTTAAGGACTCCCCTGCAGCCAGTTGTCTGAGTGGTTATCACATGTCTCCAGCTGGTACGGTACGCGGGTGCCGTGCAGCGCCAGGGGAAGTCTTTGATAAAGTCCTGCTACGGGCAGGAGGTGCTCGCACGGATGGGAACCTCGCCGCTTCTCCTCAGCGAGCGGGTTGTGAATCTGCTCTTCGTTAGGTCAGCGCCGCGGGGGCTGTGTTCTGCCCAGCTTGTCGTGCCTTCCTTGCCGAAACCGACTGCAGGAAACTCGTTCCGTCAATGCCGTCACAGGGAGGTTGTGTGCGAGAAAGGTGCCTGAAAGATAGGGTATTTATTTGTACGTCCCTTCTGTGCTTCGGTGGCTTCAGCTGAGCTGCTGGACTTCAGTCATCTGGCGTTGGCAGTAACGTACAAATGCAGAAGGTGCCCAGAACGAGCAGAGGGTGAAATCTGCTTCTTCCTTTCTTGTTAAAAGCCCGTGTAAAGGAGACTTCGTGGCCTGTACAGCTCCTTCCAGAGCTGTTTTTTTTTTTTTGTGCTTGATATCTGAAGAGCGAGCTTGAATTCCAGCTGGAATTCAACAGATGTAACTGGATCAAAGAGATCTCGTAGACGAAGGTCTAAATGGGCCATGTCTGGGTTTTTGCTGATTTCTTGGTGCACTGCTAGGCAGGTCCTGCCCTTCAGCCGCTTGATGTGGCCGCTGCTGTGGCTGCATGGGCTGAAAGGCTTGTCTGGAGTCAGCTCCAAGAAGCGATGCCTCCCGTAACCATTTGCAGGGGTTCCTTGGTGTGCCAGAGGGACGCGATCTCCCCAGGCAGGGCTCGGGGGGTCTCCAGGCTGTTGGTTTATGGGGGTCAGGTTGTGGGGCCGAGGTGCAGGGGTTGTGCCGGTGTTGCGTGGGACGGGGCTCTTGGTGAGGGGTTCCTAGAGCAGGCCTACCTCCAGATCTCAGGCTGGGAGGAGAGGCAAAGCTTAGGTAAGATCCCAAAGAAGCCCTAAGTTGGCTGTAAGGCACAACCAGCTCCAAGTGGTGTTGCTCGTGGTTTGAATTATTTTAGTTTAAATAGAGGAGTGCTCTCAAGAGGAGGTCTGGAATGACTGGTGCCTGCCCTGTGGTTGGCAGAGGTGCGAGTATCCTGGTGTATCGGAGAATCTTGTTTTCTTGGGCCTCGAGATGCTGAAACGATTTTGGATGCCAGAATGTGACTCATTAAAGGAATTTTAATAACCGTGGTGAAACGGGGCCTTCCCCTACAAAATCCCTGCTGGTGCTGCTCAGCTGGGCTGTGTCTGAGACTACCTCGGTGCTGTTCTTGCTGCCCTGCCTGATACCAGGCACTCGGCCGGGTAGGCAGCGTTCAGGCTTGGCAGTCGGTTTCAGCAGCGGCGTCTCGATCTGGCGTTTCGTTCCTGGGTGCCATCTGCCTTCAGATCTGGAAACACGGGCCAGCTCTCTGGCTGCGGTGGGACACTGGCTGGTTTGTGCTCGGGAATCGTGCTGAAGGGCAGCAGATGGGGAATTTGTATTCTTTTTTTTTTCTTTGTACTGCCAGAATTATTCTGTTGCCATGTGTAAGGTAACGCAAAGCTCCTTAGGCTTCAGCCGAGATGACTGAGCGTGGGAAAAGCTGTATTTAGTACTTCTAAAAGAGCTCAGAAGCTAAATTCAATACCGAGACTGTGTTTTTTCCAGCCTTACTCTAGTAAGGCAAATGCAGGGAGCTGCAGCATCGTGGACTAAATTGAAACAGCCCGGTTAGTGGGATGTTGTAGCTGATGCTTCCCATGGCAGATGGGTGAGGAGAGCGACTGCGGGGAGTTGTGGCTCCTCTGCAGGAGACAGAGATGCTCAGCAGTTTCCTGCTGCAGCCTAAATGTTTGTGAAGTTGATAATATCTGGCAAACGGTGCTGATTGAGACCAGCTCTATAGATCGCGTCCTCTGGGACGGAAAGGAGAGATGTGTCGGCAGTGCAGCCGGAGGGAGGAACCTGTTGCTTAATGCATTACGGCCCGCGCCGAGAGCCTGCTGGCTGCTAGCAGAGCGTCCTCCCTGGGGCTCAGCGCTGCCCGGGCTGAGGAAGGCACGACAGCTTCTTCTGATGCCGTGGCTGTATTTCCATCATGGGGGATTGCTGGCAGAAGCTGTTAGTTCTGCTGCCACTTGCGAGAATGCCTCTTTTTGAGGCTGGGGGGGGTTTGCTGCTTTAATGCCGGTGTTCTCGGTCTTTGGTCCATGAGTTTGTCCAAGGATGCTCTTGGGAACCGGTAGATGTAAAGTATTTACCCCTTGTAAGTGTGGGTGGGGCTGTCCCCGACTCATAGCTGGTGCATTTGTTTCTGCTATGTGATGGGAGCCTTGTGGACCGGCGAGGCATCAAACCTTGGGGAGAGGTCGCTGTAGGGACCCGTTAGGCTTCCCTGAACTCTGGAGCAAGGTGAAAGGCTGTTCCACCCCACAGGTGAAATCAGCCCTTTGGTTTCAGCCGTGACAATTGTTTCCTCTTTGCTTTTAGGGCCTACGGTTAATCTTCCACTAACCTGCTTAAGAGAGCTCTGTGTAAACACTTTCTAGTGAAATAACTGGGGAGAGCTGTAGCAAACTTGCCTGGTGACTTGGTGCGAATCAAACTGCTGTGGACGGCTGTGTCGATGCAGTGAAAGCACTTAAATGGCTGACGTGAGCTGCAGGATGCTTAAGCAAATTCTTGGTGCTGTGTGGCCTGCCGTGGGGCAGTGATGTCTGTACTGTAGCATTCAGCTGGCTTAGAGATACGAGAATTATTGTTCAGCCCACCTGTTCTCACGCAGTCTGTCCTCAATTTCAGGGCAGAACTTCATTTCCTTCCCTCGCCACGAGGAAGAGCACCTCCAGCGGACTGTGAGCTGGCACCCTTGCCTTCTGATTCTTGGCCAGAACTGTAACGCCAAGTGCCAGTTACTCAACATACTGCTGGGGGAGAAGCTGCTCCCTACCACCAAGATCAGCAGCGAGGAGAACTGTAAGAGGCGCCGGATCCGTTTCACGCATGGGACACAAACACGGCTCAGTCTGGCGCTTCCTGAGCAGTACGAACTGGTCCATATGATGGCAGCCCACCGGGGGCAGTGGGACACGATACCAGAGGAGGACTTAGAAATTCGTGGGGACAGCGAAGATCCTGCTCACCGGATAGCAGAGCTGGAGGTCATGCTGCCGTACTCACTGCTAAAGGTAACTGGGTGTCTGTGTACCATTGCAGTAATGAATTCATTAAGGCGTAGCAAAATTACATCCATAATAAAGCTAAAGGTGTCAGCTCTCAAGCACAGGAATATTCCTAGTTAACGAAAGAGAAACTGGAAGCCTGGTGTCTTTTTAATCTCCATCCTAAAGGGCTTGTAAGAATAAAGCTTCTTAATTCCAACTTCTGATGGAATGAGCTGACTTCATGGGAGTGGCTCTTACACTTCTGTGATGTCAGTGGAGGTTGAAGGCGTTTGGAAGACGAAGGTGGGAGTCCGTTCTCAGGGCTGTGTGTGATCTTGCTGGTACGTTGCTTTGTCAGCCACCTTTCACTTACTTGTGAACCACGTTCCTGTCCTGGAAGTGTTGTGGTTTGGTGCTTAGCAAATATCTTTAAAGATGAGTGTTGAATTTCATTGGTTTTTGT
This sequence comes from Cygnus olor, assembly GCF_009769625.2. NCBI lineage: Eukaryota > Metazoa > Chordata > Aves > Anseriformes > Anatidae > Cygnus > Cygnus olor. The sequence continues at coordinate 2,808,824 of NC_049192.1, forward strand.
AGCTTTGGTAAGCTTTCTTTGCATTTCAGATCTTACATTGAGGTCTTGTTGCAGTGTAACACAGCCTAGAGCATTGTACTTTGGCAATCAAACATCCACAATAACTTATTCTTACCTGCAAGTTGCTTATGTGCAAGGAATCTGATCTGTGCTCACACAAATAAGAGTATGAACTTTATAGCTGGAGAGTGAAATGTCAAGGTGACGCTTTTCTTGGGCATCTGAATTGAGACGTGATTGTAATTAGGCACAAAGTGGAGACGCGGTCCATCTTCCTCAGGTTGAAAAGCTGTACAAACCTGGACTGCAGCTGAAGTTGGCAGCAGCCAAGTCAAGGCTACGTTGTAGGGTGTTTGTGGCTTTCCATATCCACTGAAAGAACAGAAATACCATGTTTATAGGCTGTACGCAGCGTCCACCACCTTCCTGAAGAGCACCAAATCTGCTGCTGGTGCTGCAATGTAAATGCCTGTTCTGGATCTGCGTGTAAAATCCTGCCGTGCTCTTGCGTAAGAGTATTACCTTTACATTAATTTTACCGAGATGGTTTTATATGGGTCAGTTTAACAACACTGCAGTTTACAGCCCTCCTTACATCTAAATTTCTCATGAGCGACAAAGATCTCTCTGTCTGGCCTTGGTTATGTTTAGGACGTTTAGATGAAAACATCTACTCAGATTAATTTGAAAAGGGTTGGTGAAATAAAAAGCTCTTCCACTAGAAGGAGAGGGAGGGTGAATCACAGCTAGCCTCAGATTGAGTCAAAGGATTCCTTACATAAATTTTAGGGGCTAAAAAGGAATAACAAAACTATATTTTTAATGCTGATAGGAGGGCTTAGGCATTTTAGCAGCTCATCGGGCTAGGGATAGCTTCTTGTTAAATTACTGGAGTCCGGTGTCCTGCTGAGAGCCTTGTTGTCTCTTTCACCCTTCTGGCTAATGTGTGTTTTCTAGCTCTGCCTAGCATGCACCAAGAAAACAAAGTTAAAAATACCAGCTAGTCATGGACACAGCTTCTGTAATTAATGGAAGATATATCTGGAACGGTAATGGATGAGGTTTGTTGGACATTGTCCAAAACTGTGTCTGCAGAACTACTCCGAGAGAACTTCTGCTTTTTATTACCTTGGGTAACAAAGCTGGTAGTCTAATAACAGTTGCGTGCTTGACAATAACATGATAGTCAGTGCAGATCTCAAGGATTTAGCTTTGCCCAGAAGCCAGATAGCTTGGAGGAGCTCAGCACCTTTTGGGCAGAGAGGGAGGGAAACCACTCTGAATTTTACCCCACCTGATACCTAGAATTCCTGGTTTATCTGTTTTTTTTCTTCCCAATAGCAGAGCGCTTACAGTATAGTACTGCTTCATGATAACTTTATGTTCTAGGTGTTGGGAGGGCAAGGAGACCTAGCAGTCTTGCTGGTGTTTAAAATGTTTCCAGGTCCTTCACTGGGGACAGTTTGAGGAGTTGAGGATGCTTTTTGTTTACTGCCTTCGATTTTGACATTTGAAATCGCGTTCATTCTGCATAATGGGAACACTTGTCTACCAGTGGGATACCATTAAAGGGCCCTCAGTGGCTGCAGGATCTGGGGAATGCTCCGCAGCCCTTCAGGCCTAAACATCTCTTACCAAAAGCCTTAATTGCCCAGGCCGGCTTGGCCACCTGGGTTGCACGCTGTGGTTTTGTGCAGACGCTGCGTGCTGACTCACGCTTCTTGGGGCAGGTACTCGCTTGCTAAATCTAAACTCCTTAGCCACTGCTCCAGCGAGGAAAGGTTAACAGGACTGAAATATATATGAATTCAGTCACAAAAGAAGTCTATAATGTGATGTGAACTGCTTTTTACGTTGAACCCCAAGTGTAGCACCCTGGGTTTGGTCTGATAACCTCTCGATACCTGGGCTGGGCCCATGCTTGTTTTGTGTTACTGAGGGATGTCTTAATCACAACTTGTTTCGCCGAAAAGGGGTGAGGAGGAGGGAGCCAAAAAATTCATTTGCTTGGGTTGTCCCCTGGGAGAACACCAGCTTGTGCTATGAGGTGTGTGAACTTAGGGGTTTTTTGGTAAATGACCAGGGAAGAAAAACACTGGCAAAGCTGCTCTGTCCCTTGGGGATCGCTGTGCGCAGGAATGCATCTGGGTCATGGGGAATAATCCATCAAGCCAGACAGATTATTAGATTTGCAGTGGAAGTAAACAGTTGGTTCTTTCCCTAAATCTTATCAGTTGAGCCTAGATGCCCAAACAGCCTTCTGTGAGGTAGTGCTTTCCATCTGGATGGTACAGCTCAATCAGGGGAGGGTAGCCGAGCTGAAAGCTTCCTTTCTCATGCCTTCATTTTGCTGTGTGCTTCGTTCTACTTTGAGCCTTGGACTCAAGGTTTTAGCCAGGGCTTTGAGGGAAAGAAGAAATTTCAGCTGCTCTGGCAGAGCTGGAAAATGCATGAAGAAATGCAAGATGGCTATGTGAGCTGCAACAGAAAAATTAAATTGGAGTTTATTGTTGCGTTTCTTAAGGTACTGTAGCGATGATTCAGGTCATATTAATTAGTAGTTGTTACGAGCAGCAAGAAATGTGGCTACATACCTGTGGAGTTATTTTAAAGTACATCCTGCTTAAAATCTCCTCCTTGAGAGTATTTTTGACATGTTTGGCAGTGGCAGTACAGAAACATGAAAGGTTTCTGTTCTGGCTGAGATGCTCTTCCCTCCACGCAGCACTGCTTTACTTTGGGGTATGCTGAGATGCTCCTGCCAGGTACCGGCACCCAGAACGTGAGGTTGTCCCTCCTCTGTCCATTTACACGGGAATAGCCGAGGGCAGAAGATACTGAAAACACCAGCAGCCTGAAATTTCTTCCTTCTTTGTGAGACCTGTTCTCTGCTTCTGGTTTCGCTGGCTTAGCGGTGTCTTACAGGGGAAGATTTCATGGTCAGAAAAAGAACGTTGCTTCTCAGAGTGTTGGGTGAGGGTGTACGCCCTTCCAGCAGAGGTAAAACAAAATTCCCTGATCAAGTGGGGTTCAGCGTCACTGCACAAAACCAAAACAAAAGCTTTGTAGGTCTGTGAAGGACAGCAGTACCTGCTGGAGACCAGAGGTATCGCTCAGCTTACCTGCGATTCTCTAGGTTAGTTACCTGGCCTCTGACCGGAGTCCTCATGGAAACAGAATAAGCTGGCAAGATCTCAATAAATAAGTAAAAGGAAATAAAATCAGCTGAGGGACGGGCTTAAAAATTTCTAAATATATACTTTTATACACCCCTGGAATCTCAGATTAAAAGGGAGGCTATGAGATTACCTCTCGATGTAACAGATGCAGAGTACCTGTCTGGCTTCAGTGATTCACAGCCTGTCCTTGGAAGGCAGGGTCTTCAAACTGGCTTGGAATAAAACTGAGCTGGGCCTTCAATCATAATCCGCTTGGTATGTGTTTGGGTAGAAATCTGACTCAATTGGGTTAGCTTCTCAGCACCTCGGTTAACTAAACAGCGATTGAACTGCCCAAAGCTGAGCGGAATAGGACGAGATCCTGTTGGGATGTAGCAAACAATTCCTCATTTCCAAACGAGTTAAAAAGAACTTAGCTGCTGACTTAAGCTTAGTAAAATGGCACACCTCAGTGGTCCCGGGATGCCTTCAGTGGGACTCGGCTTGTTGTGTTGTAGCTCGAGACCTGCTTCATCCTGGATTTTAATTTTTTGGTTGGGATATGGGAGGCAGCAGCCATCCTGGCCTTGCAAGTCCAAGCCCGTGGATGTATACGTGGGGTGTGTGCACGGTGTCCTTCTTAAACCCGTGTCGTTGACAGCCGCTGTACAGCTGCTGAGCAGTGCATCATGCTTTTAGTGGAAGAGCTGTGACTTTGTGTACCTGGAGCTCAGATTGCTAGGTAGAAAGCTGTGATGTTTATATAAAAAATAAGGACCTTTTAGTTAAAGAAACTACGAATGAGGTTACTTCACAGTAATTTCATGCGTACAGCCATGTCAGAAGCGTTGAAGTGTGTTTATAGTGTGTGACCTTGTGAGAACCAGCTGGGGAATTTCAGGAATCCGGCGTGATTCACAGGTAGTCCCCGGACGGGAGGACTCGATCCCCGATAGCTGCATGGACAGCGTCAGAACTTCTGCAGGACATCAACTGAAAAAAAAACAAAGGCGGGGGAAGAAGTGCTGCTAACGTTCCCTGGAAAAGCCGGAGAGGCCTCTATGGCAACAGAAGGACCAGTTGCTCGCTGCACTCTGTTCCCTGCGTCGGTTTTCTCCCTGTCTCCTAGAGACAGCGCTGGCTTCCTCCTTTGTTTACAGGCGCTGGCGTGAGTCACCCGTCCCGGGGAGCCCTGCAGGCTGCGCATCCCCTGCTGCGCCGGCTCCTGCGCCTGCGGCAGGTCTGCTTCAGCGCCTGGCAGTCCCGTGGCAGTAATGACTTCCTGCTATCTCGGGGAGCAGCTCGTACGCGTGGTCAAGGCATTTAAGTAACTCTAGGGAAAAATGATTGAAGAAGGCTTAATTATAGCCCCTCGTTGGGAGCTGGGAGCTTCGGTTCGTCTTCAGTTCCAAGCCTTCAACACTTGCTTTCGTTATTTTAGTGAAGTGATGCATGAAATGCCAACGCTGTTCTCACATATCCAAGGGTGATTACCGTCTCCTTGCTTGTAAGAGAGAGGAGCGGTCTTAAAAGCGCACTTTTTTAGTAGGATCGCTAAGAATTAGTGTCAGCAGGAAAGCGAAACTCTGGGTAGTAAGAGAATAAATGAATAAAATCTCCTAGGTTTGGCTGGATTTGCAGAATGTCACAGATAAGCTTCTCACAACCATGTGTTTCTCCTCCCAGTCTTCTGGCTGGGAGCTCTTTGGAAGAGGGTGGTGGTGGCAGCGGTGGGTAGTGGAGTGCTATCTGCTACGCTGAAAACTGACAGCACGAACATCTCCTCAACAAGCTGCAGACCAGGTAAACATCAATGGGAGGTCGAGAGTATTTACTGGGAGAGGTTGTTGCAAAATGGGGCAGGCATAAACCAAAGAACAACAGCTATTCTGTGACAGCACTCCCCTGGGAAACCTTTTCTAAGTTCTGTTCTCAACGAGGCCAAACCTTAAAGGCACTTGGTGCAAAATAAGAGTTTTGGAGTCAGTGGGTACTGATTAATTCCTGGCTGCATCTCTGCCACTGGGCTGTCATCAGCCTTACAGGTAGGCTATGTACTAAGGCATGCTGCTGTGTGTGAGACTCCGTAACTGTTGTAAAGGGTGCGAACGTATTTTGCGCTTTGTGAATGAATTGCAGTGCATTCTTGCCTCTGTTAGTGTTAAGAAGGATCTGTACAAAACTATTTTTTACCTTCTTGCTTGTTAGGAAGTGGACATTGTGGTAGCACCGTGTCGTGGATTCCAGTCTGCTGAAGCCACCCTGGGAGAGTACATGAACCAGGTCTTGCTCGTTGTCATCTTTGCCATCAGTGAGGCTGAACTTTCGTCTTCAGACGAGAACGAACTGCGCGAGATCAAAGAGAAATTCTCTTTGCCCATTTTCTTCTTCAAGGTGCCAGAGTCAGGGGCGGAGCTGATCTCTCCCAGAAAAACTGATAATGAAAAGTCCTCCCTCTACTGCCAGCTGATGGACCTGGAGTACCTGAGCACCAACCACTGCAGCTGCGGGGCGCCCAGTCCTGATGCCGATGCCCAGAGCATGTTGGTGGAGCAGTTTGAGAAGCTCCGTCTCCTAAGCACTTTTTCCAGGCAGGTGCTTCAGAAGCATCTTGTGGAAGCAGCCACCAGCTTAAACGAGGTGCACTGCCGCTGCCTGAACATCTTCATCAATCAGGCTTTCGACATGCAGCGAGACCTGCAAATCACTCCCAAGAGGCTGGAGTACACCCGCAAGAAGGAGAACGAGCTCTATGAATCTCTGATGAACATTGCCAACCGCAAACAAGAGGAGATGAAGGACATGATCGTAGAGACTCTTAGTAATATGAAAGAGGAGCTCTTGGAAGATGCTGCTAATATGGAATTCAAAGGTAACTACTGGCAGGAGAGTGATTGGAACAAATTGGTTGGGGCTTTAAAGGAGAGCGATGGGTAATGGTTGTAGTCTGCTAAGGGATGGTTAAGTGGCGGTCTAGACAGGTGACTCTGCAAGCCAGCTCCGAACTGATACGCAAAGGTATTAGTTCTGTGGTACCTAGTGGGTAGAAAGCACTGTCCTTAAATCTGAGATCTCAAAATATGAGGTCTTGTTTTCTTATAAATCAGATGGTTTTCCCCCTTCTAGCTTGCTGCATGGTTTTAGGCAGGGTATTTTACTTCTCTGTTTTAATTCCCTGTTCTGCAGAAGAAGAGAATAAGTCTCAACTTTACCTCAGCCAGCGTGTTGGGACTTGGGAATAAATCCATCCTAAGGAAAAAAAGTTTAGTTTAAGCAGTGAAGACTTGATTTGTGCTTTTTGCTTGATTTCTTTGAGAGAGATTTGCATTAGACTTCTGAGTATAGAACCAGCTAAGAGGAAACCCTTTTGGGTCGGTAAAAGTTTCTTTAAAAAAAAATCAGCGTAGTGTGCTCCTGAGGCCTGTGCTTGGCATTTGGTGTGCGGTCTGGGAAATGTGGGGATTCTCACTGCATCTTACGAGTACCAGTATTCCTAGGAACACAAAAGCTGGAAGAATATGTGAGGGCGTTAGGTGTGTGAAGGGTGACGTGCCATCTAAATCCTGTCTGCAGGAATACGTGGCGTGTCATAAACATCAAAGTGACAGTTTGAAGGTTGGTACTCTACAGCTCTCCTGCTTGCGAAGCCGAGGTTTACTCTAACAATTGTTTCTCTTCAAAGGAAACGTGCTTCTCTGGGCTGGTAGGGAAATACTTTTCTACTTAAAATCAAAAAATAACTGTAACCTATTGACTTAGAATATAAATTATTCTCTATGGTGTGAGAGGCCAAAATTGTAGATATTTTTGTCTTGCCCTATTTTCCCTGAATTTCAAACTGTAATGCTATGTCCTGGGAGGGAGAGGAGAGAGAAATGGTGAATTATGATTAATCCTGCAGGTTAGCATCTGGATCTTTTTGCTTCTGCAGGTGGGAAAAGGATGAGATCTTCCCAGTTTCTTGAAATGTTTTTTTGTAGTGCCCTTGGAAAATGAATTCCTCATAAAGAGCTTGTTTCAGTTCTAACACCAATTTGTGTGCTAGGAGAAACAAACCAAAAAAACCTAGCACATGTTAAGGGCGCAGTCAGTGTGTGTTAATTCTACCTGTTTAGGGCTGCTGTTACTCCATTTTCAGAGGGGTAATAATCATTCCTGATACTTTGTCTGTCTCACTAGAAGGGATACTCACCTATAGAGAGCTGCGGCACTGCTGTGCCTGAGTTCAGGATTCTGTATTTGCAGGAGAGTGTTTAGGGACAGCACAGGCCAAAACACCCGCGTACATATTTGTTTATACACAAATGAAACAAGAAAAATCACTTACTGAGAGCCAACAAGATGCTACGCTCTATTTGAAGTAATATCCTAAAAGGAGGAAGGTGTTATTTTGAGGAGCTAATGCCATCTGCCGATCACTGCATTTGTTTGAAGTAGGCTAGAACTGTTGTTGGTCAAAATCCAAAGACAAGATCTGCAGCTCCTCGTAGTAATCTGGTACTGTTCAGACTGGTTGCAGGGCACGATCAGCGATTTGCTCTGTTTGTTTAAAAATACCAAGTGATAATCAACCTTCTCAAGGTTCCAGGGAAAAAGAAATCGGGTAACCAGCCTGGCTGGTATATCACTCGTCATAACATCCAGCAGTGCTTATGGATTGCGGTGCGGCTTGGAAAAGTTCCTGACCTGTAATTTTTTAGATAGAAAACCAGCATTGTGCTTCCGTAACTGCCCTCTAATTTTCAGGGCGATGGTTGCCTTGTCCTCACTGTACCACTGTAAACCTGGAGTGGCTGCAGAATGCTTGCATGGAGTCCATCGGGTCTTGCAGCATCCTGCAGATTCAAACATCAATGAATGGAAGCAAACATCAGAATACTTTCCATCTTGGTCAGATGTGATTTTTAGCTTCCTTGAAAATGGAGTAACAGTATGTGCATTCTTGAAGTTACTCTAAGGCTTTTGTGTATTCTAGCACAGCATAGGAAACTTAATCGAGGTCTGTAGGATTGGTTTGGGGACCGCGTGAAAAACCGGCCTTGTGGCACTAGACAGGCAGACTGACAAAAACTTTAATCCTTTGTGAACAGCCACTCCGTGGGTTCTTCTGTTGCTCATAGGTTTCTTTGTATGAGTTAAATGCTGCTTGCTTCAGGTTATATCTGGGTTTAAAGCAAACAATGAGCCTTTGAAGGATCAAAACAGTGAAAAGGCCTTTGGAGCAGCTGCCTGGAGTGGTGCTGTGCTGTAGCTCTTCTGCAAAACGTTCACAGCAGCTTTCAGTAGCCGGTGTTGTAATGGCAATGTGCTGAGTACAAAAGATTTCTTTCTTTTCTTCTGTGCAGATATCATAATTCCTGAGAATGGGGAACCTGTTAGTTCCAAGGACATAAAGTGTTGTATTAAGCAAATTCAGGAACTGATTATTTCTCGATTAAACCAAGCAGTTGCCAACAAGTTAATTAGTTCAGTGGACTATCTCCGGGAGAGCTTTGTAGGGACTCTGGAGAGATGTCTGAAGAGTCTGGAGGAGTCTTGGGAGGTTTCAGTGCATCCTGCAAGGAATTTGGAGAAGTCGAAGGATGTTTCTGTACACATCACAAGCAATTATCTCAAACAGGTATGGTGGCTCAGATGGCTATCTGGAATACTAGAGTAGCCTTTTTTTTAATCCTGATGTAGCAAGGGTGGGAGGAAATGGAGATGCTGAGTGACATTAGAGAAACACAGCTTTGTGGTGTGTGGGGGGGGACTGGTGTCATTAAGGGAGGTGCTAAAACTTGGGAACAGTTTTATTCTTAAATTTTCACTTGCAGGCCTAGCACTTACCCGTCTTAAATCTGTGTAAAGTGAACAAATCACAGCCTAGAAACTCCTGTGAGCTTAATAAAAATAAATGAATTGAACTAAGTGAACTGTGGAGTGTTCCATATAGTATCTTTTTTTCATTTTTGGAGGGTGTAGCAAATATTATAGTGAGTGTAGCTTGCAAATTTCCCGTACTTTTGTCTTTCCCCTGCTTTCCAGATACTGAATGCCGCCTATCATGTTGAAGTCACATTCCACTCCGGCTCAACAGTAACCAGGATGCTGTGGGAACAGATCAAACAGGTAAGGGCATTTTATTACTTTTAGTAGGTGTCAGTGTGGTGAATTTCTTGGTGCAAAAAATATTTAAATACTCATGGCTCTCCTCTAAACTTAGGCTTTGGGCACATGCATTGCAAAGCTGTTGCTTTCTTGCTTTGCACTAAGGCTGTGCATATAGATTATTCCTGGGAATGCTAATATTTAATTTAAAGCAAATACCCCTTTGTTTCTTCCTTCTGTTCTGAAACAGCAAAGGAATGAAGAAGAGTGTTTTGAAACTTTTTGCTGTTTATGTTTCAGATAATTGCTTGGGTTTGAGGGTTTCTTGCATTTTTCATTTGTCTTGTAATGCTTCTTGAATTTAGTTCAATTCACTGTTCTCCCTCCGGAGCAGACTTCCTCAGATCTTTGTTTTAAATTTGTCTGTTAAAACACACATCTTTCTGAAGTTCTGTTCTACGAGCTGTTGATGACATACGTGGCCTTCCCCCTCCTGAGTTTTTTGTATGGATGGCTGAGAGGAATGTGGGTTTTTCCCAGATAGGTGCAGTGTGGACTGAATGGTAACAAACCTTCAGATTCCTTCATCGGCAAGGGAAGGATCCAGACTGGGTGTGAAGCAGCTGGATTTTTGTGGCTTCTAATATAGGGCGGAGAAGGGCAGCTTAATCACCCAGCAATTAAGGGAAGTGGTGCATACCAGCACCTAGGACTTCCACACCAGTGTGTCCATCCGCAAAGAGCTGTGTCACTGCAGCTTTCGCCATTTGAGGAACATCTGTCTTCCCGAGGCTCTGGCTTACTGAGTATGCTTACAAGCTGAAAGCAGTCTGTTCTGTTGTGAGCTTTGAAGCAGTTCACAACTGTCTTCCTTAAGATCCCCTTGTTCAGGGGCATTTATTCCATTACGGCTCCAGATGTTTCTGCAGCCTGATCAAGTAGCAGCCCCTTGCTGGGGACTGAGCCAGCCCTTGCCCTGTGCCACAACTGAGGTTGTCCAGGTGGTGGCTGTGTAACTACATGCCTCCTTGGTCAGATTTGAAAGGGTGATTGGCTTGTAAGAATGGGCAGAGGGGATATTCAGAAAGATCAGATCTCTTATTTATTGTGTGTATGTGCGCAACTCTGATCAGTATCTCTAAATCAGTCGCTGTAGGGTAACTAACCTAATTCTGTGTGCAAATGATGGTATTGTTACAGGGTGTCTAAGGAGTCTGGGTAAATTGACCGGCCTTTTGCTTTTCTGTTGTAGCGCCTTAATTCTGTTTCCTTTTTTACTAGATAATCCAGCGGATTACATGGGTCAGCCCACCTGCCATCACCAGCGACTGGAAGAGGAAAGTTGCCCAGGATGCTATCGAGAGCCTCAGCGCATCCAAGTTAGCCAAGAGCATTTGCAGCCAGTTTCGAACCAGGCTGAACAGTTCTCATGAGGCTTTTGCAGCTTCCCTGCGACAGGTGAGTAAGGGGCTGTTAAGATGGAAATCTTGTTTTGTACATTGATGCTCTTAGCGGATTTTTAATGGCTAGAAGAGCAGTTTTGCAGTTAACAGCACGGTAGAGGTGGTAGAGTTGATGCGAGTGTCCTAATACAAGATTCCATTTTTAAACTAGGGATGCTTTAAGTAGGATCCTCTACTCAGTTGTGCAAGGACCCTCAACCCTGTTATACTAGGGTTTTGGACCAGGCAGGATGACAGCTATGTGTGATACCTCTTACAGCTAGAAGATGGCCATTCTGGCAGGCTGGAGAAAACAGAAGACCTGTGGCTGAAGGTGCGGAAAGATCACGCTCCTCGGCTAGCACGACTCTCGCTGGAGAGCAGGTCCCTTCAGGATGTGCTGTTACATGGTGAGCGCTGTGCTTGATGTTCTCAGTGTTCTCTTCTATACCCTCCTATTTCTGAAGCAGTCAGTGGGTGTAAACGGGTGGGAGGGATGTTTTGCTTTGCACTAAACCACTTCAGCGAGCTTCCATCTGACACATACTGAGTACCTTGAGTTGTGCAGCTGCTAGCCTGTGAAAAGCTCTAGGCTGCCAGCCTGACAGCGTACCTCTCATATAACATGAAGGAATAAACACATTTTAATTTCTGATTACGTGGATATTGTGCCTTACAGGCAAACCAAAGCTGGGCCGTGAGCTGGGCCGAGGACAGTATGGCGTGGTCTATCTGTGTGACAGCTGGGGAGGGCATTTCCCTTGTGCACTGAAATCTGTTGTTCCTCCAGATGAGAAGCACTGGAATGACCTTGCACTTGAGTTTCACTATATGAGGTGCGTGTTGTAAGTGCTTTTCTCATTCCGTACGGAAACTGCTGCAAACAAACATTATTTGCGTAGGCAGAGCCTTGCTGGCTGTATTTCTACTTTGCACTCAGTGAGTTGACCTCGTGAAATGCCAAGCTGCAGTTTCTAGCAGAGGCAAGACAGTTTGCTGGTGTCACTGCAAAATGTAACAGGCACAGAACGGTGGGCAGGGAAGCTCTTTCCTGTCCTAATCTGATTCTCTGGTATCTATACTGTTCAAATGCTTGCTGGTTTTCAGATGAAATTAGAATTAGTGGAGTACGATAGCAAACAGTTCTTTCTCCCTATATTTCTGGTGTTCTTTTTCCAATCTTCGTCTTCTCTAAAGTCACAAAATAAAATGATGGGTCTACACTACAGAAACTGACTTGGTCTTCAGTTAAATAGCTGCAGGCAAGTGCTGCTGTAGAGGCAGCTGAAATAATAGTGTTTCTTTGGTACTGTAAGCTTTAATAGGCTTTCTTTAATCTGATTAGATCAGATGGTACTATGCTGTTATGGTCATCAGAACTGTGGGTGCTGTGATTATTTACACACGTGGCACGTGGATAGCATCGCTATAGGTGGATCTTATTCTTGTTGTACTGAAGTTGCAGCTACTGGGCATTTTTCCTTTAGAAGGCGAGGCTTGCGGGGTGGAGAGAAGGAGATAAAAACGCCCACCTTTCTGTGCTGAACTTGTTATAGGTCTCTACAGTCACACGAGCGGCTCGTACATCTCCATGGTTCTGTGATAGATTATGGCTATGGAGGAGGTTCCAGCATTGCCGTCCTATTGATAATGGAACGGCTGCACAGAGACCTCTATACAGGACTGAAGGTAACAGCAGTCTGGGTGTATGTACAGTTTAATGTATGCATTTAAAAAAAGCCTAAATATCTGTTCATGTGTGAAATAGGCAGTGTTGAAGTGAGGAAGCGTGAGGTGTGGCTCTGTCTGCCACGTCCCTCTTCTGAAGGGGAAAATTCTGTATGCTAAATGCAGGGTTGTGGATTTTTTTTATTATGCAGATAATTTTTTTTTTCTGGGGTGTTCTGGGGCTGTACATAGCATCAGAACTAGACTTCATTGGTGCAGTGGTGCATATTCCTTGGTCTCAGTCCATGTGCTGGAACATCTTGTATCGCTGCAATGTCAGAAGTCATGTGGCTTTGTTCTTGGCCTTCCTGTCTGCCTGTTCCTTGGGCTTTCACCAAGCTCTTATGTCTGTTTCTTTAAAGTTTGTAAACTCCTCAAGTGTGCTGAGGCTACAGCAGCATGGTTACTGTTGTTGAAAGGTAATAAGCAAGACTACCATCTCTCAACCGGTAAAACCAGTGCACAGGGAAAATAGGAGTAGCTCCCCTCGCTTCTGTTGCCTGGTGAATTTTTTGGGAGGATGGTCTTGCAAGAGTTAAAAGAATTGGATTTTGATGTTTTCTTGGTAAATAAGAGTAAGCAAAAGTAACTTCCACTTGTAGGAATTAAGTCTGCTTGTTTATTTTTTCAGGCTGGGCTAGAATTAGAAACACGATTACAGATTGCCTTGGATGTGGTTGAAGGAATCCGTTATCTTCACAGTCAGGGACTTGTGCACCGGGATATCAAACTTAAAAATGTCTTGGTAAGGAAAACTTTTGATCTGACTAATCCTGAAGTCTTATGAGGCCCTTTAAGTGGGAGGGAGGAGCGTGCTATAAATGAAGTAATAGCATTATTCATATATCACAAATTGAAAGATTTTATCGTTAGCAACAACTGGTCTTGCAGTAGGGTTTTGTAGCTCAATTTCAGTCAGAGCCTAGGGGAAAAGGAACAGTAGAGTCTCTTCTTTTGAAGGTAGAGAGCTTGAGCCACAAGTAAGACTTCTAGTTCCTAGCCTTATTAAACCCAAACCACACCCTCTGTAGAAGACGAGTGAAGACGTGTTTTGTTGCTGAGCTTAGCTAGGTAAGTGTCAACGAGCAGCCAAGCAATCAGAGAAGCTTACCTGAGAACAAATGTTCAACCCTTCGAACAGACACAGCTTAAAACTGTAATATTAAAAAGCAGTAATACAACTGGGAAGTATGATTATCAGCTGCCTGTGTATGAATTCTTCTACAGCTTGACAAAAAGAATCGAGCCAAAATCACTGACTTGGGGTTCTGCAAACCAGAAGCTATGATGTCTGGCAGTATTGTAGGCACACCTATTCATATGGCTCCTGAACTTTTTACAGGTATGCATGTGGATTGGATCCACTACTGTCTCACTCTGGCTTGTATTTTGCAGGCCATTACCTTAAACTAATGCATCAACTTGCTTATGAAGGGAAAAATAATTAAAAAATGGGTCAGAAGACTATGCTTACAATGCATAATATGTATTGTCTTTTCATATTTTAAGTCTTAAATCTTTGCTTACTTGAAAGAGGTGAGAACTGTTGGATCCAGAAGCTTTGCTGAAGTGATCAAAACTCTTATAACTATTAGTTTTCCAATTGTTAAGTGGAAATATTTGTCTTTCACAGGTTAATACTTCAGAAAGGGTCCTCTGTTTTTTGTATAGCTGATGAGTAAAGAATTTCTGAGCTGTTGCGAACATGCAGCCTATGTTCACATTCACTGTGCTTCTGGCAGACACTTTATCTAAAATTGAAAGTTTCCTATGCGAGCATCCTGCAGTAGCACTTAAAGGTCCACATCAGGTTCAACAGAGTCCTTCTGGCCTGAGATGGTTTCCCTGCTTTGACAAGATTGCAACCAAACTGAAGCAATCCTATTTGTGTTAATTTAGAAACTATTATTCAAGTGGTTCTCAGTACTAATAAAATACTTGTGACTAGCAGGCCAGATCTTGATCTTACAAAGACGTGAGTATTGGCTTAGCCCTTACGCACTTACTGTGCTCAATCTTTTCTTATTCAGTGGGTGAACCTGCTATAAACCAGTAGTTGCCAAACTTCTGGATTGAGAGGCTGCTGTTAGCTCTGTGGACTCCTGGGCTAGCAGCAGAGCTGAACAGAACTGAGGGTCTTACAAACGTTTGTGTATGATTCTCTAGAATGCACCTGACCTGCAGTGGTCTGCGAGCCTCAGTTTGGGAGCTGCTGGTACAAGTTAAGTGTACAAATTCTCTGAGAAGGGAAGGTCTTCAGCTTATCCCTCCACTTTTAGCAGTAACGCCTGTTAGGCTGCGAGGCTTCATACAAGTCCTACCTCCTGGTAATGAAGTTGTGGTTTTAATCTGAGGATGTGGAACACTGAAATTAGTTTTGCTCGGTTTCCAGTGATGAAGATTTTTTTTTGCCCTGCTGATCAGATACATATATTTGTCACAGGAAAATACGATAACTCAGTGGATGTTTATGCATTTGGCATTCTGTTTTGGTACATTTGTTCGGGACATGTGAAGTTACCAGAAGCTTTTGAGAGATGTGCAAGCAAAGATCACCTTTGGAACAACGTTAGAAGAGGTATAAATGGCTTATGTTGAACTCTATTGGGTGACATTGTGCTTGTGTAAAACTTGAGAGGAGGTGAGGAAATAGATTTTTATCCTCTTGTAACTGAAAGGTAAAAATACAAGTTGTATTCTTTCATTGACTGTCTAAAAATTAAAATTTATTTATATCTTGGAAATGTTCTACTGAAAATCTAGCTAAAATTAGCAGGGGTGAAAGGAGCAGGCTTTCCGTTAGCTACCTTCTTGCCATAGTGTCACAGGAGCTGTGCTAACACACCACCTAAGCATTGTACTGCTGCGCAGGGTTTATGATGTAAACCGGATCCCAGAATCAGCCAACCGTGGCCTGATCCCCTCAGGAATGCTTAATCCCTCGCAGCTCCTGGAGGCCATGGTGATCTGTACATTCAAGTGCTTAATGTGTGGCATGGAGGGGAAGCTGTCAGTGGTGGGCTGCATGTTGAGTAAAAGGCTGATGGTTGTTCCCCAAAATATAAACTTACTTTCACATCAGGCCGCTGTAGGGTTAGCTTAGTATTGTGTTTTGAGGTAGCTTAATCCTTCATGCTGCAAGGTGATGTCAGAATGCTTTACTGCTTTGTGTCTTTAGTTGCTGTCCATATAATCTCTCCCTTCTCATGTGAGAAAGATTAACTCAGATGAGTGAATCTTGTGTTTGGTCAGAAGGCCACGTACACTACACTCATTGCTTGTTCCCATCATGAATTTGCTCCCAAAGGTACTACTACAAGTGCTTGAGGGGGAATGCCTTTTTTTTTTTAACTGGGGAGAGTACTCATTTTGTTTCCAAATCCTCATGAAGAAGGGGTTTTCAACCTGCACCAAAGTAATGAACATCAGACAGTTTTCTATCCTGGTTGACAGTAACTGGGTTCCTCTCCCTTTTCCAGGAGTTCGCCCAGAGCGCCTTCCCGTGTTCGATGAGGAGTGCTGGCAGCTGATGGAAGCCTGTTGGGATGGAGATTCCTCCCAGCGCCCTCTCTTGGGGATTGTTCAACCTATGCTGCAGGGGATCATGGACAGGCTCTGCAAGTCAAGCTCTGAGCACCCAAATAAAGGGTTGGATGACTCTACTTGAAAAGGAAGCACAGAAGAATTCTTGATTATGGGAGAATTCTGAACCCCTAACTGCAGATGGCTTCTTCAGATGCAGCTTTTTGTGGCTAACATGAGTGGGACAGGCAATAGCAGCCAAAAGGTTGCTTGTAGAGGTGCGACTCTGGGCGTGTTTCATCTTGAACAGAGGCCAGAGAAATCTCCCTGGGACACCCTATTGATGCTAGTTACCCCGCTGCAGCTTTTATTACGGAGTGGCACAAGTAAAATAGAAAATCCACTCCGTTGAACTGAAAGGGGTTTTTGCCAATCCCACACAAACACCAATCAAAGAAAAGCATCTTGTGTGTTTGGGTAGCATCTGTGTTGCTAGGAGCTGATCATGACAGTCTTTACTCAGTAAAGTAAAAGCTCTCTTCCCATTAACTGATGGCCCTAGGTGGCCTTCAGTCAACACGTCACTATCCCAATCACTTAGATTGGCACCAATTACAGTGCAGTCAGAGTGGAAAAAAAAAGAGGCTTTAGGCTTGAAGGCGTTTAGAAGCTAAGAGTGTCTATCTGTATTAGCTTCTTGCAACACTCCAAATGTTTACATTGACAGGAGCAAAGCTTCCATGTTTTACCTAAGGGGGATTATCTACTGTTCCACTGCAGTTAAAATACCCCAAGTTATAAGCTATTTATCTCTTATGTAGCCTTCACCCCCTTACTTCTGTAAACAAGCTCTTTTCTGGTAGTTTTGCTTCATAACAGTTATTTAAATATCTGAAGAAACCTGACCTTTCTTTTTTACAGTCTTCTGGTAAAATGGAAGACTGCTCAGAGATTACATATTGTAATAGAGAAACATAAAGTCATTACATCTAATGACTGTCCATGGGGGAAATGCCAATTCATTTTAATTAAATTTGGGCTTTGAATTCGTTGTGAAGGCAGTAACAGTTTTAAATTGTGCTAACTATGACAGATGTATTTTTAAAATAAGGTTTCTTCAGCTTTTTTAAATTCACGTGCTTGGTGAGAGCATAGTTGAGGGAAAACAGGTCATTCATTCTTCAGTAGCTGTGTATTGTGGCCGTCTCCATTCATCTGATTGCTTCACTCTGGGATCTCTAATTTGGCTGTATTGAAAAGAAAAAATGGGGGGAGGGAAATCCTTGCAAGGAAGGTATGGGTTGGGGTGATCCTGGAGCCCTTATGAAGAGGGCTGCTCTTGAAAATATCCTTGCCCCTTGTCTTTTGCATTTCTAGGGCAACATACCTGTGGGGTGGAGGCTGAAATAGAAACTGCACCTTGTTTACTACGTGAGGAAATAGTGAGTTGGCAAGTTCTCCCTAAGCTTACTGTTCTTCCCAGCTGCAGGGGATGGTCACCAGTGGCTTTGTTTCCCAGGAAAGCTAACATGCTGCATCCAGAACAGTGTAGGCATGTGGAATTCCTGCACCCCGTTGCTGGAATTTATTGTCTAGTACACAGCAAAAATACAACTGATAATCTGCCTGTTAAACAGCTTGAGCAAAGGAAAGGGATACGTAACCCTGCAGTATTAGTTTAGTTTAAATCTTCCCTTCTTTGTGCAATAAACAGAATTAATGCTTTTTTTATATAAACTTTTTTTACTTACCTGCATGTGTGGGCATTTTTCTGGTCTGTGATGGCATTACCAGTGCGGTTCTATATAGATACAGCTGCTCCAGCTGCCCTAGCCAAAGGTGCAGCGACCAAGAACCACATGCGCAGAAGAACGAATACTTTTCCGAAGTAGAATTGCTAGGCATTTCACTGCCTTGGTGCACGTCCATGCCACCAATGACACTAATAGTATTAACTCTTTTACTGTGTGCGGTGGTTAGTAACCTTACCTACAACTAGGAGAGTCGACGTCAGTCTCTTGCGGTTAATAGAGATAGTTTATGTAAATAATAAATGTATGAATAAAATTTAAACCTCTGTATATGCAATTCCAGAAATGTCTTGTATAGCTCTTCCTATGTACTATCTCCAGGCACTTATCTGATGCATTTTTTTGTTGTTTGTAGCTACGTTGATGTCTTGTTTCCATTTGGTTTGTCTTCTTGCATGTACAGCATCACAGATCAGCAGGTTTTCTCAGACTTAGCACTGCTACTTCTCTGCACCTTTTTTTTTCCAATGGGTATAAAGTTCTTCCTGGCTGAACATGTTTTGAGAGGCTTCACACATTCTGTTTATCCTTTAAATCAGTATTTTTTCCCCCTGCCCTCACTTAGAACAAAGAAAAAGCTATAATGAGAACTTGAACATTCCTCATTCTCTAACCAGAGGCATGGGTCTGCAGTTATATGACAAGATGGGGAAGTGGGACCAAACCCAAGTCCTGTTAACCTTGGATGGTGAGCTGAGCAGGTACTCTTCTCTCAGACAAGACTGCCTTTACAGCTTTGTCTCCTGAAGATGTTTATTAAAATATGTTTTAAAAGGAGGTTGTGAAAGGGTACTTGTTACTGAGGCATTGTACATCGTGCCCCTGCCTCACCAGGCTGCTGTCGTGTATGGGAACACACCAGTGGAGCTGTTCCTGTCACTTAAACAAAAGTTTAAGTTACTGCTGGGAGCAGTAACTCCCTGCCTCTAGGCCTGCCCTGCTTAAAGGGGAGCTCAGGCCAAAGATTTTAGGGAAAATATAACAAAACCACTGTGTTTACAAAGGTCACTGTGAGGTGTACAGCTCCAGGTGGGTGAGGAGGCAGGCTCCAGGTGCAAGTACTGAGGGAAAGGTGCTGGAACTTGCTCTACATTTTGGGATTCCCCAGCCCACTTCTCAGCCTTCCCTTGCAGACACAAAGTGGGGAGAGGTGAGCTGGGAGAAAACCCCCATAAATAAGAAAGGGCAGCCGAGAGGACACGGGGGGTCACTGGGGGGATTTCGGGGCGAGCTGGGGGCACTGGGTGGCCTGCGGAGGTGGCTGTGACAAGCTGTGGCAGCGTTGTACCCCCACACCTGCAGAAGAGGGCCGAATGCCCCAAACCACCTTAATTAGGAGGGTTAATTACTCCTCCTAAGGGCTCGCTGTGGGGCTGCGGAGCTCCCCCCATGTCCCAGGGCCCTGCTTGGGGCTCGCAGCTCCCCGGGGCTGCTCCAGCTGCTCCTGGCAGGGCCGTGACGGCGGCGAGCGCGGGGCCGAGCACTTATCGTGTGTTTTATTTCGCGTTTTATTTTGTGTTTGTGCGGCCCGGCCCTGACAGGGAAAGGAAAACGTGAGGAAAACGTAACGAGCCTACTGCGTGTGGAAAAAAAAAAAAAAGTACAATAACCATCACGACCGACATCGAAACCGTTGTGTTTTTACTATTTTTTTATTTTATTTCCTGTCACCCTTCATTTCTCCACACCCGCGGTGAAGCCCCTCCTTTCGCGCCCCCCCCCGCCCCGAGCCGCCGGCGGCGCCCCCCCGGAACCTTCGGGCCGCGGCCGCGGCGCCCTCCCGGAACCTTCCTGCGTGCGCCCCCGTCGGGCTGCCCGCCGCGCTGCCTGAGCGCCGCCCCCGCCCCGCCGCCGCAAAACGGGGCGGAACGGAGACGCCGCCACCCGGCAGCCGCCGGTCGAGGCCTTCCCGGGCCGAACGGAGCGGGAGGGAGGGGAACCGGAGGATCCGGCGGAGGAAGGGAGCTGCGATCCGTCAGGCGAACGGCGGGGCGGCGCGGCGAGGCGCGGAGGCCCCCGGAGGGGTCCTTCGGCGACGGGGACGGAGGGAGCGGGACGGCGCCGCGATGAACCTGGAGCTGCTCGGTGCGGCCGGCGGGGGCGGGGCCGGGGGCGGCCGGCGGGGGGGGGCCGGGCCGGGCGGCGGGGACCCGGGCCCGGGGGGCCGGGAAGGCCAACGGGGTCCCGGCCGGTACCGGGAGGGGGTCGGGGGGGGGCGTGATGGAGCCCCGTGCTCGGCTCTGGGCCCCTCAGCACCAGGACATGGAGGGCCTGGAGGGCGTCCCGAGAAGGGCTGCGGGGCTGGTGGAGGGCCTGGGGCGCAGGTCCTGTGAGGAGCGGCTGGGGGAGCTGGGGGGGTTTGGGCTGGGGAAGGGGATGCTCAGGGCAGAGCTCGCTGCGCTCTGCAACTGCCTGAAAGGAAGGGGTGGGGAGCTGGGGGTCGGCCTCTTCTCGCAGGTAGCTGTGATAGGACCAGAGGGAACGGCCTCAAGTTGCGCCAGGGGAGGTTCAGGTTGGAAATGAGGAGACATTTCCGCTCAGAAAGAGCGGTCAGGCGCTGGGACGGGTTGCCTAGGGAGGTGGTGGAGTCACCGTCCCCGGGGGTGTTCAAGGAGAGGTTGGACGTGGTGCTTGGGGACATGGTTCAGTGGTGGTAGGGGTGGTTGGACCAGGTGGTCCTGGAGGGCTTTTCCAACCCTAATGATTCTTTGCCTCTGGTGCTGTCTTTGCATTTTGTTGCAGAATCCTTCGGGCAGAACTACCCCGAGGTAAGCGCCCACTTTCCTACACCCCTTGTCCCTGTCCCCATCCTGCTGCCAGCAGCATTCGGCCAGACCCTGACCGCTCCTTCCCCGCAGGAGGCCGATGGCACGCTGGACTGCATCAGCATGGCCCTGACCTGCACGTTCAACCGCTGGGGCACGCTGCTCGCCGTGGGCTGCAATGACGGGCGCATCGTCATCTGGGACTTCCTGACCAGGGGCATCGCCAAGATCATCAGCGCCCACATTCACCCCGTCTGCTCCTTGTGGTGAGAGAGGACTTATGTGTTTTTTTTCCCGGGAATGCTGTAACTGCATGCTTAGTGCTCTCTGAGCTAATAACTACCACCTCAGGAGCTACCAGGTGCAAGAGGCTGCTCTCCTTTTTGTTAGAATTTGCCTGTGTCTGTGTTTGCTGCGGATCAGGTGCTGTGATAGCCTGACTGCTCTTGACACCTGTTCCTGTTAGCTTCTGAAATGCAGCACGTTGTGGGATACAGAGTTGCATTTTAGGATGATTCCCTTTAAAATAGTTTGGAAATACAGTGTGTGTAATAAGTTTGGGGCTGTTAAGAGTTCACAACTTGTTTTCACGCAAACAGTTCTATAGCTGAACCTGATAATTAGGCCTGATAATTTTACGTGACTATTGGTGGACACATTTTATGCATTTAAGGAGTAACTTCTACTTGAATTCTCTCTTGTCACTGTAGCTGGAGTCGAGATGGTCACAAATTAGTGAGTGCTTCAACCGACAACATTGTGTCACAGTGGGATGTGCTCTCTGGAGACTGCGACCAGAGATTTCGATTTCCTTCACCTATCTTGAAAGTTCAGTACCACCCTCGAGACCAGTAAGTCCTGTGAAAAAGAGTTTGAACGCTCTCCTTTGGGTAAAATTAATGATTATCAAAATACTTTACCGTATTTTGCAAAGTAGATGCTTTCAGCATGTCTTCTTTACACGATTGGATTTGTCGTGGCTCTTTTTATTATGAAAATATCAAGAAGGGAGTAGAGTAAACGTGAGAATTATTCATAGTACTTAGAACTGTGCATAGAAATGTCTTGTTGAGTTTATAAGTTAACTTTATAAACGTAGAGAAGCTTCCAGAGAAGGAAAGGAAATGAAAGAAGATACCAGCTAAATGTCATTTCGCAGTGTAAGACTAGAGAAAACACAGGGTTATTCTACATAGCTCAACATAGATTGAGATATTTTTTTTTTATACTTCTAAATGAGAGAACTTTTTTGGAGAACAAACTGTTAATTCTTCCTTTACTGCTTTGCAGAAACAGAGTTCTAGTTTGTCCCATGAAGTCTGCGCCGGTGATGCTAACCCTGTCAGACTCCAAGCACGTTGTTCTGCCCGTGGATGATGATTCTGATCTCAACGTTGTGGCCTCCTTTGACAGGCGAGGGGAATACATTTATACAGGCAATGCCAAGGGGAAGGTGAGACTGTAGTAAGAGGCACTGGGTGCAGTATCTGAGATTATTTCCTGTCTTTATTGAGATGCTTGATGTCTCTAGGTTGCGTTCTTTGCTTTAATATACAAGTAAGGCTTCCTCAGTGTCTCTTGAATAGTCGATATGATGTTGACACAATCATCTTCACCTTCGCATTTCATCTTTGAAGATCTGTAGCATATGAATCTTTGTCTGAGTTAGGCCTTTGTGTTCCTGTTGTCTTTGACTGTATTTGTTGGATCCTTTTCCAGTGTAAATAAACCAATATTAATGTCGCAGAAACTGTAGTAGAAACTACAGTTGCAGAGCCCCAACTATTCCTGTGTAGATTGCTGAGGCTTCTGTTTTCAGGGTTAGTAGCAGGTGTGAAAGGTACCGAAAGTGGAGCGAGTCGTAGTGAAGACACTGATTGCCTTCTGTTTCCTTAATCTTCAGATCTTGGTCTTAAAAACAGACACTCAGGATCTTGTTGCTTCCTTCAGAGTGACAACTGGAACCAGCAACACCACAGCTATTAAATCAATTGAATTTGCCCGGAAAGGAAGGTGAGTTATTTCATTTAACAACTTCTGTCTTTAAAGATGAGCTGAAAGCTACTGACTATACAAGGTCTTAAGAACTGCCACAATTATTTCATGCAACATATTCTGACTCTTTATTTTCTTTTTTTTTTTGATGCAATACATGCTTTGTCCAATCTTTCCTACAGCTGCTTTTTGATAAACACAGCTGACAGGATAATCAGGGTGTATGATGGCCGTGAAATTTTAACCTGTGGACGAGATGGGGAGCCTGAGCCGATGCAGAAGCTGCAGGATTTAGTGAACAGGTAGGAGGCAGCAGAATGGGTGAAAGCCTGTCTTGAAGAGTTTGCGTTTTGTGTGTTCTGTGCTAATGGGAGCATCTGCACAAAGCGTAACTCAGTATTTTGTTTGGTGTAATGGAAAGATGTTTTTATTTGAAACTTGTGAGTCACAATTTGATTGAAATGTAAATGTTATTTGTGGATGGAAGGATATAAGTTCTCGGTCTGGAGAACAGTCCTCCGTCCTCCATGTTGTGCTGTTGTTTAATTGCCTCTCTTGAAATTTTTGCCTTTGCGTGCAGGACCCCATGGAAGAAGTGTTGTTTCTCTGGTGATGGCGAATATATCGTAGCAGGTTCGGCACGACAGCATGCTCTCTACATCTGGGAGAAAAGCATTGGAAACCTAGTGAAAATCCTTCATGGGACCAGAGGAGAGCTGCTCCTGGATGTAGCAGTAAGAACACTGCCCACTATTGCTGAGTTTCTTGTTATTTTGCAAACTAAGCTTTCTTAGTTTTGTTTACCAATTAAGCTCCTCTTTTCTCTTTTCACATAAACCTAGTGGCATCCTGTCCGGCCGATCATAGCTTCCATTTCCAGTGGTGTTGTATCAATATGGGCTCAGAATCAAGTGGTAAGCGTTTCAGATTATTTCCTTAAGAGAATTCCCTGGTGGTTTCCATCCTAGCAGACCGAATGTGTGTTGAAATCCTTTATTGAATCCCAATTCAGCAAGCTCTCTAGCTTCACCTGCCTGACTTGAAAGATGTTTGCCATCTAGTTGAATGTGAGGAGGGTGCATATACTTCAACTGCTGAACTAGTTAAGCTTTGTGTTAAGTCACAGGGACATTTTATGCAGGGATGGTGTCCTTCTGTATGTGTTAAGTATAGGAAATCTGAGTGTGTGCGTGCCAAACCTGCAGTGGATAATACTAACAGACAAGTTTGGTTTTAGGGGTAATGACATACATTGCAATATCTAAGGAGTATGGTCATATAGGAGCTGATTCATGCAGTTCCTATTTGGCGTATGACTCTTGATCTGATTGAGCCATGACTTCTGTGATCTTGCACATGGCTTGGGGGACTTTAAGGCAGCATCAGATTGTAATTGCACGAGTCCTCGCTGTGGTTGCTGTTACTTTGCGTAAAGTAAAATTCATCTTGAATTTGTGGTTTAGGAAAACTGGAGTGCCTTTGCGCCTGACTTCAAAGAACTGGACGAGAACGTAGAATACGAAGAGAGAGAGTCCGAGTTTGACATTGAAGATGAGGATAAGAGTGAGCCAGAACAGACAGGTAATTCCTAAACTGTTCCTCTGGAGCAAAGGTGCGGTCAGCAGTTCAGTTGTTATCAAATCATTTGTAGTCCAAATATATGATCATAATAAAAATTAGTGGTCACAGTAGTATATGTGGGTAGTAAATGGCAAAATAGCAGCGGATAAATGAAGATATGTAAATCGACAATCAGTGTGGTTCCTCCTAATTGACATGCCGTATTTGCTTAACAAAGCCTCCCCTTTCCGTTGTGTTTTCAGTCCAAGGCAGTAGCAAATTGACCCGTGGTTGTCTGGGCTTGCTCTCACCAGAAGCGATGCTGAATTTGAATCAATAGCAGCACAGCTTGGCCGTTTGGTGGTGCCAAAAAATTGTGTACTGGAAAAGGCTAACGGTACTATAGAAAGAAGTAAGGATTCTTCCCAGCACACCACAGAGCTCTCCTCATTACCAGGCTTTGCAGTACTTCACACATTTAGATTGCTTTTTCTCTGGCACTTTCTAATATTAAAGTGTAACGTTGGCTTGTGGGAACAAAACATTAAAACAAATTCTAAGTAATTTGTTCTTTTCATTGTTGTCTTTAATTCTTTTTTCCCCTGGTCCTTAGGTGCTGATGCTGCAGAAGATGAAGAAGTGGATGTAACTAGCGTGGATCCCATTGCTGCCTTCTGTAGCAGGTAAAAGAATAATTTTGTTTAAAGTATGAATACAAAATGTATCACTGATTCCCTGTATAGTATAACAGCCCTCCCCACGTGTTTTTTGTGTCTTTCCTGTATTGGATAGAAAGAGTTGCTTGTGGTAAAGAGCCATTTGCAGAGGCTAAGGTGCATCTTTGTGCATGGATTGCTACATTTCATGTAGTTACAGCACAAACAAGGTGTACGTTTCAGTTGTTAATTGCTCTGGGTGAGGAAGATGAAAGAAATGAGACCAAGATAAGCCGTGTCCCTTTGTTTCTCATTCTTTTAATACTCAGTGCATCTCTGAGAAACAGTCAAGAGTGTCGTCTTTTTTCTTCTCTCTGTCCCAGAGTCCCCTGTTAATCACCATCAGTCTTGCAATAGGAAAACAATTGGCAGTGTTTGACCGTGACGCTCACGTGGCATGCTCTCCCTCCAAGAATGACAAGCCTTGTCGTCACAGCATTTCCACTTTCCTCCTTAATGTCTTTGGTTGAGGTATCAGATATTTGTAGAGAGTTCTCAAGCTGCCAAATGCCTTGATCAACTACACAGCATGGATATATGACTGCTCCTTGCAGAGACAGGTCTTGGTTTGTGAATGTGAAGATGTTAAAGAGCACTAGTTTAAATGAGAGCCTACTTTTTTCTTTCATAGTGATGAAGAACTGGAGGACTCCAAGGCTCTGCTTTACTTACCCATTGCTCCTGAAGTGGAAGATCCAGAAGAAAACCCCTATGGGCCTCCCCCTGATGCTGTTCAGAGTTCTTTAAGCGATGAGGGAATAGGTTCTGAGAAGAAGAGGCAGTCCTCCTCTGATGGACCTCAGGCACCAAAGAAGAAGCCCAAAACCACCAACATTGAACTACAAGGAGTACCTAATGATGGTGATTAGAAGCTGCCGTTGTTTTAGTGTCTATTTTGCATCTGACTTAGTTTTTAGTTTTGCCTAGTCAGAATACTAGGTGGTCACTTGTGTTTTTTTTTTTTTGTGAAGTTACTTCTTATAGCAATGTGTAGAGTAGGTGGCCATTAAAAAGTTTGCTGGCGTTTTGCAAACTAGAAATGAGAACAGGCATCCCGAAACTAGTTTTTAATGTTGTTTGTATTTAACATATGATTTCAGTGTCCTAATGGTAACTCATCTTGGTAACACATTGCTTTCCACAGAAGTCCATCCGCTGCTGGGCGTGAAGGGAGATGGTAAATCCAAGAAGAAGCAAGCAGGCAGGCCTAAAGGATCAAAAGGTAAAGACAAAGATTCTCCATTTAAACCGAAACTCTACAAAGGGGACAGAGGTGCTTTACCTCTGGAAGGAGCAGCGAAGGGTAAAGTGCAGGCGGAGCTGGGACAGCCTTTGACAGGTAAGGACCCAGTGTGAGCGTCGTTGCTTGCTTGGTGGCCTTGCTTTGTACAGACCCTGACTTAATATAGTCATAGCATTTTATCTTCCCAAATGGCACCTGCTCACTGAATGTTTAGCTGCTGTCAAGGATAGGCAAAATTTTACACTTTCTTTGTGGAAGGGCTTTTGATATTTTTAGTAAAACTGATATCCATGCATGTGGTGTTGCATATAATGAGCATGTAGGGTTTTTGGTAGAGATGGAGCACTATTTCAAAAGCAAGATATCTTGTGATGACTTTAGTGTTTTTGTTAACTTCTGTCAATTCTTACATTCACAATAACTGTGCTCAGTTTGGCTGGGTAGATTTTGACAGCAAAAATGTAAATAGTGAAGGGTTCAGAAGCTTAAACTGATATTTTGTGCCATCAATGGTGTAATGAACAAAAACATACTGTAAGCAGAACTAGGAAATGAAACAGATATCAAAAACTTTGTTTTGAGGGTTAGAAATACTGCCCGCTGACTTAGGAGAGGTTTTATTTTCCTCTTCTCTGGGACTCAGGTAAATGACCTCGTAATTGGGGTTTTCCGTTTCCTGTCTGAACAAGGTTATTGTTATAAATGGTTTCTGCCAAAATACACACCTGTGACTTTCCACTAGGCGAAGTGTTGTGTTGCTTAAAGGAGTGTAGTAAAAGATTGAGCATTGCCTGTTTGATCAGTGGACCCTAAGATAAAAATCAGGAGCCGAATTTTATATACATAGCTATGCAATAGCCTTAGTTAAATTCCAGAAAGCACAGATGCTATAAAAGAGGACAGGTTTTGTTGGCCCTTTCTACGCTTTTTTAAATGGTGTTTGTTGGTTGCTTACTCTAGAACAAGCCTTGCAGTCACCTTCGTTAGGGCCCAGCTGGTGACAGTGTTTCCCATCTGTCTCATTTGTTACTTGAGCATATTTGGGAGAAGTTCATTCAAGAGTAGCAAAGGAAGTACATGTTTGGATTAAATGATGTGTGCTCCACAGAGAACTCAGGGCTGATACATAAACGGATTCAAAGATACGATGTAATTGATATATCAAATTTTGCATTTCCTTGAACCCAGCAGCTGCTGCTGTGGATTTTAGACTGCACAGAGTTGATTTTTGTTTTTTAACCCCTTCCTTCCCTCACTGCTGGTCCTACGTTACCCACCTTGCTCATTGTCCTTCCTGCTCTGCTCCTGTTACGTTGCTTGTACTAGTACTGATAACTGCTATGTGCAGAAAAAGAGGATGTGATAAAAGAAACCTGTCTATAAGTGGCAAAACATGGTGAATGTTTTCTGGGCTTCTATTTATTCTTTTCACATTGCCCCTTACGAAAATCAAGAAATGAAACAGATAGCCGAGAATATCATTAGACCTTGTTTGTAGCCTGGGCAGTACAGATTAGGTTGTAGTGTCAGGGTTACCAGGCAGGGCAGTTCTCTCTCGATTTCTCAGGTCATTAGGGGCAATCCAATGTGCTTAGAAGTACAGTAATAAGGAATTGTCTGGGTCAATACAGATTCTCAGATGCCTGCTGGCATCTGTTAAACATCCTGACTTCTCTATTGTGCCATGCTGGGTGGACAAGTCTAGTCTGAAGACCAGATGAATATAACCCTTCATCAGCAAGCCTGTTGGTTGCTTTCTTTTATCACTCTGCTAATTAACATGGCCATGTGCAAAAGGACATAAAAAAAAAAAGAGAGGATCGTGCACTGGAAACTTAATGTGGCTTCCCAAACAAATTTCAGTGGTTAATTGTTTCAAAAAAAAAAAAAAAAGCTGAATATCTTAACTTATCCATGTTTAAGGAGCTGTATAAGCACTTCAGGGAACCGTGTGTAATCACTTTCAGAGAAATGGTTTAAATAGCAGGTATGTTTTTCCTTTTTTTTTTTTCCAAGGTGTACGTTTCTGTAACTTTCTTATCACTCTTTACTAATTTGCTTGGTCTATCATTCTAGACAGATCTCAGTGTCTTCTTCCTGGCAGCTTGTAATCGTTGTTGCATCAATCTGCTCTATAGAGCTGTAGGAAAACATTACTCCCATTTCCTCTAACATATTTCAAATGAAGCAAGATTCTAGACAGGCGCCTGTTTTTTTTTGCACATAATTGGAAATCATATTTGGGAGGTTTTTTGTGTGGCTTTGCTTATAGTTTTCTGTGCGATACTTACAGTCTGACTTGCATTAAGAGACAACTGTGCATTTTTACTTGCTGCTGCTGAGCTTTGGATGCAAATAATCATAGCAAATAATCAATATTGCTATGGTGGACTTCTGTCTCAGTAGCATCTGTTACTGTGCTCCCTTATACGGTACCATTGACCAAACAGATCATGCAGTAGGTCCCACCAGTTAGTATTGGAAGCATCTGTATGAGTCGTATGATGAAAGTAACAGTCCACTAAAAAAAAAAACAAACATCACTTGGATCTCTCAAAGCTCACAGTCATCTTCTCATGAAGTTCATGTCTGTCTTCCTTTGTTCTCTTTATGGCTTGCGCTTATAACTTCTGTTTTGGGCAGCCAATTTTTTCTTGGGTCTGCCAATGTTCCACCACTCGCAAATGCATGTTTTCAAACTGAAGTGGCCTTCTGCTTGCAGTGCTGGAGCCAGACTGGCTTCTCTGTGTCTCTTGCATGAAGCTATCAGTTCTGCTAGTTCCTTGTGCTGTTGCTTTCTGATGTAAGTGATCAGTCCCTAAACCAGCCTCTCAATGAGCGTTTTTTCTCTGGCAGCAGTTGTCTGAATTGCCGTAATACAGCATCTTCTGCAAGCTGCGTGGCTGGGACCTGGAGCCTGCTGCAGGCTGTCTCTGTGGCTGCGCTGTGCAGCCTGGCAGTAAATGTCCTAGTGTTAAAGCAGATGTGTCAAAATCAGATTTCAGTAAAGACAAACTGGGAAGCTTGATCTATTTTATGGTCTTAGAACAAAATCATGCAGCATTCTGATTTAACCCCAAATGAAATGAAACACGTTCTTTTCAGTTGTGTTTCTGCTCTGAGATTTTGGGGTTGATGAATCCAAAAATTTTCCACCAGGTAAGTTTGCTTGTTCCTCTGTGGAATAAAAGCTCAGAGGTTCTTAGCCACCTTGTTCATGCCTATGCACGTGATCTCAAATGCAAATGCAGAAATACTGAAGATCTCAATTTGTCATAGGTACTATCTTGTTGATTATATTTCGTTCTGGAAAGAATAGCTTTATCTAGAAAATCTTGGTCTCTTTTTTTTTTTCTGGAAATGTTTGCAACATTTGATGGTCTCTGGTTTCTGGTAACATCTGTTTGAGCCTGATGATTTATTTTTCACCTTTGATCTCTTTAGCAGGTGGTGCAATCTCAGAATTGTTATGAAGACATTCTTCCTTATCTTCCCCTGTTCTTTCCTATATTGGCACCATAATATGGAAAACAGATGAAATGCTCAGTCAGAATGGACTGACTATAATAAGCAGCCTGATTGTTCATGGATTCAGGGAGTGACTTTTATAAGAAATGAATATTGAAGAGGAAATGGCCTTCATTCTTCCTTAATTGCCTCTTCATCGAACAGTGTAAGATGCTGACTCTCAGGTCATGCAATTTGCAAAGAGACTTAATTGGACTGCCTTTGTGTTGTCATATATCACTATTTCTCAACTGAGCTGGTACCCAACACATTGCCACTCCAGAGCTTGTCAACCTTTTTTTAAAGTAATTTTTCTTGTTCCTGGATTGAAGAATACCTAAAGTGTATGGTGTTTATTGCTGATACCATATGGCTTTGTATCCTACAGACTTCCCTTTCTTTGCTGTTCGTTTTCATTTCAGCGAGTTGTAGGTCCTTCTCTGCTGGCTGCGTTACCTTCTCAGCTTTTCTGTTAGTTCAGTGCGATGTCTTCTATGCTGACATGCCTAGTGAAACGCTGCTACTGATTATGTGCCAGGTTTGATTTCATCTCAAGTGGATAGAGACGTAATGTGAAGAATCAAGACACCCTCTGAAGTCCGCAAAAAATGAATCTTCATAGAGTGGATATTTTAGACATGAAGGATAACTCTGCTTGTTGGGAAAGGAACAAAGGAGAGTAGCAGTAGATAAAATACTTGGTTTATGTGCTTTCATCTAGACTGTAATATGAAAAGCTGTGTTGGCAGTTTCTTTCCGTCCTTGCAAGTGTTTTTATTCTGTTTCTTT
This sequence comes from Cygnus olor, assembly GCF_009769625.2. Classification (NCBI taxonomy): domain Eukaryota; kingdom Metazoa; phylum Chordata; class Aves; order Anseriformes; family Anatidae; genus Cygnus; species Cygnus olor. The sequence continues at coordinate 2,839,150 of NC_049192.1, forward strand.
CCTTTAAGATGTACTACCAGAAACAATTGGTTTCCTCCTTTGCTGGTGTATGCTAGCAGTTACAGAAGAAGCAGAACCAATATTTATCCTAACTGAAACTGTATTTTTTCAGTAATCCTTCCAAGACTTAAAGATGAAATGAATAGCAATGTGATCGTGTGAAAAACAAAACATATGGAACTCGATTTTTTTTTAAACGATCTTTTGTTTTATTTCTTTTCCACTTCTGGATCAAGAATAGAAGAACGATGAATGCTCGCAGCTTCTTCCCAGCTGTACTTCAACCTTTTATTTCTTAATGACATTTGTAATGTTTTCTTTGTGGGAAAGGCAAGAGACGCTTTCTCTATCCAGTACCTACAGCCTGATCCTTCTGTACTAGACCAACAGCTTGCTAAAAGAAAGCTTTCATTCCTAATACCCCTTGTTTTGTAGTGACTTTTATGGTTCCTATGCAATTACTTCATTTTTTTCCCTAGTTGTAATTATTGAGATATCTCTATGTATTTAAATTTTCAAAGTATACTGCAGACATTAAAAGCCAAGAAGAGGAGTCATAACGAGATGTGTTAATTTACAGTCGGAAGTGTGCAGTAGTAGCATGAGATGGAAGCATGGGAAGAGAGGAGGCATTTTAAATTGGAAGGATTTTTTAAAACTGGTATTTTCATTTCCGGCTTTGGTACAGTGGTCTGCTTAATGAAATTTGTTCCCATGTGTACAGTATTAGTTTTCTTTGTTCTTTCTGCTTGTAGGACAATTTACATCTTTTCTAGAACGCTGTTATGTCAAATCCACCCAAATGTGGTGTGGCTGAGCTCACAAGCTTTCAAAGATGCACAGGCAATGGTTCTCTAGATTATTTTCAAGCATATTATTTGCCACAGGCTCCAGCCTTCATTTCTGTTAAAACTTCTTTGTACAGTGTATATGTCCTTGGTTTATTTTCTTCCATCTTTTATTTTATTTTTTTTGGTATGTGTAGTTCTGTACAGTATTTGTCAGATACTGGCTTGCTGGTAGCACAAAGCAGTGATGTTAGTTTTTGTGTCTGTAAATAAAGATGTATGTTTTATTTCCTAAAGTCAGTGGTTAAGTCTTGGCTTTTCCATGCTTCCTGATCGTTTATATTGTGACGGTGGCTAGGAGTCCCACAACACAGCTCTGGTGCAAATGTGTTGTACCCTCACCACAGCTGGTGTGTTGTACCTTCACCACAGCTGGTGTGTTGTGTTCCTTTTGTTTCAACTTTGGTTTTTTGTTTTTCTTTTTTCTTTAATGTGGCATTTGGTTGCAGTAGTAAATCTCTAGTGTAATAAAAAGCCCTGTATACCTGAGTGCACCTCTGGGACAGCTGTGCTGAAAGGGGAGCTGAGCACAAAGTGTACCGCGTGTAGCTGGCTTAACTGGATGTGAAACATAACTGTATTAGATCTTCTAAAGTTATCATTTTAATAAATTAAGGGGTGTTAGAAAAAGAAGCAAGGATATTTGTTAGCAAAGCTGTTTAAGAACAGGGCAATCTAACCCCTTTCTGCAATCCGTAATTCAATTGCTGGTAGAGAGACGATTGATTATTGAACTGGCTTGACCATAGTTCCATTACTGCGTCAAAAGAAACAATTTTGACTTTTTTTCATGGAGAACTTTTTTAGTAGTGCGTTATTCTTTTGGGATGCTTGAATACTTGGTGAACTATGTTGGGATGTTTCCTCTTTATGCACCCTCCAGCCATGACAGCGTACAGGAGATTTTGGTTTTACAAGTTCATAAACTGGACGTGGAGATTTTGGCTCCGAGATCGCTCTTTGGAGTCGGTGGCTGTACGTGACGCAGCGGATGGGGTTCAGGAGATGCCCTGAGGTCAGCGCTGTTGAATCCTAGGCAGAGCCCGTCTATGACATCGTCACCTGGGAACGTGAGCGCTCAGAGCAGCTTTGCTGAGCCCTGTGTAGAGATGGATGGCATCAGTGATACAACTGTGTTCACCTGGCCTTTGATCCCTGGGTAGTGTGATGGCACTGAAGTCCAAATCTCGTTTTCATGGTCTTGGTCACTTGGGCGTTGCCTTGGATTTTTGGGATGTGCATATGTGATAAAACCGCAGGTGCTACCTAAGTCATGATGATTTCCTCGCAGTGAACAGTGCTATTTTAAAAGTTCCAATAACGATTACTTACATTGTTTTATAGCTTCATGAGAAAATTAAACTGGAACAATACAGTGGGAATTCATTAAAAGAGCATGTAAAATCTTATGGAGAAGGAGGGAGGACTTCATCTTTTTTAACTTGTCAGATAGATCCCAGTTGCTGGATAAGGCGAATTTAAACATTCTGCTCTGAGACCCGGAACTCGGGATTCATTCTGACCGACACAGCGATGTGCTGCATCTTCTTTAGCAGTGTTACGCTTCAAGCCTGTCTCGTTAGAGGATATTCCCTAATGGAAGGGTTAGGTCTTAAAGGTGATGCTGGTGGCATTTCAGAAATGCTAAGTATGAAGGCTTACAAAGAGCGATTTATTTGATTATTATTATTTTTTTTACTGCTGAATTTATACGGCTTTAGAGAGTAGCATATCTGATTGATAACTGACATGAAGACCTTAGGGAACGGATGCATCCTTGGGATGCTATCTTGTGCTTTCTACCTTCCACTGGCAGCCTCCTTTCAAAAAGTCACCATCCCGGCAGAGCTGAAGTTGGTGGTAGCTAAAGTCGCTGTGAACGCCACGTCCTGCAGCGTCACCTGCGGGCTGGGCTTCAAGCTGGAGGAGATGTGCGAGATCACTCCGGCCGGAGAGAGGAGGAACTGCACCCTGCGCAGGTCCCCGTGCCTCACCACCTGGGGCTGTGGCTTGCTCCACTTCACCGTCCCGGTGGGCAAACCGTTCACGTTCAGCTGCCTGAGCTCGGACACGGTCGACTTCGTTAGCCGAGCCTATACCTGCACGTGGAGGCTTGCCCCAGGCCTGATCACCATGAACGACGTCCTGTTTGGACCTTTCAAAAACCCCGGTTATGTCGTCCGGTTTTCCCCCACCAGGGAGTCGGACGCGGGGACTTACCGCTGTGATGTGCGGATGCTGAAGACGTTCAGGGTCATCAAGAGAGTCTACTTCGGGGTCAGAGTGATCCGAAATGACTTAGTGGATCTGAACTTTGAGAAGTCCTTGACTCACGAGCAGAAGCTAGCAGCAAACGAGGAGGAAGGAATCAAAGGAAACAACACCCACACAGAAGTGCAGCAGCACTTCTGGCAAAGAAAATCATTTTATAAATCCCTGATAGGAATTGGAAGCGGAGTGATAGGAGTTCTCTTACTGAGAGCAGCTCTCCGCTCTTTGCAGAAGACTTTGAGAAGAAGCGATGCAGAGACACAACCTGAGTTTTAATGCAATTGCTGTTCTCTCTTGTTTGTTGTAACAAATACAGCAATATTAGTATTGATGCAGCTTTTCATGGTGAGGTTTGTTAATTTGGCAGTTTGTCTATTACCAGACTGAAGCTTAACAAAACAATTGGTAAGTTAGCACCGAAGAGTGGGTCTTAGTGGTGGAGTGCAGGCAGTGTCTCCAGGTGGGGCAAGGCTCTTGTTCCCTACGTGGTGTGAAAGGCTGCCTGATGTTCTCTACCCCTGGAATGGTCCAGACAGAAGTTAAGAGGACACTGAGCCACAGAAGACTGCCCGATACTTCTCTAACTAGGCTTTATTTTACCTCTAGTTGCTTTGTTTGTTTTGTAGCTGATAACTCGGCATCCTGCTTCTGCCTTATTATTTCTTCTGCCTTGCCCAGAACTGCGGCGATGCGGGCTGACCCAGATGGCTGGCTTTGGTAGGCGGTGTTCTCCAGCAAGAGGCACAAAGAAGCGAGGATGCAGCAGCTGGGCCCAGAAACGTGGTTTCCAGACTGCCTGCTGTCCCCATCAAACCCAAGCAGTCCACCCTTGGGAGCTGGGTGTGCAGGGACGAGGTGAGCCACTGCTGCCTGCTGTCTCTACAGATGTTTGTCTCCTGCCACTGGAGCTCAGGAAACAAGTATTAAGTGATAGCTGGGAGCTTCCACTCTCCTTTGTAGTTTAGAACAGCGAGGCAGGGAGCAGTAGGTAGCACAAGCAAATCTTCAGTTTGAGCACGGCTGCTTGGGAACATAACGGGGTGTTTTTAATCACAGCTGCGAGCTGAGCTCACTCCTAAAAATCTTTAAAGGGGGAGGAGAGGGAAGAGTTCAGTGGGTTTGTGGATCTTTCATTTTTCCTGGTGACTAATAAGTATAAAACATGCAGCAACTTAGTAGGGAGTACTGTTTCCCTCTTGGTCGCAGAATCCACTGAGGGACCTATTAAGTGCCTTCTCTTTCTAGTTCCTGCCTCAATTTTAGAGTAAACAACTATATTTACCAAGTCCATTTCCTTTTTTCCGTGAACTAAAGTACAGGAATGCATAGCACATCCAATTCTGTGGAAAATAATGATACAGCTCTACTACTTAAGATCAAAGCGTATTTTTTTTTTCTTTCTGCCAGAACAAAAAAATGCTTTTATGTCGAAAGAGTTGGGTATACAAGGAAATACCTTGTTTGCAGAGCCTCCTGTGTAAGGACAAAAAATCAAACTGAAATGCGGTGAGCCAAATCTTCAGGTATGATTAAGTAGCTAATAAGTTTATTGAGACAATGAGCTGTAGAGTACGGGGCTGCCTGGCCGTGTCTGAGTGGAGAAGCAAGCCCACGATCGGGCTTGAGTTCTCAGTTTGTAGCTCTGCCAAGCTCCCTGCTTCTGTGGGAGGACTTCAGTGGGCACAACCGCTGCAGAAGTCTGTAAACATGAAGGGAGCCGTTCAGCAGGGACAGGAGGTGCCTCTCTTTTTAGTAGCTTGGCTCTGGGGGGCATGTGGGAGCCCTTGGGAAGATGCCCGGTCCCCTTCTGCTGTCTGGGGTTGACCCTTGGGGAAGGCACGGGAGGGTTGCTACACCGCTGGGACAGACAGCAAGGGGCTGTATGAAAACATACAGCAAAACATCTAGCAACCTGTTCCTAAGGCTCAGAAGCTCCTGGATGGTGATCCAGTTATCCAAGATTTTCTTGCTTCTCTTCCTCATCGGTTTCCTCCGACTCAGCCCTACAATACTGAAGTTTCTTCTGTGCTCGGCGCTGGCTTTGTCCTCGCTCTGCTGTTCCTTCTGGCTCCGCAACTCTTTCCTCTGTTTCTGTTCCCTGGCCAGAAGCACGCGCTGCTCTCTCTGAGCCTTCCTCCAGGATTTCCCAGTCTCGAGCTCACTGCGGGTGTCCTCATCTGTGGTCAGCCCGCTGCCGCCTTCTGTGCCTCTCCAGGCCCTGTCCTTTAGCAGCCATTCTTGTGTTGCTTCTGCAAGGACCGCTCGCTCCCTTCGGCAGCCTCCATCTGTTCCCGTTAGCCCTGCTTTGCCCTCGGGGCTTTCTCTGCAGCTCTCTGCATTTGCTGATGCTCTGGCCGGGTCACCGAGGCGCTCTGCAGCAGCCGTGTCCTGCAGCAAGCTGATGGGGCTCCTGTAGCGATGCGCCTGACGAGGAGTTTCAAGCTCTTTGGGGCCGTCAGGGATGCTTGGTGGTGGGCACACATCTCTGGCTGGTTCTGCTCCTTGGTTCTCACTGGGCACGTAACTAGATTCGTTATTGCTGTTGCAGTCCTGTGGCAGCAAGTCATCAAAGAAAGCCCTGCAGGGAAACCAAACAGATACACAGGTTCCTCCCCAGCCAGTGAGAGGGGCTGGGGCTGTGTTGGGCATGCTGAGGGTTACATGTACACGTATTTTTTAATTGAATGGCCAAAGCACAGAACCGGGACCTAGGCAGCAGCTAGCTCAGGCTGCTTTAAGGTCAGCAGCTGCTGCTATTAGAAATCCAGTTTGGAGAAGTGTGGGTTGATGATGTGCTTTGCATGCTATGGCACTGCTGCTTTTTAGGGGGCGTTTCTCTATCTCCAGTAACACGTACATACCAGTCCAGGCAGAGATCTAAACATGATTTGCTGCAGTTTTGTTCCATGTGGCGTTGCTCATCCCCTGCTCCAAAGTCCATCTGGGTTGCAGCATGAGATGTTTGGGGGAAGCCTGTGGGCAGACTTCTCTTTGTGCATTTCCAGTGTAGCGTGGTCTCCAGTGCTCTGGACTATCTCTAGGACCTCCTGTAAGCTGGCTCTGGAGGTATCTTTCCCATGGACCTGGTTAGAAGGGCAGCAGATTGCAACGAGTCCGTTCAATACTCACTAATTTATGGTTTTCAATGCAGAATTCCTCCTCGCTGGCAGAGCTCCTCCATCCCTGAAGCTGGTGGCTCTCCTGCTCAGCAACATCTCCCAAATTTGGGGAACAGATCGAGGTAGTTGGGCTTTTACTAGCTTCCTCATTCTGCTGCAGAGATAAGAGATGAAATCGTATCTTTGCATCTCAAGTGTGCTCATAAGATCAATGTGAAAAAATTATTACAACAAACTCCACGATTTGCACTGATCTACCGTTAAACTTCCCTGTTGATACCTGCTGTAGGTTAACCAGTTTCTTTTATCTTAAAATGTATTTCTTTTCAGCTGAAATAAAAATACGGCAAGCTGCTTCCAAGCAGGGTGAAATGTGTTGACTCAGATTTAACACCACCGTTTGAGCTGGCTCTGCGTACAAGCGAGACCTGGATTTTGGCTCTTCTCCTTGTGTCGTCTTCGCACCCCCAAGGAATTCTCTTTCCCAAATCTGTAAAAAGCAGCAGCAGCAACCTGCCCACTGTGCACTCATGCTTCAGACGCCCGCGGGAGCCTGCTGTGTGCCTGGCTGCATTCATCCAGTCCGGATCTCTCCTGTCGATGGCTTTCTTGGTGGCAGGGGCCCATGGTTCGCATCCCTAGATATGCAAAGGGACCCTTGCACCCTTTTAAATATATCTGGGCAAGAATACAAACAGTTAATAAAAACTGAAGCGGGCACCTTCTGTAAACATGATTTAGAGAGCTCTTTTTGCTTACTAAATAGGAAGAAATGGGTAACAACTTTGTAAGTTGGGGATGCTCATGGTAGGAGAGAGGAGGCTGTGGGGTCCCCTCTGTGCAGAAGAGCCCGGTGTAGCAGGAACAGGCTTGTGCTTGGTTCGGGAGCTAATGGTTAAAACCAACAAAGAGAAGCTGACCCCTCTGGAAGGGTCTCCTTGCGCTTTGTAATGTAAATGCAGGGCTTGCGGCCTGTGGGCAGCTGTGTTTTAGAAATGCAGAGAGATTACATGAAAGGTCCAGGACAATCCATTTTCTCACTGCTTAGCTGAGGAGGTCAGAGTGGGAGCCCAAAGCGTCCTTCATCTTTTTATTGCATCCTTTTTTTTTTTTCTTTTGGCCAAGGGGAGCAGGGAAGATGAATGTATTTTTTTAAGTTGATTTAAAGATGGAAGGCAGTGATGGAGAGTGCAGCTCCAGCATCAGAAAGGATGGAATGAGGCCTTTTCCTGATGTAGCTGCTGTTTGAAATTGTACTTTCCCTCTATGCTTTTGCATTTTACAACAATCTGAAGTGTTTTTCCTGATGTTTACTTTAGCAGGTCTGCTGGGGGATGGAGAGGAAGGAAGGGAGAGCAGGCTGCGCTGTTGGGGTGAGAGGTTACAGAGGGGGAAAGGGGAGCTCAGATGGACAGGGAGAGGAAGCAGCTGAAGCAAGGACCCTTTGAAACAACACTCTCTCCTCCTCCCTACATGTCCTTCTGTCTTCTCCCATGCTCTGCACGTTTTCTGAGTCACCAAATCTGTTCTTCCCAAAGTAACTGTCTGAATTGTAGAAAAATGTCTTTCCCTGCTCTGACTTTGTAATACAGTGCCCAAACTTCTTCCTCCACCATTTCAGTAATTGCTTGTCTGCCTCACCTGGAGGAGAGGACTGCAGAGGCTGCATGCGAACCAAACCCTGCTTGCTGCCAGTTCCCAGCCAGAGATTTTTTTGTGGTACAGACTTCTGCTGCCTGCTGATGGTCCTAGGTATTAGGAAGCAATTAGTATTGTACATACTAAAGCCAGACAGATTGTGTGAGGGAGGAAGTCAATTTGCTAATGGAATTAGCACTTGGAAAGAACGAGGTAATAACAGAATGGTGAGGCACAGGCAGCTGTTTAAATTGCTGTTAGCTACTGAAGCTTATCTAAATTGAATAACTAGATTGCCTTAACTGCTGGAATTTGAATGGCAGCAAAGAGAAAAACAAGCCCCATATGCTGCTTTTACACCAAGGCAATGTCTGGGCTCCCATTCTCTGCACGCTGATCTCTGTTACTTCTCCTGTGTGGTCCTGCAGTTGCCTGCAGCAGTTCAGTGATCTGCTGGGATGCAGCTCTCAGACTTTAGGTGTCACAGAAAGGCAGCAAACTATTTCCCCTCGGTATTTCTGTCTACAAAAACCCCTCTGCTGGGCCCGGGCCTGCCCAAATCCCGCAGCAAGGGCTGTCCTCGCAGCGGCTGCAGCCTTAATGCCTGCAAGCCGTGCGGGGAGCCTTTCTGCAAATACACAGGTGCTCCTAGAAAAACCAGGGGTGGTTCTTAAATGCAGCTGGTGGTGGGGTTACAGTGTGCAGCTCGGTCTGGCTCCGTGGCAAGAGCTGGGACGGGTGGGTGTAAGTGGTGCTCACAGCACCCTTCACCCAGCATCGGTGCGGCACGGCGTGCTCGCGTTTCCGAAGGACCCTCCTGTTCAGGACCCTCCTGCTCGTCAGGGAGGACACATCTCTGCTCAGTTGTGACGCACGGTGGCATTTAATGATGGCTCTTGAGAAAGCAGAAGTGCCCTCGCAGAGGACGGAGCGGGGAGCGATTCATCTCCGTCCCGGCCGCTCCCTGCTGGGTGCTTTAATGACGCTTCCCTGCCCTTTACAAAGCCCCTTTGCTGCCGAACTCCCAGAGCTAATTACGGGGCTCCAGCACTGAGCGGCTCGCCCGCGGCTCCGCGCAGCACGGGGCAGAGGGGCAGGAGCCTGCGAGGGGCCAGAGCGCAGCTGAGCCCGGCCTCCTGGGGCCTCATCCTGCCCTCCCTGCGATCGGCTTTTTATATGGCACCTGCAGCTGGGGCTCCTTGGAAAAGAAGTGGCTGCTCTGCGCCATCCTCCTCACCGTACTCCCTACCATCTTCCCCTTCTTCCTCCTCGCCATCCCTTGGGGCTCACAGTGGCTCCCGGCCGCCCATCCTGCTGCAGCCGTCGTGCGCCCGGGGGTGCTGTGGGGAGAGCTGGTGCTGGAGGAGGCTCTGGGTCTGCCTGGGGCTGGGCAGTAACGGTGCTCTCTCGACAGCCTCGGAAATCCTTGGAGCTGGCAGCTTACAAGTCAGCTTCGGGGGAACAGTTGGGGTTATTTACGATGTTTTTGCTGAAAGGGGCCCTTTTGCCTTTGTTCCAAAGATGAGACTTGGATCTGCAGCGCTTTACTCTAAAGTGTACTCCTTGTCTTTTTTTGTGAGCTGTTTTATAGCGTTTTAGCCTGTAAATGGAAATGGTTAAACATGGTGATTGTTCTACAGGCTGCATAAAAGCAAATGCATCCCGGATGGGCTGAGGGAAGGGGTTTGGGTGACATCTCCTATGGCTGGTGCTGCTGAGCCCCCTTTCTCCCCTGTCCACTCCTCAGCACAACTCCAGCAGGGACCGCAGGCCTGCGCCACGCACGGCTGCTCCAGTTGATCTCTTGGCACCCTTCCTGAAGGTGGAAGGGGGCTAATGGATTTTTTTAAGGCCAGAAGGGATGACTGTGATGAATTAATCTGACATAACGTAGACCAGGTGATTTCATGCAGTGCCTCCTGCAATGATGGAAATTATTTTCGGTAACGTAAGTGAACCTTTGCGAGCCTGCTAGCTCGTGGCTGATCTCGTGGATATCTTTCCTGGAAGATTTCCAGTCTTGGTGTAAAGGCTGCGATTGATGATGAAGCTTTTTTGGCAAGTTATTTCAAAAATCAATTACCCTTTTTGCTAATAAGCTGCATGAAATTTCTGACGTGAGTTTTCTAGCATTGCTTTCTAGCCGTTGGAATACCAGCCAGGTAAAGCACATTACGTTGATGTATTTAACCAGACCCTCAGTAACCTCAATTCCTTGCCCCAAGGACAGTCTCTCCTCTTTCCATTAGTTATCGTTGTCATGGGATAGAGTTAGAGTTTACTATATCTTAATTGAATTACCTTTTGCTGAGGAGTTCAGCTCCGCGTGGATGGGGTCTCGCTGGGCTCCTTGTCTGTGTGAGTTCGTGCAGTGGGCAGTCAGGAAAATACTCCAGGGCCGGGGGGACTCCTGAGCAAACAAGGTACCCGATGCATTTACAGCTGGACAGAAGCACTCCAGACTCCAGTAGTTGTCTCTGAAGGTCTTTATTTGTGAACTGCGTGCTACCGTAGCCAATAAATAACCATAATTACAGTAAATACAGTATGCTTACAGTGTTTCCCCTTTGTTTTTTCTTAAAAAAATAGTGTACAACAAAGTTACGGAGAAGAAAACTGCCCTGTCTGTGTTTAGTGGCGTTGGATTAAAATATTCCCAGCAGAGGGCTTGTGCGGATGGGGGAGAGCTTTGCACGTTCAGAGCAGGTCAGGTTGCGAACCCCCAGGCATTAACTGACGTGGGTGAAGGCATGAAAGGCGTGGAGCATCTCCCGTTCCGGGCACAACACTTAATCTATCCTGATCTACATCTGAGCTGTTCCTGATTCAAACCCACATAGCCCAGTGCTGAATTTAGCCCAGACAACCTAAAGCCACGAATGCAACGCTCAGTCTGTGACTTCAGTAGCGTCAGGTAGATTGTGTGTCAAATACAAATAAATCAGATCTGTTTAGCTCCGCTCGTTTGGGAGTCTCAGAACACTTCACCCGTGTTGCTTACTCCTCGCAGCATCCTCGTGAGGTTGGTTTCGCTGCCAAGAAGTAAGGCGGACCCTGTGAAATGAGATGACTTCCCTTAGTGAGCCATCACAGTGCTGAGAGCAGAAAGCAGGCACTTAACTCATCCCTGTAAGTTAATCCCTAAAGTAAATGCTCAGAGCAATTACGTGTGGGGGATTCTTAATGAGACAGGAAATTGATTTGCAGCTTAATGCGATGGTGTAAACCCAATGAACTCAGTTAAGATGTTGAAATCTAAGTTTTCTCCCCTGGCTCTGAACACCTTTCCTTTCTTTCCTTTTAACGCCTGTGCTGCATTTTAGGAAGCTCTAACTGGTGTCACGGGAAGTTGTTCGCATCTTTTTCTCCTCTGGATGGCTTTGGTTAGGCTTTACATTTAGGGTTTTTTTACAGCCTGGATAAAGTTATATTCCGTAAGTTTAACTAGGTACAAACCCTGCCTTGGCTGTGCCTTGCTGAACGGCTAGGTGTGCGCGCAGGTCCTTCTCTGAATGTCGCCTAACCCCTGGTAAGTAAACCAGAAGAACATTTTGTCAGAACGTGGTTGTGTCTATGTACAAAAACTGAGCTGTCTGGTCTGGAGGGGGGGCGGTTAGCCTGCAACTGCCCTGGCCTGAATTTGGCCTCTCCCTGCAGGTGGAAAACCTTCGCTGTCCCCTCCCGCCCCTGTCCTTCACCCAGCGTGTGCCCCCGTGCTCACCTGCGGCGCTTTGCGGCACGCTGCTGTCTTGTCTTTGGAGTATCAGCAAATCCCTCCAGCGTCCGCGGGGCAGAGACTGCCCTGTGACCATGCACATTTTTTCAGAGTTTCTTTGTGATAAGGCACGGGAAGCACTGGTGTCAGCTGGGCAGTGGCTGGCTGGGTTAGGTAGTGGCCAGCTATGGCCAGCGCAGAGACGAGGGCACGTTTGCCCCAGGGACTTGGCAGTGGCTGTCCCACCTTGCTGAAATGTTCCTGGTGCCTGAGCTGGGCAGTTTAAATCAGCTCTGACACCCTCCGTGAGCTCCGATCACACCTGTGGCAGGGGCGTGAATACACAGAAACGTGCGAACTGCAAAGAACTTGCAAATGCACGGTGACCTGCTCGTGCCTTGCTTTTCGGGAAGGGAAACTGAGGCAGCAAGTGGTGAGATAATTGCTTGGAGCAATGGATGGAGAACAGAGCGTCAGAGCTGGTGTTAGAGCAGGTGGTTGGAATGCGCTTGTGGCTGTCTCTAGGTCATACCTTTTGCTTCTGTGTGTGATCCTTAAAACACTGCAAAAACTAATCAGCATTTTGGTTTCAAATGCATACTGAGGAAGCAGTCTGTACTTACCTTTTCAAAAAAGAGGCGTAGTTGAATCCAAATTGAGAGCCTTTAACTTTGAAGGGGACCTCTGTGTCACTTAAAGGCTTTAGGTAATACTGTTCCGTGAATTTACATCCTAGAATATATTCAGCCCATTTGCAACGTAGGGCAGTGCTAACTGCAACATTTGGAATCCAACTCATGAAGCTTTTCACTTATATAATGTGCCTGTGTTCTAATTTAACAAATAAACGTATGGAAGATGTATTCACCTTCCCAGGGAAATGGTGCAGGTAGCTGCTATTTCAAACCCCGTGGCACTGCAGCATTTCGATACCGTTTTCACCATGCTATAAATCATCTTGTTTTCCAACACCGTAAAGTTAAATATAACAGACATAGTCACCAGTATTGCCAGAAACACCTGGTGAGACCAGGCCCGTGTAAGAGACATCGCACAGCCCGTGTGGTTACACCTAGGCTGATGCTGAACCTCCGTCCTTAAATACTGCCGTGACATTCAGCTTTGCTTTGCTGACTCGTGTGAGTTTGTCCGTCCCGGCACATTCGTTTGCCCTGCAGGTGCCAAGCGCGCGCCTCCTGAGGGCGCCCAGCTGTGCCCGTGGGTAAGCAGGCAGTGCGGTGGGGCATCACAGCTGCTCTCACAGAGTCTGTGCCCGAAACCGGAGTGGACCTTCTGGCTGCGGCCGTGCACCAAAGCAGCTCCTCCAGCTTGGTGATTCCTCCCGAGGAGCACAGAAGATGTCTTTGGGATGAGGGCTTTGATTCTGGTCCCAGCCGGCAGTGCTGGGCGCTCCGCAGGATCCACCCGGAGTGCCTCCAGCCTCTGCATCTCGGTGCGGTGAAGACCCTTTGGGCACATCACTTCATTTTTCTTCTTTCATTTGCTACTCTCCCAAACCAGGCCTGTCCTCTGCAGGGCTGCTGGGGGAATCATTCTGCAGTGCTTTGAAGCTCTGTAGGTCCGGTTAGATTATGCCTCCTAAATATTTTCCTCGTGGCTACCACTAGTACTGCATATCAATCAAGCCCTAATTTGCTTTGCTTTTGAGCTAACACTGAATTCCTAATTTTCCTTTCGTCCTATCTTTTGTGGAAGAAAGGTTGAAGGCCCAGAAGGATGGACGGAGGTGGTAACACAAATGCGGAATTAACAACATAAAATACTTTGCCAACAAATAAAAGCTTCCAAATGTCAATAGAAATATTTTAAAGTCTTCAAGAACTTAGATCATACAAAAATATAATTTATATTTAGCAGTTGTCCTTAAAGAAGCGTTTGAACCTGCCAGAGGGACCGAGGGGGTTCTTGATGGAGAGCTGCAGAGCAAGGTGGAAGCTGTGGGCAGGCTCGGGGGGTGGAGGGTCCCTGCCTTCACTGCCTGCCTCAGCCCCTCATGGTTTTTGGGTTTTTGTATGTTATTCAAGGCATCGTCTATATGGGAAACTGAAGTGCCCTTTCTTTTTGCTGTAGCTGTCCTCTAAATGTTTATTCTACTTAAGCTTAGTTTTTCCTTGCTTGTTTCTTAAAACATTTCTCTCTCTCTAAGCACCTAGGGACCTACCTTCCTCCTCGCACCTTGCTGTCGGCGCTGCACACCCCGACCCTCCCGGAGCATTTACCTTCTCACTTCCAGGGTAGGCCAGACACGACAAAACTCTAATGGGATGCTGTGGGTATATGCACTAGGGCTAGCTCCTCCGGGAGGCCAGGGATTTACGCGTGTGATCTCTTAAATGCTCACTAAAGCCTAGGACACGTTAGGTTTGAAATGATCAGCTGGAGCAAGGAATTGGCAGCTAGTGTAGGAGCTGCATGTCAGGCCCTCCCCGTAGTGTGGGATTTTAACAGGCAACAACAATTTCCAGCCATTCCAGTTAGCGGGGCACCCCAACAACCCTGTATGGCTCGGGGGTGTCAGTCCCCCCACATACATTCACTGTGCGAGCTTGGACCTGGCAGCCAGGTGACTTATCCAGGCTGGAGCTCCAGATTTTCTGTGTTGCCTCAGTGATGGCTTGAGTCTCCAGCTCTCGGTTACATTATGCAATATTCCTTCCTCCTCCTTCTTTAAGATCCTCTCTGTATTGAAATTAAATATGTTGAAATCTTCTGTACCAGGCAGATCTGTCTCTCCAAACTGTTGGATGCTGGAAAAGTGTGTCTTTGACTTACCCCTTCTCTTCCCCAAACAAAAAGGCAAGAAGCGAACAACAGAACAAAAACACCCCCAAAACCATGTGGGATATGGATAACATTGAGCATTGCACCTCACAGCATGGCAGTTGATACAAACAGTAAGCTGGGGCTGCAAGTTAACACCAGTGGCATAAAAAAGATTTTCACAATCTAACCTCTGCGTTCACCCATCTCCTCAGGATGGGGCAGAGATCGATTTCTCTCGTGGCTTTATCTCCTTGGGCTGGTTGCTGCAGAATTTGGCTCCTATTACGGGGGAAATAATCCCATCCCCTAATTCATTAGAAATGGCTGTGATTGGGATTGGTGTGGAACATGCTGAAATCCTGAAATTCACTTTGAAATCCTCAGTCCCCGTCCTCCCCTTCCCCTCCCACAAATACACTGTACGTATTAAAAAAAAAAAAGTCAAGTTTAGCAGTCTGACTATTTTAGTACATGGCTTCATAAGGCAGAAAACCTACTCGATACAGTGTATGGGGCAGTTGGCTGTCAGAATTCATGTAGAATTCCTTGTGTTACTCAGTTCTTTAAAAAAACTTTGCTTGGTTAAAGACCCATGTCTTGTATGAAATCTTGTGTTCTTCCAAAGAAAAAAAAAGCCGTTTCTTTTCTTCCTCCCTTAAAACATCGTTGTCAAATCCTTTCTCTGTGAAGCTGCTGTGACACAGACGAAGTTGCAGCAGCCAAATATTGAGCAGTTCCCCGCTGCCTCGGGAGGAAGCGTGTCCGGGAGTCCTCGGCTGCGCTGGCCACCATCAGAGCTCCAGGTAGCCGATCAGGGCCAGCATTACGAGCGAGTTGGTGACGATGACAGCGTGCGGCACCGGCCTCGTCACAGAGTCCTCCACCATCATACTCGTCCCTGAAAGGAAGGGAGCAGGGAAGGAGCAACCGTGTGGTTGCACTGCCACAAAGCTGGGGCTGGGGCTGGGCTGAGACTGGGGCCCAGAAGCGGAGTGAGGAGTTCACTCTTAGGCAGTGTGATTTGGGTGGGAGTGGGGGACCTGAGGGCTTTAGCTGCAAATAATGAACGTGGGGTCAGACCAGACTAAAAGGTTGCTCGGAGTCTGGAGGGAGGTTACTTGATGCAGTGCTGGAGAGGGGTACTTCAGAAGTTCCTTTAATCAAACAAAAGGGAACCGCAGACCAGTTCCAGAGATTTGACATAAAACACCAGGGCAAGGTGTTCCCTGGGCTCCTGGAAGGGAAAGGGGGATTTAAAAATATTATTGTGCTACTGCGCTGCGTCGGCCATGGAGGGGAGGAGCGGTGACAAAGTCATCGCTTGTCAAAGAGCCGTGGCAGGAGATCATCATCTACAGGCAGGTAGTCCTGCAGATGAACTGGGCTTGTTTTTTGGTGGTCTGTGACGCGCCCTGTAAGCAGCATTTGTGCGCGGGGTACGTGTGGTCAGAGAAGCGTACGTACCACTGTTCCGGAGGATGTGAACTTCGGCGGGGACCCCATCTCCCCCTGGCCCCGTCACCCGGATCTGCACAAAGGCGTGAGTGAAGTCTTCAGGGACCGGGATGTCGATCCGGCTCTTGCTGGCCAGGTACAGCGTGGGAGCGGAGTGGGAATCCTGCCGGTAGAGCATCTGTTGGGAGAAGCGAATCTGAGTTTATGTTCACCGCGATTCCCTCGGGGCCACGTGTAAGAGGCCAGCTGCATGCTGCAGTACCTTGTACCCCGTAACTGCAGACTCGTCTGCGTGTGCCACCACGGGGTCCCACTTGATGCTGACCGTAGACCCCGAAAAAGTCCAGGAGATGTTGCCAGGTGGCCTCCTTGGTGCTAAGAGACACAAAACGGGACAGATTTAGCAAGGCAGGGGGTGAGGAGGAGCTTGTGCTGCCCGTGTGAATCTCCTGGGACTCTAATTGATAAGGCTGGTGGCACCACCCTGGTTGGTGTTATGGGAAGTGTCCTAGCAAACAGCACAACGTTCTTTCAGAAGAGAAGGAAAAACACGGTATATATATTTTTTTCCAGGTGCTATTGGTAACAAATGATGTTTTCTCCCTGTAGGGCTCAAGGTATTTCTTTATGACTGTGACTGTGAGCACGGGTCTTTTCAAATAAGCGGTGCGCAGACCACAAGGCAGATCTGGGGACATTCAGGGAACTGTTTTATTGACTAGCTGAAATGGCTTTAGGGCACCAAGAGGTAAAAGCTAATTGATTTGTTGATCACTGGGGGTCCACTGGAGGAAACGGCTGCCCAGGGGAGTAGGATGCTCGGGCCGGAGGTGGTCAGGGCACACTCACGTGGCTTCGTGGTCGTGACGTTGGTAGAGGGGCTGGGGGGCCCGGTCCCAGCACGGTTGTAAGCTCTGACCGAGACGTGGTATTTCGTGTTGGGGTTTAGGCCAGTTACGTGAGCTGTTGTGACCAGCCCGGCTGTTCGCACTCTGTCAGCTGCCTCCTCCTTGTCTCCATCCTTCCAGTACCGGATCTAAATAGAAAAGCGTTCAGGAAGGGAAGAGGCATCTGCAAATCTCCATCCAAGACCAGCGCTGGACACCTTTGGTATTTGTTTCTGAGCGTTTCACCTAGCGTGTGCCCAGCAATAAGGTTACAGCCTGTGAGCAAAGACAGGTACTCTTAGGAGTACTAGCAGTGGCCCCATAAGAGCCTCATGCTGTCGTTATCCCCCTTCTTTGGAAACAAAACGCTGTTTCCTTTCATCTTGCTTAGGGAATTTCCCTTGCTGGGCTCTCCCTGTGCATTTCAGCATCCCTCGTTCCCGCGGCAGTCTCGCACCTCGTAGCCCAAAAGCACGCCGGTCATGTCTCCCTGCTCCACGGGCTCCCAGGACACGTCCATTTCTGAGGACAGAACAGCCTTGGCCGTAACTCTGAACGGAGCCACTTTCGGTTCTGGAAAAGACACGAAAAGGGAATAAAATCCTCCTTCCACCTCAGGGCAGCGTATTCGTTGTACTGAAAGGAGGGATTCGCCTGCAGCACCGATAACTCGCAGCCTGACAGCTGGCATTATGTGTGCGGAGCAAAGAACAGGGAAGGGATTTAGGGACTTAGTAGGTCAAGGAGACCCACAGCTGCAGGCTGTGAAGATCTCTGTCTGCTCTCGGTGTACAGTCAGGGGTGTGCTGAGGGAAACATCTATCTGGGTACTTCAAGTACAAGATAAAGTCTACGCTTTGCTACCAGCTGCTCTTTGAGCAAAAGAAGCCTCTCCCACCGGTGAGCTCCGACACCGTGGCTGATCGGGCGAAGCACCGTGAGTTCAGAGCCACCGCAGCCCTCCTTACCTTCTTCTGCAGAGTACACGATGGCAGTGAGGCTCTCTGGGCCCTCTCCTTTCCTGTTGTATGCTTTGATCTTCACTTCGAAGGGGGTGTAGGGCCCGATGCTCTCGTTGCGGTACACGTAGTGCAGAGACTCTGCGTGAGGCACCCGTGCGGTGAGCCACCCCTGGGTGCCCTTCTTGCGAAATGACAAGATGTAGCCGAAGCCGTCCCCGTTCTGGTAGTCCCGTAGCGTGGGCTGCGAGGGGTCGGAAAGAGAAAGGAGCATGGAAAGGGGCTGGGCACTCGCTTACACCCACTGTGAGCAAAGCTGTTCCGGTGGCTGTGCACATCCCATTCAAACAGGCAAGACTTTGGGACTGCCACTACACACAGTGTTTGGCACGACCGCACGTGGCAGTTGTGTTGCAGCACTGATTTCCCCAGAGAAATGGCTCGTGCTCCTCCCCCTGGCCCTGTCCCAGCCTCCGAGGCTGGAGCGGTGCTGACTTACCGTCCAGTTGATGATAAGCTCGTTGGGAGCCCCTCCGCCGCCGCCGAGCCCAGATGGTGCCACAGTGGGTGCTGTCACGGCCCCAAACAAAAGCAGACAGCGCAGGTTGGGTAAAGAAAGGATAGTGGGGAAGAGGAGCACAAAGACAGGGAGCAGCCAGGCTTTGACAGCTCATTAGAAAAGTGCTGGTCTCCGTTTTTAGCTGTAAGGATTTCAGATGTCTGTGGCAACGAGGTCTCGAACACTGGCTAGTCCCTGGCGTGCTTATTTGTAGGCAGCATTTCTAAGAGGGGATGAGAATCAAGCTCAAAGCAGGAATATGTGGGAGAGCTTAAATTAGAATGGAGCTAATATGCATTCATTATGTTGAGAGCATTTCTCCTGCTGGTCTTACATCCCTTCTGCTTATGTGTTCGAGCTACAGAAGATAGAATCAACGTGCACAGCTGGGAAATTTATCTCGTGTTTGCACAGTTGTGCTCTGTGATATATATAGTAGGGCTCTTTTCCTCTTCTAAGCTTTACTGCCCAGACTGTACAGTATTTGAAGCTACAATTTATAACGGTTTAATATATTGTAACTATCGCT
Organism: Cygnus olor; assembly: GCF_009769625.2. NCBI lineage: Eukaryota > Metazoa > Chordata > Aves > Anseriformes > Anatidae > Cygnus > Cygnus olor. The sequence continues at coordinate 2,857,914 of NC_049192.1, forward strand.
GGTGCGGCTGGCTGCCAGTTCTGGCACTGCTTTGTCTTTGATGTGTAAACGGGCAGAAAGGCAGAAAATTTCATGGTGGGTTCACCTCTAGGAGCACTCAAGGAGAAGACTAATTGCCGGGGCCCGAGGCTTGTTGCAAGCCAGCCTTCCCCTTCTGGCGTGTAGGGTAGGTGCCTCTGATTCCCCTTTCCTCCTCTGAGCATATCTGCACGTACCTGCTTCTTTGGTACGGATTTTACTGGAGGGTAAGCTTGGCTCCCCGACTCCAAGAATGTTGCTTGCTAGGACCCGAAACTCGTAATCCATCCAAGGGATGAGGTTCACCACCTGGGCTGTCTCGGCGTTGCCTTCAATATTTACAGGATCTATATAATCCAATAACACGAGAGGAGAGCGAATAGAGCGAGTAGGCAGCGTGCGAGCACAGAGCAAGGACTCGGCATGGAGCTGGTGTCCCTGAGCCGGGCCAGCAGGGCCACGCTGCAGCCGCTGCCCCAGGACACTTACTGGTGCGCATCTGCTTCCACTTGTTGGAGAGCAGGGTCCGGGCCTCAACCAGGTACCTGGCGATGGGGCTGTGGTTGTCAAAACCGCGGCTCCAGCTCAGCTGGACGCTGGTGTCACCGATGTCTCTCACCACCACGCCCCCGGGGGGGCCTGGAGGTCCTGGGATGGTGGAGACAGATGTACGTGTTACTAAGATGTCAGAGATTTGGAGGCTTACTGCTCTTTGTATTCTGCACATCATGAATTAAAATCAAGCCCTTCATTCCTTTTATTTTCTTTAGCCTAGGAATCGTCACCTCAAATTCTGGTTCTTTTAAAGTTGCCAAGACTCTCCCATCTAATTCAAAAGTGAGATCATGACGTGACTGCAAGGGAGGAGCAAGCCGATCCCTGCAAGCACCGTGCTGGTACTTCAGGCTTGCAAGGAGCGGGGAAATTACCTCTGACAGTCAGCGTGGCTGACTCCGAAGCGCTGTCCACGACTGTCTGGGCTGTACACGTGTACCGCCCCGAGTGCTTCAGCTGGGTGTTGAGGATGGTGAGGTCCCCGACGGCTTCCTTCTGCGGGGGGAAGAGGAGACACGGTGGGGAAAGCGTTTGAACGTGCCTCATCTCAACCCAGCATCTGGCACGCAAACGAAGATGCTGGTGTTATTTTTATGACCTTGTTGGTGGCACACAATTCCCCTTTCTACTCACCACACTGGCACGCCGGTAGTGCCCCTCCGACTTGTCAAAGTCAATGGGAAAATCATCCAGTGACCAGGTGAACGTTAGGTCCATGGTTGGATCGTGGGACGCGTGACATTGCAGGGTAAGGTTCTCACCGACGTTGATGTCGGCACTAGATGGTGCCAACGTGATTTTGGTGGCGTCTGCAGGGAAAGAGGAGGGAGGGCTGTTAGCTGCAAATGGCCTCCGTGTGCCAGAGTTACGTTACTGGGGTGGAGCATCCAAATGACCTAACACTTCCTAAATTGTTGTCATCCCTCTCTAACGGGAGCTAGCTGTAGTTTTGTAAGAGGAAGATAAGGGATTAGAGCGGATAGAGAATAGAAATGCTTTTCCCAAGGGCCAGTTGTTGGTAGGTGTGATATGGTGGGTCGGGCAGAAGGTTTGCTGCTGTACAGGCTGAAGTGTCTCTGATTCCCTGAGTGCTGTACTGCTTTTGGGGGTGTAAAGAGAGGAGAATTAAGTTTCAATTCACACTGTGACATTCTTAGACGTTTCCTGCTTGATTGACCCCAAGTCAAGCCAAACATCTCTACCTCGAACGGAGAGGATTCCTGTGCTGTTGGCTTTGCCCATGAAATTCTCAGCAAAGCAGGTATATTTCCCCTCATCAGATTTGCTTATGTTCTGGAGGATCAAGGTGCCATCTGTGGTAATAGTCACCCTGGAAATGAAGAAGAACCATAACAGGAAAGAAGGTTAAAATGTCTGTTCACTGTGCACCCCTGCCAAACACTTTCCAGCTCTTGTTGGTTTTAGACAAAATGATGATAGAGACAGGACCACAAATACTATGTAAGAGGTATTTTAAAGAAGGAACTAGAGGAATAACAAAGTGTGTGTGGTTAGGGATGTAGCAGCGTGCTTGGATCATCGAGTCCAGTCTTCTGGCAAGAAAAAAAAAGTGATTTTAGCTATGGTTTCTGGGTACTCTGTGCTGCTACCTGCTACTGTTGATCAGAAGTTCAGTCCCTTTAGTCCAGAGCACAGTGGCTTTTGGTGCTGCTCTTGGCTGGCATGGGATGATGACCTTCCCGCTTCGGGCTGCAGGTATCAGTCGTTTCACTGGGTTTAGTCTAAAATCTGGTGCTAAGGCTATGGGGGGAAAAAAGAGGATTAAGGAACGATTAGAAAAACCCTGCTATGTAAGCATTTTAACTGCCGTGTAGCTAGGTATTGATTTGTTGTTAGATGGCCTGGTAACAAAGCATGGCAGTATCTGGAGAGCAGGATGAAGGCGCGATTCCTCTGCTGCCGGCTGCTGTCAAACACCTGCCAAGGCAGGTGTTAGGTGGCACGCGTCGTACTGAGCGATGGCAGTATGACCCTAACAAGTGCAAGGTCTTTGAGAGGCACAAGAACAGCTGCTTTTGAAAATGTAGAGGATATTCCCTTCAGTATCCCGACCAAAATCACCTGGTGTAAGTGCAGACACCCAGTTTGCCTGAAACTCCTCCTGGAATTGGCCTTAATTTGGTGCATTGCCATGCATTAACATTAAATAATTGCAGCTTAGGGCCTTTAGTTTGTCTCTGGCGTTACTGCCCATAAGGAATTAAGCTGTTAGACTCATGTGGAGCAAGTTTGGCCTCAGCCCGGTTCCAGTCACCACCCATCTAAGCAGGCTGGGTGGATACCGAGCTCTTTTCTTTGACATCTTTCCTCCCCAAAAGAGGAAGGTTGTGTAATGGAAGGGAGCTGGTCGTGCTGCTGTCTGTCCTGTACACTTTCTGTAGCTAAACAGATGTCCTTGTGCTCTTTCAGCATTACTGAGCTTACACGAGATTCAAATTTTAAAGGGTCGTAGAGCCTCTTGCTGAGCCAGCAGCTATATTTCAATGGTGAGTGAAGCAGTATTTGTCTGCTCTCATCTTAATCTGAGATTGCCAGCAGAGTATATCAGGAAGAGATCTAAAATGCTTCAGTGTCCCATTGAAAGCCAGAGCACTGGGGAATGAGAAATTACCTTGCACTGTTAATTCAGCACTTGCATATACTGTGCCATGCTTGTTCTCAGCCACACACTGATACATGCCAGAGTCCTCCAGGACTAGCTTGGAAAATCTCAGCTCTCCACCGCTCACTTCGATGCGGTTCTGTGCAAACAAGAGGACGAACCCATTAGATGAGAAAAACAGAAATGGAACTCAAGCCTCGTGTGTTCAGGGTTGAGTTTCATTACAGACTCGTGTGGCAGTTTGGAGCCAGCCTGGTTTTCCGTGGGAGAAAACGTGGGCCGTGTTTTGTGTCCAGCCAGCACCACGCATCACTGTGCTGTCTGCTGAGACTTCTGAGTGCCTGAGCAGCAACTTGCGGGTCATACAACGGCAAGTCCAAGGTGATACTTATCCGCCCTGAGAACCGGCCACGAGCTCCTGCAGCTGCATGAAACAATGGCTGGGATGGCAGTGACGGGAGGAGGAACTTGCTGTGGGTAAGGACCATGCCACCGCTTTGCAGCCTCATGGGGGCACATGGAAGAGGGGTGATAAACCGGGGTCGAGATGGATTTGCAGCGAGGCAGAAGGGGCTCTAAGTGTGGAGCAGCAGGTTCAGTACTGCGAGGCGTGGGGCGCACAGAGCCGCTGCTGCCCGTGGTGGTACCTGGGAGGTGAGCGGCTGCCCGTCCCGCAGCCAGCGCACCGCCGGCCGGGGTTTGCCGGCTGCCGCGCAGCTCCAGCGCAGGTCGGACCCGATGTCGGCTTCTGTGTCCGTGATCACCTTCAGCCACTCCGGCTGAGCTGCAAAGGAGCAAGAGAGGGTGGCAGAGCCAAGAGGATCAGATGAGAGGCGCGCCGTGCCAGGCAGGCAGAAGGATGCTCATTGTGTCATCTCTGCTGGCAGATTTATTTATCGCGGCGCATTTCACCGTAGGAACAGCCTTTGCCTTTTGTGCAGCGATGCAAGGCTCAGTCCTCCGTGGGTCTGGCTGCGGCTGTGCATGTGGGCTGCACAAAATTATGGCAGAATCCAGATCTGAGGAAGAATAGTGTGATTCCTCTTCCTAAGAGTAAACGCAGCCATTCCTGACCTTCAGGAAAGACTGGATTCGGACTGGGAAGAACCACGTTAAGTTTGCAGCTTGTCTAGGTCTGATGAATAGCTCCAAGCACTAACCCTTGTGAAAAGAGCCCAGGCGTGGAGAAGACTTTGGGTGAGAGCCAAGCCTGCTTTTTCTAACTCTGCGCTCCCATCCCTGGTTACCTCATTTTTGCTACAATTATTTTAGGCCAAGTTATGAGGTCTCCCTATGCTTGCAGTAGCCTTTGTCAGGGCTTTGTGATGGGTTTAGTTGGGGCTGATACGAGGCAGGGTCAAGGGTGGGTGTTTCTCTGCCAGAAGTTCACTCTGCTGCCTGGGCCATCTCGCCGTGCCCTGGAAAGGCGTGGGGTTTGACTGCGTTACCTTGAATGATGATGCGGCCCTGGTAGGTGTCCCTCCCTTTGATGTTTTCAGCCTCACACTCGTAAGTGCCTTCATCCTCAAAGCCAACGTCCTGGATCTGCAGGAGGGGCTCGCTGGAGATCCACTTGGAGGCCTGCGAACCGTCCAGCTTCCTCCACTTTATCCGAGGAACGGGGCTACGGGAAAGCAAACCCGGTGAAGCCCAGCCCTGGGGTCTGGTGCAGCAGGCTGCCCGTGCTGTGCAGCGTGGTGTGACTCCATCCCCGTTCAGCCAGCTCCCAGCCCCGCTGGGCCTCAGCCAGCAGGACAGCTTGGTTTCACCCCTCCATCCCTCCTGCTATTCCCCCTCCTGGTCTACATCCCTCAGAGAGGGGCTGCGACAGTTGCGGGGTCTGTGACGCCCTCCCCTCCCCGAGCCTGAGCGACGCGGACGCTGCACTCACTTTCCAAAGGCAAAGCACTCCAAAGTCACCATCTGCCCGGCCAGAGCGTAGGTGTCTGCAGGAAACCTGGCTTTTATGCTGGGTGCATACTGCCTGGCGTCTGTTAAAAGGAAGGCACTGTTGAGGGGTTCTGGATGACTTCAAAATCACATGCGTGAGGTCTTAGAGGGCAACGATACCTGCAAGGTTTCACTGCTTTGAAAAGCCTTCATGGGTACGGATAATTCATGGGTGGGCAGAGGCTAAGTTTCGTTTTCCTTTTAAAACAGCTTCTACTAAGGTCTCTAAAAACCTCCATTTACAGCACCTCAAGACTATTTCTCCTTGATTTCCTACCTACTTAACTCCCTTCGCTCTGACTGAGAGGTCTCTTTAGCTGCACCTCTGCAAGGTCACCGAAGGCAGAAAGTCACCTGCGGTTTCAGGGGTACACGAGCCTGCCCAGGCTGTTCCCGATGCCATTTCTACTTTACAGACAAACAGAGCAACCCCCCTGATGGCAGCACTAGCAGCAAAGCCGTAAGAGAGGGCTGCTTCCCCCAGGCTCCAGCCAATTAATGTTTTTGTAAGCTCTTAAGCTCCCCTGAAAGCCTGGTGGGTGAGTGCTTAGGGCCCCGTGGAGCCCGTGTGCTTTGAGGCGGTTTGTTAATTTTGCATTTCACCCAGCCCTCTTAGGATAATCCAGGAGCACTGACCCTCTGCAGCCAGGCTGAGCCGGGAGAACTTGCTGAAAACGCTCTTGGTGATGAAGTCGATGTGGCTGGTGGCAAAGCACGAGTAGTTCCCCAGGTCGGAAGCCTCCGTCTTGGCGATGTAAAGGTTTCCTGTGGTCTGAGAGACGAAACGCCTTCCGTCGGCTGGGATGAAGTTGGGAAACTCGTTCAGAAGCCATCGGTAGGACAAGCCTGTGGGGAGCAGAGAAAGGAACAAACTGCACGCGTTGCCAGCGTCCTCTTGGATGGGATTAAGCCAAGCAGGCTGTTTTCTAGCCCAGAAATCGCTCCTTGGATGGTACTTATTTTCTCCCCATGCTTAGTCCTCTCTCTGCTTTGTTGCTTTACGGAGTCTGAATTGAAAAAAGATTGCTTCCCTAAAATTCCCACGGAAACCAAGGAGCGATTCCCATGTCTGGGAACTGCTCGCTCTGTCCCGTCTCTTCCCCTGGCCCCGGACCCGCAGCCCTTACCTGGGTAATGGGGAGGGGGGCTGCAGGCAAACATCACTCCCCAGCCTTCCGTAATCTTCACGGGGTCTCGCTCTTCGGCAGAGAATTCCTGCAAAACTAAACATGCAAAGTGAAACCGGGCCTTTATTTTATCTCCCCCTCCGCAGGCCGATCTTTTCAGTGGCCTTGCAGAGGGAGATCTGAAAATATTCCTGACTCTAGCCCATCGATTTCCTGCGGCACCTCCTCAGCAATGGGAAGCGCCTGGGGACCTCTCCAAGTGCCGATGCTGGTGCCACGTACAGGAGAGCTCCTCTCCAGCCTTTATTAACGGGGTACGTACGGGGGGCTCAGTTCACCCCCAGCGTCACCGTGGCTGCATTTGATTTACCTCGTGGGGACAAACACGGGACTTACAGCCAAAGCGGAGGGAGGCTTCCCTGCTCACCACCGTGCCCCTGGAGTTCGACGCCACGCACTGGTAGGAGCCAGCGTCCTTGGCTTTTACTGGGTTGCTTATCACCAGGTCGCCTGCAACCAGCCGGTAACGGGAATCTGGCTCCATCTTCAGCTCCGTGCCGTTCATCTTCCACCTGCCAAGAGCATGCATAGAGAGGGGAAAATAAGTATAGCAACTGCGTGCTCACGTGTGCCTCGTTAGGAGCTGTGCTCGTTTGTTCTTCCAGCTGTGGTGTTGGGATTTGAGTTAGATTTATGTCTGGGACCCGGGGGCATGGCACACCGTGTGTAGATAAGGAGATTGGTTCCTGCGTAGTGATCTTCTTTATATGAAAGTGGAGAATAGAAAGCAGAGCTCTTGATGGTTGTGTCCTCGTCCTGGTACAGAGAGGGGAGAGGCTTTGGCCTTGGCTTGGTCATTCCTCAGCAGGGAGGAGCCCCATCTCTGCTGGGACCACTGGGCTGGAGCCCTCTGATGGGCAAAACTCTCCCAGTGTCAGTGCCTCATGTCTCAGCATTATCCGAGGAGCTCTGCTGGGATGTTGCCACCCAGGGCTGGATTCAGATGTGAGTGTTTCCAAGCTCTGCACTGTGAACCAAACCTCCAGGACTCCTCATGGGACAGTTTTTGGTTTCGACATGCCCTGCTCCCTTTCTGTTTTAGTGCCAACCTGCCAGAGCCATGGTCATTTCTCAAGTACGTCTCCTCAGGAGCTTATAAACATCCATTCTCGCAGTGTTTAATCGCAGAGAGGTTCAGACTTGGTGTCTGAGAGCAGTTGAGCTCACCTGTAGGTTGCAGGAGGACTGGCTCTTGCTCGACAAGCCATCGTCACTTTCTCTTCCGCTGAGCCTTCAGGAAAGAGGGTGTGGGCAGGCTGCTCCTCAAACACGGGCCCGTAGGTCCTGGTGCTACTCTGGGCTCGGCACCAAACTGCAAGGGAGAGGAAACCAGCTGAGCAAAACTGAGCTTTCTCTAAAAATTCTCATGTTTGGTTCTGTAGGGTGTCCCCGGCAGCATCAGAACTAAATGTAGAATAAAAGAGGGAGCAACGTGCAAGTCGCAGCCCATCTGTCGCTGCGGCCCAGCCCCAAGCAGGGCTCGGGCAGACCGTGTGCGCTTCCCACCGAGCATCTCACACCGTCTCTGCTGTGCCACAGGGAGCAGACGTGCTGGAAGCCGAGCACACGGAGGGGCGCTGGCACACGCCTCTCGTACAGCCCTGCACAGACGGGGCTGGAGCTGGGGATGCCTGGGTGCCCTCGTTGGTCCTGGCAGCGAGGACGTGCTGCTAGCTGCTCGGCACAGACCTTGGCTGCCTGGTTCCTCCTTTGTCCTCCAGGACAAGGGAGGAGAGAGGGAAGTCCGGATCTTCGCAGTAAGCTCTCGGCTCTGCCGCTGACTCCCTGCACAGGAGTCCGACCCCCTCCATCCCTGCCTCTGCAGCATCAGCAGCTCTCGATTCAACTCCAACCTGCCGCGTTCATGTTCAGACATGGGGTTGGTTCTGAGCTTGAGCCTGGCTCAGGCAGAGGCACGAGAGGAACCCAAGCACCTGCCTGCTTTCTGGGGTGCTGTGCCCAGGCCACCCTTTGGCACGATGTTTCCCTGGGAGGTGCCGGCTGTCCGCAGCGACTGCTTCTGCGTCTCAGATAAAAGGCAAACCCTAGCAGGCTCCCTTCCACGCAGGCTTCGTGGAAGTGACAATGCAGAGAGGCGAGAACAAAGCAGAAGCTGCCTGGAAATCTTTGACTGCAAAAACAGCCGGCGAGATAATCGCTGCCAGGATGTTCTGTTCCCGGCACCTGGAGAAACGCCTGTCCCCTCGCAGGGATGGAGCCACCTGAAGGCTCTGTGCTTCCCAGCACAGTCCCCTCGGTCTGCAGCGATAAGCTAGGAGATGCTCAGCTGCCCCCAGGATCCTTCCGTGCTCTGTAATTGAATTAATAACTGCCTTCAAACCGCCATGCCAACCAGCAAGCTGTTTCCTTCCCTACCGTACGCAGCATGCTCAGCGGTTAAATTAAGCGACTCCACTAAGTGTGATGTTTTATGCAAGAGGAACTTCCAGCAGGGAGCGGCCAGCTCAGCTCTCCCGGGCTCGGGGGAAGCAGCCCCGTACCTGTAGCTCCCGGGGTTCGCCTCGTGTTCCGGCTGCTCCTGCGTGCGGAGACGAGGGCGAGACGGGAGAGGGGCCCGGCTAATTGGCTCGGTGGGTTCAGAGCAGCTGTTTTCTGCCCGCGTCTGCTCCTCGTGTCCGAGCATCGCCCAATTACCGGGGCCCTCTGCTCCTGCCAGCGTGGATGAGCCGCTGCAAGGGAGCCCCACGCAGGCAGCAGCCTGCTGGTCCCTGCTGTCACCCAGGGAGGGGGGCTGCAGCCTGCGTCTCATTCTTTGGTTTAAGAGAAGCGGTTCTGTGAGGGTCGTATTCCCTCCAGATCCGTGCAGGTGCCATTTTCCTTCTCAAATAGCTATATTCACAAAGGAGAAGCTTGTCTAAGCTGGAAATGGTCTCTCAGTTGGTTCGGCAGAGGCTGTGCTGAGCAGGTCTCAGCTGGAAATAGCTCTCTGCTGACCGGCACTTAAAATAATCATGAGTTAATGGAGAATTAATAAGAACGTGGTGTGTTCGTTGTGTCCTGTTGGGTGGTGGAGAACGGATTAAGGATTAACAGCTTTGCATTCTGAGATTAATTGGTAGCATATAATAAATAATTTCTACTTGTTCAACAAACACTCTGTACATTACTGACACTCCCATGCATGCCTCGTCTCGGGGGATGCTCTTTCCCAATCAGGCCACCTTAGCTAACCGTCCCTTCTGATTCCACCCAGAGCCTGCACCCCGCTGCTGTCCTCTGCTGTCCCTCTCTGCCTGCCAAGGCTGTGGACTCCAGCAGCCGGGCACTGATTTTCTCACATGTAATCAATGCCACAGGGCCGGACGATTTTGTGTGTACGGCTCCAAGGTGCCCGGCTGGCGCTGGAGGTGAAATGCCTGGATGTCCCTCATTAAGCAGAACAACCGGCAGGCTAAAGTAGTAACTGAGCAGTTACAGGTTCAGGGTATAGTTAAGAGTTGAGAACTGATATCATCGCGGAGATCTGAGCGCCTCCGAGGCTGATCAGCTGCGGGTTTCTGGCCGTGTGGCTCTGCGTTTTTATTGTTAGCGTCTGGGATATGCTGATAGCCAGAGCTGGAAAGCCCGGGTGTCCAGGAGGCTGAACACCGTGTGCTGAGCCCCACGCTGGCTTTGGAGCCCAGGAAACGAGAAATGTCTCAGCTGAACGTTTTCCAAGATGTATTCCAGTTTATGAGCGCAGCAGCAGCAATCCTTTTAGCGAGCCCAGGCAGCACATTCTTAGCTCCGGCGCGCTGACCACAGCCTGAAGCCTGGCACGCGAGGGAGCCGGGCAATTAACTGGTTTTATAGCAAGTCTGAACACACACACACACACACACACGTGCACAAAATCAAAGTGGTTATTTTTAAAGAAGCCTTCTGAGGAACAAAGGGACAGCGCTTTGGGTAGCCTTAGGCTTCAAGGTTTTTTTTTTGTGGCCTTTAATGAATGAAGAAAGGCCAGAGAGATATTTAGACTTTCCTAACAGCCTCATTCATTAGAGACACCTTTCTATTCACTATAAGCTTTAAACCTCTTCCTATCCTCGGGAAGTCATTGTTTTGGTGATAAGCAGAGGCACGGGTGGTGTTACCGACCCAGCCTGGAGCTTTTGGGTCCCATCTCCACCCACTCCAGAGTGTTTCCTTGAGCCTTATCTAGAGCTGCCATTATTCGGTCCCTGGTCCCTCACTCATGTTTCCAGTGGGGGTTTCTCTGTCCCAGCTGGTTCCCGAGATCCATGGCATCATCAGCCAAAGGTCAAGAGGAAACAACCCTCGCAGGGTTTTGCAGCGAGTCATTTTTTATGGGCTCAGCTTGGACGGGGAGCAAGTTGTACGAACTCAGCTGGTTAATGGGAGAGCCCAACTCCGTCTTGCGGCCTCTACCAGATTTGGGTCAGACTGATTTCCAAACAGGCTAATTGCCTCCCAATCTAGGGCAGCCACCCCTCCCTTTTCCTCCTCTGGGACCCACAGAACATTAAAAGGTAATTAGATATTTATAAGGAGAGCCAAGCAGTCTCTTCCTGGGATGATGAATTAGCTTGAAGACATTATCTAATTCTCAGCTGTCTAAACTGAAACATCTCCCTGCTGAAAAGGGACCTTCAAAATGTAGCCTGAGACTCCCTAAGATCCAGGAACGATCCCCAGCAGATGCCAAATGGGAGAATCTTTGCAGCCGGGGCACGGCAGAAGAGGCATCCCTAGAAGAACCAGGAGGGGAAGCAGCTTCACCGCGAGCGAGCCCTGCTGGCAGAAAGAATTCCTCCCGGTGCAGAGGCCAGAGCGAAGCCAAGGCAACAAAGCTGGGCGAACACGGGAACATTCCCTGGCTACAAAAACCACCTGGGAGAAGCAGACAATGCCACAGCCACGAAAGCTGAGCATGGAGAGGTTCGTGCCCCGTGAACAAAGCACCACTGCATCGTGTGCACCGGGTTGTGCCCTGCTTGGCACCTCCGACAGGGACCAAGCACCCCGCCGAGTCCCTCTCGGCCACCCCACGACAGCTCCAGCCCAGAGGGACCAGGGGGCTGCTCTTACCCACGCAGGTGACGACAGCCAGGGACGTGCAGACAAATCCCGCGGCGCCTCCCATCCTGCGCCTCTGGCCGGGTTATGGCCCCTGTGGCCTCGTCTCTACGGGCAAGCGGGGACAGCGGCCCTGCAAGAGAAACACAGCGATTGTCTGCGGGCTTCTGTGGCTCTCTGAGGACCCCGTGCCCAGCTGCACGTCCCCACGGGCCCAGCACGAGGGTGTCTTTTCCTGGTGAGGAATGCAGAGGTCTGAAGGAGCTCTTTTCCTTGGGAAATTATTCCTCCTCCTCCCCTTACCATCCGCTCTTCTTCCTCCCTCCTCCAAAAATAATGCTTTCGTAGCATATTTTTCAATTAAAAAAAGCCAGAATCATACAGGATACTGGGGGGAGAAGGGAGGAAGTTTCTTCTTGTTATTTTGTCAAAAAGTCATCTCGAATTGACTCTCTCCAGGCAGGCTGCGGGTGTCCTGCCTGCCCCGATCCGCTCCCCTGCTCTGGAGAGCTCGGGGGGACCCGGCTCACCGCAGGCTGCACCCGCTGCAGCGCTGCTGCTTCTCCTGGGGGTGCTGGGGGAGCAGGGGGGTGCACAGCGAGGTCCCCGCCTGCTGGGGCATTTCCTGCCTTTCTTCAAAGTAAAAAGCATTTGAATAGCTAAGATGAGATAAAAGAGCACCGAGGCATCTCTGGTGCCGCAGGGCACATCAGTAGGTGGAGGGGCGTTTTCCGGCCCCCTCCGCGGCCTCCTGATTTCCAGGATCTCTCAAAAGCAAACAAAACCAAACCAGAGCTGTTTGTGCAGCCCCTGCTCCCTGCAGCCAGCCTGGGCAGACCCAGCTGGGCTGCGTGCGCCCTCCTGGATAAAATCACCGCGGGAGCAGCTTCAGCACGCGCACCCCTTTCCTTGTAAATCTGGCAAAGATGCAGCGGTGGTTTTGCATCTTATTTCCGCCCCCCCCCTTTGTTAACAATGACATCTGAAGTAAGGCATCAAGGAGCCCCGCGGTCCCTGGTGCTCTCCCAGCGCAGCCCCGTGAGCCGGCGGCGCTGCCAGGAGCCGGGCTGCGAGCGCGCCTTCCCCCCGCTCCAGCTGGTGCCGCTTCCCCTCGCTCCCTGCCCATCTGCCTGCCCGAAGCAGGCAGGGCCGCTCCTCGCCCCCCGCGGCAAGGGCTGCCTTTCTGTCCCGTGGGACGCGGCGAGCATCGCTGCTTGCGAAAATCCAGCGCCCCGCTCGCTACTGGCGGCCCTTGAAGTGCACCTGAGCAAACACGGGGACGGTTCTGTGTTTGCTTCGTGGCTCTGGGGGCTGGGGCTGGGGAAGCCACCTGGCCTCTGAATCCTCGCCTGAATAAGATTTTGCTGCCCACACTTTAAAGGGAAGAGACAGCATCCCAGATCCTCCTCGATTTTCTCTTGCTTGGGCTGGACCTGGCCGGCACTGAGAGCAGAGCCCAGCCTGCCCCCGCCGGCTCACGCTCCGGTCAAACACCTCCTACAGCACAGACCCCTGAATAGGGCCGGTGGTTGGCACACGCCGCAGCTGGGGAAGGAAAACCCTGCCCCGAAGCAGGGGCAGTCGCAGGGTGGCAGAGGGGACGGTTTGGGGACGGAGCGTGGTCTGTGCCAGCTGCCCCGGAGTGAGTCAGCCCTATGAAATCACTCGATGTCACCGAGAATCATGCCCCAAACGGTGTCCTGAACCCGCGGCCTTTCAGCTAACACTGCCTCATTGTTTCCTTGCGTCCACCCCCCGGCTGCTTCCCTCTCGTGTGTTTGTGCGTCCATCGTAAGCGCCCTGGGACAAGGAGCAGCCTCCTGCTCGGTCTGGTTTGCAGCGCTGTAGAGCTGCGACGGGGGCTCGCAGGCAACGCCAGCGCTGTGCTCTTTGACAAGTTAACTTCCCCAGGTCTCCTCGCTTCGGTTCCTTCACCAGCACGTTGCAAAGCTTCCTGGAAGGCAGCAAGCTCCCGAGCTGCCCCCACACCCTGCAGCAGGGAATTAAAGTCAAACACCCGCGGCGTCGCTGCCGGCCCCTCTTTGGGGCCAGGCTCTGCACCGAGGCACTGCCTGGTGCCGCTCCTCCGTTCTTTTTTCCTCTCTCTTGTAAAACAAATCCGAAAGGAAGAGGGGAAGGGTGCTGTATGAATACGGGGGCTGCGTTTGAGTGGGAGCAAGTTGCACCCCAGGTGTCAGCTCCTTGAGGAGCCCCGTCCCAGGACAGGGAGAGGAGGGCGAGCTGTGATAGCCTCCCCCTGCGGCTTCCTTCCCTGCGGCTGAGCAAAGCTGTTATTTGTAAGAATTAAGCTGATTTGAATTATTTAATTAGTTCTAGATTAATTATTTATTGGGTAAATTACAGCTTTGTTCCCCACTTCTGCAGCTGGCTTTGCAGCTCGCCTCTTTCAGCCCAGACCTCCCCATCTACTCCAATTCCTGATTTGCACGTCGTTTTCTTCCCTCGCTTCCTCGTGTCCACTGCCTCTGCCTCTCCAGACTCCTGCACACACACACGTGGTTGCTGTGAGGACCTGACACAAGTGGGGACCTTTCAGAAGGGGCCGGTCTGGGCAGATGTGCCGTGCTGCTGCTCTGCAGACCGGTGGGACACTGGGCAGGGCTCTGTAAGAGGTGACAAGGAGAGTTGTGGCTTTTGGGCTCTTTGAACCCGGCCACAGCATGGCTGGGGCTTTAACTCCTTTGTAAAAATGAGAAAAGTGATACCCAGGGAGAGCTCCGGGCATGGTCCACATCAAAGGAGAGTAAGAGAGAACAGAGTAACTTCCACGAGTGCTGAGGTTGTATCTGTTCGCAGTTCAGCTGGATCAAACAATCCTCCCAGGCACTGCTTTGCATGCTCCTGGTTGTCGTATCGCCTGCGTGCCGCGATCGAACGCTGCCGGGGGGCCTGGCGCTGCAGGAGCACATGTGGGGCTGCGGTGCTGAGTCGTGCCGCACGCCCTGGGGCATCCTCAGGCACTGACCCCCAGCCTTGTTTTCTGCACCTGACTCCGAACTTCTCCCGAGCGCGGCCGTGCACTTTGCATCTGACCTTAATTAGGAGAGGGCCCAGGGGGACCTGTTCTTTCCCCTCTTCGCAGGGTATTTTGACAGTCACTTGAGAGCCTGCTGTTGTACTGAAAGGGGATCTGTCAGCCCCGCTAATGGATGCTGTCATTAATACCTCCAGCAGCAAGGGAGGCATGGGCGCACTCGGAAACATGTGCACGGGCTGCATTAGCACTCTCCGCTCGAGCCCCTGGGAGCCGCGTGCGATCCATTATCACGGAGGCAGAGCTATCGGTAAAGGGCTACAGGGAGAGTTCGAATCCCCCTGAGCCTCTGGGAGAGGAGGTGCTGCCTCATCCTGGGCACACTCAGCACCACTTCTGGCTTTGGAGCGGCATCGATGGGGGGAGGTGACCCTGGGAGGCCTCAGAGGACCAGAAGGGGATGGTGAGCTCCGAGCCCTGGCGTGGGGCAGCCCTGCACAGCGCTGGCACCGCCACCTCCCCGCTCTCACTGGGAGCTGGCCTTCAGCAAGAGCTGGCGTGGCCAGCACAGCCTCAGTGCAACGTGTTACCGGGAGAAACGAGTGCAATTTAATCCCCCACGGGTATGAGATGAGCAGTCGGGTGTAAGCGGGGCTGCTCCTTCTGCCGCAACGTTTCCCGGTGAAGGAGAGCTCCGGAGGGTCAGCGATGCAGTTTGGCCTGGGCTGTGAACATCCCTTTCACTGAGGAGCATCACTGAGGCTAGAAAAGGCACACTTCTCGTCCTGGCTGCAGTTTCAGCTGCAAAACCTGCTCAGTGTTAGGTACATTTTGTCCACCTCCAGAACAGCGTGTTTCAGCAAGCTGGAAGTGGGTTTATCGGAATGTATCTGTCCTCCTGTACAACTGTCTGTGCTCAGGAGAGGCAGATTTCGATGCCAGCTCCGGATTCAGCCTTTCCTGAGCTTCTCGGGGTGGACAATCTGCTGGCGGCCCCAGGACATGCGGCAGCAGAAATCCAGACGCCATCCCACAACAATCCTAAGCAGTGAAGTCCCCAACACCCAGCGGCCAAAGCATCCCCGGAGGGGTTTGCAGCCCCGTGGGGGATTTCAGGGGCTGTGCTGCTGGATGCGTTTGTTCTTGCCCCGTGGGCTGTGGTGTTAGCACAAAGGGTGAAGGTTTGGGGTCAGCGTGTGCTCTGCAGTGCCCAGCCTGGTCCCTTCTGCCTGGGGGCAGTGCAGGTGGCACCTGCAGACGGGGAACTCGCACGCAGGTGGGGTGAATTGTGCTTTCAGTCGAGCCTCAGCCAAGCTTCGTGCCTGTGCTGCGGGCAGGGGAAGCGAGGTGCACGGCTGAGAAGTTCAACAGCCCGGCCTGGGGACGAGGGAAACGGCTGGTGGCAGAGGGAGAGGGGTCCCGAGCTCAGCCCCTCTCCCTCTGGAGCTCCCCATGGAGCCGAGAGCTGCCGTGCGGGGAGCAGGGGGGTCTTGGAGGCTGATCCTGAGCCCCCAGAGCTCAGGGGGGCCTGGCCGGCCCCGTGCCCCAAGGTGTGAGCGATTGCCATCAGCCCTCGTTAGTATAATTGCACCGAGGGCTGAGCTTTGCCTTCCTGGCTCAGCACAGAGGCTGGAGAGCATGCTGGAAGGAGGTAGGGGAGAAAAGCAGATAAAAGAAAGTCATTTTGGGGTGTTTGAGGTTCTGGAGGAGGGGAGTGGGTGCTGTAGGGTGGCAGCTCCCTGGTGGGGGGGGCCATGTTATGCTTTTAGAAATGAAGGTGAGCAGCAAAAACCTAATCCAGGGTAATGCAGCCTGCAAACAGCTTGGCTTGGGGCTGGAGGAGAAGTTAGTTGTGTTTGCTGGGCCCCAAAATTGGGCATCTCTGAGACTTGGGGATGGGGTTTGGGTTTGTTGGGGCCTTGGTTCCTGTTGCTTTTTGCTCAGTGGGCCGGGAGCTGTGGTTCCCCCCTCGTGCGGCAGTGCCGCGGGGCTCGGAGCGGCGCCCTGCGAGCCGATTTACATCTGGAGCGCTTCTGAATCACCATATCCATGGAAACTACCGCGCGTCTCCCCCGACACCCGCATCCGGATAGGTGCTGC
Organism: Cygnus olor; assembly: GCF_009769625.2. Classification (NCBI taxonomy): domain Eukaryota; kingdom Metazoa; phylum Chordata; class Aves; order Anseriformes; family Anatidae; genus Cygnus; species Cygnus olor. Next base: position 2,874,382 of record NC_049192.1, read on the forward strand.
TCCTGCTCCCCTCGCAGGGCTGGGGCTCCGAGGCGTGGGGGAAAGCCCGAAGGCAATTTTTGGGGTGCTGTAGGATCTGGTCTGAGAAATGGGTGGAGGAAAGAGTCTCACGTGTGCATGGGGGTACCTAAAATAGCCCATAGCTGTGCAACCTACGCGGCTAATCAGATGGCTGCTGTAGGTGTGTGCGCCTGTGGGGGTACCTGGGTTTGTACGGATGTGTGCAGGGGGTAACGTGCCACGGGGAAGGATCAGTAACAGCACCAGTGCTCTGGTTTCATCTAATAACCTCGGTGCCTTGGCTCACAAGAGGCTGCGTGCCCTCTGCTCAGGGAGGAAAGGCTTTGGGCATCTGCTCCGCGGGGCTGTGAGATGAGCTGGGGGGGACACAGGATGGGTGCTCTCACCCTGTGCCTGCCCGCGGGCTACACTGCTCTGCTGTATTATGATTGATTAATTTAATTATAATGAATCGATCGGGATCAATGTTTGATCAGCACCTCCTGCTCCTGAGGAGCTCGGAGCAGAAGCTCAGCGAGGTGTCGAACACCCCAAAAAAGTCGGGAGAAAAGCCTGAGAAGGGAAGGTGCCGCTGTGGGATGCGGGAGCTGCTCCGGCACGGGGCTGCCCGGTGTGCAGCAGGCACAGCCCTGAGCTGCGGGCAGGTCTGCGCACCTCCTGCCTTCGGCGTCTTTTTTTTTTTGTGAGATGGCCCCGTGCTGAGCAGCCCAGGGGGCTGGGAGCCCCGTGCTGGGGCCACTGCAGGCGAATGCATGCAGGTGAGTGGATTATACAGCGGGATGTGAAAGCAAGGCCCGGCGTGCAGCAGGCTGGGCTCTCTCGATGGCTTTGCGAAGCTCCTGCGAACGTCGGGGGAAGGTTGCTTTTCACCTGGGGATGGGATAGACTCATCTAGTTCCCTGGTGCAGGGAACAGGCAGGGCTTTCTGATGGGATCCCAGCCGGACAGCCGCATTAAGGCGCGGCGTTCGAGCACCGTTTTCTCTGTGTTTAAGTACTTTATTCCTGAATAATTGGACAGTGCGTTTGTGTGTACCACGGGTCACGGCACCCCAGTGTAAGAGGGTCTCAGTGGGAGTTTTCTTTAGTTCAGCCCCCGTCCAGCAGGCAAAGCCTGGTGCTCGTGCACAGCTCAACGTCTCTGTGCGCAGAGGACAAAGCAGGGATCTGCTTTTGGTCAGGAGGCGTTGATTGAGAGCATGTGGAGACACGGCTGCGTGCAGGCACACGGCTGAAGGGTAATGGCTTTGGGACCGGAGTCGCTGGCACGGTAAAATCTAATTGCCATAAAACAGCCAGTGCTATGAGTGGGGCCAAACAAATGCTTTTTACTGCTCTTCTGGTGTGTCGGGCAGCTGGAATTCAAAACCTGAGCTTCACAGTGAGTTGTTTGTTTTTGTTTTTTTTTTTTAATTGGACCAGATCACATCTCTGGCCATAATCACCTGAGAGCCTTGGGGTGCTGGAAGTCCAGCCCAAACTCAGCCTCTGGGTTTTGCAATCAGCCCTGGATAAATCCTGGGGGCTGAAGCTGCAGCAGCTCAGCCCTGAGCTGCCACAGGGGCAAGCTCAGTGCGTGGGGAAGCGAAGCAGCCCCGTGCAAGCAGCCGGCAGAGCTCCCTGCACCGGCTCCAGACACCAGCCGAGGGCAGGGAGGAGGAAATCTTGCTGGATTTCCCCTCGAGCTGGACGTGAGCGTGGTGTTCGACCGAGGCCGCCAGCATGCGGCTCCTAAGCTCTCCCCGAAGACTTGTATTTCAATCGATAGCCTGAGTCGATAGCAGCTGGAAGGATGCTCAAAGTCTTTGAAAACAAGGCCACAAGTGACTCCAGTTTAGCACGTGGGTGTTGGAGAGATGATGTCTGCCTGAAATCCTTGTTAGTATGCTGATTGTGGTCACTCAAGTTCAATGTATTTGGTGCTCCTTATAGAGGACCCCCTGCAAATTCGTGGTGTGGCAAACCACGGCGTAAGCACAGCGGGGTGCAACCCCGCAGCCTCTTTGTGTAGGAAATGCAGATATTGGGCTGGGGTTACGGCGGAGGAGAAGCTGAGAGGCCTGATTGTCCTGGCAGAGGGGGTGGGAGCGGAGTCAGGATGCGGCTGTGCCCTGCACCTGCTGCCACCATCTCCCCAAACTAAAACTTCTCCAAAATAAAGCTTCAGATCTCAGGTTTTCCTTTCCTATATCAGAGCACGGCATCACCCACAGAGCACGCGCAGCCCCAGCCCCAGGACATCCTCAGCCCCGTCAGTCTCACAAACTCACCCACTTCGTGCTGTCGGTGCTGCTGTGGCATCACCAGCAGCAGCTCTTTGATGTGGCACCGATATAAATAGCTCCCTACCTGCGCCCGAGCCTATCCCCTCGCTGTCTGGTAAATCATTTGGTGAGAGCTGGCCCCCAGGAGAGGCTGGAGCAAGGGAAAACAAGGTCCCTGCAAGGCACCGTGCACCCATCCCAGCCCCGTGGAGCTCCTTGGCCCCGCTGCACTGCTGAGTGTTTGTGCCGGGGTGATGGGGATGCTGGGGGACGTGGTGAAATGGTGCCAGGATCCTCTCTCTCTGAGCTCCTGGGAAATGCTTGGGATCCCCCCTGCAATGATGGCGCATCCATCCTGCTCCTCCAAAAGCATCATCCTTATGTTCAACCTTCTCATCTGTCTCTGTTAAAGTGTTTCTTAACATTCAGCGTCTCCAGCTAGTGCCAAGCTGCTCTCCGCCTTATAAAAACAAGCAAGAACCTGCACGGAACACATGTCCCACTTCCCGAGCAGGGGCTCCCTGCTTTACGGCTCTGCTGCAGGACTGACAGCTCTGCTGGGTGTGCAATAAATGACACGGGGTAATTTAGGATGTAGGCTGCTGAGTAGGAATAACTCCCGTGTTCATTGAGCTCTTGGGGCATCTACACCGGGGTCGTGTTGAAGGTCCCTCTGGTAAGTTCCTGGACCCTACAGCTGTGTTGTGGCAATGGGACTAAGGATGTGTGTCAAAGGGGAAGGAGGGGGGGAAGGATGACACGTTTTGGGTTCAAGGAAACAGCTTTTTATAGCTTGAGGTTTGACCTTGTTTCCTTGCCTGCCAAGACACCTGGTCTTTGTCTACAGCTCACCAGGTACCCAAAGCCATGTAGTGTCTGGAAACCCAAAAATGAGTTAGATTTGGTTCACTGATCTAGAAAGAGCCTGAGAGAGCTCGTTAGGGCAGGTTTTTGTAACGTTTCTTCCCTTCCACCTGCACTGTTTTCCTCGTAGAGGACTCAAAGGAAGCCTGTTACCTCCTCCTGTGCATCTGCGCTTTAGTGCCATCTCTGGGTGCCCCCGATCAACACGGGGTTCATCTTTGGTTCCTCATCCCTGGAAAGCCCGACACGGTCAGGAAGGAGAGAAGTGCCCGCAGCTGAGCGGGAGATGACAGGCAGCGTCATCTAAGCCACTTCTACACTTGGCGGGTGGCTGCGGGGGCTCGCTTTGTGCCTGGCACCTTCAAGGGAAACTCTCAGAGCACTTTTCACAAAGCTTGGGATGCCCCCTTACTGACATGGCTGGGTTCTGCTTTCCACGATTTGCCTGTGATAAGTCTGCAGAGGCAATAATAGCACAGGCTGTTAAGTTCTCTGCAGAATGATTTTCAGTGACTGAAGTCGTGGTTGCTCTGTTGGGCAGTAATGGATCAGGCGAGGGAGAGGAGCCCTACGGTTCCTTTGTCTCAGTCCGTTGGAGTCGTGCTCCGGGGAGGGTGCGCGGCTGGGCTGAGCGCAACCTTGGCGTCTTCCCTCGGGCATGGACCCTCCTCACCTCTCCCTGGAAAGTGTGGTTATTTCTAGAAAGTTTGGGAGCTGTGCTAGCAAAGCAGGCAGCTTTTGGGGTTGTGGTTGTCCAGGTGCTGCTGTCAGGCGCACTCAGACCTCAAGGGCAGAGCCAGCCTCTGCCTTCCCTCGCTGCCCCAAACAGGGCACTTGGCATGGTCTGCCCCAGCTCTGGGCTGCGTGCGGTGCCCTGCTCTGATTTCCCCCTGACCCCGGGATCCTGAGCTGCCCTAGGGGGTGGCAGGCACACTTCTGCCTCTGCCACGGTGCCGAGAGGTCAGGGACCTTGCATGAGAAGATGGCTTTCCACGGTTTGCTGCTGGATTCATGGCCTCGGGAGGTTCCCCTGGGGATGCAAACCTGCTCCTGAATCTTGTGCTTCAGCTTTGTGCCCTGGGAGCTCCTTGTGGACATGCCTGGAGGTGGCCTGGGAGGAGCAGGAGCCGTGGGTCTGGCCAAAGCCTGCTGCCGGGGAGGGCTCGTGTCGTTGCCAGCCCTCGGACAGAAGCTGCTGCCTCCCCCCTCACAGCAACCAGTGTTTCTTTAGGGAGATTACAGGCTCAGGAATGCTCCCCAGCCCAGCCAGAACAACAACGCCGAGGCTGGTGGGAGTGGTGGGAGTGGTGCAAGCCTTGGGGGAACGGGGGATCGGCGTGGATGGGGTGCAGAGGGAGGGGGAGCTCGGGAAGTTTAAGACAGGGACCGGGAGCCCCCCCAGCACACCGCTGCTGCCCCAGCCGTGCATCCGGCCAGCCCCGAGTGGGGAAGAGCCACGCCAAACCCTGCCGGGTGCTCCCAGCCGTGGGCGAGCTTCTGTCTGTGACTTTGCACCGAGCCCCCCCCCCCCCCGGCTCCCAGCTGCAAATCCCCAGCCAGCCTCGGTCACAGCAACATCCCCCGTGCCCAGAGCAGAGCTCCCACCCCACCCGAGATCTGCAGCCCTCGTGGGAGGCGGTAAGGGGGGGGGGGGGCTTGGGACACCACGCTCATCCTCATCCTCCCTGCCTGAAGAGGAAGCTCGGCTCCTCGGGCTGCGCCGCTCTCGGCTCCGCCAGCCCGTGCTGGAGGTGCTGAAGGAGTTTTGTGCAGCCGGAGCTTTGCAGCCCCCCTCGGACCCCGCCAGACGCAGCAGCCGAGCAGCCTGAGTGCGCGAGCCGGGCTCTCCAAAGTGCCACCGGCCAGAGCGCATCAGGGAAGGCGTACCTGCAATAATTAATAACTAACAGTCCCCGGCTTGCTCCAGAACAGCTATTTCTGTGCCAATCTCGCTCGGCTCAGCCCTTGCCACAAGTGACACCGCCGTAGCCCCCCCTTCCTCCCAACTCCACCCCCGGCTCCTCTCCAGCTCAAGCAGAGCCTGCGTCGCGCCTGCAGAACCGTCGCATGTCGAGAAACGCCCGAGCCCACCCCGTGTTCTCGCCTCCCCAGCCCCGCGTGGGACCCAGCAGGATGCGGCCGCTTCTCCCGACCACACACGCCGGAGGCGAGCTGGCCGTGCTGGAGATGGTGCCCAGAAATCCGCAGCCTCCTTCCTCCCGGGGCGGCTGGAGGAAAGGATGGAGACGCGCTTACCTCGTGCGGGTCCTCCGGTTGTGCATGAGCCAGGGGAGCGCGGGGCCCCGCTGCCACCGGAGCCTGTGCTGCGAGGCAGAGCTTGGTGCTGCCTGCCCGAGCGTGGCTGTGTGCGCCCAAAGCCACTGCAGCATCTCTGCATTAGGATGTGCTCCTCCCTCTCCTCCCTCCTTGCGTGCGCGCTCCCTCGCTCGCTGCCAACCACCACGCCGGTCCCTGGAGAGGGTATTTTTTTTTTTTTTCTCCTCTGCCTTTACCTCACTTGCCACAGTCCAAGGACCAGTCAGAGAGGCAGAGCGACTGGCAGCATCATGCATAATTCATGCCCAGCCTCAGCAGCCGTGGCTGCTGCTGCTCCCGGCTCCGGCAGAAACCCCTCGCCTGCGCCCATCGCCTCTGGCTCGCCCCGTCCCTGGGGCCGGAGCAGGTGTGGGGCCTCGGGGCTGAGCAGCCCCGTGTCTGGGGGGCGGGAGCAGAAAAAAGGGACCTTTCTCAGCTGGGGGAGTCTCAACGGGGACCCCCAGCCCTGTGCAGCGTGAGCATGTTCCTATAGATATGCGCGCCCCCGGGGCTAAATGGATGTGTGTAATTATGTATGTACACAGCCGGGCTTGTGCGTGCACACCCCCTGCTTAAATAGATGTGTGTAGCTATATGTGAATGGTACCAGGCTTATATGTGCACACCCCCATGCTGAAATAGATGTGTGTAGCTATAGATGAACGTAGCCAGGTTTATGTGCGTGTTGTGGAAGTTGCTTTCGAGCAAAATTTGGGGCAGCTCTGCTGAGCCAAGCGCCGCTGTCAGAGGTGGGACCCGATCTGTGGGCTGGGGGCTCTGCGGAGCTCGGCTGCAAGGGGGGGGGGGGGTCTGTCCGGGGGGGTGATGCTATGAGATGTGACAGGGACACTCCAGGACCTCCTCTGTGACACCCTGTGGACACTGAGGTCTGGCAGAAGGAGCCGGTTCCGATCGCATCGGGGCGAAGCGGGAGCAGAGCGGTGGGGAGGTGGCACGGCTGCCCCGAGCCTTCCCTCCCGCTCAGCTCCGGCACACGCCTGCTAATGACGGAAGGAGATCAATGGGCACCGGGCTGTCCACAGGTTAATGGCCTGCAATTACGGAGGAGTAATTAAGGCATTAGTATCCCTATTGATTGGCAAAGCTCCAGCGGTCCAGACTCCTCCAGCCAGACGGGCACAGGCGGGAGCGCGCCGGGGCGCACGGCGGGGAGGATGCCGCCCGGTCCTCCCTGTCCTTCCCTTGCCCTGCCCTCCCTCCTCTGCTCTCAGCTGCTGTTTTGGGGTGAGTCCAGCAGAAACGGGACACGGCCCCTCCTGCAGCCCTTGCTGGGGCGGCCGGTGCTCCGTGATGGGCACCACCGCCTCGCGGAGGTGTGCGCGTGAACGTGCCAGGGGGCTTCCACTCCTCCCTGCCGTCACGCATCGTTTTTCCACTCACTTTTGGTGGACAGAAAGGAAGAACGGGGCGAGATCCTGCACCCTGCTGCCTGCCCAGCAGGACTGGTGGAGGCACCGAGCGGAGGGAACCCAAGGGCGGTGAAGTGCCTGTGGATGGAGGGCAGAGGAGGGGGGGGCGTCCTGCTGCTCTCCTCTGCCCCTCTCCTCCCTCCCTGCTCTCGCAGCTCCCCGGGGGTTTCTCTGCTCCTTACAAGGGCATCGCTGCCCCTCGGGTGTTTGTCCTGATGCAGACATGCACCGAGACCACAGTGATGGCAGCTGGGGGAGGAAACAGCTCCGTAAGGGCTCCCTTGAATATTTCCAGAGCTGATGGAGGACGGCTTTTAGCTACAGTAATGGGGACGGGTGGAGCTGGAGCTGTCCCCTCTGAGGGCAATCGGGGCGGTCTGACGGCATGGATCCAGGCCCTGCTGCCCCACCGGGCAGGCAGAGGTCAGGGGAGAAGTGGGTGTCGTTAGCACGCCATAAAAAGGGCCGAGCACTAATGCGTGCGTGTCTCTCCCTGCATCGATCGTGAGGATGAGGATGGGTCCCGTGTCGCTCGCTTCGGGGCAATAAAATTGCTTTTTCCAGCATGAGTGGTGGGAGCGGGGCAGGGTGGGGAAACGAGGGGTTTTAGGTCTTCTTTAGGGTCCTCCTGGCTGAGCCCACCTGGTTCAGAGGGGTTTTGTTGTGAGTTGATGGGGCAGCAGAGAGGGTGGCCACAAGGTCGGTGCCTCTGCTGGGACAGGAGTCACGGAGGTGTGGATGCTTCGGGATGGCTGGAGGTGAAATCAAAATCAGTTTGGTTATTTTTTGGCAGCTGCTAATCCAGGTCGCCGAGGGGGCTGCGTTGGGCTGAGTCCTGGTGTCGCTCGGGGATGCTTTTTAAAGCCCCATTTGGCTGTGTCACCACCCGACACCATCCTCTGAGGCCCCACAGCTCCTCCACCTGCACAGGACTTGGAGGCTCAGCCCTCGGTTCCTATTGCTTTGGACACAGGACAAAGGTTTTTTGGGATTTTTGGGGATCCCCAAAGGTTTTAAGGGATCCCTGGGATCCAGCTGGTGTGAACTTCTGCATCAAGGCTAAGTGCGATTCCTGCTTCATCCTTCCACATCCCAAAGGTCTTTAGGGTGGGGACCGAGTGTGGCTGGTCCCTCCACTGCCCCAGTAAGTGCTGGGGAGCTCTCCTGGACCTGCAGAGGTGCTTTTCTTCCTCAGGGGGTGGGCAGGGGGGGATAAAGCCTGCGCCGCAGCTCTGGAGCAGGAAACATTAATACTCTCATCCTATTAGCGAGGACCGCAGCAATTACATCTTCATTAGCGAAATAGCCTTGTGTTTTCCCCCTTCCTTCAGCCCGTTCTCGGCAAGGCTTTGCACAAGGGAGCTGCTGCTAAGAGCACTCCGGAGCCTCGGGGGCAGGCGGGGAAGGCCGGGAAGTGCAGGAATGGCCCCGGGGAGGGGCAGAGCTCCTCTGCCAGGAGCTGTCGGGTCCCGGGGGGGGCTTGAGTTAAACCCTGGTGCTCCCACGTATGTCTGCTGGGCCGTGGGGGCTCCCTGCTGCAGCTTCTCTGGGCTGCTTGAGGGTATTTGTGCTGTGGTCAGCACTAGGAGGGAGGCAGAGCTGTGGTTTGCAGCGTGGCTGAGCCGCCCGCCAGCACCACATGCACCCAGGGCGCCAGGGACTGGATGTGGCTGCTGGGCTGGTTTGCAAGCCTTACACTTCTGTGCCTCAGTTTCCCTGCCTGGAAGGGGTGCTGTTGGCTGCACCAAGGCTTCGTCGGCCTCCGAGTGGTTGGTGAGGGCTCTGTGCTCCCATGCAGGCCACCGAGAGCGGTCACTGCTGCTCTTGGGGTGGTTCCCCTAATGGGAGCAGACCTGCTTCTTGCAGCGGGCTGCAGGTGTTTGCAACCTGCCGATGGGTCGAGCAGAAGTGAAGCTGGCCGCCTCGCACCTCGCTCACCCGGCTGCCCGCCCAGGCTGCTCGCAGGGCGCTGTGCAGCGAGATGCGGGCACAGCAGGAGCAGAGGCAGCACCTCGTCCCGGTGCCTTGGGATGCGGGAGCTGCTGCGCTGAGTTAGCACGGGCTTTGCGACCTGTCCCCTGCAGAAACACCGTGCTGGGCCGAGGAGCCGCGCAGGAGCTCCAGTCCCAGCACCCTGGCTGCTGCTCTCGCCTCTCGGCACGGTCCTGAGCTGTGCTCAGCCCCTGCGCCTGGCTGGGGGCGATGCTTCCCAAAGCAAAGCACGCAGGGCGTGAGTCTTGGCGCAGGGCTTTGCCGAGGTACCGCAAGGGCTGGCTGCGCAGGGTCACAGGGGGTAAGCTGAGGTTTTTAAACTGCTCGGTCACATTTTCCCCAGCTGGGCCACCGAGCCGTGGGAAGGACGCGGGGCGCTTTGGGCTGGGGCACAGTCCCATTGTGCCACCACCTCCCCTCTTGGACAATCATAAAAACATTTAGGTTGGAAAAGACCTTCAAGGTCATCGAGTCCAACTTTCAACCTACAGAGTCCCACCACAATTTCTGGGCTCTGGTCGGGCTTCTGGGGAAGGGCTGGGGGCGTGGATGGGGCCAGACCAGGTGGTGACACCAGGGGACGGGGCGGTGTCACCGGCTGCGTGGGGCTGGAAGCTGCTGGACACGAAGCGCAGGCTTAGCGTGAGTTTTGAACAATGTTTTATTATATGTTTAGTGTTCTCTATACAAAAAAATCCAGTCTTTTCTTTTTACAGTGATTCAAAAAAATGATATCTGAGTATTTTGGCCTTCTTTCACCTCTCATGCAGTCAGTTTATAAGTCCTTATATTAAACACTTTTTCTGGAGTCCATAAATCTTCTTGCTGTAAAGTGTTAATTTTACAGCTTCAGATACACATTTCTCATTGGGACGAGTGGGTTCACACAAAGGTGTTTGTTTTCTTTTTTGCTTAAAAAAAAAAAAAGGCAAATAAATACATAGAATACTTGAGACCAACCAGGAGGTTTTACAGAGAGGATGGATGGAGAGATATTTACAAACGAAAGAAAAACAAAACAGCCCAATATTTTCTTTGTGGTGTGAGCAGAAGAAACAAACATTGAAAACTCGGAACTGCAAAGGAAGAGGTTTGTGGTGTGTGTCTGACACGGGGTTAGACTGCGTTGGACAACCAGAGCCCGATGCCCACTGGCGTAGGACACGGAGGGACGGGTGGTGCTGGGCAGGGGGAGCTACTGATGCAGCGGGTGCTCTGTTAGGACCAGAAAAGCAGTTATTTCCCTCAATAAAACAGGTCGTAGTGCAAGAAATAGAAGATGGGTGGGGTTTTTTTATTATTATTTGTGACGTTTACAATGTTGGTTTATTTTTTATTGCTTAACTGAAACCATTTGCTGCTAGTACACAACTTAGCCTGGCACGGCGACGTTACGCTGCACTGTGGACTCGCAGCGCCGCGGGGACCTGCGCCAAGGGGAGGCCGCTGCTGGAAGGGGACGGGATGGGGGGGATGGGACGGGATGGAGGGGGTGGGATGGGAGGGATGGGATGGGATGGAAGGGACGGGATGGGAGGGATGGGACGAGATGGTGCAGGCGAGGGATGGTTGGGGCAGGCGAGGGATGGATGGGGCAGCTGAGTGGTGCTGCTGCCTGGCTGTCCCTTTGCCCTGGCCCCATAGCAGGGGGCTGCCTCTCACCCGGTGGCTTAAAGCAGCTCCCCGTGGCCGGATCCATCTCCAGGGGCAGAAGTGGCCGCTCTGCGTGGGCTTGGGGCTTTCCTCTGCAAGAAGGCAGTGCTGGACAGGGTGTGTGAGTGTGGGGATGCTGGGACCTGGCTTGCAGACGGGGTGGGCTGTCGGTGTTTCCGTGAGCAGGGTTTTGGGGGGCTCGTACCAAATCTTGGTGGTTCCCGCAGCTTCTGTCTCACTACAACGTCACTCCAGAGGGGCGAGGAGCAGCCTCGACCACAGCAAAGCAGCAACTGCTCTCTGCTGTCCTGTGCTCGTGCCCCTGTGGTCGGTGCCAGCTGGCCGTGCGCACGAAGGACGTCACGAAGCCACGTGCTGTGTTTCGGGGGGGCCGTGCCTGGATGCTCCTAGCAGAGCCGGTCTCCAAACCCACGGCACGGCTCAGGCTATTCTAGAAACAGGCTCAAATTTGCTAGGTTGGAGTTGGACCCAAATTACTTTTCTCCAGCTTCTAAGAGCTCTTTGATTTGGGTCTGGCTCACCTCTCTCTATTTATATGTTTAATTTTTTAAGTATTTGCTCCTAATTCAGCTCCTTGGTGAAGATGCATCTTTTGCAGAAGAGGTCAGAGTGTGTCCTGCTCTGGAGAGGCTGTGCGGGTCCTGGTGAGGGACAGGCACCCCTCGATGGACACCGTGGGGGCAACTGAGCCCTCCTGCACCTCCCTGCTGATCCCCGCTGAAACTTTAGGGGAAGTTGCAATGAAGTATAGTTAAACAAAAATCATTATCTTACAATTTTTGAGTAATTTTACATGCAGCCAATACGAGCCCACAAGTAATTCACAGGCCCTCCACAGGCATCGCATTCCTTGCCTGCATGCTCACAAGCACGGCGATGCTCAGAGCCCGTCGGTGTTTCTGTAGGAGCTTTCTGGGGCTCGGCCAGGCTGAGCCCAGCTCATTCCCTGCTCGCCGAGGCCATGGTGTGCTGGGCACGCATGGAAAAGCCGCGTGGTGAGCGCTGCTCTGCTTCCAACAGGACCCGGAGAGGTTTGCTGAGTAAAGCTGTGGTTAACGGCAGGACACAAACAGAGGCTTTAATACAGATGGCACGTAATACAGACACACGGCACAGACCACCCTGCTTCCAGGGATGCCTGACCAGCTTCCTCGAGGGTTGGAGATGTCGTATGGTAGCCGAAAGATTCCTGGTCCCTGTGAGCAGCCGGTCTGCCAAGCAGAGAGACAAAGCAGGGAGAATTTCTGTGCCCAGAGCCTGCTGCCGGGTGGCGAAGGCTGCAGGTTGCTCTCTCCACGTTATGCAAACTCAGCGCCGCTGTAAGGACAGCCGTGGGCTGTCACGTTGGCGATTCCCGTGACCGAGAGCCGCGTTACATCGAGCTTAATGTGTCTGCTTAAAAACTGAAGGCGACTGCTGGGCGGGCTGGGGGATGCTCTCCTTAAAGCGCATCGGCGGCAGCGGTGGGAATGGGATCGCATCAACGCCTCTACACGGGGGTTACGCTGCTGCTCCGTTCCCTTCCAGCTCTCTCCCGTTCTCTCTGCGTGGTGCTGACCCGGCCCAGGCTCCCTTCCCCAAAGAGCAGGGTCGTTGTGCTGTTAGCAGCTTCAAGAAGGTGGCAAAGTACATGTGAGCAATCCATATTAGTAGAATTATTCTTGTTAGCAATATGTCTTCGTAGCAAACCAGCTTGCAAGCTAAAAGAATAATTGCTTTAATCCTATTGCATTTAATCCATTAAGCTGAACAAAACCCTCCTCCGTAGGAAAGAAACGAAAGAAAAATCCATCCTAACATCATTCGACGTCCGTGAAATGGTCCGAAGAAATCCGATCTCTCTCCGCGAAGGTACCTTTGGTTTCGAAAGTGCAGGAAGTGGGAGGATACACACAGCGTTGGCCACTACGTACTGTCTGTTAGAAAACTCTACCCTCTACAAGGATCCATGCGGTCTCCGCTGGGACAGCTCCCAGTGTCCTACTCTTACGGGGCCGGCGGATCGCCCGCCGCCTTAGGGGCGCGGAAGCGGTGTGGGGGTTAGGATCAGTTCGTTAAAACTTCCCGGGAAGTTCGAAGCTGTGTAAGGCATGTGAAGGAGCACTCCTACCCGAGACGCTTGGTTGCGGCGTGCTAACGGGTTTAACCTAAATTGCATTTTCTTGATATGTAAAATAACGGAGCGGAGGCGGGTTCCGCGCGCGTGGAAGTGTCTCTCAGGCTGATTGATCGAGGGGGGGAAAAGGCCACTGTAAGACGGTAGGAGGAGGGGTGGGCTGGGAACGCTCGGCCTGGAGCAGCCCCAGCTGCTGGGGGTGGACAAGGAGCTCAGTGCCATCCCCAGCACTGTCCCCAAGGGACGCGTGGCCGTGTCCCTGTCGGGCTCCGGAGCTGCAGCGCAGGGCGATGGCAGGGATCTGCTGCCTGGTCCCCGCGGGTGCTTCTTGGCCTGACCGAGTGGTTGGCTGTTTGTGTGTGTTTGTGGTCATTTTTTCTGTTTTTTTTTTTTTTTTTCTTAAATAAGCAATTTCTGGTCCCCTCGTCCTTTGTTAATACTGGTCCTGCTTCCACTCCCTCTTTGCTACATAAGGTTTATGGAGTTGCCTTTAAAAGAAAGCAGGCATGGTCTGGGGGCACTTTTCCTCCAACTTCTTACAAAGCAAAGACTAAAAGAAAATGGTTTGCCTGTGGTTCCCCAGGCAAGCGGTGCTGTTACCCTGGTGAGTGAGCCTCACCCGGGCTTGGCGGGCGAGCGGCACCCGGCCGTCCTGCAGCAAACCCCACTGGCTCATCTGCTGTTCCTCATCCTCCAGGGACTCCCCCGAGCCACCTGGAGGTGGAGGGTGGCCCCCAGGGGACACGGACATGGAGGCTCAGCACCCACACGAGGCACGGCGCGGTCCCAGCGGGTTCCCAGCTGAGGTGCTGCTTGGTCTTTCAGGAGGGAGGCTTGGGAGAGGCTATGGGCAAGGTGCTGCATGAGGATGGACGTCACTGTAGTACTGCGCCGTGGGGGTGGTGCCCAAATATCGACCGCTCTCCTTTTCTTTCACGCGTTTCTGATGCTCTTGGTGTTCTGCTCAGCCCTCTTCCCTCCCCCGAATTCCTTTTTTCCCAGTTATTTGGAACCTTCCTATAAGTATTAAACAGAATTTTCGCTCCCTCCTGAAAGAACAAAAACGACCTGGGGGAGCTGGCTGCAGTGCTCCTGCTCCCTGCACCCCTCTCCTGCACCCCGCGCCTCCTCCAGCCCCGCGCTTCAGCTCCGATTCCAGCTCCAGCCCGACCGCGCCTCGGGAGTCCTTGCCATTTGCTTGTTTGCGAAGGATAAGATGGCGTCGGCAGCCACCTGGTCTGCCTGTTTGCTTGGATTATTTTTTTTTCTATTTTTTTTCTTATTTTTTTTTCTTATTTTTTTTTTTAAATGTCCTTGGTTGTTCACACGGTTGTGTTGGAGGTAGTGGCGGCGGCGGCTGTTGGTGAACCCCCACCCACTACAAACCCCTCAGGCTGTTCGTGGTGCCAGTGTCCTGCGCTATGCCAGCGAGTAGATAGCATTGACTGGGGACGTGGCTTCCGAGCTCTCGTTGCCTTCCGTCTCCTCCTTGTCCTTCTTCACCGTGTACTGCCCGATGAAGGAGCCGTCTTCGTTGAACTGCCCCTCGCCCCCCTCGCCGTAGTCCACCAAGCTGTCGTCGCTCTCCTGCTGCTTTATCGTGCCGTCCAGGGACGTCTGGCTGTTGGGCAGGGGCTTGTTGTCTTCGTCGCTGGTGGCACAAGACAGACAGACAGACACAGCAAGGGTTGAGAACGGGGCTCGCAAGGGAGGCGGCTACAAACCAAGGGCTGGATATTCACACCTAAACCCAGCGGGCGGCTGTGCTGAGCGGGGGCTGCCACGGCAGGAGGAAGGTGGGTGCCTCCGACCGCCCCGAGCGGTGGGGACAGGACACAGCCACCTCGGTGACCGAGCCCCACAGCTGCCTTTTGGTGCTGTGCCTGGTGCTTCTGCGAGCCCAGCCTGCACGCTTTTTCTTTCTAAAAAGCGATTTTTTTATGCCCGTATGACATCGGTTGCTCAGATCAGCCCAACTGGATGTACGTTGTAAATATCCTTCCCTTGTCATCGCTGATTTTCTTTCTTTCTCCTAGCATTTTAGCCGACCTTGGTGTAACCTTAGTTTAGTGAGCTTCGCTCCCAGCTTTCCCTGGAAAAACCCCGCTCTGTAGTTTAGGTAGCTCCATGCAACGGGGAGAACTCTCAAAGCACTGCGAGGGGCACGTACGGGATGCCAAGTTCTGTGCAGCGTCCAAAACTCGTGGGAATTTACCTTTCCAGGCTTATTTCTGAGTATCTGAGCTTGTTTGCTCAATTCTTTATCCTTTTCTCTTTTTCACTTAGAAAGATTAAGCCAGGTCACTGAAAAATAAATAGTCTGACCCACAGGAAAAAGCAACCTTTTAAAGAAACCTTTTAGCAAAAAATTGGGGAAAAGCTGTTTTCTCTCTGGAGGGCAAGGACTGGTACCTCATAAATAAAGATTGTATTGCATCGAGGATGAGTGGGTTGCTTTGTATAAAAATTAATTTTCATATCAATTAGTCATTAGTTCATGTTTGAGCTTGTTCAGCATGCAAATTGTGTAATACACCTAAAGAAATCACTTAAGTATCTTAAATGTTTTTCCTCCCCACCGTTCCTGTCTCTTTGTGTATTTCGTTTTGTTTTAGTCCTGGCCTCGGCAGGCTCACCTCCCGGTGTGGCACTCTACCCTGCTCTTTGCTTTTCTCAAAAGTGGTCAAAAAATTGTATTTCAGTGCTGTATTTGCAGAGTCATCAATCAAAAAAGTAATTCAGCCTCCTGTTTGTTGGCTTTTTGAAAAAAAAAAAAGTCTCCTGCAGCTTCTTGAGTCTGGGGCCGTTTTTCATTAAAATAGCGTCTCAGGACTCGCCCTTTGGATCGCCAGTGCCCACACCAAGGTATGTCTGATGGAGGCACGGCTAGCACGCAGCCGGGGCCAAGGAGCAAAATGCTCTTCAGCCACGGGAGCAGCCCGGGGAAGGCGTTACATCTCTCCCTTGCCATTCCCTTAATGGCAGCAGCTCTACAGTGGGAGAGGAATTTGGTGTCCCACAGCACAGCTTGCAGCTTTGTACCGCGTTTCCTTACATCAGCACTTTGTAAATTAAGCAGGAATACAAACCCAATATTGGCGACCTCGTGTTAACTTGGCATCACAATAAATAATAACTTGTTAGCTTTGTAAGCGGCTCCTTCTGGAGGGCGGGAGGGGGGAGAATTCAGTCTGCAAGCAGGACTGGTGGTTAGAAAGTCCAATTAATGTCGAGCAGAGAGTGGCAAAACCCAGACCCCTTTATTTAAAACATCCTTTCCCAAGATTTGGGGTGGGTTCAGTTGAAACTGGATCTAGAACCAGGTTTTTCCCTAATGTGGGCTCTGCAGTGCCAGACAGCCCGGCACTACATTTCCCGAACCTGCCCCTGGTTTTACCTCTCTCCAGCACCGTTCATCCTGTTAGTGCATTAGGAGGGTGAAGCAGATCCTCATCAGCACAATGATGCGACATAACCCTGTTAAAATGGATTTCTGTGGGGTTTGCTGATGGGCGCATTAGAGGACCAGAGCACCCAGCTCGTGACCATTTGGGAAACGTCGTCCTGAGTGCCATAAATCATTGGGATGGGAGGCTGGAGCCAGGGGGAGGATTTTCAGGGCTGAAGCAGAGCGTGCTGGGCGGTTAGGATCCAGCTTTTTCGCTCGTGTCCCTTGCCACCATCCCCAGGTCCCGCTGCACGTGGAGGGACCGGCCCGAGGGGGGGCCTGGCTGGTGCTCGGGGGTGCCCTGGAGCATCTCCGAGCAAAATGCAGCTGGTGGGGCACGGGGGTACCCCCGAGCCCAGCAGGAGGTAGGGGGGGGTGTCTTGTTTAATGTGTTAGGTGGAGGCGGGTATATGGGGGTAGGGAGGGGAAGGGAGAGTTTCGGCTGTGAAAGAAACAAATTGCAAAAAGGAGTAAGGAAAAACAACAAAAAAAAAAAGCTAAATGTGCCGGACTTCTGGCAGCACGTGGTCCTACCTTTCAAGAGACCTTCATGGTCCATGTGGATAGACCAGGTGAAAAGGAGAAGAAAGAATGGGAATAAAACAGAGAGAAGCAGAAAGAGCCTGATCAGAGAGAGATATGATGAGGTATGCATTCACAGGGGCAGTGCTAAAAACCCAAACAAAAAGTCACTGCATTCCTCATGGAGCCGATTGCCTCGTTATACCAAATGGAGCCGGGTGATGGGTCCGAGCTGGGTGAGCCCCTCCGGCTGCACCAAGGTAGCCGATCCGGAGCAGCAGCGGATGGCAGAGGTGGCACACGAGCCCTTTGGGTCGGGCTGCGCCAAAGGGACCTCTCGGTGTCCCCTCCATCCCTCTGCTGGGTTCCCGCACCGCGGTGATGTTGGTGCCCCTCACGGAGCTGGCGACAGCGCCGTGTCCGCTGGTCCTGGTCGCTGCTGCGCCGGGTGCTGAGCTGCCTGCGGGGCATGGGACTGTGCCACAGGATCCTGTCCTGAGCCAGAGCTGAACTGGAGCCCAGAAGGTAAAAAGCCCACAAAACTTTCCCCTCCCGGCAGCCCAGGTTTCCAGCCGGCTCCCCCACGTGCAGCTTTTGAGCATTTGGTATAATGAGGCACAGTCATGGGCACAGAGCATTGTCCAAGGATAATGGTCTCCTGCTTTGAAAATAAGCTTCTCAGCTTAGCCTCTGCCCAGGAAAACCATTATTCTGTTAGTGGAACAGAAAGATGTGACAGTATCTCTTAATTATAGGCTGCAGAGATTTGCAAGTCGCATGCACGGGGCATTAAGGACGTGAGATATGATGAGAGCGTCTCAGACATGCCATGTGGAGGTGGGGAGGGGAACCAAGGAAGAACTCACGTCAGCTCAGATCCTGTCCTTGCTTGAAATACTAATTGCTATCCTCCTTGAGCCTAGCGTTGCAATCATTTTGAATCTTAATCAGCCAACAGCGTTTCCTATCAATCCTTCAAGTTCACCTTCCTTTCTGCCTCCTGGGTGGGAGCCTCCCGGCGTTCTCCCAGGAAACCTGGTGGTCCTGACGGGGGACAAAGCTCACGGACATCGTGGCGGTGGTTTACCTTTGGCTGCTTTTTTTACTCCCATCTTGTCTGTGGGATGGTGATGAAAAATGCTAGAGCATCTTGGAGGGTCTGCCCCAAAAGCTGCGCACTGCACGCTGCCCCCTTCCCAGCGGGACCCCCCTCCGACGGGGGGATCTTGCCCTGCTTTAGCAAATCCCAGCCTCCCACGGCACGTTGCTGGTGTGATATTCTGCGACTAGACAGGCCTTCTCCAAAAGTTATGTCCACTGCCAGTAACGTGGCAAAAACTCACACCTATGGGTATTGACCCCAAAAACCCAAAGCCAAACCCTTCAGCCTCCTGCACTTCGGTCATTCCTGTGGGAACTGTGCCCAAGGTCCCGGTTGGTGCCCTTCCACTGCCTGCACGCTCTTGGCAGTGGGGCTGCCAAGAAGAGGCTGAGACACAGCCCAGCAGGAGCTGCAGTGTTTTAGGATGAAGGATTTACCCCACTCCTTCCCATTGCCTGCGCTGTTGTGCTGCAGGTGTCAGCCCATCCCACAAACTGGGGAGCCAAGAGGATCGCTGTCCTGACTCAGGGAGTTAAGGGGGGCTGCTTTGGTCAAAGTATGGACAATAGCAGTGCATTTTCTGTATTAAATTATTATTTTCTGTATTAAGGAAAGCCATTGTATTCATGGCTTGAAGGTTTTGACCCCATACTGTGGAAGGCAATAAAGAAAGGTGACCCTTTCCTGCAGCGTGCTTACTTGGGTTCCCACTGAGGGTTTATATCTATTCTGCAACATATTTGTTTATTTATTTATTTATATATATATATAAATATATCCCATAAAACTGGGGAGCTTTGGGCTCATGACTTCCTCTGAAGAAATCAGTCCCTACTGAAATCTGGTTACCACACTGCTGCCCATATAAACGGGGTGCCATGGAAGCCTGCAGTTGTCCCATTTCCCTTTGTGCACTGTGGGCAGGCAGCTCCATTCATTTTGCTTCCCCCAAAGTCTGGTGGAACACGTGCCCCGTTACATCCCTTCCTGAATCGTAAGTAACTTCCTCCTATCCTGGCTGCATCAACTTGTAGTGCTAGGGTAACGACACGGCGCTTAATTAACCCCTGCTGGAAGTCAGGAGGGAGAACTCCCACCAGCCTAATTGGGCTTTGGATCCAGCTCACGTGGAAAGGTTCGTTTTAATTCTTGGAGGAGAAGCACGGCACGCTGGAGGTGCTCAGAGGCTGCGGAGCATCCCTGCCGTCTGTCGGGTGTGGGCAACGCTCTGAGAGCTGCCGGCGTTGCCTGCGCCTGCTCCTGCAGGCAGCCGCCCCCAGCAGCGGAGGCACGAGCGCTGCGTGACACTGAAAGGGCTGGGAGGAAGAATGCTGGTGCCCCTCTGAAACCTCCCAGGAGGTTTTTTTTTTCTGGAGAAAAAGTGGCTGGTGCCCTTCAGAGGATGCCATTTGGTCTGAAAGCGGCTGGTCAGGGGAAATCAGAGCACTTTGGGCAGGAGCACGGCTAATCTCCAAGCTCTGCTTCTGAAGGGTTTCCCCAGGGACCTTACAAAAAAACCTCGCTTTGAAGTCAGGCAGACCCCAAGTAAGCGAACTCGCATGCTTTCAGAGCTGATCTGAACGTAACTTTGGGCATTTTTCCCCTGGATTCTGCCTTACGAGTAGGAAAGTGGCTGAGCTGCGGGGCGATGCCCCCGAGATATCCTCAGGCTGCTTCGGGAGCTGACTTTTGTGGTTTTTTGTTTTTGGTTTTTCCGTGTGCTGGGGGGGTGCCACGAGGGTTGATCTGCACTTGCTAAGAGCCGTGTCCCAGGTCCCAAAGTCCCAGCTCTCTGCCTGGGACGATCCTGCCGGGCTGAGGGATGGGGCAGAAGGACACCTTGCAGCAGGCCCTCGGCTTGCTTACTGCCCCGGGGCTTCGGGCAGGAGCCGGTCCCTTTGGCACAGGACTTGCAGAGAGAAGGAGGCAGGAGGAGGAAGGTGGGAGAAACAACCAGGGAGGCTGTGTGGCCCCGGGGGGCTGCGGAGGGGTAGCGCGGTGAGGTCTGTGATGGCTGGGGAGCGGGGCTGATGGGGGGACGTGGTGGCGGGGTCCGCATGCTGCGTGGGAGCATACCTGTAGTCGAACGAGCCGTCTTCTACGTTCTTGTCTTCGGGGTTTAGGTGCTCGTCTTTATTGTCTCGCACTGGAAGCAAGCACAGCCCCAACACGGGCGTTAAAAAGCAGCAGGGAGGGTGAAAGCTTCACAGGGGAGCAGCAGAGGCTTTGTGAAATGCCTGCAGGGCGAAGGGCGAAGGGACCCGCTAAAACCCCGCAGCTGGAGGGCTCGCGGGCTTGTCCCCCAAAACCACTGCCGCGGTGGCACCGGGGCACAGGCACTGAAGGTGGCCAGAGAGGGTGTGTAAACTGGTGGCTTTTCCTAGGCCTTGGCTGCGCTTTGCAAAAATGGAACGAGGCTTTTGTCTGAAAAGGCCTCTTTCTAGATGAGGACGAGCAAATTTGCAGAATAGAGGTCGGGTCTCACAGTGCAGGGGCGTCCAGCTCCGCGACGTGCCTCCTGCACAGCCCAGAGCCCTCGCTGACCTTTAATTAACTAAAACGCTTCCCAGTAATAATAATGTTCCCACTATGGAGGGAGGAAAGTGCTCGTAATCACGGGCGTGTATCTGAGACCAGCACAATTGGATTAGCCCCCGGAAACCTGCGGATATTGAATCCACGGGCACAAAAGCTGCCGCGCGGAGCTCTTACCTGGGTACTTCCCTCCTCTGCTCCTCTTAATGAAGCAAACTATCAGCAGAATGAGGACCAGGAGAGCTATGGCACACATCAGCCCGATGAACCAGCCCTGGGTCGCGATGTCCACGTGGTTCTTGGTATAAGCTGGGAAGAAAATTGAAGGGAAAAAAAGCTATAAGGGAAGACGAGGACAATGGAGAGAAATAAATGACTAGAAGGATTCAGTCCACAGGTTTAAAAAGGACCTGGCTTTAGCACTGCGTTTGTTTGTGTGTGTGCTGACTGGGTTATCTGAGACCGTAGCACGGGGATCTGAGGCTTTTTTTTAATGGTAGGTCAACTCAATGTTTTAGCAGGAGCTGCAAACAGCAAAGGGTCACGGCATAAAGTAAAACCTAGCACAGACCAGTGAGAAAAGGGCATTGAAAATAATGGCAAAAGAAGCTGGGTAACAGATTTGATCTTGCGTTCCTGTGCCTGAAAGTCGCCTCGGAGGCAGCTTCTGGATAAAGGTCTGAAATAAAAGCGCCCGGACCGTAGCTCAGGATGTGATCCCCGGTGTGGAGTGATGCTGAGCAGCCCTGAGGAGCTCAGCAGCAGCCTGGAGCTGGAGAAGCCTGCATTGCCGCAGCAAGGAGAGCTGCAGAGGGCATGGGCACCGTGTCCTGCCGTGGGCACGGGGTCCCAGCAGCCATGGGAAGCTGGGCAAGGAGACGTGGAGGCCACCGGGACGTGGCTAGACACGAGCGGGGACATGGGGTGGGCACAGAGCCTTGGCCCCAGGTCCTCGAGGGACGTCCCAGCTTGCTGCGCTGTGGTCTGGTAGCGCGTGAAAGTCTTTACAGCACCGCTCCATCGCCCTGCGAGGCTGCCGAGCGTTCGCGGGGCTGACGCCAAGCAAGGAGAGGTGTCCTGTCCCCGAACGTGCTCTGCCTTGTTGCGTGCAGCTCCCGTGCACGGTCAGCCAGACAAATCTGTGTCCTATAAATAGCACCAAGCTGCCATTTTCTGGCTCTCATTGACATGCGCTTGGTATTCAGGAAGACAGAGCAGAGGAGAAAATAACCTTCAGCGCAGCAGGGGGCTAAATTTAACCAGACCGCGCAGCAAACGGAGCGAGGTCGTCCTGGCACGAGCAGGGGAGGTCAGAGCTGGACGGGATCGAGCTGGGACTTAGTGGAGTTTGTCCAGAATGGGAAGGACAGTGCAGCGAGCATCCTTCGTTGGCGTCCATGGGACAAAAAACAACTTGAAATGAGATTGCTGCTGCTACCTGAATTGGCTGCTTTGGCGCTGCAGAGTGCTGAGAAGGGCTGTGCTGCTGTCCTGGATGCTTTGCCTTGTTTAATTAAATAAGTCAAGTCCAGCCAACAGGACCGCCCAGGCAGAGCTGAGGCAACACAAGCAACCATCTCATGTACCTGTCTTGAAATAATCCAATTTTAAACCCACCACCTCCTATGGATAGCGGAGGCACGGCCCTGGCAGAGAAGGTTGTGCCCATGCTTGGCTGATCAGACACAGATACAGCTTCTAAAGAGGCTGGAGAGGTAGGGCAGTGGTTAGGACAGCTACAACCACAGGTGAGGGTTTGCAGCTGGTTCTCATCGCCAACCCCAGGACGGTGCCAAAAACCCCAGAGTCACCCCCGGAGGGTGCCCAGCACCTCCTGGGCTGGTTCAGTAACAGCCCCAGAGGACAAGGAGCTGCTCACACAGGGAGCAGGAAAGGCAGCCCTCCGGTGATGTGCTGGGAATGGAAGGCTCTTGTAACAGAGACGACGACGTTAAAAAAGGGTTGAATCGGTAAACTTCCCAAACCACAGCAGTTCAGGGCTGCAAGCCACTTAGTCCTCCAAAGTGTCCCCAGGTACCAGGGGCTTTCCTGAAGGTGAAGTCTAAGGTATGCTGTCAGGAGGGAATTGCAGCCAAAACATGGCCCAGGGACATCCCCAGATAAAGGAGAAGGACAAGGAAGGGCCGTTTGCTAAAGAAATGGTGTTGGATGCAGAACGCTCTGTGCTGGTGTTGCTTTTTTGGTGGGGGTGGGCTGCCTGCAGGTACCCCAGCTCTCTTGTGCTGCTTTTCCCTTTAATGCTGCCCCGCTCAATATTTACCTTAAACCAACCTGAGCTGTGTGGTGCAGGAAGATGCACTTTATAACGGAGAGAATGAGATTAGAACAGAAAGGAGCCGGGATCTGGATTCAATTAGCGGAGTGCCCAGGGAGGAAGGGGGAATGAAGCTCTAATGGAGAGCTTGGAAACGGGAGGAGGTCGGGTAAGCAATCCTGGTGGGATGGGATTTCTGCACAAAGCAGTGCTAAGGGAGAATTAAGGGGGCCTGCAGAGTCTGAAGAGCCAAAGCATCCTGAGAGGTGCGCTTCGTGCCACCGGGTCGGGGCTGAGTTGTGCACGGGGGGGAGGCTTCTCAGTACCGAGTCCCTGGGGGCTCCTGCAGCAGGATTGGGGCACCGGTAGGGTAGAGGTGTAATTGCCATCCTTCCCAAAAAAGCAACACATGCCGACAAAATTATAGGCACAGCAATCTTGTATTTAGAGTAAACGAGTGACTGTCATTGCAGCATTCAGAAAGGGAGGATTAAGTACGTGGCTGTCAGAGAGGCCGTTTGGATTTGCTCTAACGTAAGGCCAGCGCCGAAGGTAAGCAGTGGAAAGCAGCTGTGTAATTGAACAGCTATTGATTTGAAATGCAGCTACGGTGACTTTTTTAAAAGTAATTATAATCTTGTGGCAGAAAAAAGGGTTACCTAACAGTCACAGTTTATATGCCAATTGCAAAGCTGCCTGTATAACAGCAGCAGATAGCGACATTTAGGCATTATTTGTACAGCAGACTGTTGGTGTGTGAAGTCTCACTAGCTGCAGTCCCACACGGATCCCCCTTCCAGTGTTTTACCTTTTACCTTTTTTTTTTAAGAAGATATCTTTACATTAAGCTCTATAAGCTATATTTGTAGTTTTGAAGTGGCATTTACTGTTGGGAAGAGCCCTGTTGGGATACGGAGCTGTCAAGTTAGGCAGAAGAGAAGTGCTGGTGCACACGGACTGCGTATTTATCTGTGTTCACGCTGAAGAAACCATTAGAAGAGCTATTTGCAAAACATTAAAAACAAAAAGCGAAATGAACAGGGCTTTTTTATCGACAGCATTCCTGACAGCATATGATTGTCAGCGGGGGCTGAGCGCTCGTGTCAGCAGAATCCAGCCAGCGAAGAAATGGATCTGCAGCGTTTGTGCATGCAAGGACGGCGAGAGCTCTGCGGCTCCCACGGTGCCGGGGCTCAGGTCACCACTCAGCCTCCATCACGGGGACAAAGGCAGCCAAGCCTCTAGTTTCAATAGCAGCAGTAGGAACCCCTAAATTACAGAAGATAGACACGCCGAGACTGCCAGCATCAATCAGCCAAGGATATTGCTTCTTTTTTTTCTTCCTAATGATTCCCTGCCCCTTGGTGCCTGTGGCGCAGGGGGCTGCCTCCTCTACCTCCACTCCCAACGTGGGGAAAAGCAAGAAAAGAGAAGAGACGGGTCCGAACCGGGGAGCAGCAATCCCGAAAGATGCTGCACGCTGTGGGTGAGGGGGCTGGTGGTGATTTCAGTCAGGTGAGGGGCTGGAAGCAGACACGAAATGCAACACATCTCCCCGGAGAGGCTGCGTGCCGTGCCCAAGGTCAGCGGGCGCTGGTTTTTTATCAGTGCTGGGCAGCGGGAGGCAGGGAGGAGGACTCGCAGCTGCCACCTGTCCCTGTGTCAACCCAGCGTATCAGAGAATTACTGCTGGAGTCACGGCTCGCCAGCGTTTTGGACTCCGAATGCGTGGGGTGGGGTGGGGAGAGCTTCTGCTCCCGCTGCAGCCCCCCCTTGCCCAGGACGGACATTTTGCTTCTGAGCAAAGAGCCCGGGAAGTGCTGGAGCTTTCCATCACCACGCGGCTGGGTCTTAGCAAAACAATTCCAGTTCTTTGCAAATTGCAGCCTCTACCTACTGCATTTGTCAGCGTGGGCTGCTGTGGTGCTGCTTGCTCCTTGGCGTTTCAGCGTTCAGACCCCCACTCTGACAGCATCGCGCACAGATTCCTACGGCAAAACCTGCCGGTGGCACGAAGGAAGTTTTGGTTGTTGTGATTTACTGAAACTCGAGTGTGAACAGAGAAGCTTTATAAATGCAGAAAGCCTGATTCAGCGCCTGTGCAAGGCGGTAAGGGCACTTCTGTGGCATCCAGTGGGCAGTGTAGGAAGCCTGTAATTAGGGAGCTCTAAAAATCACCGAGGTGATAAGCCTGGCAAATTGCTTGCGCAATTAAATGCAAAGTTGCCGGGGGAAGCAGACCTGCTTGTCATCTCGCTGAAAAGCCCTGTGCATGTGCCGTGCATGGCTCTAAAAGAGGCTGCCTACAAACGCAGCACCCCGGTGCTGCCCCTCACCTCTGTCTGCCACAACCCCGGGGTCCGGCCGTGCGCCGAGGCACCGAGATGCGATGCGCACATGCGGTCACAGGGCTTCGAGCGCAGCGACCTGCCGACCCCAGCGTGGTCCCTGCCCTCCTTCCAAACCCTTCCTTGCACCCTGCCGGGGCTTTTTGGCTGCTCGGGCAGCTCCTTAACAAGGGCAGGGACGGGCTGGTGGGCGAGGGCTGCGCCGTGCTCGATCCCCTCCCGCCACCACGCCGGTGCCCCCGTGGACACGCAGTGACATGCCGCGGACGCGCCCCGGGGCTGGAGCCCCTCTCACCTGAGCTGGTGGTAAAGGTTATGTACGAGTGCTCGCTGGGGCTAGACCATATGGGGAATACCCACAGCTTGTACACCATCCCCGGCGTCAGATTCGCCAGCTGCACAGAGGAGGGGGTCTGAGCTTTTACGGGGATGGATTTCTCTGTCTTGTTACCTGAGAAACAGAAACCGCACATCAAACCCAGCCGCGGGAGGCTCGGCGAGATTACCTCGTTGGCACCGCAGGTGATGCATTGTGCTAGCCCCAGGCACCGAGCAGAAATAACACGGCTCGATGGTCAAGGAGCTATTAACGGCGCCGTGATTAGTACTCACTGGGAATAGGATACAAACAGCAGTGCAGGAAGAGAGTGGGGGCTTTGCTGCATCCCTGCTTGCCGTACTGAAAAAAACACCAGGAGCTATTGAGGAGATCTCGCCCTGCTTTGAAGTCCTGACAGATCCTTTATCTGCCCAGCTTCAGGTCTGGATACTTGTTTTTTTTAAAGCAATCGGGCTGGAATTTGCCTGACGCCTTTCAGCTGATCAAAGGGTTTTGCGTGTGGGTTGAGGTTGGTGGGCAGCTGGATGCTGCAGCGAGCACACGAGCCCACTCACCCCAGCTGGGATGTGGCTGCTTCCGGGGGCATCGCCGGCATCCCATGGGGCTGGAAGGAGAGCCTTGGGAGCTCGGGGACTCGGCCTTCAGGCTTTGGAGCCTGAATCATGGAAAATAGTTCAGAAGGGGAAAAGGGTTTCCTTCCCCAGCACATCCTGCTCTGTCTGCAGCGCGAGACCAGGCACTGGCTGTGCCTTCAGAACTGTTTCAAGTTGTCAGCAAGGTCATCTCTTAGCGCTGTAAACGGCCAAAAGTGGTTCACTGTTGATGGCTAGGTGTGGTTGGCTTATTTTAAATGCCAATTTAAAACCAGCATACCAGACAATAAGACTGAAATGGCTGGGAAATAAAGTCAGAGATAAGCAGCATTCATCGCTGCCTATCTATTAAAAAATAAAATAAAATACAACCAATAACATGTAATTGTCTTTTCCAAACAAGTACTAAAAGCAGAGGTACTGACTTGGAGTTTCCTGACTACGTACAGCCTTACAATTGCAAGAGACAACGACATCCGATACGCCAGGAGGTTTGGGATCAGAGGTGATTCTGCCAGCTCCAGGCTCAGCAAGCCCTTCAAAGGTATATATAGCCCCTCCAATTTATGTAGATTTGTTTTCTGTACAAGTTTTGTCCCTGTTCATATATACACATTTATATTTTCAAAGGCTCTTTACACTGAGCCCACATGGAGCCCAGCTCAATGAACTAAACACATTCATGGTTCGTGCATACAAGCATCTCGTGACCATCAGCGCAAGGAGGGGGAATCTCCTGGGAGTCACCAGGAATACTTCTGGTGCTCTCTAAATGGCTACGACCACATCCTGCCACCTCCTCTCCCCTCCACGTGGCCACAGAGCATCATTGAACACACAGTAATTAAGACTGCATTACGGATTGCAGCCTTGAGAGCTGGCAGGATCTCTAATGGCATCACAACCCTATAGAGTCCCCATGCGATCTGATGCTTACTGGTGATATACTTAACCACAAAGTCAGTTCCTGCAGAGTAATTGTGGCTCCAGGTGATGTTTGCCCAGTTACTATTAGCCAAAGCTCTTATGTCCCATATGGACGATCCATTGGTGTCTGGTGGACAGGTTAGAAGAGGAGTTAGTATTTCGGATTAGACAGAAATGAGAGCTCACCTAGCATCCGGTACCAGTAAAATCTTACAAAATCATTCCTAAAGTTAATGCTTCGATACCTACAAGCATGTCTGAGGCCACATTTGTTTCTTACAAGAGCCTTAAGGCCAAACTTTTTTTGGGGGAAGGGGGGGGGGGTGTTCGCTAGCAATAGCTCATTGCATGTTGGCATTGAAGTCCAACTGCATTCAGTTTAGCTTGGAAGTCCGAAGACCTCCGTGGCGCTTCTCTGAAGACCTCAGTCTGCAGAGAAATCTGGCTAAGCCCGTGCCTAAACGAACGCAAGATGCACGCATGAGCGGGCACAGACTCACTACCACAGCTGGGAGAGAATATTTTTATGTTACTGGGTCTAGAGACAGCCAGTGGGGCAATGAAGTCACTCGTTTCTGATTTTGAAGTTGAGGATTGTCGACATTGCTTTGGAGAGCGGATGAACTTCTATTTCTGGCGAGGTGGAGCTAAGCCACTAGCTCAGTGTGCTTTAAGAGCTTTCAGAGAAATTGCACCTCAATTTGAGTATTATTATTTACTTCGGGACGTAGCTCAGGCTTTGGTTTGACAAAACACCAATGAGTAACTTCCATGCCTGGAAGGAGGGCAGCTATGCGACTTTTGGGAAAGGGCAGCGGAGCCCCTAATGCCGGGGCCGGGGGGGGAACGTGACCCAGAGCCCCCCTGCAGCCCCAACCTGCGCTGCCACGCAGGCCCCCTGTCTGCCTGCATTACGGCTCGAGCTCTGGGCTTGTGTCCCCAGGGCTGTTTGGGACCCGCGCTGTTCCTCGTGCCACTCCCCGACTGCTTTTTGTTTCTCTGCCTCTTTCCCTCCCGTTCCCCTTGGCTGCAGCGTGGGCAGATAATCGCCCGTTTGCAATTAGCAGCGCTTCCCATGTGCTCGCCAAGCTGTGACTGCGTTGTGGTAACGATCTCGTGAAACTGCTTCATTACTGAGCCCTCGTACGTAGCGCCAAGGCTGCATCTCGCTCCCTTGCACCAGTTTTTAAACTGATTTTGTTAGGGCAGCACTTGCGTTTTTGAGTGCATCGTATTACTACGTAACTGAATTCCTTTTGCTATGAGCTTGGTTCCTTTTTGAATAACCTGGCTACAACTCCATAGTTTATTAACCACAGGTCCTGTTACTGCAGTGCTTTTAAGAGCAGGGCTCCGAGGGCTGCCTCTCTCCGTAGCCATCAGTAAAACACACAGAGCAGAGACCATGCCTCCACCAGAACCGCTGGATCCCCTGCTCCAGCTGCCTGCATGCTTTCTCTGGACCTGGTACATCCCAGGAGCAGAGCTGGGGGCTGTGGCTTCCGCCACCTCCCCAGGTTCCCTGGGGCTCTGACTAGGTCGCGTTGCAGAGAGCAGCAGTACCACGACCCAAACGGCTCCTATGAGCCCTGACAGCTCTCTTAGCTAACAGACGATGGGCTAAATTTGAAGTGACATCTATAGTAGTAACAGAACCCCTTTGTAACGGCAAAAATAGTACTTTGTAGGGTCTTCTACCTCTTTCCTGACCCTCACACTAATTCAGAAGCATGACACCACAGGGAGAGCTGTGTTATCCCTTTGTTGGCCAGAGGGACTGGGACCAGGAGGGTGGCGCAGCCTCCCCGAGCCTTAATCCCTGAGTCTGTGCCACCTCCGGCTTGCAAAGCCATTCCCGGAGCACGGGGTGCCTTTCACCACATGGGTGAGGCTTCGCCCGTGCCTGTTATCAGTCCTGGCTCTGAGCGAGAAGGGGGCAAGGCCCCGGTAGGTTTCAAGGGGGGAAGAGGAAAAGGAAAGCGCAGTACCCAGCTCCTGCTTTGTGGTGGCTGCCGGAGCCCTCTCTGTAGTTGTTGTGGTGCTTGCGACGGTGGTGGCGGGCAGAGTGGTGGCGGCTGTAGTGGTGGTGGTGGTGTCGGTGGTGGTGGTATCGGTGGTGGTGGTGGCGGTGGTGGTGGTAGTTGTGGCAGTTGTGGTTGGGGTTGCCGTAGGGCTGGTTAGATCGATTGCAGTTGGAGGCAACCAGGTTGCGGCTGGCAGAGGGAAACGCAGACACTGGCTGTGGAGAAGCGGTTACGTCTCCTCGGGCTCGCCCTCGCCATTCCCAACGCCGAGCACGGCACCATGCAGACCTGGAGGTCTTTCCCCTTCCATAACCGGGGCGAGCAGGGAGCGGGCGAGGGGTGAGCGGCACCCAGCCCCTGCTCCTGTGCCCGCCCGGCGTGCGCCAGCCACCCAGCAGCTCCGCCGCCTGCGCTCTACCTCCCACCCCTCTGCCAGCCCCTCCTGGGCTGCACGGTGCTGCGGGCACCAAAGGGCAACACTGAGCAGGGTTTGTTGGGGGGATGAACAGGGTGGGCTGCTCAAACCCATCACCCTCTTCAGCTGAGAGCTCTCCAGGCTCTCCGAAATAAGGAACGGGACCGAACTCTTAAAACACCACCATCCAATTTGTCCTGGAGCAGGAAAGCCACGATTACACTAATTCAGCAGCCCCTGGACGACACCTCCAGCATTTTTGAGCTGCCAATTTGGCCTGCGGCTTAGCTGCGTCCTTCCCTGCTGGTCTCTGCGCTGGTCCTGCAGCCTGGTGATGAAGCAGCCTTAGCACTGCTGGGGCCTTAGCTCTTCGGTGAGTGCTGTCTGTTACTGTGCCATCACCGCCCCTCACCATTTACATTTAAATTAGGACAAAGGGCTTGGCACGCCCTAAGATTTCCAGGGGAAAAGTCTGCACAATTTGGTTTCTAAATAGCCCTTGTTTGCCCCCACCCACATGGGTGAGCAAAAGGGTAAAGGTGCACATTGCGCACACCTCTTGGTGTGGTTGCACAGGGTCCTGAACGCCACCGAAGGAGGGCGCACGGGCTTGAGCCGGCTGGAGGAGGCCATAAGGTGCCTGTTCGGCTTTGTGGCTTCGGCTTGGCTCAGGGCTGCAATTCTTGCTGTGAGCAGGAACAGAGCCCGTGGCTGATGCAGGGGCTGTAGCTGGCTGTCACGAATGGGAAACAGGAGCTAGCAACAGCACTGGTCTCATGGCTGGTGGAAGGGGCATTGGAAACTATTGCTGAATGCCCTCAGGTATGAAAGGGCATCGCTCTGTAAAGACTATTTGCCCTACTGCCTGAAAAGCTGCCAGCAGAAAATGCATCTGGAGAGCTGCTTAAACTGCCTAAGGTAAATGAAATCCTGTGGTGCTTGCATTAAATTGTATTTACTTACTCTTCTGTAGATCAAGGGATTACAAATCCCCATCAGGCAAATGAAAATGGCTATTGCAAATATCACCCAAATGAGAATAGCTCTTGGAAAGTGCTTTAAAAAGTGTCCCAGAGCAAAACCAGGGCTTGCTTTATCACCAAGCCAGTCCCAGCTCAGCTTGCATGGGAGCGAGCATCCCTTCAAGGCTACGAATACACCAGAGACCGTTCAGAAAGGCCAGAGCTAAGGTCCCAGGGTGGCCCCCTCAAAATCTGAGCCCTTCCAGCAGTCCCAGGGCAGAGGAGCGCAGCAGGTGAGGCCGTCCAGCTCCCTACTGTGCGCAGCTGCAATAAAACCACAGTTACAGGCACGTCCCCAGGGCATGGCCAGCACGACCCCGTGGCGTGCACCTCGCCACCGTAGGGACCGACCGACGGCGTCTCGCAGAGCCTCATGCAGCAGCACAGCGCCCGATGGAGCAGCAGCGGGATGGAGCAGCCGCCTCCCTCCCACCCCAGCCTCGTGCGACGGAGCCGACCCACCCGCGACAGACGGCAGCGACGGTGATGGGAGCCAGGCTGGGTGGGAGAATTGCACGACTTTGTCCTCGGGGGTGCACGTGGCGTCACAAAGCCGGCCCTGACCTGGCTGAGCCGTGGCAGTGGGGGGAGGGTGGGGGGGTGCTGGTCTGCATTGCTTTCGCTCACCCAGTTTTTACCAAGCCTTCGCTTTCCTGTGTCCTGAGGCTTACATTGCAAACGCCATTCTTGGGCTGAGAGGCAGGACCAGCTGTCTGCTGATTCATGGCATTTTTCAGGAGGTTAAGTGATTAGTGGGGTTACTGTGAGCCTGATCGCGCTGCAAGTCCTCAACTTGGGCTTGCAATGCCCACAATAACCCTGCACAGTGGGGCTGTGGTATTATTAGCTAATAGTACCACAACCTTATTAGCTAATGCAGCTCCTCTGTGAAGCCTCGATTCACAGCTAAGGAGAAGATGACCCACCAAGGCACCGAGCAACTTGCTGAAGGGCAGGAGCTGCAGGAAAAGCTGCTCCAACAGCCAGCTCCCAGCCCTGGTGCACGTCACTGCGCCACGCCGCTCCCGTGCAGCACCCCAGCAGACTGCGGGCATCGCCTGGCGCTGCTGCAGAGGCTTTAGCAGAAGGCGAGAGCCCTTGTTAACACTCCCCTAGACGGGCAGAGATGATCTGGGGTAAGATATCCCTTGTAGAGGGGAGCATCATCCTGCCTTATGAGCAGAGCCACGCTGCCTGTGGGATGTATCCCGCTGCACGGAGCTCTCCTGGATGCCACGGTGCCAGCAGCCCTCCTGTGATTGCCTGATCCGGGCATCCCAATCCTGGCCGATGGTGGTGCCAGAAGGGATTTGCCCACGCTGCTCCAGCAGAGCATGAGCTCTCCTGGAAACACTCCCCATGAGCGGGGCTATCGCATCGCATCAGGGTAACGCGGGCTCACACCCATCGAGTCCCCGTGAGATCGGCTGCGTGCGTCGGCACCGGGCTAGGAATGAGCCTGGCAGGACCGGGACCGGGTACAAGGTGGGAGCTTTGACTCCAGAAAGCAGGAGGTCAACGAGGGGCAGGAGGAGAGCCTGCCTGTGGACAGCACCGGGCAGGATGAGGCCAGCCTGGGCAGCGGGGCTCCTGCTGGGCTGGGGGATTTGGTCCTCATCTGCCCCAGGAACCACAGCTGCAGCCTCATTTGTGTTTGAATACAAAATGTATGCGGAAGAAAAAGCTCAGCTGGTAGATTTGGGGGAGAGAAGATAAGGGGCATTTACTGGCCTTTGAAATCCATCCCCTAATGAGAGCCGAGTTCGGCATGGGGGAAGGCAAAGCCAGTCTCCAACAGAAGATCAGAGCTCCCCCCAGACAGCGAGGGGCAGGGGCCCCAGCGCTGCGACCAGGGCAGGGCTCATTAAGGATGCTTCTGGCTGGCAGCTCCAGACCTGCTCGAACCAAGTGCTCGGTGTTAGAAGATCATCCCCATCCCAAAACCACGCACATCCTCCTGAAAACGCAGCTGTAACACTTCACTGGCTGCAGCAGTTCCGAGCTTTGCAGAGCAGCCGAATTTCTCTCTCTGCATTCCCCACTCGCGGGTTCACTCGGGGACTTTGGCAGCGTTTGCCTCGTGTGTAGATGCAGGACCACGCACCCGGCCTTCACCCGAGGGCTGGAGGAAGAAAATCTCCCCACTGCCTGAAAGCAGGAGGTGCTGCAGACAAGGGGCGGCCACTTTTCAAATTGCAGGGCAGAACAGCACCCTGAAAACTGGAGCGTCTAAGGAAGGAGGCTTCAAACAGCCCCAGCATGCCCAGAAAAGCCAGAGAAAAAGCCAGCAGTAGCAACGTCCATTCTCTGGCTCCCACAACAGCTGAGCCCCTCTTCCTGGAACACACAAACCACCGCTTAGCTCATAAATCGGCCCCGGCTTTGCAAGGCGCAGATTGCTTTTTCTGTCTGCAAGATACATTAGCCTCTCTGGTGGAGGAGACCGAGGGGCACGGTGGGGAGGAGACGCTCTCGTAATGGGCAGGGGATGCAGCAGTCTGGCTGTAGCAATTAATAGGCTGAGTAATGAGGGAGATGCTTGCAGCAGGAGGGCTGCTCGAGAGGCTCCTTCTCTTTGCTGTGCCCTGGCTCTTTGGGTTGGGAAAGGGCTGGTAAAAAGGAGCCCGAGCCCTGTGCAAAAACTGGGGGATGCTCAGATTGAAGAAATCTGCGAATAAGAATTGTAAAAGCGAAAATTCGAGGCATGGGAGAGGGAGGGAGCATGCTCTGAGAGGGGCTTGAGCCCTGCTCCAAGTGGTGTGGGGTATCACTGAGCAGTCGCGTGTTTTTGCAAAATACAAAAACCAACGCACAGCCATACTGCTCTTTAATTATTTAAAGATGCTTTTAATGTGTTGTTAGGCTGCAGTAACAGCTTTCCCTTGGGTGTGTCTACAAAATAATTAGGCTTGGAGAAATTTGATTAATTTTTCATGAATTTAGATGATTAGCCAAATACATTTTTGGACTTTTTTTTCCCTTCTCCCTCTCCCAGTTTCTAGCAACAGAAGGAGATTGTTAAAGTCTTTATCAAAAAGAAAAAAACCGCTCCAAATCTGACAGCTATAAGAAATTCAAGAACAGAAAGAAGCGATTGAATGACATCTAAAAGAGAGGGGTCAGCAGTTCTCTGTATCGCTGCTGCTGCCCATTTCCAAAATGAACAATTGAGCCTTTCTCCTCCGCTTCCTAGCTGTGGAGCGACAAGAAGGGAACAAACAAATCAATGTTTTGAAAGTCTAAGACCAATGCTGTTTACGACCCTGACAAAAGGACACACACAAGGGTAGTTTGGGATCCAGTTTTTGTTTGTTTCATTCGTTGTGTGAATGAGAGCCCTTTGCACGTCACCTGTTCCCCAAAGCAACTTTCCCTCCATCCAGCTCTGGCTTAGGAAATGTAAAGGCTTCCTAAGGTAAAGCCTCTGCCCTTCACTTTGATTTCATCAGCTTGCTCCAGTTTCTCACATGCCTACAGAACAGCTACGACCCCACGTATGCAAGGTTTCCCCTGGAAAAAAAAAAAGGCCATTTTTCAGTGCCAACAGCCGATGGCAAATAGCGCTTTACTGCAGTTTAAGACAACTTTCACTGTGAATCTGTAAAATCTACAAAATCTAGGTCACCGAGCGGAGATGAATCTTTAGAGAAAGGTCAAACGGCATTTCACTCGAAACCCGTACTGGTTTGGAAGAGGAACAGCCTCCCAGGACAAACACCGCTTCAATCACGGAAGGAGCTCCCGCAACCCGCCTCTGCTGGCTGCCCAGGATGTGCCCTAACACGAAACGACATTCGGTTCGATATCAGGATGAGGATTTGTTCTGTGTCTTGCTACAGCTTACACTACCTCGATTCCTCTCGAAGAAGTGTATCGCAGCCAGAAGGCTGTGAATGCTGAGAGTTAGTGCGTAAAGACCTACTGCTCCGCTTACTGCTTTTCAGCCTCCTTCCAGTGCTTGCATCTCTTTGCCATTTCTCCTAGCAGAACGGAAAAATAGAGGAATAGCCCCTATTCTTACAGAATTTAATGAACTTATCCTTTGAATGGCAACTCGTCCATCAAGCTTAGTTTAAGAACTTATTCCTGAATCGATATGATGCTGGAAGGATAAAGAGATCACGCCGTGCTTTCAAAGTTCAGCAATATCTGCTGAAAGTAGAAAACGACTTCAGAAGCCGATCCTAATCCACAAAGAAAATCTGGATTCTTGTGGATGGGCTAAACCCTGGCTGAGGTACGGCTTGCAGCAGTAAACCAGCCCTCAGGGGTTCCCAAAGGTTTCGCTTGTTTTCGGTTTCCCGACAGCCAAAGCAGACCAATCTGTTACCCCCTAATATTTATAGTTTAAGGAAGAGAAATACAGTAAAGAAAAGATTGGCAGCTATTCAGAAAGGGAAAATAAAAAGCAAAATAATGTTGAGTAGAGATGTCACTGCAACAAAATAAAAGGAGGAGAAACGTCTAGGAGGTAGGGAAGCACAACCTAGAGGTGCACAGAGCAGGTCCTGCGCTTTGGCAGTGCCTGCTCTGGGCTGGTCCTCGTGCCCTGGGGCTGCAGCCAGCAAGGGCAAAGCACGACCTCTTCTAGCACCCTTGGTGCAGGGCAGAGGGTCCAAAAAGAGAGACCAAAAGCTTTTCTGCAGCACTAGGGGTGAGCTGTGGCTGGACACATCCCCTAGCGCTGCTGCTGCCCCTCGAGCACTGGGTTACAGGGCTGTAACCCCTGTGGGAACGCCGCATCGGAGGGGGGAAAGTCGTGGCTGCAGCTCTTGCAAGAGGTGGGCGTCCTCTGGGCACCAAGTTATGCTAAGGCTTTGCACTGTTGACCTGGATAATTGGACGCTGGATTAATTGGGGATTCAGGTTTCCTTGAAGCAGGTGGATGCCCTGCCCCCCCGTCACGAGAAGGTTTCTGTGTGCTTCAGTGCTGCTGGAGAAATGTGCAATATAGAGGGCAAAGCCAGCAATAGCCTCGCATGCAGACATGCACAGCTGGGGCACAAACGTTGTCCTTAACCCTTTCAATGGGCTTGGAAGCAAAAGGATTGTCCTGCGTTAGAGCCCTGGCAGCCCTAAAAGGGAGAGGTTTGGAAAGGTTTTGGGGTGTTTCACTGGGCACTGCTGGGAAAGGTTTTTGGGTGTTTCACAGGGCAGTGATGCTGAGGCTTACAAAGGGAGAGGGCTGGTGCAGACCTGGAGCGAAAATCCTCATTAATAGTGCAACCTGACTCTCATTTCTGCTTGCACAGCCCGTGGCAGCTGCGCTGTTTGGCTGTCATTAGGCATCTCGGAGGCTGTTAAGGCTGCTCGGAGATATTTTGATCCCTGCAGACCCAGCCCTGGAGCCTGCCGCTGGTCCCCTCTGCCTGCGGTGCTCCATTTCACATGCCCGCATTCCACGTACCCAGTTCAGGCCCCTGGTGCTTCACCTTCCCATTGAAAGGGTTAACGGAGTGCATGCTTAATTGCCAGCACACGCGAGCGAGCGTGGAGTGAGCCTTGCCCCATGCCTGTTACCTCCTCCGCTGGTACGGTACCTGGGGTTGGCGTGGCTTCAGGGTGCAGTGCCAAGGATAGAGAGGGGAATACGAGGACAGCATAGAAGAGAAGGGAAGAGAAAACAAAGGAATATATAAAACAACCAGCACACACCAACGGGAGACTGGGGACCACTTGCACACAGTCACGAGAGACTCGAGAGAGAGGAAATAAATGCATTAGCTCCAACCCATCGCCCTCCTGCTTGCACGGGGCAGAGAGCAGGGACGATCCCTTGGAGCTGGAGGTTAACCACACACCGGCTCAGCTGCAGAGATGCCAGCGGTGTTGATTAAGCAAAGCACTTAAGCAGGTGCTTACACCTAATCCCAGCAAGGACCGGTTTTGACACCGAATTTTGCCTTTGGTTTTCTGGTGGGACTCTAACATCAGGTCTTAGCCTGCGTTGTGTGGGTGTGAGCCCTTGACACAGGGCAGCAGAGAGCTGGGTTTTATTCAGACTTCTCAGGTGAATGAGTCTGGCAAGCAGAAAATAACCCCTGAATGTTAATGGGTTTCATTTTCTTAATCTTTTTTTTTTTTTTTTCCAGATTCCCCTTTCGTGTAGCTTTGCAGCAGGTACCTCCATATCGAACTCATTTAGAGCTGCTAATTGTGCTCGTATGCCTGTCATTAACACAATTCGCCTATGCTGTGTTGTACCTCAGGGCTGCATGTTTTGAGGTCAAATGCCGTATTTCTGTAACTTTGCGTGGGGATTTGACATATCAACTTTTCTCTCTGCGTAAGCGCCAGCGCTTCATCCTTCCGCTGCGCCCCAGCGGTGCCTGGGGCCGCTGCAGAGCCCGGCGGGCAGAGCCCCTTACCTCGGTATGCGGACGTTGTCCTCACCTGCTGTTTGATGATACAAACCAGTTAAGCAATATACAATAGCTGGTGGTTATGGCTGTTTGTCAGCAGTGCCCTAACAGGCACCGTTACCAGCATGTAAAAGCAAACCCAGTAAAAACACATGTGAAATAACCAGAACCGCTGTCAGCACTGACGGCTTCAGTCCCATCCCTGTGCTCCGAGCAGTTCATTCAGCAAAGCCCCTTTTTTAAGCACTGATATTCCCCCTCTTGTGTTTGCCAGGGTGCAACCTAGCTGATGTTTTCTTTGTGCAGCCCCATCTCCGATCCTGTCACAGCAATTAGCGCTGCTGGAACCCACCTAAGACATGCCAGGAAGCATTTCATTTCCTCTGGGCCATCAGTAGGAATTACTTTTCCTACTCAGAGCCATTAGTTGGGGAGGGGGAGATGGAGGAAAGGAGACAAAAACCCCATTAAATCATTGCGCTAACTAAATCATAGGTCTTTTAGCAAATGCTAAAGAAAGGAAAGAGCCAGCTTTTGTCTCCCCGAGTTCCCTCAGGGCTCCTGAACTTTCACTTAGTTTGATGAATGCCTCACAACGGGCATTTTATCTCATTAGGGAACTGGGGCTCTGCTTTGGGTCAGGTCAGTTGCTGGCTGCGGGGTGATGGGGCAGCCTGGAAGATGCAGTTGCAGCACCTCCTGCCAGCACCAAAGAAATCATCTGCCCCATGTCCTGCTCTTACCGAGGCTGCAGAGGTGGTGCCTGGCTGTCCGTACTGCTCCTGCAGAGCTCTGAAGGGACAAACTTAGGGTGATTTAGCAAGAGTGCACAAGGCCAGTCATCTGCCCACCTCCGCAGCAGGTAGCAGATGTGCACCCATCGTTATCTCGCACTGCTCGCTCTGGGGACCTCCCAATTCCCTGACCTCCACATTTTGGCTGACATGTGCACATCACACCCCCAGCCCTGCCGCGAGGCCAGCAGCTGGGGCTCTGCACATACCTTCGTTCAGCAGGGCTGGCGACTCCTCCACGATGGTTTCTCCGTCTCCCACCTGGGTCCGAGCGCGCAGGAAGAATCGGTAGCGCGAGATGGGGTCCGTCCTCTGCAGGGTGAACCTTGTCTGATTGGGAGAGAAGTTCTCTACCAGGGTCCTGCCCGTTTTGGATCCGTTAACTGGGGAGGAAAGGCAGGTGGTGGCGGCTTCAGCTTGGGTTCGGAGGTACGCTGTGCTACGTCACCTGGCCCCCAGGGCAGGACCTGCAGGGAGCCCGGGGCCACAAGGGCTCTGAGACCTGGATCTGGTGCTGGGTACGCCTTGTCTAGGCATGGGGCTGGGGGACCTGCTGCCGCTGACACTCAGGGTGGCGTGCGTGACCAAGGAAAGCCCTAGCACGAGTGCCAAGGTCTCAGACAGAAAGCTGTCCTCCCCCCAGCATCACACAGAACGCGCTGTGCTCCGGGCAGCATCGCTTATGGAGCCAGGAGCTTGGGTTTGAGCACAAAACACTCGGACGGTGCTTGTAGGGCTTTCTAAACCTGAGGTCAGACTGATTTCCCTCCTTCTGTGCCTGAGCCTCGAGAAGTGCTGAGTGCCCACAGCTCTTTGGGGTCAGCTGCAAGCTGCAGATGCCCAGCACTGCTCCAGGACCCCCTCCAACACCAGTGGTGTTGTTTGGTGATGGAAGTCTCCTTACATAGAGCTTTCTGTGTTAGGCACGGAGGTAACTCAGCAGCAAGGAAAACACTGAATGACTTAGCTGTTATCACTAAGAAGATAAGATGTGGCACGTACAGGCTTGATATCTAAGGTTGTATCCTGTGAGGACTCCATTGGGATGCTCTGGGTGATCCCACTCCAGATTGATGCTCTCCAGATTTGGCTGTCGGATTCTTAAATACCTGGGGGAGCTGGGCACTTGGGAGGAGGATGAGACCAGGGAGGAGAGGGAAAGAAGAAAAAAAACACAAGATAACATACCTTACAATACTGTACACATCGCAGGCTGACTGATAACACCCAAGACACTCAGAAACACACACACACACAAAAGATCAGATACCCATTGAACAAGAACCTGTGCCAGGAACCATGCACCAGCCAGGGGGTTCAGCAGCCTGTGCAGGGACCCGAGCAGCTCTGCATGCACCGCGTTTACCTCCCCTCTATTTCTCTGTTGGAATGGTACAAAAACTTCTCTTACTGCAGGGCATCTTTGTGTTATTAATGTCTGGGGACCTGCAACAGGGATCTGGTGTATACAGTGGTCCTTACCCTGAGGAACGTCTGCTTTTATGGCTGCTTATTCAAAGCTAGTAAAGGCAGGAAAGCATTATACCTTCTGAAATTAAAGGATTCTCCTGGTTTACCCCTAGTTGCAGCACCTAACTGGGGAAAGAACTTGGCTTACTGATCTAAGACATCAATAATTATTTTTTAATGCAAGTTTTGCAGGATATCAATCCCCTAAGGATCAGTATAGAGCCAATAAAATAGCTTAGTGGTGTAGGAAAAAGCAAACCAATAGTTTATGACCAGAGTATAACCTGCTGTGATTGTTCAGTGCCACCCCATGGTGCCACACACCTCTAGCACGCAGGAAGGGAGCTAAACCAAGATGCACCCGATCGCCAAACTGCTGGGCTGAAACAGAGGCCTTGCTTTTTAACAAGCTGAATTGTATCTGGTCAAGGGAAATCACCCAAAAATGGTGACAGCATCCAAGAAAACATTACGGAAGAAAGAGAGAGGGCTGAGAGAGATGCTGTTCTGGTGCATCAGGAAGAGGAGGAAGAGAAAGACGACCCCGCAGTATTTGTGTTAGTTGAGACAGGATTTGCTTCCAGCCTCTCCTGTTTCCTTCTGCTGCACTTCTGTACTGTGCTGTGCCAAAAACATCTGTGCTAAAGAAAGACTCATTGGCAGTCACTGAAAGTGCAGCTCTGACAAAAAGTTACCGGCATGTCTATAAATAGCTCCTGTGACAGCAAGAAAATTAAAATCTCAAATTCATCCTTGACACAGGCTCTTCAAACAGAAGAAGGAGGTGTTCCTGCTTTAAAAGCCTGATAGGAGCACTAGGGACAGCCTTCCAGAACAAAACCACGGAGGTCTTGCAAAGATTTCTCCGCCTTTTACTGAGCAAGAGGAACTCCTCCGTTCCCATTTCACAGAGCTGCGGGGACACTTGGAGGTGACGCAGCCAGCCAAGGGCATAATGCTGTGCCTCTGTGGGGCCTTTGCAAGCCCTTCTCTTGTTCAGCCTGGTCCCTGGTGTGCTAAAAGTACCTGAAGTGGGGGATGATCAATGGGACGGTGCCGGGAGTTGGCTCCAGGGGTAGCCGCAGAGATGTCACCTGCCCCGCAGGGACGAGGGCACGCAGCAGTGCGCTGTGACAGTGATGCTGTCCTGCTGCTACTGCCCACATTCAGCTAAAATCCATCCCTGGAGCCTCTCCACAGAAGCGTCACGGCCCCACACAGCTCCTGGCTGGCCCTGCGGAGCTGGGCTGAGCTGCCCGAAGCCGTCCCAGCCCCTGCGCGAGGTGCCGGGAGCCCTGGTGAGGACATACCTCCTTCTGGGGTGGGGAACTCCTTAACTTCGCTGCGAGGCCCATCTCCTCTGCCGTTGGTTACAACCATCTCAAGCTTGTAGTTGCTGTAAGGAAACAGCCGGGACACTATGCCCCGGTTTCGGTCTCCAGGAAAACTCACATACTGCCGTTTTTTGGAGACCCACAGGTTCTTCAGCAAACTACTGTCTCTCCAGAAATAGGCCTTCAAGAAACATGCATGGCAAGTGAAGCTTTTCCCGTTTTAAGTTCTTTTTCATTAACAAAGCACAGCAAAACTTTGTCTTTTCAATTAGAAGCCTTTTAGAGCGATTAAAGAAGCTCCTCGCCCCCCAGGCAGGTACCCGAGGAGGAGGCTGAGGCACCAGGGGTAGGAGCTTGGTAAGGGGTGCAAGGTGAAGCCAGCAAAGCTCAAACTGCCAAGAGCTGCCCCTGGCATCCAGCTCTCAGTACTGGGCACCGAGTGCTCCCCCTTCCTACCCGGATTAGTGGCTGTGGGTTAGGCGAGGTGCAACACGTCCGGCCACAATGGAAAGTCTGAACTCGGAGAGCCTCCGATGCGGAGCCCCGACTGTAAATCTTATTTCATGCAGACATAAGATTCGTTCGGAAAATCGACCAGGATAACAGAGCAGAGGCAGAAAAAAATGAAAGCGGCACCCAGAGAGCTTCCTTTACGCTCAGTGAATGATTGGATTTGAAATGTTATAACTGCCTGCGGGACACACGCCTTTGGTAGAGTTATAAACCCTGCTAGAAGAGCTCGGTCCAGACTTTTGCTTGTTTTGAACAGGGTCTATACTCCGTAATTTACCTTAGCAGTAAATCTCAGCATTAAAAGTAAAAAACCAGGATCAGTAAATCTCAACATTAGAAGTAAAAACCGGGATCCATGCTGCCTTTAGTTGCCAGTTAGTGCGGAGTATTGGCTTTAGACTTTGCAGGGCTTGGCGCCCATTAGAAGATGATGTAGGGACTTTGGGGATGACACAAAATCCAGCCCATCTGTACCTCTCCAAGGTCGTTTCCCCCCAGAGCCAGCCAGCCTGCGCTTCTGAGCGGCTGTGGGGCCAGGGGATGCCCCTCTGCACGGACAGAGCCACCGCAGAGCCGGTCCCTTGGTGCTCAAAGGCACACCAGGGTCTTGGGGAGCCAAGGAAGATATCTCCACCCCACCTAGACCCCGCACAGAGCATCCCAAGGCTCTTCATCTCTGCTGCTGCCCCAGAGGGGGCTCAGCGCCTTGGCTGCACCCCAAAAACGGTCAGGGTGGCCAGAGCAAAGTTTTCTGTCATCCCCACTGCAGATGTTTCCACCAACGGGGCCACCTGGGCCGGTGAGCAGGTTAGCCGTGTTAATAGTCCGCGATGGAGAGATTTGCTTTTGCTCACTCTGTACTCCTTAAGCTGTCCCTGGATGGTGTCCAGGTGCACGCGGGTCCACGTCAGGGCAACGGCAGTGCTGTTTAAAACTCTTATCCTAACATCCGTAGGCGCAGCCTTGGGATCTGGGCGGTCAGGGACAAAGCAGAGCGCGGTCAGCACACGGCGCTCCCCGCGCCCCGCTGCCAACCCGGTGAGCAGCGCCCGTGCACGCCGCCTCTGCCATCTGCTGGCACCCCTTGTCTGCTCCAGGCATTTCATCACTGGGAGAAATCGTGGCCGTTTTCTCCCTCCTTACATTCGGTTTTGGAGGATTTCCTGAAGCAGCAAAGGCAGGCCAACTCTGGGCTTCTTGGCTGCCCTCCTTTAGGCTGAGCAGCCCCATGACCGCACACATGCCCGTAGCACACCACCACTCACCTCCGGCCCCACACTTTTATCTGACGTAAGCTTTTTTTTTTTTTTTTTTTACCTCCTTTTCAGATCACCTGCCTGCACGTAGAAATCTGCCATTATTTGTGAAGCAATTCAGACACGATAGCGCTACTTCTGCTGTTTTTTTTCTACATGTCCCACCCTTTGGGACATGGGCAGGAGCACACCTGTGCACTTCTGGGTGGGAGATGTGAGTTTGGTCTCCCTGGTTTACCTCTACATAAAGCACACGTACAGGCTCTTACAGGTCCTCCCCCAAACCTCAAGCTCATTGCCCAAGGTTTCATCTGAAACCACAAAAAAACCACCTTGTAGTGCACAAGGAG
This sequence comes from Cygnus olor, assembly GCF_009769625.2. Taxonomy (NCBI): domain Eukaryota; kingdom Metazoa; phylum Chordata; class Aves; order Anseriformes; family Anatidae; genus Cygnus; species Cygnus olor. The sequence goes on from NC_049192.1 coordinate 2,916,688, forward strand.
CAATGCGGGGACAGCCGTGCAGTCAGGTCATGGTGGAGCTTCTCCAATAGCGACCTCTCAGCTGGGCACCACTAAGTTTTGGTGCTCAGCCCCAGGCTCCTGCCCTGTCTCCCACCCTTTCTGCCCATCCTTCCTTCCATTTGTCCCATCTCCTCTAGGAGATGCACAGCGTGAGGACGTGCTGGGTGTTATCTCAGCACCAAGAACACAGCGTTTCTTACAAGTGCTGCACTCTTTTTGCGTCCCCTTGACTTCAAGCCTAGAGTCACGGATGGCTTGCTGGCTTATCTACCTTACTTCTTGGTAATCCCAAAGTCGCTTGGCCAGGGACCCCTGCTGATTTGTGGCACTGAGAGGAACTCATTTATATCTCTTAAAAATAAAGTTGTTGGCAGCAAACCACATGTTCCTGGCAGGATAGGGATCATAGGTCAGAGTGCTGGATGCTACAGGCAGAAGGTGACAACAGCAGTCCAAAAAGAAAGGGAAAGAGAATTAAACAAGCTGGCCACTGTTGTGCACGACCAGGTGGAGAGTTTTAAAGGAAGACAAGCTGAGCCAGTGGTGTGCTGCAAACAGGAGCCCAAGCTGTGGCTTAGCTGGGGCTTCGTCAGAGGCACAAAAAGCCAGTCCAGGATGAACCAACACCGTCTCAGCCGGTGGTAGCACCTCTCATCCAAGATGGACTTGGTGCTGTGCAGATGTTGGGGACAAGAAATTTAATGCAGTTCATTGGAAGACAGAGTTGTTCTTAAGGAAATTTTACCACCTTCTAGACTGGAGGTATTATCTGGGTCTTACAGAGGGAGAGGCTGAGTGGTTTGGGTCCTGCAGGTACCTGCAGACAGCCCAGAACAGACCCAAACCTCTTTCTCCCAATGCCTGGAGCTGGATTTTTGTGCCAAATCAAGCAGTGCTGTGAATATAGCTGGGGCGTGGGTGCCCACCCCTGCCCTTGGATGGGATCCTGCTCTTTGGAAACACTTACGGGCTGTGGCTGAGAAAATACTCACAATCTTCCCCCGAGTAGCCGATGACGGTGTCAGGCTCTGGTGCTCTGCCGAAGTCGTTCTCTGCCTGCACTTTGATCTCGTAGGGGACATAGATGGGGGTGTTCCAGACCACGTGCCTCGGGGTCTTCACTGTCTCGTTGTACCAGCTCCCGCGTGCGTCCCTGCGCCTCCATCTCACGATGTACCTGAGGTTGGGCCCGTACGCCTGGGTTGCGTTCAGGGGCTTAACGGAGCAAAACAGAAAGAGAAAGTGAGGGGGGGAAAGAGCAGCTGCATTTCTCTGCTATGGAGCTCCAAAAGGTTCTGCTCAGCAGCTGCTTCTTAGTTCATGCTCCGCCAGCAAGCCTCGAGGAGGGTCTGTATTTTGTTCCCAAAGAGAGTCATACCTACTCCTTGCCCTGCAGACCCTAGACAGAACCCCAAACCATACCCCCATGCCTTATTTCCCAGCCCATGCTCCCACTGCAATTCGTAGCCTCCTTGCACACTTTGGCTTATTCCTGGATGACACCTGCTGGTCGATGGAGAAAAGCAGGAGCTGCTCTGTAAGCCCCATGTATATCAGGCTCCTGAGCATCCTCCCTAACTTCTATCTGTGGTCCCGCATCTTTCCTTTGTCTTCCATTGTTGCAAATTATTTTTTTATCACAACTCTTCTTGCAGGCACTAGCAATAGCCTCTCTCATAGGCGTATCTTCTGCTTTTTATTTCCTTTATGATCATTAGGGTTAGGGTATTCTGTGCGGTACATCGCACGTGCTAGAAATCCTGAGTCCCCTACATTTGAGCATCTGGATTGCAGTCAAAGAAAAACTCACCGTCCAGGTTATCTCCATGTTGTTTTTTTGGGTCCCTGCTCCTTGAACTCCTGTTGGGTTAATTTCAGGACCTGATATTCACATTAGGGAGAAAAAATATCAGTTTATAATGCTGAAAAATGACCGTTTGTGTGGTTAAAACCCAGTTACTGCGCAAGCCCAAATTACTTCTGGAACAGCAGCTAATGGCCTGCTTTTTCAAGAAGTTTTAACTTCCCATTCAGGTTAATGGAACATGAGATTCTCTGCACTGTTGAAAACCAGGCCATTTATTTAGGAACCTTTTTTTTTTCCCCAAAAAAAATGTCGCCCTAAATCTTTAAAAAAGACCCATTGTGAAGCATCCCTGGGAGCCGAGCCTGACACTTTTGAAGTCTGAGACAAGCAGAGCAATGTCACAGCACAACACTAGGTGCCAGTAGATGTTGCAGAAGCGTGTCTGCAATGGCCAAGAAATGCAGCAAAACTCCTGAGCTTCCCGTGAATTCCTCCCCTGAATTTTCCCAGGTTTTCTACAAAGCACAGGGCACCGGGCACACACTGCAGAGCCGAGTCTCGTCGTGGACCGGAGCACACTTTACTCCAGCATCGATCTGGGCCCCTGCCCAGCTCTAGCAGTGGACAGTGAATTAGCAGTTTTGGAATAAAATCTCTTTTGCTTGGGGCCACTTTACACTTGGGAGTCTAATTTTCCAAGAGACTTCTGAGCTTCCTGTGGCCAGAAAGGAAGAAAGATTTTCTTTAGAAAGATTTCTTTACAAATGGCCTGCCTTCAACAGCTTCTCCCGGAACAACCACTGCAGGAATCTTTCTGTTCAGGCTCTGCTGCTTTGCACAGCGCCACTCCGAGGTTCGGGGATGTGGTTTAAAAAATCACAGCCCAGCGCACGACCGCATGGTGCAGCTCATTCCCTGTGTGAGCCCTTCGTGTTCTAGGAGCTGGGTTCCCACCCCACAAGGGACAAGTCTGGCATTGTCCAAATCACAATAAACCTTCTCCAGCACACCCTAGGTGGGGATGCTGGTGGCCAGCTGCTGGGATGGGGTGGCTGGTACTCACGCGCCCCGTTGGTCTGGTATCGCTCAGAGGGCACGCTGGGCAGGCTGCTGCCCACGTCGTTCACGGCAATCACCCGAAACTGGTAGTTGACGTACGGGGAGAGGCTCAGGACGGCCGAGTTGACGCTGCCGGGGTACCTGGAGTGGTTGTGCCAGGTGCCGGGCTGGAAGCGGTCCTCCTCGAACTGCACGATGTAGTCTAGGGGGGAGGACGGAGGGCTCAGCCCGGCGGCGGGGTGCCCCGCACGGCTCACAAGGACGCCTCCCTCCATCCACCCCTCTCCCAAGAGACGGGAGAGCACGACCGCTGACCTGTGATGGGGCTGTTGTTGTCATCGCCGGGAATCCACGTCAGCCGCACGCTCCTCTCGGCCAGGTCCGTCAGCTCCAGGTCCCGCGGCCGGTCGGGGCGCTCTGCGGGCCCAGCAAAGAGATGGGTGAGGCTGGGTGGTCCCAGGAGCCCCCATTCCTATTGCTCCTTTGGGGCAGGGAAGCCCTGGCCGTGCCAGCCCAGACCCGCGCCAGCCCAGACCCGCAGGAGGACATGTTTCATGTCCTTCTGCTTTTGGTGAGCTAGTGCATTTTTATTTTTATTTTTTAATACAAACGTGCTCATGTCCTAATTGCACCTCACCTTGAAACCCGACCCGTAGGCACCGACATCGTCTGATGCTGCAAGCACGAAGGTGGCTTAGCAAGGGGATACATGATCTTACAACAAGCTACATGCCACCGTTCTGAAAATAATTGCAAACAAACAGAGTGGAAAAGACACCAAACCTAACTGAAAATACATACTTGGTTAGAAAACGCCCTGGGCACAATTCTGGTGTCTTTATCCTGTCACAAACCATGTGCTCCTACGGATCCAGCTGATGCAATAACAGCAACACCTTTTCCAGGTAAAAGTCAGGGAATTCAACATGATTTCTTTTCTCTACCCTCAGGGCTCACCATTTCCAGCTATGGGTAAGGTGATTTGTGCACTCAAGAATTGGCACTGTGGGACACGAAGGGATGTGTCCTTCCTACCCGTGCCCATCTGGATGGGATTTCAAGGACAACTTGGGCAGGACTTGGAAACATCAGCTCACAGCTTGGTCACCTGCTACGCCTAGCTTTTCTGCTGGAGTTATTGACGAGGCAAAACAAAAATCAACTTATGAAATAAAATAAACCAAATGAATTAGTGACGATTACCTTTAGGTAAGTCTCTCAAGCGGTTAGCAGGGACTGCTGCAAGGTAAGACATTGGTTGTTAACAGGGTTAGTTTAGTCATTAAGCTTGGATGGTGAAAGGAGCACCTGATAAATATAAAGTCACACACACAGTCAGATTTCAGGAGGATCCAAACCTCCCTGGGGACCAGAGTAAGCAAATCCTGCCCCCAGAGACCCCCAGCACTCTGCACACCTTTCTCCATATTTCTAGTACACTGCAAAGGGGAAACATCAGCCCGGTACAGAGTTAATTAGCTATTAGGGGATGAGGAAGGGAAATAAGCCCAGTCAAATTATTAGGCATATGGGATTTATGTCACACTCCTGCCTTTGTAGGGCACGGTGGGTCTATACCAGTATTGCTGGTGGGGTGGGGTGCTGAGATGAATGGAGACCCTGCACAAGAGTGGAGGTGGCCAAGAGCAGGAGCTGATAAATCTGGGTGGTTTTTGGAGAAGATCTGTCATAAATGAGTATGGGAATGGGTTTCAGTTTGTTGCTCCTTATGCTGCTTCACTCACCTGCTGGGTGTCACACGGTTCTCAGCACCCTCAGACTCGGTTACGTTCGCTCCCAAATGTAGGGCTGCTCTCTCAGAGCTTCCACTACCACCTGGATATTTTTAGCTGCACATAATAAGGTTTTGTTTTTTTTTTTTCCTCTCTCAAATGCAAGTTCCCTTCTGCTCAAATCCGGTGGCATTGTTTGAGTGAGTCTGAGGTCAGGTTGCATGTCCTTGCTGAGTCCTGCAGCAACTGAACAACTGCTCTGCCAGCAGCTCCCTGAGCACCACCCCTGCGTTAGAGGACAGCTCTGCGCCCACAGATCCCCCTTTCAGCCTGACCTTGAAGTCAATCTATTGCAGGGCAAGTACAGCACCTAGCTCTGTGTCAGCATACTGCCAGAACACCTTTACCTAAGACAGTGAGGTAGGCTTTAGCTGAATCCTTGTCCAGCTCCGTGCTGGCTACGCAGGTGTAATCGCCTTGATCCTTTTCCGCCACGCCATATATCGTCAGACCGTCGTCTTCTTTCTTCATCCTTAAAGGGTTGAAAGCAATAACACAACGGTTCCTAAGAGCTTTAGGCAGCAGGATTGAAGCCTAACTGTTCTCTGATAAAACACACAAAACAGCCCAAAGAGAACAGGAGCACCTCGCTAGTCTGAAGATTTTATCAGCTAAGGATGCATTGAGTTATTCTTGGAAACCTCATTTCCTAAGGAATCAGTGAATCTGCTCTGGGTATATGTCTGGGAGAATAACACCTTTAGGAAGCCAGGCCTGTGTCCCGTGATCAGATCTCATTCCATGAGAAGCAGATCAGGCTATGGAAAGGAAATTACAACCGTACCTCTCACAGCTGATAAACATTCATTTTGAAGTAGCTCGTTATTAACCCATACGTTTTATCAAGGTGTCCTAAAATATCTGTAAATAAAACCTCAGATCAATGCCTTGATTTACTGGCAAGTCAATTTTAACTGCTAGGCAGCCTCTGTTGGAAGGAGCTAATAACGCTGAAAGCATCAAGAGCAGCAGATGTTGCCTAGGTGGAACTCAACGTTTCTCCTTATTATCCCTGGTGACTCCTGAAGCAGTTTGCAGCAGGGAGTAAAAATCCCAGCGATTTTGGAGAGACAACACAGAAATGGTAAACACAAACCTGTTTCCAATGTAGAGGGGTGCATCGTCTTTCAGCCAGGTGACCGTGAGCTTCAACGTCGGGTCATGCTTGACGCGGCAGTGGAGGCGAGGCATGGAGCCCCTCTTCACCACTTGGTCCTCGGGGCCTCGCACAATCCTGGTGGGGTCTGCAAAAGTCACAGAGGAAACGTCAGGGGCTGAGCTGCGGGGTCTCAGCTCAGGAGCTCGATCAAAGCTTGACAGCAGTGTCTCTTGGAAAGGACAAATGTGCACGTCAGCTCGCTAAACCATCTCTGCTACAAATGCTTGCAAATAAACTCATTTAACAAACCATTCATTCATGCTGACCCTTTAACAAATGCCCACTTTTCTGACTCAGCAAACAGCTTTGCTGAACAGGGAAAACCCAACAGAAACCTGATTCTGAAAATGTTTTATTGCCAGCAGTTATTCTTGATGCACTCTTTGTGTTTCTTTTTGCAATGCTCATGGCATCTCACAGCTTGATATCCACACCAAGCCCTTCTAGAGCTTCAGTGTACCCATAACTTTGTTTTCCCCATAAAGAAGGAATCTCTACCCATTTCTGTATCCCAGCTCCAAATGTTATAGTGCAGACTGTCGCAGCGCACCATCAACCTCCCTTTACATAAACGTTCATTTCTGCAGCAAGTTTCAGAGGATCCAAGAGCACATTTTGCTCCTGAGCTCCCACCTTTGACTTCCAGGCGAACCTGAGCCTCCGCTTTGCCCAGGATGTTGGTGGCGACGCAGGTGTAGATGCCCTGGTCCTCCTTCCGAGCCATGTTCATCTCCAGGCTCCCGTTCTCGTGCGCTTTGTAGTTCCCTCCGTCCAGCGTGTTTCCCTGGCCATTCTTAAACCTCACAGCCGTACAAATAACTCTTGTAAGGGAAGAAAGAGCAGGACACCGCCCCGGCCAGCCCTCCCAGCCGGCAGGGGAAGCGCTGCCGTGCTTACCAGCGCAGGGTGGGGATGGGGGAGCCGAAGAAGGGGCAGTCCAGCCGGGTCCTGTTGTACTGGATGACTTTGATCAGCTGGTTTCGAGGGGCCAGTATCCGTGGTGGCACGTCTGTAAGCACCAGAGACCCAGCTACTGAACGAGAGCACAAACCAGGCCCTGCGCTTCCCAATCCTGTCACCCATCTCCTTTTTTTTGTTCACTGCTCCTTATTGAGGCTTTCAAGACTCAACAGAGCTGCTCCATTCGCTCCTATTTCTCTTTCCCTTTCCAGCTTCACCCACAGAACAGCTTACACCTCAGCTCCAGCAGCGCTTGCTCACCCTTTGCCTGGCTTTGCGGGTATATGACAATGGACTTTCAATCCCAAACCTAGCTGCAGAGGTCGTGTGTAAGTGTACATTAATCTCAGAGCAGCTAACAAGAAAGGAAAGCAAACAGGGAAAACATCCAAGGAAAACTTGAGTACGGGGTGTTATCTTCCTTACTAACAGAAGCAGGAGCCACCGTTCTGCAGGGGAGCATTGCATGCCCTGACACCCTGTGGGGTCCTGACGGCCACTTCTGGGGTTTTCATTCCCCAGCCAGGCGCGGAGCAGCTGCACGGGGCTGCCCTGTCCCCACGGGCACCTACCCAGGACGCTGACGAAGGCGTTGGCCAGGAGGTAGCCGTGCTCGTTGGAAGCGTTGCACTGGTACACGGCGCTGCTGCCGATCTGGGTGTCTCGAAATACGATGGTGTCTCCAGCCACCTCACGGCTTGGGTTGGGCGGAGAAGCTTCAAAACAGGAGAGACGGAGAGGACACATTAAATCAAAGCTTAAATTAAAATTCACAAGACCCTGTATTTTATGATGTGTCTTTCCCTCTCAGCCCAGATAAAGGGAGATGGTGGCACATGGTGTTCCCAGCCTCCAGACGGGGTTCAGCTGGCCCTGCCCCAGCCAAGCAGGTGGTTTGTGTGCTGCAATGCCTGGACCCCGCACAGCACCCGGCGGGTGCCTGGCACCCTGACGGCAGCTCTGGCTTGTGCTCAGCTCCATTTCTGCAGAGGAGGTGCAGACCCCCCCCCCCCCCAACTCACCTTCTATGGGCTCCCCGTTCACCAGCCACTGTATCGTGGGCTTGGGGTTCCCGTTGGCTCGGCAAACCAGCCTGCCGTCCTCGCCAGGGGCCAAAATGAGGTTCTGGGGCTCGTCCAGCCAGTATGGAGCAGCTTTAAAACACAAAAACATACCAGTTACACACGTAGTAAATTGGACCAGATGTCCACCAGAGGTTCCAACCCAAACCATTCTGTCTTCTGCAAACAAATGCAACTGGGGAGCGGAGCCCACAGCTCCCACTGCCTGTAGGGCGGGTTAGAGATGCTGATCGGGCTGGATGCAGCACAGCCCACGTGGGAAGCCCCCAGACCGCACTTTCCCCCCTCAATTTCTGGCCGTGAAAGTGAAGAAGATGGCAAGGTAAAGGCGACGTACCCTTCACTCTCACCGAGATCGTGTGGCGGATGCTGCCCATCTTGTTCGAGGCCAAGCAGAAATACTCCCCGGAGTCTTCCTCCGAGACGTTGGAGATTCGAAGAGCCTTGTTGAAGTTCTCCAGCTTGGTCTTGCCTGCGGGGAGCTCACCTCCTTTCTTGTACCACATGATGTCTGGTGCTGGTCTAAGGAGAGGGAAGGAGATAAACGCACTTGCAAGATGAGAAAAACCTTCCTAAGAAAGCAAGAGATGATCCTGCACGTGGAACCTCTCGAACCCAGGGAGGAGGACTGCTGGGCCACCCTCCTTCCTACCACAGCCCCTAAAACTGGACCTGAGCTGGTGAGGAGAGGGGTTCATATCCCCCCTCATGCCTGGGGATGCTGGAAGGTGTGCAGCATGGTGCAGCACACCACGGGAGTGCTGCCAAAGTCCCACCCCGTGCCCAGGACGCTCCTGCAGGCCCATGGACCCCCAGTGTCCTCACCTGCAGTTTATACAGCAAGGTAAGGAGCACCTAAGTGATCTGCAAATAGCTGTCTGGACAAATCGGTGGGAAACTATCCTTGCACAGCAAGTATCCAGAGATACTTCCTTTTCCGAACAGTACTGCAAAACTCAGCTCTCTCCTTGCATGCTCTTATCCCTTCTGTAGGTTATGGGAGCGTCGCTAACAGCAGTTAACAGAAACGGAAGGGAATGCTCCCTTCTCGTAGCCAAAGGTGTTTCCACCAGCGATTCAGCATTTGAGCTGTAAGAGCACTGGGGCTGCTGGCGACCGCCCGCTCCCGTGCCCGGTACGTACACTCCTGAAGCGATGCACTCCAGCAGGAGGTCCACCCCCCTGAGCACCATCTGGCTGCTCGAGGTCCCGTACGGGTACATGAAGCTGGGCGTCGTTTCCGTAACCCCTCGGGCTGAAATCAGCAGGAAAGAAAAACAAAAAAACAAAACCACGGTGCTTTTAAATTCTCCTTCTCTGCAGCAATAAGACAGGGCCAGCGATACACGGCGCTTTTGGGGGAAGCTGGCAAGTTCCTGGCCAAGCCTGGCACACAGACCTCACCACAAAACATACCTGGAAAACTAGAGAAGAGCTTAAAGTCATTTCTAAAGGAAAAAGACTGGGTGTAGAGAGGATGCTGAGCAGACAGAGAGGTGGAAGAGGAAAGAGAGGGTGGGCAGAGGGAGCGGGGATGGTGCACCAGGAGAGCCCGGTCCCCGCGGGGCAGCACCCATCCTGCCCGCCCCTGCCTCCAGCACAGAGACGTGGGCTGGGGTCGGATGAGAGGTGGAAATGCCAGTGGACAGAACACTCAGTGGAGGACAGCAATGAGAAATGGGCACAAGAAGGGTGTATCGGACAGCTGAGCCGCTTTACCACGGAGATGTCCCCGACACGGCGGATCCCAGCAGTGCCGGGGGCTCTGGCAGCACCCCCAGGTTCCCACTAGTACTGGGAGCTGCTGGGTGGAAGGACCGAGCCGTCTGGAAATAGAGCTGGAGGATGGCAGAAGACCAGAAGGACAAATTTGAGGACTGGACAGGAAAGTTTAACAGGAGACAACCAGGGGAAGAGACAAGACAACTCCCTACAGATACACACCGTGGGGGTCTCTTTGTGAGAGAGGGAAAAATATATTAATGGAATAAATCCCATTAATAATTGGAATTATTAAACTAGATCTTGATCAGTGAGGGCAACACAGGATGAGATGGGTTTGAAAGCAGCAGTAGCGGAGACAGAAGTTATGAGATTAGGAAATGGGGCAGGACAGGCAGGTTTGGCACGGGACCACTGCAAATAGTGAAGCAATTCAGGGGGAAAGCCCACCCTGGGGTAGGAGCAAGCTCTTGGGGCACAGACCTAGCCCTTTTCTGCTGGCCCCAACAGCTTCGTTAGCCAAATGAGCCGGTGGCAGCCTGGCTGTTCCCTCACCCGCACCGGGAAGCCCCCAGCTATTTGGGAAGTCTGCCTGGGCTCTGGTACAGGGAAAGGGCTGGGAAGAAAAAGGAGAGAGAGGGCAGAGACGATTTATGGAGTTCAATTGGGAAAAGTTTGTGGCCAGGCCCCTCGAAGGAAATGGAAGAAACAAACCAAGCAGGAATCAAACCATGCCTTTGAAATGGCTCCACACCCACCGGGGCATGGCCACACTCACGCATCATGTCGCTCCCACACACCGACAGTTAGTGGCCGGGATGGGCTCATCAGAGGGTTAATTAATTATTTGGTTACTGGATTACCAGGACAGGCACATCTCGAAGGGACAGGTCACCGGGCAGGCGTGTTGCTCTGTGCTCGCCTGCTTCTGGAGGTGTTCATTTCCCCGGCTAAGAGCCGCTCACCCCCGCCAGAGCCCTGCGGATCGGTGGCAGAGGCAGGGGCGAGATTTCTAATCAGCATTTATCAACAGCTCTGACCAGACCCGTGAACTTCTCTCTTCTATGTGATCAGGAGAGGGGATGTACCATTTTATAAGTCAATATTGGCTTTTATTCGCCAGCAATCTGCAGCCTGTTTGGACAGGCTGGGTGCCTCACTGCGATGAACCCGTTTGCTCGGGAGCCCAGGGTATAACTGGAAGAGATAAGCAGCAGTGCAAGCCAAATTTTACGAGCCATATATTAATGATGAACATTAAAAATAAGGGAGATAAATTAGTATGCTATCCACTTGTTTAATAAACCTAACAGCAACACTGCGTAGCTGAGAAGCTTTTGCCTTAGCAGAGGACTACAGATAAAGGTTTTGCTATTTCTAATAGGACATGGCCAGAAATTATCTCGGGCAGAGGTACCAGCTCTGAGCTCACGGCAGCTACAGCTGGAAGCTGTCAGACAAATAGCAACGTCTCACTCCTCTGCTTGGATGGAACAGAAGAATAAATCCCACGGCTGTTTATTTGTGCTCAAAAATAGGCTCTGCTTCCGATAGATTGCTGCTGTTGCCCCCACCTCTATGAAACTGGACCCGTTCAGCTGCAAACAAAACATCTCAAAACCAGCCGCATCTCGCCCCGAGGAACCAAGTGCCCCTCCCCAAAGTCCCGACCTGACAGCACTTAAAAATTGCACATCAACTTGCAGATCGTTCCCACTTAGGCGATAACAGGAACATGCGCACCCGGACACATCCCATCTGCTCGCCTCCTGCACAGCCAGCCAGCTTGCAAACATACCACGGGTTTGCCAAAAAGAAGAACAAAAGACTTTCACTTCCATTATTTAAAAAGGTGATGAACTCCTGCTGATAAAATTCTCAATTAATCCTTGGAGATCCTTTTTTCTTTCAGAGCTGCAGACAGTTTGCCGGGTTAATTTCTCTTTGCAGGGGGGAAACGACTGCTCCCACTCTGAGCTGTGGGGTGAGGGGGCTCAGCCACATCCCCACCATCAGCCTGGTCCCGTGGGTGCTGTCCAGGACATCACCCACCCCCTGCACTCACCCACCCATGTCCCTGAGGGGCATGACAGCTCCGGGGCAGGCTCCAGGGGAGGGGATGGTGCCTCCCAGCTTGCCTGCATCCCGCTCTGCAAAGCCTTCAGCTACCCCAAAACCTCCTAAATTCCTAAAAACCGGGGGTACAGAGGTTTCTGTCCCCTGCTGCCCTTCCCCCTAAGGTTCCTTGCCATGCTGCGGTGGGTTTCAGCACCCAGAGAGATTGTTGCGGGCAGAAACATGGAGTTATCAACAAGAAAAAGGGCCGAGGATCACAATTTTTTCACCAGTTCGTGAATTATTAAGAAGTTTCTGGTTTGCAGCTCACTTTTGCACAGGTCATTGAGAGGGCTTGGGTTGGGGATTTGAATCCACCAGACCCATAAAACATTCCAGGGGACGTTAAGTGCAAACAGCCCATCCAGCGCCAGGAGCAGACAGTTTATTCCAGGCAGCTACAAAGAGAAATCAGTAGAAATCTATGAGCCTGTGCAGATAAGGTCTGTATTTCATACCTGGCCACCTGACTGGTACCTTCCCTTTTCCCTGAGCACACACGTGCAGCGGGAGACTGAGGGACCCCGACCAGCACAGGACTCTCCCCCGAGCCCACGAGGGCTGCGGACACGGAGTCGTGCGTTCCCTTCGAAGCACAAACACCGCCCGCGCTGCTCCCGTCGCTCGGGGAGGCGCAAGCTGTATTTACGGCTCTCGCCACTGTGCGCCTACCGGGGAGACGTCTCCTCCCACGGGCCTCTATTAAACGTGATTCAATTTGTGCACTTCCCATTGAAGCTGGTTTTGCCTGCAAGCCCCTCTCACAGCCGTTTCTGCGAACTCTTTCAGCCCACGCCCAGCCCGTTCGCTGCCCCCACCTCGTCCAGGTGCTGCTGCAAGCTGCCCCTGGGTCCCCAGCACGCTCAGACCCCTCAGATAAGCCTCCCACTCAGACCCAAGCCCCATTTCCAGCCAGAAACGTTTTCCCTTTGTTGCCTCTCAGCCATCTCTGCCTCTCAGAGGAGTATTTGCGGGGGGAGAGAAATCCCCCGTGGCTGCGTCACTTGGCAACACGCGCAGGAGAACCTCGGATCTGGCTCAGGGTCAGATCCCCCTCGCCCCAACCTTTGGTAGGCAGCAAGATCCTGGTCCCTGTTCCCAAACCAAGCACGTGTTTCTGGCAAAGACAAAAGCCAGGAGGCAAATCGCTGCTCAGCACCACTTGAACTCATAGTTACGCTCCCACAGCACCAAAGCCCCCCCAGCCTGGCTCTCCGGCCTGGCACAGAGCAGGAGCATGAAGAAACCTGGGGCTCCGGGGGGGAAAACAGAGAGAAGGGGACGAGACGGGGGCATAGCGGGATCCCCAGCAGTGCCTGGTGATGGCTGCGCTCCCAGCATCGTGCTCAGCCCCATCTCCCCATTCTGCTTCCCCAGGCAGTGAAACCAGCCCGGGCTGCTTGCCCACCTCGCCTGGGTTGTCCCATCACTTCTCATCTATTTTCAGGGACAGGATCATGCCCCAGGGAGCCACACAAAAGCAGTCTCCAAAGGGAACCTCCCTGCTCAACACGTGTAACCACACCGCAAAGACACAAAGCACTGAGAAAACCAGCTACTGCTTTTTTTAACTCCCAGCCAGTGCCCGTGTTTGGCTACAAGTGCAATAGATGCTTGTTCTGAACACAGCAAAAAGAGGGATCGTGGGTCTTATCTTTAATTCAGGAGCCTTTCCTGAGGTCGAGCCGCTGGACTCGCTCACCCCCAGACATTTCCACTTGTGCCAGATCCTATTAACCCAAATACCTCCCGAGCTGAGCTCTGTGTATCCAGTTAATTAGCTTAAACCTCGATCATTTCAAGATGTCAAAACTTGGAGGGGGTTTGGTCACCGTTGGGTTGTTCGGCTCGCTTCCTCGCGTTGGTTTTTGCAAAGTTTGGGTGACAGACGACAGAAGGGACCACACGCATCCAGCGGGGGCGCGCACGGGAGGCACGGGGATGCTGCTCGCAGCCAGCCCAACGCTCGGTTAGCACGGGGTGAGTCGGGTTAGGCACAGGGGGGTTAACACGTGAGGGGCTCCAGAAGCCAGTGTAGACTCACCACTGTACATGTCAGTGTGATTTCGTAAGGACGTTTCGTTATGGGGTTTCTCTGCAATAAACAAAAGAGCGTGAGCATACCGAGTGGCACGGAGCGTGCGGCGGTGCACGGGGGCACGGGGCAAGGTGACACGGGGACCAGAGCCATGGCCCTGGGGACGGGGCAGGCGGCAGCAGAAGCAATAGAGAGGCACTCGGAGCACGGCTGCCTTAGGAGACAAACAGCAACATAACACAGCGACACGGGAGAGGAAAAGAAGATTGTTTTCCTCCTAAGAAACGGAGAGACAGTTAAATACATGAAAAATACCACCTAATCGTATCACAAACATTTCCTCAAAGTGTTTTTCTCTTGGTATAACAACATCTGTATCTTCGAAAAAAAAACAGTTCAATTTTGAGAAGAAAATGATTTTTCTCTCAGGGAGGTAAGCGTATTCCTGCTACTTTATTCCAGCATAGAGCAGACTGGACACAGCTAGGCAGCGGCATAATGGTGCAGAAAGGCACGGAGAAGATGAACAAATAAAAAAAATAATAACAATTAGGCTTTAAAAACATAATCTACTACAAAATCCCTTTTAATTACCAGACAATTAAAGTAGATTGCGTTCCATGAGAAACCATCAGCCCTCAATAGCACGCTGCTCTCATTTACTGCCAGCCACTGCCAGCCCACCCGACCTGCAGGCTCCTGCATGGGAGAGTGAAGGAGCCCAGCAGCCACCCAAGCTCTGAGCCACCAGAAAAATGCTCCACAGGAAAATAGGCACAGACGTGCCACTCGCCCCAGTCCTTGTGTTTATCTCTCCTTGCATCAAGAAGATAGGTAGCAAGCACATGCAATCGTTTTCCAGCAGCCTGTGACTTTTCTAAGACAGCTGATGCTCATGGCTTAAAGCAGAGACCACCGAACAGCCTGAGACAAACTCATTGCCTCTGAACGCTGTGCATATAAAGATTTTTTATATCATAATAGACAAAAATTGGAGCCTCGGTTCTTTAGCTTACAAGGGTTTCTTGGGGGGGTCTGACGTAGCATCTGCATCTGATAATGCAACAGAAATTTCCAAAGGAAAGCTTACAGAGAGGGCCCAGTGCCACCCAGCCTGGGAGCAGATGCTGTGGAGGCATCAGGGTGTAGCTGCTTGTAGCTGCCTGCACAGAAATCCCCCAGCATTTCTCCCTTATATTTCTCTAGAGCTAAACCAATACGCCAGGCTAAAAGCCTTGGAGGCCCCAGTGAGCACGGATCTTTGTTTGCCAGAATTTCTGCAGCTCCTGCTAACTCAGGGCTCAGTCCTTCAGCAGGAGGTAAATGTTGGCATTATTTGGCCAGCTCTGCAAACAGACAAATAATATTCAGAGTGAATTACATGCGCACACTCCTCGCCACCAGCAAAGTGCCTGCTTACAGCGTTTATATTGCTGATTCTCCACTTGTGCTTTGCACAGAGGGCAGGGTGTTACGACAGAAGTGCCAAACGCTCCCGGCCCTGTCTGCATCTCAAGTCGCGCTTCGCTCCCTGCTCTCGGGAGGCTTTAACAGCGTTACCTCCGGCCTCAGCTGCTGTGAGATCTGGTTGAGCTCTTAGAGCTGGGGCTTAGGACCGATCCCCACACCAGAGCCAGCTCTCACACCGCTCGCAGCCGAGGTTGTGCTGGTGCTGTGCACATGATGGAAGCACCATCGCAAGAGCTTCGTGCCCTGCAGCGCTCAGCTGGTGGCCCCCTGCCCGTGTTCCCACCAGGTGGCTGGTGGAAAATGCCCTGGCATCAGGAACCGGCCTCCTCCCGAGCAGCCTCCCTGCTGGAGGGGAGGCTACCAGGGCCCCCTGCCCATGGAGGGGTCGGGGGAGCCTTGTGCCTGCTCCACCTGCCCCCCAGGGATACTCCTCACCGAGCATCGCTGGCCATCCTGAGCACATCCTGAGCGTTTCTGGCCATCCTGAGCACATCCTGTGTGTACCCACTCAGGCCCAAAGGCTCCAGTCCTCCTGTTGCCACGTCCCAGAGCTGAGCGTCAGCTCCTGGACAGCCGCTAAGTCCTGAGCCTTGTGTGAGGCTCATTGGTCAGGCAATGGACACACACTCGGTCCCCCCGTGCAGCACCAGCACAGCTGGGGGTTCCCCATAAATCTAAACCTGGTGCAAACAAAGGCTATGGTTTGTGTTTCAAACGTTTCAAACTAGGGAAAGATCACTTGGCATTGTACTTCTCCCTAAGGATGGGGGAATGCCCCATCTGCACTGCAGTGCTTTCCAGTTCATCACAGTTGCATGGACCTGCACCGAGCATCTCCCTGGGGCACTGGGAGGAAACCAGCTCCCCCTCACCACAGGGCAGCAGCCCGGGTCCTGCCAGTCCTCATCCCAACTTCTACCATCCTGAACAAAGGGAAGGATGCCACTCTTCTGCCTGGTAGGTCTCAGGGATGTCAAGGACTGAAGCAGGGTGCCTGAAAGGAGAACCCTTCCCAGGGTAGGCTGGGGAAGACCCACCCGCAGCGATCACCATGACACTTACTGGTTTTCACCTTGAGGGTGTAGGGGTTTTTCTGCTGGATGGTGTGGGTGAAGTGGAAGCGGGCGTTGCAGCTGTAGTCGGTCTGGGCATCCTGCAGCATGACGTTGGAGAAGTAGAGGTCGCCGTTCTGGCCCTGGGAGACACGCTTGTCCTGGTGGATGGGTTCCATGGCTGCACGGGGGGAGTTCGAACAAGTCAGAGCCTCCTGCAGGTGGGTGACCCCGTGAAGGCAAAAAGCAACCCCCCGACCCAAGCCACGTGTGGGTGCCACCAAGGTCTGAGCTAGCAATAATGACTCTAAATATAATTAGGGTAAATGAACCCTGCAGGTGGGTGATAGAGGGGAGCAGAGGGTCGGGCTGGGCAGGGGCTTCCCCGACTCACAGCTGCTCATCCAGAAGATGACGGGAGAGGGCAGGCCGGGCGGCGGGTTGCACTGCAGGCTCAGCGGAGCACCTTCATCGACCTCAATCACATCCACCTTCTCCTTGGGCCACAGGGGAGACTCTGCCACAAGAAGCACAGACACCACGTGAGGAAGGCAGGGCGGCTGCCTTGCAGATCCCTTCCCTCCTCCATCCCGCTGGGCCTGGCCTGGTTTCAATTGAACAGCCTCGATGCAAACTTCATATCTGTGCTTGCAAGCTTCCCTTAAACCTATACCAAGCATTTGCTGTCGGCTACAACCCTAATCCCTTGGGTTTTATCTCTGCCCTGTGGCTGGATGCATCCCGATGCAGGTAACGGATGCAGCAGGCTGAGATGTTTGAGCACCAGGTGTTGGCCACGTATCCCCTACAAAGCAGCCCTTGCTTTCCTCTGACCAGCCCCATGCCCCCCTACTCACTGGACACCTGGAGGTGGATTTTGCTGGAGAGTGCAGTGCCGTAGTCGTTGCGGGCGAAGCACTGGTACTCGCCCTCGTAGTCCTCCGGCCGCCCCCCGCTGTGGAAGTCGATGACCAACGTCCCCGACCGCCGCCGCATGGACACTTTGGGGTCCTTGGCCACGTTGAAGAACTTCCCATTCCGCGTCCAGGAAAAGCTGGGAGGAGAGGGGAGAGGTTGGTACATGGCTGCTGAGAGCTTTACCTGTGCCAACCGGTGCCAGTGGCACAGCTCTGCTGGCTTTGGGGATAACGTGGCCAACGTGGACATGCCGGAAGCCTCAGCTGCTCCAGGGCCAGTGCTAACAAACTTCAGGGCCCCAGCACAGAGGCACTTACGTGGGAACGGGGTTCCCTTTGGCTTCACATTCAATGAAGATGTTGTCCCGCGGGTCCACGATGTAGTCCTTCACGGACTGCTTGGTGATTGTGGGGGGCTGAGGCACTGCAAAGCAAATGACAGCGGTGAGGAAGGTCGTGCAGAAAGGAAGAAGCCTCTTCCTGCTGTCCTGCAGCAGATCTGGGCATCTTCCCCAGGCCAGATATGAAATTTGTGGTTCAGAGCTCTCCAACACCTGAAGAAGCCACCAGGAGCATGTGTGGGGTGCATGCTACTTGCCACCTCTGCCCTCCTCACTGTCACCAGCCCCGCACAGGAGCAGGCAATGCCCCAGGCACACCTCGCACCAAGCCACAGCCGTCACCAGCCCCGACCCCTCGTGCCATTCCAGACATGCAGAGGAGACTAAAATGCACAGACAGAAGGCAAGGGCAGCACTTACATTCACTCTGAATATTTGCTGTTATT
This sequence comes from Cygnus olor, assembly GCF_009769625.2. Lineage (NCBI taxonomy): Eukaryota > Metazoa > Chordata > Aves > Anseriformes > Anatidae > Cygnus > Cygnus olor. Next base: position 2,934,670 of record NC_049192.1, read on the forward strand.
TCCAAAGTGCAAGCGTAGTGAAAAGAAGAAAAAAGTTTAATTGAAGAACAAACCTGTATAGATATATTATGCACACACATAAACATAATACTGTTATCAGAGGCTCTGCAAATATTATGCACAATTCACTTTACAGTTCCAGCATGTTCTTATCTACCTACTTACTATTATATAGGAGAAGCTGCTGCCGAGCATCCTGTTAACTGCTAACTGCCTGGGTAGCCTCTGTTTTTTTCGCAGGGTTGAGCAGAGGGCACAAGTCACTGGGTGGGCTCACCTGGGGAATTGGTGTCCCCAGGGTCCAGTGGGTCAGCTGCAGGAGTTGGATATGTCACCCCCTACCCTATGGCCAGGCTGACCCCGATTTCCCCATTTCACTCCCCCAAATCAGAAGCTGATAAACCCTGAGCTGGCTTTTTAGGTGATGGTCGAACTTGGAGAAGGTGCCTGTAAAATCCAGCAAAATAGGCACGTATATATATCTGGGACAGCAGCAGGCAAGGTTTTATCCTAAGAATAAACCTTGTTAGGGGTGGGGCAGGGGAAAAGCACCTAGGGAAGCTTAAAAAGACAGCCATCTCCATGGAGCTCCACACAGTCTCTGCAGTTTTTGGGCTGTGTATTTACCAATATCTGCCATGCAAGGGATGGCAGGAGGAGGCTCATTAAGTGCTGGAGGTGAGGGTGCTGGGCAGCAGGGAGGAAGAGGCCAGGGAAACGGTGAGCTGGAGAGCAAGGCTGCCTTGAGCAGTTCTCCACCAGCTGTCAGCATTTTTCTTACTTTTCTAAGGTCACATTACAAGCAAATATCAAAATTACCCAATTTCTGATAGGAAGCACAAGAAACATCAGAATAGTGCTGTTTGCAAATGCCTTCAGTTTTGGCCAATGGCACTGGCCCCTCCTTCCACGCCGGCTGCCTTCACTTCTCAAACGTTACAGATGTGAACAAAGCCAGGCCTGGAAGGAACCGCAGGGCTGTGTGCACCACATAAATTCCCATTGCTGGGAACAAGAGTGCCGTGTTTCTGTCCCAGTGACCCCAGGACCAGATTTGTTCTTCCACAACCATCTGGAACGGAGCAGAGCAGGAACTTGAACTCAAGTCGTGCACAGACAAGTGATTGCACTGCGACTCCCACCTTCCGCTTTTAAGTTCCGCAAGTATCAATTCCCCTCGGCAAACCTGAGCTTTCCTATTCCTTCTCTTCACTTATTTCCAAATTTCAGCCAAAAGCCACTGCCTCAAGATTTTCCTTCGCCTTTTGCTGCCTAGCGGAGGTACCCCGGGTACAGCCGGCATCCTCAGGGCTCTGCAAGCAGCAACCCACACGGGAGAAATTTCTGCCATCCAGAACAACCCCAGCACTTCAGCAGAAAGCTGTGCTTTTTCTACTAATGCACTGCTCGCTGGAGGATTTCTGTACATTGCGCTGTCAGAATAGATTCCCCGCAGCTACAGCCTGATTATTATTAACTGCCTCTACAGGAGGAAGCTGGGACACAAAGAAATTATGAAACTGGTTTCCAGAAGAGTAGCTGGACCGGAGCCTCTGAGCCATGACTTAGCAGCACACTCTCAGTACAAACGCTTGTCCCAGGCACATCCAAACAAGTCATCCATTTCCCATGTGCTGGCCTGAAGATGCTCATTCAGCAGAAACAGCATCCCTTGACCCCCTTCCTCCTCGCTCCATATCCCCCAACTCTCGTGCTTCTGAATAAAACATAACTCCTCTTGCATAATTAACCAAAAAGTCCCGACAGAGGAAGAGAAAAATCCTGGGTTGCTCCATTTAAACCAAGGGGCTAAAGGCTTGACAGGGCCTGGTTTGCTCCCCAGCGTGGCCCTGCTGCTCCGTCCCATTTTGGTGGGTGGCTGCGGGTCCTTTGCTCAGCTGTTGAGACAGACTGACTGCAGCTGACAGTGACCAAGGTGACTTTCTGCAGGGCACGTGGTTTGAAAGGAAAAACACCCCAAAACAAACAACAGAAAAAAAACCCTTAGGCTGGAGCAGAAAAGCTGCCTGCTCCGTGCACTTCTTGGCTCTGCCTCGTCTCCCATTCAAGCAGAAGTTATTAAAGGGGTAAAATGTAACTTACAATCCAGAGGGACTTCGATGGCGCTGACGAGGTGGTGGAGGTACAGGGCAAAGGCTATCCCTGCGCAGGTGAGGTGGGGTCTGTGCAAGACCATCTTGGACGTCGGGACAAGGCCACGACCTCAGCTGCGTCCCCCAAGGCGAGCTGGCCGCTGGCACGTGCAGGAGGGCTGCTCGGGTCCTCAGCTGCAAAACACACAGAGCAGAGGTCACCGCGCTTTTACGGCCCCATTTCCTGCCTCCCTCCCTTTGGCAGCTGCGGGGAGAGAGTGCTTGTGATCCAAACGCATTTGTGCAGAGGGATGGGGCTGCTAATGGTGCCAGAAATAGTTCCCAGGCTCTGGTGACTCAGGTACCAGCCCGCGGTCGCTGTCCTCCCAAGCCCTGCTTTGTTCCATGGACGAAGTCAGACTTATGGGGCTCACCCTTTTTAGCCTTTTAGCTCTCCCCAGGGACTGAAGGGAAGTTACCCAGAGCAAGGGAAAAAAACACCGACCAGTTCCCACAGGAGAAAAGAAAAAGGATGATTTGCTGATTAAAAAATTAATTGTATTGTATTTTGTAACTGTATTTTATGCGCAAGAAACACCTAGCAAAGAGCAAAACCCAGCTTTTACTCTGGGTTAAAATGACGAGTTGGATGTTGCTGAAGAAAGCAATGCCACGCGGACCCAGCACCAACGAGGGCCTGAAACGTGCTCCTGCACGGCTGACAGCGAACAACCACAGCCCTGCTGTTCCCCTTCCCGATACAACGCCGCGCACTGCAACACTACGGGGATATTTTTGGACCAAGGAGAGCAGAGCCCAGATGCAGCCTCTCTTTGTGAGCGAGCCTGCTGCTTTTTCTCAGTTTTCCAGCTGGGCTGGCGGCGGCACTAAGGGGCAGGAGGCTGCCTGGGGTCAGGCACTGAGATGATGCCTTCACCCTCACGTGTAGCATCCCACAGCTGGCTCAGTGCCTGCAGGTTTGGGGCACGGCAGGACCTCCCCTGACCAAAATAAACCCGTTTTGAGCCACACTCCATCCACTCCTCTCCCTGGGTTCTCATTCTAGCCCCTGTGCTCCAAGGACTCCCCGAAGCAGCCATCCCAACTCCTGGGGATGGGCAGCACATCACTTGGGGTCTTCACGCCCATTCATTTTAATTTCGCTGTTGATAAACCCACAGAGTCACTGCAGATTAAAAGACAGCGGAAAGGAGGATAAATCACCCTATCTGTACAATAAAAATCCCCTTAGAAAGGCTACTATAGCACAGAGGTTGCATCGCGGCTGAGTTACAGCCCTGTCCGTAATAGAGCTATAAATGCCGGGCAGCAGACGTGCAGACAGCTCTCTCGGCTAAGGACAGAAATAGTGCCAGGGCAGCAAGCAGTGGAAAATCCCCAGCCTGGCTCCTCGCTGCTCCTCCCCGTCTCCGCGCGCAGCCTTGCGCCGTGTCACCAGGCAGGAGAGCGGCGCGCAGAGGCCATTTGGCAAGCACGAGGAGCCCGTCTTCATGAAATATAAATAACCCGACACAGCCCGGGATGCTGCTGCCCCTTCAGCTGTTCCCGAGCCCCGACCGGAGCAGGAGCAGAGGGGAGGGGGGCCCAGCACGACAGACAAAACCCGGTGAGCGCCGGGCTCTGGGTACCGCGGGGAAAGCTGCTGGGGGAGCCGGCGAGGAGCAGATGTCACGGCAAATAAAGGGCCCTGACACATGGCTCTCGCAGCTCTCCTGAACCCCAGACAGCATCAAACCCAGCGCGAGACAACTTTTAAGGCCACTTTCCCTGTTACCCTTACAGGGGACCGGCAGTGCTGAGTTGTTTCTCCATTCACCCTGGGTTTCACTCTCCCTAAGGGAGATGCTGTTCCTGCGTCGTGCCCTGTAACCGCAGCGAACGTCTGAAAGCCATCACATTTATTGGATTGGAAGGGACGGGGAAGAACCGTGAGCATCCTTCCTACCCCTCTGCAGGCCAAACACGCAGGCCAGGATTTTTAAAGCATTAAGAGAGCAAGCTGCTCAGCTTCCAGGGTTTACCGTGCGGCGTTCCTGACCCTGCAGAGACGCCAGCATTTCAAGGATGGGTCTGAGGCAGGGCCTCCTCGCTGCCCTGCTCAGATGGGCCCGGGCCGTCTGTGTCCCTGCCCCTGGGCTGAAGCCCAAACGAAGTCGCCAGCCCGCTGCGTCCCAGTTACACCGGATTACAGACCACAGGTTGCGAAGGGGCTGGGAGGGGGAGTGTTGCTTTGATCTTTTTTGCTCATTCAAAGGATTTTCCAATCCAGCTGTTGCAATAAAAATAGTTGAAGGACAAAATAATTATAGGACTGGGCCAGTAATTAAAGTCATGTCCAGGACTTTCGCAGTCCTCAGGGACCAGGTCATGCTGAACAAAGCTTTTCAAATTACTTCTTTAGCTTTCTGTCTACGGGAAGACATCATTTTGATCTGTAGTCTTCATTATTTAGAGCGGTTCATTTCTCCAGTTACAGCTTAAACTGAATAATGGATAAGCTGGGTTTATGCCTTTCTGTTACTAAGCAAAAGTTTGACTTATAAACTAAACCAGCCAATACTGCAAACAGAGCTTTAGCAAGACTGAGATTCCTCGTGTCCTTACTCTGCTCGCATAGTGGTGCTTCACAAGATCACAAAAAGCTTTAAAACCTGCTTCATTCACAGATACAGCATGGGAGGGAAGGTGCAAGGCAGCAGGCATTTAAGTACCTGCTTTGACACTGTGCATTGGCCAGCATGAAGGAAATGTCTGTGATATGAAGGACGAGGGTCCTGGCACAGAGGCTTAGGAGATATCTCCCTACATGTGTGTGTGGGTGATTTTGCATTAAATGGCAATGCAGAAAGGACTGAGGTCCAACACCAATCCTACAGAGGACACAAAGCAGGGATCTGTGCACCCAACTGGTACAAAACCACATATCCTACCCATCATCACTGCCCTAGGACTGGAAATACAAGCTCTGTGCGTATCAGAAGAGAAATTCGCAGTGCTGCAGTTTGAGTAGATGGGAACAGCAGGGACCCAGCTGCTCAGGACCGAAGGACGTGGGCAGGACAACGTGGGAAGGGCCCGGACACCTCCAGGGAGGACAGCCTGTACGGCACAAGCGACCGTGTGTCCACGCTGAGCAGCACCGCCGGAGTGCCACTACCCGAAGGAACACGAACAAATAATAAAACCCACAACGAGGCACGCACAAAGCGCATCCCCGCCTTTGGAGCAGCGAGAGCTGGGCTCCCCTTTGTTCCGGGGCAGCTGTGGGTGCGACTCGCCGCGCAGCACGAAATTTGCTGCCGTGCTTGCGCGTGTAGGTGGGCTGCCGGGGCCGGGCGGTGCTGCCGAACACAGCCCCCATTGTCGGGGCTGCTCCGCAACGGGATGAGACGTGATGGGAACGCCCCAGCACAGCGGGATGGGGCATGAACCAGTGTGCTTCTGGGGGTACTGGTGGTGCTGGGAGCATCTGGTGCTGGGAGACATCAACATGGGAGCCCAGGCTGGAAGTTCGTGGAGTGTGGGGCTCTGGCTCCCGTGCAAAGGGGGAAGGAAGATGAAATCTCTTCTTCCAGACATGGTGTTCAGTACTAGCTGCTCCTGGCCCTGTTGCACAGTGTAGAAAAGAATTGATTCCTGCCACAGGAGCTCTGCAAACTCCTCAGCCTTGTGCCTACTGCTGTCTCCAGGGGTGGCCGCAGCCCCAGAACTGGGTGGGTTGGGGCTGGGGCTGCTCCAAAAGGCTTTGAGCTGGCTGGACCCAAAACCCATCCGAAATCTGGACCTGTGGTGTTCAGCCTGAAATCTCACACAGATCATTGCAAGATCGTCATTCCATCAGACAGGAATTTAGCTTCTTAAACACAGCTCTCATCCAGCACTGAGGCTGTAGCCGAGCACCAACAAAGGCCAGGTCCCTGCTCCACTTTCCTCTAGGGCCAGGCAACAGCGAGACAAACTTGGATGCCTTTTCCCCCAAATATTCCACCAGAGTTCAGAAGCATTCTGGCCTGGTGCTTTCCATTTCCCTGATGACCTGCTGCAACGCCAGTTCTCACAAGCTGTTAGACTGGGTTGAGAAATACATCCCCAGTATTGCTCCAGACCTCTTCCCAGACAAAGCAGACGCCTGTGTAAATACATCAGCTTTCACTGCACAAAAGTGTAACTGACCCCAGGACAGGACCTTTAAACTGGAGACTGCTCCTCTTGGCAAAACCCAACCCAACGTCCCCACCAGCAGGGACAAGCCCCTGGGACACCTTGAGCAGAGAGGTGCTGATGGCCACAGCACCCCCAGGAGGACGCGCCGTGCTCATCCCAGTGGCCGTGCTGGTGAATTGGATGGTGCTGAAACACTGCCTGGCCCACGTTACGTGTCATTGCCCTGATGTGTTCGGCTGCAGGTTTCACACTCTCGAGTTTCTCCTGATGCAAAGACAATGCTCACATATCCATAATTAAAATACAAAACATATCCAAGCACATCATTGCCCTGCGCGTGTTCGGCTGTGAGCTTCATGCTCTCAAGTGTCTCCTGATGTAAAGACAATGCTCACATACCCCTAATTAAAATACAAAACATATCCAAGCACTTTGTTTGTAAGCCACTCAAAATCTGCAGTGAAAGGGGGAAAAAATCAGCTGTTAAAACACTTTTAGGTCCTTCCCCGTCTTTTAAGAGCTCTGCTCCAGCAGCAGAACTATGGATGATCCCCCAGGGAACAACTTCCCTCTGGACACCAGCACATGCTGCCTCTCCCTTTCACTTGAGGACTCCAATCCCACTCTGGCTAAAACCTGGCTCTTCGAAGAATTCCCAGGACCATGTCCCTGCTGGCTGCAGTGCACCCGATGCCCAGCACCACTCGGGGAGCCCCAGCTCTGCTTCAGCACTGTCCTTTGCCCTCGTCTGGAGGGCAGAGCTCATGGACTTCCCCTGGGTACAAATAACCCTGGGAAAGGGCTGGAGTAATGAAATGAGGCCTCTCGGAGTGGCCACTGAAACAAATTCCTCCTCCTTGGCCCCAATCCTGCAACTCGACCCCAAACCTGGCCTCTCACAGGCAGACAGAGCAGACACGGGCATGGCTGGCGGTGGCAGGGGGAGTCTCTGGCTGGAGTCAGATACAATTAAATAATTCCTCAATGAAGGATTGTTTGTAATCAGCTCATTAGGTCCAGCAGGACACTCTCAGTAGCAATTAGGCATTTATCCTTATTTACGATTGTAAGAGGAGCAGTAAAACTCGAGCAGCTAGTGTTCCCAAGAAGATTCCTACAGCACCATTTAATGCATTGCAGTCGCTTAATTAAAACTGATTGAATAGCACAGAGCAATGTTTCCACAACGAGAAAACCCTTTTAGTTTCAGATAATGAAAAACATTGATTTAGAGGGAATACACGCATGTGATTCCCTAACTGTGAATCGTCTTCTCCCTGTCCAAAAATCCCTGTAACCACCTGCCCCATGCTTCAGACCCGTGTGCCCTCTGCTCACAGGCAAGGTGGGAAGTCAGGTTTGTCATGGGAGAGGGCTTCTGGTCTAAGATTATTGACACTCTGTGCCCACTGCAGCCCCAAAGGAGTCCCCATGCAGATCTTTGCTCCCATTCCCTGAAAAAAAAAAAAAAAAAGGAAATTTTTCAGCACAAGACCTGGGGCTACAGGGTTTTGGTGCACGAGGCAGGCATCTCCTGCAGCATCGCCGCCAACCCTCCCTGAATGCTCCAGCCCGAGTGGTTTGGGATAACTGTCCGCATCCTTCTCCTATGACTTTCCTGCCACATCTTTAAGGAACACGTCCACAGGCCATTTCTTTCAACTACTGGCTTCTTGTCTCACTGCTCCGTGGGATTTTTGGCACGTGCTGCATTTTCCTTCCACTCCCTGTAACTCTCCTGCACCACACATGGGTGACTTCTCCATCTCATGCCCCGCAGGCAGTATGCATTTTCAAAGAATCGAGCAAACAAACAGACATTGACAGAAAGCGTAGTGATAGCACCAGAAACGACGACGGCTTCCGAAAGTCACCCACCAGCAAATGCCAGCAGGAGACGCGGCAGCATCCCTCCGGCTCCGCATAGGGCAGGACGTGGGAAGTGGGAACAAATCCGTCAATCCCCTGAACTTTAAAGCCGATGCTGGCGGTAAGGAGATTTGTACTCGGCTCGGCTCAGTACCTACCAGGCAGCCAGCGCTCACCCCACCTTCCTCCTGCAGCCCTCCGGAGTCAGGACCAGCCGCACCCAGGCTCCCATTTCAGAAATACTTAGAAATATTTTAAAATCACAGGAGAAAAGGAATAATTGCACTTGCTGCTATTCAGAGCTGGGGCTGTGGCTTGCAGCTTTTGGGTGAGGACCACGGTTACGCTTTCAGGAGGTAATTCACTCCCTGGTAGAGCTGTGTAATGCTGCTGAAAGCGCAGATAACACCGGGGAGAGGATCTATCACAGTTGTATCTCAGCACTACATAATGTGAATTAATTTATCATCCTGTCCTTCTGGTACCGTAAGGAAATATTGCAGTCCTATTACACAGAGGCACTCTCGTCCAGAGAGGTTAAGTGTTACCCCAAGGTCACACAAGAGCTATGGCATGAGTGGGAAATGAGCCAAGATCACCAGAGTACTAAGTTTAATCAGAAAATAGTGTTCTACCTTTGCAGAACGGTCACTGAGAGTTTGGAAAAAGAAAAGTGGAAGCCTGAAACTCTCTGTGGAGGACAACGTGGCCTTCAGCAGCCTGCCCAGCACTCACCAGCACTGTGCAGGGCAGCAGCTGATCCTTTCGCTAGCAAAAGGAGAAAACCAAGTCCTAGAAGTTATCCTGGGCAGGAAGCAAAGGGGCTCCAGAGCTCATTTCTGCATGGGCTGCATCTTGGGCTGCCAGCCTGTGGGGTGGGTGCAAAGTGACACTTCAGGCAGGTGGGGCAGGGCACAGCTAAGATGAAATAGCAATTTATTTTATTTTTTTTTTACTTCAGGGTGGGGTGTATTTACAAGCCCTCCTATTACAATTTACTAGGAAAAATGCATGGTTTGCTTAACTTTGATATTGCTTTGTTTAAGGAGAGGGACAAGGAAGTGAGTTAGCATGAAAAATGTGAAAGGAAAAGGAAAAAATATTCAGGCAGGCAAGTTTCACCAGGAGCAGCTTTAGGGCACGTGACACCAATGACACTCACGCAGGCAGCCCACTTCCATGCTGCACAGAGCCTGCTGTCCCTGCTGTCCAGAGGCTGGTCCAGGAGCTCCTCGGTCACTGCTGCTGACCCAAAGCAGGACCCACGGCCACCAAGCCCCAGCCTGGCTGTGGGGTGGTGCCTGGGGGAGTGAACCTGGGGCACCTTGTCCAAACGGAGCAGCACCCTGTGCAAACCCAGCCCCAGCGATGGCCCTGCCAAATCCCCCAGCAGCCCAAGGAGAGGCCTGAGAGCAGCAGGCACCAATCCCCCCGCACAGCAAAGCTCCTTTCCACGGCCGTCCATCCCACGCTGCTCGGTGTGGCGGAGCATCGGGGGGCACGCGGTTAATGCTTGCCCTGCTGTGTCCCTTGGCCACCCATCCGAGGGACTGCAGCACCTGTCCCCTAGTGATTAGCCAACTGCTAATCACACAGAGCAAGAGCTATGAATAGCAAGTGCTTGGGAAAAGCTGCCTTTCCCCTGCTGGCTCTCCCATGATGCTGCCTGGCTTCCCTCTGCAGGGTTTGGCCCCAAGGAGGAGCACAGGGACCTGGGGCTTTACACCAGACACCCAAAGGTGCATTTAGTCACATCGAGATCCTGGGTGGAGAAGGGTCCTGCAGGCTCCCACGAGCTCGGAGAGCTGCCCTGCCCATGTCAAAGGGTATCCCAGAGCCCACAGCATCCCCCAAGGCATAAATAAATGATGACTTGTGTCCCCAAAGCCATGTCGGGATGTGCCACAGGAGCTGCCCGCGTGCCCCAGCACATGGTGTAAGTGACGTGATGCAACTTGTCACAAACACGCACGCCCCGACACCCCAAGAAGGGTTTTCTCTTTACACAGAGGAAAAAGGTTAATGAAGCAAAATGGCCTGATTGGCATCATGTGGATGCCTTAGGGGTTAAAAGGCTCCTGCACCAGGAAACCACTTTGGTAGCTAAATGAATTGGAGAATTGGTGTTTACATCTCACCTTACCGAAGCCCTGGCCACTTGTGATCGCTGAAGAGCCTGGGAAGAAGCCATCAGCCCTTCCACCATCCTCCAGTCCCAACCCAGGAACCCCAGTGCCTGGCTGAGTCCCGAGTAGCACAAGCAGAAGGAAAGCAAATCTGGATTTCGGAGGTGAAAGGCAGACGTACCCACCCTAGGGGTCTCTAAGCTTTCCGGCCCTACCCCACAGCAGAATTCGCATTCAGCCCCGACGCCCTGCAAGCAGTGGGGCCAGGCTGGGAATGGGGCTTTTGGACCCGTTCACGATGGTGGCTGCAGGAGGCGCTCCGAGGGGGCGTTTGTCAAGTGCTGCACGTTTCCTGCTGGAAATTACAGTACTCAAGGGTGAGGAAGGACTTGAGTACCAAAGCTTTAATTTTAGTCAAGGCATTTCTTGAGTAAGCACTTTATTTATCTCTGTCCTTAAAAAAGCTTGTGAGCCTGTGACTTATTATTAAATTTTCTTAGTGGCTGTTCTTCTGCTACTAAAGATCTGAATTTCCTGGGCAACTCCAGCATTATTCCTCCTTTAGAGACTTCCCCACCCTTCTGGCTTGTCCTATTCCAAACAGAAAATTCCTGTGCTCTCCTTTCCCTGCTTTCTGATCCCAAGACGATCCCTTTTGCTGTCCCCAGAGCATCACCAGGGCAGTCGCTTGGGCATGATTCAGGAACCAGGGCAGTCACAGTTCAGGAAACATGGGATGATTTTGTTCCAAGCCTGCAGGACACAGAGCCCACGCTTCTCTGGGTTCGGGAGGGTCAGCCTGGAAATCACCAGACCCGCAAGCAGACCTCCCACCCACCCCGACCCACCTCCACGCCATCCCCTGCCTCCATCTCCGAGCCCCGTAACCGGATCACACGCAGGTGTCACCGACAAGACAGGAACACACCTGCCGGTGATTAATCCTGTAAGTGAGCTGTATTTACAGACACCGGCTCTTTCCCCAAGCCCGGCTGAGGGCCCTCGAGCCGTGGTATCTCCTTACAGCCAGCTGTGGTGTGCAGGCACCACGTCCCTCATCCATCCCCCAGGAGGGCTGGAGACTTGGCTGTGGCCACGAGCCATCCATGCTGGGTCTCAGCCCAGATCCCACCACCCATCTCCCCAAAAGAGCCCGTGTAGGTAACGGAGCTGCTCTGCCCCTCCCAGACACAGCCGTGGAGCACGTCTGGTTTCCGTGTTGTGCAAAATGCCTTTGACATTTCATTTCAAACCCCAGGCATTTAAACGGCGGTGACGGAGCAAAGCGGCAGCAAATCTGACATTTCATCCCTGAGCTCTGACACACAGACTTCAGACAGCACTACGACACGGAACAGTTCAGGGAAATGGGAGGGGACCCAGAAAGATACAGCAATTCTTCAAAACCTTACATAAAAATGTAAATACAGTTATCTGGAAGCTTGCTTGAAGGACCGAGCCTGCCTCTCTCGGTGGCACTGGGACTTCCTTTCGAAATGCTGGGTAACCAGTTTTCCTTGCCCTGTGCACACCGAGATCCTAATTACAGGTGGGGAGTCAGAGGAAGGGAGTCATCAGCTCTCATCTGCACTCCCTTAACCAGTCACTCTGCATTGTAATCGAGCTCACAGTTGTGAAATCCAACAAAAAAATACCTTTTATTGGACTATTCTCTTGGCATAAAGTGCGTCTTGTAGAGATTTTCCAAGAATGGCAAGCCAAATATCACAAGCCCCCAGTGTCAGCCGACTATCCTGAGGAAAACCACCTCACCGCCCCATCTGGGCACTTCTAATAAACCCTTTTGGCCCACTTCAAATCCCACGTGGGACACCTTTGCCAGAGATGCTCATTTCTTACAAGTTCTTTGACTCCTCTTCCCTCCCGCTCCCCCACGACAATATTTTTAACCATTTTTTTCCCCGGCCGCAGCAGCTGGCGGTGCAAAGCCGGTGGTCGACGTGTCTCCCACCCTCCCGTACCATTGCCTTGGCCTCATCCCCACCGCCTGCCCGCACACCTGCAACCCCGACAGCCCTGAGCGACAGATAGCACGGTGCAGCACCGATGCTGTGAAATCAGGCTTTATTTATTACCCCGAGCAGCAGCCTGTGCTCAGGGCTAGCAGGGAAACACCATCCCCTGGTATTCCGCAGCAGCGCCGCGGGGAACTTGCCTTTGCACGTTCCCTAGCACATTTTTACATTACTCCGTCTGAAATTCTCACCCTTCGCAAGGCGGTCATTAATATTGCCAGCACAGCCGCTCCATCTGCCTTTGGAGCCCCCTCCAACATGGCAATAAGTTAATTGGTAGAAGCATTTGGCTTCCACTTAATGAAGTTGGCACAAAAACAGCTTTTAACCTTCAGGACTGAGTACAGGATGCAGATTATTTGTTCCCTGTGCTGGAAAAAAAAAATAAAAGTGTTGGTTATGCACACTGAGGGACAGGGCTGGCGCTTGCTGGTTATTTTAAGAGGCCAAATGAGTGCAGAGGCAGCGGGGCACAGCCAGCACCGTGCTCAGCACCCTTCCTGGGAGCCTCTGCCCAGGCTGTGCAGGGAGCGCTGCCCTCCCACGCCACCCTGCTGTCACCAGTGGCCGGGTGACGCCCGCACCCAGACAGTGCCATTGCTGGCACCTGGGAATGAGAAGCAAAAGCAACTGGTTTGTGCCCTGGCAAGGTGTGGACGGGCACCCAGACAGTGCAGGTGCCAGCAACAAGTGATGGATAAGTAACAGAAGAAAAAAAAACATCAACACAGCTGCAAGGCTGACCATTGCTTTGCGATCTGTGCAAGCTCACTCCCGAGACTGCAAGCAGCATTTAGCCGGGAGGTCGGCTGGTTGACCAGGGGACGCACGAGCCAAGGAGCCTTATCTTCCTTCTCTGGGCTGCAAAACATTTCCGACGTCCCACAGGCTGGAAGATAGGAAACACATGTCCTACAGACCCTGGCAAATGCGAACCTCTCCCTGACAAAAAGCGTAAGCGGGGGGGAAATGTTCGCTGGATTAACAGTGGGATTTAAAGACAAACGGAAAACAAAGGAACGGACGACTTGAATATTCAATTCTTCCACTCTCTCATCTCAAATTCATCCTGCCAAGCTCTGCACCGTGGAGATGAACTGCTGCAAGTGTTAAGTGTGAAATATCACCCTAAAAGCCATTAAAACACCGCAGCTGACAAGAAACAAGGACTAATTAGGAGGGATTGGGAACCAAGGGCTAAATCAGCAGTTTTCTTGAGTTCTGCAAGCCAAAGCATGAGCTGAAGTGTGGCTCTGGTTTTCTAGTAACTCCCCATTCCTCTTTCCCCCCTGGCAGCACCCAGGGACGGAGAAGCCATCGGGGAGCACCCGAGACCACCAGCATGGGGCAGCTCGGGGCAGCCTGGACCCGCGGCTGCGTCCCGGCGCCGCCGTCCCCGTGCGTGGCCCTGGTCGGGCTCCAGCTGGCGGCTGCTGCACGCCCTGGCCCCGACACGGCTCGGGGGGAGCCCGCGCTCGGCCAGGGCTTTTCTAAAGCCATTCCCAGGCTCCTTCCTTGACTCCTCTCAGACAGAAGTTCATCTAGAAATGCAGAGCATGTCCTGCGCTGGCTGAAGCAATACGGAAAATAGTAGACGTTTTTCACGTGGCTTTGGAAGGAGTCGTGCTCTTTTCTTCCAGCACAAACCCTGCTGAAGTTTTCCAGGTGAGGTTATCCTCACGCTGAAGGAGCCACGAATCCAAAGGAAAGCTGCACACTAAACTTTTGATTTTAAAAGTAGAAAAAAAAAATGAGCTTCTTGAGCAAAAATGCGCACAGAGAACCACGTGGACCTGGATCACCACAAAAGAGGGAAAACCACAAATCACTGATTCCAAGTTTCCCATTTTTCTGTCTTGCGCAGCCCACAGCTTTCCCTGGTCTGCAGCTCCTGCTTGCCCTGCCAAGCCAGCAGCAGAGTGTGTGCACCCAACCAGCCGCCCGTGGGACCCCAAGGCTGAAACTGGCTTCTCTGTGCCGCCGCGCTCAGCTCCCCTGGGAATTAAGGGCGCTGAAGAGCCCAGCCCGTTCAGGCATTTCCCCGCTCTAAGACTTTGTTACAGGCCTTGATAAGGCAAGCATGTGCTTAAAAGATAGCCACATTAAAAAATCATCTCTCCCCAGAGATATTTTCACAGCTCATTTATTAAACCCCCTCAAAGAACGGAGGGGGAAAGCCAGCTTCGACTGTTTTCAAGCTGTAACAAGGGATATGAGAGTTCATTTTTGCCTTCTGGTCTTGCTGCTAGTTTCACTCCTAACAAGCCGAACTTCAAGGCAACGCAGTTATCGCATGAGCAGCTTGATTTTAAAACCAGCACGAACAAAGGGAGAGCTAGCCACAAGTCGGATCACTTCTGGGCTGGTCCTGTATTCCCTGGCTGCATCTTCATATCCAATTCAACCAGACTGCTCGCTTCAGAGCTACGCTTTAATTTAAGGATGGGATTTTCACGGTCATTTGCAGACAAGCCCGTGCTTGGTACTACAAAGTGGTGAAGCAACACCATCCCCACCAGAAAGCGCCAAGGGGCTTCTGTTAATGAGCTTCAGCTCGGTCCCATGCAGGACCAGATGGGATTTTTGCCTGGATCCACGAGGGCAGCAATGGGGTTTTCCAGGTGCTCTCGTCCCACTTGGAGCATTGCTCTCCTGGCTGCAGGAGGAGGTGGCCGATCCCAATCCTTGCTCACTTGGCCAGCACTTCCCAAAGAAGCTCCGTAAATCACCCAAATCTGCCAGAACCGAGCCCACTGAGGCAGCTCAACAGAGCCAGAATATTTTTTCCACTGCTCATAAAACACTCCTTTTTATGATCTTACGATTACAAACAGCTGTTTATTTTGCCAGTGAGCTTTTTTAAAAGCATTCTTTCCAACGCATAATGAAAAGTGTCAGGCATTTTCCAGGAATTTTCAGAGCAGAGAAAGTTTGGCACTCGGTTCTTTGAGAATCGCTGAAAGGGGGCAATTAGCTTAAGAACAAGCATCTATTCTGGGTAGCGAGCTCAGGATCCGTCATCTGGCATCCAAACAGGCACCATGTGACAAGTGGATGCCGAGCAGTCAGAGCCTCCCTCCCGCTCAGGCATGCATACAATTCCCATAATGTCTGCCTCCCAGCCTGCGCTCAGAGCTGGGCAAACCTGCAGGCAGCTGTAACCCTTGGTTTTCTTCGCATCTTTTTGTTGAGAAAGCTGCGAACGAGCCGGCTGAACGCCACAGCCTGCTGCGAGGTGTAGCCGGGTCCCCCTGCCTGGGCAGGAATTGAGGGCTCCAAGGGGCAGTGGGGGGCTCTCACCCCTCCTGCCCGCAGCGTTTTGTGCAAGATTAGCACACGCTTTGTCCCCTCCACCACGCAGCAGGTGGGACCAAACGCAAAGACTGCCACCACGGTCAGTTCAAGCAGAAAAACGAAGCCAGGGTGGAGGAACCAGGGGCACAAAGACACCACGGGGTTGGCACCAGGGCTGCGCTGCGAGCATCTCCGTGAGCATACAGGCAGCAGCACATCTCCGCGGCATTACATCAAGGCAGCCACCCCAACTAACACATTTCCACCATCGGAAGCTTCACGCCTTGAGAAACACGAGAGAGGTGTGAGCTCCGATTCTTTAACAAACGAGGATTTCCGTGCAGGAGGAACGAACCCTGCCCAAACGTGCCCAGGCAGCCCTAAACACACTTGGGGCTCCGCACTCCATCGTGCGGCGGGATTGGAGCGGGACGGTTCGGGGCAGGGGGCCGGGGTCACCACCAGCCCCCCCAGCAGCACTCTGAGCCCCCCAGCCGCTCACCAGCACCCTGCGGGAGCGCAGCACTTGTGCGTGCCCATGGCAACCCGCGCTCATGCGCAGAGCCGCCTGCGGGAGCAAAAAAGGGGGGGAATTTGGTCCCCACCTCAAAAATAATTCATGAGAAATTAGTGAGAGCTACAGCAGCCCCCCCCCCCAGGGTCCTTCCCCCCAGCCCTGCTGGGGAGCAGCCGGGCAGAGGACCTTCCTCTCTGCTCCCCTTGGCAAAAAGCTGTTAATTTCGAATTAAAAAAGGAAAGGAGCCTTTTCTTGGGATGTCGGTTCTCAGGTGCAGGTTTGCACCTCTTCCCCCCTTCCCTCTGGAGCAGGCAGAGGGTTTGCTTCGAGCCAGCCCCCCCACAGGTCCCACTGCACCTCCTGGGAACCCAGCACACACCCCACAGCCACATTTCA
This sequence comes from Cygnus olor, assembly GCF_009769625.2. Classification (NCBI taxonomy): domain Eukaryota; kingdom Metazoa; phylum Chordata; class Aves; order Anseriformes; family Anatidae; genus Cygnus; species Cygnus olor. The sequence continues at coordinate 2,951,186 of NC_049192.1, forward strand.
GCCATTTTATGCTACTTATCTTCTACGCACTTTCACGCAAATTCTCCCTACAGAGAGAGATGCGGGGAAACATACTTGCCACCCTCCGAGTCGCAGCGGTGCAAGCATCTCCCACCACCCTCTGTTCACCCCTGCTCCCCTCCCATTAGGGCTGCCAACAGCACGCTGCTGGGTGCTGCTGGGGCCTGGGGAGGTCACCGTGTGTTCTGCCCTTCTCGCCTCTTCCTCTCCAGTTGGCCACTAGATAGCCCACGGTGGCTAGTGGCTCCTGCCTCTCCATTGCCGCGGCTCTGCGTGAGCCTGGGGTTATAACTCGGAGCTGCCTTTCTGCTCTCGGGCTGCGCCGTCGTGGTGTGGAAAGAAAGATGCCAGGGCAAGGGGAGAGGGAACCCAAGATGCAGCCGAATTGAGCTTATCCAGAGCTTTCCTCTTCTGCATTCCCAATATCAGACGCCTCGCGGGCAGGAGGGAGGTGGGTTTGTCCCGCACCTGGGCTACGTGTTGGGGAGATCGACCTGCAGCCAGTTCTGGGACCAGGAAGGACGCTCCCCCTAACAGATTTCTATGGAATTTGCTCCGAAAACGAGCCAGCAACCAACACGGCTGTTGTTACTGGGGTATTTGGATGGGTTTCCCTGCGAATCGTTCAAGAGGTTTCCCATTTTAATCAGTCCAAGTTACAGCCACAGGCAGGTAAGTCTGATGCACATAACTCAAAACGGCTCCTCCTGAGCAACCTGGCCGCAGCTGCACCCAAACCATCTCACCTGGGGGCTGCGTGGAGACCTGGAGCAGCTCAGGGAGGAGGAAAGGATGCATCTGCATGCCAGGAAGGGACAAGCAAGATGCAACAGCATCCTCCTTGTACACCCCCGCTCCCAAGATCACCTGGCAGGAGGGAGGAGAGCAGAGAGGCAGATTTCCAGGTCAGCAGCTAGCGCACGCCTCCTGCATTCCTCCAAAGACACCCTGTGAGGTGCAGGGAGCTTTCTGAGGGCTGCTAGAGCCTGAACGTCCCTCTGCAAGGAGGGGTTGGGCACAGCCGAGCAGACAAAGCCTGCCATTAAAAGGTAACGAAAAGGCCCAGCACAGTTAGTGGGGAGGACGCTAATCACCTCCCCGAGGAGTTCTCTCCTGACTCACCCCCGGAGGCTGCAGGGTGCTTCAGTGCCTCCTACCATCGCCTCCGGATGCAGTGCTCTGCTCCCACGGCTCAGCACCCGCACCCTGGGCGGGTGGGGGGCACCCATGGGTCCTGTGGAATGACCCCTTCCCACCTCTGCACAGCGGGACCCAAACGAAACCGCAGCAGCGTGCGAAGGAGCGGGACGGACCTGACTGTACTAAGCTTACACCTGGGCTGCTGCAGCTCCACCACCTCCTTCTGCAAAAAAAGGCTTATTAATGACCCAAGCAGCCAGGGTAATACTTTTATATCTTGCTCTGTAGCTCTCAGGATTAAAAGAGAAGCATCCTAATCAAATCCAGCGCGTACTTCCAATGAGCGCTGGTCTCTGCACAGCCTCCCCCCGCAGAGGATCGGGCTGTCTCCATCCAGGCCCAGCGTCAGCACCCCGGTGACGAGCGGCGCCAAGAGCAGGAATTAAGGTGTTCGATGCACACGTCAGCCCTGCGTGACTTGGAAAGGAAGGGAAAGCAGGAAGGTCAGAAGACACACTGTGACGACAGGTGAAAACCCGGTTAGCTCACCCCTGCAGCATCCCAACAGGGCGAAAGGCAGTCGGAGGAGCAGGGGCTGCACGGGGGAGTCGGGTGCTGCAGCAGGACGGGTGCACCACGGAGCTGCAGACGCCCAGCCCTGGTGACTCGCCTCGTGCCCCAGGGAGGCCCTCAAGCAGGAGGCACGAGCAGACTTTCCTGCCCGTCCTACTGCAAACGCCTTTTGTCTCGGTGCCTGAGGATTTGCCAGGGTGCCATCTCCACCCCACCTCCTTACACGCTGCTCCGAGGGCAGAGAGGGAGCTGCCTGCCTGTGCCTCTCCCATTTAAGACCTGGTTTTCCCCTCCAGAGCTCAGGTGAGGGTGCTCAGGCTCCTCCAGCCCTCACAGCCATGTGCCAGGGTGCCAGCACCTCCCGCACTGCTGCAGAGCATCCTCCCCTTGTCCCCCCCGTGCCCCTGCCTGACACAGGGCTGTGTTATCCCCAGCCCCGCCGGCTGGTGAGCAGCAGAAGGCACAATAGCAGTTATTAATAACCCCGACTCTCTCCTCCCTGCTCTTGCTGGATTTCCCTCATGAATAACGCAGGAGCTGCGGCGCAGGACACTGCCCACTCTGTCCCCTGCCACCCCCACGCCAGCAGGGAGGGGGCTCGAGTGCCAGCCAGGGCCTGTCCCCATGTCCTGGGCGCCAGCACCGCCGGGACGGGGTGGGGTTTGTTCCCAGATGCAGCTTCCTTTTGTTCCAGCCCCGCCGGGAGCGATGTGACAGCCTCACGCATTGCACGGCCGGCAAGGCAGAGAGCAGAGCTCCCGCGGGTGCCGGAGAGCCCACGGACGGAGACTTCCAAGCCAGAGATTTTAAAGCATTTCACCAACATTTCGGCTTTATTGCCCCCCTTTTACCAGCGGCAGCTTCTCATTTCACAGGCGTGCAAATGGCACCAGTAAAGGTATGGAAGGGCGAGGAGAGTAGCAGGGAGCCTCAGCATCCAGCGCGCTCATTTGGGCAGCTCCCGGGTTGCTCAGCCCCAACTCTGCTGCTACGCACCTTGAAGTGCCAGAGGGCGATTTCGGTGAAGCCCCCCCTGCCCTGCAGCCACAGTGCTGACATCCCCGAAACGCAGACCTCACAGGTGCTGCCAAGAACGTTCTTCGCTGCAAAGCACAAGATGAAGGCTCAAAAGCTCAAACTGGTCCAGGTCAAACGAGGAGCCGAGGAGGAGCTGGCCCACATTCGGAGCACACACACTCCATCCCAGCCCATGGACAGCACCGGCTTTTCTGGGCTTGTCCCAGCTGTGGCTACAAACAACAAAAACTCACTTGGAGCTCTGAAACCCTTGCAGTGCAGAAAGCGCAAGGCGCGCTTCAGAGTCAGGCTCCAAACAGCTCTTGCGAATCCTTCCTGCCCCCGAACACGAAGCATCCTTGAGTCTGCGTGCCCGGTGCAAGGTGTCCCACCTCGGTGCCCGATTACACCCACCCCAGTGGCCAAGCCAGACCCGTTCTGCACACCACAAGACCACGGCACAACGCCCCGCGAACATAAGCAAACGGAGCAGACCCGCTTCGCTCCCTGCTGAATCACTTACTGCGCCGCTGGCACTGCTGGCGAGGAATTTCCCTGATCCTTGCGAGGCTCAAGCCCGAGACCCGGTGTGCAGCCGCAGCAGCTGCGTGCTTAACTCGTGCAGCGTCGCGCACCAAAGGCATTCGGAGCCCGGGAGCTGATAATTACCTCCCAGCAGGATTCGGCGCAGCCCGCACCAGCCTTGCCCTGCATATAATTAATGGCACCTCTCGCAGTTAAATGCTTTGCTGCCAGCCAGACTCCAGCTGCCAAGGGAGAAGCTTTTTCCCCCAGGATGGGGTCAGCTGGGGCACAGCGGTACCCGGGCTGCGAGGGGGGCGACTCGGGGAAGGGGCCAAGCTCAGCTCCGTGCAGCACCCAGACGTGAAAGGTTCTTCCTCAGCATTCCCCCCACGGCACAAAGGGATTCAGGACATGGTGGGGGGCAAGCCAGGGTAAAACAGGGGGCAAGCAAAAAGGCATGGGGTAGGCAGGCAGGGAGGAGGGCAGGGAGCAAGACCCTGCACCAGGGGGGCATCAAGCCCCATGAGACCCCCACTGCAGCACCGCTGTGCTCCCCCCAGTAACACCAGTGTGGATGCACCGTCACCGAGCGGGGCCTTTGACTCCGCAGGACAGCCTGTACCAGGACACGGGGACACGTGGGATTTTCCTTTCTGAATGGAGAGCTGGCAGATCGCTCCCCCCCCGAAACGCTTCCCTGGCCCACGCTTCCACCAGCTGTGGGTGGAAAACACTGAAAACTCGCTTTGAGCCGTCAGGTCAAAATTCCCATCCATTTCTCCGGTCCGAGACAAGAGAAGGGCTGAAGTTCTTCTTCAATCCAGCCCTGACATGAAAAAATCCCCCAAATCTGCACCTCGGATCCTTTTCAGGCTCCTTCGCCCTCGCGGTGCATCCTGTGTTTCGCTATTTTCCCAGTAGCAAGTCACAGCTTTTAAAGAGCCGGCCACAAAACGTCGAAGAGAGGTGATTTAATTAAAAAACGAGCACAGCCCGCATATGCATCCCAGTTCCTCTGGTAATTAGGAAACAGATGGGGGAAGGAGAGGGGGGGGAGAGGAATCTTTGTTAGGTTAATTGTTTGAAGTCACTAAATGAAATATAGGTGGCCTGATTTCCCTGGGGGACTGCACACAAACTTAAGTATAGACTTTTGCAGGGAATAAAAAAAGGGGGTTTCCCCGTGAAGGGCAGCAGCAGATTATGACTAATCAGGCAAGAACAGAAGCGATAAACCCCAAGAAAAAAAACAACAACAACAAAGCTCCCCTTTGTAGCTTCAGATGAGGAATTGACCAATCTGATCCACAACTTCATTACCATCTTATTAAAACGCTATTTCCATTTTCCTGATTAAACGGGTGCGAGTAGAAAAATCTTTGCGGTGCTGGCCGTCCTCCAGAGGCGGCGCTGCTAAGGGGTCAAAGCCCCGGGGGGAGCTCGGGTGACATTTTTTAAGAAAACGCTTTGCTTTTGCTTCCCGGAGCCCGAAGGTGCCCTCCAAGGGCGCATCTTCCTCCCAGCTCGGATGTACCAAGAACCTGATATTTTGGAGCAAACACAGCAATATCTCCACGGCTTTCCGGCTCCCATCTCCCAGCACTTGTTATTACTGCTCGCTGGATGCCAGATGCCAAGGGGTGCGTTCTTATCTCCGCAAACAAGAGGGCACAATCCTCCCCCCCCAAAAAACACAGTGCTCTAAAACTTACCCTTTAGAGACAGTTACAGCTCCAATAACTGTAAGCCTCAGCCAGCTGATCAGTGTTACTTGTGGCAGCTAATTTAATCACAAACCCAATGAAGTTCAGTCCAAATAAACTCCAAATCCTTCCTCCCCCATCAAAGGGCATCGTAGGCACCACGAACCGATCTCGGTCTGACTCCGCTGCCTGCAGTTCTCATTAAGCCAGAGTCGCTGCCGGGTTAATTACACGGCCAGCCCTGCTGATCCGGATTATTCAGATCGGGCAATGCCCAAGGGGAAGCCGGCAATCCCAAACAGCTTTCAAACCATGAGAAAATTAGAGGGGGGCTGGAAACGAGAAGGATAAGGGGTAAGTGCAATGGGACAATGAGAGCAGGACAGGGCCTCTGGATTTGAAACCCTAAACTCCATTCCTGCCATCCGATTAGTACTTCTGTCTCTGCTTTCCTCAGTACCCAGGCAATGCTTTCCTGCTGTCTGGTGAAATTAAAACATGATCCAGCCTCTCGTGGGGTCAACACTGAAGAGGCATAAGTAAAATCTGAGTTTAAGAGCTGAATTTCTTTTAATCTGCAAAGATGCCTGAGGCAGGTCCTGAGCTGACCCATCACGATACCAAAGAAAATGAACACAGCGTGGGGCTACGCTGCAGAAACAGTGACCAGAGCAGCCTGCTGAGGACATCAGCAACATTTCCATGGCTGCTGCGGTCGTTCAGGCACACTCAGTCCCTGTGCCCGCCCAGCACCGAGAATTATGAGGTCTGGCCTTGCCATTGTGGCCGCCTCGTTTGGGAGCAGGGTTGGCTCTGTCTGCTCCTCCTGATGGGGCTGCGGCTGCCGGAGGCTGCAGTGTCCGTGTGGCATCGCCTAGCGATGCTCCCAGGACACTTCCCTGACCCCAAATCTTGGCTGATAATCCCTGATCCTGACCTTTACAGCAGCACACTCACATGAGACAAATTGCTGAAGGTTTCCCATCACAGCAGAGGCTGTTACTGGCGATGGGCACGCAAGAAGCACGTCAGGAGGCGCCCTGGAAGGGACACCGAGCCTGGCAGGAGGCGATGGCCTCAGCATATAGTGGTGGGTGGTCAGAAGCAGGGCTTGTTGCCCGCAAAAATTCATCCCTGCTTGATGACTGAAGCCACTGGGGATTAGCTCAATTAGCCCAATATCTCTATTGCTTTAAGTTGCGGACAGCGCTAGCTGCAGGCCTGGGAGATAGGGAATAATGAGGACAAACAGAGGCTCCCCAGGGAAGACGAGCCATGCTCTCTTTTCAGGATCCATGAAATCCCATTGATTGCTTACAGGCTTGTTCTGAGCAAGGAGAGTCCACTGTAGCTGTTTCCTCCTTACCCCCAGAGGAGCCCAAAGAGGCTTTTAGAAGCCGTCACCTTTCAGGGATAATTAGCTGCTGGAGAGGGGCTGGCGGTTTGCATTCATGGGGTGAATGCCCACAAGTCAGCAGCGAGGGCAGGGAAAATCCTCAACTCCTTGCACAGACCTCACTTGGTGCTTTATCAGGCACTAAACATGCCCAGGATGGCAGCTGGGAAACGATTCTAGCTTAGCATAAAGCTGTTTATCAAACAAGATGCGTTTCTTGTTCCCTGAAATGGCAGCACACAGGAGCTAACAGAGCACTGCCTTCTGCTTGCTTAGCCCTGCAAACCTCCCGCAGTCACACAGGTCAAATTTGGGGATCCTGCAAAGTTTCTGACCAGAATAAATTAACCAGATATCTCTCCTGTCTTTGTTGTGAAGGAAACCGCAAAGACAAAGCGGTTGCTGTTTTCTAGTACTTGTACTTGGTGCAGTTTCTCGGTAATGCTTTCCTGCCTGCTGTCCCTCCTTATGGGGCTCCTTACAGAGTGCCATGATACAGAGAGAGCAGGAGGCACGAGGAAGGGGTGGGAGCACAGAAGGAAACCCAGGAATCTCATCTTACCCATAACCGAAGGCAAATCATCCCCTCTCCTGCCCCAGCTCCTCTCCAGGAAGAAAACGCCTTTCATCTGCCTCATTAATACTTCAGGCTATATTCTAAAAACCCTCCAAAAGTCCCAATTAACAGTTTAACACATCTTCAGCTTGCTTGTGAGCCATGGCTACTCAGCTCCTGGGATGCCGGAGGCAGCTATGTTCTCATTTCAGTGATCTTTTCTAGCTTAGAAACTCCTCACATGCCAGCTCTGGCCGCATCCTGCCTGCACCCCTGGCTCCGTGCAGCACTCCCAGCTACAAGGCAGGACCAGCGGGTGCTTTGCACCCAAAAGGCACCTGAGAATGGGGCTTTGGCCACAGCCCAGATCTGCATTGGGGTGCTGAGGACGTGGGCTGAGCAGCAGGACAGGGCCCGTGCTCTCGTACCGGGTGGACTCAGGGCTGCGCTGCTGCAGCCAGCAGTGGTGCGATGGAGCCACAGCTGCCAGCGCCAGGCTATAATTAGGCACGAGCACATGCTGATGGCAGCCAAACTCCAAAAGCCTTTCTTTTGCCCTCTAGAGCCCGATGTTGAAGATGACTATGGATTTGTCACAGATTGCAATTCAGAAATAGAAAGACGATGGCACACATTGCTCCGAGCTGCGCTGGGTCCCTCGGCACCGGGACAATTAGGATTTTACTCAGGTGTCAGATTCAGTTTGCCTGAGACCTGAACTGTGTTTATTCTAAAGACAAATCCCCCTCTGCAGCAAGCTCGCGAGCAAAGACTCACTGCATCCCGTGGCAGAGCCAGCCCGGCCAGCCCTGAACCGCCAGCACGTCCCCGTATGACATCTGGCCAACGCTGCCCACCCCATTGTGGGAGGTAATTGCGCCGTGGGGCTCCATCTGCCTTCCCACATCTCAACATCTGCTCGGAATCAATAGCAGGGAGCATCGCCAGCGCAGCTCTGCGGACCCCGCTCGGTGGGACAATAGGCATCGTCAGGCTGTGCTCTCACTGCACTTCTCTGCTCCCTGGCACGCAGCTCCCGTGGCTGTGCATGCACCACATCCCTGCTGCTTCCCCGTGCTGCTTCATTTTGCAAGAGCTTCTGATTGAGAACCAGGATTTGCTGTAAATCAGTTGACATAACGTTGGCTTGAGCCGGGCAAGGGCAGTATTTTAATGTACTCAGCAGCCACAAACTAAATCTTTTGTGCTAATCCAGTACTTTTAGAGAGCCTCCAGGTTTCTTGACATGAGGAGAAACATAGGCCAGTCTCTGCAACATGGATAGTGGCTGGGAATTGGCACCAGCTCATCCCCACCGTGCCAGGAGGGAAAAGATGGCCTTAGCCTGCCAGGGCTGGGGAATGGGGCAATTTGGGACCTCGCGTCCCCAGATGGCTACAAGTGCACTGCCCTGGGCTGCTCACCCAGATACCCCATTGCTCCAGCAACAGGCAGCATGAAAGCAAAGCCTCCCCCTGCACCGAGCGTGGGACATCGCTGCTGGGGATGGCCAGGAGGTTGCAAAGGGGCACAACCAACCAGTGACGCTGTGCCCTGGTTTTGGGGACTGGCAGCTCTGAGGGTTTCCAGCACACCAGAGACCGGCTTGATTTTCTCCTGGGAATTCCCTCTGTCAAGCACCTCGGCCTGTTGCAGCAGAGGGAGTGCAGCGCATACCCCCGACGTGACTGCACACAGCTACGCCAAGCACTTCTCAGCCTCCAAGCCTCCGTTAGGTAGCATTAGCTCCACTGATGCTCTCTGCCACCACAAGCAGTCCAAAGCCTCCCTTAAGTCAAGTCACGCCACCCCTGCCTAAGCATGTCAGGGATTAGACACTGAAAAGTTCATCAGTGCCATTTCCCTGCTTATCACAGGCTGAGCCCAGCACACGGAGGGGGGGCGGCGTGGGCACGAAGGGCTGGTCAGCTGCGAGGACGCTGTCCCAGGCTGCGCTAAGTGGAAGTGACACGCTGCTGCTCGCCCTGTGTGGCGGCCGCAGGTGGCTGGAGCTGACACTGTGTATGTGCTGTCTGTCTCAAACACGGGGATGATGCTAATCTCTGCCCATGATACGCGCCCGCTGGTCAGCGCGGGTTAAACACCCTCCTGAGACAGCAACCTGCTGCGTGGCTGCCTGGAGCGCTTCCCCTGTGGGATGCAGCAAAGCTCCCAACGGCACAGGGTGGCTGCTGAGGGAGTGGGAGCCAGCTCCTCGCCCTCCCTGGGGGCAGCATGGAGCTTGGACATCCCCCTGCTCCTTGCCCACAGGCACACTTCAGACTTCTCCACATTTGCTGGGTCTGGCTGCCCGCAAACCCTCACACCCACAATAGACCCTGCAACCACAGGATAAAGTCGTATGGGGAAAACTGGGAGTTTCTCTTTTCCTCCTCATTAACTCCTCCTGTTTGAGGACATTTTCTCCATAGGGCTCCTGCCTGGCTGCTTCAACCCCAGTACACAGCAATGCTTCGGCAAAGTGGCTCAAAATACGTCTCCATTAAAAGGCAGCGACCTCTGCACAGCCAAGGGGCACCATGCGGTGGGAAGGCCCTAGAAACCCACCCCATGTACCCCCTGGTCTGTCCTGTCCCACACGAGAACACCGGCACGCAGACGTGGCCCACTTCTGGCACGGCACCTCCCAGCCCACAGGGACCTGCGGCAGGGAGCAGCTGACTGCAGCAGAGCACGCCGCGTGTCAGTCGCCCCGAGATTTGTCCTCGGGACTGCACCAAGCAGCTGGTGACAGGCCATTCTCTGCACCACGGCCGCTAGGCCGCAGTAACTACAAAAATATCTTCAGTTCCTTTCCCACCAGCCCAGAGCGGATCCGGCACAAAGCCCGTGCTGTGAAAGCTGCACCGAGGCCTGTAAGGTGCCAGCACAGGGGCTGGAATCCCACCTCACCTCCTCAGCTCACACCACATCACTTAAGGGGCAGTTTCAGGAAAACAAAAGGGCTGAGGAGAGAGAGGGCTGTCACCCCTTCTTTGTTGTTCTGTGGAACATCCCCTTTCTGCAGGGTCACACATCCTTACCCTCCTTTTACCTTAACCAGATGTATTTTTAAGAGGCCACGCTGTCACTCGGAGGACTGGCCAGAGGACTGGCAGGGGAACACAGCCACACATCAGCAGTGCTTTCAGCAAGCTGAGGAAGCCCCATGAATTTCTTCCCCCCCAAAGCATTCCTGGCACCCACCTTGACATCAGCAGACAGAAGCCGACCTCACAAAGCGCAGGCCTCACTGGCTCCCTCGGTGCCTTCCTGGGCCCAGCGAGCTCCAGCACAGCGCTGAGAAGGGGCCGTAAGTGGCGCTCGGAGCTCAGCATCACCCCGCTCCCCAGGCTGGAGCTCGCTCCATTCGCTCCCCCCCAGCCTAGCAATTCTGCTCGGTGGTGGCTCCTTCCTCCTGCTGCAGGACAGCCTCGCGGTGGCAGCATGTCACCTGCAGCAGGAGGAAGGCCACCAGCCCCCTGCTCCATCCTGGGGACAACAGCAGTGCATTTACAACAGACAACCACATATTCCCAAGAGCCCAGATATCATGCAGGACTCTCCTGTTGTTTGCGGTGGTGGTTTTTCCTACCCCGCAAAGATATTTTTGTAACATAACTCAACACGTTAATATTAAATTCTAGCAAAAAAAAAATCACGTCTAAGGTATAGCAAAGCAGGAGCTGGGCTACCAGAGGCTCCTGAGAACGAGGAAGAAGATCCTTCAGCAGCGCGAGGAGAGGGAAATGCCATTTAAAACCAGACACCGCTCTGGCAAAGGCCAGATTGAATGAAGACTAAATAAGAGCTGACAAGCTGACATTTGAAAATGCAATTAGCTGCCTTGTAGAACCACCCTGTTATCTTATTGTTAATTATATGTTTGCTCAGTCTAAGAGGCAATACATTTATTTAAAATTCACTCTCAGGCTCTCCTGCTTTGACTGGTCCCTTCAACCAAGGACTCCCGTCCTCCCCCCTCCCCACCCAAACCCTACCTCGTGGGTTACAGCAAGCTCGATTCCCACAAAAGGACCGTGCTATCGTGTGTTATGTAACTGCCATTACAAACATGATTTTGGGGAAGCATCTATGGCAGCGAGTTAATTCCCAAGGTAGGAGGTGCTTGGGAACAACTGGATGCCAAGGAGAGAGCTGAGACTACATTAATTCCCCACTTACACATTCCCAGACAGGTGCCAGCCCTCCCCAGAAGCGATGAGCCCAGTCCCTGTGCTGAATTCAAATAAACTCTTCCTGCAGCCACTTGATCTAAGTTCCGCAATCAGAGAATTATTTGTTATTACACAGGTCCCTAACTCCTCTCCTAATTGTGATAAAGATGTCTTTTAAACATATTAGTGCGATCATGGCCATTTTACGGACATAAATGTAATTCACATTTGTTTGTCTTGCAAGCCAAGATAGGAGGAAGAAAAAAAGCATGCCAGCTGAGCAAACAGAGATCTCCTGAGTAAAAATCTGCCAGAAAGAAAGCAAAGGCTTCCCAGCTCCTCTAGCACTCACGGGAACCAGTCCCACCTCTGTTCAAAAACCAAGGCTCTGTAGGAAGGATGGTCTTGGAGAGAAAGTTTAGAGTGGTGAGGCAGATGAGGAAACAGTGGTACACGAAATGTGACATTAGAGAGAAGCCTGCTGTACTGAGCTCCTGCCAGATTAGCCTCACAGCTGCCACCATGGTCAGAATTCAGAAGAGGTCAACCAAAACACATAGCCGTGGACGCAGCTGCTGATATAGCTGGGGGACAAAACTCTGTGGGCCTTGGCATCTGGACGCCAGACCTGCCAATGGGAGATGTCAGACTGTGACGTGCAACAGGACTTTGAAGGGCTCTTTAACTGCACAGATGTTGTCTCATAATAAGAGCAGCCCCTGTATTTTTATATCAGTTCATGAGTGGATTAACTAAGTTTAGCTTTCCTGGGCATATAGAAGGAACCACTTAGTTTTGACAGAAAGTTCAGCCTTAGATATTTTAATATAAAATCCATATTCACTAGATGCAGCGGAAGGAGAAAATAAGATTATCAGTTTATTAAGTAGGCTGATTTGACACACATTTCCGGATGTTGTTCTCAGTGCATGTTCATCTGAATAGCTTCACTGCAGAGGGCATCAAATCCTACCTGGCCACACCGTTGTGAATTTGCAGTGGGAGAAGTGAGAACAAGCCGTGACTTCAGTCCCCAGACATGCTGCAGGACTTGCAATTCAACTACAGGAGACTGCTCCAAAGGACAGTGCCCAAACACGGTCTGGGGCATGCCAGAAGCATCATGAAGGCAGGACTGGCCTGATAGAAGCTTCAGGGGTCCCGTGCATGCTGCCACACGTGCACGGCTACAAAGCCTCGGTTCTCTCATCCCCCTCCCTCCCACTGGCTTGCACACATCTGTGAGCACGTCACAGGGACTCGCACAGAAGCCAATGAGCTTGCAACAAGCAGGCTTTGTTGCTGGGTCTGTTGGGAATCTGAAAGCAAGATTTCACGAATCCTGACACCATTTAAGTGACAGCAAGAAAGAGAGCTTTTTCTGTGCCCCTAACTCAGTAAGGGCACAGCTCAGCATACAGATGTGTCTTTATCAACTGCAGAGCCACACTGTGCTGTTCGGCGTGTTAGTAACTCTCCCAGCTGTCACAAACAGGGCTGTGTAATTAAATGGAAGGCGGCTCGTGGTACCATACCCTACTGAGGAACTGTTAAGAGCCTGTGGAACAAGATGCAGGCTGTCTCCAAGTAGTAATCAGCCAAATTTCTTTATGAAGAATGGCATTTTTCACCACTCACATACCAGAGCATGGGCAGCTCCTCATTCATCGAACAGACTACACAAAGCTTCCAGGGGCAAGTCAAGAGTCAGGGCTGGTCTTCACTTTTTCAGCTTGTTGGATGAGAAGGGAGCAACGTAATTTCTTTCCCACCCTTCACCCATCCCACCCCCAGGCTGTATGAATATCCAATAAAAGCTACTTGACTGCCATGCTCATAACTGTACATCTATGTACATGAGAAAAGGTGCTCAAAGTGACTCAGAGAGGGAGGGCTTTGGTTTGGTTCCTGCTGGTGGAAACCCTTAAGGCAGCAGGATCACAAAACAATTCTGTTTGGAAGGGACCACAGCAGGTCATCTAGCCCAACCATCTGCTGAGAGCAGGACCAGCTATAAGGTCAGGCCAGGCTGCTCAGCTCTTTGCCCATACTAGTGATAGGACTAAAGGGAACGGCCTTGAGTTGTACCAGGGGAGGTTCAGGTTGGAAATGAGGAGACATTTCTTCTCAGAAAGAGCGGTCAGGCACTGGAAGGGGTTGCCCAGGGAGGTGGTGGAGTCACCGTCCCAGGGGGTGTTCAAGGAAAGGTTGGACGTGGTGCTTGGGGACATGGGTTAGTGGGTGACATTGGTGGTAGGGGATGGTTGGACCAGATGATCTTGGAGGGCTTCTCCAACCTTAACAATTCTATACAGATCTTGAAAACACTCATCCAACAAGAGTGGAGGCACCCAACCTCTCCAGCTAACCTCTTCTGCTTCTCAACAGCATGCTTGAGAGGGAGGGAGCATTCCCCCCACCCCTACATCCATTTACCAGCACTTGTTTCAACCCATGCCTGTTATCCCCTCTCCCTTCCTCTCACAGAGGGTGCAGACGGAGCAGCAGCGAGCTCCCAGCACAGAGCTCAGCACCCTGGAGAGCGGCGGCCCCGCACCGCTGCGGCCGGGAAGGCTCTGAGACCCCGGACCCCCAGAGCTCAAAGGGGTCCGAAACCACCCCAAGCCCCCTGCCTGCAATCCCAGCACCTTACCTCCAGGTGGGATTGAGTTCCAGGCACTAAGGGCTCTTTGGGACCTTGAACTAAATGCTCGGCTGGGTGACGCCGTGAAATCAAACCCCCGTGGTTCAGCTGGGAAAGTTGTCTTGTAGCCACATTCATGGGATTCTTGTCCAGAGGTTGCTTTGCTGACTTAACGTGAATTTCTTATAACAGAACATTTATTCACTTATCATCAAGTGATTTGTTGTCTTGAATTGTTTCCTCTAGGAAAAGCTCCAATTAGGTCTTTTGCGTTCACTTCTCACTAATTCCCTGAGTAAATCATTCTTTAAGCATTGTTCCTTGTTGAAATGAGGGGCTGGGATACTCTCTCAGGCTCACACCATCATGTGTGGGTTTGTGCACGTCCAACAAATATTTACATGGGAAGTGGAAATACTTACATCTTAAGATCTTTTCTTAAAAATCTTTAAGAGCAGGGAGTGTGCATCCTACTTGTGCACCTAGTGAACACAGACAGCATCAGGACACCAAACAAATTAAAAGGAGGGCTTGGATGCTTGGTCAAGAGCACTGCTCTTAGTAATGCCCACAATGCCAAGGCTGCTTTTCCTCCATAAGGACAAACTATATAATATGGAGGAAAAACATTAAAGCACTAACCCTTTGTTTGGTAGTTTCCCCATTTTTTGAGGCCCTGCATTCTGTTTTTAACTTAGAGATACTCAAGGTCATTGGAATAATTAGGAAAAGTAAATATTTCATAGCAGGAAGGGGACTTTGCTGCATTTTATGTCAGATTCAAGGAGAATCCTATCCACCTCACAGCTCACACTGCAACTGCCAGCCCTGTCCATCCATGCCAGGGCATTTCAGGAGGAACAGAATATGCAGGCTGACAGGGAGACAGTATCACGCTTGCTGCGACTTAGAAAGTCTGTAGGAGCCCATCACTCCCCATGCTGGAAGCCTGCAAAATCTCCTGTCAAGGAGGCATGAAGCGGGAAAAAACCTGCCAGGAATTCAAATGAACCTCCAGGATGGAGCAGCTTGCATCGAGGCTCTTGGTTATGGTCTCTGTAAGGATCAATGCTGCTTCCAAAGGTGGCAGAGCAGCATCTAGGACAGCTGATGCTAGGTAAATATCAACTATACCTACGTCAGGCTTTGAACATGAGATTATTTGTTGCCTGTGACAAAGAAGAGTCCTGCAGTGCTGCAGGAGGCGAGTCCAACCCAGCCTGCATGGGCCTTCATGTATGAACCTGCCAAAGCCTCCCAGGTTCTGCTGGAGTCACCGAGACTTAAGGTGCTTGGTGCCACACTAGATTGAACATCAACTTTACAAAGCAACCTCTTTACATCATGGATACTTCTCTGGCAGCCCTAGAAGTAAGCAGCCCTCAGATTAGACTTAACTGAGTAGCAGAGGCAGAGCAATGCTATCAAAGGTCCTCCAGGTGCTGCCTTTTGAAGCAAAGCCTCCGATCCCTCCCTGAGGCCTATGTCCTGCTACTTGTCCTGCTTTGCCTGCAGTCAGGGCACGATGCTTTGCTCTCCTGCGCCCTTGGGCTGGGCTCTGTAAGCTGCATTTCTAGGGAGCAGTGAGGACAAAGGGACCCCCTTAGCAGCTGCTGCAAGAGGATGGGACGAGGTCCCCAGGACTGCAAACTGAGGAGAGCAAAAGAGGCAAGGCAAAGACTTGTCCCTGCATTTAATCCTTGGGAACTTCTACCTGGTTTAGCCATGCAAAACCATCTCTATTTGTTCGGTTGTTAATCCTTCGTCTCCTATCTCATTGACTAGGAATTGTGATCTCCATAAGCAGGGCTGAGGTCTAAATCCTCCTCTGTTTTAATCCATAACAACACAGCAAGGTTTCTTTCAGTTCTGGGTTTAAAAAAAAAGGGGGAGGGGGGGATTATTTAGCATAACAACAACTTCAAGCATGTTCATTCTGAGCTGGGTCTTTAGAATTATGTAACAACTATTCTGGATAGCAAAGGTGAAATAAATAAATAAATAGAAGTTATGACCTGCTTCAGCAGAGGGAAAAAAAAAAGAGCAGAAGTCATCCAACAACATTTAAAATAAAGAAAATGGGTTTTGAAAGGAGCTACCCACAGGGCAGGGAGACAAGCTAGACCTCTCTGACAAGCTTTGCTAAAGGCTTTCAGAAACTGTACCTGGATACAGTGCTGGGTTGGGGCTGCCTGTTCAGTTTTAAGATACAAGGGAATATTTTGATAAGAGCAAACTAAACCCAAGGAAGTACAAAGATTCTAAGGGGAAGCACCAGAGTTAAAGTTTCCCTCTTGAATTTTTAGAAGCCGCCTTCCAGGTTCTGCTTCTATTCAAATGAAAACCGATTTTCTATACATGACTCAGATAAATTAATTGTAAACAACTGTAATGGATTTAAATCCTCGTGATGTAGCTGCATTCTTATTTCACTTGCACAAGCCGCCCTCTGCATCCACACAGAAACCAGGCAATTTCCCATCTCTCTGAAGCCCCATAACAGTACAGCTGGAGGAGCTCTGCCTCGCCGTTCAGGTTTATCTACGTACGAGGTTAAGTGCTGATGAGATTTGATAGCCTGACGCTGCAGAGACAACTACATTAAAACCCCATAAAAGTCAACACACAAACACTAACTCTGCGCAGAGAGGGAAGTTTCACAGCAGCTCCTGCTGGAGTCTCACAGCTTCACATCAGAACCGCAAAAGTGTCCTGGGGATCCGGCTGCTTAATTTCCCCAGGCACCTCTAACAACCCGAAGTGCGAACCCTGCACTTGTGGGCTCCTGCTTGCCAGAGCACACGAAAAGGAGATGGAGCCACAGCCCTCTGCAGCTCTGCAGAACCTGTGCAAGCCTTCACTCTGCCTACAAGTCTCAATCTCTTGTTAGGGACACCCCATAATCACCACATTTCTGCTAAGTGGGGTTAAAGAAATGGCAGAAAAGGGTTCAAGGTACTTGGCGGACATGAATAATTCACACAGCAAGCCTTGTCCCAAGGACACAAGGTCACCTGGCCAGGCCAAAACCAGAGCACTGGAAGCAAGGATTGCTTCAGTGGAAATTTCAGCTCCTTTTTATCATCTCTTTACCATTCCCCATCAGCATACGAGCTCTGCAGCAGCAAAGGCCTTTTTGCTTCTTGTCTACGTGCATTCTTCCTTCTCTCCCAATCCCCTCCACGTGCAGCTCTTGGTGTACAGTCAGGCTCAGTCCCTAGCACGTTACTGCTCACACCTGGGCTCAGCACCTTCCCCAGCCATCCTGCACGGGCTGCACCTGGAGGCTTACCCACAGGATTCCAAGCCCTCCTTCATTTAGGGGGTACGACCACACCAGGGCCTGCACACAGGGGCTCCATGTAGTAGCATCCCCACAGACAGCTGTCAGGAGCACAGATACGAAGGATTAGGCCTCATTTCTTGCTATTCTAGTTAAAGCTACCCGACCATTCCTGATGCCTGTGCACTGCAGAAAGCCTCAGCAGTGGCACTTTGCCAGCAGGAGCATCGATTATACACAAGACCCACAAACACGAAGACAATTAGATCACAGCTAGGCAAATAATTCATTATGAATTAATACCGTTTGAGAGCTTGGGATATTTTCCATTTAATCATTAGCTGTGAGACGAAATGATTGGATTGACTGACTTGGTTTAAATCAGATCCCTAGCCACAGCCAAGGCAACAAAACCGAGGGAACATCGCAGCCTCCGGTAATCTCTGATGGGACTCGAGGGGTGATTTTGGAGCTCTGTTGTCCCGATAACCAGCACTATCACACGGCTTGAGCTCAAGTGAGACAAAGCCAGTCCCTAGACCTCAACCCCTGCAAACAAAGTCCATTTTTAAATTTCACAACTTGAGCCCATCCTCATCAGCTGACGAGACCTCCATGCATTATTTATGTTGCACTCATATTACAGCTACACACAAAAAAAGAAAAATCAGCAAGGGCCTGGCCTGAAGCTGTTAAATAGAAAGAATGTGATGCTGAATTTGGGCAGCTATCTTTCAGGGTAGGCCACGCAAAGAACTTTTCTGGAAACAAAGCAGTCACGCTGACAATCAGTGTAGCTGCCTGCCGAAGGGTGGACATTTTACAGAAACATGGTCAACAATAAAGGAGTCTGCATCTCAATAAAAGTCACTGGATTCTTGCTTTTGTCCTGAGCATCTGATAGGGGCACCCCAGAAACACTGAAATTGCCACAGCATCCATCTTAAGACAGTCAGGCATCTGGGCTGGGTTTCAATATTCCAGGTTTTCTGCAATATGTGCATCCCCCTGGCCTTTTATATGGCCTCCCAAAAAGCAGCCAGAAACATCTCCGGCTGAATTTCAGAAATGCCCGATAACCCACATGCGATTCCAGAGCTCCGACCTTGAAAACAATCTCAAAGACAGCATTCGAAAGGAAAAAGAAAAACCGACCCAAGCAGCGAGCCCCACGTGGCCTTGCCCAGCTTTAGGAGGAAGGGGATTTTCTGGAGAAACCCTCCCTCGATCCCCCCATAACCCACGTAGCGCACACCCCGACCAAAAGCAGAGGCCTCAGCAAGGTGCAGGCGTGCATCCTCCCCGTGCCCCATCATCCGAGGAGCAGCCGAGGCCACCTTAGGAGATGTCACCCCACCGGCCGGTGCCTCCTTTGGGCCCAGGGTGCTCCCACCTCAGCCACACGCCCCCGGCAGACTTTTCTTCGGCCTCTGCAGGTCGTCTCTGAGCATTTCCCGAGGACTGGGAGCAGCCGAACCGCCAGCACAGCCGGAGTACAAATGATTCAGCACTTTCCCCACCTCCAGGAGCCTGATCGATAGCAGCGAGCCCTTCTGCAGGCGCAGCCCGAGCATGCGGCCCCGGAGCATCCCCAGCGCTGCGCCCCGCGGGGCCGGCTCCATCTCACGCAGCATCAGCAGCGCAGCCCAGGTGCTGCCACGGAGGCCTCACGGTGAGGCCAGGGATGCATTTTACCAGCACAGGGGGTTTCAGAAGAACACGAATGTGGCCCCAAACACAGCGGGAAGGAGCAGGGCACAGCATCCCCCAGGAGATTTTGGGGCTGAAACTTGCCCTGTCACACCAAGGTCCATACCCCAGCTGCATTCCCCTGCCTGCATCCTGTCCCCCCGGGCTGACCCATCAGGGTTTTATCACACACGTACACCATATCATGACCCAAAAGCAAAAATCCCATCACACACCCGAGCCCAGCACCCAGCTCCCCCCGCATGCGGCTCTGGCCCATTTCTGCGAAACGGAAAAAAAAAAATGGGGGGACCCGGACAGTGGGGTCCCAAACCTGCGATGTGGGTGTGGGGCCGAGGACCCCCCCCAGCCCTGGCTGTGCCCTGGGGGTGCCCGTGCCCAGCACCCCCCCGGGGCCCCCCTTACCTGCTCCGGGAGCGCCGGGGCTCGCCGCAGCCGGGGCTCGCCGCGCCGCACTGCGCGCTCCCGGGCGCGGCCGCGCCGCACTGCGCGCTCCCGGGCGGCCGAGCGCGCCCCCGAGGAGGAGGAGGAGGAGGCAGGGAGAGAGGGAGGAGAAGGGGAGGGATTTCTTAGCGGCGCCGTTAATTAGCACCTGCACCTCCCCAGCTCCGGCTCTGCCCTCCCGGGCACCCCAAGCGCATGAGGGGACAGGAAAGGGGGGTGCCGGGCTCCGGAGCCTTTTCGGGAGAAAAATCGAGTCCTTCCGAGAGCGAGGGGTTACCCAGGTGCGCGGCTCCCTCCCTGCCCCATGCCGGGTGCAGAAGTCCCGCAGCTTGGCTGGGGGCACGGGGGGCACGGCTGCAGCTGGGGGCTGCCTGCAAGCCGGCGTGCCCCCGCCGGGTGCCAGGCTGCTGTCAGCATCACAGCCCTGCCATCTCTTCGGTGAGTTGCTCATCAGAAACGTCAGCTTAATTAAAACCTCCCCCGTCTAGGAAAGGCTCACAGTGGGACCTGCCACTTCCCTCGCCATCCCCATTACGGGATTTCATTACAAATGTTCTGCTGAGGTTGGGGAGCTTCAGTCCGGAGCACCACGCTCCTCCTCACTGATTTAGCTTGTCTTCTAGACAACATGCATTGAACATGCTGCTGCGCATCATGCATTTGAGCCCTTTATGGGGTTTGTCAGGAAAAGCTTAGCCCAAAAGACATAGCAACGTGTGTAAACGCAAGTATCCCATGACCATCAGTGAAGAAATCACCTGCTAAGTTGTGTGTGTGTCCTACAGGACCTCCAGAGGAAAGGACCTTCCTCGGGGGGCTGGGCAATGAGCTGCAGGCTGCAGTTTTACTATCGGGTAGTAGACACAGTCATACAAAACCAGAGCAGGTGCTGCAGGAGAGCAGCGGCCCAGCTGATATAAATTAAGGAAGATAAATTAATTAAAAATAAGCCAGAGCAGAGCTCCAAGCACCCAGCCCCAGCTGCCAGGAAACAGAGGCAAAGCCAGACCACACGGCAAAGGAAGGAGGGATCAGCAGCAAAGTGCAACACAAGTGGGCTTTTAAGGCCCTTTCACTATTAAGGTCACTTAGATGCAGGCTTACCTCCCTTAGGAGCTGCTGAGCACCGTTGGAAACATTAGATATCACCACACTTTGCCATTTCTGCCAGGATCCCATTGTACAGCTATATTTAGGGCAGGAATTTGTAAAGTCATTCTTCAGGAGTTGCCTTTTAAGCTGTGTTGAGTGCTTCTCCAAGACGTTGATTGCTGCTAGCTCCAGAGGGGTTCGAGGGCACGCTGGGCTTCATAGGAGCTGCTCCATGCCATCCAAAATTTACCTCTCTGCCTTGTTCCTACAAGCGTCCCATCCCGTTAGTGGTGTTGGTTGCAAAGCAGCCTGCTGTGAAGGGACTGAGGTATTCCTCCTTGGTTTTGGAAGTCTCTTTGCAGAGAATTTGCGAAGAATCCTAGCAGGAGGAAAGCACTGCCTGCCCCCATCATGCAAATAATTCTTTGGGGTACGAACCAAAGTTTGTTCACTCTTTGTAGCTACCTCAGGGAGCTGCACTGGAAGAAATGGTGAGCTGAGCTCTGATGAAAAGCTTTTTTTTCCTGATGTAAACAGATTGCATCCTGCACACACAAGACATTTGTGACAGCTAACAATTAAAATTAGCACGACCCTAGGCCCAGGTTCTTGGTGTTTCCCAGCAAGCATTTGGTTGAACTAGGAGGACATCCCTTACCAGCAGAGAGAGACATATGTACAGCAGTTATTGAGCCAGATCTTCCTGCAGGGCAGATCCCAGCCGTGGCAGGCTCTGACGCAGCAGTGGTGTGCTCCCTCCTTGGCTCTGATCCTTGCCAGATCCACTCTGGGTATTTGCCTTCGCTCTGGAGCTCCTGGTGGGTTCCTCTCTTTGCCTTCTCCCTGGAGACCCACTGCAATCAAATTAACGGGGTTAACCAGGGAAAGGGGAATGTGGAGAAATTAGATGAGTTCCTCTCCTCCAACCAATCTCTCTGAAGAAAATATTGATTAGCCTTAAAGCATTTGCACTTGGAAAGATGGATTCGCGTGTGCCCTACTGTGACACCCAAGCCCTTCAGGAAAGGCTGGTGATGGATACATGTCCCAGGCACTTTGTTTTAATGGAACAGCAGCCCTTCTTGCCCCTAGGACATAAATCATGGTTGCAGCCAGCCTGTGCTTCCCCAGTTGCAAGCACAGGACACAAAGCCCTTCCTGTCAGTAGCTACACCAGCACTGGCAGCAGTGCCTTGTCTCATTAATACACCTGCAATTTTTTTCCAGCATTGGTGCAGAGGATTTAAAATCTAGGCTACAATTTAAATACTCCCATCCTTTTATTTGCTAAGCCAGAGCAAACATGCGGGCCCTTTCAATGCAGCACAGACTTTGGACTCGACGGTTTAAGAGGGGAAGGGATCCTTCTGCTCCGAGCATCCAGTTTCAGAGACCTCAGCCCTCACCTTCCAGCAACACCAAACCTCTGCAACTGCAGCAGGATGCAACCCCCCACCTGTTGCTTCCAACCCCCTGGTGCTGGTGGGTGATGCTCAGCGCCTGCCCCCGGGCGGTGCTGAGCCCAGCCCGGCTCTGCGGTTCGCTGTGCGCTGCTGCCATCTGCCGCTGCCGGCAGAACGGCGTTCTCTTTCCTCTCCAGGACGGTTGCATTCAGCACACACAAAGCCCCACAGCAGAACACAGCGGTGTGGTGCAGCTCTAAGTCCTGCCCAAGAGCCTCTTGCAGATCCCCTGTTGTGGGCGCACTGGGAAGGGTCCGCAGCAAACTGGGAGAGCGGCTCCCCCATTCCCTGCAGAATTCCCTACTCATTGGAAAAGATGAGTTTCCTGGTGCTGGATTGAAGCTTTCTGTGTGCACATTGCAGGCATGGAAGAGATGGAAGAGAAAGCAGAGCAAGTTTTATGGAAAAGAAAGCAGGGCAAGTTTTATGGCCCCAGTAAAGGAGAGAACCAGCAAACCCGAGCTAGGCCGGTTGCTGCAGGGAGCTGTGGCCAAGAAACCCTCCACCTTTGCTAGGCCCCTGTGTCACCCTGATCCCCGGGAGCATTTCAGCCAATTGCCCTCCTTGGAGGGTTTGGTTTCTGCTGTTTTCTGGGCTCTGCAGAAGCAGCCTCCGTCTGTGCCTGTCCTCCTCGCTCAGGCAGCCTCCAGCGCCTCACTGGTGCTCTCCAACACCTCATGCACTGAGCAGGAGGAGATGTTTTTCTGTGGTCAATCTTTAATTCTCTCCTATAGGGCCTCCAGTACTCAAACTGATAGCAAAGAGCCACAGCTGCCTGTTGGGAAGGATGATTTAATTTCCAAGAAGTTACATGCAAGCAAGCATACATGCTTACATACATGCAAGCAGCCCTGGAGCAGGGAAAGGAGGCTTCTGGGCTAAACCGGGTGCCAGCTGGGGAAGTGCTCTGCACCCCATGGAGGGATTTACGTGGTGTCAGCCAGGCGTGCTCTAGCCTTATTTCCAGGAAAAGGTTTCCTTCTACCTTTAGTTCCACAACGGAAGATCCTTATGGCTGTGCACATAAGGATCTGCAGAGTTTGCAGCCCCAGGCTCACAGCTCCTGACCTGACGGGGAGCCACTCGGTGGGACGCTGGCTGCAGGGAGCCTGCTGGGGCACCCAGGGGTGCTCGCAGCCTGGCGAGGATCACACTACTGCTGGCACCGCTGAGAGCAAAGCCTGCTGCAGACAGGCAGGTAGGCAGCCACCAGGCCACTGAGTTGTCTTTGTTGCACGGCTCCAGGCGTTCCCAGGGACTTCTGTGTCTAACACCAGCTCACTATGAAATATTAAGCAGCTCAATGTGAACAAAGCTTTGCTCTGATACTGCTCTTTCCAGACAGATTTCAAGATCACAGACACAAGAGCCCAGCATCCTTCCCTCCCTTGCCCTTGGAACTTGACCTTCTGGGGCCAGACAGGGTGGCATTGCCCCCAGCTCAATAGCATCACACCCCATAAGCACTTTACAGACTTGAGGATCACTGAAAGTTTTCCCTTTACTCATTTATTGCCACCAGTTAGGAGTTTGCTCAGCTGGAAAAGCCTAGGCCTGCTTACCTGAGCTTACATGGTCTAGATTTCTAATATGAGCCAGCTGCTCGTTAGGCAAGAGGTCAGTCATGTTGCTCTGCCATAAAACCTAAGATGATTTCCAGCACTCTCCAGATGGCAAATTTAAAAGGTCATACTTCCTGAATCACCTTTCTACAACTATTTCATGCTGTATCCATGTTCTCCGTTGCTTAACATGAAGAATAATGTAATTGCTTTTGTTTTCTCTCATCTGATGTAGGAATTGTTGGCCCAGAGCACACGTACAAAAATATCTCTTTACTCCTGCAGAAGTCAGGCTGTACCTGTCAGAACCTGGGAAAACCTGCGTAGGAACCTCTCCTCAGCCAGAACTGAATCCCATGAACGTGTTCAATGCACTACGCCACTAGATTGCAGCAAAACACCAATTTCTGCTGCCAGCACGCCTGCTGGATTGGAGCAAGGAGCAAACAGAGCAGCTGAAACATCTTGCAGTCACTCAAACAAAAACGTAGGTGAGAAATCCTGCAGAAAGCGAGCCACAGGGAAGGAAATCACTGCCTTTAGGATGCCCATAACCCCCAACAATCTCTCCCTCACCCACTCTTGGGCTGGAAGTACATCCCATTGCTGCAGCAGGCAGCACCGTGCCCCATCTCAGCCAGTTTGTCCCAGGCACTGCGGTGACACAGAGGTAAAAGTCCCGAGCCAGTCCTAGTGAAACCAGGCCACAGTTTTATACTGAGCTTGCACAAACGTTTGGCAAAGTTGAAACTTGGCTGTGAATCCTTCAAGGAAGAGGTGACCTAGGAGGAACTGATGAGCTGATAAAGACAGCGTGGTCCTAGAGCCAGAGGGACTGTCAGGCAGCAGTGCCTGTCCCCAGACCACTCTTCTGCAGCTTCCTTTGCATAACCCAGCACATTCAAAGAGCAAACCCACAAAAAAAAAAAAAAAAAAAAAAAAAAAAAAAAAAAAAAAAAAAAAAAAACTGCGCTAAGGAACCTGCTTTGGCAGGGGGGTTGGATCCGATAATCTCTCGAGGTCCCTTCCAACCCCTACAATTCTGTGATTCTGTAACCAAAGGAACACTTCCTAGTGGCAAGTTTGGCTATATATTAGTCAAAATCTCCTGCATTTCCACCACAGCCCCAGAAGGCCCAGAACTTTTACTGCTATCACCAGCCCAGCAGATTTCTCGTGATTACAAGAAACTATTTTACAGTGTTGTCTGGAAGGAAGACATTTAGATGTGCAAAACATTCATTAATCATGAATAATTAATAATTAACAATTATTATTTAAAATACCAGGGCAGGAAAAATCCCGGTGTGGATATTTTTGATTTATAAATGCCATGCTTTTAATTAAAAGAGAGGCAGCATAATCATCAGTCAACTGTTTTTTAACAACGAGCAGTCTGGGCTTTGGCTGCTAGATGCCCTAGATAGAAAAGGGCAGCAGTTCTGCTGGAGCAGTGAGAAGTTTCAAGCCTGAAGGATGTGCCCTGGTGGAAACATCAAGTCCTGGGGGGGAGCCTTAAAGGATTTCTCATCATTTAGGCCATCACTCAGATAACCACTGCCTTGTCCCTAGCGCCTTCCAGTAGATGTGCCTTTAGAGGAGAAGTGTCCAGCTGGATATACTGTTTGGCACATGGCAGTCCTAAAGCAACCTTGTTCTGGGATTAGTGAGAAACTCTGCATAAACCACGGATGGATTAAAAGGTACAGAGAAGACAGCAGAAGCAACGGACAATAGGGTAAGGCCCACATTAAAGTTGCTCAGGGACTTAATGCCAGGAAAAACAAGGAAGGGAAGAGTGAGGGAGGCATGGTAATTATTCAGGCTCACACAAAGTGTTTGGCTTCCTTCTTTATATGGCCATATCTAAACAAAACTATTGCTCATGGGACTCGATCAACACTCAGCAGTGTTTCTGCTTGACTTGAAAACACCCCTCCCGCTGAATATCCTTTTTATATGAAAACAAACAACCAAAAACCCACAAACTTTCCCCAGCCCTCCCTAACCAGGCAGTGAGCTGAAACAGATTCCGCTGCAGAAAGGCTTTGCTGCCAAAAGCACGAATGCCCTTTCAGGGTCACCCTCTTTAAAAATTGAAGTCCTCACTGAAGAGCAGCAGAGCATATGAAACCGCAGCTGTACCCCATGCCTTGGGGTCAGCTCGGGGGGTGGAGAGAAGAGCCCGGGATGTATATAGTGTCTCTCCACGTGTACTTACACCCTTGCGATCCAGTTCATCCCTCCACATCAGTGTGTCCTGCACCCCACGCTTGAGAACTGCTCTCACCAAGCATGGGTGACACCACTCTCCTCCTGGGTGCTTCATGGGCTATTCACAGTGTTTGAGAGCCTGGTGAATTTGTTAACACCTTCCAGTCATCAGCCCTATAACGTTTGCCCTACTCAATAGCTGAAGAACAGACTTTTATCCACAACATCAGTCCCTCTCCTTCCCTACTGGTCTACCTCTGAGCTCCTTGCCATGCCCTGTTACATGCGCATCACTCTCTTTCAAGCAGCATCTTCAGCCCTCCAGGCAAGAGGCTCACAAACCAACAGAGCACTCAACCTGCTCACCATTTTGTGTGGCTGGAGGCAGCAGAGCGACACGAGCACACAGCTGCAGAGCTTGCACCAAAGCACATATACAGGTTATTGGTTAATCAATAGGCTTGATCCTTTTCAGACACTTACAGAAACTTGCCTAAGCAGAGCAATTAGTGTTAGGTGGGTTTCTCGTACCTATATTCCCAATTAGATTATCAGTGATGGAGAAGCAGCTGCAGGCTAGGTCTCTTTAGCATGGAATAGCTTGTAAAAGGAAGGTCACAGATCCATAATGCTTGTTTTGCAGGAGAACAGCAGCATCTTATACTGAGAGGTAATAGAGGTCTTTTGTACAAAGAATTCCCACCTGAAATCCTAGAAATCATATAAGTAGACTGCATTAGCTACACATCATAAATATTGATGCTGTTGCTAAGGGGAAGGAGGCTTGGGTTCAATGTTAATGGACTGATGTTGGTATGCTGAGAACACTCTAGGGAGCAAAAGGGACAAAATACCTCTGTCAAAGAGAGCTGAGTGCGTCGCGTGTGGCTTTCAGGCAGGACTCACAGGGCTGGCCCTGGGAACGTGTGTGTTTTGATAAGTGCACAAGTCCTTCCTTGTACCCCTTCTCTGAGTTTGGGGTTAATCATGGGATCTTGCGGTGACAGTGACTGGTTTTGCATCTGATCAGCTCCCCCAGGCATGAGCCGTGTGTCTTCTTCATGCCTGGGTGTGGGTGCACCAGTGCCTTCTGCGTGCCTTGCTGCTGAAGCTCTTGCATTTTCGTCACTGGGCTCACCAGCATGAGCTGTGCTAGTGGGTCCAGCAGGACGATGGTAGGTCCAGAGGGGAATAACACACTTCTCAGCAGCTAGGAGGCAGGTTGTGCATGGAGAGAAAGCGTGGGGAGATGGCCAGGGCTAAGCACCATGCTGCCACAGATGGGATGGAGCACGATGGTTATGGAGGGGGCCCCAAAAGACCTGTCCTGCTGCCTCAGGGCAGGATCCATCTGGCACAAGCCATGCTGGGGGAGTTAGTCCTTGTCCCACAGAGCTATGGGGAGGGAGAAGTCCTTCCCCGTGTGGCCCAGCTACTCAGCACCCCCTGCGCTGTGAGGCTGCATGTACGCTGACTGCAGCTCTGTGCCACTGCACGTCACTCCTCAAAGCTCAGAAAATATCAGCCTGTTTGTCCTGAGGGGCAACAGGAGGACAAATTAAAATAGGAAGCCTCAAGGGAGAGAGGTTCCACATATCCCAAGGGGATGAATGAACACTGGAGCAGCCCAAACCTCCTCACTGCCCCGGCGGGGCACAGCCAGCGCTGCCCTCTTTCTCCTCCTAAGAGGCACTTTCACACCTCTGTCTGCAGCACTTGAGAACCTGAAGAGCCCTTAAAGGATTAGGCATGAGAAGACAATGCTGACGATCAGTGGCTGAAATTCCCCTCCCTCTCTTCCCCCTCTGTGTTTTTCCGCTCCCTGCCTTTAGTGACTTATGCAGTCCCTGATGGTTTCCAAATTTCAAGTGCACAAGGTGTTACACAGGCCAGGCTTCTATGTCTGCTTATTATTCACAACAGAACGAGACCGAGACAGCAAATTGCTTTGTTGATCCTATGAAGGGAATCGATCCTTGCAGGCTTAGTGCGTCTGACATGTTTATTGTGGCCGCGCACGGGAAAGGATGCTCGCACAGGGAAGGATGCTCGTGCTAGCCCAGAGGGTCCAGGAGGGGTGGTCCAACCTGGGGGCTTCTGCAGCCCTGCTGCTCCTGGTCTCCCTCATCTGAGGTGCAGAGCAACCCAAGGTTGGGATTAACTGCTGGGTTTGCAAGGCCCGGAGGCAAGGGTCTGGCTGCCTGACCACCTGGGCAGGTATTAACTGGTACCCAGTTTGTGGATATCGAGCACTGTGGTCATGAATGGGAATGAAAATGTAAAACCCCACCAAAGCCAGGCTCTGCAGCCCGTGCCACCTCTGTGGGGCAGGGATGCTGCACAAACCAGGGGTCCTGCAGGTCTGGGCTGTCCCAGCACGGTGACAGCGGTGCCCACGTGTGACCGCATCCTGCACCAGCCCAGCCTGAGCGCTTCAGGCCAAGGGCTGCTTTTCCAAACCAGCACCTCGTCTGGAGGGCTTTGGGTTGGTTTTTGTTCCCTTTCTTCATGATTTCTGGCACTGCACGGCACAGTGCAAAGCTCACTCTGAGCTGAAGAAAACAAGATATGAAGCAAAGGCAACCTGAAACTGGGCTGGAGAGAAAGTGATTACTTGTTAATGGAGCAGAGAGTGCAGCGAGATGAGGCTGTCCCAACACGGCGATTCAGGCAGTAAAACCCCCCCACTGGGAGCCTCTGCCACACGCTTTCAAGAAAACTGAGTTTCTCAGAGACAATAACAGATCGTAAAGCTGCAGGACACACACAGGTCATTACCGAGGTGGCACGCAGGCACCTCAGGTGGCCGAGCCACACAGACAGCAGGCACCAAACCAAGGCAGGTCAAGGCTGCCCCAGCACGAGGGTCCTGAGGGGAGCTGCTACCCAGCCCCGGAGGTGGAGAACGCCTGTGTTAAACAACACCAGTAGCTGGCAAAAGATGCAACGTGTAAGCAAGTATCACAGCAAAATAGCTGCTCGTAGATTCCAGCATCCACTTCCCATTATGAGCATAAATCTCACTGATTTTGGATAGGAGTGAACGTGCAAATCATGCCACTCTTTAGCCAGCTTCAGGTGATAGCAGTAAACTAAATGATTTTCCAGCTTGGGGCTGCAACTTAATGCCCTGTGTGCACCTCGGGGTGTCAGCCCTGAGACCACGTTGGGTATTTCTGATGGGAGATCATCCGCGTGGCTCCAACCCAGCTCTGAGCTGACCCAGCTCTCAGAGCCTTGCTAAGGAGCATGTTGGTGCTGGATTAGCTCTGAAGATTTCAGCCCTGGGGCTTGGATGACAATACAGTCCCAGCGCTTTGCTACTCCAGCATCTTTCATGCGACAGTTCATTGATTATCAAGCTACAAGGGACAACAGTCATAAATTCATTTGATCTTGTTTATAGTATTCGTCTGTCAGACTTCCCTGAATCGATTCCCATTTAAACCAGAATATTTCTCTTCGGGAAAAAAAAAGAAAGGACACAAAGCCAACTATGTGTCACAGGAAACTTTCCTAACGCCGCCTCTCCTCGCGCTCCAGATGCCTTGGCTGCAGCAGGGGCTGCCTGGGGCTGGGTGACCCGCCGGGCAGTGGGAACCCCAAATAACCTGGTGGGTGGGGAACAAGGGTCCTGAGGTCACACCGACAGGGATGGGGGGTTTGGGATCCACCAGGGGCATGAATTGGTGCTTGTCCTCACACCCACAATCCCCACTTGTGATATAGCAGAAATAACCTGTGCTTTTGGATGATCTTGGTATTTATAGCATGAGCTCATGGGGCAGAGACTTTCCCCTAATTTGCAGCCACTGCAACCACCAAGCTTGGCTCTCCCATGTCCCTGCTGTCCCCATAGGAAGCCTGGGAGCATGATAGGACCCTGCCCCATCACCCAGCGATGTCCTGGGGTGCTCCCCACGCCTGGCGGCGATGCCTTTCTCCCCTGGTGAGTGCAGCCAATTAACGGCGCACCCATTGTGCTTCTGTAATTGCACACTGTATTGCTCTAAACAGGAGCGGGGGGGGGGGGGGGGGGGGGGGGTTGGGGGAAATGGTTGCTGGGACTAGAGACTTGAAAACCCATTAAAGGATTTATTTTTTATTTTACCCAATACCTTGGGGGTTTGAAAGCTCATCTGTGTGTTACTGCTCCAAATGGAAAACCAGAATAAATGCATATTTGAAGTAATAAAAGCCCTTTCGTACTAAATCCGAGTACAAATTAACAATTACTAGTGCTGTCTAATGCCTTTCTGCCTCAACATTTTCATTTAACAGCCGTTCTTTTATCTTCAATGCTCCAGTTATTTTTTTTCCTCCAAGATATTTATTGTTAAGTTGGGGGTGTGCGTTTTGTTGTGTTTTTTCCCCCCTCCTCTCTTTCTTTCCAATTTAGCAGCAGGAGGAAAGGATTTTATTTGCTGTTCCAGCAGAAAAGAGCAGGGGAGGGAGGGCGGGAGTGCTAGGGCTCCTGGCACAGAGCCCTGCTTCAAGCTGCCCCCTGCATGGCTGCTCTGCCACCAGGACCGGGGGGCTCAGCACCCTTTCCCTCCCCAGGCTCCTTGGGAGGGGAGCAGGGTGCTGGGCACCACATCCCTCTCAATTGGAGGATGCGTTATAGGGTCCCTGCCCACCCCAAGCACCAGGCTGGCTGCTCGGGGGAGATGTGTGAGCAGGCAAGGTGCAGTGTGGGTGTCACCGGTTGTCACCTGGATAGGTGCAAGCATTGCACAGCAGTCGCCAGCAGCCTCCTGCTGGCAGGTAGCGGCAAAGGGAACCTGGGAACAACCCAGCTGGAGGCGTGGGGTGGTTTTTGCTCCCGAAGTCTGGGAGCAGAAGGCACGTCCTGATGCTGCTCATCCAGCCAACGGCAGCACAGAGCAAATACACCAGGGGAAAAGGTGCTCGGGCAAAGCTTCCTGTGCTGCTCGAGGGCTGAGGGGCCCAAAGCACAGATGGAAAGCGAGCAAAGGAAGCAGCAGCAGAGTGAACCGAGGGCATGGGAACAGAAGGTTACCCCCAAGCCCTGCTCGCACCGTGCATGCTTCCTCTTCACGCGCCGTTAGGTTTATGGGGAAGGCACAGAGCACAGCTGGGCTCCGAGCAGCGCCACCTGATTAGTGCTCTGCAAACAGGCAGGGCTGCTGGATCTGAGCATGCAGCTTCGGTGACTTGGGCAGAGAAGGGATAGCCCAGGGGAAGTCCATCGGGCACTGCAAGGGGTGCTCTCCCACTTCCAGACTCCTCCAGCTGCCCCCTGTTTGGGCCACACACCTCTGCAGGTTGCAGGAGGGTTTGTGTGATGCTGAGAGCACAACACGTAACTTCTCTCAGACTTTTGGAGAAGGGCATAATGAAACCTATCTTTGAAAAAAGAAACCAAATTGCATATTTTGCATAACCTAGAAGGAGACACCCTGTGGTCTTCCTCTCCCACAAGACCTGCATTTACCTTCTCTTCGGTCCAGTTCCTCACATTGCTGACACAGCACCAGGAAAGCACCACCGAGGGATGGAGCTGGGACCACCACAGGCTCTCACCTTCCCCTGAGACCACCCTGGGCTCACTCATGCTCCTACCACACCAGCTGGAGTCAGAGAGAAGTCCAGCTCAGGTCAGACAAGGAAGTTCTGGGGCATTTCCTTGGCTCCAGACAACTGCCCTGGTGGTAGAAATAAAAAACAAGCCCCTTGAGGACTCCTGAGAAGCGATGGGCCTGGCCCCTACCTCAGGAGGCCCAAGGAACACTCCAAGTTCTGCTGCTGGTGCACCGAGGGCCCTCCCAAATTGCCCTTTTCAGCCTCCTATCACCCTCTGTGAGACACGTGCGATGCTCACCCTGCTGAGAAGCACCTTGAGACCCCAGATTGAAGCAAAATGCCTCCACCAGGCCCTTGCCCTGGACTTTGCTGTTTGGTTGTGCGGTGTTTTGAAATGCAGTTCCTAGTCCTTGCCTCCCCGCCTCACCAGGGAGCACCGCGTGCTCTTAGCAAGGCCGGGGCACGCTTTGATATTCAATTCATCCCAATCAGCAGCGGCAACTCTGAGGGCAAATAGAGAAAGCCGAGAACGTTGTCTCAGTTAATAAGATAACAATTTAGCATGTGGCGGGGCTTCTTTCCCTCTTCCTCTGTCTCCGTTCAAAGCAGACGTTTGGAGTTGCCTCTTAAGTAATTTAGTAGAAAGGCTGCTACGATTTCAATCCCCCATCCACCCTGTTACCATCCAGCAATGCTTCTTGTCACCAGCTAACGGCATTTAAAATATTTACAGCCCTGTCCTTTCCCTGGGGAAGGATCAGAATAAATCATTGTAGCCAACAATAAATCAAAAATTAATCTCCCGAAAGTGCGAGGCCTGTCCGATCCCTCAAATAACAAGCAACAGAATTTATCAAGTAAATTGGTGCCGGTGTCTGCACAGCATCGCCGTGGGGGCGTAATGGATGGGGTGGGAGGGCAGACAGCTCAGCCAGCCCAGGGACTCACACCCCAGGGAGAAAGGTTTGGGCACAGTACTGGGGTCACCAAGTGCCACCTTCCCCTGCCACCCCTGCTGCTGTCTGTGGGGAGAGCTCATTCTGCTCCCTGCCCACCTTCTCTGACCCACAGCAGGAGGTGCTGGTGCTCAGATGGAGCCACAGGGAAGGAATTTGTGCCGTCTCCATTTTTGCCCCATTCCCGTGCCCAGGGTTCACCTCCCACAGGGGTCACACTCCCAGGGATGCACCATGGTGACCTGGGCTGAGCACAGAAAGGGCTGGGTGGGAGGGAAGCCACGAGGTCCTTCACAAGGTAGCATACAATTTTTTTTTTCCTCTTCCAACATAACATATATATACATGCTCATCCTTAATAGCAACTAATATATATTCTGTGTTTTGGAGGCTATTATTCATTTAAATCTCAATCACATTACATGTGCCCACGTACATACGTTTACTGAAACTTTTACGTTGAGGCTGCCCTGGGAAGGGCTCGGCCCACAGCTCAGGTACAAGAACAGCACCAGGACCGCAGGGTTCAGGGCCAGCAGTGGAGCTGCTGGGGATGGCAAGGAGCTTTCTGCTCCTGGACATGCCCCCTGTCCTCTGGAGGGGCATGGGGACTGACCTGGGACCTGCAGGGGCGACCCCTTGGTGTCCAGCAGGGGCACCCCGGTCTCTGCTCACAAGGGGCCTTCCCCACACTGCCATCAGAGGCGGATTTGTCTGGCTTTCAGGAAGGAGCAGCAGGTCTCTGGAGATCCCTGCTTGGGCTGGGAACAGTTCTTAGGTCAGTGGAGCTCCAAATAGTTCTGGGAGGCTCTGATGTAGATCGCATGTGAAAGCAGAGTGAAGTAGGGAGCAAAGAGTTTTGCTGAAGTTCTCTTACAACTCTCCAGAGATTTCTTTTTTGATAGCAAGATGCACACGCAGAAGTAAGATTTTTCTCCCTGCAGAAATGATGGCGGGGCCATATAGCCACTGGACCAGTTGCAAAACTCTGCTACAGGCAACGTGCAAACCCAGGCAGCACTCGGCTCCTGTGCGGCCACACCAGCCCCCTGCCCTGCTAGCCCACGGCTCCATCAATTACAGCTCCATAAAAAGCTGAGTTATCTGAATACCAAAATAACTCTTCCTCCCCAGTTTACAGACATATCTGCTTTTTCTGCAGCAGAGGAAAAATTTCCTTTTGATCTTTTTTTGTTGTTGTTCTGCCAAAAATTGAGACTAAACTCATCTGTCCTAATTGCTCCCAACAGACATTCTGTGGGCACCTCCCTGTGTCTGCTATAGCTCAGGGTCTAGATGTTTAGACAACCTTATAAGAGGCAGATGAAGGAATAAGAGAATTTATCAAGAGGACCCTAAAGGTGCACAGGGAGTGTAAACGTTTACCTGGAAAGTGATGCAGAGGGGGGCAGATCTGACACGGGATTCCTAAACCTGCTTTTTGCTGAGCTTCTCATCACATTTGGGATCTCTGGACTGAAAAGAGCGTGCAGGTATTTTGTGGTGTTACTAATACATGTTTCTTATAAACCAGTGTTTGCATACATGATTTATACGGTGTCAGAGCTGTAGGGCTGGCTAACCTAAGCAGCAAATTAACTTGGGAAGTGCCAGGGTGCATTAGTTTGACTGACAGGAAAACAGCCTGAGCCAGGTCAGCAAATCTGTTAGGAACCTTAGTGTTTCCCTTAATGGAACCAGAGACCTCTTTAACAACAAATTAATCTCTGTCGATAGCGCACGTAATAGGGCTTCCCTGACAGACGGGTCCCCAGGATGAGCCCCCTGCTCTCCCAGACAGTTCCTCTAGCAGGATGTGTGCCGAGATGGGGCTGGTGCTCACGGGAGGATCCAGGGCTTTTCCCTGGATGAACCTCAGTAAGAACAACAAATATCCAACCCCCAAACCATGCTGCTTTAAGCCAAAGCCTCGGGCTTGGCCCCATTGCCTTGTGAACTGCTGCACAAGGAGACAGGCTTCACAGTTCCTGTTTTCTTCCTCAGTGCTAAACACCAAGGCAGACAAAGTCATTACTTGTAAAGTTATTCAGGTGCTTTTGCAGGCTTTTACAAAATTTGCCAACTACATACACATGTGGGTGTGTGTTGACTTCAGTGTTTTTCTTGTTGAGAGTTACAGAGATGAGAGTGCTCTGTTCAAAGGAAGTCTCCTTCTGTCTCCTCATACCCATTTCTCCATTTCCTCATCTCTCTAGCCAGCTATCAATCACACTTCTGTGGCACATCTATCTACCGTGTAATTATCTACCTATGGTACCGGATGGCTTGGCTCCCCATCCATCTTCCCGCTCACCAACACAAATACCCATCAGCTCAGGATAATTGCTCTTTCAAGTCTTCCCTGCTCCCATTCCCCGCAGGCATGGGGCAGAGGGCACCCCCCCGAGCTGCGATTCCTCCCAGGCTGGTCACAAGAGCCCACCCAAAATCATTCGGATCCACACCCCAAAGTCCATGCAAAGAGCCCACGCTGCACCCAAATAGCCACAGGCATTCATAGGGCCATCTGTGAGGCTAGGCATGAGAACGTGCCCAAACTGGAGATCTTCATGTGTACTCACAGAAGGATTTATGGACATGAACACCAGGACCATGCACACAAGCACGCCAGTATTTGTGGTGGCTCAAGAACAAAAGCTCACACCTACCCCACACCTGGCTGCACAGCAAAGCAGACCCCAGCAGCGACACAGGCACCCGCACCACTCACAGTGACAAATCTAGCTGGGCTTCTCCCATTCTTCATCAGAAATTGGTCCAGGTCCTCACCCAGCAGTGTGCGGAGCCTGCCAGTGACACTCTATTTATGGTTTTGCTTTTGATTTACACTTGGTGGTTTTTCTTACCCCATTCTCATTTTATGTGGCATTTCCTCCAGTCCTATTTGTTTCTTCTTTACAGATGGCACTGTCAGATGGGGAGGATAGGACGTTAGAGCTGTCCTGGTTGCACGAGGAACATCTCAATACATTGAGCCATGGTCTACAGCAGCCCAGTCCAGCGCCTTAGCCAGATTTTTCCTCAAAGCAGCAAGTTGTTTACAATCGTATAAATAGGCTCTTTATTTATCACAATTACCACCAATAACATATAGAAATGAAAGTGAAAATTATAAAAACATGGCTGGATTTCATTTTCCTGCCAAAGCCAAGGCAGCTCTGGCTCAGACTCTGGGCTTCTCATCCCGTGCAGAGCAATGTGCTCTTTTCCTGCAGGAAAAGGAAAGCTCGTCTCCCTTCAGGATGTTCATGCTGCCTGGGATGGTGCCTTATGGTCACCCAGGGGGAGGATGAGCCAGAAGGAAGCACTCACTTGCTGTCACAGGAGACGAGGCAGAGATGAACGTGCTCGCTCAGCTTGTCAAGGCGTGAGGAGCTAAAATTGGTGCCTACCTGACATGCCGAAAGGAACCCGGGGCTGCCGCACAATTACTCTTCCAAACACAGTGATGTTTATCCTGCAGCCATTTTCCATAATTACACTGACAGCACCTGACAGCCCCATGTCAGTGCCGCAGGAGCCGTCCCTGGCAGCTGATGTGATGCTCTGGGGTCGTTCTGTTGGCTCACTCCTCTTCTCCCTCCGTGCTAATCTCCAGCTTTCTGATTATTTTTGATGGCTTTTGACCAGAGATTGCAGCTCAGAAAAGCGGGATCTGGATAAATCCTGGTCTAACCAGAGATGAGGCATTCAGCTGCAGGGACCAAGGACCCCCCCAGCCATGCTGAGATGGCTGCAAGAGCCAAGCAGCATTTGCAGTTAACAGCCCTGTTTGTTTTCCAGTAGCCATCAAAGCTGGGAAGTGATGAACTTGGGCACATCCTGGCTTGGGTAAATCACAGCCAGCCCACCAACTTCAGGGGAAAGAGATTAACCCACCTGGGGCCAAGGATGCTCTTCGCCACCAGGCACATTTCTCCCCACTCTCACAAATGTCTCCGAAAGCTTTCACATTTCGCATGTCAGGTGGCACAAGTGTTTTTCCTAGAGGGAAGCTTGCAGCCTGAGCTGGAGGAGGAAGGTAACAGGACCTGGATATGACACAGCTCCTCTCAGCCAGCTGCACCGAGAGGATGGAGAGCTGAGAAGGCAGCACCCTGCGTGCAGCCTCCCCTTCCCTCATGTCCCCATGCAGATACAAGAAGCTGGGCACATCACTCGCACTTAGTTCTCTCTGCTGTCTCAGTTTGGATTTAATTTTAAATTGCCTTGCTTCCCTTGAAACCTCACTGGAGACTCCCCCATAAGGCTTGTCTAAAACCTTCCATCTCTGCTTTGAACTCAGGGAATTTTCCCTCCTTGGGAAAAAAATAATCTGTTCTTAATCACAACAACAAACAAAATAATAAAGTTTGAATTTCCAGATAAAACATTTCATTTTTCAGGTGTCAATCAGTTCTGGCTTTTCATTTTTCAGGCTGTTGATGAAAGCAGTGTGGGCGGTGAAAAAAAACAAGCCCCAAACCTTGCAGTCACCCCAGGGATTTTATACATTCAGCCTGCCCCAGGTCTTCCTCTGCGCTCTGCTTTACCCTGCTCTTCACCTGGTGGTGCAGAAATCCTCTCCTGAACCCCTAACCTCTCCAAATCTCTGCTGAAAACACCACACCATCTCTCCCTTCTCCCTGCATCCATTACCGGTGAGCACGGCCATACAAGACCCCTGCAAAACACCCGGGGTTCAGGGCAGACTCCGCATCTGCAGGACAGCTTTCAGGGCTCACTTCTCAGAAGCAAGGAAACCCCAGCAATTTCCAGCAGTGCTGCAAAGTCATCTGGTCCTTAATTGGAAAGATGGGCTCCCCCTCCCGCCGGGGAAGCCATCTGGAGAAAGTCTGGCAAGAGACCGGGAAGAAATGTAGGGGACAGATGTGATCTTGTCTTGAACACGCTCCCCAAGAGGCCGCTCCACGCTTAGTTTTGATCAGGACAGTGGGTAGCAGACAGCAGGCTGGTGAATGTAAATAACCTCCCTCAGCTAAGCTTAAATTAATTCTCTTTGCTGAATTTCACTGTTTGCTCTCTACACATAAGGCAGGGACGAGGTGGGACTGATTCTCCCCACCCCTGCTTTGCCTTTATCGCACTGGTGCCACTTTGCACCAGCCAGAAGTGAGGCCCCTGAGGGATCCAGTGCCACGGATGACATAGGGCTGCTCAGATGGTTTGTGCAGGAAGGTGATTTAGGGGGACATTTCCAGGCATTTATCCAGTGTATAAACCACAGATCAGCAAGAATTTCAGCGCACAGCTCCCCACTGCCCCAGCCATGCGTGCTGCAGCATCCCTGAGCAGCAGCTGGCGAAAGGGTTTGCCCAGGCTGCTCCCCAAAAGCCTGCTGCTTGCCCTCGCCATCAACAGGGAAAGCTGTGCTGGTTCCCCCTCCCCTGGGTACCACAGCCCTAGGAGGGATGCTCTCAGGTGGATGGCCCCACTGAGGAACTTATCCCAAGCACACTCTACCCTTGCCCTCTGGTTCACCAAGTGTTAATCGGCCCCAGTCCTGCAGGGATCA
This sequence comes from Cygnus olor, assembly GCF_009769625.2. Taxonomy (NCBI): domain Eukaryota; kingdom Metazoa; phylum Chordata; class Aves; order Anseriformes; family Anatidae; genus Cygnus; species Cygnus olor. The sequence continues at coordinate 2,988,743 of NC_049192.1, forward strand.
TATGGGACGATCAGGCCACATGCTTACCCAGGCAATGGATTCTGACAGTGTGACATAATGGGGGAAAATAATACAGCTCAGCCTGGGGGATGTGGTAATGGAAGTTTCATCGCCCTAACTGCCTCTTCTCCTGACCCCAGCAGCCAGGCAGATAATTGGGTTTCCACAGTTAGAGAAATAATTGGGTTTAGGACCAATGAGGATGCTGAGGACAGCTTGCCCTGGGTGCAGAGAAATGCCCCCATGGACACCTGCATGCAGTGGCAGCCCTCAGTGAACACATTACAGGTAAAGGAATTGGCCCCGTGGCTGGGACGCTGCTACGAGATTTACACAGTGGCAGCTTCTCCCTTTGCTTAGGGGGCACGGGGCCTGTTTGCACAGGTTTCTTTACCGAAAGGAAGAAAAATGTTACACAGAGCAAACAGCAGAAGGAAATATCAAAGCAGTTCATGCTCCTGCAGCATGAAGAAGGTGCTGAGCATGGAGCAAACACTGCGGGCATTGCACGGGTCAGGGGAGCACCTGTGGGCACATCCCAGGCTGGGGACAACCAGGACCAGATCCGTGCCAGACTGCAGCTGATGAGGGATGCTGATTTGCACCAGCTCCTGCCTGCTGATAAGTTTTTCAGCCCTCACAACCAGTGGTCCTGCACAGGGTGCTCATTTCTGCCTCAGCAGCTGGTGCAGGATCTGCACGGATACATGGGGCTGTGGGACACAGACCTGGTGAGCAGGCATCACTATTCATGCAGGAGCGCAGACTTTATTCCCATGTCAACGGCAAAGATGCTGAGCAAGTTGTACAGAACACACATACATAACTAGCTGCTTCATTATTTATAATAATGCAGTTAGTTTATGCTCAATCCCATATATAAAATTATTTGAGGCAGTTTTTAATGAGAATTAAGGCTGAATTCTTGCACTGAATCAGGAAACAAACCCTGGGGTTTAAAGGACCTTTTGCTCCTAAGTACATGCATCCAACCTAGGTATTTTGACCAAATTGTAGAGATGCCCACACTGACTTTTGCCATGTTTCTGGTTTTTAGATGTAGCAACCACCCATACACCCTTCACATCCCTCAGGACCTTTGGTGACCACACATACACAGCCAAGCCCATGAACAGATAACTCGCACAAGCCTTAGGCACGTACCCAGTGGTATTTATAAAACACACGCACTTTATGGGCTCCCACGTGTGCTGAGCTCACTTGTACTGCCCAGAGGGCACCCACAACATGCTGGCAACCCTGACACAGATCACACCATCAATGCAGGTCCTGCAATGCCACTGAAAGTGTTTTCTTGCACAGCTGCACACCCAGCACTGACACACACCTTTGCTTATTTTGCACGCACACACACACCTATCGACATTGGCAACTTCTGGTGTCTTTGAGATTTAAATGACAGCAGTGTCTAATATTTAACACTCCTAGCATTGCATATTCATCTGCTGTTAGAGCAAACACAAACTAATTAGTAGAATTAATTAGTGTGATGCAGCAAAGTGAAGAAAAGAGAAGGAGAGACACAGAAAAGAGAAAAGAGACCAAAGGGGGAGGGATAGGGAAAAACAAGAATACAGAAGACCAAGGCAGTTGAGAACGACAGGCAGACAAAAGCCCTATAGAAAATTAGGAGCCGACTTGTTCTCCCTTGTTTGTGCACAGCATGGCTCTGAATATCAACAGCTAAGGACAGGAATCCCACCAACGGCTGAGGCAGCCTCCAGGGGAATATCCATTGCCTCCCTCCTTCCCCAGGAGAGCAGTGCATCCCCTGGATGGTCCCTCCGAGCACTGATCCTGCCAGCTGGGGGCTTTTTTTGGCCCCATATTTTTGGCCAAGCACCAGTTTGGCTGAATGCAGGCTGGAGAGCAGACCTGCTCATGGGGAGGCTGGAGGGAGGAGATTCTGGAAGCAAACAAGGACTAAAAATACTGTAAGGAAGACTGATGTGCTAGACAGAGCACAGCATCCCATCAGCTCTTGAGTATTTGGGTTTGAGGCAGTGCTCCATACATCAAGTCCCAGCCACTCAGCAGGAATGTGTGCCCACGAACATCAAGCACACATTAAATCTCATGATACACAAGCATGCAGCATGGAGGCGCTGACCCGCAGGGCTGCCCTTCACCCTGAAACACCTCCTTTCCATCCTAACTTCAGCCACAAAGCTCCTCACTATCACCAATCCACTTCTCACCCGGAGAAGAGAGCACATTGCTGAGAATGGCAGCCCTCAGAACTGTGCTGCTCTCCCCCAGGGAGAAGTCACTTCTCCACCCAGCAGCACAGCTTGGGGTTTTCATCCTCCCCACTGCTCATCCAGAAGATGAAAGAGTTTGAGGATTTCTCTGCCTCCTGGTCTGCGTTGGCCTGTGCCACACACTGTGGATGATAAGGCATTAAGGCTCTCAACTAGCAAATTTCTCAAGGCAATATTGACTAAAAGGTTTCCTTAAGTGTCCCCTGATAGGCAGCATTTGATGGGGCTTAAAGGCAGCAGGGAGCTGAGGCTGGATTTAGGAGATCTGCTCTCAGTGCCCCTCAGGCAGCCAGTTAGCAGGCAGCCCTTTAATTACAAGTGACCCTAATGACCTGCAGCATTGACATTTTGAAACAAGGTGCTCGTCCCCGTGAGCCTCGACAAGGCAGGGAAAGGGAGGCAGGAGTCAGGGAGCTGCCACAGGCTGGGACCGGGGCAGGATGCTCCTGCTGGCACCCCTTAGCCTCGGCCAGAGCTAACCAGTCGCCAGCATCTCAAGGTTTTAGGCTAAGCTGAAATTAATCTTGCACCTAAATCTGTTGGGAAGAGCCAACAGCCCCCAGCAGCCTGGGGCAGAGGCAGAGCTGAAGCCCCCAGCCCCTTCCCAGGGCTGGCTGTGGAGCCACGCAGGAGGGCAGAGGGTTTGCAACCAACTCCCTCCTGCAGGGTCAGCCAGCCCCAGGGCTGTGACAGCAGCACAGCCAGGCTCCGGCTGCACACAGGGGGCTCTGCCCTCTCCCCTTAGCCCGTTGATGAAAGCTGTCCCCCGGCTATTTCACCATTAGCACACGCAGAAAGGGCTCAGAGCTGCCTATTGCCAGTGCCACCCCGCTGAACCTGGTGCTGACGTTTTAAATGTTATCTATCCTGTGCAGGAAAAGAGGCCCCTCATGTAACAAACAGCTTCCACACATCCCTCCTGGCCCCTCTTTTCAGTAAATCCGTTCTTTAATTAAAATTCTTTTCAGTGCCCAGCCCCATTGATTAGCCGAGGGGCTGCTGATGGAGGAGAGGAGCCTGGGGAAATGGCACTCGCTCCTGCTGTGTCTGCTGGCTCCTTGTTCTGGCTCACCATGAGACTTGGGCACGGCTCTGATCCCCTCTCAGTAACCCATCCACTCCCAGGCCCTACAAACTTTGCAGTGAGTTTTTTTCACAGGAAAAGTACATATATAGCATGCATAGACACAGAGTGGGCTACAAAAGGAGAACAGAGTAACGACAGCAAATTGAGAACTGTTCTGTCAAGGCCAGTCCGCAGGAGGATGCACACCACTGCCAGAAGCACTTACAGGGGCTGAGTCACAACGAGGTCAAGCATCTGCCCTGGGTTACAAATGCCTGCGAGCACAAAGTCCCTTGGAGAAGGGGAAGCTGATCTGAGCGAGCTGCTAAGCTTCATTGTCACAGCCATAAAACCCTACACTAAAATAGGAGAAAAATATTTGAAATTTTTTCTTTGTTAACACAGCCTGGAAATTCAAACTGTAAACTGGTTTTATAGATGCTGGATGAGTTCTTGCTGTTACAGGATGGTGGAGGACACTGCTTTGCTCTGTTTTTTACCTGCTGCCCAGGTCATGGGTTTAATCCCCACCCCCCGGCCTGGTACACCTGGGAAGCTCAACACCAGAGCTGCCTGACCCCACTCCAGGCTGGAGGAGCTCCCTAGAACGAGGTCAGGAACCATTCAATTTCCACCAGCAGGTTCTGGCTTGGGAATGGATCAGCCCTGCACAGGCAGGAGCTGTGCTCAGGGAAGGCAGAGTCCTCGGGAGCGAGACAGGTGCAGAGGAAGCCTGCGGTGGGTGCAGCGCATCGACAGGAACCCGGTCTGGCCCCAGTCCCACTCAGAAGGATGGAAATACTGAAGGCTTTACCCTGCCTCTGAAATGTCTCACAGGCAGTAATTAATTCTCACAGAAGCCTTGTGTGGGAGAGGACAGGAGCTGGGACTCCTTGAGAAACAGCACCGACTCCCCGCAGTGCCAGGAGCAAGGAGGAGGAGGCGGCAAAGGCTGGGTCGGAGGGACCAAACCCAGCACTCAGCACCAGCCCATGCCAGACACAACCCAGCATGACAAGGGGCTTCACTGGAAACTTGTGAACCAATTTGCCCAGGGCCACAGTGCTGAAGACAAACAAAACTTTCCTTTCAGCCTTGTATTAATGATTTTGGATCCCAGTCACTTACATAAAAACAGAGCTGAAACTGCTTATTTTTGCTGTTTCTCCCTTAAAATTCAAACATACTACTCCAGTACAAAAAGGAGCCTGCCTTGCCCTCCAAACATTATGCTGAACAGGAGATGACCATTGAACTCCTCTGTGCAAAGCATTTGGGTTTTGCCACCCAGCATCACTTTGGTGTTTAAGCACTGGTGAGAGCTCTGATGGGTGCAGACATCTGAGCAGCGAAGTGCGGCCCAGCTGCACGCAGCCATCATTTTACTCCCATCACTTCCACTTGCTGAAGCAGTGCGACCATCCAAGAGGACATTTGCCAAAGCACACGTGGGGCTGAAGAGGGGCTTTTGACCTCCCCTGTGAGCACACGAGCTGCCAGGATGAGTCCTGCCTGAACCAGGCAGCGCCTCTCTCCTTGAAATTGACACTGCAGTGGCAACCAGTGGTTTAAAGAGGTGGTGTCAAACAGCACATCTTGCATTATTCAGGCTGAAACCAAGGTGCTACCAGTTGGCACAGGCAGCCTGAGCCCAGTTAGACTCCCCTCTCCCAGTCCTAATACTCCCTCTGTCACCAGGCTGAAGACTTCCAGCACTCCCAGCACCAGCTGGAAAGGCGACTGCACGAGACAGGAGGATTCGAGAGGGGTCCGAGCCCAGCCCTCAAGACAAGAAGGACCCAGAGGGTGGGTGCTGGTGCAGGGACAGCAGCAGGGACTCATCTAACAGCTGACTGCTGCAGAGCTGGTCCCCGACACCCTCCAGCCGTGCTCAGAGCAGTGCTTTCCCATGGCAGTTGGTGGCACTTTAACACAAAGTCACCTTTGTCACCAGAGGACTGAGACCACAGAGGTCACACAGTGTCCACATGGCAGGAGCCGGGGCTCTCCTTGGCTCAGGATTACAACATCTTCCCCAGCCCCACGTGTGCTCATTTCCCACCCTGCCTTCCCCTATCAGGCCTCATTATCTGATAAATTTGCTGGGACAGCCGGAAACAGCTGATTAGCACTAACAGGAGGGAGCTGACACCTCACCAGGGAAATTACAGGGAACAAGAGATAAGCGAGGACCCTGAGTACACCAAGATAACATGGGCTGGTGTTTCACCATGCTCGTTCTGCCTAGGTGGCAGGGAGGTGAGCACAAACACCCCCGTGCGGGGACGCCAGCCAGCTCACCCGAACCAGGAGATGCATATTTACCCTGACAGATGAATACATGAGATTAAGCAGAAGAAGCAGTGGCAGTCAGCAGTGCTTTCTTCTCCCCAGATCACAGGAGACAGGGAAGTCTATAAATAAAACCCCTTTATCTCCCTGTGAGGCACCAGGTGAAACCCCAGCTGCATCAGAGACCTTTACCCTAAACTCGGAGGCACACAGGGAAACCTCCAGCTGCCCGGATGGTCAGAACTCAGCACAGGGAAAGAACAACTGGATTTTCCGTGATAAGGACAGCAGGCACCTCCGAGAGGCCAGTGGCACCTCCGTTTGTGCAGGGCGGACCTGGTGCGTGCAGCACAGGACTTCAGCACCAGCTGTGGGCAAGGCTCGGTGCCTGACACCGGGTTCATTTCCTCGGCAGGGGAAACAGAGCTCAACTGATCAACAGCTTCAGCTGCCACTGCAAATTCTGACCTGCGGACCACAAGACAAATCGGAGGCTTCCAGGCAGCCGAGAGCTTTGTGGCCGTGGTTAATGTGCCTCCCTATCTGTGTGCAGACAAAGGCATAGAAGTGACAAACTGCACACCCTCCTGCAATTACGGTCACAACATGGAGGATGTATTTTTGACCTGGCAGCTCTAGCAGGGCCCCCTTCGAACACATAAAAATCTTTTCTTTGTTTATTAAGCGACACGTCTGATGACACCGCGCACATCAGAGTGTCTAATTGCCTGGAGTATTCCAATGGGTGCCACTTGGCTGATCGTAAACTGTCGGCAAAGGAAAATTACTGATAAACACACTATCCTGCCTCGTCGTATAAATAATTGGTAGTATTATGAATGCATGAGCCAGCACAATTAGGACCTGAAGGTTGTGCCATATGTCACAGCAAAGCTAATTTCTCTTAGATTTGCAATGAGGCCTATTACTCAACGTCACAGGCTTATTTAGGAGTGAATTCTGGCTTGATATAAATCAGCCTAACTGTAAGAGAACGGGACCACTCTGATTTATGTCAGGTGATGAACCAGTCCATGATGTCCATATGGGTCTGTAATTATCCATATGGACACAGATATGGACATCCTGCACAAAACCACTGCCGGGTCTGTTACAGTTGTGATTCAAGGTAATAAAAAAGGGCTAATGTTATGTTATGTGCCCATCACAAGTCCCAGGCTAGCAGGAGAGCAAAATTTGCCAATTGTTACAGGCCCTAAGCAGACAAAACTATCCATTCCCTTTGGTTGAGGCTGAAATAGTGGGAGTAACTTTATACGTACAACGCCAGCACTGGAAATGCCACCACTGACGTGAGGGTGGACACCTTGGCTCGAGGTGACACCGCACAGCGCAGCTCCAGACCTCCCAAAGCCAGGCTTCCCCTGGGTGGTTTTCTCCATCACCACGAGCCACAAAGCACTGAGAGACACCCGGCAAGGCGAGGGAGGCAGGAGATGAGTCAGCCACCCCCGTGATGGAGGAGACGCGGTGGGAGCTGTTGGAGGATGTTGTGCCTGCCTGCAGGCTCGCAACCTCCCCGGAGGGAACCCCCTGCGCACGCGGTGATTCCAGGGGGAAGCTCCAAAAATCCCCGGGATCAGGCTGTGTGGAGCAGAGTCAAGGCTAGTTTATGGTACATTAAGCACAGACAGCAAGATAGATGTGGGGTGCTTCTCTTTCATGTAGATGAGTGAGCAGAGGAGCTGTGCTGAGCTTGAGCTACTCGGGGAGATGGATCCCACTGAATCCAGCAGTGATGCTGCCCATCCACCCTTGCTGCTTTCAGGGCTTTGCAAGGTGCTGAGACCTGGATCAGCTGAGGATAACCAGCAGCCCCCCCACCATCAGGGGAGCCGAGCAGCACTGGCTTTGAGCACTGAGACACACAGCAGGAGGTTTGATCGCAAGCACTGCTTGCTTCAGCCAAATCCCCCTGGTTACAGCACCAAGTCCCCAACAGCCCTAGGCAGTAGCATGAGCAGGATGACCACAGAGGCCACCCCAGCCCTTGCCCTAGACTCAGCAAGGGGCTGCGACCCCTGAGGGCTGTGCCAAGGGTCTCAGCTCCCCGCATCCTTAGAGGCAGAGCCTTCCCCACAGCTTCTGGAGCAGAACTCTCGCCAAATTTCCTACAAGACATGAAATGGAGCTCTGGACCACTCCCAAGCACTGACCTTCCTACAGCTTATGAATATAGCAACCATCCAGTTTCTTTGCCAGCAGCCTTGTCACCCCCCTTTGCCCCCCGACACAGCTCGCCCAGGTTTGGCTGCAGAGAGGTGGCGAGCAGACAGCTGCCTGTTAGAGATGATTTATTGCATCGCCTTGTGCCTTGAGATTCCTGGGGGTTTGCAGGCTGTGCTATAGAAACAGAGCTCTTTTCCTGCCTCTTCTGAAGCCATGCAAACCTTCATCAGGGCCGGCTAGCTGATTTTATTCAGAACAGGATAGCAGAGCTAATAAGCGCCAGCAAAGCAAGCATTAATAAGGTGCTATAAATATCAGTGTCCCTCTCAGAAGCAGCAAGGGGGGCTCAGCTTTCAGTTATATGCCTTGCAGCAAACCTAAGGCTTGAACCTACACAAATCCCGTCTGATCCACTACAGGCTCACATTATCCACAGCACTAGCTCTTTTAATTTGACATTTTCCTTCAGCTTTCCCAGCCTGATTCAAACTCCAGCCACCGAAAGAGAGAGAATTTACATTTCCAATTCATAGGCAATACAGTCCATTAGGTTTAACAAGTGAATGAACTTCACATGTAACCTACAGCAAGCATCAGCTCTGTGGCTATTCGTTTTAACTGATTACCTCGTTTGCTATATCTAGGAGCCCCGGCGTGGCCATGGCAACTGGTTTTGCTTAAATGCAGCTGAAGAGTGAAGTTAATTTTAGATTAGGTGAGGAGGAGGCTGGTGCACCAAGGGGAGCTCAGTGCTGGATTTCTCTTCTCCTCTGCTAATGGGAACCGCTCAGCCTGCCAGCTCTGCACCGGTGGCTGGACCCTCGCAGCATCCCCAGCACGTCCCCGCTGTGTGCCAGGCTTTGGGCTTCGCTGCACCAGACCAACCCCACACGAGTTCCTAACCATCTGCAAGCCCTCCAAGCCCCAGCTCTGCTGGGGGTATTCCCCTCTCCAGGCTGGAGGCTGCTTCTCCAGCAGCCTCACACACACTCAGTGTAGCAAAGCAGATGGTGTGGCTTCTTGCATCCCGGGTAGGTCTAACCCAGGTGGGCTGGCTTGCCCTTGCTGCTCCAGCACCACATACATTACTGAAATTGTTTCTTCTGTGCATTATAAAGGTGTCAGAAGTGTCCTTAAAACCCCAGGCCTGGGGATGGTTATATGCCAGCTCGGTACACTCATCTATGTATATTGATGTGAATATTCATACCAGGGCCAGAAATACCATAAATAAGCTAAAAGTGACCTTAAGCATAATTAGCACTTTGGACCTAAGAGGCATATTTTGGTTGTTCTCATGAGAACATGAAGTAGGTGGTAAATGGGCATTTGTTTGAAGCAAGCCTGCCTCTTACTAAGTGCCTCCTGCAGGCAGCCAGCAATGCAAGGCTGCTTCAGAGCTCCTTCCCTCAAGGCTTTCAGTCCAGACAAGGCTCACCCGAAAAAGCTTCCTCAGGGCTAGGTTAGCATCCCTGATCTTTTGGGGTTTCTGCCCCCTTCACTGCCTGTTCCTGTGACATTTCTGGCTCCCTGCACTCACCCAGACCGTGCCACCCAAGAGCATCCACTCAGCACTGGTGCCTCGTTGCAAAGCCTTTTCTTCTCTCTGCCAGCTTGGGCTTGTCATCTTTTCTGCTATTTTACCCCAGCTGGAGCTTAACCACCTTTTCCATGTAACTTGAAGGAAGGGCAGCTACTGCAGGCACCAGGCTGCGCTCAGCCCCAGCACAACAGCACACTGCACTCACCTCCCCATGCACATGAGTGCTTGCTGGGTGCTCAGCAGCACCCACTCCATAGCCTGGCTTAAAGCAAACCACCCTGATGGGCACACTGTAAACCCACAGGTGGGCAAACCCATTGAGTATCCGCTCTGCAAACCAGCAGTGCGCGATATATAGCTATACATATGATATATATAATCAAGTGTTAGCATTTTTGTTATATACCCATACACTGTATGCAAACCATCGCTGTCTATTAATACATATATACATATGCTCGCTTAAGCAATAATGAAACAAAAACAAGACCAAAACGTGCCTTGCTTTGGCTCCAAACTGTTTTCAAGTGTAATAGGAATACATCTGCCCGTACTTGTGCCTGCTGTAGGGGGCTGCTCTTCTACAGCACCAGGCACAGCAGCAAGCCAAGCCCAGCTCCAGGTACCCAAACCATGAGCAATAATCAAGGGAAGAATCTGGCCCATCCAGTGAATGGGTATTCTACATCTCTCAAGTAATTTATTTATTTATTTGGGCAGCAGGTCTGCTAGTGCACATCAGTCTTGGGTGGCACCAGGGACTTCAGCTCCCACCCAAGGGCTCAAACAAGGCTGGACCAAGCCCAGGTCACTGCTTGCACAAGGTTTAGTGCTAAGATGAGCACAGAGCTCCTTTTATTTATTTATTGTTTGCAAGCAGGCCCGTGTCCATCTGGGCCAGGACTTTAGAAGACAAAAATAACCAGGATTTCTAGCAAGTAACAGCTCCTGCCAGAAACTGGGGAAGAGAGAGAGGAGCATCAGCCACTACAGCCTTTTCCACGAGAGAGTTAAAAAAACTTCATGCAGAGAAGCCTATTGAGATTGATTAACCAACGCTGTGATTTGTAATTTTGCTTAATGCTATTAAAGAAAAGCATTGACCATTTGTTCGGGAGAAAGGCTGGCAGGGCGCCAAGTTTTTGCATAATGAATTCGGAGGATTAATCCTATTAGTCTTCCTCCCTTCCCCCAGCCCCTTAAACTTCCCCGAAGATGAATCGCAGATGCAAAACCCAACCAAACAGCCAGATATTGGCTGAGCTGCATCTGATATCTCGAGACCTTTGTGCTTGCCCTGCGAGATAGCAGAATGACTCAGAGGAGCGGCAGTAGGTGAGGAGAACAATGGTGATATTATCAGCGAGGCTGGGAGACTGCTTCAAAGCCTCGAGCAGCTGAAATATGCGAAACAATAGAGGAGGGCAAAAAAAATTGTGCGGTTGACAAGTAGGCACGGGGATATTATTAGCAGATTACAAGTGGTGTGCAAGGGGGGCTGCGTGGGAGAGGGGCTGCACCCCACGGCAGGGTGATGGTGACACCCCTCGGTGCTGGTGTGTCAGCACGCTCCAGGGCTCATGCTGCTGCATTCCCATGGGGGACATCACTGCCCAGAGGTCATCCCGAAGTCTGGGTCAGGCTTGTGAGTGCTGATGCTGGGGGATATGCTGTATGAAGGAGGAGAGCTGGGGATGTCCCAGAGGGGCTGGTGGTTCATCCTGCCCCCCTCCCCCCCCCCCCCATAGCTCCATGGGCTCAAAGGGGAACAGCTCTGTCCAGAAGACCCCTCCATGCCCACCCATCCCAATGCAGTGGTGGCCCAGAGTTGCTGTGGGGACAGGAGCCTAGAAGCCCCCAAGCAGCACCAGAAGGTTGCCCCCGCTGCCAGGATTGGGGTGCTCACCCCTGCCTCCACCCTGGTCTACAGCAAGGGTGCTCCCGGGGGGGGGGGGGGGGGATTTCACCCCAAGTCCCCTCTCAGAGCCATCAGAAAGGCCAACCCAACATCGTGAGCTTCCCTTCCCATATCTTCAAGTATGGTGGGGAGAAAAATCACTCTTCCAACCCAAGTCCCCCATCCCTCCAGCTACACACAAAGCATCCCTAATGCACTTCCCACAGGAGCGGAGCAGGACATTAGCCGCTTTTCTTCAGCGCAGCACCTCACCTATAGACAACATCACGTTAGCGTCACGTCATTATGCGTGACAAACCTCTACATTAGGAGCCATAAATATTTATATAGCATGAACTCAGAAAACACAGCTGACACCTCACACTGCAAAGGGATCCAAGCGTGGAATATTATCTCTAAAGCCTTCAGTAACACTCGCGGGCCTCCTGGCACTCTGCGGTGCTCCCAGCAGGGCTGCTTACACCTCCAGGCACCAAGGGGCTTTGTCCATCACCCGTTGTTCCCACCAAGGGCATCCGACCCAGCCAGCAGCTCTAACCAGGTTATCAGAGAGCTAAGGGGGTCAGGGCTACCCACTGCATGCACAACAAAGCCCTGCTGTGCTAACGCCCTGCCAACCAGGCAGGGATTTACTGGCCATTTTTAGCCACCAAGATGGCAACCTGCTGCTTGCTTTTTCCAGAGGGGTCTTTTAAAGTCAGACACTGAAGGCTACCAGCCAGCTCCTTCCATTCAGAGAGGTTCACCAGGTTAAACCACAGGTGGCTGGTGCCCCTTCCCTAGAAAGCCCCCATGAGCCAACCTCTGGCCAGATGAGCTGGGGGAGCTGCTCCTCCCCAAAACACACACTCCTGCCTACACGTGGGCAAGGGCACTGCTCCTGCACCTCCCACCCAAAGGGTTTAGCTCCTTACCTTATCACAGACTCCCAGAGAACAGCACAGGGTCATCAGGACCACCGGTGCACCTCCTGCCCTCAGCCTCCTGCAGAGGCTGGAAGCCAGGGTGAGAGCAAGGAGCCCAAAGATGCTCCAGCTACAACCACATATCCTAAAAGCCATGGGCACTGAGGCTTTCCCAGCACCCAGGGCACACTCAGGATGGATGTGCCACCCTGACACACCACCAGCACCAGGGGCATGAAGGGGGAGCAGCCCCTGCTTTCGGGGCTTTTATTGCAGAGCTGCTCTCACGCAGGTGCTGGGTGTTTTGAATTTCCAATGCTTCTCAGGTGTAACAAAAGACGCCAGTCTTGATGAAAGCAGCCAGCTGCCAAGCATATCCTTTGTGAGCTCGTTGATGGGCACTCAGACGTTGTGTTCTTTTCCATTAATAGTTTACTAATGAATTTCTTGGCACGTGTGTTCAAGCAAACAGCCAAACTCAATGCAACTTTTGGAGAAATTTTCCAGAAAGTTCCTTCAGAGCTCAGTACCACAAGTGTTCAGAGAACCATCCCCCTGGGGAGCAGAGTTATGGGGGAGACAAGTGGCCCAAGGTTCACCCAAGCAACGCACACTGAAAATCCCCTGTCTGCTGCTCCTGCATTAGCCACTGCCTGAGCAGCTGGTGCAGGAGTTATCCCACGATTGATTTTTAAAAGATCTGGCTAGGGAACACAGAAGCTGTTCACAAGCAAGTTTCAAGCCAAGATTTGTCCAGAAAAAAATATTTTCTGCAAGGCATTAGCTCAGTTCTAGTGCAGCCCTAACAAATGCTTCATGGTGCCCAGGACTTCCAAGCCCTAAGAGGACACGGCAGCCACCCAAGCCATGCTCCAGCACAACCAGCCATGAAATTCCTGCACTTTTGGTTCATGGTGGAGCTGGAACATCTCCCTGGAACTGCAGCATGGGGAGGAGCAGAAGGATATGGCATGGTTTCCAGCTCAGCCCAGAGCAACATGGCACATGCGGGGCTGTTCCCTCGCAAGCAGTGCTCCGTGGAATTAGCTGGTGTTAATCCTCATGCACTGCCTGTTGACCACAGTATTAAATTAGCATCCAGTTAAGCATGCACAGGAGCCATGGAGATCAATCAGCAGGAATGAGCCTCTGGTGGCCATAGATCAGCTGCAGAGTGTTGGGGACACAGCGTGATGCTTGGAGGTCCCATTGCTGCAAATGGGGCATGCACACAGGGGACCTGCAGGGCCATGACAGAGGGTCCCAACGCCCACGGGACCTCATAGGTGCTGGGCAGGCACGTGGCCAAATTTCCCAGAGGGGTATCTCGGTCCTGCCAGTGGCACAGGGCTCAGGGAGGAGCTGCCACCCCACAGCCTTTGGGATTGGTTCTCCAGACAGGCCAGGAGCTGCAGGAGGTGGCAGGGTCCTGTGAAAGGCAGGGTGAGATGGAATGGGTAAGGCCTACGTGCTTCAGGGGCACCTGGCAGGATGTTTAGCAGGGACCAGGCCATGGATGACCTGCGGTGAGGTTCTTCTCCGTGCAGCAGTGCCTGAAAGGGGAGAAGCAGGCTGAAGCACAGCGCTGATTTTCATCAGGGTATCTGGATGCAGGAGAAACATCCTAGAAAATTGTTCCTGTCTTGTTACTTCCAAATGCTTTGTTATGAGGCTTGCAAGCCATAAAATTTTCGCTACTACGATGGTTTTGCCCTCTCATTTCCAACAGCGCGTCTCCAAGAATTAGCTGCCTGAATACCTAAAGGCAGTCTGTGCTACGAGAGCCTTATGAACGCATGGCAGGACATCCTCCCAGTGCCCCGGGCTCCCTCAGGCAGCTCCAAACCTGCGCCCAGAGCCCCCCATCTGCTCCCAGCTTTGCACAGCAGCAAACATCGAACTTCTCCCTCCAGCCATCCCTGGCTCCTCCGGGATAAAACCTAAAACGAGGGCCCCAGCTTCCAGCGACGGCAGGTGTCAATGTTTGCTTTCGGGGAGAGTTTGCAGTGCTCATCTCGCTGGAGCTCAGCCCTCGGTCGGAGCTGTGGCAGCTGCCGAGGTGTCCGGGGAGGAGAGCGAGCACCGAGCGCGTTCAGCGCCGAACATCGTGTCCTACGCCTGCCTGCAGGCTATTTACACAGCTCCGATTGATTCGTTGCAACCTGTAATTATTTCAGTTGATTTTTTTTTCTCCATGCTCTGTTTGTTTTCACTCTCAGGAAGAGGAACAATATTTCTCAGTGCTGAAGCGATGCTGAAAAGGCTGGGGTGGCAGCAGAACAGCAGGTCCCGTGTGTGGCGGGCACTCGCATGCTCCCAGCTGCTCCGTGGGCCATGGCTGTTCACCCCCTGCCCTCAAACAGGGTCACAGAAGTGTGTCTCTGATATCTAGACTGATTTCTTCCTCTTATTTGTCTCACATCTACATTTATTTTTGCTGTATTTTATTTTTCTCCTTTTTATTTTACCCCTTTTTTCTTCCATGCCACACTTACTGCAGTAAAATGGCATTTTTGCATGGTAAACCAGCACTTTCTCCCAGTACCTAAAAAGAGATTGTGTAAAGCCAATATGTCCTGGCTTTTCCTAAGGACAGGGTCTGCCCACATCCCTGCAGCAGCCCCAGTTGTCTCATATTTGAGCTGGAGTCACTTCTGTGCTTGCACAGCTGGTGCTGGAGCTGTTTGTCCTCACCTGAGAGAAAATCCTGGAAAGGACGGATGTCCTCGTCCTGCTTTGGGGACAGGTAAACATCAGATTTATTCCTTTCCCTGATCCATTTAGTGGGTCACCTTTCTAATTCACCTTGCCTTTTACCTCTTTGTTTCCTGGGAATGCTCTGCTGCAGTTGCAAAGGAAAGGAATTATTATTCAGAAAAGAAGTGGGAGAGATGCTATAAATGTAAAGCGCGAGAGCAATCCTTAATCATCCCCATCATTAGTTAATTGCCGTAGCCTGAGTCCATTCCAAGGAGAACACAGTGTTAAATATAGATGGAGAAATGGGATCTATTTTTGTGGTTATGTGCTCCCTTTGAAGCGGGTTCTGCCTGCTGCTATTCTTACGGATGTCAACACCGGGGAACTGTCAGAGGAGCGTCAGTCTCGCGTTCGGCAGGACGTGGGCTCCTACCCAGAGCATCTGGGATTCTGTTTAGCTAGAGTGATGCCTGACAAATGATCGCAATTAGGATCCTGCTATATTTTGCACTCGGCTTTTGGGGAAACCTGTTAAATACCTGGTTCCAGCAGAGCCTTGTCCAAAGGCACGTCACAAAATTGGTGGCAGAGCCAGAAGCTGAGTCAAGATCTGCTGAATCCAGCCCAATGCCTTAACTGAGATATTTGTTTTTCCTCTACCTAAGGAAACATTTCCACCTATGTCCTAGAGCTTGGATTAGCAGAAGCCCTTGCTCCCCATGCGCACACCCCATTTTCAGAGCACTTTTTATTGCCTAAACATAGCTTTGGTCCATGTCCTCTGTGCATTTTCTATCTCCCCCCAGTCCACTCCTTTAAACATTTCCCTCCTAACTAGGACAGTGGCACCCATGAAGAGCTGCTGGCCGTGAAGCAGCGAGGGCTTGGGACATGCAGAGCAGCTCTCCAGCAAGTAGCTGTTAAGGTTAGCTCCTGCTTTCTGTGGGGGGCTCTGCAGTGCTGGAAATGCCCTGCACAGAGGGGATGCCAGAGAAGGGGTGAGGGATGGAGGGGGAGAGGGGGCACTGTGGTGGGGGACACTGTGGCATCCCCAAGGTCTTCATGGACAGAGGAGCTGCAGGCAGGCAGAGCAGGATGCATTGCTCCAGCCTGGGGGTGCCCTGTGCTGTGATCCAAACCCCTTGGCAATGCTGGCAGTGCGGCCAAGGTGGCTCCAAGAGATAAAGACCCCATTAATGAGTTTTCCTGTGGCTGGCAGGGGTGGCCAGTAACAGGTTCCCTGTGCCTCATTGCCATAGGGATGGCAGCGTCACCCTTCCCATGCCATCGTGCTCCCATCGGTGCTTTTGCTTCAGCTCTTGGCCAAGTTTGGGGATAGAGAGCTGGGACTGAGGACAGAGCACTGCCTGCATTTCTGCGGGACAGCGTGGGACCTAAGGGACGTGCCCATCTTTGTGCAGGGCGAGGTGCTCCCTTGTGCACATCTTTGTACCCAGGCTGGCTGTGGGAGCCCACGCGTGTCCCTGAGCACCCAGACACATCCCAGGCAACATCTGCATCCATCCAGGTTGCAAAACACGTGTGATCAACGCCATGTGCATGTCACAGCGGGTGGCACGAGCTGGGTGGCACTGAGGCACAGCTGTGGGCAGCGGATGCATGCACCTCGTCCCCCAACGTGTGTACTGGTGGGCACGGGTGTCTGCTTGGACATGAAGCTGTGTGGGGGTGTCTGGGCATGGCCAGGTGAGCATGTCCTTCAGCAGAGGCTCGGAAGAGGAGAATTAAATGCCAAGTGCTCTGCGGTGCTCTGCTGAGGGCTAAAGCCTGATGTATTGAACCTGCTGGCCGGCTGACAGATACCTGGGCTTAGTGGTTTTTCTGCTCGCTGGCAACACTTGTACAGTGTGTCAGAGCTAAAAATTCTGCTGCACTGAACTGGATTGCGTCCCAGGCCTGAGTCTGCAGGGATGATGTGTGTGCACATGCACGCACCATGGCAGAGGGCATCGGTGTGGAGGTGTGCTCCTGCACGCCTGTTGCACGTGCAGCCAGATCTGTACAAATGTGTTCGTGCGCACTGCTGCGTGTGGTGTGATCCGGCTGGGCTGTGACCCTGGCACACAGAGTTATGCTAAATATCCCTGTGGATCCACCTCTGCAGGGCCAGGTCTTTGTGTATACGTGTGGAGCAAGTTAAGGAGAATTAGGGGCTTAATTACCTACCAATCTGTTGGAGAGCAGGACCGGTATAACGAGGAGAGGTGGCTCCTGTCTACAGCACAGATCTCTGGGACCCTGGGGCCACCTTTGTCCTCCCCAGTCCTCTGTCCAAGGCTGTGCATGAGTCCAAACCACACAAGTAAGACCAACCTCTCCCCCTGAATGTAATATCCCCAGGGCACCCCGCAGCGGGGCTGTAGCAGCACACATGCTCTTACAGTGCAGCTCCGAAGCAGCCACCCATTGCAGGGGGATATCTTCTGCTTTTTATCCCATGGAAAAATGGATTCTTTTGGTTGTGCTTCCCCTGCTCTGACTCCTTCTTGCTCCCAGGTGCTGGGAGAAGATGCTTTGCTCCAGCATTACTCCTCACCTTCACCCTGCAGGGCAGCAGCACCTCACTGGGCAGGGGCTGCGGTAGCTCCATCCCCTCTCAGCCAGCATTTTTCTGCTGTGATCCCTGTGCATCCCTGCTCCAGGAGGCTGGGGCTGCAGGCAGGCGCCGTGCCATCTCTCTGCTCCTTCGGCAGAATCTGGCCCTGCACAGAAAGGAGGCAGCAGTCCTCGCCTCCCAGCAAAGCCTTGATGCCTTCATGTGGATGCCAGAGTGGGGAGATTGGCAGAGGATATCAGAGGGGATAGAAAGGGAAAGTCAAAACTTAATAAGACATTAAGACAACAGATTCATTAAAAAGTCGTTAGTCTCTGTCAGGAGTGGCTTTAATTAACAAATGCCAGGAACCGCAGCACTGTCTTGTTGCTGCCACTGTGCCTCAACAGTATTGTGACCACCTGAATGCAGCTAATTAAATGCCATTTAAAGCTCCCCCAAACCTGGCAGCAAATCTTCAGCGCTCTGCCAATTTTCTCTGCAGCCTCCAAATTCACCTCATTTGTCATTGTCCTCCCCACACGGGGGTGGCATTTCTTGGAAAACATCTCTTCCCTCCCAAGGAGCCCTTCCTAAAGCTTCTTCCCATCTTCCGCTTGTTTAGCCAGACCCCACACTTCCCCTGCATCTTTTAAGCCGGGGGAGCTGTGGCACTGCTGCGTGGTGGCTTGGGGAGCTGCGCTTTGTGCGAAACACAGACCCCATGGCTGGAAGGAAAAGGGAGACCCAGCTCTCAGACAAGGTGTGCTTCCTCTAAGGCTCCTCCAGCAGCATCTCATGGCTGTAACTAATGTGGAAAGGTCCCTGTTCGTCCCCCCACCTGTGGGTGACCCAGAGGGATGCCCCAGATGCCCTCTGCAGTGGTGCCAGAGGAAGCTCCAGCTGGGACCCTCTGCTCCGGAGCTCGCCCCGAGCCCGCAGATGCTTCTTGGCCATCTTAGGGCATGCGTGGAGAAGGGACGGGGTTGCTCTTCTGGGGGAAGCCGTGTCAGCCTAATTTATTCCTCTGCATTGCACTTATACAGAGGCTTCACTGTCAGAGCCGCACCAGCGGAAAATAAACCAAGGTGCCCCTCCGGCTGCCTCCCCCCGCCCCAGCGCCTCGTGCACGCAGGCTCCCCGCGCAGCTGCTTGGATTGGAGCAGAGGCTGCCAGCCGGGAGCAGGGGAAGGGTGGTTAAGGCCTGAAATAGCTGAGCAGGTCACCATCTGGAGCAGGAATACCCAGGAAAGCAAAAAGCGGCTCAAAGCA
Organism: Cygnus olor; assembly: GCF_009769625.2. Classification (NCBI taxonomy): domain Eukaryota; kingdom Metazoa; phylum Chordata; class Aves; order Anseriformes; family Anatidae; genus Cygnus; species Cygnus olor. Next base: position 3,007,465 of record NC_049192.1, read on the forward strand.
ATAGCAGAAGGGCAGCGAAGCCCTTTGGAGATGAAGCAGAAGGGAGTTGCATCCAGTCTCTTCTCCTCTTTTCCCAGTAGCCAGCTACATCCAAACCCCAGCTCCCCTCTCCCTCTTGCCCCCAGGTGCTCTGGGGCTGATGAGGGGGTTGGGGAGCCTTGCAGGAGCTGCAGAGCTGCTGGGAGCACAGCCCTGCTCAGCATCCTGCACTGCCCAGCCCAGAGTTTGTGCCCAGGACATTGCCACGTGGGAGTACGACAGCTCCTGCTGAGCACCCGGGGCTCTGCCACCTCTCCTGGCTCGCTCCTTCCCGTCATTTCCTCTCGTGCCCGAAAATAGTCCGTCTGCTCCTTGAGTAATGGGATCTCTTTGTACCCTTTCAGGAACCTTAATACTTCATACTGACCTCTATCGGCAAGATCAAATCAAATCAATCTAACCGCAGGCTCCTGATTTCCTTAAGTTTTTCTTTGCTTGTATTGTCCTTACGTATCTTGTGATTTTTTTTGATCCAGCAATCAAAGGCATTTCTTTAGCTGCACACACATTCAGGAACATCGGCAAACACACCATCCATAAAATATACAGCATCGTCACAGGGGGATTTACATAACGGTGACACTGAAGACATCAAAAAGAATTGGTTATTAGATTTAGGAGCAATTACTGAGACGTCTCTTCTGAAGGGGAGCAGGCTGGGAGCTGGCAGCGGGTTACAGAGGCTGCTAAACGCTCGGGTCCCTCCCCGCTCCATGTGCCATTTGTCCTGCTCTACACCTTGTGGAGAAGTTCCCAGCTCCAAGCAGCTACAAACCTCCCCGTGGTCCCCTTGTTTTCCGTAGCCTGAGTGATAGAAGATTTGCAGAGAGGCATCTGGAAATAGCTCAGGCTCCCCATCAGGCGTCTCTGCTTTCTGCAAGCCCTGGGAGCTGGGCACGTGCAGCTGGGTACAGCTCCGGGGCTGTGGGGTGCCCTGGTGCTCCAGCAAAGGAGTGGGGAAGGCGTCAGGAAATGCCATAAATCCGAGCGTTATTCGATCAACTCCCTCAAATTTTGGGAATTGCTTTGGAAGGCGTTCCTAGCAGACAGCCATCCAGCAGCAATTCAGTCCCCATAAGCAAATCTAGGGCCCGATCCAAGTCTATCCAGACAACAAAATTAGGCAACTAATTAAAGAAGCTCCCACCTGCATTGCACACGCCAAATTTAACCGAGTGGCCTCGTGGTACCTGATACTTGCAGATCTGTGGGAGATTTGGGGCTGCACAGTATCTGAGAGGCAAACAGCAAGCAAAACTACCAAAACTCAGTCTTTTTTGTTAGTGTCCATGCTTGTGAGCTCTTCTCATTGATAAAGGCCTCCTTTTGGGGGCTGAGCAGGTGATTTATAGACCTGTCCTTGGGTTTGTGTCTTCTTTTCCATAATGTGCACTGCATTACTGGGCAATGGGCTGGGCTCCCACAAGCACTCTGTGCCCGCAGCCCACCGGCAGCCCTTTGCCCAGAAGCAGGACTTGCTTTCACTCAACCAAAACGAAACCAAAGATAAATAATCAGTGAATTTGTAGACGCTTGATTGCCATGGCAACCCCGCAGCCCTCCTCCTTCTGAGCTGCCTGCGAGCGCGTCTTTGGCTGGAGACCCAGCAGGTAGCATCTCCCCCAGCTGCCAGCTGCTTCGCAGGGCTGCAGTGCCACCCGATTCACCGTCGTACGCCGCTGTCCTGGGTCACACCGGGCTCTGTGTTCCCTGCTGTGCCTGCCCTGATGGCACTGGGGCAGCCTGGGGTGGCTCTGAGGCACCTGAGACCATCACCAGCGCCCCATGCTCCTTCCAGCTGCCTCCGTTGTCAGGAGCTGGGAGGAGAGCAGGCGCAAAGGGCTCGTTCTGCTCGACGTGGGCAGATACCAGCACCTTCAGACACATCAAAGCAGCATCAATACGTTTTACAGCACCAAAAAGGGAGGCTGCGTTTCTCTCCCCCCTCTTTGTACATGCAGGACGTGCATTATTCTCCCTGCTCGCTCCGGTTAGTTCTGATGGGTTTTGCCTTCCAGCAATGCGGTGTTAAGCCAGAGCACGACAGGCAGGGAGAGCTGCTGCTCCCACGCCGCACAGCCTGCAGTAATGGCACTTGAGATCAAAGAGATGGGGGGACCCCGGTCCCGGGAGAGCCAGGATGCAGCTCGGAGGTGGAGCGTGGGTCCAATCCTGTCTCCAGCGAGGCTGTCGGGGGCTGTGCTCAGGCTCTGGAGGCACCAAAGCGTGGTCAGGTCCCCTTGAGGGCTCTGGTTGTGGCTTTGCCAAAGCATCACAGCCCCCAGGTACAGCGGACTCAAAGCCCTCCTCAAAGGCAGCGCTGGCACTTGGGGATTTAATTGCACGCTTGGTATTCTGTTCAGTGCGAGACCAGGTATTATTTATAAAAATAGAAGGCAGAAGAAACAGGGAGAGAGGAGAAATATCAAAGGGCTCTTGAATTTTCTTTCATGCTGCGTTTGAGCAAGCAGCCTTTTGGATCGGATCACAGCCCGGTGCCTCGGGGAGGACAGCGGGTGGCCGCCGGTGCAGGGACCGAAGCCCCAGCTGCACCGCGATGACGGGGGCCCGGGGGCCAAATCCTGCCTCTCCAACAGGGACCCGGTGCACTGTAGCAAAGCAGATGAGGCTTAAACTTTGCTTGGAGTCCCCACATGCACTGCTGCAGTCCTCGAGCTGGGGGAAAGGGTCTGTGCTGTCTGCTGCACTGGGGACGGGGGGCAAAGGGGTGGCTTTTGGCTGCTTGCAGTGGCAGGAGAGGGTGGCCTCATCCTGCCAGGGCTCAGCACCGGGGCAGGCAGGGCAGGCAGGGCTCCCACCTGCCCACTTCTCCCTCGCCCTGCTGGCAGATGAGTCATCCGCGGTGATTGGAAAGGGCTCTTCTTTTTTTCTAGAGGAGCCGTGGAAGGATGCCAGTGAACATAACCTCTGCGACTGCTGGAGGAATCGTTCTGGGGAGGAATTAGCAGCACAATATTAGTTGCAGGCAAAGAACTTAATTAGCAGATTCAGCAGAGATTCCAATTAAAAAAATAAGAAGGGAAACAAGCCCCGTGCGTGGCTCGTGGCTCTGCCGCAGACCAGGCGGGGTGGGGGGACACATCCTGCGTGGGGCTCTCGGCCACCCCCGGCACGAAGCCCTGCAGGAGCTGGCTGGGGGGGGGGGGGTCGGGGGGCTGGGAACCAGCTGGGGATGCTGGTGAGGGACCCGTGTCAGTGTCGCCAGACTGCTCCAGGCACGTGGTGCCCAGCAAAGCGAGGAGGAAACCTGGTCCCATTCTGCTTGGGGCTGAGCTCCAGAGCAAAGCGAGAGCCGGGCTGCCCAACCCAGATGGAGTGGTGATGGTACCCAAGGAGCCGTGATGTGCGGGAGATTTGAATCCATATCAAGCCCATGGATGCACTGGACTGTGCGTCTGTGCCCTCAGCTCGCCCCAAACCTCCCGCATCCCTCTGCCCCGCTGCACTCTCCTCCCATAGCTCTGACAGCAGCAAATCCCAGGAGTTAAATATCCACGTCCCACTGTGCACTGCCTGCCCCCACAGGGCTGCAATCCTGGCTGCCAACATTGGACAGAACCACCCCCAAAAAATACATTCCTTTGCAGGAACCTGCACTGGGGAAAAAAGGATTTTTTTTTTTTTTAAATATTTGAGCCATTCTCTGGTGACCTGAGATGGTCACAGCCCCTGTGTTCAGCAGAAAAACAGCGACAGAGAGCGCGTGTGCTCCCGGTGTGACAACAGAGAACCAAATAAAAGCAAGATCTCGTAACCGCAGCTCTCGGCTCTGTGGTTTTATTCCGATCGGTGTTCTGCCGTCGGGGCAGGCACTAAGAGCAGCCTGCCTGTTATTATTGTTTGGGAGAAGCAAGCACAGCCTGCAGGCCTGGGAACCTGCCTTTGAATGGAAAGGGGAGGCAAAGGGAGGAAGCTCTGTGCATGCACGTGTGAGCGTGAGTGCACTTGAGCATACGTGCACGTAGGTGAGCACATGCGTGTGTGCGCTGCCAGGCTGTGTGCACACGTGTGAGCTCGCGTGTGTGCCTGCAGTGCACAAGGGAGAGAAGGTGGCTCGCATCGTCATGGAAACGCTGACAAATACAAATATGCCAGCAAACACCACTCGCTGCTCGCGCTGAGATTTTCCTCGAGCGACAGAGCATCAAAACGCACCCGGGGCAGGGGGTCCCAGCAGGCTCCTGGGGTGCCCGTGTGCATTTCTCACCCCTCTTGCTCAGCGCCGAGCTTCAATCTGCGTGGGGTTTGGCTGATGCCCCTGCAGCTCCCCAAGGGGTTCACAGCCCCAGCGTGCATGGGGTGGGAGCTTGGGGATGGGGAAGGGGCAGGCAGCCCCCCCCCGGAAACCCCCCTTTATACCCCCGTGCAATCTCGAGAAAGCAAAATGCAACCACGCAGCTAATTTTTCAGCCCAGAAGGCAGGAGGGAAGGCAGTGCCGAAGCCCAGGCAGTGCCTTTCGCCGGGGCGCATCCCTGCTGCCTCACAAGGCTGCTTATGTGTCTGCAAGGAGCCGGTGGAAGAGCTAACTGGTCCTCGGAGACTGGAAGACCCAGACACAAAAGGTGTTAATAGTCAGCGCTAACAAATGCAACAAGTTCCCTTGCAACTGGCTGACGCTGCAGCCTTTTAATTACATTTTTGTCTGGCAGTAAAAGAAACAAATTTGACTCTTAAAGCAGCGCATAACACATGAGGCATCATAATCATTTTCTTCACCGCTTTTTTCCCTTTCTTTATCAGCAAACGCTGTGCTCTTTAGGAAGTTTATTTCCCCCCAGACCAATCTCCTGCCTGTAAATTTGAGAGCGGGTGGGGGCGAAGACAGCAAGGAGGAGAGGAAGAGAGAGTGATATAAAATTTCTGCAATGCAAAGCTCGTTCCGTAAAAGACGGCCACATTATTCAGCACACCTTGCTGGCGTGTTCATATAATGGGGGACTCCATTAGGTTCGCTTCACCCCTGTAACTCGCTTCCCAGGGCGGCAATAAAGACGGCTGGGAGGGGGGAAGATAAACCGAGCTGCTCCTCCTGCGTTTCTGGGGCTGGCAGAGGGAGCCGCTCTCCTCTGGGCTCTAACTCCGGTTGTTCCTGCGCTTTATAGCAGCGCCCCTGATTTATCGGCAGCTTTAATAGCAGCTGTAAACCAGCCCCAAAGCAGAGAAATAAAGTAACCAGAAGAACATTTTCCCTCCCCACCCAGCTCGCCTCCCTGCCAGGAGCTGTGGCAGCACAGCAAGAGCCCAGAGGTGGCACACTGGGGCCGTGGCTTTGGTCCCAAATGGTGTGAGTGGGGTCCCCGTGCTGCTGGCCGGGCACGGCGCATCCCTGCCTGCTGCTGCACGGTGAGACGGGGCTTGGGATTCATCCCTGGAGGTGCTGCTGGGCCTGAGCACCCTTTATGAGCTGCTCAGGCAGGGAGAAGGAGAGCCCCACAGTTCGGGATGCTCACCTCTGACTCGGGAAGGAGTCCCGAGTAGAATTCCCTTTGCCGTTACAGACTTCTGCCGTGACCTTGGCTGGGCTCAGACCCAGAGCTCCGAATGTTTTTTGAAACAGAAATCAATGGGGGCTCAGAGCTGGATGCTCAGTCTTTATCGATCCGGCCCTTAGCCTCGCCGTGCCTCGGCTGATCTTGAGGGATTTGGAAATTATCCCCCAAAAGAGTGCTGGAAGACAGAATAAAAATGTGCAAAAAATATGAATATAACAATAGCATTTTAATAGTGCCTGGAAGTGAGGATTTGCTGATAACCCTGTAAATGCCTGGTATCAGTTTGTGGCCACTTCAGATGATACAAAGCCTCCCCAGGACACCTGCCTCTGGTTTGGGCTGTGCTAGCCACTTTGTGTTTTACCCAGCTGCTTTTCTGGGCATTGCTGCCAAAGGAAGGAGGGTCGCTGGTCCCTCACGGGAGCACCCTGGGTGCCAAGGGTAGCGTACAGCTGCCCTGCCATGGGCACCAGCGATGCTGTAACTCAGGAGCAGCAGAGCCTGTGTGAGTTACGGCTCTGTCCTGCACCAGCGATAGCCCTGCCGTAACTCACCCTGCTGCAGGGAGGTGATTTGGTTTATTCTGCACAGGGGAGACGCGGGAGGGAAGGGGTGTAGGTCCTTTGGCTCCAGAGAAAGGGCCACGGGCAGCTCCTCTAAGCACCTGCAGGGTTTATGAGTCCATCCTGCTGCCCGAGGGAGCTGCTGTTATGCCCTTAAATCATTAAAGAACAGCAATAACCGTGACACCACCGCCAGCTGCCACGCACGAGTAACACTGAGGCCGTGCTCCAGGGGCTGTTGGCACTTCTTGCCCAGCAGCTCCGTCCCTGATGGGATGCAGCGAAGTCAGGCTTGGCTTGGAGATACCTGGGAGGAAGAAAGGGGAGAAACCACTGCTGGGGGCTGATCCTGTCTGTAGCCAACTGCCATGGGCTTGCAGGAGCAGGCTGGGCACTGAGGATGGAGGAAACCTCCCAGGAGCTTCATGCTGGCCGCCACTGTCCAGGGTGGCACGGGCAGCTGCAGCCCCAGAGCAGTCGTGGTGCATCTTGCTTTCTTTTGGCTGTTCTTCATGCTGTGAAGCCAGCCTCACGTGCTTTCTGTGCCCTCTGGATGTAAAATTAAAGCCTGGGGGCCTGATGGTAGCTGCTGAAGGTGTGGGTGGAGCAGAAATGCACCTGGTGCAACGGTTTCATGGGGTTTTGGGGGTCATCATTACCCCTTGCTGGAACGGGAGGTGTGGGTAAACATTGCTCTGTGCTTTGAGCCCCAGATCCCTCAGCAATGAGCCGTGCCGAGCACCTGCACAGAGCCTTTGCAAGGATCGTCCTCCATGGATGAGGCTTGGCAAGCCCGAGCTGGTCGGGAGGGGAGGCAGAGGCAGTGGCATCCTCTCTTTTCCAGATCTGTTGCTGCTAAGGCGTGCTTGAGGATGGCTTGCTCAAGCTTAGCCCTCCAAATCCGCTGCTGCTCTGTAAGATCGCCTTAGTACTCCTCCCCAAGGAGCTAATGCTGTGTCTTAAGGGATAAGAAGGGGACGTGCGGCTCCTTACAACCCCGCACGTGTAACTGGCTACAGGTTTTTAAAAAATCATCAAGACTGCAGGCTGCTGCTCCAGCACGAAAAGTTTTAACCCCTTGCACCGGGGGAATATGTTCCAGGTGACTTCAAGTGCAGGAGAGGCAGGAAAACTGCTGAAGCAGCAGAGAAAATAAATTAGTGCCATCTAGGCTAAAATCCCACACAATTAAAACCTGGATCAGGCTGTACTCATCCGCCTGAAGACAGCATCTCGAGAGTGACACGCATTAGTCATCATCCGCAGCAGGCTGCCTCGGCGCACGGGAGGAACGTGTTTACCAGCAAGGTGTTAGACAGAGACGGCTCGAGGCCACCCGGGGCGGCTTCTCCCTCCCGGGCTGCATCTGGAGCAGGGCAGGCGCCTGCTTCCATCTCCTTGCCTCGCTGGCAGTGCAGGCAGCTCACCTGGAAACCTAGCCCTAAAAATGCTTCTCCTGCACCCAAAGTGTATGGGGCATGCTGCCACGGTGGGTCAGCATCGCTGCCCTCTGCGAGGCAGTGAGTGCCCCACGTCAGGTGGCATTGGTGTCCCAATCCCGCAAATGGGAAGGGGGTCATAATTAAGTGACCTGCCTGGGGCCATGCAGGGAATCTGCAACAGAGGAGGAGAAACTCAATTACTGCTAAGGCCAGGCAGCCCTTGGACCCCCCCCGAGTTGTGACAAGAGGTGATTAAATGACCTGGGCCTCACGGTGCTGTGCAGGCTTCCACACAGCCTTGGATTAAAGCCCTGCGTGGTTCATTTGGGTTCAGCTGTTTCTATGGCATTCGCTCGTCGGTCCAGCCCCGAGCAAGGTCTCTGCAGCATCAGCTGCTCTGATCGATGCTGCTGGGGGGGAGCTGCTGCTGCACAACCGCCCCCAGGCCCATGTTTTGGGGCACGGGGTGCCCTGACACTGGCCTCTGCTGTCCCTGGGGACCTCGGGGTGCTGCGGAGGAACCCCACTGAGGACAGGAGCAGCCCTTCAGTGCCACGGGGATAGGGCAGCAAATGTCTCCCTCTCCCTGCAGCTGAAGCGAGCCTCTCCATCAGCGCCACGTGGCCGAGCCAGGAGATTAAGCCCTGGGGCAGACGGGTCAAGAGCCACCATCAAGTACCGAGTGAGAGCCTGCGCCTGGAGAGCCCTCCGAGAGGCCAGCTGCTCCCTGCAGGAGCACGGCGTGGCCTTGGGGCACCTCCTGCACCATGGAAAGGGCAGGGTAAGCTCTTCCTTCCTGCTCACAGCAACCCATCTGCATCCTATGTTCATGAGGATGCACCGAACCCTTTGCAATGGCCTGGCATGAGGAGCTGTCCCTGCGGTGTGGGACCCGTGGGTCCCTGAGCACCGAGGGGCGCACAGCGTGGCAGGAGAGGAGCTCTCCCCCCGCTGACAGAGGAGACACAAACACCTGGAGTGCTTCATAGGGTGCTTACGGGGTTTTTGCAGAATCAAGAGGCACAGCCTTGCCTGCCCCCGTGTTTGGATTCGGCCTCCTGTGTCACCCCTCGTTATTTAAAAGGCCGTGAGGGGACATTGCAGCTTGGACTCTCGGCCCATGCTGCAAAGCGTTTAAGTGGGGCTAACATTAAGCGTGTGCTCCCATTAACTATCAGCTTAAATGCTTTGCTGAACGGGGGCCAACATGCCAGATCATCACCCATTTGGTTTGGGCACATGGGCAGGCAGTTGATGGGATTGAAGTCCTGCCAATTAAATCAGGTCACTCCGATCTCGCCTCTTCTCCCTCGCCGGCACTGGCGCATGTGCGCGCGGCTGTTCTCCATCCCCGTGGTCCAGCCCACTGCCGAAGGCGAATGAATGTACACACGAGATGGAGATCAAACGGCCACTGTCACCCCGGGGACACGAAGCATCTGCAGGACTCTGACATCAGTTGGGAAAAGCATTTTGGGGGGAGCAACTGCTGGCAAGCAAGCAGAAGCTGGGGTTGTCTCAGCACTGGGTGTGTTCCCATCCCTCGGTTGGAGCACACGTCTGTGCCTGGATCTGCAGGACCCCGGTTCCCCCTGGCTGACTGCAGTCAGTCTCTCGGACCTGGCCATCAGGCTCCTGCAGTTGTTTACCACCAAAAATATGACTTCGCAATTCTATCAAAATTAAGACTGGATTAAAGTGGGTTAAAGAAGGGGAAAGTTTGGCTTGGTTGCAATCCTGCCCTATAAGAGTCCTTGGGGTATGGTAAATCTGCCATTCTTCCCCTAGGGCCTAATTCCTCTGCCACAAAACCCACGGGGCATCCGCGGTGTCACCGTGGGCAGCCTGGGGACGGGGTTGATGTCAGCAGCCAGATGGCTCCAGAAGGGGAAAAAAACCCTTTGGGTGCAGGGGGGGATTGGGGCCACAAGTCCACCCCCCTCACCGCCCTCCCAGCACATTGCCAGGCAGTTCTGTGGGTGAAACACCCCACAGTGACCCCATGTCATGGGGCCTGGGGACCATCACCATGGGGGGTGCCAGGGGTGGCTGTCCCCACGTCACCTTGGTGCCCGCGGGTGGTGGCCGGTGGCGCGGTGCCTGCCAGAGCCGCAGGAGTTAAGCGTGGGGCTGGCAGGAGCTGGCTCAGGTGGGTGGCACGCCGTGGAGACAAGACTCAAGTGAGGAGGAGGAGGAGGAGGACGGAGAAAGGGAGGGGAGAAGAAGGGAGGAGGAGGAGGAGGAGGCAGCAGCGGGGAGCGGTGTGCGTGCGGCCGCAGCGGAGCCGTGCGAGGGGAGGATGGCTGCTTCTCCCTGCTGCCTCCAGGCAGGGAGCTGAGGGCGAGCGTGGCAGGGGGTGGCCTGCTGGCCCTGGGCCCCGTCCCCGCGGGACGAGGAGAAGGACCCCGCTTCGACGGGTCCAGCGCGACCCCAGCCCTTTGTCTGCTGGCAGGGGCTCGCAGGAGCCAGATGAGCGGGCGGCCGCGGCGGGGAGCAGGCAGACGGATGCTCACGGCGCTGGGGGACGGGAGGAGAGCCCAAGGGTAAGTGGGGCTCCGGCCCCGTTACCGGTGTTTTCGGGTGGTCGTGGATCTGGGGGGGCTCCTATGATGGGGGCTATGGCACCCAATGCTGGCTGCTTTGCTGTTTGTTGTTTTTCTTTTTTTATTCCCTTCCTTCCAGAGCTTTGCTTTCTCTTTAGTCCTTGCCATGGATGGTGAATGGTGCACTTAAAAATAAAAGAAGGAAAAGCGGGTGAAAATAGGGAATGTTTGCAGCGTCTGTGCCTTGCGGGTGCCTGGTCAGGAGGGGGACAAGGGGCACATGAGGAGGGCCAGGGAAAGGAGATTTCCCTTGGCACTGATGGCGGGAGCTGGATTCCCCGTCCTGCCTTGGAAACTCCCCTGGGATCGGGTTGATCCTCACCCGGGCACCGAAGGGGACGCGGGGTGACTGTGCTGAGCCCCGCGGCGATGCAGTGGGGCTGTGCTGGTGCCGCTGAGACCGAAATCCAGCCCTGCGCGGGGATGCTGGCAGGATGCGATCCAGCCAGGAGCAGCACTTCCAACGCATTAACCCCTCTGTGCCCGAGCCCTGTAGAAAACCTTAAAGGAGCAAATTTAGGTGCAGAGAAAAGGCTGTACCAAATGAACCAGCCTCATCCTTTGGTCTCCCCCATCCTTCCCAACCCAGTTTTGCCCCCCCCCCCCCCCCGCCCCCCCCCGGTGCCCGGCACAACCCACCCAAGGGGCAGGGCAGCTTGCCCAGGGGTGGAGAGGCAAAAAGTGATGGGAAAGCAAACGGGGGGGGGGGGGGGGGGGGGGCAGCTGCTGTGATCCCTGGGCAGTGGGTCTGCGCCCGATGGGGGGGGGGGGCTCGAGGCTGGGGGGCACAGCCCTGGACTGAGCAGACAGAGCCACTGCCCATCGCCTCCCTGCTGCTGGTGGGGCAGGAGATCAGGGGATCAGCTGCTGGCTGCACCCTGGGGGCTGCAGCCCCCTGACCCAGGGGAAGCGGGTGCTGGCCTGGGGGGGCGTCCGGCCCCCGAGCCACGGGGATGGCCCCTGAGAGAGCTGAGAGGGCTTGGGGCTGCTCTGCCAGCTGGGCCGCGCGGGAGAAGCCTATGGTGCCATTTTAATGATCCCTGTGCTGTTTTCATGTTTACCTCAACCCTTCCTAACCCTTCCTGCAGCCCCTGCTGCTCTGTGCTCTGTGGGGAGCGGTGGGGGTCAGGGCTCCCCGGGGTTGCGTGCCGGGACCCCTTCACCGCGGTCTGCCCCGTGGCTGTGCACTGACCCTGCCCATCTCATCCTGCCCCGGTGTTGAGCCAGGACCCAGCGCCTGCTATTGTTTTGTGGCTGAGCAGCCCTGCTCCTGCAGCCTGCATGCAGGCAAAGCTCGTGGCAAGGCTGGGAAACGAACATTTCTTCTTTTATTTCTGCCCCTAAAAGCCCCAGCCCTGTGTAGCTGTGGGGTCCGTGCAAGTTTCCTGGCAAGCTGCCTGCCCCTGCCATGGGACTTCTCTCGTGGGTGCCCATCGGTCACCAGCGGTCAGGTCTGGGACATGGGACACCGTCACCAGCTCCCATCCTGGCAGGGGACCCTGGTCCCTGTGATTCAGCCCCTTTGCAGTGCACACAGCTTTTCCCAGCACCCCTGAGTCCCTTTCCCTGGTGCAGAGCTGGGTGCTGCTGCACCAGGTCCCCTGTGGGAAGCAGGGGCTTGGCACCCACTGGGTGCTGGCATAAATGGCCATGCAGAGCGGGACGGGGCCAAATCCAGTGACAAGTCCCTGCTCCTTGGCTGTTTTAAACCCCTTCAGCTGTGTGGGATTTTTCTTAACTCCTGCAGCGTAAAGCAAGGAGCTCAGCACCAGCAGCTGGGGCTGAGCTGCGGCAACACCCATCACAGAGCACGCAAAATCCTTTTGGGGCAGGGAAATGGGGGGAGTTCGGCAGGATCCCACCAAACCCATTCCACCTCGTTAGGCCTTCGGACTGGGAAATCTCCCCCCAGCAGTGCCATGTGTCGGGCTGCAGCATCACCTGGCGGGGGGCCGGGGAGCCCCACTGAGCCTCGGCAGGGGCCACAAAGACACTGGTGCCCGCCACGGGGCAGAGCATTGGTGGCTCCATCCCACCACGGCCCCGTCTGCTTTGCAGAGCCGTGCTGGCTCCAGGCAGCAGATGGTTCGTCCTCGCTCCTCGCCACAGCCATCGCCGCTGTTTGGGGATGGGATCCTGAATTTCTGGCTCGGTTCAGGGATGGGCTGTGCTGGGAAGGTCCTGAGCTGAGTGCAGGTGGGCACCTGGAAGGTGAGACGTCACCATCAGCACCTCTCCTAGTGCAGGGAGGGCCAGCACAGGGCTCTCTCCCATTCTTTATTCCCAGCATCTGAACGCATCTCCTAAAACACCTTCGGGGCTGACTCTGCTCACTAATGCCTCTTCTCTTCTGGGGAGCTTGTCCTAAAAGACAAAATTCCCGTCTGCACAAGGCAGATTTCCTAAAGGGCAGAAAGGATGGACCAGGGTCCCTGCGGGGTCCTTGCAAGCAGGAGCTCACCACCACCCCTCTTTGCCAGGAGGCACGGAGAGGTGCGAGGTGGCTGCTCTTCCTCAGCTCAGTGCAATGGGGAAGCACCCGAGCCTCGGGTTCTCCTCCTGGAAATGGGATGTTTGTTCCCAGAGAAATGCCCTCGCCTGTGCTCTGCAGTGCGAGCTGCAGCTCTCAGCCCAGCCCTGGCCGCCAGAGCCCCGAGGAGGAGGATTGCAGCAGGAGTGCTGCCTCCTGCTTGCTGGGAATGCATTGGGAATGGAAAAACATTAAAATTAGATGAGTTTAGAACTTGCTCTTAAAAAGAGAGATGGCCTTTTTGGGTTTGGGGTTGAGTTTAGGCTTCGTTTGTTCAGCTTTGCAAGCAGAGCTTTTCCAGGTGACCCCTGGCCATGCCCTGGCCACCTTCTGCATCCTGTGGGGCTCTTGCACATGTCCCCAAGCATGACCCTTCCAGTCCCTTCCCCTCATTCTGGACTGACCCCATCCCAGGACAGCAGCCAGCTCACAGACGGTGAAATAAATGCGCAGGTTTGGCAGTGGTTGACGGCAGAGATTTTGTGATAAATATATTTAAAGTGGGTTTGTAAAAGGCTGTTCCAAGGGGTGGGTTTAGGAAGGCAGAAAATGCCAGAAATCGCCCTGGGAGCAGCAGGGGCTTGGCAGGGGGTGGCAGCCCCCAGACCTATCCCCGTTTACTGCCTGGCAGGGGTGGGCATGGGGTCCCCTTGGCATGGGATATGGGGTCCCACCAATGCCCCTGCCCCAGGCGGGGAGGGTTGGGGCCCGAGTGCCCCCAGTGCCCCCCAAAATGGCTCACGTCCGCACGGCGGGGGCTCCCCGCGAGCTGTTTGCAAACACGAGGCAGAGCAGGAATTATGTGTCGGCTCTGCTTGGCGTGTAATTCTGAATAACAAATAAATATGGGAAAATTGGGATCCGTTCCCAGACAATTCACAAAGGGCTTAATTGGGACTTAAGTGGTGCCTAAGTCTTGTGCTGGCTCTCTGCACCGGGGTGCTTTTCACCCAGACAGGCAAAAGAGACAAACTTAGTCAATAAATTACTTGTGATAAATTATTCACCAGCTCCACTCAGAATTAATGCCAGCCTCCCCCTCCAGCAGCTTATAAATGCTCTGATATCTTCTGACCCCTCCAGGCTCCAGAGCCACCCATTGGATTTAAAAGCCTATCCCAGGCTCTATTAGAAAACCGTATTTTGTGGTGTTTATAACCAGCCATAAAACAACCACTCTGGGACCAAACCTGGCGTGTGAGGTCGGAGCCTGCCTGCCTTTGTCCATCCTGGTGACCAAAGCGGAGCTGAGCCCGTTTGCAGGTTCAAGCTGGGAAAATTGCTTTGCACGAAGACAAGCCGCTGTGCCTCTTCCAGACTTCCTAATGCTTGCTTTGAATTTAAAAGCCTTCATCAGCCAGGAGTTTGTAATCAGCATAAAGGGGGTTTTGCATTTCAACCAGCCTTTCCCCAAGGCAGATGGAGCTAACTCCACCTCTGGTTTTGGGGGAAGAAAACGCAGGGAACCTCCTTTCCCTGTGTCCCAGCTGGCCTGCGTGGCCAGAGAGTAACTGGCTGGAAAAACTGGGGGAAAAAAAAGCTAACATCTAGTCACCTGAAAATAGAACAAGAAATGTTTGTTTGTTGCTTTGTTTGTTTTTCTAGTGGTGAAATGTTACAAAAAATGAACCGCTTCGTTTCATGCTGGAATAAGCATTTTAATTAGGTGTCCGTCACTCTTTCATAGCATGATAATTAAATTTAATTCAATGGTTCAGCTGTTCAAAACATAGTTTGGAAATGCCTAATCAAAGCCGCTGACTTGACTTCAGAAGTCCGCTCGGCCTTCAGACACATTGCTCTGGGAAGCTTTGCAGCGTCTGATCCGAATTTGCAAATCGCTGCAGTTGATCCTGCATTTTTCAGCAAGTGCTTTTAGAGACATGGAAAATTTTCACCGGCTCCTATTTCTGAGTCACTTTTCCTTCCTCCTACGTGCTGCCGCTGCTCCAGGCTGGGCAGTCGGGCTCTGGAAGGGCTGGGTTTGTGCGGCGCGCGTGCATTACCATGCAGGATCCGACCCTTTGTCGAGCATTTGAAGGGCTGATGAGCAGGGCTGGCTCCATCAGGATGCAGTGGGATGTGAGAACTGTCCCACTGAGCTGTCCTGGTGCCTGTCCCTGGGCTGCCTCGTGTCCTGCTGAATTCCCCTCTCTTTTCTTGCCTTTCCATCAAGCTGTCAAGCAGGACCAGCCACTCTCCAGATATCTTCAGGGCTTTTTAGCATTTTGTTGGCTCCCTCTTTACTGCTTTGCCCTCCCCGGCTTGGCCAAACTGTGTTCTCGCTGCTGTGCTCGGGTTTTAATGGAAGCCACACAAGCGGGGCTGTTTACATCCGAGAGCCATCGCTTGTCGTGCCCAAATCTCTGCCCAGGGCTGGCAGCAGCACGACTGCTGCCGCTTTGCAGCACGGGGGGCCGGGGGGGGCAGGGGGAGCCCAGGGGCTCCGCAGTGCTGTTCGCTCAGCTCGCGCCAAGCTGCAGGAGAGCCTGAGATCGCATTTTGCTTGATTTTCCGTTTTTATGGGTGCTGAATGGAGACGGAGAGCGGGAGCAGCGTGCAGACAGAGTCGTTTTCCTCCAGGAAAATTGCTGGTGTGCATGGAAGGGAAAAGGGGGGTGGATGCTCGGCATCACAGAGTGGCTCTGCTGCTCCCCACGGAGCCGTGTCCCTCTCCCACCCCACCAGGGGCTGACGCAGCGCGGGGCTGGTGCTGCTCCAGCCACCCTACCCGGGGCTCGGGGCCATCTTCATTTTTCCCAGTGTCCTTGGTGCAGACGGTCTCCTCGGGCAGTGCCTGTAAATAATGGAATTAGGGAGCTAAATGAGTTTTTAAAACCCCAGCGGGGAGCGGGGAGAAGTTTGCAGCCGGAGGCAACGGAGAGGCTCCAAGCAGCTCCTGCCTTCCCCGGGCTGAGTCCTGCACCACCTGCAGAGGGGTGACAGCAGGTGACAGAGGGGTGACAGGGTGTCACCCTGCTGTGCTGGGGGCCAGGCAGCCCCTCAGCCCCCTCCTGCTTCAGCCAGGCACTGATCCCCCTAAAAATCCCCCGGCTGCCCCAGGGTTGCCCCCTGGTGCGGCTCCCCCACCTCCGCAGCAGGCAGGGATGACGAAGAGGCGATGAGCCACTAATGCACGCTCGGAAGAGATCTGATCCTGTGAATAAACCAAAAGGGGAAAAAAACGGAAAAGAAGCAAGATCCCAGGGGGGAGGCGGTGTTTGTGAATTAAAGATAAAGTGGGTGACATTTCCGCCAGCCATGTGCAGCTGCGGCACGCCGCCGGCATTGGGGGGGACCCAGCGTGGGGCCACCGAGGGCTGCATTTCCTAGGGAGGATGATGAGAGCAGCAACTTCCCCTGCTCTGACAACAGCCAACACTTCAGCTCAATCGCACGGCCGATACAGTGGCATGGCGATGGCAGGGAGCCCTGTAGTGCTGGGTGACAGCTTGCTGTCACAGCACATGTGGCGTGGCGGGGACAGGAGCAGGGTTTGGCTGCTGTGGGCGCACCGGCGGCACCCAGGGGGACAGGGGTGGTTCTGGGCACCTGGTGGGTTGCTGTGGGTGAGGGAGGGTGCAGGAAAGACAAAGGGGGGGAGAAGCAGAATGGGGAATTAGTTTTTCTAAAGCGTTTGTCAAAATGAGCAATGGAAAAGGAGCAGTGCGGGAGGCTGGGCACCGCTGGGCACCAGGCTGTGCCAGGCTGGATGAATGGTCCTGCAGCTCTGCACGGGTGGGAGAGCATCACCACCAGGGCATGGCCTGTCCCCGGGGTCACCCAGTGCCTGCCCAAGCATGGGGGTGTGGGGCAGCCCTGGAAATTGGGGTCTTTGCAGTCAGCATGGGGGCATGAGGGAAGGAACCACTGGGATGCTCCTCGGATCCCCGTGCTCTTCCCTCCTGTGTCCCCTCTGGTGGCAGAATGAGTCCTGTGGTTCGTGGTGGACTCATTGGTCCCCATACCTTAGAAAGTGTCCCTGGGGTCTCTGCTGGTGGCTCCCCAGGCGGGGCTCAGCACCCCCAAATCCCAGAAGGATGCCACCACCTCCCCAAACCCTTCCCGTGGCTTCTCCGGGCACCGTGTGGGGCTTTGCCTCCACCCCACCCCACGCTGCTCTGTGCCCTCGGAAGGGGCGAAGCATCCCCTGAACGCCGTGCATGGCAGTTGCTATGGCAACCACACATTTTTCTTGGGATTCCTAATGACTTATTGGCATTTGCAGTAATGTATAGCTTTTTATGGGGGGGGCTGTCAGAGGTTGGCTTCCCTCACCTCGGCCCCAAAGAGCGGGCGCATTCCGTGCGGTGCCGCAGCCGGGGTCGGGCTGGCGGGGCTGCCCCGCTGCTGCCCCTCTTGGGCACAGCTTCATGGGGAGCAGCAGGGACAGGAGCCCCCTGCCCACCCTTTGTACGTGGCAGGGGCCCAAATCCCAGTTTCCTTTATCCCTGGGGAGGCTGAGAGGAGGCCAGGAGGGTACGGCCACATGGGGCTTGGAGAGGAGTGGCTCTTGCAGGAGCCAGAGGCAGCAGAAAGAAGGGAACAAGAGGGGCCCCATGCACATGGGGTTTGTCGGGGCTCTGGGGTGTGGCTCCTGCTTAGGATTTCCAGCCGTGCTGGCAGGACATCCAAGGTTTCCCTTGATGAAACTCAGCCCAGAGAGAAAAAATCGATGCTCTCTTTTTTTTTAATCCCTATTTAATACCGAAAGCAATCCTTCACCCGGGTCTGTTGGGGTGGCTTAGGCACTTCCTAGCTGCTCACAAACATCTCTGAGCAGTTTGTTAGGATGGACAGGGAGCAGCAACACCGCCAGCAGAGCTGCCCGGCCCTGTCTGCCTGAAAGCACGTCTTGGACCCGGGGCTGGCCAGCGTTTGCTTTGGCAAACGCTTGGAGGCTTTTTTGGAGATTCGGAAAGTCTTCTTGCCCTCACCTGGGGCCAATTTCTGGCAGCTGAATCCATACCTGGGTCCTGAGATCAATGCAGGGCTTTCAGGCGTTTTTTTTGGCAGGTGAGAGTGTGGCTCTGAACAATTCTGCATAATTTGTTCAGAGCCACAGCCCTGCACAGCTCCCTTTCCTGGAGGGGTGCTGCTGCCTGTGTTGTGTGTGGGATCTGGAGGGTGAGCAGAGGCTGGGCACAAAGCTGCCGGCAGGGCTGGGAGCAGCTTCATGTCCCACCTGTAACGCCACCAGCATGCTCTTTGTGGCTGCCATGTCCTAAAATGCTGCCAAAACATCAGCTTTGCAATTACTAGCCAAAATGGTTCACCCTGAGCAGAAATCTGTGTGTGCAGATAAAATCCCAGGGATACTCGTAGGCTTCTAGGGTTGGTGAAAAGCTATTGCAGCACCGAGGCAGGGGGTTGCTCCCATCATTTTCCGGGTTGCCCCCAGCCCATAGCAGCTCTTGCTTTGTTTTGCTCAGGGGAGCCTCTGCCAGCCTGCCGAGGGTGGGCTGGGGAGGGCCTCGTGTCCTTAGGGCACCTCCAGGGCCACTCTGCAGGGTCCGGGGGCCCCCAGGAGCTGCTGCAGAACCCCAGCATTTCCGCAGCCCCACGGCCATAGAGGCCAGGACATGCCAGCTTGATACCAGGGAGAGACTTTCCCATAATTAGAAATTAACCTGATTTCATGGCACTTATAAGCAGTCACGTTGCCATCCTGACCTTTCTCCTGCTGAAAACCGAGCGGAGCAGGGCTGGGCTCCAGCCCCGGCTGCTCTGGCCACGTGGTGCACGTCTGATGTGACCCCAAGGGGTTGCCACCTCCCCGCCAGGCAGCCTGCTTGTGGGCACTAAACCCTGTCTGTGCCCCTACAAGCCCTTAGGGCTGCCCCTTGGGGACCTCCAGGCTCCCTTCCCTCCTGCAAGAGCAGCTTAATCCACCAGCAGAGGCACAAATAAGATGGAAACGACAAGGGGCAAGCTCGCAGGGGGCAGTTAAGTGTCGGCTGAGATGCCTGAGTGCTTATGGGGCAGTGATGCTGCTCGCCGTGCATCCACGACCACCTCCTGTCTGGGGGTTTGAGCAGCCACGTTGCAGATCCAGCACTGGGAGGAGGCTGGATGACCCCAAAAACAAGTGTCCCAGGGAGCCCATGCTGCTGGGGGCTCTGCTAGCCCTGTGAGCCTTGCTGGGGGGGCCTGGTACCACGGGGACAGAGCCAGGTCCCTGGCCTCCCGTCCCTGCCTCTGCTCTCAGCACTGCCTGGGCAGCACTCCTTGCCTGCAGCAATACTGCTTAGCTGAAGAAATATTGTTTCCAACAAGAGGCATCTCTGGAGAAATAACAGCAGACATCCCATCACGGTTTAGATTTTAATTACACTCAGGAATTCTTTCCTTTTTTTTTTTTTTTTTAAAGCCTTGTTTAATAACCTGTTCCTCCCCACCTGCCCATCCCTTCTGAAGAAAGTTTAAAGAGCCTCGATTCATCCCTCTGAAGGGACTGGCATCAAAACACTGCAGTGAGAGCATTTCTGCCCAAAGCAAGCCCGGGGTGGGAGATGGGGCAGTGGGCAGCGCTTGGCCCCAGCACCCCAGCTGCCGAGAGCTGCTTTCCCAGTGCTTTAACTGGGAGGCGACACCTTATTCCAGGGACCTGTTATTTTTTGGCCAACGCAAAGACATGGACATGTCCTCCCCAGGAGACTGCCCTCCTCTCTGTCCCCGTCAGAGCCCAAAGCTTGGGTTTGCTTCCCCACCAGTTTGCTTCGTGCCACTTGGGGGGCAGAGCTCAAAAGCCCTTGACATTGCCCCGAGCATCCCCTCTCTGCAGGATGCTGCCCTTGGCCTTGGTGCAGGTAGGAAGGGGGGAGGTTTATGGGGTGAGGTGCTCTGCAAACGTGCCAGCCCCACTGTCCGTGGCCCTCGTGCTCCTTCTGGTACCACACCATTCAGCTGGGGAAAGTCACTGGGGCTGATGCAGCACAGGCAGCATCTGCAGCCCTGCTCACCAGGACAGGGTCACCCTGGGCAGCTGCCTCCAGGTTTTAGGGACAAGACGCCTGCTGGATGGGGGCAAAGCCTTTGTGCAGGTGCCCGGTGGGTTGGGGACCCCGGGGTGTCCGAGTAGCCGGGAGCACCACGGAGCGATTGGCACTTTCTTGGGACTTCAACATCTTTGGAGAGGAAGGCTCAGGCAGCCTTTCCCTGCATGCTGCAGCTCTAGGCATGCTACTTGTTTATTTGATTAGAGGGATGCAGAAATAAATGGAAGAGAAGTGAGCATCCCTCTTCACCCCCAGCTCCTGTGCAGAACTGGCTTGATATTTCACAAAGACTCACTGTCCAGAGCTTCAGAGCTGTCTGCATCAGTCAGCCGGGCTCATGGGAGATGAGCCCTTTGAAAATCTTGTCCCAAATTGTTAACGAGCCTGTTCCTCCCGGCGGGCTGCCCTTGTTTCCTCCAACCCTAACAATCTGTGGGGTCTTCTGTATCTGCGGCTTACAACAGAGGGAAACGGTGTGTCATGGAAACGTATATCATAATTTCCTGGCATGCACCTGTCTCTCCGGCGCACACACCGCTGCAAGGCACAAACACACACTTGCGTGTATTATGAGCTACTCTTGCTGTCATGTTGTCGCAGCTCAACAGGCGTGTACAGCCCCAGGAGCTAGCGCATCCCCGTGCCCGGCTGCTGGCAGGCACTGGCAGCCGCTGCCGCAGTGCCCCCCGCTCCGTGCCGCCAGCTCCCCCCAGGCTGCCGGGGCTTCGGGAGCTGCTTGAGCCTCAGATATACGTGGGCAAACGGCCCCCCCAGGCTGGGCTGGGACCCTGTTTCCAAGGAGAGGAGCTGCGGTCCATGAGGGATGCTTTAAGTATTGCAAGAGAGGAGAAGGAGAAGGAGGAGGAGAGGGAGAAGGAGGAGGAGAGGGCAAAGGAGGAGAAGGAAACGGAGGAGGAGAGGGAAAAGCGGCCCCCCCGCCAGCGTGGTGCCTGCAGCAGGTTGCAAAGGACCCCGCTGCAGATTGCAAGGGGGGCTTGCCAGTGGGAGAGTCCTCTCCGTGCCCAGCCCGAGCCCTCCAGGCTGCGGGGCCGATGCCAGCCCAGGCTCCGCGGGGAGCCGGCACCCACGCAGGCAGCGCAGTGCCCGGGGAGCCTGCCAGCAAGCCCGAGGGTGGAAGAAGGCAGAAGCTGGAGGTCTCCGTTTCCGCTGAAATCTGGCACCTTCCCCCTCTCTGGCAGCCCCATTGGAGCTATAATTATACCTGAGCGTTCGCAGCACCCTGCACCCAAGCACCCTGGGGATAAAGGAGAGAGAAAATAAATTCGAGCAGGATGCTCTGAAGGGGTGGGCTTGACGGATGGGATCTGGGCTGACACGGCGCTCGGCCCCGGCTGCAGCGCTCCCAGTCCTATCGGGAAGGGACCTGGTGGCTGGAAGGGACATCTGTGGGCAAAGCCACCGTGCCACCTGCTGGGGCAAGGACAGTGGGTGCTCGGGTGCTCCCACTGCGGAGGTGGCAGGTCCCATGGGTGCTCCGCTCCACACCATGCGCTGAAACCAGGAGTGAGCGATCCTGCAGCTGCTCAGGGTGGGCTGTCAGAATACAGAGATGGTTTTGGGGGTCTGCAGGCCCCTGGGGGGTCCACAACCTGGTTTGAGACCCCTGTCGGGGCAGGATGTGGCTCCTGGCTGGTGAGCAGGCAGCAGCGCCCGCAGCGGTGCCGCGTCTTCGGCAGGGTTCGATGCCGGCCCACCTGGGATCGCCAACAATTAATTTCCCCAATCTGCACAATGATCAGCTTCTGAGGCTAACAATTAGCCGGTCACAAATTGTAATTGTCATCTCAGTTCTGATTTTAATTTGGCCTAATGAAGGCTAAGTGATTCCGTCTCGCTCCTCCTCCCACGGCCCCACCGCTCCCCCCACTGCAGCAGGGACACGGCGAGGGGGGGCCAGCGGCCGAGGCCCTCCCGGGCTGGGGAGTGCCGGGGAGGCAGGGGAAAACATTAATTTTTATTGTGTGCTGCTTGTTTTCAGACATCATGGCCAATAAAAGTTTTATTTAAAGGGAATTGGGTGCCTGTGTCCGTGCATTCTGGTTTGTCACAGCCTGTTAGCCTCTCCCGCTTGCCCTTTGAAGCGGGGGGCTGTCGTTTAATCTTCATTTGAAATAACGCACTGATTTTTCCCCCTTCTGATTTTAACTCACTGCTGCTTGTACATCTCTGTCTGGGCCCCCCCTCCTGTCCCCACATCCCCGCCGTGTTATCATCCACAGCACCTTTCAGATCTAGCCATGCTTCCTAATGAATTCGTCGTCTCACTGAATTGCCTTTCACTTTAATACTTAATTTAGATTGAAGAAGGAGGTGGCTGGGTCTTGAATACCAAGTGAGCTTGTGGTGTAGCTTTGGCTGGAAGTTGCGTGATGCCCGGTGGGGTCTGGATGAGAAATATCACCGAGTTTGGTGAACTTTGCAAAACTCCCCCGCTACTTTCTGCAGACCTGTGCACACAGCCGCGCTCCCCTTGCCTCCATCCTTGATGCAAAGCAAGCACCCAAATTGTCTCCAGGCTGCAGCAGCCTCGGGAGCTGTGTCTGTTTGCGTGTCGCATCGCTCAGCTCCGAGAAACCCGGCCCCCTCCTGCTCTGCATCTTCTGTGCATCTTCTGATCAGCGCAGGGCAAAGCGCTCCCGAGCTGGCAGCAGCTCTGCCACACGCAGCTTGCCCCGCTCCCAGCCCCAAGGGGCTGCGAATTTTAGCTCAAGCACCAAGGAGAGGGCTCCTTCATCCTGATGGAGGCTGAGCCTCTTCTGGGGGGAGCTCTTTAATAGCACCAGCTGAGGCTGCAGGGGGAAGGAGCTGCCTGCAAGAAGTGATCGCCCAAACCTGAATACGGCCTGAGCATCAGTTTTAGTGGCTTTGCTTTAAAGGGAAAACAGACTTTCTGTGCCCTCTGGATGAAACAGAAAGCTGGTTTCAAAGCTCATAAAAAGGCTGAGAGGTTGAGGCTCAGCGTGCCCTCGAGCCCTATGCTGGGCCTTGGCTCCCCTGCGGCATGCTGCAGCCCCGGAGCCTTTCCCTATTAAAACCCGCAGCAGCGAGCTGGGGGCAGGAGGGAGGGGAAGAGGAGAAAAAGATTGTATTAGTGAGATGAAGATTAAGTGACAGCTACATAACCAAATGTCTCAGGGAAAAACGCCATCTCCAGTTTGGGGTGGAGGGGTGGCAAGGAACTTGCGGCGAGCACGCGATGTCTCTCTGGGCCGGTTCAAGTGAAATCATGTCCTGCTCGTCAGCCTCCTGCAGCACCCAGCATGCCGCCAGCAGCATCATGCTGGGGCTTAAACCACGAGCACCCTTGCCAAGCTGTCAGCTCCGTGCAGTGGCCTGGTGACCCTGCCTCTCCTGCCACCAGATTTATGTTTTCCCATTTCTTCAGGCTCTTTCGGGAAAAGCCAGCAGCGATGCTGCCCCCAGCGTGCTCCATGGCCGTCGCCTAGGGTTAGAAGCAGCGTGCCTTGCAGACACCTTGGGCTCAGTCACTGATTCAGTTAGCTGCTTGCATAATTGAGGTCAAAGTCCGACTTGTTCGAAGCCAAAAACAATTAAAATCTGTCCTGGAAGGCCCAAAGCCCGGCACTGGCTGTATCCTTGACACCACTTTCCCTGCTTTTCCCTCCTGCATCCCTGGTACCGTGCATCCCCTCTGCTCCCCACCAGCCACCACCCGCCCCATGTTTGCACGCACTGCAGGGTCTGCAACCCGCAGGCTGCCCCCTCACCCCCTCAGACCCCAGTATCCGACCCTATTGTTCCCATGAGCGTGCCCACAGGCAGAGCAGCCCAGCCCTGCTCAGCCACGGAGGGTCACAAAAACCTTCCCAAATTTGACCGAATCGGCGTTGCGCATCTCGGGGTCATCGGCAGAGCTCCCGCTGTCACCGAGGTGATGAGTGGCAGGTCGGGGAGAGGTGACACCACTGCTGTGGGCGGTAATCAGCTAATGACGGGGGCTCATCAGGGCCAGGAGGACCCCGTCAGAGCCACCCAGGAGCCACGAGCTTAATTGGGCAGGTGCTGGGTGGCGGTGGGGGGTGCTGAGTGGTGATGCTTTGCTGCGAAGTTGGAGATGTGAAAGTCGGGCTCTGAGCTCATTAACTCCCAGCCTTGAGGGGCTCATGGCAGATATTTAGCAGCTGGTGGGAGGATCTTGGTGGCAGAGTGGCTGTGGTGAGCGGTGAGCCTGTCCTGTGCAGTTTTGGGAGCATTTCCCTGCGGTGGTTTCATTTCTGAGAGCCTCGGGCTGTAAATCTGCGTGTGCAGCCTTGGGGGAGCCTGGCCCCAACACCTGGGTGGTGTGAGGGGGAGCTCGTCCCTCTCCTCCCTGCCCCAGAGGAGGGCACTGGAACGGCAAAGTCCTTTTATTTGCTCTGCAGTATGAGGAAGAACTTGGCATGTCATTCCCAAGTAGGTTTTTTCCTTGAAAATTGTTTTTGAATTTCTCTCTTCTCTTACCACACGTACGGATGCACACACATGCCTGTATCCAGCAGCAGGCTTATTTGTTTTACAGTCCTTTTAAACCCGTGATGGCCCATCTGAAAGTTCCTCCAAAAACAGCCCCTCTCCGTGCTTCCGTGTCTCGAATGGATGAATATCTCCAGAGTCAGTCAGGCGAGGAGGATTTTCTGTGTTTTTTTTTTTTTGGAAAACAATATTTTGTCAGTCCTGACAATGGTGATAATTTGATCTCGGGCTGTTTCTTCCCCCACGAATCTCCCAGCCATGCAAGCACAGGGGGGCTCTGGCTGCAGATGTGCCCACCCTGGGGATGCTCCCAGCCTGGGGGGTTGCACCCACAGCCCTGCTCCTGCTCGCTGCAGGGCAAAGGGGCTCGCTGGGAGCACGATCGCAGCCCTGCCCCGTGCTCAGCTGCCTCTGGCCCTGGGGGGCTGCATTTCCAAGCCCCCCATCCTGCAGGAGAGGGAAGGCTCCCCGAGCAGCGAGGCTCTGCTGGAGTGCCCGGAGGGGACGCAGCTGTGCGTTTCCCTCCATCCCAAGGGCTCAGCTGCTTTGCAAGGCTCTGCCCATGCATTGCCCCTTGCTGCAGCCCCTGCCCTGGGAGCAGCCCAAGCACAACAGGGGCGTAACACCGTGCCGTGGGTGTGCCGATTGATGCCGAGCAGCTGCAGCAGCCCTGGAGGAGCACGCTGCGGTCAGGCTGGGCTGCTCTGTCAACATCTTCAGTCCCTGGTAGGGGGATAAACACTTGCCGAAGCCTTTCCCAGCTGGCTATTTTCACAAAACATGTACATGCGTAATTATCTCTAAATTCCGAGGGGTTTAAAAGCCCTTTGAGGGGAAGGACAGGGCTGCGCGACCCCTGCATCAATTAGCATGCCAGCCCTGCCCCGCCAGGTCGCCCTGTCCCTCTGCAGCCTGGCTGTGTGCTGGATCTGGAAGGGAAACTCAGGCTGTGGCTGTGCTTCAGCAAAGCTTTGCTTCTGGAGGCAGGATGCGGCCGGTTTCTCCCCAGCCATATGGACTCTGCGTGCATCCCTGCTGAACTGCCTGTGCTGTACACCAACCCGTCTCGCTGCCAAGCTGGGAACCCTTAAATAGGTGGGACGAAGGCAGCAAATGTTTCCCATTTTTCCTTCCTGTTCCTATCCGGTGCTTTTATTATTATTATTATTTTATTTCGGATCCCCTTTGAATGACAACTCTATCAAAACAGCTCATTTGGAAATGTCAGGTCCATTCTTGATAAGTCATCAGTCATGGTGATTGGTGCTGACAGACGCCCTGCAACGGTGCTGTGCTATCTAATACACTGTGCTGCAGTCTTTTGTAATATCACATTATTTTATTTATTCAGCATGGCATGAAATCTCTCCTTTAGGAAAGGGGAAGGGAAAAAAAGAAATTAACCCTTCTAGCGATGGTTCCCTTTCTGGATAGTCCATGGGGGAAGTAGCAGGATTCAGTTTTTATCTGGCATTAGCAGAGTTTGAAGCTCTGGATGTCTCTGGAGTTGAAGCAAAGGCAGGATCCTGGCTCAGAGTCCACTCGTGTTGTAGTTTGCTATCTCTTTTTATGCTGAGCCCTGTTTGCCTCGTGGGTTGCAGCTTCCCAGTGCCTGGGCTGAGACAGGGAGGAGCGCATTGGATGCAAACCCCAAATCCCCCCAAACCTGGGACTGCCCAGATCCGGCCCCCTCTGCTCCCTGCTGGGCACCGTGCAGTTATTTCTGCACCTGTGCGGGGCAGGAGGAGTGCTCGCTGATCCCAGGCTGAATCAGGGAGGAATTTTCCTGCTTTATCCAGTGCTCCACCTCTGCTCTGCTGCGTTATATGCTGGGGTTACATGGCGCTGGGTTTGCTTTCCTTTTCCATCCCATGGCCCGACAAGGGATGAGTCTGGATGTGATAGGGCTGAGATACATCCTGTGTGGTGCAGCTTTTTGAGGTCACAGCACCCTTCTTCCCACTGGAAGCACTGCGCTTCCAGTGCCACCATTTGGGGCTGGTTTGGGAACCCTGCCCCTCCCCGCTGCTGTTTCAGCCTCACGGAGCTGCCATGGGGCAGGGTCTGGCTGTGGTCCCTTGGGTGCTCCCATGGGTGCTCCCCGGGACCGGGCTGGCCATGGCGACCAGCCGGGTGGGCTGCGACCAGCGGTGCCCATCCTGGGAGCTGCTCTTCTGCATCCCCTAATCCACATCGCAGAGCCTTTGTTTGCTCTCATTAACGTGTCTGCGAAGTGCCTGATGTGTGAAATATCCTTTTTATTAGCTGGAATTGACCGGGCCGTCTGGGACTCGCGTCTGCTCCGCTTTCAAGGCCAGGACTCTGCAAACCAACCTGGGGTTGTCTTGCTCGGTTTCTGGTGGTGTCATCTCTCAGGCATCTCTCCTCCTCCCTGAAACCAGACTGGGACAAGCCATGGTGTCACCCATGGGTGCTCTCCTTTGAGGACCTGCAGAAAACATCTTCCAAATGAGAGCAGCGAGGCAGAGGGGTCTGCTAGAGCATTTGCCCCTGCCTTCAGTGCTGGGGCAAAGAGCTGGAGTGCTCCTGGATTTTCTGCTTTAGGGATTTATCTGTTTTTCCTGGGTCCCCTCAGACTCCTGGGGCTTTCCCCAGGCGGTAGAGGAGCTCAGCAGCTGTGGGAAATCCCTCCCAAGATGAAAGCTGGGTGGGAATTTGAGGAGTGGGAGCAGCCCGCGCAGTGCCTCAGCCCACGGGGGACGTCTCGGTCTCCTTTCTTTTCTCTCCTCCCCCACCACTTTCTCTCTATGTTCATTTTCATCCCCCCATAGCCCGAAAGCACCAGCACAAAAGGCCATTGACAGGCAGCAGACTGCAGACTTAAGCCCCTTGCGGGGGCTGCCAAGCAGAAGTTAAAGCTTTGGCTTCCTGGCCAGCCTGGCCGAGGCCAAGTCCCCCCTCCCAGGAAGATGCACGCCCCGGCTGCTGGCCCCTCAACTGCTTCCTCTCCTCCCATTCTGGTGCTCCCATGGCCCCGGGGAGTTGTGTGGCAGCAGCGGTGTCAGTCATGGGAGCCTGCCACCAGAAAATGCCAGGAAATAGCAGAAAAGGTGCCCTGCTAATGGCACAGTGACATTACTGTGCAGGATGCGAGGCTGCCTCCGCTGTGCCCCACTCCTGCCCCACACCAGGCTAAAAACATGGCCAGGCCCTGCCCAGGGCACCGTGGGGCTTGGCAGGAGAGAAAGGGGCTGGAGGGGGAAATGAAGGGCACACGGAGAAAGGTGTTACTGCTCCTGTGCTTTGTGGCTTTGCTGCCTGCACTGCTGCAGCTCCGACTGCTCTGCACAGCAGGGCACAGAGCAGCCACCTCCTCCTGGAGTGGGATGTTTGTGGGGCCATGCGGGCAGCCCGGGGCTGTAGGGAACTGCCAGCCACTCTGCAGCTTTTGGGGGCACAGAGGTGACCCATCACATTCCCCCTTCTCCGTGCTCCTGTTCGGTGCCTGTGTGTCGGAGCAGGACCTGGCTCTCCCTGCTCCCAAGCCTCGGACTTCGGTCCGTGGCGAGCTCATTAGGAAAGACCTGGAGGTGTTTTCCAGGCAGTTCAGGAGCTCGCTTGAATAATTGAACAGCACGGTGGGGAGGAGGAACGGGGGAGCTCATTACAGCGCCGGGGCTGTTTGTCTGCCGGCCGCAGCACGGCGGTGCCAGGCACAGGCTCTGCCTGCGGCACAGCTCCCTGCTGCCGCGCGGCGCTCACCGCTGCTGCGCACACCGGGTTGGGGAAGAAAACCATTGTTTCGTCCTCCAACCCTGGCAGGCTGGAGGTAAGCCTTGCGAGCAAGGTCCTGGTGTGAAAATGCAGTGGAAAAAGGGCACGGGGTGGGCACGGCAGCAGCTCCCCAGAGCATTTCCCCAAGGGTGAGGGTCCCACGCGGGCTGCGGACCCACGGAGCCCATGGGTGGGAGCCCAGGGTCCTCATCCTGCCCGCAGGGAGGTGCTGGGCGCCACTCTGCTCTGAGCTTTGTTGATCGTAGATAGCATTTTCTTAAGCCTCCGGGTGATTAAGAAGCCAAATGGCATTTGAAGCCCTGCAGGAGGCTCTCAGAGGCTCAGCGATGGCTTTTGCAGGGTGAAGGGCTCTAAATTAGCTGTTGCCACTCAGGAGGAGGAAGATCCGGGAGATAGCTCGCTGGAAACAGTGACGGTGCAGCAACAGTTGGAAAGGGCAAATGGCAGGCGGGGATTACTGGGAAGAAATAAAGCAGCAGAGCAGAGCCAGGGGAAGTGCCTGCGGTCAGCAGCAGCCTCTCCTGCCAGGGTGGAAGGGGCTACTGTCAGTCCTTCCCCACCCTGCCTCTCCCTCTATCATCCCCTCTCTGCCAGGGATGGGCTGGATTTGGACTTTTTGAAATGTGAACACGAGGAGGAGGAAGGGGTTTGCACTGCAGAGGCCGCGCACAGCCGGTGTTCAGCGCCTGCTGCAGCCTGGGGATGGTGCCAGTCATCTGAGAAGCATCCAAAAATGCACTGAGATGCTGTCCAATGCAGCAGGGATTTTTGTTAGGGACTCAAAATTTACAGAACAACATACAGCCCAGCTACGATCTTAGGCTGAGAATCCATTTTCCCAGCCTCTAATTTATTCTGGCCAGCCAGAGCAGTGACCAGCCAGCTTTGCCACTTTGCTTTTGCTGGCCATTTACATATGCCCAGGTTAACCCTGAGACCTGGAGACCAGCCCAGCGATTCTCAGGGATAAAACCAGGTGACTCCAGGGCTCCCCAGCCAAAAGGAGAGAGCTGTGGGCTGCTTACCCCCTGTAATGGGCCTGGGGCTTCCCGAAGATGAGGGAAAGTGTGGGTGCCTCTGTGCACGGCCCCGCGGGACCCTCGGAGGCTGGCAGAGAAGCCTTGGGCATTTGTGAGTCCTTTTCGGAGGCGGGCAGAGCTGCTGTAACCCTTCCAGAGCCTGGAAGCAGAGAATAGGAACAACAGGCTTATTTCCCAGCCCTCCTCTTTAAAAAACATCCAAAGCCGAGGGGGAGAAGCATCCAGATAAGGAGCGGGCACTGCTCCTGCCCACCGGCTCCGGGTGGATCAGAGCGATAGCGAGGTGCAGCCAGCGGAGCTGTTTGCTTTGCACACTCCCCAGCAGCTTTTTTATCTCCTGGCTTCCTCCTAGACAAGCAGAAATAACGCTATCATCCTCCCTGCCAGGAGAGATGTGGGAGAAGGCCCAGAAACAGCATCCCTGCATCTCCCTGCACAAAACACGGCTTAACCGAGGAAAGAAACACCCAGAAAAGTCAGCAGAGCAGCAGCCCCAAATTGCTAGCTTCAGAGTCTGTTCCCTGCCTTGCGTAAACGTTTTTTTGGGGATGAAAACCCCAAATTGCAGCTCAGGGCTGGAGCGTGGCTTTGCCCCTCCGGCAGGTGCCTTTGCTGCCGATGCCGGGGAAGGCAGCAGCTCCAGCACGGGCTGCAGGGACCCACAAGGGGTTTCCCACCCGTCCCCCCACGCCACCACCCCCCTTGCCCCCGTTTTGTTTGTTTGCTTTGCCGGGGCTGAGGCTGCAGAAAGGACAGGGCGGGAGCATCCTCCCATCCCTCGAACCAGACAGCGAGGATGCGGAGCTGCATAATACGACAGAATTTAATAAAACGCCTCAAACAGGCAAAGTTTTTCCTTTGCCAGCTGCTTAATTAAATTGCCTAATGCTGTTTGCGATCACAGCACAAACTCCTGTGTTTAAAGACCACAGCGTTGCCATGGCACTAACCCGGCGGATGGTGCGGGGCCGTGACAAAGCATACAGATGAGGGATGCTGGGGCCGGTGCGGGAGGCTCGGTTGCCACGGTACCGGGGGGGATTCGGCGGATTGTGGTTATTTATTTATCAGGTTATTTTCTGACGCGGCGGCAAACTCCTCGCCAAGGTCTGTGGCGGGATCTTTGCTCTGAACGGAGCAGCGGCTTTTCCATCCCAAGGGCTCGAAGCCGCTTGTTCGGAGATGCGAGCGGTCCTGGCCCCATTGGTCAGGGCAGAAACAGGAGGCATTTGGTTTCCTGAGATATTGCCTAGCATAACAGGTTTGTAAGGACTCAGCACCTTGGGAGAACAAGCCTGAAGTGCTTTGCTACAGCCCCAGAATAGGGCTGAGATAGGGATGGAGAAACCCTTACCCCCAGCACCACGTTGAGCCACCCACGTCCCTGGGAGCTTTCCATGGGCAGCGGGGGCAGATTGGAGCCCCCGGGGAGCCGGGTCCTCTGCCAGGTCTCCAGCCAGGCAGGGTGCTGAGCCCTCCTGTGCTCTGTTCTCCCTTGGTGCAGTTTTTCTTCTTGTGCCGTGTGTCTCTCCTGTGCCACCGCTCTCCATCGCCCTTGGGGTCTGGGAAGGAAACAGCCCTGGCTGGGGCTTCGTGGCCATAGCCGATTTGGAGGAACTGCTGCTTCCTGTGACAAAGTGAAGATTTGGGTGGATGTTGGGCCTCCAGGCTTCCTCACTCAAGCATCAGGTATTTCACAGAGGAATTCTTGCCATTTTCTGCGCCCGTATCAGCTGCAGCCAACTCGAGATGCCAGCAGAGGCATCCCTCCGGCTGCCTGGCTGGGTGTCACCAGCCCCAAATCGCCCCATTCCTGCTCCATCCCCTGTGGTGCTCGGTGCCACCGGGCAGCTCCTACACCAGGAAAACCTTCCCAGAGCCTCAGGGACACTTGAAGGATTTACTTCGTTTTCCCTATGCCCAAAGAGTTACGTCTCTGTACCATCCATGCCATCATTAGCCCCAGATAATGAGTTGATCTCTGCAGCTTAATTGATATTTAATGTCAGTTATTGTATGTTAAACAGTGGATCATTAAAAACATTTATTCAAGATTAACAGCTATCTAATAGATACCATTAGGATCAGAGTTATAGAAGTGGCTAATCCAGGATGCGTGGGATTTAGTGATCCCCTGGGATGTATTTACCATACTGTACCCGTGCTTTTAGATCTACCCTCAGGCTGGCCCGATCCTGCACTCCGCACAGCCACACAACCCCAGTGGGGATCCAGCTCCAGCACTTTTAAAAATGCATTTAAAAATGCTTTTTAATCCCCCAAACCCCAAAGTGGTGCTGGACGTGGGAACGTCGTGCACGTCCCCTGCCTGGTCCCCAGCTGCATCGTGCTGACACGGAGCTGTTGGCTGCTCCTCCTTCCCTTCTCCCCGCTGGGTTTCAATGCATGAACAGCACCCAAACACCTCCAGCTCGTGGTGTTGTGCGTGTGGCAGTGCCAAAATCCGTGCTCCCTGGGCAGGGCATGTGACAGCTCTGAAGGCAGCGTGGCCCCAGAGCCAGCCTCTTAATGCCAGCCGTTGCAGCAAAGCCCTGCAGAATTTAATACAGCGTCTCCTTCCTGATAAAAAAGTGATATAGGATGTTTCAGATAACAGCAGGGTACCTTATTTCAAAGTTTTATAAGTAATTGATACAGAACCCTGTAACTTCTTGTTGATTTTAATCACTGATAAACCCCGTGAAGCTTTTATACAAAGATTTAAACAGGGGAGACGTGCCCTTAGCCCATGGGGACAAACTGCACTGGGTGCCACCAGGGGAATGCTGACCCCAAGCAGCTGGGGCTGAGAAACTGCCCCCAGATTCGTTTTTTTGGGGGTACAGCAGGGCCGTGCGTGCAGGAGGGGTGCACATCTGGTCTGTTATTGATGTCTCAGTGTGCAGAGAGGGTCCTACCCAGGCCATGTTGGGTGCATCTCAGGCTGCAAACCCCAAAAGCCGAATGGAGCCATGCCCCAGTGTGTCCCCATCACTCCGGATCCCACTCGGGCTCCCCACCGTGGCACCTCCTCCCAATGGCTGGCTGCAGACTGGAAGCATGCCATTGAAAAGAGCAAAAGGCAGCGGGGGCGGGGGGGACACGGGGATTCCCCTCAGCATCTGGCTGCCACTTCTCCTCTGCCTGCGCGGGAGCTGGCAGGACCACCGGCGGGGACTTGGCGGCTGCCCGAGCGCAGCGGCGTGGGAAAGCTTTGGGAGCGAGAGCCGTGTCCAGCTGCCGCCTGCACCTCTTACTTAAAACTGTCACCCCCAAATGACAAGGGCTCCGCAGGAGATCTCGGCTTGCCAGGGTGTGGAATGGGTTGGATGGGGCAGCTGCTGCCCCTTGGGGACATCGTCAGGGGACAGCTGCTGCTTGCAGAGAGATGCTTGGGCCACGCAGTCAGGCTTTGCCCAGACCAGAAGCAGGCGGGGAAGCCCCCTCGGGGTGGCGGGGGGTTCTCCATCACCTCCTGCCCCACAGCACTGCCACACCAGGGAAGCGTCGGCCCCTCTCACTGCTGCTGCTGCTAAGGGAGAGGGAAGGGCAGGCGAGCACGGGCTCAGCTGCAGCCATTTATCTCCCGAAGCCGGGCTATTAGACAGATGACAGAGGGAGAGAGGCAGCCAGTGCAAGCACTGAGACCAAGGCTCCTTCCACTTGGTGATTTATCTCCTGGCTTCATCCAGCAAACTTGCTGATGAAAAGACTCTTCCCTTCTCTGTGCCTCATCAATTCTCATTCTCATTGCTTTTCTATTTTTTTTTCCCCTCTGGGCTTCTGCTGCCTTTTCATGCAACCGCACTCCCCATCCCTGGCTCCGCGCACCCTCTCCCCTGCTCTCTCCACCTCGTCTCCCATTCTCTGATTTTCTCTTTGTCCATTGCTTTCTCCTTTTCATCTCTGGTCCCCCTTCTTTTTCTTTATATCCATGTGTTGCTTTCACTCCCCCCATTCCTTCTCATTCCCTCCACCCGTATTTCTCCTCTGCATCCTCCTCTCTGTCCCTGGGCACATCTGGCTGGGGTGGAAACGGCCTCCTTGGGCTCTCAAGCGGCTCTGCAAACAATCTCATGGGCTTATGGCAAATTCAGGACGAGAAGCTCGGGGCTGACAGCACGGTGCTGTGACCACCCCATGGCAGCATTTTTGGCAGAAACTGTGCCTCTGCTAGTGAACCTGCTGCTGATCCCTGGTCTGAACCTTCTCTTGTGAGAACTGCCAAGAAAATCTGGGTCTCTGTCTGCACGGGGGAACTGAGCAGGAGAAGGTGACTGCACAGACAGCGTGAGCCTTCTGGAAACGGCTGCACAGCCTTTCTGCCCGTGATGGAAAGCAGCTTCTGAGGACTACGGGGAAGAGCCAAGGGTGCTTGGTACCGTCTGGGGCACTGCCTGGCTGGCCCTGGCACTTTGCATTGCATCTCCTCACTTGCAGAGGAGCAGAAATACCTCCTGAGCTGGTGAGGTACCCCAGCACCACCGCATTGCTGGTGCTTAACATGCCGGTGGAGCATGCCACCCCCCAGCCCATGCATCTGGGCATTTCTCCCCCTTTGTGGGGAGCCTTGAAGGCAGCAGGCACAGAAATGTCTTAGGGAGGCCAAGGAATTGGGTAAATGCTGGGAAACTGTGGCCAGAAGCAAGCAGCATCCTCCGTGTAGGGAGCGGACTGGGATCCTGTGGGGGAAATAAGAAAACTGGGGGCATTTTCCCTTTCCCAGTGTACCGGGACACTGCAGCAAGTGCTCAACCCCTGGCTCTACATCTCTGGGAAAAAAATAAGCTCCCTCCAAGCAGCAATGTCACCGAGCAACCAAACTCCGTCCAAGCAGCGACATCAGCCACATCCCGAACCTGAACTGTCAATTCGCTACCCTCAAATTCCGGTTTCTCTCAGATTTTCAGTGTGTTTCAGCGCCCTGGGTATGTTTTGAGTGAAACCAAGAACTTTAGCTGTTGTAGTTGTGGGTTTTTTTTCCTGATGAAGAGCTGCAGTTGGGACCTTGGGGCTTGTGTGAGCAGGAGCACACGGCTGGTCCCTTTGAGAGCTCAGGTGGCATCTCTGATGGAGCCAGGAGAGCCAAGCAGAAAATTACATTTTTTCCTGCAAATTCCGATCCTTTTGCTTACGGAAACACTTGGGCTGTTGGAGCATCATCCTGCATGCATGACTTTCCAAGGCCAGCAGTGCTGCAGCCCCATCCATGCTGGGCACGAGCGAAAAACCCAGCGGTGGAGGCGAAGCCTGTGCAGAAATCACTGGAGAGCAGAGCTGGGGAATCTTCCTGTGAAATGGAGGTTGAAAAAAGTGCTTTTCTTCTGGGCTCTTCTTCACAGCCATAAGGAAATAAAAAAAGTATTCCTCCATATTATTATTTTTTTTTAGGGAAAAAAGATTCTATAATATTTTAATGGCTGGAGAGATTTACAGCCACAGAAATGCCTCTGCACTTAAAAAGAAAGATGAGGGTCCATGAGAAAGATGCAGAAATCAATACAGCCTTCCTCTTCTTTAATGCTGTTTCTCCAGGAGATGGTTTAAAAGCCAATGCCCTCACAGCGGGCAAGAAGGGAAGTGTGAGGGATCAATTCTGGCACAGGGCTTGGAGGAGTCGATGCTGAATAAACTTTGCTTGGAAGCCCTTTAAGGGAGGACAGAGGGGTGATAAAATACAGCTGCTCGGAGAGAAACTTTCTTTTCCCACTCTGGCTTCTTTTTACTGTTTTTCCTGCTGTGTGAGAGTCTTTTAAGACAGGGAAAAGCTTTGGGGCTCGGTTTGATTTGTGTCAGCATGGGTCAGGAGTGCAGCAGCAGATCGGAAAATCAAAGGTGGGGATGAGGCCGGCTCCAGCTCCTGCTCCTGCTCTGGCAGGAGATGCCAGGATCGCACCCAGCGTGGACGGGGTTAGGGAGCTTCTCTATTCCCCCAGGAGCCTCTAATGAGCCTGATCGGGGATTCCTGCTCCCGGGAAATTGGGTCTCGCTAGGGCTTTAAGAGGAGCCAAAGGGCTGGGGTGATTTTTCCTGGAGGAGAGGCTGCTCCAGGGCGTGAGGCTGCTCGCTGAGGGGCTTCTCCCTCCTTCTGCCCCTCTGGTTTCCTCTGCTGAAGACGTCCAGAGGTGAGAGCAGGTTGGAGGGAGGCAGGGGCCAGGCAGCCTTGCCCAGGGAGCAGCTGCCTCGGGTTGGGCTTCCCCGTGCCAGGACATCCCGCTGTCCCCTCTGCTGCTGGCCACTGCTGGCAGCGCAGCCCACCAGCTGCTCCTTGCCTGCTAATGACCTAGCAATTCTGCTAACGGAGAAGCAAAAGAGGAAGAAGGGGGCTCAGAAGGGTCTCTGGAGATGTTTTGTTTTGCTATGGTGCTCTGGATGCCACAACCCTGTTGTGCTCACTTACTGCTCCTTCTGACAAGCCTGGCTTCCCACTCAGCATCAGCCCTCTGTGCCCCCAGTGTCCTCAGTATCAGCTTCTTTAAACCTTAAGGTCCAAATATGCACAGAGGTAGGGGTGCTGACTGCTGTGCTAGCGCAGGGTGAGATGGGGCTGAGACGTCCAGGGGGCTGCTGGTAGCCCTGGGCAGAGCAGTCAGGGGCCAACACCTGAATCTCTTGTGCTGGGGGGGGCAGGCAATGCTACGGATGTAAAAGAGATTAAATGGACAGGTTGGTCTGTCTTGGGGAGGGTGCTGGAGCTCCTGCGCACAGCACTTCGCCTCTCCAGTGATTACTGCTTGTGCAGAGTCTCCCCTAACACAGCTTCTTGTCTGGCCTCTTTCAGGAATGACCTCGAGGAGCAGCCTGGAAGACACAGCAGAGCCCCGAAATGAGCCATTTGGGGAGGAAGAGGAGGCGAAGCTCTGATTAGAAGACCAGCCCTGCGCGGGGGGTTATGTGCTCTCGGCGGGGGGAGGCAGGCAGGGCAGCCGGCAGCGGGGGCTGATCAGTGCGAGGGCTTCCCCCAGGGGCACCTTCTCCTGTGGACGCCGTGCCCACCTGCAGTCGCCCCATGCCCTGCTCCAGATGCTCCCCATGAGCCTTTCCTGCCTGGGAAGAAGCCAGTCCCACCAGCCGAAAATGAGACCCTTTCGAACCAGCTCGCTCCTGCTCTGTGTGGTGGCCGCCGCCGCCATCCCCATCGTGCCCTGGAAGGTGAAATGCCCGCCGCAGTGCGTCTGCCAGATCCGGCCCTGGTACACCCCCCGCTCCGTCTACCGGGAGGCCGCCACCGTGGACTGCAATGACTTGTTCATCTCCGCCGTGCCCAAAGACCTGCCGGAGGGGACCCAGACCCTGCTCTTGCAGAGCAACAACATCGCCAGGCTGGAGCAGAGTGACGTGTGCTATCTCAGAAACCTCTCCGAGTTGGACTTGTCGCAGAACAGCTTCTCCGATGTCTGGGACTTTGGCCTGAAGAGCATGCCGCAGCTGCTCAGCCTGCATCTGGAGGAGAACCAGCTGGCTGAGCTGCCCGACGGCAGCTTCCCCGGGCTGGGCAACCTGCAGGAGCTCTACCTGAACCACAACCAGCTCCGCAGGATCGCTCCCCACGCCTTCGCAGGCCTCGGCAGCCTCCTGCGCCTCCACCTCAACTCCAACCAGCTGAGGACGGTCGACAGCCGCTGGTTCCAGATGCTGCCCAGCCTGGAGATCCTCATGATCGGAGGCAACAGGGTGGATGCTATCTTGGATATGAATTTCAGGCCCTTGTCAAACCTGCGGAGCTTGGTTTTGGCCGGGATGAACCTGAGGGAGATCTCAGACTATGCGCTAGAGGGGCTGCGAAGCCTGGAGAGCCTCTCTTTCTATGACAACAAGCTCATGAACGTCCCCAAGCGGGCCCTGCAGCAAGTTCCTGGCCTCAAGTTCCTGGACCTGAACAAAAACCCCTTGCAGAGGGTCAGGCAAAGTGACTTCACCAACATGCTGCACCTCAAGGAGCTGGGGCTCAACAACATGGAGGAGCTGGTGTCCGTAGACAAGTTTGCCTTGATCAACCTCCCCGAGCTGACCAAGCTGGACATGACCAACAACCCCAAGCTGTCCTTCATCCACCCCAGCGCCTTCCACCACCTGCCCCAGATGGAAACCCTCATGCTCAACAACAATGCCCTAAGTGCCTTGCATAAGCAGACGGTCGAGTCCCTACCCAACCTGCAGGAGATCAGCATCCATGGCAACCCCATCCGCTGCGACTGCGTCATCCGCTGGGTCAACAGCACTGAGAACCGCATCCGCTTCATCGAGCCCCAGTCCACGCTGTGCGCTGAGCCCCCCGACCTCAAGAGGAGGCACATTCGGGATGTCCCCTTCCGGGAGATGACGGACCGCTGCCTGCCCCTCATCTCTGCCCGGAGCCTGCCCTCGCACCTGGAAGCGGTGGACGGGGACGACGTCTCCTTGCACTGCCGTGCCCTGGCGGAGCCAGACCCGGAGATCTACTGGGTCACCCCCTCGGGGGTTAAGCTGGTCCCCTATGTGGAAGACGGGCGCTACAAGGTGCACCCCGAAGGGACGCTGGAGATTGCCGGGATCTCGGCTCAGGAGGCTGGGCTGTACACCTGCGTGGCTCACAACCTGCTTGGGGCGGACACCAGGAGTGTCAGCGTGACGGTCAACAGCTCCTTCCCGCTCAGCGAGGCCAGCCTGGAGCTGGCAGTGGTGGACGTCCAAGCCTACCACATCCTGGTAGCCTGGAAGCCGCATCTCAACACCGTCTCCTCCAACCTCACCTGGTCCAGCTTCTCGCTCAGCTCCAACTCAGACATGACCAACGTGGCCCGCATCCTGACAGGGACCCACGCCTACAACATCACCCGGCTCCACCAGAACACGGAGTACTGGGCTTGCCTCCACGTGGCCTTTGTAGACTTGCAGGCCAAGGTGGCTTGCGTGAACGCCAGGACTAAAGAGGCCACCCGCCGCTACGGGCCCCTGGGGGACAGGCAGAGCCTCCTTACCCTGCTGGTGCTCTGCGTCCTGCTGCTCGCCGCCGGCCTGGTGGCTCGCTGCGGCCTCGGGGACGAGCCCAGGAGGGCAGGGGAGCTCCCGCGGGACGCAGTGGCCGTGCGCGTGGTTTATCCCCACCTCGCCCCACACTGGGCTCGGGGGCCTCGTGGCGGGCAGCTCCTGGCCGTGGAGGTGCAAGCGGCACCCCTGGACTCCTGAAGGCCCCGCACTGCTGGGGCTGACCATGGGGTGGTTTGGGGTGGGGAGGGAGAAACTATTTTTTACCAAAAAAAAACAACAAAAAACATGAAACAGAACAAAGTAAACAAGACAAGGAGGGATTTCATGGACTTGACCAAGAGACAAAGCAGCGTGGTAGATGGACAGGAGCAGAGCTGGCCACGGGGCTTGCAGAGCTCCTGCAGGGTCTGGATCCATGTGTAGGGTCTGGATCCAGCAGACATCCCATCCTGGGACAGCTGGGATGTTCTCGGCAGGGTCCGGCCCCGAGGGGACAATGCCCCAGGTGGTTGAAGAGCCATAGGGGTGAGCAGCAGATCACCCCTTCCCCACGCACCCCGGCACCCCATGGCACCCCAGCGGGGTCAGCTCCTTTGCTGGACAGTCCCTGTTTTGGAAATACAAAAAAAAAAAAAAAAAAAAAAAAAAAAAAAAAAAAAAAAAAAAGGGGGCCTTTCCCTTTGGGATACGTTCTTTTTTGTTTGTTTGTTTTTTTCTTGTTTTTTTTGGGGGGAGCACTCAGATAATCAGCCAGAAACCCATCCCAAGGTCCTTCCTGCATCCCTGTCGTTTGTTTGCTGCCATTGACCAGAGGAAAGTGGAGGAGAAGGAGGTGACTTGGGCAAAAGAAACGGGAGTGACGGTGGTGATGTATGGCTTAATTGGCATCCCTGTGGGGCTGGCAGGTTTCTGCCAGGAGTCAGCCCCATTTCCAGCAAGTGTAATCTCATGGCTATTTGGTAAATTTATGTGGATAATATTACCAAAAAAAAAAAAAAGAGGGGGGAGGAAGTCCTTGCTTTTCTGCTTTTGTTTAAAAAAAAGATATAATAATATTAATCCTTTGCACACTGGTGTGCATCTAAAAGGCTTCAGAGTAGCAAACTTTGCTTCAGATGCAGAAGTGGAGGGGCCCCATGCAGGCCAGGCCAGCCCCCGTCTGAGAGCATCCCTGCAGGAGGTGAGGATGTGGGATCTGCTCTCCCATGCTGTTGCTGCTTCTTTCTCTGGTAAGCAATTAAAATTACAAATGGAACGGATCAATGGGCAGCTCCAGCCCCCTGGCCTGTGCCAAACAGAGGGATGGGGTGACTGCAAACCAGCAAGGCTCACAGGGGCCCTTCCCTCCCACTCGATGGGCACCAGTCCTGCCAGCGATGTTCCTGTTGTGGGTTAAGACCACGAGCCGTTCTCTTGCTTGGGCTTACTCCTAGTCCCTGTACATTAGCAGTGAGGATTTGGGGTCAGTTTAACTGCAATCCTACACAAAACGTGCCTTTGCCAACACACACACAGCCAGCCCTGAGAGACCCTGGTGCAGCCCAGGAGCCAGGGGTGCACCCAGAGCCCAGCCAACACCTCACCTGTGGGTCCTTCCATGGGAAAGCCCAAGAAAAAACAACCCAGACAGAGCTGGGGGGCCGAGGGGGGCCATAGGGTGTGGGCGCCCCAAGAGGTTACGTCTTGGCACAGATGTGGTGCACCCTCGGGCACAGCTGGTGCGATCGCTGCGTGCAGGGGGCTCTGAAGGCACCAGAAGATCCTGACGGAGGAAAAAGCTGCGTGAAGTCCTCATTCATCTCCCAGCCAAGGCGAGTTAGTTCCCTGCTGCATGAGCTCCGCGCTCAGCCAGGCACACGATGCGGCTTCGGCGCCTTCGCTGGGTAATTATTTCGGAGGGTAACGGCTCTCCCCGGCCCCCGTTCGGCATTCACCAAAGCACTTCAGCATGTGTTTAGGACCCAGCAAGATCTCCAGGGGCCCCAAGCACACGCTGAAACTTAAGTGCATGCTTAAATACTTTGCTGAATTAGAGGCATCGTCTGCTTTGAACGCTCGGCTGCTGAGCCCCAGCCCTGCCAGCGGAGCTGCTCCGGTGCGCAGCGCTCGGTGTTTGCAGGCTCAGGGCCTGAAATAGCCTCTCTCCTCAGCCTTCTTTACCGTGGGGGGACTAAAACAGAATATATTCCCTACAGTTCAGCTAAATTGGAGCTACAGCCCATGGAAAGAGTTGCTGAGAAATTTCCCCGGTGTAAGCACATCTCTGATTTAATCCTGCTTGCCTGCCCCTCCGCCGTGCACAACGATCTTGTTCGCAGTCCCTGCAGAAACATCGCCAGCTCCCAAACAAAGCCAGCACCGAGCCCTCACAAGCTGTAATTTTGTAGGTGTAGAGAAAAAGCCTCTTTGATCATGGTTATCGTGGCTGCTGCTGCCATGCTGGGACGGGGGTGAAGGTTCAGCTGCTGCCGGGATCAGCTGCTCCGATCTCAATGCGATGCCTGCAAACCAGAGATTAAAACGCAAGATATGTGCAATTGATTTTATTTCCTTTGAAACCGGAGTGACCCCAGGAGCACCGCGTGGTGTGGTCAAGCTGGGACACCTCACTGCACCCCCAGCCCATAGGGGGCACCAAAATCCCTCTCCCCAAAACAGGAGCTGCCCTCGAAGCGTTTGTATTCCCTCTCCGATTGGCTTTTTGGACACCAGCTGGAGAGCACCGTAGGTGCCTCATGCACTATTCGGTGTTGCTAATAGTTATTATTAAAGCACCAAGCAGCTTTTCCTGGGTGCTGTGCTGGATGAGATGCTTCAGAAACCTTTGTCCCCCATGCCAAAGCCCCTGTGGGGCCTGCAGAGCTGGAGCAGTTTGGGGCAGCACCTCACTGCTGCAGCCCCTGCTGGAGGACTCCAGGGAGACACGAGCCTCTGGTACCAGCCCCACAACACATCTCCCCCTCCACATCTTTTCTTGCAATTTCCAGCTCTTGACTGGGGGCATCGGGCCAGAAATGAACTTCTCCAGGTGAATTGTGGCTTTGCAAA
The DNA here is from genome assembly GCF_009769625.2 of Cygnus olor. Lineage (NCBI taxonomy): Eukaryota > Metazoa > Chordata > Aves > Anseriformes > Anatidae > Cygnus > Cygnus olor. Next base: position 3,048,462 of record NC_049192.1, read on the forward strand.
ATTTTATAGGGATCATAATTGGGACTCAGATCTCCTCCTCTGCTTGGAGGCTGAGTCTTGCAAGTGGAAAGCAGCGTACGAGCCAGGGGGTTCTCGACTCAAGGGCTCTTTAATCTACCACCCAAAGTCATGGCAAGGTCCAGGGCTGGAAGATGGAGAAATTCAAATTAAGAACAAGACGTCTTCTTTTATTTTAACCACAGAAGTAATTAACTGCTGGAGCAGCTTTACCAGTAGTGGGGGGCAGCAGCCTCCATTTCCAAGCATCACACAGGAATGCAGCTCTTGAAGGGATGCTCTAGTGAAGAGAATCCCAAATGTCTCCAGCCCAGGAGAGTGCTGCCAGCACCCAGTGTCCCTCCTGGCTGCTGCTGGGGGGCCAATGGGGCAGGGGGTGGCAAATGGGGATGGCCTCCATCAGCTCCCGGTCCTCCTTCTCCTCCATCCATCTGGGATGGGAAAGGCTTGGTTGGGAAATGCTTCCCCAGCCTGGCCCGTCAGGTCTCCCTCTGGGCACTGATTTTTTTCCCCATAAACCACTTTGCCTTAGCTGCTCATCAGGTTTAATTTCTCTTTTTTTTTTTTTTTTTTTCCTTCTGTTACCTTCACTTTGAGGATAGCAGTAAAAGTCCTAATTTCTGCTTCTTTTGCCCTCCGTGCCTCCTCCTCCTCCTCCTCTTTCTCCGTGCAAACAACATCGTGGATCTCATATGCAACTGAGCTTCTCCTGACAAAGCCAACCGAGAACATTGCGTGCCAGACTCTATTTTAAGCACCTAATAAAACCCGTTTTTGGAGTGGCTCCATTATTGTGTCCTTCTTTTGCAGAGCCCTGGTACCTGCGGATTGATCCACTCCCGGTGCCCATTGCTGGGCAGCCTCCCTGCCCTCATCCCTGCCCACACCAAAGCTTTTCAGGCTCCCGAGGAGCACCAAGGGCACGTCATTATTAGTTCGTTAGAGAATCAAAGCAGGCCTCTCCTCCAGCACTTCCTCAAGAATGATTTAAATTAAAACACCCAACCTCCCTGGGAAATGTCAGCAGCGTTATCCATATGCATGATGCCATTAGGATGAAGCAGGTGCTGCTTTAAAAACCTGCAGGAAAATCTCCCTGTCAATCTCCACGGCAGGCAGCTCTCCCTACCGAATGCTCCAGCACTTCTCCCCCTCCCTGCTTCATCGCTGCTCTGCAGGTGGGGAAACAGAGGCACGGAGCCACTCGGTGACTTGTGGTGGCACCCAGGTTCCTGGTCCCCTTCTTCCAAGCGCACACCTGTGGCAGAGGACAAGCACTTCCCTGGCCTTTACTCACAGGAGTAACCAAAGGAAGGCAGAAGCAGCCAAGGCAATTGTTACGGAGGAGAAATTTTGCAGCTCGATCCTTTCCCTTGGCCTTTTGCAGCCTCTCTGCCCAAGCCGCCCACTGAGTAAACGGGTTCAGCTGTGTTCAAGTGGGCAATCGAGGTGGAAATCAGGCTGATGGAGAGCAGCAGGACAGTGGAGGCAGCGTGAAGTCAGCTTTGAGCAGTCTGAGGGCAGGAAAGCGCTGACCTCCTCGGGGGGCTGCATTGCAATTAGCTGCTTTGCCTAATTTCAGGTCCCTGCAGCCTTGGCGAGCTGTCCCCAACCTACTTGTGCTCAGCGTTTTGGGGAGCTCGGCTCCCTCCCAGCACCGGGGTGCTTGGGGCCGTGGCTTGAATTCATCCCCTGCTGCAGGATGTCCCTGGAAGAGCAAGGGCTTGGGGACATGGGGACGGGGACCACAAGGGCTTTGTCACACGATGCCAACAGACCACGGATGCTGCGGGTGCTGGTGAGGCAGGGCTCTGCTGGCACGAGCTGTGTGTGGGCTGTGGGTGTCCAAAAAACCCCTCGTGGGCAGCACAGCCCAATCCTCCGCCCACGTCCTGCTCGTGCAGGGAGAGAGGGCACGGCCGGTACCTCGCTGCTGCGGAGTCATCCTGGAACCACATCAAATCCTCACGAGGTGGGGGAGAGGGGGAAATCGATTTGGATTTGCGTGTGGGTAAATGGGAAGGCGAGGCAGGCAGGGCTGGCGCTGATGAGAAATGAATATTAATGGGAACCAAGGAGCCGGAGCCCAGCTCGGGGGGAGCAGGCACCAATGCAGGCACCAGCGGGGATGTTGGGGGGCGAGCAGGGGCAGTGGGAGGGTGTGAGTCCCTGGGGGGCACGGAGATTTCATGGAGCATCTGCACCGCGTGCCCACAGCTCCATCTGCCCCCGCTGGATGAGGCACTGAGGAATAAAAGGGTTTGGAAGGGGGAAGCCACGATGAAACGTGGTGAAAGCCCTTGGTTTTGCAATAAAAGGGCTCCTCTTGCAAGCAGCAATGGGGAAAAACAACAGCAAAAACGGCCCGGGGGTGCCTGGGGGGGGCTACCCCATCGCTTGGGCATCGGGGTCCCATGGAAAACCTCGGGGAGCCGCTGGTTTCCAGCATGAATGCCAAACGGCTTTGATCTTTACCAATCCTTTCTACATCTTGAGCAGTGTCTTGTAAATCTTTAATTACAAGAAAATTGCAACCTTAACAGTGAACACACAAACTGCGCTGATAAATATTTAAAATTGCCACAGCGACAGATCTGAGGGGATTAAGAAAAGATATATTGGAGTGACAGTTATTAAACACTAAATCCCAGCAAATGTTACCGAGCGGGTAAATAATGCAGGGCTCTGACAACCACTCGGCTGCTGACAAGCGGGGGAAACATCTGCTTTGGGGGGAGAGGCTGGCGGCGCCGAGCCGTGGATGCCTCCCAGAAACCCCAGGGTGGCGGGGGGAATCGTGGGGGGTAGTGCTCTTCTTCTTCCTTCCCTGCTTGGAAATAAAATTCAGAGCGCATCGGCAGCCGAGGGAGAGCCAGGAGCTGATTGTGTCAGCAGCTCGCCTGGAAATCCTGGTGGTTTGTCCTCCTCTGCAAAGCGGGTGCCTGGTGCTGGTGGTGCTGGTGCCAGGCTCAGAGGGGCGTGGATCCTGCGCCCCCCATCCCGGGCATCGCCGCGTCCCTGCGGGCGCCTGCATCTCCTCGCTGTGCTCCTGTCACTTTTGCTCCTATGGCCCAGCCTCGTCTGCCTCCCCCTGCCAACCTTGTCTGTAAGTTTTGAGGTCACCGCCTAGATTTCCATTATTAAATTTCCTAGCTAACATTAAAGATTTATTGCTCCGCTAAAGGTAAGTAGCAAAAAGTTAATTATTCCTAATAGTCCAGGCTTTGCTCACGTGGAGGGAAGATGCTCGAAGCGTGAATTACCCCAGCAACCTTCCCAATAAAATATTGATCTAAAAAAGTTGGCTAATTATAAATATTAGAGCAGAGTGGGGAGAAAGTGACCCCGCTCCTGCCAGCCTTGCGGTGCGCTGCCCTGTCCAAGCGTCGCTGCAGGAGGGCTCCTTGCCAGGACCAGCTCTGCCCTGGTGCCTGTTGTCCTCTGTCTCATAAATTTTCTTAAAAAGAGCAGCTCTGCCACCCCTGGGGGGTCCTGGGAAGGTGGGAAGCTGCAAACACGGGGAGCTGGGGGTGTGTGTGTAGATTGCAAGCGTGGATGTCCTGGGGGGGTTGCAAGCACTCAGCTCCCACCACCCGGGCTGTGCCGGGCAGGTTTGCACGTGCTGGTGTTTTGGACCCAATTTATGTGAGCTCTGCTGGACTACGGCTAACGAAGCACTTAAAAACCTACCGAGGGGGGCTGTTTGTTGGCCCTGCAGAAGTGCCGATGCCCACCTTGTAAATCTTTAATTGAGAGTGGAAGGGAACTGGGAGGCTCACCAGTACGGAGGAAACAGTAAATATTTAATCTGGGCACAGCATTGCGCAAACAAGGTTAAGGGAAAGGGGGGGAGAAGAGAGATAAAAGTGGCACCTACAGAACCTTAAATCCAGATAAAATCACGAGGAGATAAATAAAATATCCCCCTGCCAGCAAAGGCAGGGTGGAGCTGCCTCCTCCGGGACCATGCGGGGCTGCGCTCGGTGGGGAGCACTGGGGGGGGCTCAAACCCAAACCGGGGGGGTTGCGGCTGCTGGACAGAACCCAGAGCACCTGCTGGGGGCTAGGGGACTCCCAAGGACCTGCAGAATCCAGGCATGGGCGAATATTTCCTGAATATTTCCACCATTAAGCCCACTCTGGGTGGCAATGTAGTCGCCGACTCCTTGCGCAGAGCACAGCAGCACGGGATGAACAGGAACAGCCCGGGACACGAAGCCTGCGCTGCCCACAAAATGAAGGGGCCGTGCTCCTTGTCCCCTTCCGTAGCGTGGCTGATTGACGGCATGATGTTCATGGGTTTGTGTTTTAAGCCAAAGCAATGTGTTCTCCCTGAATTCCATTTTTGTGGCAGTGGCTTTGTTGTTCATTTGCTTGTTTATGGTCTAAAGACCTGACTGTGGCATCTTTTATTCCCAGGTATGAGCAGAAAATGCAATTCTCCAAGCAAGGGTCGGAGGTAAAAGTGCTCTGTCACGATGAAGTAAGCGTTGCTTTATACCGAGTGAGAATAACAGCTGGAGCTGGAAGGGCTGTGTCAGTGCGGGTTACAATCCTCTGCTAACGGCAATACGAGGAGGACTGGAGCAGGTAAGCCAGCCTGCTCCTGCATCCTTCTTTGTGCTATTGATTTTAAAGGCAACACGGTTTCCAAACACAATAACAGTGCCTGGTACTTGTAAAGCTGTTCCTAAGCTCACAGCAATATGCAAACGTTTATGTGCTGTTTGCAGCATCCCACTAAAGCACCCCGGTAAACGTCTGTGCTGATTACTGCCGGTCCGCCGGGGGATGCTGCGGTACGGGGACAGCTCCAGTGCTGCGCAGGGGGAGCGCGAGTCCTCGGTGGGCATCAGGGATCTGCCCTCGGGCATGGACCTCCGGCTCTGCCCCAATGTGACACTGGGATGTGACACTGGGCGACTGGGCTGGATTCTACATCTGCATCTTGGGCACGTCTGTCTGCAGGAAGCATGGGGAACACTCCAAAACGGATCTCACCCCAGCTTTATGCCACCCCTGAGCCAGACTCTGCTCTTGTCTAACGTACTGTGGTCTCATTAAAGGGAGCTACTAAGGAAAATCACAGCGAGGCTGCTCTGGCTTTGCAGAAACAAAAGGTACATGGGGATCTAAGAGCCCAGGGAACGGCTGGGTGCCCGCAGAGCCCCACAGTGAGCGGGGACAGAGCGCAGCAAAGCCACGGCTCTCCCCATGCCCCCCAGATCGCAGACTCACGCTGCTTCCTTTAATCCCCGTCGGGACTGTGGTGCTGGTTCTGGTTGTGTGGCCATTTCAGCCATCACATTCACAGGGCTTTAGCTGTGGGAAGGGGAAAGGACAGGAAAGGTGTGGCAAAATGACCGCACGGACACCAGGGCTTCTTTAAGGATCAATAACTTCAACAACCTTACTGAGGACAGGCTCCCTCCTTACACCATTCGCTCTAGAGCAGTACTTTTCCCCTAACTATTCATCAGTTAACAACTTTGCCCGGTAACAGCAAATATTTAGCCACTTCCATGTCTTAACGGCTGGAGACAAGCAGTTTGAGACAGCAAGGCGCCTCCTGAATCACCCTTCTGTGTTCCCTCCAACTCGTTCACATTCCTCATGGCCTCATCGTCACCACTCTGATGGTATCACCAGCCACGGGGCTTGTCGACCCCCGTGACCACACTCACACAGAAAGGGGAAAAGAAAGAAAAGGAGAAAGGAAAGGAAAGCAGAAAGGAAAGAGCTGCTTTTCTTTTTAAAACCAGCCTGGATTTTGTGCGCTACCAGCACTCACCTGTGCTCCTGAGCCTGTTTGCTGGTGAGGTTTTGCGCCTCCTGCCTCCCTGCCTGAGTTTTCTGTGACTCCAGCAGGAGACCCCAAATAGACCTTGAGGTGCTCTCCAAGCCTGTGCTTGTGGTTGGGACGGCGACGGTGCAGCTCGTGCCAGAAACATTGGGGTTTGGATCACTTTTTATAAGCGCCACCAGCTCCTAGCAGCAGCCTCAAGAGCATGGCCCTGCAACTGGTCACGGTGGTTTGGGAGTGCCATTGCACCAGCCCGTGTCACAGCCACTGCCCCAAATAATCCCTTTCCTACAAAATATAAGAAATAAAGTGGCCTGGCAAAGCAGAGGGATTTCAGAGGCAAGCAGCTGAGCAGGACTGGAGTACCGAGCCCTGGCTACTTGGCACGCTGCAGCAAAAATAGGTCTTTTATTTCCTGTTAAGATACAGAATGGTATCTCTTCCCCACAGACCCGCCTTGCACTTTGTGGTGGCCAGGAGGATGAAATGCCAGTCCTGCTGTTTCCCGTGTGAGATGAATGGTCAGTTCCTTCCAGCATGCACCTGCCCAGCCCTCCCTGTTCAATTGAATTTGGAGGTGAGCAATTCCACCTTGCTCCAATGTTTTCTGTTAGAAGTGGGAGGATTCGCTTTGCCTGCTGAGTTCTGCGGTGACAGTGCTGCTGCTCACCCCACAGGCAGAGCAAGGCTGGGGCTCTCACCAGCACAGAAGAGCCCCTGGCAAACAGGATGGACACAGATGCTCTGGAGCAGCCTTCCTCACAGCAGCCCGGTGAAAACATCTGGCTGGCTGCAGATATAGAGAGAGATCCCAGCAGAGCCCAGCTCCTTACCGAAAGCTGCGGTGGAGAGGAATGCCAAGGCGTGCTCAGCGTTCCACCAAAAACCCAAAGGAGACTGCAGGGACAGCTGGAGGAGTGGGAAGTCAGGGGAAGCTGAAAAACAAACAAGTAAAACACCGTGGGGAAAGGCACCCAGAGCAATCTGTCGCGTTTATCCATAAACAGCTCCTACACAGGCGAGGATCACATCCTGTACAAGGTACAGCACCTTGCCTGAGCTTCCCCAGCTGGGCTCCTGCCTGTCCTAACGGCTCTACTGGCACAAACTGGGAGTGGACTGGGAGTTGGATCCAGTGCTGTAAGGACAAGAAAGCAGAGCAGCGATTGCTCCTTCTCACGGGGGGGCTTCTGCTGCCCCAACTGCCCAAGGCAGCACCACGTCACCTTTTTCGTTTGGGACCCTGCAGCAGGAAGGGAATTGCTTCAGCAGATGAGCGTTTTAACCTTCTGCTCCATGCGGCTCCTGCTCTTTGGAGCACAACGAGACCGGGTGGTTGCGTTGGCAGGGTGCAAGGAAAGGTTACGCTGACAAAACACTGCAGAGGCAGAGCCAGAAACTTCCCCGCAGGCTGGAACGTAGGCAGAGGTTACCAGCGAGTCTAATTACTGCTCTTATGGCTTCTGCAGGACAGAACTGGAAATGGCTGCTGGGTGCAAACCAGCTGCCTGCTCGCAGGTGAACCTGGACACCAGCCCTGCCTGAAGGTGCTCGGAGAAACGCAGCCAGGGAGCAAGCAGGGGCACAAACACGGCCAGCGCTGCCTTCTGCCTCGTGTCAGGGATGGGGGAACCAGCCCTGGTTCTCCTGCTGCCACAGGTGGGGTTTTATTGTTTTCCCACAATGCAATCAAGACGCTGCTTGTTATGGAGCAGCAGCAGCATCTCCTCCTTGGCAAGCAACTAGTGATCCATCACCGCTGGGCGTTCGCGGTGCTGGTTTCCAACACACAGCGCAGGGCGCGCTCATCTGTCTTCCTCCTGATTATGCGCAGCCTGCTGCTCCCCGACCAGCACCATAAACCAAGAGGAGAACAAGGAAAGCTGAATCCCAGCGCAACCTATTTATGCCAGCCTTAAAGGTTCGGTACGTACAGCCCAGAGGCGAGGAAGTGAGAGCTGCGAGGAGGCTGGCAGCAGCCTGCTCCCCGCATCAGCAGCCAGCGGGTGCCCTCTAGCGAGCCGGCTGGCTGGGGAGCAGCAGGGGCGCGCTGCCTTCACCAGGGCTGCCTTCATCCCACGCTCAAAGTGAACAGCTTAAAAACTGTCAGCGAGGTGCTGAACAACCTCCCAGCACTAACACAAGCAAGTGACGGGGTGCTCACCCCTCCGGGAAGCTGGAGCAGCTACAAGCGTTGGTGGCAATGGGACTGGGGAACTGCTCCAGCTTAAGAACAGCAAGTAGTTGTTCAGGCTGGCACAGATGAAACCTGGGCTGTTCTCATGCTGCCACTCCCGCTGACTTTTGCGGATGCACGTACCTGCACTGTAACTTCCCCTCTCAACTGCGAGGCAGACACATCCTGAGGGAGGGAGGGTCTCAGGGAAGGCAAGCGCACAAAGACCACAGGCTACGTAACTGGTAACAGGCCTTTACTTAAAGTTTTCCCCGAAACACAGTACAAATGAAAAAATAAACCTACATTGCCATAGAATGCGATCGATTTAATTAGATTTATGCTGTGGACACAAAAACAGGTCATCAGTTCCATGATACGTGCCTTCTTTAAATAGTGCAAACACACAGAGGCTGGTTATTGGGTCGCTGTGCGGGTGGGTGTTCAGATCCAGATTCAGACTCGGGAACAGCAGGCTGCAGGGGAAGGGTGCTAGGGAGACGGGGCAGGAAAGCATTCCTTCCAGAAGAGGAAGTCTTTGTTATCTTTGCCAGAGGTAAAACGTGTTTGTTCATACCTTATGTATCTCCGTGGACTGACCGTCAAAGGCAGTTGTCTTCTAGGAATAAGAGACTGAAGCTAATTGCAGAGTTCAGCAGCTACGGATTCCTACAACACCTGCTCAGAGTGGCAGGCATGGGGTGTCCGTGCGTGTGTGGGCAGCAAATGCACATTACCAGGGTAATAGCACAGAAAAACAGAACTGCAATCACAACAGCTGCCTGTATGCATCATAAACAAGTGCAAGCAAGTGGCTGAGGTGTGTAACCCATGTTGGGGCTGCTGACCATTCTGATTTTGCTGGCCAGACAACACCAGGCGGTCACAGGCATGGTCTCACTGATTTTCTAAGCAGCAAGGAAAATTCCAGCCACTTTGGACAGATAACCAAGGGATTTCCAGAGCAGGAAAGCTGCTGCCTGGAGGCAACCTGTTTCTGGAGATGTTGGAGACGTTCCAAGCACACAATGTTTATCAGCCTCACATCACCTGTGGATGTCCTTCTTGACCTTGAAAGATCAGCCTCGCAGTGCCTCCTTTTCAAGAATCGCAACACTACTTGCAGGTGCAAGCATGCACAGGATTCAGGGAGTTTCTTCCTCACCTCACGCACCATGGCAAGAGTAAAGCCAGAACGGAGACTGGTGCCCTGGCTCTGCATCCTTTCTTCAACCACTTAATCATGCTGTCTTCCGAAACAGTCAGCCTCCACTGCAGGCCTCTAATGAGAACATTTCTCTTCTTCCAGGAGAGGAAGATGAAGCTCAGAACAGGCAAAGAGTGAGCAGGCAACTGCAAGCTACCCCAGTGGGTTTTGAAGCTCAGTTTCCAGGCCATTTCCATTTGTCAACAGCCACTTCTTTTCTGCAAGGACAGCTTCTCAGTAGCACATACAATTACTGCTGGATGCAGAATGATGGGGAGGACCCTGGCTAGCTGCACCACGGGTTCCACCACAGTCATGCACCGTAATAAATAAGTTACACACAGAGGCACAAAATTCGCAACAGTCTTCAGTGAAACACCCAGCATTCAGAAGAAACAAGCACTCTGGGGGCTGCTCCAAAGGCTCTCTGTAATTCACGTAGCAGCTTTGGTGAGGCTAAATTTGGCTCCGTGATACATCTCAGCAGAGGATGGACACGGATTTTTGAACAGACAGATGAAGCAAAGGCTGATATGCCGGGTGCATCAGCAAATAATAGTCACTGGGAACTGCGAAGAGGCACTTAAACTGGAAAGACTTGCAGGAGCGAATGCAGTGAATGCGCTGTGGGTACCTCTGGCTGCCAAAACAGAATGAAGGCAAATGACGTACAGTGTTTTGCAACAAAGAGCACTATAACGTACTAAGCGGCAGTATACAGCTGTGAGGCTCATGGTTCCCATGCTGTTTCAACATCGGTCCAAGTAAGAAGTTTGGTGGTTCTAGGGTTAAACGGTGCCAGAAGTTCTGAGTGAAAAGCAGAGGTATCTGTGGATGAAGCCCAGCCTATGGGCACACTCACGCTGGGGAGACTTTAGCAGGTTCCTGAGGAACAGCAACCAATGTCACTGGAGAAAGGAGCAGTGAAACAGAGACCTTCCTAATCTGACAGTCAAAAGACAGCTGTGCTCCACGCTTCGAACAGACACGCAGCAATGCCTGCTAATGCTCGCCCGAGGACCACTTCTGCCGTATTGCACTTCATAGTAAAACCTCACTGAGAGAGAAAAACTGCCATGAGTGATGAGACAGCAACGTTGTAGTCAGAGAAGTTGAGTTCACACCCATCTCAGGTAGATGCTCAGCTCCTCCAAAATGCAGTTCTGATAGCAGTCCACATTAGCTGTCACATCTGTAGAAAAGGAAACCAATAGCACTGCCGGGCCGACATCTCATGGCATTGCGGCGTAAATATTACGACCAAGTGCTTTGAGCTAGTTCTTCAACTCATACCTCAAGCCTGCACTTCCTCAAAAGTGTCAGAAAAAAAAAAGAGCAGCTCTTGCTGAATTACAACCTTTTTAGCCTTATACCTAAAGCAACAAAATGTTCTTCCTCCCTCCTTTTCCCTCACCACCCCCCCCCCCGCCCCAAAGCATAGCCACAAGGTGGACAGTTACATCTCATCACAACGTGCTTGTGCTGCAATAGCTTATTCTTCTATAAAAGGAAGATCAACTGTAACATTGTGAGACATTACGACTGCTATTTCAGTTCAAAAGAATAAGAACTTGTCAAATGCATGTTGTAAACACCGTGGTTATACTCAACAAGAAGTCACAGATAAGAAGGTCGTTACCCCAAAACGTATCCTGCGGATTTGGATTTTATCACAACAGCAACAGCAATTTTCATTTAACAATGGAAGCTGCATACAGATCTCAGTAGGATTTTGGTAAGGATATTCAACCCCTTACAGAAACCTAAACTCTCCTTACATTTTTTTGGTCAACAAATTACATGCTTTTCAGCGCAGCCACACCTGAACAATTCAGTAAGACTGCTTTGAGCAAAATGTTTTGTTTTTAGAAGCAATTGGGGTGAGGGGAGATTCACAGTATCCAGAAGTGCCACAATGCACGCTGCCTGAGCCCACGCTCCTGAAAGGGAAGCAACTACCTGAAAGTGGAAGCAACTACCTGGCAGGAACTCCCTTCTGTGATTCGAGGAGATAACACCACTGAGCTTAGCATGATTAAAGTGCATCACCTGCAATTTAAGAGCCCTTCAGTTAGGGAAGCAAAAAGTAATTTTTTCCACATGGATCCACTCGCACGTACGTACAGATAGTGCAGCAAAACAGAAGGTTATCCCCCGACTTTTACAATACAACTGTAAATAACAGCCAACAATAACAATCTAAATAATAGCTGGTATAGAAATAATCACAACACTACGTAAAATATACAAGCGATCTTACTTTTGGCAGTGATAAGGCAGTGACTGCATATAGCACCTACTCCAGTATCTTTGCACAGAAACAACAACTATGACATGGGACATTGCTGGGACTTTCTGCTAGGCAGGTTTCAGGGGCTTTCATTGCACACCTGACCTGCGAGGGCTGGACCAGCAAAAGGAGTGTAGAAAACGAGGGGGAAAGAGCCAAAAGAAGCACCAAGGTCTAAGCACTATCTTTTTTTTTTTTCCCGTTTTTTTTTCTTATATTGGGGCAGGAGTGGAACACTCCCTAGATCAGAAAGGGAATTGTACAGAAGATGACAAAACAGGCTATATCCTACACACTGTACTGAATTCAAACACCTGTATACTGAAAGCGAGAGGTGAAGGCGCTATTGCTACCTCATACAGGCTCTCCAAAGCCCTGGAGAACATGTCAAGAACTGTCTTCCCTCACCTCTCTGGCCCACAATCGTGAACTCCAGACTAAATGGATGGCAAGACTATTCGCTAACCTTATGTTTAAAATAAATAATGACCTAGAAAACTAAAAGAAATAATGCTTAATGCATGCTCCCACAGCGCTGTCTTCTCCCACTGACTCCGCAGACTCCTCTGCCTATCCAGAATCCACAGAGGGGAAAGCTGGAAGAAGCATGGAGAAGGGATGCCCGGCTAGCCAGGGATCTTAGGACATCCAAGGTGGCTGCAGGAAATTCTCTGGGAGCCCCAAGGCTTTACACTCCTACAATTCACCCCTGATTTAGGACTACATCCACCTGCCTTCTACACACGTGAAGAACACAGCTCCTCTCCTTGGGGGAATAGTCTCTGAGCATAAATCCTCACAAAGCCAGTAGGCTGAGGAGGATCTGAGTACACTCTAGTGTATGATCTCATAGCTTAAAAATGTGTAACCCTTTTTGAAGTTCTAGTTGAGTTTTAACAACCAGTAGACTAACCATAGATAACTTCGGAGAACAACATAAATGCTGAAACGGATCTGAAGCATTAAATCACTGGGAAAGGAAATCATTGGAGAGCATTCAAAAAATTAACACCAAGCACAGTCCATAGACAGTGCGTTGTAGGATTTTTTCCCCCCCTCAAAGGCCCTGGTTCAGAGTTGGTGTTACAATTTTAAGTAATTTTAAATTTTTTTAATTAATTTTGTGCCTTGAAAATGCACATTTAAACCAGCAAGCATCTTCTAGACTGGCCTGATGAAATGCAGCAATGGTGGAAGCTGCAGCTGTGGAAGTTGCAATGGTGCTGTTATAAAGAGCTGTTGTAATTTAAGCCAGCTGGCACGCCAGATTCTGAGCTAACACTGGACAGGCTTCAACAAAGCAACAACAGCTGACATAGAACTGTACTGAAATGAAACAAGAATCAATACAAATGAAAAAAATCCAACAACACAGCACAGTATAACATCTTACTTGTCTCCCAACTGGTATGTAACCTGAGATAGCTATAGATTGAGAATTTGAGAGTGCTCATTTCAAGTCTGGAAGCAAAAGGACCTTAGTTAACAAACACACATAAAACAAACACAAAAAACATCTTATCAGAGACATGGATATTCACTTTTCATCGCCTTCAAGAGAACTGATCCTTGGAGAAATGGCTTCTCTAAATTACAACCCTCTTCACCTACCCTTCCCTCCCATCCTTCCCACCCCACCCACTCTGCATAGATTATTTCTCAGCTCCAGACTCCTCCCTTAAAAAACATTGCACAGCGTTTGACTTACTGGAGAACACTCCAACAGCCAAAATCATAACTCTCTCCAAAACTTGCTTTCTGCAAGGACCAGTTGTCAGAACAGAGAATCATAGTAAATGATTTAGACAATTTCAAAGCTAGGGCATTGATACCGACATGCTGGTTACGGCCTGCTCCCTACAGGTTTTCATTTAAACAGACAAAAAAATGGATGCTACTTCATTTGATGCAGAGGATTGGTTCCTTGGTGTTCGCGGTCAGTTTGGAATCTTAATTCTCTTTGGTGTTTGCCTGATGAGCTCTGAAGTTAGGGTTTGTGTAGAGTGCAAGAAAATCTGTGTGCTACCTTTCTGTAGAGAAGGCCTGAACTGGTACAACTATCCCATAAAGATTCTGATCACCATCTCAATCTCTTTCCTGCACACTGGACAAGGTGATCTCTTTTTCTTCAACATCTTTGCACACTTGAAACAGGCCACAAGGTGAGCAGTCCTTCCATGGACAATATTCCCGTCCCGTGGTCTGTGATGGCATAAGAAGCAAGGATTCAGTAATTTTTTTATACTCTCTAAAGACTGTATTTCTTCCTCCTTTTTATGTTCAGTGAAATGCAACAGAGACTCCCTGCTTTCACATTCTCGTGCCAAATCCAAAGACTCAATAGAGCTGCAGGGATCTACATGTAATTTGTTTTCTACCACGTACACGTCTTTAGGTTGGCCAACTGGAGCAGAAATAGTCCTTCGGCAGTCCGGGACATCTATCCCTTCATCATCGTTTTTGTTTTGCATAGCATCAATGTTGGACAGAGAAAGAGAATGAGCCAGTTTGGGACAATCTGAGTACCAGTCCTTCCGTAAGGCCCAGCAGCGGTAACAGTACCGTTTGCCTGGAGAGTTAAATTTCTTGCATTTGGTGCATTGCCAGCAGTCCTGAAGAATGATCGAGGCAGACAAAAACAGCAGCAAGTTAATGTATTATTGCATACAATTCTTTTCCTCAGCATAGGAAAAGCAGAAAAGGAGCTTCAACAAAAGAGGACATTATAACTGAGGCTTGCAGACGCATGGCTGCTACTTTGATTATCAGCACTTCAGAAAGCCTAAGGAATATTTTACTGCCCATGTGCATTCAATAGATGCAGACCTCTCCTTAACCACTGACTGCCCTGCCCTTCTCCCAGCCTCCACCACTCTGCAAGAATACAATGTTCTCGAGCTGTGCAGTTTATTGAATCTTCAGGTATCTCACCCTAAATTCAAGGGTAGAGCTCCTGCAATCAGTTAGGAATGTATCTGCCAGACTCATTAATCATTTAGCACCTGATGAATCTGCACAACTAATAGTGGCGTCCTTGATTATCCCACAAAGCAAGTGCAAGAGCTGCCCAAGATCAGAGCTATGTTTCAGCTGCCCAATGCTAGGGACATCCTAATTCATCGAGCATACGCAGCCCAGAAAATAATGCTAAAAAATGTTGGTGTCACTGGCTGTGTATCATGAGTATCATGATACACGTTTGCTGACTTACGACAAAGACTCAAAAGACTCTCCTCCTGATTTGACCATACAAATTGTCTGAGAAAGAAAAAAGGGGTGAGGTGGGGTGTGGATTCTCTCATGGCAGAGACCACAATGAAGCAACTGACAGCTTTGTAGCCGGCCTGGATGTCCAGGACTCAGTGGAATGCTGATTCTGACACAGATATTTGCACTGACAAGTTTTTCAAGTATGATCACTTTGTATTTGGCCACTTCGGTGATAAAACACTCCTAGCTAGAATCCATATAAATCCTCTCACATTGCCCCAAAAAGCGTCAAAACCACGTAAGTTCCAGGACTGCTCTGTGGCCAGTGGAGGCATTTTGTCTTTGGACTGGGTGGGCATTCCTGGGCTGCCACTGTTTAATGCCCATCCAATTTAGAACTTAACTCGGCCCTGTCCAAAACAAACCAGATAAGGTCAGGCCAACTTCTCTACATTCCTTCCCAGAGGTTACAGAAATGCTTTTTGTTTGATTTTGTGCTTTTCTAGGCCTTTGAAACCCATACAAGAACCAGCTTCTCCTACCCCGACCAGAAGCTGTAAGGTGAGTTTTTCTAACTACAGCTAGGACTGCAGCATACTCCAAGCAAGGAATGCTGACCTAAAGGATGCCTACCTCAGAGGCAGCTTCTGTGTCCGTGTCATCGCTTAAGCACTGAGAATCCTCAAAGTCATGCAAACATGCATCCTCGGTCACCTGGGAAAAGTAGATATGCAGTCAGAACTGCTGCAAGAATCTGTTTACGATGTGCCTGGCACGGTACAGCAAAACTAAAATAACAATATAATCACCATGAGAATTAATCCATTTAGAGAAGTGAATGAAAAGCCATTTTATGTACTGTATCTATTCCAAAACATTGTTGATAACTGTTGCTGAACTGTTTTACAGTTGTATTTTCCTGTGATCAATTCGTCTCTCTGATGTACACAGAAAATCATACAAATGGAAGCATATACACCTGGGTGTTCCTACTAAATTCCATGGAAGAAAACATGAATTCAATCACTTAAACATAAATCTGATTAGTTTCTCTTGGGACTAACGTTACTACCACGTCCGCTAGCAGATTCAGGCAAGCCTATCTTATACAAAACATTAGCACAATGTAAGCTGAGATTTTCTTCCCCCCCCCCCCCCTTTTTTTTTTTATTAGATTTCAGATATTGGCCAGAGATTTAGTAGAGTTGGTGCTACAATTTTAAGTAATTTTAAATTAAATTTTAAATTAATTTTGTGCCTTGAAAATGCACATTTAAACCAAAACCCTGACTAACTACAAAGGAAAGCTATCACACCACATACAGAATGGTGACAGCTTTTTCTAAACACATTTTAAATTTTGGATGATTACAAATCTAGCTCCTTTCAAGTCAATGTAACACCAGAAGACAGATGAAAAGCAAAGGATTTTCATGTGAAAAAGGATTTTTTTTCCATGCAATCGCTTAAACGAGGCCAACCAGTGGAACATGTATGCTGTGGCTGTTTGGAAAGGTACCTTTGTGTCACCTTCTTTCACTTCCTCGCAGTCAGCTGTTTCCACTTTGACTGCAGCACTGGTCTGATCCGACGGACTTTCATTGAGGAACCACAAGTCATCAGTAGTATCTGAAACAATGGCAGTGTCTATGTCCTGGTGGAGAAGAAACGAGAGAGACCACTTAGAGCTCAGGGTATCAGCAGCAGGAGTACCAGCACTGCAGCCACGGCCAGTGAACACCTCGCCCTTTTTCCTAACAGCCTTCTCAGCCCTGCTCAGCTTCTCCAGTCACCCCTAGGAGAAAAAGGGACAGATCACTACTCTCAAAAAAAGCCACCCCTTTTTTGGCAGCAGCACTGTGCTCGTTCCCCTTGCTAGCTGGCCATATAGCAGCTGGCCACCATCATCTGCACTGCGTAACAACTTTCAACCCAGAAGAGGGGCAGCTCCTGCAATACAACCAGTGCTCTGGAGTTCAGAAGGTCCTCCAGTGGATAACAGATTGCCTAGTTTATTTAACAACGCTAAAGGTAACCAACCACCTGATGTGAAAGGCTGGGACAGGAACACAGAAAGGAGAGGCTGAAAATCCTGAAGGGATGTGGGAAGGGAAGAGAAAGAACAAGAATTTATTATTTACTTGGAACACAAAAGAGGAGAGGAAGAGAATACAGTTCACCTCTTTAAAAAGTCTACACACCTGGTTAGTCTGAATATCTGTTGATCCATTACTTCTGGACTTGTAATTGCTTCTGAGGTTGCCTAAAAACCACCATGGAAGACCAGCTACATCCCATTCCTCAAACACTAGGTCCAGTTTAGGCTTCTTGCTTTTAGAGAGGTTTTCTATTAAGTCTTTGTCTGTAAGAGCCAAGTAGAATCTAAGTCATGCCACACCTACATCATTTAAGAGACTAGCAGAGAAAAATTTGGCCCCATCTGATTTGAGAAATCTTCCTTGCTCTATCTGAAAGCCAGAGATACTGCTAAGAGCTTTGAGGTTTGTGTAAGTGTAATGAGATGTCAGATCTGCATGTCTGTTCCAGTTTATCTATCCAAGCAAACTTGCCAAAACAGTCACCGCACAGCCATCAGAGGTCAAAGAAGCATCCCAGAGCTCCCAGTGTCTCTACAACTGTACACGTTTCTCTTTAGCATTACCTTAATTTTAAGGCTTAATACACAAACATGAACTCTTCTTTCAGAACTCTATCCAAGTCAACACAGAGAAAATTCCTGAATGCTTAATATGTAGAAAGGACTAGTTTGAATTTGGTTCAGATTTCAAATGATGGGAGCTCCTGAATTCCCAAACCAGGTTCAAAATAGGAAGCAGAAAGGTAAAAATCTATTCTCCATAGACCCCTGCTTCAGCCTCCTTCTTTTTAGCCCGCGCAGTTTAGTCTATGATCCTCAACTCAGAGGTCTGAACTTCAAGATAACCTTGAATCCATCTCTCCTCAGTTCTGAGAGCTTCAAAGGCACCGACAAGGACTGTTTCTGCCTCCTCTGTACATGCAGCCAAGAAAATATTTACTGCTCTCATTTTATCCAGAAATACGCACACTTGCAAAGATGATTTAGGTTTACAAATTAGTTTCCTTGATATGAGAATAATCTGAGAGTAGAAGGTGGAAAAACAGGAAAATTGCTTCTGTAACATCAGAAATCCTTGAGTGAACCAGCAAGAAATCCCCAGACACTAAAACAAAGGAAATGTCTAAATATGAAGGAGCTGTATGATACTTAAAGTGGGTAGGAAAAAAAAAATTCCCATTGTTATTCAGATTCCTGATTGGTTTGCAGGTAATGACTGCAGACAGCTCAGGCTGTGTTCTACGTAATCAGAGGAGAGAGTCCCTTGGGAAGATAAATAGATACGAGTATAATTTCAGCATTTAAAATACCCTTCAGCAAGGTCTGTAAGATTTTTGATGGCATTGTTTAGTGATAGATGTGCTTTTGGGGCTTAACCTGCCATTTTATTCAGTGTTTGTTTGTTTATGAGACCAAATACCCAAGCTAGAAAACAAGTCTATCATAAAATACCTTTGACAGACATTTGCAGTTCTCTCAATCTTTGCCATAAAATGATGAGTTTTAAACATTGCATTTCACAAGTTCTTATTAGTCTCCCAACACCCTCCTCCAGCAGCTGCCTGATACAAAGCTCAACGTGTCACACTGGGGAAGGAGAAGTGCTTGTACACACTGTCACCACAGAAAAGCTGGCACTCACCTCCATAATTCTCACATTTGTGCTCTGAGGTAGACACAGCAGATGTATTGCTTTCACCTTCTCTGATGACAGTGTCAGAACCTTCTTGTGGGCTAAACTGCATGAAGGAAGGAAAAAACAGATGTTAGTCCACCAGAGCTTATAGGGACAAGGGGATGTAGCACTTCCATTCCGAGTCACCAGCTGCAGTACAACACCAAAAAGGCATGAAGAGAAACAGGAGTTTCTGAACAAAAGCTATACACACTGTTAACTCTTTAGGAAGGCTAATGCATCTGTAATCAGCACAAACAATATACTTGCAACCCAGGAAAAATCTTAAGATTGGCAAAAATCCAAAAGCTGCCACCTTAAACGAAGTAATACTGTGATCTTCGTGACTCTCTGGCCCGCTTCAACGTGAACAGACACCTCCCAGGTCAATTACCTTAACCCCAAAATACACCTGAGACAAGTTAGAATACGCAAAGATTTTTCCTAGGTTTCAGATTCTGCCTGAAAGCTTCAAAAACAATCCTATTAAACACAAAACCTATTCACACTTTTTAGAAACTTTAATTATTTGGCAATTCCTACTCAGAGAGGGGATGAGGGAGAGGGGGAAAGATGTGAAGAGACAGAGCACGCTGGAGGAACTGAGGACTAGAAGTGCTACACCCCAGAGAAACGCGCTCAGAGACTGGTACTCTGCTATGATGAGAACAGAGAAGGGTCACTCTGTCCCTGCTCTGTGGACTCCAAGAACTTTCAGGAAGGTGAGGACCTGGCAGCCAAGCAGCACAAAGTTCTGGCAGTCCACCATGCACAGGTACAGAGAAGGGGCACTCTGTACAACAAAAGAAACCACCAGGCAGTGGGTTTACCTTCAGCTGGTCTTGGCTTGGCTTATCGACGCTCTGTTCCTTTGCGAGATTCTGTGCAGCATCTAGATAGCAGGTAAAACAAAAGAAAAAACCTTCCCTGGTAATAACCATTCTCACAACACAGAGGGTCTTCAGCAAGCAACCAACGAGCCAGGCTTGGCAGACCTCTAAGTAACCCTTTAAGGAAACAGAGCCCCTTCTTTCTTAGAGAGCTGACCATTTCCTAAAGAGGCATCACTCTAGTATTCCTTAGGGTTTGCTAGACACATATGGAGGCAATACCCTATGGAATACGGCAGCTGCGCCTCCCCAGAAATGCAGCTTGATGGAACTATACAGCACGTAAGAACCTTCTTCCCAATGTGAAAAACTATTCTGTCTCCTACGGCCTGTCCTCAAGTTGTGAGCTCTAGGTCCTTTACACACAAGGCCTGCATGGAAGCAGAAACCCAGAGCAACAGCAGAGGGTGGGAACTTCAACTTCAAGGCTGGATCAGATCTACACTGAAGAAGGTGAACAGAAAAAGTAAGGTTCTTACAAATACCTGAGAACACTACTGCTTTCAGTACTTGCTTAGAGACGCATCCTCCTTAAGGGTGTGGGCATCAAGAACAATAACTAGACTAAGAATCCCACGCACAGCAGGCTCCTTCCTTGGTAACTGAATATATAGCCATACTACAATTTAATCCAGACAACTATGCTGGCCCCACGAGTTAATTAAAAGGCCAACCTAAATAGCAAGAACAATCAACAGAATCCCTGTACGTACTAGAAGAGCTGTATTTAGGAATTCACTCTCTGAAGAGGATGACTTGCTAGAAAACAAAAGATGCAAGGATGGCTCCTGCTTTCTCCCATTTCAGTTTAGAATTTCTCTGCAGAATGCCAAGGAGACATGAAGGATCTGATTCACATCACGAATCAGGGCACTGATATGAAAGCACTGAAAAACTACCCCGTAGGCAGAAAAGCGGACCTTAAAGTGATAAAACACAGGACCACAAAATGACATGGCTCTATCCCACATTTTTTGCCTTCCACGCATTAGTTCAGCTTTCTTTTGTTCCCTTCCCTCAACATACAGCTTCTGTAGTCACTAATTATTTGATACCTGAAGGAAATCAGAAGCCAATTGGCTCATCCATCACTGCTTTGCCTCTGCAGTGGCATTAGAGCTGAAGAATTGCCCTTCTAACAATTCACAAGCGACATGTACTAGTCTTAAACACTAAGAAAATACACTCCACTTACTGGAAGGCTTTCTTTGAAGCCCACATATATCAGGAACTGAACGTAAAATGCCCTTAAAGAGAAGTAGGTATTCCCAAAACCTCCTCATGTGATTCATACTAAGAGTGAAAGTTAGCCATGTAAGGACATCATCTGATAAAAAGCATTATGTAAGAGCTTAATCTTTATTATCAAGATGTACTGCAGTCACTTTTCTTTCTACAAGTGTACTTGAAGTGGGCAGGATAATCTGCAAAGTGATGTTCTGATAAGCACTGGTTTGGCTAATGAATACAAGTGGCTATTACACAACATGAAACAGAATGGCCTCTTTATGCCCTACAGCACCTTCAATTATTGATACGTTGCAACAAAGGAAAAACAATACCAAGAGTCATCCTTCCTACATATTTGTCAAAGGCCTGGTCTGCCAAACCTGTTTCGCTTCGTAGTCACACACACACAGGCACACATGGCAGTAAAACTCAATGACCATCTCACTAAAGGAACAGTACTTCCTTTGGCACAACTAGAAATAGTTACGCTATGACCGGACCACACATGCACACCCAGCCACACGTGCACAGCCACATGCACACACCAAGTGGAAGGGAACAGGGCAGCAGAGGAGAGCGTTTTGCTGAGATCCTTTGCTCTCCACATACACTGCCTATAGGTAAAAGGCCAGGGTACCACCAGCAAGGGAAACTGCACTCACACAGTTAATCTGTAGCTAAGTGTTTAGACAACAGTCTGCTTAGGAAGGTTCTTTTGTATAAACAGGGAAAGGAGGGGAACCTCAGAGGCACTAATATATGGCTTAAAGCAGACAACTGGTCAGTTTAGGGCCATGTTTTCTTAGTTTCTAAATTTGAACTAGCGTTTATGTCCGTCTGCAAAAACAGACTAAGCACTCAGGAAGAACTAAGCCCATATTATCTGCTTGGAGACCCCAGGACAAATGACAGGAGACTGCACAAATCCCCTGGTATAGTTCACCCATGATTTCCACATTTGTGGTTTCAAGAGATGTTTATTTTCACATGAAGATGACCAGCTGTACAATGAGAACTGGCTGCAAGGGAGCCATCAGCTGACACTAAGTTAAGTACAAATTTTAACTTATGACTGAAGGACTTTTGATGTAGATAGATTTATTTCTCTCATGAGCTGAAAAACTAATAGCAACCTGTAAAGGTTCAAGGGTTTGATTAAAGTCCAGACCTCTTTGGATTGCAGAACTAGGTTAGGTTTCCAGCACTCTTTACATTCACTCTCAAGACTATGAAAGCATAAAATGAGGTAAGAGAGAAGTCACAGAATGCTATGAAACTGCAAAAAGACTGAGAAATCAATAACCATTTGGATGAGATACTTCAGCCACGTTGATTTGTACATCTGCAATATTTAGTCTGTCTGCCATTCTGATTGTCCACTGGTTATAGGCAGCTGTATTACTCAACCAGCTAACTGATTTCATACCACAGCTACTGATGGTGCACACACAAAAAAAAGACACATACTCAAAGAGATTGTCTTGTCAAAGCCTTCATTAGCAGTTTGTTCCAACTTCAGAAACATGTCTCTTTTCTGAATATCATTACTTACCCAAGTTACATCAACACTATATTGAATATACCTGTCCATACTGTGACAAACCTACCTGTCATTGCAGCAGAAGTCAGGTTCCGTTTCAACATTTCATAGACTGGGCTGTTGGAAAGAAGGAGATAGTTTATTATGCAAAGAAATGCTGGAATCTGCAGGGCAATTTTTGCCACTCTTTAGCTAAATGCTTGCTACAGAGAAGTCTAGCTCAGAACCTAGCTGAGGGGTGCAGCCTTTAGCATGAGTCTGAAACCAACAGTCTGAGAAGACACAGAAATAAAAGGGGGGAAAAGATGTCACCTCAAGCAGCTCACTGTCTGGACCATTCAGAACTGGCTTTTCAAAACAAAGGAGCTGAACTTGAACTTGCCAAATGAATTAGCCAAAAGTCACTGAGCAGGGCACTCCGCATTCATGGAGGCTTATGTGACTGTAAACAGGAACAGTGACATCAAGGGTCTCCTGCCTCAGCAATCTCTATGAGACAACATATGTTAGTTGCTTTTTCTTACCTTGGATCTTTTACAGAGAAGCTCTCCAGTCCCAGCAGTTCCCCCAGCTGATCTCCTCCACAATACACCATGTGTTGCTGTCTTTTGTCATACAGCTGCTTCACCATTATATACTGTCCTAGGTGATGCATAACCTGTGGACACGGAACATACCATTAGCCACATCTGCAGCTGAAACCAAACCACCAAAGTCCCTGGAAATTTGCTTTAGTTTATGCTACTCGCCTCCTTACATAGTGTCAGTCAAACAGTACCTGATAATTCTGCATTTCTGGCATCCATCAGTGCCTCACAACTAAGGAAGAGGTATGCTTTACCACACTGATGTAAGGTTTGTAACTATTAACCCTTGACAGGAGGGAAAACTGAGCTGAAGATGGATAAATAGGAGTCGCTCCACTATCCCACACTAAAAAGAAACACACCATGGGTGATAACACTTATCTGGGACGTCTCCCTCAGTGAGAGCTCTGGATGGAGCCTGCTGCTGTTCACATCAACCTTACAAAGAACTGTCCCTGCAGAGACAGGGCCAAGACACGGAGCAGAAAACCCTGAAAAAATGGTAGCAAGTCATTCAAGGTCCACTCTTTGAAATGGGAGAGGGAACAATATAACAGCTCAGAGTAAAGAGAATGAAATGGCATGGGGAGGAGGCAGAAGGTATCACCAGCTAAAAGCTGTATAAACCATTACTAAAGGATGACCACAATTACAGTGTCATTCCTGAGGAGACAGCTTGCAAGATGCAAAAATGTGAGCATCAGTATCACAAAGCATGGAGAGAAAACATCCTGTGAGAGCTACCAGACACTACCAGTTACAGTGAGGAATCCACAGTACAAGAGGAAAAAAAGTGAAAAAAGTTAAGCACAATATAGACAAGGATCCATCCCCCATTACCCACCAAAGTGACCTCCTGAATGATAGCAAATGTCACCAAAATTATGCTAACAGGATGCCATTCACTGCAGAAAAACTGACTTAGTGGAATTAAAATGTTAATCCATATGAGCAACCTGCGTTTAATACTCAACTCCCCCCATTTAAACCATTCAATTTGTTTTTGCAGAACTTTTTAGAAGCTAAATAAGTTATTTAAATGCATAAGTGTTTAAAATAAGTCACAGGGCTCTGCAGGAATATTTGACACATTCATAATGAAAAACCGCTGCATTTAATTCTTTGCAGACAGGCTACTCTTGTAAATCGCAGTCGGTGTCATTTTTTAATCTCGTACATATATTGCATTTTAATCTTAAAATAAATGAATTCACAGGGTCTCTCAGGTTTAGCTGACAAGCCATTTCAAAGAAAACTTAAAAGAAAAATATCAACTAGAATCCAATTTTTAAGGCTTTCATGCACTGAGCAGACAGAAAGACAATTGAATCCTACACCCTCTCAGGTATGTGACTATCTATTCCACCTTTCCTCTCTTTAAAGAGGTTTCTGATTTTATTTCACACTCCATTCCCAATTCCTTCAAAGGCTCTCAGGACAATTAACGATCAATCAAATCACAGCAGCCCTATGGGTATGGTATCCCCGTTTTGCAGGTAGGGCTTCCAAGCACAGAAGAATCAAGAGCCAGCCCCAGCCCTTCCCCACAAAGAGCCATCTGCCCAGCGACCAGGGACAGGCACAATTTCAGTGCCGAGAAACTGAGCCCACCTCTTTCAGCGTGAAGGTTTCTCCTTGGGCACCTGCAGCCTGCAGAATCTTCAGAAGTGGCAGTTTGGGTCGCACCTAAAACACAAAGCAGGGATTTTTGTTAGAAGGACAAGTGTCCTGAGAGAAAGCATGTCACCCTGGCATGCATGCCTGCCACAGCTCACAAGCCCAAGTTGCTAGACCTGTGTAAGGCTGTCACACCAAGCACAGAGATAACAACTGTGGGATGAATCGGAAGTCATGGGAAACACCACTTGCCTTAGGCTAATCTGCTGAGGGCTGGTACTCTTTTGCAAGTCATCTGCATGGACAAATGCTTAAAAAAAGAAGTTAGAAGGACTGAAAATTAGCACAATCACTCTGACTCAAGTGCAAGACAAAAAAAGCTAAGGAACTTGGGCAGACTGCTCCAAAGGCTTTAATCGCTCACATTGTCCAATTAACTTTGATGTCATTCATCATGTGAGGAAAGGTCGGAAACTCAGACCCATGGTATGGAGGCCTAGGCAGTGACTAACCAAACGTACTGAGTCATATATTCAGGAGCAAGGATGGTTAATTAACGTCAAGGATCAGAATGTGTATTTTCTGCGGACCTCAATCACCAACCAAAATCTTTACTATATGAAATGTAAAGAATCCTAGGAACAATGCAACTGCGGCACAACCTCTTTAGGTTTCACCCACACACCCAAGCAACTTTGAGTAGCAGAGGAGACAGATGACGCTATGCAAAACAGCAGCAAGTTTTAAATAGCTACTTCCCCCGCACCACTACTTCATCTACTCCACAAGAATTTTAACAGTTCTTAGGAGAGTGTCACCCCCTGGATCCACGTCTTGTGTTCTTAAAAAATGTCAGAAAGCCCCCACTGTTCTGCCTGGAAGCTGAATGCTATGTAACTGTGTACAATATTGTATGCTAATGTGTACATTTCCCACACTGAGCCTCTTCCTCTGTTCTCCTTTGTCGCCCAGACGCTAATACGGCGAGATATTTCAATCTGTCACTGGACAGAAAGTCCAATCCTCAGCACATGATGTTCGTTGCTGTTTCCCCTACAGTTTGACAAGACCTAAGCTCTCAGGGGCATGTAATTTCTGCTAGTAAAGGACTTCAGCAATCAGTGTGAGGTGGGCTCACCTGCACCTCATACACACCCCTCCGTTCTACTTTTATAAATGCAACTGTAAGACCTTTCCTGCCTAATGAGAACAGTCTGCTTACAGCCCTGCTTTTCCTCAACAGCCAGCTTTAGCTGCAGTACCATTTTCCTGCATAAGGTAAGAAGAGGAGGGGTTTGGTTGCTCGTCACAAATGTAATTTGTCACTCAGCTATCTGAGGTTATATTGGCAAAGCATTTGTTCCACTGTTTAAACATTGTACAACTTCATTTCTGCTGTGAGTGTATCTGGTCTATCTGTTTTCTCATTACTGTAACTGTTAGATGCATTTTCAAGCTCAGAGCAACTCATGTCCAGCCACAAGTCTTTCCAAGACAGCTTCTTCCCTAGGAAAAAGCTGAGCACCACACAAGTAATTGCATGTATCAGCACTTAGTTTTCAATAAGATGAAATTATGTATTTGCATTCATTCATTTCTCTAATGACCAGTCTCAAATAGATTTTGAAATAACTCTTCATATCTTTCTTACTAAAGAAATAACCTAGTTAGCTTGATCCATTTAAAAGGGGTCCTTATTTATTACAATACAGCCAAAATGAAAGCGTTAGTCTGGAAACTGAGTGTTGACAATCAATATTTTGGTAATAATATCAGAGCCTATTTATGTACTTTTCTGAGCAGTGATTGGAATAAATATTCATACATATGAATTCCGCCCTGGACTTGGCTATGTTTCAAAACTTCTAAATTAAGCCTCAAATGGGAGGATCTTCTACCTTCCTCTCAGCTCATTTTTGCTCCTGCCCCCTCCTTCCATATTGCAGAGATGCTTTTTTCCAATGAAATGGCTCTAGCAGGTGGGATGCCAGTCTTGGAGAAACATCTTGCTTTAGAGCAGCTTTCTCTAGCCACTGTTTACACTACAAATATTTCTTTGGGCTGACAACATACTGGGTCAGAGCCAGACTACCATACCCCCAAACCATGCACTTGCATGTTGGCCTTGGCTCGAAGCTACAGCTACCTTTTTGTTCCTCGGCTGCTCTAAGAATAGGCAATAACGACCAGTGCTGTGTTTGCCACTTACCTAAGCAACTCCAAAAAAGGCATGGGGATGTGTTACTGCCTGAATAAAGGCCAACATAGCACATTATGGTGCTCCAATACAACTGTCACATAGTCTAGCACTAGGAGAAATGCTCTATGGAGAATTTTTTAAGTACAGGTCCAGCATGAAAACATGCATCATGCCATTTCTTCTACAGCCCACGTTAACTGCTTTCTCTATTTTTCTTTCCTTTAAAATACTCATAAATCTCTGATCTGGTAGTGAAAGCAACAAATCTTCAGGATAAAAGCCCTACTCCGTCAGGCTAAATTCTTCTTACTTAAATGGCATTAAAGAGCTTTAATTTGATGGAAAAAGTGGGAGCTTTAGGGAGGGGAAAGCAATGAAGGTAAGTAGGGGAGATAATTACCTGGTTAGCTTGTCCAAGAGTGATTCTGCAGGCATTCTCAGCTGCTGGATGCTGGGCAGAGCTTGAAGATGTCATTGTGGCAGTGATTAGCTGTTTGTGGCACAGACCTACAAACGAGAAGTTTCATGTACCAGTTAAGCTGAGAAACCTGCTCTTGAGTTTCATCACTTCCACTTCTTAGAAGTTTCAGGAAATCAGCGTTTTAAAAATAGCCCCGCATGCATATCCTAAACGACTGATGGAGCTGATGTCGCTGTACCCCTTCACCTGCTCTTACCACAGACCTGTTTTGCTCTGTCCTGGCTGCATCCAGCTGCTCAGTGAAAAACAGCTGCACAAGAACTGGGACAGAGCTGCAGGGACTGGGGCTGCTGCAGCACTGAGGATGCTTCTGCTCTGTCCGCCTCGAGGAGTGGCATGGCTTGGTGAGGAACCTCAACCTGCCAGCTCACGGGAAGTGCCAGTCTCTGCCACGCTGTTAGCAAGCTTAGTATGTTGAAATCTTTGAGTCAGAGGGGGAGAGAACAGAAGCTGAGTCACAATAACCCCAAGGGAAATCCTCACAGAAGAGCAAAGCCCTGAGCAGCCAGGGCTGATGGCAATGATTAGCACATTCCCCACCTGCTTTTTAAGAGATGAAAACCTGCTAAAGCTGCTGCAGCCTTCATCCAGAATGACTAGATGCAGGCCACAAGTTAACAATTTGAACAGCACTGCTGGCTGAGCAGGTGAAATGATCCTTTCCTGGAAAGGAACAAAAGGGGAAGTCCTGCAGCTATTTGAATTTGTCGAGCCCTATCAGTTTCAGCATCCACCCAAAGAGCCCAGCTTCACATGCAGAATGATCTGTAATGACTCATGGTCTCAACACAATCCAGCACGATCTGAACCTACTTTGTGTGGGGCAGAACCTTCTTTATCCTTAAAGAGAAAGGACAGCGTTAATTAGCTGCACTCCGGGAAAGAGTAAACCGAACCTGCTGGAGAAGGAACTCAAGTCCTGACCTCTTATTTTCACACAGCATCGCCTCAGCTCTACAGCACACCGATTTATCGCTAAAGCAAAGCTGTTCTGTTTCCCTGGAACAAGTTACAATAAATTCTTCCTTTTGACATTAATCTAGTTGCATTTTTTGCGGGCACTACTGAAGGAAGTCCTGCAATTGACTCTTGCTCACGCTGGTAAAGTGTGAGATGAACTACAAAGCAAAGCCTGGCTCCTGAGCTTGCCCACACAGCTGCAACTTTGGGAAAGCTTACTGTGCGGATTCTGGGAGAGGTGTCAGCTTTTAACCCTTGTAATAGTTTAACTTAAAAATCTGAAGCCAAAGTTTTTCATATATTTCAAAGAAATATCTAGGTTTGCTGCCACGGGATTCCTGAGAGACAGGAAATGAGTCGTACTATATTGCTTCGGGAAGACTGAGTCGGATGCTCAGCTACATTCAAAAACGAACACTAGCAAAATAACCAGGCTTATGCCTTAGGAATGTAACAACATCCTTGATTTAGACAAAATAAGCTGGACAGGTATCTAGCAGGCAGTGGAAAATACTTCAGTTGACAAAAGTTGGTTTTAAAACACATTCAAGTTGATGGCTGGTGTTAAACATTCACCCCTATCCCTCCCACTGCCCCGTGAATTAAGAAACAGATACTAACTTTGTAAGAGGCTTCTGCTATTTCTTATACCATTACGTTTTCCTGAAATAAGCACTACTGGGGATAAAATCCTTCCTGAAGATCAAGCATCTCTAAATATTTAAAAGCCCGATAAATGTGTATCAAATTCAAGCTTGGTGAATCTCATTGATAGCACCCAGATCTAGGTATAACTAGAAATAACTGACTAAATAGCTAAAATCACTGCTGTCTTAAGTTTCTTCCAAGCTGTCTACTTACCAATGCCACCCACACTGATCCACAAACCACCCAGGGGATCCTCTCTACGCTGTACCTGCTGAGCTGCCCTCTGTGGGATCCACAGCTGAACTTACCGACCTTGAACTTCTCCGCTCCGCGTCCCCCCTGTGCCTTTACTCCTGCAAGTCCTTGTGCTAGGAGCAACTGCAGAGCCTGCCCCCGCCCCTCTCCTGGCCACAGCTGGCTGCTAAATGCATCAGCTCCTGGGGCAGCTGCAGGAGGTGTGAAGGACAGGCAAAGAAGAGCGGAGTTCCCCCCACCCTGCCTTCCTGGAAGGGGACTCTGCTACCCCAGGGTAAGGCGGCGAGCTAAGACAGAAAAAACACTTGAACTTTTTCAGTGCTGCTTTTATTTCAGAGGCAGGTGGGCTAGCGCCTCGCCTCCAGCCTTTACAAAGGGTATTTTTTAGTAGGTTAGATTCTCAGCACTGACTTGTAACATCAGATTCCTTTTAACTAGGCTAACTAGCATGCAAGCCCTGAGACATGTCCAGGCTGCAAACACCCACAAGATTTACAAAGGCAGCCCCTGGTTGCCTTGCCCAGCGCTTCCAGGACAGAAAACCTCACTGATGTTGTGCTCAGGCTAGCCAGAAAGAGAAATGGTGCCAATTCCTAGAGAACTGCAAAGCTTCTTGCTCCAGTCCTACATAACTTCCCCAGTAACTGTATTCCCCCACTTATTTCTTGCCAAATGCTTACCCTACAACGCTGGAAGTTCAAATTAATTTGCAGCCAACTGAATGAAGCACCAGAGAACTTAGGGTTGCTCCCCTCTGCAGCTTTGGAGCTGTATAACAAAACCACTGTGGACCAGCCTGATGACTTGGAAGAACCCATGAATCACAAAGTAGTCATGAAGCAACGATTTTTCCATTCAAATGCTTTATATGGTCATGCACACTACAGGGACGAGCACAGCCTGCCCATTTTGTGAGTAAAAGTTCCTGAAAGAGACCAAAACTCCATTAAACCACGGCACATTCGGTGCTTGTAGAAGGCAGGGTTGAGAGAAAAGATCGTAGCTAACGGACCCAGAAGCGGCTGCAAGCTCTGCGTGCGTGGACGTTTCTTGGCTCTCAGCGTCTGTAAAGCTGAAGCTACGTTTCCAATTCGGTTCACTTTTTTGTCTTTTATGCCAGACTGATGCACTCTGTAGCTTCTGTGCAAAGTGGAGGCAGCAGCAAGGAGCATAAACCAGGCGTTATTCTGCCCGGTGTACCTGCAGTCTCACTAACGCCTTACTTCTTACAGTCTGCTCTGAAGCCCTGTCCCCAGTCAGCCCCATCCTTCCTGCTTTCAAACTCTATAAAATTCCTCCGGAAAACAAACTTGCAGTCTCATGTACGGTATCGTGTAGAGAGAAGCCCCAAAGGGGAGGCTTTAAACAAGCACTAATCTGACAATTGAGTCACGGTTAATTACGTTTGTCCCTATCAGAGTGAGATCCTGGGAGCTTTCGTATATCTGTCAGTTCTGCTCACCTATCTCAGCTGGCTCGCTAAGGGAACACCACGACTCCTCCCTGTAAGCCAGGCCTCGCTCACATCTTCAGCCTGTCACTGCTCCTGCCTTTGTCCAGGCCGTAATTCTCACCTGACTGCATCACCATTCCTCTGGGAGAGATGCAAGATGCCAGCCAAGGAAACATCAGAGCTGCCCCTCCAGTGCCACCTTGGAGGGATTTGCCTCCGTGAGCTGGTCCCAGTGCTGGGGGCTACCTGGGGGCTGCTGGCTGGGAGGTGGCAGCAGGAAGAGGGAGAGCTGGGGCATGGATTACGTGATTTAAACAGGTTTCATGCTTTACAGCCTGCTTGACTTCAGTTTTTGCTGTCCTGCTCTTAGCTGAGTGCTCCGATTCGTTGTTTGGATGTTGACTTGGCATTTAACTAGGAAAAGTATCCTGAGAAAAACCCAATTTCACCATGGGGAAGCCCTGTAATGCATTACTTATGGCAACCAAAGGCAGAGCTCCGACTTTTAACATCTAGCTGAAACGCTAATTTTAAAGAACTCCTGTTCGGAAACTGTTCTGGAATAAAATCCAGACCTCATATAGCAGATGTAATAACTCTGAATTTCTCCTGACCTGAGTTTTGTTGCTGACACGCTGCATCTGCCGTGCACTGTGTGCTGCTACCTCCAGCTCTGCCAGAAAGGCGCCAAAACAAGCCAACCTTTGATAAATGCTAGCACTTATTGTACAAATGTTATGCAATGCTCTTTTATTGCAAAACCAGTTAAGAAGGAGGAAAACAAAACTGATTGTTTCAATTAAAAAGGAATGCTGGCCAGCGGCTGCGCGAATCTCCCTAAATCAGCTGCTGATGACAGTAGTTGTTGCTGGTGATGTCTGGAATCCTGCAGCAGTTCCACCCCGCCGCCCATGCTGTTGTTTCCATTTATTTCTATTTTAATATCTTAAATTGGGCTTTTCTCTGGGCTACTTCCTTAAGGGGACGTCAAATCAATATCACTATTTAAACACAGAGATGAAGCAAGTCAGAGCATTAAAAAAAGCTGCTTCTTCACCAGGTAAGGGCTAACCAGAGCGTGCTAACTGTCCCTGTCACAAAGCTTAGATTAATTTTTAAGCCAGGCACTTTAGAAGGAGTGAAACCGAAGCTAGTAATCTTGGCAGTAGTGAAAAACAAGAAAAGTCCTTATTTTAATCACATTTTCAGCAGAACCAGCCGCCTGACATTTGACTTAAGCTGAATATCTGGGGGTTTTTGCCGTGCTCCTGGAAGAGTCGCTAAACACGTAAGCGTTCTCTTGGAAGCCCGACTGCCAGCCTGTCTGCCACACAAAGCCCAGAGCACGTCCCTGAAGACCCGGGCACTCTGTACCTAAGTTCTGCCCTCTTTCAGTCAGCACGTTTACCACGCAGCCTCCTGGTGAGCGGTGCAGTGCTTGGGCCTGACCCACCTGGCAGGAGCAGCGCGCACACAACCTGCTGGGAGCTGCGCCAGCCGTGCTTGCAGCGCGGTAACTTGGAGCTGCTGGAGACACGACACGAACAAATACCAGGGCAGGTGTAAATCCAGCCTGGAACAGCAGTCTGTGTTTCAACGGCCCTTTCAATCCTGCTTGCTATTCTTTCTCCAAAATAGTTTCTTCTTTCAACCCGATCCTATCCAGGACTCAAATTCTTCACCTCTAATATGAGAGTTGCTGTTCATTCTCCAAAATAGTTCTTCCCTCAACCCGATCCTATCCAGGACTCGATTAAATTCTTCACCTCTGTTATGAGCACTGCAACCCTCAACAACTCTGCACTACCCACAGACAGCATATGGAACTGACCATCCCAGAAAACAGGGATCTCCTTTTACAGTCCCTCTTGTGCAATAACTGCAAAGTTTTACACACCTGATCTTTGAGTTATTAATGCCTCTCTGAAATTAGTTCCTTGTTAACGCGGCTCTTAGCAGCACCACTGCCGTGACAGTTACACCGCACAGCCCCTGGCGGCGTTTTGCCCTGGAAAAGCAGGCAGCGTTTAAGGTTAAATCGTGGTGTGAGAGATGACACATAGCACAGGCAGTTCCAGCCAGCTTCACTTTGTGGTCGGGCCACGTCACGCTGCTCTGAAACGTTAAATTTGGCAGCACGGCAACCAAGGCTGCAGGCACCCGCGAGGTCTGAGAGAGCCCAGCGAGGAGGCAGGGTGCTGCAGCAAACATGCCCTAGTGCAGAAACACTTGTCACGTCTCCTTTTGCTGCTGGAGCGCGTGGTTTAAGCATCAGCTAATTGCAAACCACGGGCTCAGCCACCAGCAGACCCCAAGCGTCCAGCACAAGGCATAATTGGAAGGATCCTTAAAGTCTGGATGTTTCCGAGTGGCACCGACACAGCGCTCGGGGCCACCTCGTGAATGCAGAGCCCTCAGCGCAACCCACCAAACGTTGTATACCGCCACAGCGACCCGAACGCTGCTACAGAAACAAGACTTCAGAGGGGCAGCTCTGATTTGGGGTCAGAAACCTGATTTTCCCCCACAAACCCCGAGATTTCCCCCTGCCCCCCATCCCGAGGCGCAGCGCCCGGCGGGTGCCGCACGGCCACGGCTCCGCTGCCCACAGCCGGAGCCCGGGGGGAGGCCGCGGCCCCCGAACCCGGCCCGGACCCCCCAGTCCTAATCCCAATCCCAACCCTAATCCCAATCCCAATCCCAATCCCCCGGCGGCTCATCTCACCCTAGAGCAGCCCCATGTGCCCCAGGACGCCCGGCTCGGTGGCGGGGGGACAGGCGGGGGAGGGGGGGGTTCCCCCTACACCCCCCGCGGGCTCCTCGCCTCCATCTTAGCGCCGCGGCCGCCCGCCGCTTCCCCTCGCAGCCAACATGGCGGCGCGGCCGCTTCCGGCCCGCCGGGGCCGCACCATAGAGCGCGCCGGAAGCGTGTCCTAGACGGGACCGCCGCCGCGCCCCCTCCCCGCTCCCGCCGTGGAGGACCGCGCTGAGGCGAGCACGGCGAGGCCCGCGAGGCGCCATGAGGGGACTCGGAGCCTCCCCTCCCCGGCTCGCCGCCGGGCCCTGCCCCTCCCCGGCTGCTCCGAGCCCCCCACGGACCCCCCCAGCCCCCTGCAGGCCGGCCCCCGGCACTCTGAGTGCAGCCGCGGAGCGGAGCAGCACGGTGATAATGACGGCCCCGGCCCTTTGAGCCCAGAGCCCGGATAGCTCAGTCGGTAGAGCATCAGACTTTTAATCTGAGGGTCCAGGGTTCAAGTCCCTGTTCGGGCGCTGCGGCTTTTTGTCCTCCCCAGCCCTGCCTGTGTCTCCCTCCCTCGTTCACCGTTTTTCGCTAATTTTTTAATTTTTTCTTTGCTGCCAAGGGGCTCAGACGGGATGCTGGGAAGGGGAGACGCAGCATCCGTCACCGGCTTATGTAGGCTTTGGAGGGGGATAACAGCCAGGAGAGGGAGGAAAAAAACTTGAGATAAAATATTAGGGAGGGAAGGAAAGAAAAGGGAAAAAAAAAAAAAAAAAGAAAAGGGAAAAAAGGGCATCCGCCCGAACAGGGACTTGAACCCTGGACCCTCAGATTAAAAGTCTGATGCTCTACCGACTGAGCTATCCGGGCTCTGTCAGCTCAGCCCCCTCCGCCCCTAGATGGCTCCGCTGCAGGCACCGAAGGGAGCTGCTCCCCCCCACCCCCCCCCCGGTACCTGCACCCCTTCACCCCCATCCTGCTGCATTTCGGAACCCCTGCAGGGAGCCCGAGCAGAGCCCGGCAGGACAAAGCGTGCCCTGGGAGCAGGACCCAGCAGCGAGGGTCCCCAGCACCCCCGCAGCCCCCTCGCACCCACCCATGGGTGCCGTCAGCACCAAAATCTGCCTGGAATCGGGGTGCTGGGGCTCCCCCCACGCACCGCTGCTTAACGCCTCGGTCATTAAACACGTGAAATAACCCAAACCAGGCTTGTGCCTGCTCCTCGTCCTTCCTGCAGCTCCTGCACGGGTGGAATCGGGCACGGGGCGGTGCTCGGCGGCTCCCCCCAAAACTCCTTCGCCCTTTTCCCCGCAGAGGCCGTGGGTGCTGCTGCGGTGCGGGGGCAGCGCTGGGAAAGCCTCTGCTGCCTCACAGGGGTTGGGAGACTAAAAAAGAAAAGCGGGGAATAATCCGCCCCGGGATGGGGAGCAGCAGGGCACGGGGCTCTTCCAGCAGCCCGGCTTGTCCCCGAGGTGGGGACGTTTTCTGTTGGAGGGTGGCTGCAGTCCGTGGGGGGCTGTAGGGTTGGATTTACCCCCCAGGGCCTGGTGGGAGATGGAGCCTTGGGGTTCACTGGGAATTGCGTGGACCCCAAAACCACCCCCTTACCCAGGGTATCCCCAAGAAGCGCAGGCCGGAGCCATCCCATGTCAGCACCAAACCCAAAGTACCAACTGCAGTGTGATTGTGGGGCGAGCAGCCCCCCCTCACCTTGCCGAGGATCCCCCACCCCATTAGGGGCTGTAGGGTGTCCCGCATCCTCCCCCAGCTCCCTGGAGCTCTGACACCCCCAGGGGAACCATCAGCAGCCGGGTGCACTGATGGGGCTGGTGGGGTTGAATTTTGGGGGGGATTTTTTTTTGGAGGGGGCAGCATCCTTCCCCAACTCCCTGGATCTCTGACACCCCCATGTGCTGGCGGGGCTGCATTTTGGGGGGGCATTTTGTTTTCTTGGGGGGGGGGCAGCATCCTTCTCCAGCTCCCTGGCACGGTGACAGCCCCTGGGAGAACCACCAGCAGCCGGGTGCACTGCTGGGGCTGGTGGGGATGTGTCTATTTATTTTATTTTTTCATTTTTTTAAAGGGGGGCAGCATCCTTCCCCAGCTCACTGGACCTCTGACACCCCCACGGGCTGGCGGGGCTGCATTTTTTGGTCTTTTTCTTTTTTTTTTTTTTTTTGGGGGGGGCAGCATCCCTCTCCAGCTCCCTGGATCCCTGACACCCCCACGGGCTGTCAAGGTTGCATTTTTTGGTCGATTTTTTTTTTTTGGGGGGGGGGGTGGGGGGCAGCATCCTTCTCCAGCTCCCTGGCACGGTGACACCCCCTGGGGGAACTCTCAGCAGCCGGGCGCGCTGCTGGGGCTGGCGGGGCTGCATTTTTTATTTATTATTTTTTTTCTAACGGGGGGGGGGGGGGGGGGGCAGCCCCGTGCAATGCTGCGGGGGGCCGGGAGAGGGCTCCGCACCGCGCTGCGCCCCCTCCATTGTCCGCAGCCGCCGCCGCGCTCCCTCCTCCCGCAGCCGCCGCCGCGGCGCGGCCCCGCCGCCGCCAGCCGGGACCCCCCCCCCGCCGGGACCCCCCCCCGCCGGGACCCCCCCCCCCCCCCCCGCCGCCGCCGCCACCGCCCGGAGCAGGTAACGGGGGGAGCTGGGGGACGGGGAGCACCGGGAGGTGGCAGGGAAACCGGGGGGGGGTCCGCGGGAGGAGGCCGGTTGGGTGCGATTTGCGGCTCGTTCCGGGTTTTCCCCCCTTTTTCTAGGTTTATTTTCGCCCCCCCCCCCCCCCCCCCCCCCCCGCCGCGGGGGTGTCGGGGTGCCGTAGGGCGCCCCCCTCCCCCCCCCCCGGGTGCTGGGTGCTGCCCCAAAGCCCGCAGCCTGGGGAGTCGCAGCCGAGCTGGGGTGGGGGGCGCGGGGGGGGGGGGTCCTGGCCTTAAAATGTGCTGGGGGGGGGGTTGTAGGGGAGGGGGGGGGCGTTTGCAGAGCTGTGAAAGAGCCCCCATCGCATTGCAAAGTTGCCAGTGAGAGAAGTGTCGGGGGGGGGGGGGGGGGGAGAGCCAGCGCCAGGCTTTCCGTGATGTCAAAGTGTCCCCCCACCGGGATGGGGACGGGGACGGGGACAGGGACCAGGGATGGGGACAGGGACCAGGGACAGGGATGGGGACAGGGACGGGGACAATCCTGCACTTGTGTGCGGCCAGGAAGGGTCAGCTCATCCCACCGAGGGCACGGTGCAGCCGTGGGCTCGGTGTGGTGCTCCTCGGGATGCCGGGCTCGCTGCAGGCGGCGGCGCTGCTCCCTGCTCCTCCAACAGCCCCGCGGATCCCTGCAGAAACGCTCCCGCGTGTATTTAGCTGTAAACTCCCCAGATATGTGAGCTATTACCCCTAAGCAAGGGAGATGCGTTGTCTCAACCACAGCTATTCGTGGCTGTAAAGCCAGGCACGAACGCGATTGTTCGCGGGATCTGGGCCGGGGTGAAACCAGCACAAGTGCGAGCCGAAAAAAATCGATCATTTCCTCCTCCACCGAGAGGGAAAGCGCAGCGGGGAGCGCCACGGGGCGAGGGAAATCTGCACTGAAATGGGGTGCTCGGGTTCTCATGGGCTGACCGCCCCGGCAAGGTGCTGCCCCACCTCGCCTCGGGAGCACGGCCTTAAAAAAACGAGGGCAGGAGACAGGCAGGCAGGCAGGGGGGTGAGCCATGAGGCAGCCCTGCCCGCCCGCTGCAGCGTGCGGCGCCGCTGCCGTGCGTGCGCGCGTTGCTTGGATGCACCCCGTGAATTTGCACGGCGTGGGAGAAGCTGCAGCAGCCGCCGCCCGTCCCGAGCGTTTTGGGTGCCGGGAAGGAGCCGTGCACGCCCGGCCCCCGTGCGTGGCTGCGTCTTGTCTGACTCCCACGAGATGCAAATCCGCCTCGCCGAGCCGCACGAGGAGCCGGTTCCCATCGCGGGCTGGGCTGGGGGTGGCCGTGCCCTCTGCACCCCGATGGGGGGGACCGGAGAGAGTGGGGCGCACCCCAACTGCTGCGTGTCCTCCGTGCACCCAGCTCCTGGATGGGGGTGAGCCCGGTGGCAGTGGGAACGGACACATGGATGGGGGTAGCAGCAGGAGCAGCCGTACGGAGCACGCAGCAGTGATCCCGCAGCGGGATCGGGCCCCTGGATCGGGGGGCAGCCGCTGCTTGCCAGCACACCCCAGCGGGACCCCCTGGTGCAGCGGGGCTGGCCGAAGCAGGGGCGGCGTTGCAGTGCCGTGCTTCACACTGCTGGGCTCTATGGGGTTATAGCGACCCGTGCCAGAGGGCAGCGAGCCCCCCGTGCGGGCTGCGCACCCCCCTTGCAGGCAGCCCCGCGGTGCTGAGCGCTCGCAGCGGAGGAAGCTGAGATTTGCATAGGAACCGAGCGCCCCGGCCGCCACGCCAGGGGAGCCCGACCACAAGCATCCCCCGGGGACGCCGAGCACTGAGAAAACCCAGCCCTGGGTTCGGGCACGGGGCGCCGGAGGAGCCGGGGCTGAGTAAGACAGAAACCCTGAGCTCAGGTGTGACCCGGGGCCGGGCGAGACGCGGGCGTTTTGGCTCGCTGCCGGAGCCACCGAGCGCCGGAGAGGAAGCAGCACCGGGTGGCTTTGCAGAAAGGTCCCACCCTCGCCCCTCCCCGCGTCCCCCTCGCTTTGCTCCTGGCCCTGCAGATGCTGGGTGAGGTGCAGCACCTCCCGTGCATCCTGTGTGGCTCTCACACCTCGCTGCGTGTCCCCTCCGCTGTCCCCGGCGTGGGCTCAGCTCGTGCCATGAGGGGCTTTGGGGGGTTCCTTGGCACAGCTCCCTCCTTCGGCTGCCCCGTGTCGGGGGGCTTTCCCGTCCCGAGCCTGACCCATCTTCCCCAGGCAGGATTTCCTCCCGAGGGTGGAAATGCGTAGAAAAATGCTCGAAGAGCATTTGGCATCGGACAGCTTCACATCCTGCCTCCTCCAGAGGGCTTGGACCGGGCTGGGTTCCTATTAATAGGAGGCGTAGTGGCCTCGGGAGGAAGGAGCTCCTCGAGCTGCGAGGAACAGGTTGGGAGCAAACGGTGCTGGGCGTTTGCAAGGCGTTTGCTGGGCTCCGTGTGCGGCGCACGGGGCTGCTTCGCTGCCTGTCACAAAGTGCTCGATGCTTGGGGGAATGTGGGGGGCTCCCCATCGGGGCATGTGGGATGGTGGGACGGGGGCTGGCTCCGTCTTGGAGGGACGACGACTTCTTCGTCGAAAGCTCTGCTGGTGATTTGTTGGGGTTTGGTGGAAGGGGAGCAGTCGTCTCCCTGCCCCGCGGCTCCCGCAGTACCGATCCCTCCTGGGGTAAAAAATTGGAGGTGCTTGAAAGTGTCTGTGGGGATCAGTTTGGGGGGAATCGTGTTGATTTTGCTGCAAGTGAAAAAGTCCGAGTGCTCGTTTTGCTGGGTTTTGGGTTAAGGTGTGGTGTTTTGGTGGTGCTGAGTGGGGCTCCAGGAGTGAAACGCTCCAGGTTTCGGTTTCGGTTTGAAATGACCTTTAAAACCAGATTCCCTTTCTGGAGCTCCGGCTCCAAACCAGGAAGAAAATCCTGAGCTTTGGCCCTATCAAAACACAACCTGGGGATGGACCCAACGAGCCTCCCTTGGTCACTGCACTGCTGGAAGACCAATGCCAAGGCCCCCAAAGGCCCCAATTCCCCCTGTTTTGGGGGCAAGCAGGAGAACTGAGAGCAGAGTCTCTTCCAGAACAGGGAGGGCTGAATCCTGCGCACTCTGGGGGTGCTGGAGCTGGTGGGGGCCTCTGTGAGGCTGTGCTAGGCACTGCACATGTGGACGTAGGAGCATCCCTGCTGCTGCAGGCTCCAGGACATTTGGGGAGCTTTGTCACCCCACGACATGCTGTGACACACAGCGGGGACGTGCCACGGGGCCGGGGAGGCCGCCAGGAGCCGTGTCTCCAAGGCACCCCCGAGCATCCCAGCTCCGGTGGCTGGGAACGCGGCCGCCCGGCCCCGTCCAGCAGGAGAGGCAGGATGGATGGACCCGCAGCCCCCGAGGTGAAGCCGGGGGCTTTATCCTCCTCGCGGGGGCTTTATCCTCCTCGCGGCCGCTCCTCCCTCCGCCGGGTTATAAATGGGTGGGAATTGTCTCCCCCTGATAGGCATAACCTCCTTCCCCCGGCTCCCACCGCCGGGGGGGTGCCCCTCCGGGGCTCGTCGCTTTCCTTCCTCGCCCTCAGATGTTTGATGTCTTCCCAGATGCTCCAGACCTCTCTATCTGCTCCCAGCGCAGCTGCCTGCGAGGGGGAAGGGAGAGGGGGACGGGCAGGGCCGGGGGGCGAGCACCGAGCCCCTGCTGTGCCCTGGGCTCCCAGCCCCGTGCGTGGGATCCGGCAGCACGATTTTCTGCTCGGCTTCCCCCGTCCCTCCCCACGCCGAGCAGGTGCTGCTCAGCTGCTGGGGGGCGGCTGCGTGGGGGCACCGAGCTCCCCCCAAACCCCTCGGGTGCCCCCTGCACCCCCAGCCCACCCCGGTCCCCCTCGCCCTCTTCCCACCCTGACGCTCGGCTCTTTGCGCCTTGTCCCTCCCCGTCCCGCTGCTGCTGGCTGCGGGGGCAAGGAGAGCCCTGCGGGGGGCCGTGCACCCCAAAGGCCACCCCAAAGCATCCCGCAGGGCTCGGGCTGGGGGCTGCAGCTCTTGGAGGTGGTGGGGACCCTCGGGTACAGCCGGCTGGAGGGTTGGGGAGGTCGTGCCGGGCTGGTGGCCCTCGGGGACCCCGTATTTCCATGAAAGCATCCGGCGGCACCAGACCTGAGCAGGTCCGCCCGGCCGCGCCGTGCAAACCAGCTCAGAAATGAAAAGGTGGTGGGGAAAAACCCCGGGCGTTTCGGGAGGGTTTGTTCCTATTTCTCCACCCGCTGCTGGCCGGCTGGGCGGCCGTGGGTGGATCGGGTTATTTTGGTGATGGAAAAATAAACTCCGCGGGGTCTCTGGGTGTGCAGGTGTGAAAACAGCCCCCCGACCTCTCTGCATCTCCCCGAGGGGGCCCTGAGGGTGCGTGGGGAGGCACAGGGTGGGCGCATCCTTGCTGCATGGGGCCGTCCAGTAGATGAGAGCAAGGCAAAGCAAACATTTCGCCTTGGTTTTGTTTCTCCTCGGTCCTCAGCACCCGAGGACTGTCCCAGACAGGAGGGTGGGGTGGTTTTGTGCGCGTGGGGCGTGCGTGGCCGGGGAGGTGTCCCCCCGATTTGCTGCTGGCAGCCACCGATGTGGCAGCGCCGCGGTTCCTGCTGGAGCACGAGGGAAGTGATGTCTGCGTGCGGCTCCCCACAAGGCTGCAACCTCCCTTTTTGGGGCTTTGCTGGTGGAAACTAGGAAGAAAACGATGTTAAGCCACAAGCCGGGGCTTAGGGCGGCGGGTTTGCAGTGGACAAGTGCTTTTCCCTGCTGGGCTGCCCCAGCCGAGCGCCGTGCTGAGGCAGCAGGAGCCGCTCGGTGTCTCCAAGCATTTCTCTGCAAGGTGGGACGCCGAGCGCTCGCTGAACGCGTCTCCCGAGGCTGACGTGACTGGTGCACGTGCCAGGAAATTTAAAGTCAGAAAATCGCCCCTATATGAGCGGCAGGGATATTTTAAAGAGGGAAAAAAAAATCCGCTCGTCTGAGCCTCCGGAATTCGGTGCCTGCCCCTGGAGCTGCCAGACTGCGCCTAACCCGCAGCTCTCAGCCCCGTGCCCTTTTTATAACAGGCTGGAGGGCAGAGGGGGCGTTTGGTGGGAATGCAGACATCCCCTTACCAAACCCCACAGAGGAGCGAGGCTCGGCCCTGGTGCAGCGGCTCTTTGGGGTTTTTCGTGTGGGTTTGCATCGCCTTGGTCCTGCTGCCCGGCTTGTGGCGGAGGCAGGATGGGGCCGGCCGCTTCGGGGCCGCTTTCTCTGCTTCAAACTCCAGCAGATGCTGTTCCTGGAGACAAGAATGGATTTGTAGCTTTGTAAGCCACAAAAACTCAGGTCTATTTTATTGCTTTTGGGTTAAAAGCACGTTTGCTTTGTTCGGCTTCCAGCAGCCCAGGATCGCCAGCTTTTGGGATTTCTATTTTTCCGGGAAAAGCCCGTGGCTGCCGGCAACACCCCCCCTTTGCTTGCACGGTGGCACCCAGGGCTGTGGCACCGACACCCGCGCACGGAGAGGGTCGAGCCCTTTCCTTCAAAACTGTAATTTTGGGGAGAAAGCGTTCCTGCAGCAGGCAAAGCCAGGGCTGGGCTGATTAGCAGCCATCTGGTTCGGGGCCATGTGGCTCGGGGGGGGCTGGTTGGGTCTCCGGGGCTGCTGTGGGGGCAATCGGCAGCCTGGGCTGCATCCCACGGGGATGCTCTGCTGGGTGCTGGAGGTGGTTGCACCTTGAAGCAGGGCACCAGGTTGTCCCCAGCCTTGCAGGGTGCGTGGTGTCGGGGTGAGGAGGGCTCTGGCTCGCAGCTCACACCCCGCGTCCTCCCCTCGTGGATGCTCGTGAGCCCTGGCCGGAGCGAGAAAACACTCAGCCAACTCTCAGCTCCAGAGATTTCAAGTGCCGAACGTCTCCGGAGGCTTTGGGCTCGCTCCACTTTTCTGTTTAACATCCACTTGGGTATTTATTTTGCTAGGAAGGGAAGAGGAGGGGAAATAGCCTTCCTTGGAGAGCGCCGGGCCGGCCTGGCGGCGCTGAGCGAGCCCCGGCAGCAGTCCCGGGCGCGCGGATGGCGGGGAGGGAGCGGCGGCTCTGCGGCTCCGCGGTCACCGCGGTTTGTGTGCTTTGGTCAGGGGCCAGGAAGGTGGTTTCGAGTCAGGCTTTTCCTCCTCTCTGCTTGCGGCTCAGTTCTGCAAAATCGCTGGGTTTGGAAGCTGTGCGACGCCGGGGGCTCGCAGCATCCCTGCTGAGGGACAGCAGCCGGCTCTGAGCCCTTCCCTGGGGCAGTGGGGGCTTGGAGGGGCTCGGAGGGACTTGTCGGGTCCCCTGGGGAGGCTTTCAGCTCTGATTTATTTTCTGAAGCATCCTGGGCTGGTGGGAGCTGGAGAATAGCAATGGGAGCTGGTGGGCAGTGGTTGCTCCGGGCTGTCCAGGGCCCCGTGCAGGCTTTGGGGTGAGCAGAGAGCAGCTGGGTAACTCCTGGGGGCAGGCTGGGGGGGCTCTGCCTCACTGCCTGCGCTGATGCAAACCAAATATCCTCTCCCCCGAATATCCTTTCCCCCGCGGGAGGCAAGGCAGGAGGGGCCGCAGACGCCCTTCCTTCCTCCCTTGTTTTTCTCCCTCCACTTTTCCTTTCTGATTGCAGAGTGCTGCTGGCGGGGGCCGTGGTTTTCTCCACGCAGCAATGCCCCCGAGACTACCGGGGGGGCTCGAAGCCGTGCCCGAGGCACGCGACGGCAGCTTGCCGGGCCCCGCGATACCGACGCAGGGCACTGGGGTTGCAGGTTGAGTCAGCCCCAGATGCTGGCGCTGGCCCCGCCGCCCTCCCTCAGTGTCTTATTTTGTCCTCGGGGAAATCCAGCAATAGCCCCAGCAGCTGCTGCTGGGGGCCGAGCAGCCCCGCGCGCCTGCCTGGAGGCTGCGAAATCTTTCTTTAAGCCATCGCTCTGCCGAGCTCGTGAACGTTTCCTTTATTTCATCGCGGAGAGGAAGGGCCGGACCTCGGGCGCTGCCAGCCCCAACCCTCCGTAGGGCTCCTCTGCTCCGAATGACCCCTGGGTGCATGCAGCTCCGAGGCTCATTAGGGCCAGCCCTTGACGAGCTTGCAGAGCCGTTAACCCTTGCCTTTCCCCTCCGCCCAGGTGGCCGGCGGTGCAGCATGCCCTTCTCCTGAGCCCTCTGAGCGTGGGAGGAAGAAGAGGTCCCGGTGCGCGGAGAGATGTCCGCCACGCGTGGCAATGGGGAGCACTGGAAATCCCTCGAGTCGGTGGGCATCAGCCGCAAGGAGCTGGCGCTGGCCGAGGCCCTGCAGATGGAGTACGACGCGCTGTCGCGCCTGCGGCAGGACAAGGACAAGGAGGAGAGCCGCGCCAAGCAGCGGGGCGAGCGGCCCCTCATCTCCTGGGACGACCCCGCCGAGCCCAACGGCTGCGCCGGCATCAAAGCGGCACGGGGCCTCTCCGGCTCCGACCCCACGCTCAGCTACGACCCCCCGGCGGTGCCAGAGGGGTCCCCGGCACCCCGGCCCCCTCCCGGGCCGCCCCCCAGGCCGGACAGCCAGCCCTGGCTGAAGGCTCCGCTGGCCGGGGACTACCTGTACATCTTCGACGGCTCGGAGGGGGACTTCCTCGGGGAGCCCCTCAACGGCACCTCACCCCCCGACGGCGGGGGCAGCTCCCCCAAAAAGCTCTCTCCGCCCCCGCTGCCCCCCCGGCACTCCATCTGGAGCCCCCCTGAGGGCAGCCAGCGCCCGGGGAAGGGGTCCCCCCCGTCCTCCAAAGCGCCCCAGCCCAGGGACATCAACATGTTCTCGCACGAGCGGGCGCACGGCAAACTGCTCGCCCGGCGCATCTCCGAGGAGGACCCCTACGGCCTCGCCGACTACGAGGGCATCAACGACGCCATCACCTGCCTCAACCTCAAGTCCACCTACGAGTCGCAGGTGCTGCGGGAAGCCTCCCGGGGCTGGAAGGAAGGCAGGAGCATCTTCGAGAAGGAGTCGAGCGGCAAGCCGGTGGCGCGGAGCAAGACCATGCCCCCCCAGGTGCCCCCGCGGACCTACGTCTCCCGCTTCGGCAACAGGAAGAATCTGGCCCCGAACAAGAACCGCAGGATCTCCGTCGATCCGGTAAGAGGATTTTTGCTCCCCACTTTTGAGATCGGGAGGGATGGAGGCAAAGCGCTGGGGACAGCTGGAAATGGGGAGGCGCATGTGGGGTGCAGAGGGGGCTGTGGGTGCCCGCTGGCTCTTGCGCCCTGTGGCTTTGCTGTGTCCAACCTCCTCGCCTTGCTCCCAGCCCTGCCGTGCCCGCAGCAGCCTGGCACGTGAACGTTTGGGGGCTGCAGGTGGGCTTCAGCAGGCTCCTGTCCTGCTCTCACAGCCTCTCCTGGTCCCCCCCCTCGGTGGGCGAGCGCTGCAGCCGGGCACCGCTGGCGGGGGCGGTGTAAGTCGCCCTCGGCTTTCTCGCTGCCAGAAACCAATTATAAAAGAGCATTAAAATTGTCTTTAGTGGCTGCCGTGTTCTCTGCCTTTCT
This sequence comes from Cygnus olor, assembly GCF_009769625.2. Lineage (NCBI taxonomy): Eukaryota > Metazoa > Chordata > Aves > Anseriformes > Anatidae > Cygnus > Cygnus olor. The sequence continues at coordinate 3,092,728 of NC_049192.1, forward strand.
CTGTCTCCCGTTAGCTGCTGGCTGGGTTAATTGCTCTGACAGTGGGGCCATTGTTCGCCGCAGAAGAGCGGCGGAGGCTCGGGGACCCCCGTGCACGGGGGGAGCCTGGCACCGGGCGCGGGCAGGACTCTGCTGCGGCACCCTGGTGGCCCGGGGACGGTCCCTCCATCCCTCAGCATCCTCAGATCTGCCTGCCCTGGCTGGGCAGGACGAGGCAATTGATTTCCTTGGTCCCAGAGGAGCGAGGCGGGGTGCAGGGGGAACGCGGAGAGCCCCCGGGGTGCCGCTGACAGGCTTGTGCCCTGCCCGCAGGTTGCCCCCCGGCCACACTCCTTAGCCAACGGCTACGAGCTCTTCGAGGTGTCGGAGGAGCGGGACGAGGAGGTGGCTGCTTTCTGCCACATGCTGGACGTGTGAGTACCGCGGCCGTGCCCGAGCCGTCCCTGTGCCCCTCGGTGCGCCCCGAGCCCTCGCTTGGGGGTGTCAGGCTCCATGCTCCGGCGAGGGCAGGCAGCGAAATGTCCCCAGACGGAGGCGTTTTGAGGGGCGGGGGGGACACGAAGGCAGGCACCGGCTCTGAGCCTGCCCCTGCCCGCAGGCTGCGGTCCGGCCCCAGCACCAAGGATTATTCCCTGACCGGCTTCGTGTGGAGCGCCGTCAGCCTCAGCCCCGAGCACCTGGGGCACGGCGTCAGCCTGAAGGTGACGGTGGTGTGTGACAGCCTGCGGGAGCCCCTCACCTTCACCTGTGACTGTGAGTGTCCCTCGGGGGGGCTGTGAGGCAGGATCAGCCCCGAGCAATGCCTCGATGGGGGGATTTTTGGGGGGTTCTCCCATTGCATGTGGGGTCACACCAGCCTGGGGACGCCGGGGCTCACCGCTGCTCGCTGTCCCCGCAGGCTCGTCCACCGTGGACCTGCTCATCTACCAGACGCTGTGCTACACGCACGATGAGCTGCACGCCGTCGACGTCGAGGATTTCGTGCTCAAGCTCTGCGGCTTGGAGGAATTCTTGCAAAAGTGAGTGCTGGGGGCGGGATACAGGCACTGCACCGCTCACGCACCCGGCCGCGCTCGCTCGGCGCAGGCGTGATGGATGGCCCGGGTCTGTCCCTGCCTCCCGAGCCACCGCGGTGCTCTCACCGAAAGCAGCGTGTTGGGAGCATCCTTCCCTCGCCGGGCAGGATACGAGTCTGGGAGCTGCCAAAAAAGCTCTTTGGGAGAGCATTAATAACAGCCGTGTCACTGAGCCGGGCGGCAGAGCCCCGCTCCGGCAGCAGCCCAGCTTCCCCCAGCCTGTTTTTTAAATTGCAGGAGCTGAAAAAGCCATTTCCAGGGGGGGTAGCGGCGATCGGGGGCAGTTCAAAGCCTCAGAAATGTCCCGCTCTGCGAAGCGAGAAGGGGGACAGGTTTCCCTTCCTTAATGAAGCCGGGACTGCACAGAGCCCAGGCATGGGGCTGCTTGGGGGCTTGCTGCTCCCACCGAGGCTGCGTTTCTGGCTCCGATAGCCGGCGAAAAGCTCCGTCCTGAGCGAGGTGCAGCGTGGAGGCAGCGGCAGCCACGCACGCAGGGGCACACGCCGTCCCTCCCGGCGGCTGCCTGCCGCCAGCCAGCTCCAGCCCTGCCTGGAGAGCGGCCCCACGGCCTGGCCCTGCCGCTCGAAATCGCGGGAGCTTTGCCACAGCCGCCGCTCGCTCCAGTTTCAGGCCCTAAAGGGGCAGCTGGGAATTGCTCGGCACGGGATAAGCCTGCACAGCACCGGTACGGGGGGTGCAGAGCCCAGGACGTGTGTGTGCATGGATACAGCGGGGTTGCTCGCATGCTGCCACCCAGCCCTGGGCACAGCAGCAGTTCCGTCCGTCTGTCCCTCTGCTGGGGGGCTGCAGGGAGCCCCCCTTTCCCCTCGGTACCCGCTGGGCTTCAGTCGTTGGTTTCTTTCCTTCTGCGAATGCTGCCGTTGTCAGCAAAAAGATGTTTTCTGTTTGCCGTAATGAGCCTTAACTAGAAACAGCCCCCGTTGGAAAAACGGGATTTGCACCAGCCGAGAGAGCGGTGCTTTGCCGCGTCGTGCAGCCCGCTCCTCGGCGTCGCTTTTTGGAGAGGGAGCCAGGGCTTTCGAGGATGGAAGCTGGCTCAGGCCGCCAGTCAGGGCCTGGGTTCTGTGCAGGATTCCTGCGCGATTTGGGGCAAATCCCCTCATTTCTGCCTAACTTCTCCGTTTGGAAAAGGGTCGCAGCAGTGTTGTCCTGCCCGTTAACCCAGCTGGAGGCATCCTGGGCTCGCAGCAGGACAGCCTGTCCCCAGCGAGCAGCTCCCGTATCTCCCGGGGCCCTCAAAGGACCTTTGAGAAAGCCCTGGGAAATAAAGCCCTTTTGTCGCCCGTCTTTTCTTTCCACGTCTTCCCCCAGCGGAGGAGATGCTGGAAGTGCCAAAACCCTCCGTGCGGAGCCGGTTGGGCACTCGAGCTCTCCAAACCAGCCCGAGCTGCCGTTGCTTTCCACCACTTGGCATGCGCGAGGCACGGGGGGAAGGCTGGATGGGGCAGGGCACCCCAGGGGACGGAGCAGAGCACCCCAGGGGACAAAGCAGAGCATCCCAGGGGACGTTTGCAGCCCGAGGCGGGGTGCGCAGGATGCCGGCCCCGTGGCGATAAGGGCACGGTGCTGCCCAAGGGCCAGGCTTCCTGCATGCAGCGCCCCTCCTGCAGCAGGGCAGGAGCCAGCACCAGCCAGCTCCTGCACCAGACCCACTGATCAGGCTCCGCGTCCCCGTCCCCAGCAGCCCTGGGGGTGCCCCTGGTGGCCCCCCCCCTGCATCCTGCCATTGCGGCTCCATCCTGCCATTGAGCCTGCAGATGTGCCGCCCCCATCGCGGCACCGTGCCCGGCTGGCCGCGGCACCGCCGAGGGCTGAATTGGCTCATTCTCTTCTCATTCTCTTCCGAAGCTGGCAAGGAAAGCGGGGCAGTGTTGCGAGCCCCGCGGGCTCTGGTCGGGGGCTTTGCCATGCTGCAGAAGCCCCCGGTGCCAGCCTTTCCCCCTGCTGCTGCCGGGCTCCTCCGTGCCCGCTCCTTTTTGCACCAGCAGGGCCGGCCGCGGCTTTTTTGAAGGATGCAGAGGAAGGAGGAAAAACAATAACTTATTCTTCGGGCTTTTTAAGCACAAGCGTCCCAGTGAAGTGTTTTGCAGGCGAGCAAAGCACGGCCAAACCCCAGCCACAGCCATACCCGGCCGCAGGGCATCAGCATGGGGCTGCTTTTGGGGGACTTTTCCCCCCAGCCTGGTCCTGGCGGGTGGAGCGGGGCTGTGTGCTGAGCCCGTTGTCTGTGCCCCTGCAGCAAGCACGCGCTGGGGAGCCACGAGTACATCCAGCACTGCAGGAAGTTCGACATCGACATCCGCCTGCAGCTGATGAGGAGGAAGGCTGTGCGCAGCGACCTGGCCCGCACGGTGGGTGCCCGCGGGGGGAGCGCCCTCCCCGCCTGCACCGGGACCCTGCACCGGGGAGATGCTTCGGCTGGGTTAGGGTTTAGCAAACCCCTCCCTGCCAGCTCCCAGCTGGGTGTAACCTGCAGGGATCGAGCCCCCAGCCCCATATCAAGCCGCTTAGAGGGGACCCATGGTGGGGAGAGGGGCAGGAGGGCTCGCAGGGGTGGCACGGCTCGCGGCACGGCCCCGTGCCGGTGCAGGGGCAGCACCCACCCGCAGCCCGTGCTCAGCCTCTCTCCTCCTCCAGGCCAACGACGACCAGAGCCCGTCCACCCTCAACCACTACATCCACCTGCAGGAGAGGCCCATCAAGCAGACCATCAGCAGGTAGGGGGCACGGGGCGAGCACAGGCCCTGCGCCGGGTGCCCTCCCCGCTGGGGCTGAGCTCCGCTCTCTGCATCCGCAGGCAGGCGCTGAGCCTCCTCTTCGACACCTTCCACAACGAGGTGGATGCTTTCCTGGCAGCTGAGGTGAGCGTTCAGGGGCTGCGGTGCCTTGGGGAAGTGCCGGGTGGCACCGGGACAGCCCTGCCCTTCTCGTCCCCTCCCTGGAAGGAGGCTGGCTTTGGCACAGCCTGGCTTCGGCGCCCTTGCCCACGTGCCCAAGGTGCCGGATTTTCCTGGTAGAGGCTCCAAGCAGCCTCTCCTCCCCGGGGAGCCCCGACCTCTCCATTCCTCCGAGCATCACCACTTGTTCCTGCACAGATCCACCCTGTCCCATCCCGTTCCTGTGCCCCAAGGGGCTGCCTATATCCGAGGGGACAGCATCACCCCAAAAGAAGGGGCTCCCATATTCCCAGGGAGCGCAGCAGACATTTGCTGCAGACTTTTTTATTATCACGATGGGGCTCAAAGTCTGCATCAGAGGAGGGGAAAGGAGGGACAGGAGGGAAAGCCTGCACGTGGCAGCTGCGTGGTGGGTTGGGGAGCTGCCATGAAGGCTGAGGACAGTATTTATTCCTCTCCTTGGTCTTTTCTTGGGCACAAGAGGGTGCAGGCGCCGCTCCCTATCCCCTTCCCTGCTTGCTGCCGGCTCCCCGAGGGCAGAGGCTCTGCTTTGCCCTGGCTCTGAGCCCGGGGCTCCGCTCAGCCTCCCCCTGCCCACAGGGAGACTTCCCGCTGAAGGCAGAGCGGGTGATCCAGTCGGTCATGGCCATCTGCAACGCCCTGGCCGCCGTCGAGTCCCAGGAGATCACGGCCGCCCTCAACCAGATGCCCCCCTGCCCCTCCCGCATGCAGCCCAAAATCCAGAAGGTAAGGGCAGGGGGAGCGGAGCTGCTCAGCCGGGGGGGTGTAAAGGGAAAAAAAATCATCCTTCCTTCCTCCTTCCCGCTGCACCACGTGGAAAATTCCTCAGTAGCTGGGAGCAGGCAGCTGCTTGCCCTGCCCGTGGCAGCAGCCGAGGAGCTGGGACCACGGAGCTCCCCCCGGCCGCTTACGTAAAGCCGCTGGCTCGGCGAGCTGCTCCCAGCCACGGCAACGCGCGGGGCTCCTCCTGACATTGCTCTCGTGGTTTCTTTCTTAGTTTTTTTTTTTTTTTTTCCTCAACAGGATCCAAATGTCCTGGCCAAGAGGGAAAATCGAGGTATTTCAATTCTCCTCCTCCCCTTCTGGGCTTATGTTCCTGGTGCTTTTAATCCTCAAACCCCTCCTCCTCGATTATTACGGCCAAAAAATGCGTTTGAAACCGTTTTTTAAGAAACGAGGGTTTCTGGAGGCCGTGCCCATTGTTCCTCCCCGTGAACCCAGCAAAGTGGGAAGCCTGAAATCCCTCCCCTAGCCCGCTGTGCCCCAGAGGAGGGGACGTGCCCGGGGTCCCCCCAGCATCCCCGAGGGACGCCGCGGGGCCGGCGGTGAGGGGCAGCCCCATGTCACCCGTCTCCTGCCTCCCCTGCAGAGAGGATCGTGGAGAGCCTGACGGCCGCCATCCTTGACCTGGTGGGGCTCTACTGCAGCACCTTCAACGCCGACTTCCAGACGGCCGTGCAGGGGAGCCGGGAGCACGGCGTGGTGCAGGAGGCCTGCCTGCTCTCCTGCCCGCTCTCCTTCACCGTCTACGCCACCCACCGCATCCCCATCACCTGGGCTGCCAGGTAGGGGATAAGATAAACCTGCCTGCGGGTCCTGGGGCTCAGCACCCTGTTGGTTACCCATCAGCGGGGCATTCCTCCCCTAGGCTGCTATAAAAAGCACGTCCCAATACTCCGCATAAGAGCTAACCCACCCCAAACCTCCCAAAGGGCAGGACTGCGAGCCTGGGTGCGCACTGGGGGCGCTGATGCTGGCGGGCTCTGCGGTGCTCTCCCACCCCAACCCCACAAACCCTCGGGGCTGCAGCATCGCTCCCGATGTGACAGATGGCCCCGGTGCCGCGGCAGGCTCCTTTGTTAGGTGCCGCGGTGCCCGGCCCCGTGCGGGGGGACGGCGGTGGTCCCGGTGGGCGGCGGGAGCCCACCGCGGGGAGGGCGTGCGAGGCAGCGGCGGCAGCAGCAGCCGCCCCGCCGGGGACCCCTCGCCTTTGTCCCGTCCTTAATGTATTCCCCCTGGTGACTGGCTCCGAACAAAGCCGGTAGCCTGGGAAATGCCGGCATCCCCCTGACCTCCTGCGCCCCGCAGCCCTCCCCGGATTGTCGCTCGGCACCTGCCACATGGCAGGGCCCCCCCGGCAGACCCCCGTGTGACGGTATGCGCGGTGGCATATGGTGACGGGGACGGGAGGGGTGGGGGCTGCTGGCTTTACACCCCCTCCCCTGCTCAAAGCCCGGCCGGGGGAAGGTGAGGAGGGGGAGCCGCTCGTGCAGGGGCTGCGTTGGAGCACGGCCGGCGGTGGGGAGAGCTCTGAGCCTTCTTGCACCCCCAGGCATTACCTTCCTCCTCCCCACCCCACTGCTATGGGGTTTGCCCCTCGGCGGGGTGAAGCCCAAGCACCCTCAGTGCTCCCCCTGCTCACGGCCCCTCTGCTCCCCTTGCAGCTACGAAGATTTCTACCTCTCCTGCTCCATCACGCACGGCGGCAAGGAGCTGTGCAGCCCGCTGCACACCAGGAAGGCCCACGTCTACAAGTACCTCTTCCACCTCATCATATGGGACCAGCAGTAAGGCAGCCCCCTGGCCGCAGGGTGGGCACGGGTGGTCCCCAGCCACGCTGCTTCCTCCTCCTCCTCCTCTCTGTGCCTCTCGCTGTATTTTGGGTTTCGGAAGCTCTTGTGTCATCCCCGGGAATAGCACTGGCCCCACGGCGCCAGCCACGCCGCCCCCGGAGCTGCTTGTTTGCACCCAGGAAAGGGGATCTGCTCCCAAAATAGCCCTGGGAGCAGGCGGGGAGGCCGTGCCGAGCCCTCGCCGTGCCTGGCATTCGCCATGTCCCGGGGAGGTGGGGACGGGACGGGGATAATTTTAGAAGGCGCCTGTGCCCCCGAAGGACACGCGCCGAGTGGGGCCGTGCCGAGTGGGGCCGTGCCTTCCCCTCCGTGCCTCCCACCCGCCCCACGGGCAGGATGTAGCTGGTGCCCCGGGCTCCCCGGGCACGTCGGAGAAGAGCCTCGACCCCGGGGACCCTCAGGGAGAAGCCGGGACGAGGTCAGTGTGTGGGGGACCCCTCCCTGTCCCGCGGTCACCTTCCCAGGGCGCAGAAGCAGCCGGCTGTACCCGACACCGGGCGGGCTTGCCCATGACGTGGGGCCTCGGTGCTGTGCCGGGGGCACGTGGCACCCCCGGTGCCAGCAGCAGGGGGGGCTTGCTGGGCTCTCTTTTGGCATCCCGAGGTGGGGGGGGGCCGCTGGCAGCACCCGTCCCCGGCACGGTTGAGCCGCCGACTGCTCTCTTGCAGGATCTGCTTCCCCGTCCAGGTGAACCGGCTGCCGCGGGAGACGCTGCTCAGCGTCACACTCTTCGCCGTGCCCGTGCCCCCCCCGGGGAGCTCCTCCGACACCAACAAGCAGCGGCGGGTCCCCGAGGCGCTGGGCTGGGTCACCACCCCGCTCTTCAACTTCAGGCAGTGCGTGGGGCATCCCGCCGCAACGTGGGACCCTTGGGTGCAGAGCTGCCACCACCCCCCTCCCCAAAGCAGCACCCTCAGCCCCCCTCCTTTCTCCTTCAGGGTCCTGACCTGCGGGCGAAAGCTTTTGGGCTTGTGGCCGGCGACCCAGGACAACTCCAGAGCCAGGTCAAGTGCCCCCAACTTCAACCAGCCCGACAGCGTCATCCTGCAGGTGGGTGCCGGTGGCGGGGCGCCGGGGTCGGGGGGGGATGCCGAGCCCCTGCTCACCCGCCCGCCTCCGCCCCAGATCGACTTCCCCACCTCCGCCTTCGACGTGAAGTTCACGAGCCCGCTGGCGGCCGAGGTCAGCCCCAAGTACGAATTCGGCAGCCTGGATGAGGAGGACCAGCGCAGGCTGCGGGAGGCGATGCAGAAGAAATCGCTCTACTGGTGAGCAGAGGGCTCAGCATCATCCTGCCCCTGGGGGTTGCTGAGCTCCCCCCCAGCACTGATGCGGTACTGGCAGGCACAGGGGGTATTTGGGGGGCCTGATCCTGCCAGGAAAGCAGCCGGGGGTAGGGGGTTGAGTTTGGGAGCGGGCAGAGGAGCAGCCCTCCCGGCTGCCCGGCCCCGAGGGTGGCTTCTCCGGCGGTGTCCCCCCAGCAGGGACAGCTGCCCGGCCCCTTGTCCAGCCCAGCACGGCTGAGCCGGCCGGCGTCGGATGGTGCTGGCTATAAACGGGGAGGATCAGGTGTCGGCAGCTGTGCCCGGATCCCTGGTGCTCAGCAGTGGTGCTGGACGTGCCCTCACCGCCAGCCACACCACTGGGACCCAGCAGCAGGGCCAATCCTGCTTGCAAAACATCCAGCGGGGTGGCTCGGAGGTCCCTGTGGATGCTCGGTCACCCTGTCCATGGGTGCTCCTGGATCAGGGTGCAGCGTGGGGAGCACCCAGCATCACGCAGGGTGGCAGAGCCCCCTCTGCTGAGCTTTCCCCAGCTCGGGGGGATGCTGGCAGGGTCCTGCTTTCCTTTGCCTCTTCCCAAGGGGTTTATCGGTGTCCCCCAGCACCGTGCGTGCCGGGGGCAGCGGGGCGCCCTGTCCCCAGCCCGTGCCATCCCCGTGCAGGTTGACGGACGCTGACCGCAAGCGGCTGTGGGAGAAGCGCTACTACTGCCACGCGGCGCCCGGCGCGCTGCCCATGCTGCTGGCCAGCGCGCCCAGCTGGGAGTGGGCCTGCCTGCCCGACATCTACGCCCTGCTCGGCCAGTGGACCTGCATGAGCCACCAGGACGCCCTGGGGCTCCTGCACGCCACGTAAGTCACCATCATACAGGCACGGGGCGCTACATGGGCTTGAGACTGCTGCAGGCTGAGCCAGAGGGCGTCCAGCCCCACTGGTGCCGGGTTTTTGGTGTGGGGTGAGTGGGAAGGGTCCCATGGTGGCCAGCCCATGGGGACATGCAGTCCCTGGCCGCAGGTTCCCGGACCAGGAGGTGAGGAGGACGGCCGTGCAGTGGATCGACTCCATCTCCGACACGGAGCTGCTGGACTACCTGCCCCAGCTGGTGCAGGTGTGTGCCGGGATGGGGATGTTGTGTGGGGTGTGTGCTGGGATGGGGATGCTGTTTGGGATGTGTGCTGGGATGGGGATGCAGCGTGGGGCACATACTGGGACCAGGACACAGCATGGGGCATGTGCTGGTCCTGCTGTACCCCAAAACTGTCCCCTCTCCCCCTCCTGCAGGCCCTGAAGTACGAATGCTACCTGGACAGCCCGTTGGTGCGCTTCCTCATGAAGCGGGCAATCTGCGACCTGAAAATCACCCACTACTTCTTCTGGTGAGTTTTGGGGGGGCCGGGAGCGGCCGGGGGGACCCGTGATGAGTCTGACCCCGTGCTTCTGCGCTGCGGGCAGGCTGCTGAAGGACGGCCTGAAGGATTCCCAGTTCAGCATCCGCTACCAGTACCTGCTGGCGGCTCTGCTGTGCTGCTGCGGGAAGGGGCTGCGGGAGGAATTCGACCGGCAGTGCCTGCTGGTCAACACCCTGGCCAGGCTGGCCCAGCAAGTGCGGGACGCCGCGCCGTCTGCTCGCCAGGTGAGTATTGGGGTCATCGGGGGGCTTATGGGGTCCAGCTGGGTCTCAGTCCCCCGTGTCCCCCCGCAGGGCATCCTCCGCGAGGGGCTGGAGGAGGTGAAGCAGTTCTTCAAGGCGAACGGCTCATGCCGGCTGCCGCTCAGCCCCAGCCTGCTGGTGAAGGGGATCGTGCCCCGGGTGAGTGCTGGCGCCGGGGGTGCCATCACCCAGCGGGGCCCAGCTGGCTCTGATGGGGTTTGCTTCGCTTCCCTGGCGGCAGGACTGCTCCTATTTCAACTCCAACGCCGTCCCCCTGAAGCTCTCCTTCCAGAACGTCGATCCCCTCGGGGAAAATATCCGGGTCATCTTCAAGGTGAGCTCGTCCTCCGTTGGGTGCCCAAACCGTGGGCACCGTGGCCCAAACCGTGGGCACCCTGCCCCTGACGCCCCCCTGCTCTGGTCGCTCCCCTGGGGGCTCGCAGTGCGGCGATGACCTGCGGCAGGACATGCTGACGCTGCAGATGATCCGGATCATGAACAAGATCTGGGTGCAGGAGGGGCTGGACATGCGCATGGTCATCTTCCGCTGCTTCTCCACAGGCCGTGGACGAGGTATCCCAGTGTGGCGGCATCCCCTGGCGGCGTCGGTCCCCGGGTCGTGATGCTCTGGGGTTGGTGATGGCATGGGAGGTCCTGGGGATCCCCAGGGAGAAGCCACCACGGGTCACTGTGAGCCATCGTTGGGTTTGATCCTACAGACCATCTGTAGGACCGTGTTTGGTTCCTACAGACCATTTGTAGGAATTTTGTGGAATGTCACCCATGGATGGCAGCTGGGTTGGTGGTGGCAAAGGGGGCTGCGGTTTCCGTGCCCCCCACGGGGGAAGGACGGGTCTCACCCTGCTGTCCCGGCTGCCAGGCATGGTGGAGATGATCCCCAACGCCGAGACCCTACGCAAAATCCAGGTGGAGCACGGCGTGACGGGCTCCTTCAAGGACCGGCCGCTGGCAGACTGGCTGCAGAAACACAACCCCGAGGAGGATGAGTACGAGAAGGTGAGGAGGAGCACAGCAGGGTCCCCGCTCCTCGTGTCCCCTTCCCCAGGGACAAGACATGTCGCTTCCTAGCGTGGGGGCCACCAAAGCCCACCTCGGGGCCGCCCTGTCTTTCTCCATCCCTCCGTCCCCCCCAGGCCGTGGAGAACTTCATCTACTCCTGCGCCGGCTGCTGCGTGGCCACCTACGTGCTGGGGATCTGCGACCGGCACAACGACAACATCATGCTCAAGACCACCGGCCACATGTTCCACATCGATTTCGGCAGGTTCCTGGGCCACGCTCAGATGTTCGGCAACATCAAGAGGTGAGAAGCGACCCCCGGCGTCGCATTCCCCCTCACTGGGATTGCACGCGTGGGGCTGCGATGCTTTGGGGTCCACCCTGGTTTTGCGGGTGCAGCTCCTCTCCTCGTGGCACCGTGCTCACTTTCTGCCCCTCTTTCCCCGGCGCAGGGACCGGGCCCCGTTTGTCTTCACCTCGGACATGGCGTACGTCATCAATGGCGGGGACAAGCCCTCCAGTCGCTTCCACGACTTCGTCGACCTGTGCTGCCAGGCTTACAACCTGATCCGCAAGCACACCCACCTCTTCCTCAATCTGCTGGGGCTGGTGAGATCCTGGGGCCGCTCGCTGCCCCTCAAAGCGGGGACAGGGTGGCTGGGGGGGCCGCGTCCTCGTCCCACCGCCCGCCCTCACCCCTGTCTCGCTGCCCAGATGCTGTCCTGCGGCATCCCCGAGCTCTCCGACCTGGAGGACCTCAAGTACGTCTACGATGCCCTGAGGCCACAGGACACTGATGCCGATGCCACCACGTACTTCACCAGGTATGGGACATGGGTGGGTGACGGGGTGGGGGGTGATGGAGGGACCCCCAGGAAGGAGGCACGGCCCCTGGCTGCATCTCGGCTTGCCTGTGGGCTCCATGACCCAGCCTCTCCATCCCAGCAAGCGGCCTCATTGCAGGTTGATCGAGTCCAGCCTGGGCAGCGTGGCCACCAAGCTCAACTTCTTCATCCACAACCTGGCGCAAATGAAGTTCACGGGCTCCGACGCCCGCCCCACGCTTTCCTTTGCCCCCCGCACGCACACCATCAAGACGTCCGGCCGGATCCGCGACGTCTTCCTCTGCCGCCACGAGAGGGTCTTCAACCCCAGCAAGGGCTACGTGAGTGGGGACAGCCCGAGGGGACGGGCAGAGGAGCGTTCCCCATCCCTGAGCCCCTCACCCTCATGGGCACGGGGCGTCCCGGTGTCTCTATCCCGCCTTGCAGCCCCTTCTCCCTGCAGACCTACGTGGTGAAGGTGCAGCGGGAGAGCCCGAGCGAGGTGGTGTTCGTGCAGCGCACCTTCGAGGAGTTCCAGGAGCTGCACAACAAGCTGCGCCTCCTCTTCCCCTCCTCGCTGCTGCCCAGGTACCCCCGCAAACCCTACACCGGGGGGGCTCCCGATGCCCCCCAGGGTCTCTGAGCATCCGTGCCCGCACGGCAGCTTCCCCAGCAGGTTCGTCATCGGCCGGTCGCGGGGAGAGGCGGTGGCCGAGAGGAGGAAGGAGGAACTCAACGGCTACATCTGGCACCTCATCCATGCCACCCCCGAGGTGGCCGAGGTGCGGGGCTGGGGGACCCCGGGAGGTGGGGATGGGGGTGCTGGGGAGAGGAATTTGGGAGGAAAGGGGGCAAACGCGGCGCGTAAAGCATCCGTGTGCACACCCTGGATGGCGAGGGACGTGGTCACCAGTAATGGCCCCTCTTTGCCCCACAGTGTGACCTCATCTACACCTTCTTCCATCCACTGCCGAGGGATGAGAAGGCGGCCGGCACCAGCCCGGCACCAAAGCCAGCAGGTAGGTGAGCTGGGGTGTGCCCCACATCCCCTCTGTGTCCTTCCTGTGTCCCCCCCACGTCCCTCCTGTGTCCCTTTTCCTCTCCAGACGCCACGTGGGCTCGTCCCCTGGGGAAGGTCGGCGGCGAGGTGAAGCTCTCCATCTCCTACAAGAACAACAAGCTCTTCATCATGGTGATGCACATCCGGGGGCTGGTAGGTGCGCGGTGTCCCGGCGGCGCTGGGGCAGGGTCTGTCTGCTCGCAGGGCCGGGCTCACGGCGTGCCCCGTGCTGTGTCCGGCAGCAGCCCCTCCAGGACGGCAATGACCCCGACCCCTACGTCAAGACCTACCTGCTGCCCGACCCCCAGAAAACCACCAAGAGGAAAACCAAAGTGGCCCGAAAAACCTGCAACCCCACCTACAACGAGATGGTACGGGGGACAGGGACGGGGTTTGGGGGGCTTTCGGGGGCAGTGGCTGAGGCTCTGCCCTGCTCTGTCCCCCTCCAGCTGGTCTACGACGGGGTCCCCCGGGGGGACCTGCAGCAGCGGGAGCTGCGGCTGAGCGTGCTGAGCGAGGAAGGCTTTTGGGAGAACATCCTCCTCGGGGAGGTCGGCATCCGCCTGCGGGACCTCGACCTGGCGCAGGAGAAGATGGGCTGGTTCGCCCTGGGCTCCCGTGGCCATGGTACCCTCTGAGCTCCGGGGCCAGGCACCGGTGTCACCGGCACCTCTGGGGACGTGCCCATAGGAACCAGGCACCCGTGTGCCGGGAGCTGCCGTAGCCATCTTCTTTTTTAAGTTTACCTTGTGTCAAGGGAGCAACGCGGGGGGGTGGGCAGGGAGGAGTGTCGGGGCACTTCAGGGGGGTTATTTCTTCCTTTGGGATATCTGTATTTTAATTTTTTTAATAACAACGAGTAGCGCGCGGCTGGGCACCGGGGCGGAGAGGAGGCGGCAGCAGTGGCATCACTGAGGTTGGACTCAGACGTCCCCCCAGGGACATTTGTGCCCGCCAGGGACATTTGTACCCCCCTTATCTCCTCGAGGAGCTGCCTGCTGGCATCCGGGCCATTCCCATCCCGGGGGATTTGCTCCCAAAGGAGAGCAGTGCAGCTGGGGGGGTCCTGCTGGGGTGACCCCGCCAGCCCCCCGGGGAGCACAGAGCCACCTCCTCAGCCCCTCGCCCGGCCCCGCAGCCGGGGACGCCTGCGCCAGGGTGTCGTGGGCTTGGTGCCTGTGGTGCTTTGTTTACAGCGAGAGCTCCGTAAACGGACGAAATGTTTCTCAGGATCGAGAATAATGAACTTACCTTTATATTAAAAGTTTTAAATACTGTATCGAGCGGGAGAGGGCATGGGGGGGGGGGATATGGGGTTTGTACAGAGGCTCCTGCAGCCGGCACTTCGCCACGGCTGGGACCCTCCTGGCCGTGGCACAATGGTGTTAAATTGAAGGCGATGAAGTGCACGGGGCCAGGGGGAGCCTCTCGTCTCCCTGCGGTCCTGCAGGGCTGGATGGGGACTGGGATGGGGACAGGGATGGGGACAGAGTTGCTGTCCCACCCCACGCACCATGGCACGTGTCCCGGCCCCGCTCTTTCTGCCGAGCATGGAATAATTTTTATTCCCATAATTACCCCGCAGACTGACTAAGCGTGCCCGTGGCAAACCCAGCACGGGGTATCTCAGTCACCAATTAAACCTAATGAACGTGCCATTTGACCTTGTCACATCCCCACCTCAGCTGCTCACCGAGCCAGCCCAGGTCTTGCTGCAGGTGGGTGCAGCTCCCCGCATCCCACACCCGGCCTGGCTGCTGATAACTGGGCTGGCCTGTGCCACAGGACCCACCGTGTCCCCATGTCCCTGTGCTGCCATGTCCATATCCCTGTCGCTGTGTCCCATGTGTCCGTGTTGCCATGTGTCCATGTCTGTGTCCCTGTCGCCATCTCCCTGTGTCCCTGTGTCCCTGTGTCCATGTCTCCGTATCCGTGTCGTTGTATCCCCACGTGTTTGTGTCCCCGTGTCCATGTCTTTGTCCCCGTGTTCTTGTTCCCATGTCCCTCTCCACGTGTCCTTGTGTCTCATGTCCCCATGTCTGTGTCCTATGTCCCTGTAGCCGTGTCTCCATGTCTCTGTAGCCATGTGTCCATGTCCTGTGTCCATCTGTGTCTGTGTACCCATGTTCTTGTCCCTGAGTCCCTGCATCCCATGTCCCCATGTCCGCGTCCCCGTAGCTGTGTGTCTGTGTATCCATGTCCTGTGTCCCCGTGTCTGTGTCCCCATGTCCGTGTTCCCATGTCCGTGTCCTAGTAGCTGTGTCCATGTCTGTCTGCACATTCTTGTCCCTGTGTCCGTGTCCCCATGTCCTTGTGTCCCGTGTCCCCATGTCCTTATGTCCCATGTCCCCATGTCCACGTGTCCCTATGTCCATGGGTCCCCCTAGCCATGTGTCTGTGTGCCCCCGTGTTCTTGCCCCTGTGTCCCTGTGTCCCATGTCCCCATGTCCATGGGTCCCCGTAGCCGTGTCCCCGTGTCCCTTGTGTCCATGTGTCCCCACGTCCCCCTGTCCCCGTCAGGGCCGCCCCGCCACAGCTGCCCGCCCCCCCCGCCCCTCCCCTCCCCTCCCCTCCCCCAGGGGGCGCTGTGCCGCGCGGCGGCTGACGCAATCCCTGCGCGGTGCCGCCGGGCGGTGCCTCCTCCTCCCACCTCCCACAACGAGGGGGGCGGGACCTCGGTTCCACCCAATCAGCTGCGGCGGCGCCCCTTGACGGACAGCTCCTGCCCTCCGCTCCCGCCCCGCCCCTCGCGGGTGGGAGGGGGCAGCGCGGAGCCGCGGCGCTCGCGCCCCCGCCGCCATTTTGTAGCGGCCGCCGCCGCCGCCTCCCCGGCCCGGCCCGGGATGGCGCCGGGCCCCCGCAGGGAGCCGCCCTCCGCCGCCCCCGGGCCGCTCTGAGGAGCCTCCCCCCTCACCCTCATGGAGCCGAGCGGCCGAGAACGGAGCAGCCCCGTGCCGGGGCGAGCCCGCGCCGCTTCCCTGCTGGGTTTCTCCCCGCTTTGGCCCAAGCTGGCCGTGCCCAGCGCGGCCCCCGCCGCCCCCGGGCCGGCCCAGGCCAGCCCGTCCTTCTCGTGGCTGCGCCTCGCCTCGCAGCTCCTCTCGCCGCTGCCCGCCCTCCTTCACCGCCTGCGGCCCGGCCCGGCTCTCAGCAGCGCCCTGTGCCCCGCCACCGGGGCTCCCCCGCCGCCGGAGCCTCTCCCCTCGCTCCGCCGGGCCGAGGAGAAGGGGCAGGAGGGAGCCGGGGGGGTGCGGAGCGGCCCGGCCGCCCTCGCGGTGCGGAGCGGGGATTTTTTTTCCTTCGTTTTGGGAAGCGGCAGCTCCGCCAAGAGCCGCCTGCCCCGGCCGCTGAGCGCCGAGCCCCCCGGCGAGGCCTGGAGGGGCGGCGGGGGGCTGCCCGAGGTGGAGCTGCTCCGGAGCAAGCGGCTCGAGTTCCTCCAGCAGCGGCTCCTCGTCGTGCCCGAGCCCGACCACGGCTACCACAGCCTGGAGGAGGAGCAGCAGCACAGGGGAGCCGCCGGGGAGCCGTGGAAACCCGACGAGCAGGAGGCGGCGAGGGGCTCCCCTCCCCCGAAAGGGGAGCTTGAGGTGGGAGCTTTGGCCGCAGAGGGCGACGAGGACTCAGAAATCGAGCGAAACCTTCCAATTTCAGCCAGGCCTGCGTGTGCTAATAAGTTAATAGACTATATCCTAGGGGGAACCTCTAGCGGGGAGGAGAGTGCGGGTGATGATGATGAGGAAGACTGGGATGATAATGATGATGATGGGTTTGACAGCGAAGGGCTCCTCTCGGATTCAGACGACGGGAGCCAGAGCGGGGAAAGGTTGCACCTCTGGAATTCCTTCTTCAGCCTGGATCCTTACAACCCGCAGAACTTTACGGCAACCATTCAGACATCTTCCAGCAGTCCAGGAAAGGATATGCACTGTGGGTCAGATGTGGAAGAGGAGGAGGACGAGGAGGAGGAGGATTCTTCATGGGCAGACTCATCTTCAGGCTCTCCTCACCTCAGTTCTGAAGAGCATGACGAGTGGGAGTGTAGCAGCGTGGATGAGGCAGAAAACTTGAAACTTTGGAACTCATTCTGTACCTCAGACGATCCTTATAATCCTTTAAATTTCAAGGCACCCTTCCAAACAGCAGAGAAGAAAGGGAAGCCTGGCTCAAAAGGAACAGAGGGGCCGAGTTTGGGCACTTCTGAGCATAGTCACTTAACTGTCTGTCGGGTACAGCTGGAAAAACATAACTGTGGTGTCACAGACTTGGTGCAGCATGGCATTCTTTTGGGTGAGAAATGTAGAAGTACCAAGCGGAAAAAGGTATTTTTTTGTTGTTGTTTTTGTTTGGGATCAGCTAAGTGGTATGTGGGTGGGTGAGGTCATTTGCACCAGGATTCCAGCCGCGGTGGTGGCAGATCATACCCCGTGAGCTTATGGTCTAATTATTTGACTGCAATCAGTGTGCCTCATACGTGATGGGAGGCTTTGTAATTCAGTCACACGGGGCACAGAATTTCTTTATGCTTCATTTCTAGACTGGAAGTTGAGCTGCTTTTAAAGACAGCTTTAATTCTGTGTTTGCGTTCTAATGTAGCTTCCATCATCAGACGAACAGATGAGAACTGTGATCTAAGTTTTGCCCCTGGAAAGCACCCTATTCTGTTGTGATTTGTGTTGATAAAGTATTTTAGGACTTCTTTGTGCACAGTGTAACTGAAACTTAAGTGTGGTAAGTATCTAGGAGTCTGTCAAGCCTACTTTTTGAGTTCTAGACAGCAAAAGTCTTTGGGAGTAGGAACTCTTCAGTTTTGGGTTATCACATGCTGCAGTAAGCTGTTAAAACTTTCAATAGAAGTGCTTTAACGCTCCTAATTCTGATTAAGAGATTACTTATAATTCAGCAGTCTTTATAAAAAAGGATGTAACGGAACTAGGCTTTTGAATGCTAGCTAGAGGTGTAGTGTGTTTGAAGTGTCGGTGTGTTAAACGTTAGTGCATGTGCTAGGATTCAGGTAAATAAATTTGCCCTCTAAAAGGTTTTGAGATGCTACAGATGGACACGACTGCTTTTCAGACACGAGATATTCCTCTGGGTCTTGCCTGACACTTCATACCTTTGTGTGAGTAATAGCTTGTGATACCAAGTCCCAGGATAATGCCCTGGTGTAACAAGATAGCAACAAAGACAAGTTGTATCCTGCTTTCTTTAGTGTTCTTACAGCACAGATTTTGCTTCCCTGAGAGCCTGGCTTGGACTTCACTTCATACCTGCTCTTGCTGGGGCAGGTGGTGGTTACAAACTTAGAAGGTTAACACAAGACAAACCACTGCTTTGCCACCTGAATGGAAAACAGTTTTTGCAAGAGGACCTTTGTATCTGACTGCATGTGTCTGAAATGCTGTAGCACTGGTGAGCCCTGCTGTAAGTTCATGCTGCCATGCCCTAAAATCTCGTTGCGTGGCAGATGTGTACGCTTAACAGCACTTCTTGACTGCAGTAATAATTTTTTTAGACTAATTTACAGTAATCTAGTGACACGGTGAAAGAACAATGGTCTAGACACGATATTTAGTGCGTTGTTACAAAATCCAGTAATTGTGCCCAAGGGTATCTTAGACTGATGTAAAAAGGCTGAAAGGTAGTAACGCGCTAAGGGACAGGCTGATGTAACAGCGCCGGGTGCCTGAAGGCAGGTACCTAATTAGGCCTGCCAGCAAAGGGGAGCAGAGGTCGCCGAGCAGTGACCAGTGCCTACCCAGGAAACCTTGGAGTCCTTTGCCCCGCACAGGGCTGTTTCCTCTGTGGCATCGTGTAAACAGCAACAATATTCGTGTTTGTACAGCCCTAAAGCCTGGGAGTTTGTGTCACTTGCGGGATAGCACGTGTGTTCGCAGTGCATGTGGGGTCTGATGCCCACGCTTCCCAGACCACTCCTAGTAATTTGGGATGGCTGCACTGGAACTGGGTGACCTCTGGGGTTTGCTTTCAGCACAGTCCCTTGGGGCTCTGCGTCTTCTGGTGGGTATTCCTGTAGGTCACCTCTCCTCTAACTCTCACCTTCATGTTTTCTGTGAGGGTTAGAAGGTGGCAGTACCACACAAAGCCATCTCATCCTACACTTCTCATTATGCTGACATGAACGGGGTGTGAAACTGGGGGTTTCTGTTAATAAAATGCAGGAATAGAGCAGTAAGTGTTTTCTGCCTCCACAGTTTTCTTCCTGGTCTTCCTGCAGCAAATTAGAGTATACTGATACAACTACAGCAGTTTCCTTGTCTTCAAGAATTGGTCCTAGCCTGAGAGTCAAGGGACTTTGACAGCTAGTTAGTTTGTCCTTCGATTTTAAGCCTTTTATGTAGCTAAATAAAAAGCCACACACAATTCTGCAGGCATCTGAACTAGTTTCTCTTTCGCTTATCACTTGATAAGAGAAAGACTTGAATCTTTATATAGCAATCAGCTAAGTACTGTTGAGTTTAGACCCTGACCCTACAAGGTTTTTTCATTTTCTTAAGAATAATGAAGAGTGGAAAAAATTTGCATTCAGTTTAAAGTGCCCCAACTGACTTCATTTCCTTCCATGAGCTTACCATTGATACCGGCACTGAACAGATGAGTTTGTTCCAGTCATACGGTGATGAGTGTTGATTCCTTAAATGCAGCATAGTAAGATTTCTTATCAGGCACTCAAGTTGACTCACATGATTACTCATTCCACAGAACAATGGCTCTCGCTTTTTGTATGATGTACTAATCAGAAACTGGTTGGTAACATCTAGTCTTAAATGAGTGTTCTGGTATATCCTCCAGAATAACCTGCAGGAACTGTGTCTGTGAGAGGTTAAAATGGTGCTGGGGGGCTGTTATTTCGCAGGGAGCATTGTGTGCTCTGATATCAGCCTCCTCTTAGGCAACTGTTTAGGGACTACCTGGTAGTCTGAGCACTGCTTGGGGTGGAGGGAGAAGTCAGCAGCTGCACGTGAGGTTGCTTTTAAACCTGAGAGGTGAAACACACTCCTTCCCTGCTGGTTCAGAGACCTAGCATGAACTGGTAGCACACCTGAGTGTTTGTTGGTATTTTAGACAACTTTTATTTTTAAATAATTGTATGTGCAGATAAGGTTTAAGCTCCTTTTGCGTGAGTATTTGGCTAACACTTTGATAAATGGCTTGTCTTTTCCAGGTAACCTTCCTTGAAAAAGTTACTGAGTATTACGTCAGCAGCGAGGAGGATCGGAAAGGACCCTGGGAAGAGCTTGCCCGAGATGGTTGCAGGTTCCAGAAACGTATCCAAGAAACAGAAGAAGCCATAGGGTACTGCTTCACCACAGAGCATAGACAGAGAGTTTTAAATAGACTCCGAGAAACCTACTCCAAAGGGGTTGATCTCTTCTAGCACCTTAAAAGACCTGGTAGTTGTGTGTGACCCGAAGCACTCATGAAAATCTTCAAACCAAGAAGTGGCAGCTGCGTGTGCTGTTTTGAAATGGGGAGAAAAGTGGGATTCTAACACTTTTTCCCAGTTTAATATTCAGCCAACAAATATACCTATGTGTATCCCATTTTTGACATCCAAACAAAACCTTTTGAGTATCAACAAGGGTGAGGGTGGTATAATTGCATTCCTCTTCAGTACCATTTGAGAAACAGACTGCTTTAGGTTAAATCCATTCCAAAAATGCCTTGTCTGCCGTATGTTGAGAAGTGGTGGTTATTCAGTTGGAATTTTGCACTTTGAAAAAGCAAACATATTTTGAAGGAAATATTTATGGAGCTCAGAACCTAGTTATTGCAGTTTTGATTTAAAGTTTGTAAAGGCATGTGCTGTTTGTTTGTGGTTCTCCATTTTCTCTAACCTATACAAAAGTCTCCGATTTTGTTAGCTCATGATGTTAACTTTACTGCACAAAGCGGATGCTTTTTTGCTTCCTTTTTAAGGTCCCAGTTTTGTGTGCAATCTAATTGTTTGAGTGTTGATGTGACGCTTTGATGTCTTAATATTTCAGTCTAGCACACTGGGGGATTCAGGGGAACTCTGGTGCACTCTAAGCCCTTTGGTTTGTCTTTATTTAAGTAGTACCTTTACCCAGTACTGTTCCAAAGGGTGCTGGCTGCTTGTGCACCAAGCCGCTTTGCTTTCAGGGCAGTGAAAGGCCTCATCCTGATCAATAATTGAAGCTTCAAGGTACATATCAAAGCTGTGGCTGATGGTCTGAATTGAGATAGCTGCACGTGTGGAACTAGGCCATAGGTCTTTAGGTAATCTCAGAGCAACTTCACCCTAATTCTGCTTCCTGATTGAAGTGGAGTGCTCTTTGTATTTCTTTTATCTGGTACATGTAAGGAGAATTACCTTTCTGGAAATCTAAGACTACAGAGTGCTGTGTTCTTTACCAGAAGCCAGTATTAATACCTCTCTGCGTCTGCACTTTTGTTCATTTGGTACCAAAATAACATTTCACGTTTGGGATCTGAAAGTTGAGGTCCTCGGTGGAAGGAAAACACTCCTTATTTGTGTTTGTAACTTAAAATGTTTAATTGTTTCAGTCAAAATAAAAGAGCAGCACAGTTTGGATATGCATTTGGACCTGGAAGATGTTGTATGGCTGTAACCCAAGCAGGAATGAGGTCATGCAATGGAATAAATACCAGTCAGATCTAAAGAATTCGTATCTGTTTGCAAAAAATGGTGAGAGTAAATGATTTGCTATTTTGTTCATTCAGCTGACTAGGAATGCCTCTATTTTTGTAAGGAAGAGGCCTAGAAACACTTGAAATTTGTCGTCTTATTAATCTCTTCAATTTTGAATTCAAAAGAAGTTATGGATACATGGAGAAAAGAGCTTCACAAAGCTTTACGGAGTTTTCTGCTTCATCTTGCCATGCTTCTGGTGATTTTAATTGTCTCAAATTTCAGAGCTTTGGGATTTACACTTTTTCCATAAAGTTTGTTCTTTGGATTTAAAAATTGCCTTTCTCTGCTACGTGTTAGAAGTGTTAATTATAAAATTAAGAGAGTTAACTGAGATATGGTAGAGTTGTCACATAAAATACGGCTGAAACTCGAGCAGCCGTTTGGATTGGCTAATTGAAAGCCATGCAACAATGTTATTTTAATCCTTGTGGAATAAAAAAACACATTCTTTTCTAAAGAAGATTATTTTGGTTGTGAAATCATAAATCATGCCCTTGAATCCTATGGATTAGCTTTCAGTTTTTAGGAGCTAATTTTCCTGTATCGTATTTGATAACAGGTGTTCTGCTGTTTTGTTTAGGGAAGAGCACGCGGGATGATTAATGTGTTAGAATTAGAGAAAAATTGTTGACATATGGTCCTAGCGTGACTGATAAGTAAAAATGCTGTTCGTCGCTCTTGGTAAAATATACGAGAGCTTTTTTCCATGACACTCCTAGTTTATTTGGTCTTGTAAAGTTTGCTGCTGCTTCAATTACTCTGGTTAACTTGGTGTAGTGGTGTTCATTAAAAAAAAAACTCTAGGGTGATGTGAATTAACACCTGCAGACACCGATCAACTTTTTGCAGAGGCTTGGGAAAGGCTACAGCTGGAAATGAACAGAATTGACAAATTATCTACAAGCTAGGTTGAAAACTGTTCCTTCCAAAAATACTTCTGATATCTGAGATTATTTTTTTTCAACCTGCAGTGTATCGAGCACTCTGTTCTAAAACTGCTGATTCTCAGAGAAACGTGCCTGCTCGGGTAAGTTTTTCCCTCCTCTCAAACCTCATACTTCCAGAGTATCCAGTGGTGGTAGGAAGTTATTCTAACACTAAATTTATGAGCAAGCTAATTTTTTTTGTCACCATCTTCCCTATAACATAACTTAAAGTTGTCTTACAGGATGTGTACATGTGCGTTTGGAGTGAAACATGAAAAATAATACTTGTTGAACTTTAAATCAAAACTGTAATTATCAGATTTTATTTTTGTATAATTTAGAGAAAGTTAGAAAACCTTCAACATTGGCTTTATACAGATTTTAATTGATTTGTGTCGAGTTTGTTGGGTTTTTTATATCTAAAGTTATATTTCTGTACATAACAAAACTATTCAGAACTAATCTGTAAATTGTAATAAAGATATTTGCAAGATAATGCTGTGCTGTTCTTTTCTTTGGAAGAGCTGATGGGAGATGCCGTGTAACGGTGCTGAAGCCCAACTTGTGCCCGTATATTTCGCTTTGAGAATGTTAAATGCTTTGTCAGAATTGGTGTTACAGAGGTGGCAGTAATTTGGGAGCAGGCTGTAAGCTCGGAACCAGTAACTGCATGACTGTAAGGGCTCCTGTACTGATGGAGCTTTTAAATTGACCCAAAATGTGCAATTGCTCGTGTTCACGTTGGGTGTTGGCTTGGTGTAAGCGGAGGTGTTAACGTTTTGTTGCTCTAATTGACAAAGAATACTGTAGTTTTGCTTTGCTTACTGGTTAGCACAACTGTGTAACTATGATTACTGTGTGGTTTTGAAAGTTTTCTTCTTTTTTTTCCTGAAGCACTTCCAAGTTTCTGCACTGAAATAAATCTGAGGTGTCACCTTGTGAGTAGAAGTGACCTGAGGGTGCCGAACATCTGATCCTTCTTTAATTAGAAGAGCCCAAACACTTCTGTATTTTGCTGCATAACGTTGGACGTTAGCACAGTGAATCATTATTCTCTTATGTTGCAATGAACTAAGAACAAAATGCTTTTGAGGAGCTCAGGATAGGTGAGAGCACAGGAAGGTGGCGATGTCCAGTGACACCTAGTGCTGCACGGCATTACCTGCCATAACTGGTTTTAAAGAAGGACCTAGCTTTATGTAAACCAGGATCTGTCACTCCACGCTTTTAGGTCAGGAAATCTGTTAGGATAGTGGGCATTTTCACCACGAGCAAGAAGACTTACTGGGACGTGAGGCTGGCCAGGCTGGGTGGGAGGATTTTGGCCAGAGCCGCTGCTGACGAACATCCTCCTGACGTCCCTGGTGGCTGCGCTCCTCACGGGATGCATCACGGCACGGGAATGTCTGGAATGAGTTGAAGGGCCTGGGGTTGGTCACACCTCTTTAGAGCAGTGTTTTAGGGTGAGAACTCCCAACTTGCTGGCTGCTTAGTTTATGCCTCAAGGAAAAATGCTGCTTAGAGCTAATTCTGGAATAACACCAGAGGTGGTATTTGTTCTGTCTTGTAGCACAAGCCATCTTTCACTGTATTCTTGCATCTTTTCCAGGCACTTCTAGAATCACCCTAGCCCTGTATTTGTTTCTGGAACAGCATCGGGGTACAAAACTGCTGAGCTAAACAAGGAAAAACATTTTGGGAACTGCAAGGAGTACTCAGTAATCCCACATTCAGTAGTTGAATGTAATGAGCAAACCTACATAATTACTGGGAACTACAGCAGTTTTCTAAAGTCGCATTCACCTGTTCTGCTGGCTCTAAAATCTGCCTTAAATGAGCATTGTAATTTCCTTTTATTCAGTGTGATGGCTTAAAGAAATGCAGTTAGTGTGCTAAATGAAGGCTTCTGTGGATCTGGCAGTGCATCAAGATGCCATCTGGAACGTAGAAATCCTGCTGGGGTTTCTTTATCAGCGCTGAAGTCTGCAGTTGGAGTTTAGTTGACAATTTATCTGCGTTAGAGTAGAGCAGTTCTTGCTCTGGGAGCTGTATCTTCTCCATGGGACTTAAGAACTTGTTTGTCAGCAAAGCACATGGGGAGTAAATAAGCTGCTATTTTTGTAGTCGGTAGTGACTGCATCCACTGAAATGTCATTTGCAAATTAATACAGCTGCAGAGCTGGTTTGGTCCCACAAAAGCAAGTTTCTTCCGAAACTTAGAGGCAGGAGAAGGCAGTGACGACTGCAGAGGGGTTGTGAATCACGGTGATTGCAATTCTGCGGAAAGCCCAGTGCTCTTCAGCTGCACGGCCGCGAACTGATGGGCTGTGCCTTGGATATAACCCAGGGTCTCTGTGGTGTTGGCGAAATGTCTTGTGAAAGATGTCCATTAGTCTTGTGGGTATAAGGTATTAGAGGCCATTAGGAGTAGGCATCCATCTGCCCCTGCTGCTAATGGTCGAGCCTGTTAGCAATAAAAACATTTGCTGCTTTGTGTAGCCCTTCCAGCTGTACAAGCACAGCATACACTCATTGCTTTCTCTGCCTGCTCTCAGGATGGCACACAGCGCTTTGCTAGACATCGGACACATCTTCCATTTTCCCTCTTTCAATCAGTAGGTGCTGCTTTTAGCAAAAGAAAAAAAAAAAACCACACACACACAAACAGATGTAGAAATGTGCTGTTTGGTGTAAGCAGCTCCACTGTGACAGGCTGGATGTGAAGCTTTGGAGTGAGAAAGAGTAAGAAAGGAGGTCTTTATCAGCACAGCTTCCTGGTTCAAGATGCAAACTTGGTTTTGTGCTGGCTCCCTAGCTCTGAAAACGAAGCTGTTGAGGACCAGTTCCTGCTGTTTCTTCCACACATGCAGTCTGAGCAGCTCCGGGTGGCACTATTTTAAGCTGAATCCCAAAGCCTGTCTGCAGAGAAGAGAGCTGCCATGAAAAATAGCCAATGCATACACAGCAGCATCAGGAGAAAAATAGGACTTTGATGTTCCGTGCGTCTGGGGAGGTTTGTGTAATAGGATGAGCGTGTTTAAAATTACCCCGGCCCAGCTGCTCCCACCCTACCGGCTGCGTGACGGCCCCGCGTGAGCTCGTCTGCACCCTGTGGGCAGTGCTGGCCAGCTTGCTTCCCCGAGGCTGGAAGCTGAGGCAGCTCGTCGGGAAGAAAACAGCTGCAGCCTCGAAGCTTTTTGCATGCAGGGAGCAGCCTTCGGCCGAGAGCAGCTGGGACGAGGTCCCGGGCCTCTCGCACACCGTGCCAGGAAGGGACAAAGCCGCAGCGGGGACTCACGCCGTGGCTGCGTTCAGCACCTTTCCCCCTTCCTGGGCACGCACCAGGCTGCTTATTTTAAGCTTGCTGCTTTGGGTTGTGTTCCAGCTCAGATAATTTAGACCAGATCTGAGGTTAAGGCTTCTGGCGAGGGGGAAGCACGAGCAGATTAAAGAGGTTTCACTTTCAGAGCTGGGGGTGTTTTGCTGGCCCCTCTCCATGCCTCCTCCAGCGCAGGCTGGTGGGAGCTGCAGTAACAAGCCTTACACGAGCTCGGAGAGCCTGGGGTAGGTCTGGGAGCTGCTGCTTGCTGTGCCAGACGTTAAATGTGTTGCTCAGAGTGGCTGTAAGAGGCTGTTAAACATCTGCTTGCAATCTCGCTGTCTGGGCTCCGTCACGCCAGCCGGGTAGGACCCACCAAGCTGCACCCACGAGCGCTCCCAGCAACGGCGTTCGCTGGCCCCGTTTATCAAATTAGGAGCACTTTGCAGCCAGGCACAAGGAGCACGAAGCCATTAGCCTCTCTGCTCCGCTTCTCCCTCCTGCTTGAGGGGGTTCCTGGCCTCACCACGAGAGCTGGGAGCACCAAGAGAGCAGTGCGCTCCCGCTGCCCATCGGCGCGCAACGAGGTGGCTCCGGTGAGGTGGTGACCGTGTCCTCGGCCTGGCTCTGCGCAATCTTGGAGCAATTAGCTGAGCACCATGTAATGAGGTGCTGGGAGAGAGCAGATGAGGATCCAGGGGACGGGCTGCAGCGGTTCCTTCACCAAGGCTGCAGCGTGGGTGAGCTGGCGAGGGAGCAGCGCTCGCAGCTTCGGGAGTGCTGCTGACCTGCGCTGCTGCGGCTGCGTTTCTGGAAGGAGCTGGAGAAAAGCTGCTGTCCAGGAGGTGGTGCCAGAACCGTACCGCAGCACCCGCAGCCCCGGCACGCTGCCCTCGGCTCTCACCCACCGCCTCACCTCTCGGCAGGGCAGGGCGTGAAGGTGAATGTGGTGCCACAAGCCAGCCCTTTCTAAGCCAGCCCTTTCTTTGCAGAACCACCCGGCTTTGCGGCATTCCTCACGTCTGACTTGCGAGGGCTCCACGCACGAAACTTCTCATGCCTTCATTTATCTTCCCCCAAAAGGGCAAGTCGCCCTCAGCGAGCGTGGAGCTGGGTGTCAGACCGCAGCTAACGCCAGACAGCCTCTTAAGTAACAATTAAGCCCCGGCGGTGCCGGTGTCACCTCATTGCTCACCCAGCACGGCCCTTTTCCGCGTGCTTTGCTTCCCTTTTGCTTTTGTTCTCCCCATGATCCCTGCCACCGTGGCTTGAAGAAAAGGCTCGGCACCAGGCACGTAGCAGGAGGTGTCCACCGGTGGCTGCTCTGCAGGGCTGGGCAAGCGAGGTCCTTCCACCCAAAGCAGCATCACCCAAAAGCTGTTTCTGAGCGCGCAGCCTCCCTGCAGTGGGCTGCCCTGCTCACCCAGAGCTCCTGGGCTTTTCAGGGGCTGTCTCCTGCAGAGGACTGATGCTACAAGCAAGTAAATCCACAGGGCTTTCTTCCCCATCTCCTCCATAGGCCTGGTCCTGGTACAAATCCCTTTTGGCACTGGTGTGCAGGGCTACAGAGGCAGCGAATGTGGGATTTGGCTCTCGGGATGGTCCCATAGGAGATTGGGAATTCCCTGCTAAAGGATGGATGCGGTGCACGGGGCAGAGGTGGCGGTGCCTGGCGCTGGGGGGGGGATACCCCGGGACCACCTGTGGAAACATAAGAAACGAGCATTTTTCCCAAAGAAAACATCGGTGTGTGTCTGCTTGCTCCTAACCTGTGTGGTAACAAACGAGGAGCTTTTAAAAGGGTTTAAAACCAAATGAAAACAACAAGCCCTGCTGGTATTTCCCCTTTGAATTTCCATTGGATTAAGTTATAAAGAAATGGGGAAAAGTTCTCCTGTGGAAAACAATAAAAGCTGATTTATTTACCTGGCAGAACAGAGCCGGGAGCTGCTCGGGATTCTTGGCTGAAGGTCCGGCACAGCCCTCCAGCAGCCTCCATGGCGCTCACCCCTGGGCTCGAGCAGCTCCTGCTCGCTTCTGGCATCTGATTTCTTACAACAGTCCTGGTTGGATGAGCCCATAATTGCCACAAATGACCCCAAAATGAACAAGGGGGATCTTGATGATACCCATGGCCAGGGAAACGCATCCCTCCCTGGGGGTTATGGAGAAGGAAGGAAATCTTTGAGGATCTTTGAGCTTATCTCGCATGGACCCTGACCATGACGTCCCCTTGACGGACGTGCGAGGGTGATTCTGCAGTAATCGGGGAGATTTCGCCCTGGGCTTGGTGTTAAGTGCTGTGCCCTGCGAGCTCTTAGCCCCATAGCTGCAGAGCAAGCCTCTTCGGATCTGCTGCTCCTGAAGTTTCTGTTCCGTGTCTGTAGAGACGAGTGGGCACCGGCTTTGAACGCTCTCGGTCCTGAAAGCTGCGATGGAGAGAGCTCCGGGCACCCTCGGTGCCTCTGCAGCAGTGCCGGGAGCCGTGCCCGGAGCTGCTGGGGGATGCAGGTCACTGCAACGTCCACGCCGAGGACTAATCCCCTGCGAGCAGTGAGTCAGGTTGGAGGATACTCCGAGTAAACGAAACTGCGGCAAGTGGCCGCTGGGACAGGCTGGCTGGGAGGGAGCTTTGCTTTCAGGAGCGCCCCCGTCATCCCCAGAGCCTCCCCGAGAGCTGGAATGGGATTAGGGCAGTTTAGGGACCGACCTCTCGCCGCGTTTTGACTTTGTGAAACTGTTCCTGCCTTGAGCCAGCTTGGGCCATCTCCCGGCACAGGGCTGACGATGGGGTTCCCCTATTTAAAAAAAAAAAAAAAAAAAAAAAAAAACATGATGGGAACAATTTAACATGGCTGTGTGGTCCCAGGGGACAGGTTGTCCTGCGATGAAGCAGCACAGCACCGAGCCAGCACGAAGCCCCAGCTGCATTTTGGCTCCCCCGGGGCCACACCGTGACCCCCCCCGATGTCAGGGCACATCGTGGTGCCAGAGCCTGTGGAGCTGCCCCGTGGGCTCCGTGGCAGAGCCGGGGTGGCCGATGGGGCCGTGATAAGGGCGGTGACTCCCCGACCTCGCTCGCGTGGCCGGGAGCTACTGGGGCGGGCGCGGCGTAACGCTATCCCTGGGGCTCAGCCCGAAATCGGGCAAGAAGCCCAATCTTGCAACAAGGCAACGTGTCGCTGTCGTGGTGCTTTGCACCCAGGTTTTTCTCCCATGAAATGGAGCCTGCCCCGGTGAAACAATGCTGGGGACGGGGGCATCATCCCCTGCCCCGCCGTGGTCCCGTTGCTCTCCCAGTGGTCTCGCTGGGTGCGTTTTTCTCACCCGGGTATTCAAAGAATTATAGGAAAATCCTTCCCAAGGCTTTGGGTGAAGTGTTTTCCCAAATCCTGGCAGGGAACAGCTCTGAAGTGAGGACTATGCTTAAGCTCAGCAGAAGTAGCCCCTTCGGGGACCAGCTCCTGCCTTTTCCTCTCGGGCCCCTCCTGAGCAAGCGCCTTCCTTCCTCCTTGTGCCATGAGAAACTTGGACAAGGCGCCACTGAGACACGAGGGCAATTGCCTCCTTCACAGTCACCCAGCCCAGGTGCCTCCCGGACCCCACCTTTCCCCTTAAAAGACATTTAATTGATGGCTAAGAACAAGCAGAGAGAAAATACCCACTGGGCAGCTCCGAAAGCGCTGCAGATAATCATCAGGGTGCCCTACATACTGCCTCTGCTTGGCTGCGAGATCAGACGGCGAGAAGAATTTGACATTGTTTAAAATGAACAGGAGAGGGAAGGAACAACTCCATAATTACTCACCCGGAGTTAATTGACGGTAATTACACTGAGTAGGCAGGGGAGGAAGCTGCGATGGGCTAGCCCCGCAGAGTCATCCGGGGAGCCGTGCCTGCTCCGCTGCCGCGCAGGTGCCCTCTGAACCCCAGCTCGCGGGCGAGGTGGCAGCCTGGCTCCGAGGGGGTTAACTTGATGGGTTTGGTTTTCTTTTTTTCTTTTTTTTTTTTTTTCCTCTTCCCTCCTTGGTTATTTGCAGCAAACAGAGCCCGGGTGGAAGGTCTGAGCTGAGCAAGTGTTTGCTCGGGGGGGGACCAGGAGCTGGCTCGCACTTCCCGAGCCGCACGGGGAGCGGAGGACGGGGCTGCCCCGCGCCCGCTGGCCCCGATGGCCGATGACATCGAGTGGCTGGACCTGCCGGGCAGGTGGACCTACGGCGTCTGCGGGGACGGGCGCATCTTCTTCATCAAGTACGGGCCTGCCTGGTGGGACCGGGGGTGCCAAGGGGACGGGGCTGGGGACGGGGCGCGGTGGGCAGGTGGGGGCTGCGCTCCTGGCTTGGCACACGGCTGGGGGGGCTGCAGGGGGTGGGGGGTTTAATCCAGGCTGGGAGCAAGGGGTCCTGCCTGCTGCAAGCCTCGGTGTCCAGCTGCTTTCTTATCACTTGTGGTCATCTCTGCTTGCTCCCCTTTTCTTCCTTCTCGGGGCTCGCTGCTGTCCCGGCTGCTGCCTTGTGGATGCCGTTCACCTCTTTCCCTAAAATCTGCTCCTTTCCTTTCCTTTGGCTGGAAAAGTTTCTTGTGTTGCCAAGCCCCCACCCTGGCAAAGGGCCTCCCCGAGCCCCCCGCGGTGCTCACTGCCCCCCCTTGTCTTCCACAGCGACGAGACCAAGTCCACGAGCTGGGTGCACCCCAGCACGGGTTACTCCGTCCAGAGTGGGCACTTCTCCTGCGCCGGTAAGGGACGGGCCCCAGCTCCCCATGCGTGCCCCCTGCCATCTCTCAGGGCAGCTGGAGGCGTGTGGTGAAACGCTCCAGAAATGCCTTGGAGCCCCCCGAGCAGCGGGGCGAGCAGGGGTGGGTTTTGGGGGGAGACTTGGAATGAGGTGCGAGGCGATGCCGCATTTCTTGGGGACGCACGAGCCTCTGTAACCCCTGCGGTGGGGTTGGAGAGGTGTTCCCGGGGGGGTCTTAAGAGCCCCCTTCTGCAGAAAGACTCCCTGCGGTCTCTGAAACCCACGGCTGGTGGGACAGGGACCCAACGCTCCCCTCTCGTGCAATACCCGAAGCGGCAGTGGCGATTCAGGTGGGGGTGAGGAAGGCTGACCGCCGCTTCTGCTGTGTCCTTCCAGGGCTGCCCCGAGGCTGGGAGGTGGACACCACGCTGCACGGGGGCTTCTACTTCATCAAGTAAGTGACACGGGATGGGGGGAGCCACTCTCTCCTGCGTTCAAGTGCTGTTTGCAGCCTTGGAGGATGCTGCTCCCCACCTGCCTCTGCCCGGAGCAGGGCGCTGTGCTAGCAGATGCGGGGTTTGTCCTGCAGCCTTTGGGGTGCTGCTCCTCCTGGTCTTACCTAGACCACAGCAAAACGCCTGCCAGCGCAGCACGGGCTGGTTTAATCTACGTGGAGTGCCAGGGCGTGTGGTTTGGGAGGTTTTTGAGATATCTCTTGCTGGAGGATGGGGCTGGGGTCTGCGCCGCTGGTGTGTGCTGAGGCGTGAGATGGGAGAGGGGCGGGTGGGTGCCCGTGGCTCGTCCCACGCGGCTGTGGCAGTCCCACAGGTACCAGCAGCTGGAAAAAAAGCAGAGCTGTGGCCTTTCTTCCCCAACTCTCTGGCTCGAAGATGGCAGTGCTGCAGCGCCTGTACTCCTGCAGACGGAGGTTTCCTCTCTGCAAAGTGCAGACGTCTCCCTTTGTGCTCCCCTCGCCACAGCAGCCACCCAAGGGCTCTCGGCGGAGGCAGCAGGACCTGCTCCGCACCTGGCCCCGTGCTGCAGGCAGCTCCTGAACCACGTTCCTATTTCGGATGCAAATGTCTCTTCTGAGAGCTTGGGGAGCTTGGGGACATGGGGGCGAGCCAGGCAGCCCCCTGCCCTGCACCAGGCACTGCCTCTGCCCTTGGGGAGGGTCCCCAGAGCCCAAGGGGGATCCTCCAGGACACTGCCCCTGCAGAGGGGAGCTCAGTGCTGCCAAGCTGGCTGTGCTCACTGGGGATGAGCTTCAGGATCTGGCCCAGAGCCCTTCCCTCTTTCAAGTTGCCCCGTGCTCCCTCTGTGCCTCCAGCCCCAGAGCCTGGACCCTCGCGGGGTGACGGAGGTGTCTGGATAGCCTGGGGCTGTCTCGCCTCGAGCAGGGCTCCGGGTGAGGTGAGGGCACCTCAGCCAGGACCTTTGAGCCCGTCCCTATCTGCCGGGCGTGCTGTGTGCTCAGACCGCACTGAAATCCCCAGGTGGGCTGAGGGCTGGAGCCAAGCGCTGCAGTTATCCGGCCCGATCCGCCGAGCGCAGCCGAGGTGTCCTGGAGTCAGCCCGGGCCGTGAACAACGCCGGGAGCGGGGCTGGCTCAGGGAGGGCCGTGCTGGCGAACCTCCCGTTCAGGTCTGGGCGTCTGCGAGGAGCCGTCCTCCCCACCGTAGCCGTGTGCTCGACGTGCTGCTCATGCCCCTGGTTCCCCACACACCACGGCAGCGGGGTTGGGGGGGGTGCGGTGGCTGCAGGCGAGGGGCTGCGACCCCAGGGGCTCCCCCCGGCTTGGCTGTGCCAGCTCCTGCCCTTTGCAGGAGCACCCAGGAGGTGGCAGTGGGGCTGGTGTGGCCGTGCATGCCCTGCGCGTTGCTGCACACATGCACTGGGTCTGGCTTCGGGGACGGGGCTGCTTCATTGCTGCGGTGGCCGGAGGCTCGGCGCGATGCTGGGTGCGCTCCCACCCGTGCCAGCCCAGGGTAGGGGAGGGCAGCGCCCGGCCCCTGCCTTGCTGAGTGCTCCTCCTGTGGGTAAGTGCGGCTACAAAGGGCCCTTTTCCACCCCGCTCCTGCCTCCGGCTCTCTGCCCGGATGGTGCCAGCAGAAGAAAAGGCCCCGCTGTGTCTGCGCCTTCGGGCTGCGACGGGGCTGGGGACAGGCAGAGCAGCACCGGGGGGCTTCGGCCCCTGTGCAGGGGGGTAGGGAACAAATAACACATGTTGCTGTGCCCTGCCCCGGGCTGGGGGGGGTCCCACAAGAGCCCCCTTTGCTCATGTGCTTCCTGGGCTGTTTGATGCCTCTTGGGGATGGCTGGGGGCTGCAGGACCCCCGCAGTGAGCCTGGGCTGGCTGGGGAGCAGGGGGGTGCCTGGGGACAAGGACCAGGGAGGGGGGAGGACTCGCAGGCACAGAGTGGGGTCCCTGCGCTTGGGAGGGTGATGGGAAAATGCAGGATGCAGGGCATCCAGTGAAAGCCCCCCCAGCCCCTAATGCCTTGTGGCTAATGGTGGGATTATAGGATTGAGGGCGGCTGTGGGGTTTTCCTTTCCAGAGGGCCCCCTCCCTCCCCACGCCAGCCCAGATGGGTGGCACACGAGGGGTCCCTGCACGCTGCGGGGTCTGAGCCCCCGGGCTGGGTGTGGGCAGGGTCCCGGCTGCGGTGCCTGGCGGCTGTGGCCAGCAGAAGTAGGGCAGTGCCATGGATCGGGGCACGGTGCCATCGCTGTAGGGCTGCAGCTCTGTGATCACGCAGCTCTGCAGCCCAGGAGCTGCCCTGCTGCTGGGGGCTGGGGGCTGAGCGGGGCTGGGGAAGGGGCCTTGGGGCCATGGAGCAGTGGGTTGGTGCCCCAGGGGACCCCCCGTGGTTGCTGTTTCGCCGCCCAGCCTCTGGGCACCCCCCCCCCCCCCCCCAGGGTGCTCTCCCCATGGTGCAGAGCCTGGGGGTGCTCCTGACCCCCCTGCAGCGGGTCCCATGGGCTGTGTGTGTGTGCAGATGGGGACCCCCACCCCAAGAGATGTAGGATGCGATGGGGAGATCGCGCCCCCCCAAATCAGGAATGCAGAGGGGACACAGCCCTGGCTGTCCCCCCATCCAGGCGGGGAGCGGGGTCCTGGCTGCGCCCCCGAGCGATGCAGGGTGGCAGCAGGACCCCTTCTGCTCCCCCAGCACCGGGGGGGGGGGGGGGGGTCCCAGTGTGCCCCCCCCCCCTTCCCCAAATGACCCCGGGGGGGGGGGTAGCAGTGCCCAGGTCCCCCTCGGGGTGATGCCTCGCTGCGGTGCGGCCCCCCTGGGTGATGCCGGGGGGAGCCGTGCGGTGGCTGCGGGGGTGTCCGTGCGAGCCCCCCCGCGTTGCTCGGTGCCAGCCCGGCATCACGTGCTGCTCGGCGGCCCCCGAGCATGCCCAGCTCCTGCTCTCGCTCCCGCTCGGGCTCGGGCTGCGGCTCCAGCTCGGGCTGGGACTGAGCGGGAGGATGCTGAGCCCCTAGGCGGCGGGGGGGCCCCGGCCGCTGCCCACCCCGCACGGTGAGTGCCCCCAGGGCTGCCTCCCCAGCGCGGAGTCCTTCCTTCCCCTCCTCTTCTTCCCTGGGGGGCTGCAGGGGGGTCCGGGGGGGTGGCAAAGCATCCTTCCCCCATCGGGATGTGTGTCGTGGGGCAAGCGGGGGGGGTCCTCACTAGGGGGCCTGTGCTCTATCCGGGGAGGGGGGTCCAGCCCCCCAGGGGTGTCCCGATTGTGCCCCAAAGCCAGCACAGGGTGTGCAGCAGGGACTGGCACCTCCTGGCTGCCTGAAGGGCTGGGGGCCAGGGTCCCCCTGCATGGCTTCACCCCCCCTGCCAGGATTTTGGTGAGATGTGGGGACCCCCCTCAGCCCTCCCCGTGGCGCGTTTGCCTGCTGTGTGCCTGCTTGTGTTCCCAGCCCCCCCCGCGGCTGCACCTTGGGGTCCCCTGGGCTTGGACTCAGCACAGGGCCTTTGGGAGAGATGTGGGCTTTTTTTTTGGGGGGGGGGTCTCTGCACCCTAAAGCCCCCGTGCTCACAGCTGGGGGCTCAGACGGCTGCGATCTCCCCAGCCCTTGGTGCTGGGGTCGGTCCCACGGCTCGGCCGGGCGCTTTGCCGTGGTCGCAGCCAGGATGGGATAAAATTGATGGAGCCAGAGGTGTCTCCTGGTGCTCCCCAGGCACCCGAGTGCTTCCCTGGGCTTCGCAGCTCCGTTTTTCTGCCCACTTGTTGGCAGGAGCCCCCCCAGCCGCGGGCAGCAGCCAGGTGCCACGCTTGCTGGGCCCCCCCGGCGCTTTTTAGGTGTCTGGCGGTGCCGGAGACGGCGCGCGAGCCGCAGCGGGTCCCCCAGCAGTCAATCGCAGCTTTGTGGTGCTGCCGCCAGGTCTGGAGGAGCTCGCTCTGCTCCTGATATCACATGATGGTGCGTCTTAAATAAGCCACGAGTCTGTTAAACCCGGCTGTGCTCGCCTCTGAGCCAAGCGCTGGTGGAAGGGGTCGGGCTGGCCGCCCTCTGGCATCCCCCCCCCAAACCTCGCCAGGGTGCAGGGGGGAGGCGCAGCCCCCCAGCACCTCTTTGCAGGGTCCCCATCCCCCTCCGAGGCTGTGCTTTGGGTTCGTGCCGGCGTGCAGGAGGCTCCCATGCATGGTTTGATCCGGACTGCCTGGTCCCTGCCACCTTGCCCATGATGCACGCCGGGGTCCCTTGGGTGCAGGGGGGCTGCTGCTCCCTCCGGATGGCTGCTGGAGCTGCTGCGTGATCCCCCCGAGTGGGCAGGAGGGAGGCAAGATGCTGTGCAAGGCACAGGCCCTGCAACTGCAGCGGGGACGGGGTGTGTGGCCACCCCAGGGCGTGCAAGGGAGCGGGCAGCCCTGCTGCGGGGCAGGCGCCGAGGGGAGCAGGGTGGTGGCACTTGCTCGGGGTGACGTCCCTCCAGCAGGGGGGCTGTTGGTAGGCACTGCATGTTGCTCTGCAGCTGGCAGTTAGAATCCGTTGGTTTCTCCCAGTTCCTCATGCGCAGTGTGTTTGCATCCCGTTGCGTCCTGCTTTGCATCCCGCCGTGCATCCCAGGGCCACGTGCAGGGCAGAAGCTGGGCACCCCGCTCTCCAGGAGGGGTTGCTCCTGCTCGCCTCCCACCTGCACCAGTCCCTCCTTTGCTCTATTCGGGGAGGACTGGGGCTTCTCCACGAGGCCCCGATGGAGCCCCTGTCCCTTCTCTGCAGCCACCCTGTGCTAGAGGCGGGGGGGGGGGGGGCGCCTGGCCACAGCCCCCACCCCAAGCCAGCCCCTCAGGGAGCCAGAGCTGGGATTAGGACTCATGGAGAACGGGCAGACGAGGCATTAAAATTCTTGAGCGTCTGCTAAAAATCACACAGCGAGCGCAAAGCCTCTCCCCTGCGGCCGGGGCTCTGCCTGCTTTATCCAGCGTGGGGTAGGGCGAGCAGGACGCCTCCATCCCACGCCGGAAAGGAGACGGCCATCCCGCTGCACCAGCTCCGAACACCCCATCGCAGCTCCCTGCATCCCCTGCCATCCCATCAGGGCTGGGGTGAAGGGTCCCAGCCCTCCCCGGGCGAAGCAAGGCGCAGCGGTCCCGCGGGGTGCTGGCGAAGCAGGCGAGCCCCGTGCTGGCGCAGCTCGCCGCGTGGGCTCGGGCAGCCAGGCTGGCGCTGGCCTCGCTGGAAAACCGCGTTTTCCTGCCGAGTTCCCATAGAAACCGCCGGGAGCAGCAGCAGGGCTCGGGGACCGAGGCAGAGGAGGCAGGGGCAGGCGCGGGCGGACGGGCGAGCTCCGTGCCCGGTGTTGCGGGAGGAGGAAAGGGGGCAGCCGGAGGCCGTGCCCTCCCCGGGATGCTCCCTGCTGCGGGGGGAGATGCACCAGCATCACCCCATCCCTCCGCAGCGCCGCTGCGCGCGTGTGTGTGTGTGTGTGCAGGTGTGCGTGTGAGTGCGTGTGCCCCCGTGCACGCCGCTGGCCCCCGGCCAGCCGCCGGTGCAGCCAGGCCTGGCACAGGAGGGATGGTGCAAACATCGCCCAGATGGGCAGCACGGGGCTTAATCCCTCGCCGGGCTGCCGAGGCCAGCTTAACCCTTAGCAGGCGGGCTGGGGCTTGGTTTTATTTTGTTTTTATTTTTTTTCCTTCTCCATCTGTGCCCCCAGGAATCAGCTGGGGATCTCTCCTGCCTGTCTCTGCTCGCTGGAGGGGAAAACACGGCTCCTCTCCGTGCCCTCTCCCGCTCCGGCATTTGTAGTAGCATCCCCCCTTCTGTTTTCCCTAGCTTGAAACACGATAATCCGCAGCAGGCAGAAATAGCACAGGGAGGAATGCGCCGGCTCCTCTTTAGCCTTGTTTTTCCCCAGCATCTGACGGCTCCGTGGCTGCACGGGGAAGCCCAGCGCTGGCACGGGCAGCACCGCGGCGGTGCCGGGGACGCGCCGAGCCCCCTGCGTGCGCCAAGACCCCTGCGCCAGGGGCAGCAGGGATGCCGAAACTCACTGGGGTCGGGTTGGCCGTGCTGGGGCCCGGGTTGTGCAGAAAGTCTTTTTTTTTTTTTTTTTTTTTCTCTCCTGGTTTTTGGTGTGGTTTTGGTTGTGTCTCAGTTTTCGCCCTGCAAGGGGAGAGCAGCTGCCGGGTGAGGTTAGGTGATCGCAGCGGCCGGTTGTGGCCTTAATCTGTGAATTTAGCGAAGCTCTTTAATAAAGATTCAAAGTCACCAACTTCTCAATTAAGGGATGAGACAGCTCTTGATCCGTGTTTCTGGGTCAGCCGGAGAAAGGCCGTTTAAGACCTGGCTGATGGCTTGCCTTTGATGTTTCTAAAGGAGACGGCTTTTGAATAAACACCTTGCTGGTGCAGCAGCAGGCAGCCTGCGTGGCTCCCTCACCTCCGCAGCAGCACCCGGAGCCCTGAGACCCGTCCTGAGCCGGGGGGAAGCCTCTGCCCCCCTGCCACACACCACGGGGGGACACACTGTTAGGTCAGGGCACGCAGGTGGGCAGCAGGCAGAGCCCCCGGCCCCGCCAGGGTGCCACCGCTCTGCGCAGCCTGCTCTGGGGCTGGGTGGGCTGCACCCCGCCAGGGCCCCCGGCTCCCCGGTGACTCTAGGGTGCTTCTAACCCTCTGTTTACTTCAACAGCAGCCGCTCGCATGGGTGTTAATTGCAGGAGCTGGCAAAGCACTAATTAGGGGATAATGAGACGGCTTTTGTGTGTGCCTGGCGTCCCGTCGACAGACAACCGCCCTGCTCCAAACACGCTTCACTGTGTCCGTGATCCCTGCTCCGTGATCCTTGGGCTGTGCCCTGGGCCATGCCCTTGATCCCTGCTCCGTGTCCGTGATCGCCGCTGCCTCATCTCCCCGCTGCCGTGCCCAGGGCTGTGGGCGCTGGGTGCTGCTCCCTGCCTGCCCCGCTGCTCCGTCCTGGCACAGCTCGGGGTTTTCTTCCACCCCCTCCCCATGCCCCCACTTTAATGGGGTCTCAGCGAAGCTGCCTCATGCTCCTGTGTTCTTTGGAGCGGGGGGGGGGGGGGGGGGGGTTCACCTCGCTGCTGCTGAATGGCTCGGGTGCAGCTGGGCTGCTCTGAGCCCCCGAGTCCCGCTGGTGATTCAGTGGCCGGCAGAACCTTTGCGGCGCAGCCCTTTGTTCTCGGAGCAGGGCGGCAGGATCCGGCCGAGACGGGGCTCAGGCTGCCCCCTCCACTGCCACCATCTCCCCTCCCGATCCTCCCAGCGTCCCCAGCCCCCTTATTGTTGGGAAGGAGCTCAGGGTAGGGGATGGGGCCTCGTGCAGTGTTGGAGCAGAGCATCCTCCCCCTCGCCGGCCGTGCACCCGC
Source organism: Cygnus olor (assembly GCF_009769625.2). NCBI lineage: Eukaryota > Metazoa > Chordata > Aves > Anseriformes > Anatidae > Cygnus > Cygnus olor. The sequence continues at coordinate 3,130,725 of NC_049192.1, forward strand.
ATCCTCCCGCGGCGCGCAGCTCTGGCACCCATCTCCTGCTGCTGCCGGAGCCGCGCACGCCTGCCGAGCAGCAGAGGCTGCTGTTCCTCTCCTCCTGCCTGCAGTCGCCGGGGACTCGCAGCCGGCGTTCCCCTCCTCGCCTCCCTTACGTAAGCACCGGCAGCAGCAGCAGCAGCACGGCAGCTCGGGCAGCTCAGCACCGCCGGGGCCTGGAGCCTCGCACCGGCCGCTGGCAGCCAGGTAAGGGTCACCCCGCACCACGGCTGCAATAGGCGAGGGGCCGCTGCTGCCTCGGCCCCGCGCTCTGGCTTTTTGGGTGCTGCACGGCACCGGTGGGCTCAGCCCCGCGGCGGTGGCCCTACGGGCGCAGCTCCCACCCAAATCCGCGAGGAATGCGCCGTGCTCGGGGCTGGCAGCCAGCAGAACGGCCGGGACCAGTCTGGCAGCACCGGGAGCACCGGGTGCCGCCTCCTGAGCCGGCTCGGCCGGTTCTGCTCCAGCACCGCGCTCCCCGATCCCGGGGCACCGGCCGGGCGCCTCGCCTCGGAGCAGCCGTGCGGCCGAGCGATGCAGCGGGCGCCGGGCTCAGCACCTTGCTGGGTGCTGGGCCCCCAGGGGACGCTGCTCGGCGCCGGGCGAGGACGGGGCGTGTGTGCCCGCGGCACTGCGCTCTGCCACGGAGACGGTGCTGGGGTGCAGCATCCCGGGCGAGGGGGGAAGGAGCTGAAAACCTCCACCCCGATACGTTGCCCCCAGCAGCCCCGTGCCGGGCATCCGAAAGGGTTTGGAGGTGCAGGGTTTGGAGCCGCCGAGCGCCAGCCGGCGGGTGCGTGGTGCGGTGATGTGATCCGGCAGGCGAGGGCTAATTACAGCCCCAAACGGGCTGGGTTTAAAGGGCTCTCCCGGCGCAGGTGGCGTGGGTGAGGGCGAGCCTGGCCGCAGCCCCGTGCAGGCTCAGCGTGGTCGGTTGTGCTGTGCTCGAGTGGAGCTGAGCTGGATCTCACTGGGGCCTGAGCTACTGGGGGCTCGTCCCAGCCTCCCCCCATGCACCGTGATCTGCGTTTACTGGAGGTGAACCGCCCCTGGATTTTCAGGTGCTCCCTTCCAGTGGTTTATAAAATCCTTGGCTGGTTCGGAGGTGGCAGGGCTGTGCTTTATGCACGCCTTGGGTGCCTGGAGCAGGGGTGCAGGATGGGACCGGGGTGCTTGGGGCAGCAACACATCGCTGCCAGCTCCCACGGAGGAGCCTTGAAGCATTACCGGCCTCTGCGGGGCAAAGCCAGGGCCGAGGCTGCCCGTGGCCACACAGCTTTGCTAACTCGGGTGTGGGGTCGTGCCGCAGGGAGGTGACATGGGACCACGTGCGTGGTCCCCAGCCGGGACCCTCGCCCCAAGGTCCCGCAGTGCTAGGGGGTGCTCTGCCCCCTCCTGCTGAGGGAGTTTCACGGGGCATGGCAGGCTCCCCCGGGCCATCTGCTTTGCGCACTGAAACTAATTTTCCAGCCTTTATTCTTCCGGAGAATTTGAAAACGCGATTGCACCCTCAGGGCCCAGGAAGCAAATCAGGAGATACAAATCTGCGAGTTTCGCGTGCGTCTGATGATTTCCATCGCATGGTGCCAGACTGCGGGGCCGGGGGTGCTGGGGTAGAGCAGAGCAGGGTCCCAGCACCCCCCCAGCCCCACGCTGGCTCTTTCAACCTACACCAGTCTCCTTGCAGCGCATCCTCCAGATCCTCCGTGTGAGCGTGGATTTCTTTTTCTTCCTCCTTTTTTTTTTTTTTTTTTTTTTTCTCTTTCTAAATGCATGTTTTGTGAATGTGCAAATGCAGTGACCTTTCGTGGGGGCCGCCCGGAGCTCCAGCTCTGGCTGCCGGCTGCTCTCCCGCTTGTCAGGGAGATGAGGGATGCGAGAGCTACGTGCGAACGCCGGGGCCTCTGGGCTCCGACGCTCAGCTGTGATCACGGTGATGAGTTCCCGGAGGGGAGGAGAGGGCTCGTTTCGCGTCTCTCCCCGTGTGCCGGGAGATGCCAGGCCCTTCACCAGCCGTCAGCGCCGCTGCCTCGCATCCTGTCCCCGTCCCTGCCTCCCCTCCCTGCCAGCTGCAGGCTGTTCTTGGTGTGACCTTGTCCCTGCTGCCGTCGCAGGAGGCTCAGGTGCTGAGCGTCCCTCGGGGTGGGCAGCCGGGGGCGGTGCTGGCTCAGAGGGTCCCATCCTTCCCGTGACCACCAGCCCCGCACGCTGTCCCCTTTCCCAACGTCCTTGGGCACGAGATAGGGCCGGTGGCCTCCTCGGGGCTGCAGACGGGCCTGGGCGAGCCCTCCGCAGATAAGGGCCGTGCCGGCGGGGAGCAGGAATGTCGTGTATGCGGTTAAAGTTCACCTGCTCCTAGGGGTCGTCCCTGTCGTGGAGGGTCTGTGGTGGCTGAGAACTGGGCAGAGTGCCCTGTCCCCGTCCCCAGGTGGCTGTGGTCCATATTCCTGGTGACACTGGGCTCTTGCGGCTCCCGTGGGGATGCTCGTGGGGATGCTCGGCGGCAGTGGGGGCTGAGATGGGGACACAGTGGCTAAGACAGAGCCAAAGAAAAGCCCCAAAAAGGAAAGGATCTTGGAGGATGGCGTGGGTGCAGAGATAGGGGACAACCAGTGCACAAGTGGGGAAACTGAGGCACAGAGCCAGCATGGTGGGATTTAAGCCGGGAGCACCCTCTAAGACCCAACACCTCTCTGCTGCATCTTGTCGGTGCTCTGGACTGCTCCTGAGGTTTCCTGGGCTCTGGGTGTGCACGCGTGCAGGATCTGGCACCCAGCAGCCCCATTTCCTGATTGGGCTTTGGGCGTTCCTGTAGGATAATTATTCTGTAATTGCTCTGTAATGAGGTAGCAATCCTGCGGCGGGGCAGTGCTTACAAAGGGCTTCCCCAGCCTGGGCTGCACCCCGAGCCCCGACCTCCTCCTCCTCCACAGGGTCCCCATGGGCGGGTGCCCCTTGTCCCGGGGGCGGGATGGGGAAATCTGGGGCAGGATGTGCTGGAAAAAGGATTCCTCATCCCCTTCCTGCCCTGCTCCTCCCAGCCAGGGGCACTGGAGCAGTGGCTGGGGGCTGGCTGTGTCCGTGCGTCCCCGAAGCGCTGGCACCGGGCTGGCACGGAGCCCTGGCGCCTACCAGCGCTGCTTTCACTCCCCCCTGGCACCACCTCCACTGCCTCCGGGGCCCTTTGGGGATTTCCGCCGACCCGCCTTTGCCTGTCCCCGCTGGCACCGCCGCCACCCGGCTGGCGGGCGTCCGGCCATGCCCGATCCCACTGCTCAGGGCTGGCACTGTTGGGGACAGAGCTGTCCCCTCCCCATCCCCGAGCCCCCGGGGTGCTGCTTGGGTGAGCTCCCAGCACCCTGCTCTGTTTTTAACGCACCCTGCAAAAAGTGGAAGAAGCAAACAGTGGCCCCTTCCCAAATCCGGGTTCAGAGGATGCTGCTGGGGACAGCGGAGCTGCCACGTCCGGAACGGAGCGTGTCTGGTATTTATAGCCTGCCATGGATGCCACGAGGCAAACAAGCATGGAGAGAAAGGGGTTGTTTTGGTCTTCTTTGTATTTATTTTTTTTCCAAATCTTCCTCCTTTAAAGGCCAGGCTGGCTCTGCACCCTCCGGCCCTGGGCTGGGGCTGCCCTGTGTTGCACCCCCCGAGGGATGCTCGTGCCCCGATTTTTGGGCAGCCCACGCAGCTCCTCTGCAGCGAGAGGAACCAGGAGGAGAAGCCGGCCGAGGTGGGGTCAGGTGAAGTCCACGCTTGCTCTTGGGGGTTTGCTTTCCTCGGCAGCATCTCCTCTTTCAGGCCAGCTGAGCAGCGATGGATGATTAGCAATTCCAGTTTTTATTGCGAGCCCAACGCGGCCGCATGTTGCGTGCCTCTCCCTGTCGAGGTGGAGCTGCTGCCAGGTTGTCTGAGACAAATTGTTTGCTTTGCCGTGTGGTTCGTGTGCCTTTTTTTTTTTTTCCCCCTTTCCTCAATCAAATAGATGCTCTTATTTGGAAACAATGAGCAACTGTTGGAGTGTGAAGCTAATGAATCTTTTAAAGCTCATCAGAATGAGAGGTTGCGTGTGTGCCGCGGGGGCCGGCGAGTGCTTCCCACCCTGGGCATCCGAGGGGCACCGCGATGGGAGGCTGCTGGGGGGGTCCATGGGGTGCGTGGGCCACTCGGTCCCACTCTCCTGGGATCATCGGTCACGACCCGAGCCCACCTCCGTGGCTGGAAGGGGCAGGGATCAGCCCCTGTGCTGGTGAGTGGGGGAAGCATTTGGGGTGTGGATGCCGAGACCTTGTGCAGCACCCCTCAGCCTTGGGGGCAGCGTGGTGGGACAGCGGCCGCCCCGTGTCGCAGACTGGAGGAAGGGCTTTTGATAGCAGAGGCTGCTCGGAGCCTTATCTTATCCCCCGTGTGCTGGGCTTATCAGCAGACATGCTTGTCCTGGAGATAAGGGGGACCTTGGGTTCAGGCAGGGGCTGGCTGGGGGAATCGATGCTGTGTGTGCTGGTGCTGGGCATGCAGCACGGGCATGGGGGGCTGAGCCCCCCTCGGTGGCCGGGGTACCGGTGAGGGTCCCCCAGGTTTTGGCTCTCTGGTGACCGGGAGCACGAAGCAGCTCCCACCCGCTGGGGGGAAGATGCTCCTTTGGTTGTGCAGCACAGAAACTCCGGGGACGGGAAGGGTGCACAAGGTTCAACCCCATCTCTTGTTCTCTTTAAGCAAAAGAAAATTCCCCAAAAAATCCACCCCAACCCTTCAGCCAGGGTCAAAGTCCCGTGGAGTGGCCCTGGGAATTAAATCCCTGCCCGAGGCCGTCTCATCCCCATCGTGCCCAGCGCAAGCTGAGTGCTCCAAAGGCAAATTTGCTCTCCCAAAGAATTGTCACAAGATCCTGGGGTCAGGGTGCTGTGCGGGGATGGGTCCTGGTGCCCTGCGCCGCGGCAGTGCTTCGGTGGGGGGCTGCTGGGGCGAGGGGTGGCCCTGCCCTGGGAGGAACGGCACAGGGTGCTGGGTGCGCAGGGTGCTGGGTGTATGGGATCTGGTGGCGGAGCAGGGACCAGCACGTCTCCACGATCAGGTGGGGCGATGGGAGAGGAGGAGGCAGGTTGTGGGGCGCTCCCCGCGCGCAGCCGGGCCCTCGTGCTGCCTGCTCGTAAACAGGCTGTTTTTGTTTGCGCCGCAGCAGCGCCCGCGGCCGCTTGCGCAACCGGGGCGGGGAAGCTGGCTCAGGGCTCCTTTGGGTTCGTTACACCCGCGACAGAGAATCCTCAGCTGGATCCAGCCCCACGAGCTTGGGGAGCACAGGAAAAACCTGCGCTGGGCTCGTGCCCCCTGCTCAGCACCGTGCTCCTGGCACAGGGATGCCATGCGCAGTCGCGTGATGGTGGGGTCGCCATGGTTTTGGCCACAAAGAACCTCTCCGTGCCAAGGATCAGCTTCTCCCCCAGCAGGCAGAGCAGCCTTGGGACTCCCTTTTCCCCAGGGTAATGCGCAGGACCAGCCCCACGTCCCCAAGCGGGGTGCACGGCACAGCCCAGCTCCCGCTCGCCCCGCAGGCAGGTGCAGGGATGAAGCAAGCAGCCGCGCGTGCAGCCCAGCCTCGCCGATGGTATGTGGCTGCCCCAGTTCTGGGCTGCAGGTGAGCCTGGAGAATTGGGAAAAACAGGGCAGGGTTTTGTCTTCTCAGGAGTTTCCTCCTGCTGCAGGAAGCACGGCCGTGGTGGCGCTGGCACGAGGAAGTCCCGCAGTGGCACAGGATGGCCGCGCTCCGGTTATTGGCCACAGAAGCCCTGGCAAGCGGAGGGTTTGCTGAGGGCACCAAGCAGTGGGGACACTCATGGGCACTGACCCCAAGGGTGAACCATGAGCTCTATGGCACCAGAGCAGTCATGGCACAAGCATATGGCATTGCTGCCTGGCTCAACCAAATGAGGGATGCAAAATTGCTCGTGACCAAGGGCAAGGGCACCCCCTATGTTTATCCAGCACAGTGCCGAGCCCCTCTGTCCTGTAGTATGAGGTTAAAAATGTACCGTTCGCTTTTCCCCTGCTGCCGATTTTGGCATGCAGGCAGGCGGTGCCCAGCCAGTGCCCACCGCAAAGTCCCTGCCCCTTCCCCAAGACACACCGAGACGTGAGCGCGGAGCCCAGTGGCAGAGCTGCCTGAGGAATGAAAACACATCTGAAGCATGACATAAACCAGCGCCAGGCTCTGCTTTGAGCCTGAGCCAGCACCTTTGGGGCCAGGACTGGCGGCGGAGGGCTCGGGCAGCATTGGCGGGGGCTCGATGGCGCGGCCATCCCCAGCGGAGGGCTGGCGAGCGCCTGGCGTGGCCAGGAGCAGGCGGGAGTGGCGTGAGAGCCGGCGCGCACGGGGGTGTGTGTGTGTGCGAGCGCCTGTTTATATACGAGGCAGCCAACCTGCAGTCTCAGATTTCAGCCCTCGCTTATCAGTCCTTGCAGCGTTTGGACGTGGCGGCTCTCCGAGACGGCTGCTGCTTCCCCCTTCCCTGCCTTCCCCAGGGCTCCCCACCTCGGCACCGCTCCCACCGCCCTCCCCACGCCAGCACCACGGCTCCCGGTGAGCAGGTAGGGTGAGCCGGCCAGGGGTGCTCTGCCCTCAGAGTCTGGTTTGAGTTTGGAGGGTTTGGGGGCCTGGGGATGGAGGAAGAGCCCCCTAGGGCTGGGGTGCCGGAGGGGTCTGCGCTGCTGCGGGGCACCAGCGAGGAGGACGGCTGCAGAGCTGCTCGAGCAGCACTGGAGGGGCTCGGAGCTGACACCGGTGGGTACATATGAGGTGGGGGTTTGTAGGGAGAGGGTTGGCAAACGTAGCCCCAAATATCAGCAAGTCGGAGGCAGCGTGCCCATGGGCTGGCAGTGCGTCCCGCCGGGCACGGCACGGCACCGGTGTGCGCGGGAAAGCCCGGCTGCACTCTGCCAGGAGTTAAACCTAAGCCTTGTGGGGAGCTGCAGGGAAGGTGTGGCAGCACCGATAAGGTTGGCAGGGCTGGGAGTGGGGCAGAAGCAGCTGAGAGGGCCGGGCACACTGTGCGTACACACGGCTCCGCTTCCAGCCAGGATGCGGGCAGGGATCCTGCCCCGGTGGCGGTTCGTTGCGCATGCCGGGCTGGGAAGGGTTGTGCCTATGCTCTGCGTCACGCTCTGAAGCCTGGCAAGAGCCAGACCCTGCTCAGAGCTGAGCCATTTGGGGGTAATAATCCCCTCCTCAGCTGCTGGGCTCCCCCTTGGGTGTGCGTGGCCAGGGATGTGGTGATTTGCGCCGAGACCCGTCCCACTTTTCCGTGTCTGCCCAGGAGCAGCTGGGTTGTGTGTGGCAGCGAATCTGCTTCCAGGGCTGTGGCAGCGCGTTGTGTTTTGGAGCAGGTGACCGAGCTGTCACCGTGTCTCTCCTCCTATCTCCGACACCCTCAAGATAAGGCAGGAAGCATCCACCAGCAAGGTGGGTGCTGCTGCCGGGCAGTGCAGGATGGCTGTGGTTTCCATCCAGCTGCTCCCAGCCACGCGTGGGGATGTCCTGGAGGTGGGAGCAGTCTCCCCGCTGCTCTGCAGTGCTGGAGGGTGGTGGGATCACAGCTGGGCCTGATCCTGGCACCATCCTGCTCCTTCCTCCCCTGCTGCTCCCCTGCTGACAGCATGCTGCAGGTCAAAGACCGGGCTCTGGTCTGGAGCAGAGCGCTCCCTCCTCCTGGCGGGCACGTCCTTCGCTCCGTCCTAGTGCCGCAGGGCCACTAATTAATTAATTCTGTGACAAGGAAGGATCATTAGCAGCTCCTGACAATGGCCGGTGCAACACATCGCTGGGATGTCAGCTCTGTTGTCCCTGCACGGAACCTGCTCCGTCCTGCTGGGGCAGGAGTGACACACAGAGGGGGACAGTCCATCTGTGCAAGCCAAGGGCACGGCTGGCTTTCTTCCACTTACTGGTCTCCTGGGGCGTTAAATCCAAACCTCCCAGTTCAATCCCTTGATTCGCAGTGACTTCCTCACCTCTAGGTCCACAAATTTCAGCCAGATTTATCTGGGGACAGCAATCTGCACGCATGGTCCTACCAGGAGGGAGCAGGCAGTGGGGCGTGAGCAGAGCTGTGGCTCCGCGCAGCAGCACGGAGGAGCACGAACGGCTTCTCTTTCAGCGCAGTTTTTTTTATCTGTTCCTGAAGCTGTAGAGAATCCACCACGGACACAAAGCCATGAGAAGCAGGAGCTGCTGGGCTGCCTCGAGGTGAAGGTGGGCGCCTGGCTGCTCTTCCCACCCGTATCGGCCCATCTCTGCCCTCTGGAAACTCGGCACAAGCCTCTGGGCTCTTCCCAGCACTGTCTCCCTGGAGCAAAGCAGTTCCTTATAGAGAGCAATAACCAGGCTGGCTCATCTCGACTGGGACAAAGATGAAACCTGATGCAACTCCCCCGGGGGATGCTGCGGGCAGGTGCGGTGCCACGGGATGCATCCAGGCTGCGCAACCGCCGGCTCCAGCCCCAGCTCGGTGATCCCATCCCTCCTGCTTCCCTCCCCGGGCACGGCTAAGGGCACCGAGGTCCCTGCCAGGCTGTCACCCCCTGCTTGGGGCCGAGAGCAGTCTCAAAGCCTCCCCAGGATGGGGATGGAGGCTGTTCAGGGCTGCAGACGGAGCCCGGAGCGCTGCATCTCCCCGCCTCGGCGCGGGGAGGGCCGGCGCTGTGTTTATTTACTCGATGCCGGGGGAGAAAGGGGAACTGGCAAGAGGCTCGCTTGCAAATGGGATTTCTGGGAAGTGGAAAGCTGGCTCGCCTTCAGCCTGGAACTGTCCTGGTTTCCAATTGGAAACATCCCGTGGTGACTAAACTTCATTCAGGGGAAGATCCCGTTCTGCAGAGCTGCAAAACCCGCCCGCGGCGGTCGCTCTGCTGCGGGGGTGGCAGCGGGAGGGTGACAAGGGAAGGGCTGTTTGGTGGCAGAGGGGGACAGCTCGGCCTTGTGCTGCCTTTGCACCAACGTGGGAGATTCTGAGGGTCCGGTCCGCAGGGGTAGAAAGTGTTTGAGGCTCCCTTTGCTTTTCCCTGGCAGATTTCTTGCTTTTCCCCCTGCAGCTGTCCCCGGGGCCAGCTGCGAGCACTGATGAGGATGTGGTCGAGGTGCTGGGAACCAGCTGTGATTCACCAGCAGGCTGTGCCCGCCTGCCCCAGCCACGGCCCTGGGACACCGGGGCGTGGTGGGCTGGAGATAGCAATAAACCGGGGCCCGGCCATCCCAAAGCACCGGCACCGCTGCTGGGCCGGTCCTGGTGGCAACGGCAGGGCTGAACCCCAGGCTCCCCGGGCGTTTAATGGTTTGTGGAGGAGGTTAATGGCTGGATACGCAACGAGCCTGGTATTGTATCACCTGCAGGCTGCGCCACAGCGGTGACGGGTGAGCTCTCACCAGTGTTGATAGGAACCGAGGGCGTCCAGCCCAACCTGCCTGTCGGAGCTGTGCCGGAGCACTGCTTCCTCCACTGATGGATGGGAGAAGGATCGCTCTCCATGGGCCCTTCTCCCATCCCAGGGGTCTGGCAGTCCCCGATGGCTGTGCCGGAGACTTATCAGCAGCGGGAGGTGCCTCGTTTTGCTGCAGATTGTGGGGCCGCTGGGGTTTGCTCAGAGCGCCCTGATTTCTCTGCTCTGGTGATGCACGGGCAGGGCAGCTGGTGATGTCCCCCGTGTCCCCCCATGCCAGGATGGCTCTGCCACCAGCCAGCCCCGTGTCCCTGCAGAGGACAGCCACCGCAGGGGTGAGCTTGGCAAGCAGAGCCGATCCCGAGCCTGGCTCTGTGTGTTTGGTTTGGTCTGAAATCTGTTTGTTTATAAACAAACCGCCAGGTTTGGGGAACCTTTGGTTCCTGCCCTGCTTGTGCTCAGGGGCTGGCAGTACGGACGCATGCGCAGCCGTCTCGGGGGCTTGGGGCTGGCGGTGACAGGGTGGCAGCACCAGGACGTGCAGCAGGTGCTGCCGTGCCAGAGGTGCCACGCTCTGCTCCTGCGGTGGCTGTTCCTTGGCACTGGGAGCAATTTGGGCTGCTCTGAGCATTGCAGACACGCTGGCACCCACATAGAGCTTGCAGGATGCTCCCCACAGCTGTGAGCCAGGCTGTGGGTGCCTGCAGGGACAGAGAGCCTCGGCCACCCCGCGTGGGGCCCGGCAGCCTGGTGCTGCTGCCCGCACTGTCCTTGGGAGTTGTTTGGCGCAATGCACTTGCACAACCGCCACGCGTGCGTTCTTGCGTCACAGCACGGTTACAAACTGTTCTGGGGCTTGCGGAGGCACAGGATGAGACCTAAAAACAGCGAGTTTCCCCGTATTCTTTCATCGCACCTGCAAGAACATAAGGGAAGCAGGGCTTTGCACGAGGAAGGCAACCGGGACAGCAATCACACCGCTGCTGAGGAGGCTGTCGGGTGGCACACGATGGCAACCCAATGGCACGGGAGGCACCGAGGCCCTGACCTGCTCCTGCTCGGGGTAAATCCCCGCGGGGCCACGTGGCCGTGTCGCGGCGGGCAGAGCGTGGTGAAGCCCAGGGGCACGTGGGCCTGTTTGCAGAGATCCGAGCGCGCTGCCGGCCTCCACCCCGCCTCACCGCTGCGGCAGGTGTGGGGCTCGGTGCTGCGCCGGCCCGGCACAGCCGGCTATGCCAGGAATGCGCCGAATGCGTCGGGGCTTGACTGCGGGCGGTCTGGGCGCAGAGCAGCCCGTGAGTCACTCGGAGGGCTGGCAGCGGCTTGGTGCAGCCCGCGAGCTGGGGATGAGGCAGAGGGGTGGCAGCCTCGTAGCCCAAAGCCTCCCCAAACCCAAATATGTGTGGGAAGCACCCGCCCTCCCTTCTGCAGGAGGAGCGAGGACGGGTGATGCACCAAGGCCATGCAGGGCTGCAGTGGTGGCAGCGTGGCCCAGCAGCTGGCAGCAGCAGCATTAGCACAGTGATGCACCACATCGTGCCCCCAGCACCCTGGAGTGCTGCAGGGGTGACTTGCATCCATCTGAGCACGCCCTCTGCTCGTGCACCCGAGTGATTTTCCCTAATTGAGGGGTCTCTGGGGGATCCGACAGGCAACAGTAGAGAGTTTATAATTTAGACAAAAATAATCAAGAGTTTCTGTGGGGAATGGAAAAACCTACCGGGTCTGACTGCCCCCAGGCTGGGGCTCAGCCCGCTCGCTGTGCTCGTGCTGCACCACAAGAGTGGGAAGAGCAGCACCCAAGGGCAGAGCCCTCAAAACCCACTGCTGGCAACGGGTGGGACGCTTCCTGCACCCTGTATCACAGCTGGGGGCATTGCACCCTCGAAATACTGACAGCTCGAGGTGTTCTCAAGGAGCTGGTGGCTTCGCATCTTGTGGGGGTGCTCGTGGGGCCACCCCATGCATGCTTCCCTGGCCAGACGGGCTCCGTACCTGTGGGTGAGCGGGTGTCCCAGGTGGGGTGGGTGCCAGGGGCTCCTGTCAGGTCCAGGGGAGGAGGCAGCTCCCACCCGGAGGCAGCCATGAACATTTGGGTGCAAAGCAGCGTGATGGGAGCAGTCAGCCTGGCACAGGGTCTGCTGCCCCGGGAACGGGAAATCCAAAGCCCTGCCCATATGCAAAGGGGCCGCGCACTTCGCAGGCGCGGGGCAGCCGAGCCCCGCTGCAGGCAGATCTTATCAGCCGCTGCATCTGCGCTTATTTACAGCTCACTCCTGTCTGTGGTTTTTTTTTAGCCATTTGATGGGCTTATATCTTGATTAAAACCGTCCCTCCAGCAGCCCTCCGCTTTCCAGCCTGCGCAGGGTGGTGCCGTGCAGATGTTTGGCCAAGGCTATTTCTGAGCACTCGCAGCTCGGACACCCCCGGGGCCGCAGCCGGGGCTGAGCTGCTGGAGAAGCCGAAATTCGCTGCGTGTCGGTGTCTGAAACCCTGAGCCGTGTGCTGCTGTGCCGGGGGGGCTGTGAGTACCTGCAGAGCCACGGAGTGGGAGCGGGGCTGTGCCGGCGCTGGGCAGCATGGGCTGGGCGCAGGGGTCATTGCTTCATTATCCCAGGCAAAGGGGAGAGACGGGGATGGGGACGGAGGTGCAGCAGGCCCCTTGCACTGGGGGGTCTCCTCCAGGGGTTGTGCTTCTTCTGTGCCATTTTGGGGTCGCAGGGGGATGCGGTGGCTGTATCAAGCCAAGTGTGAGGTGTTGGTGCGCCGGGGCCTGGCACGGGGTGCTCGGGGCCGCTGCTGACAGTATGGCACAAGGTTAATCATTCAGCTGCTCACAGGTCAGGTAACAGCCAGTGGTGGGAGGGGGGGACGTGTGTCTGTCCTCTCCCCCCTGCCTGGGGAGTCCGTGCAGGGAGGAGATGTCCCTGCCGTGCTGGGTTAACCCTGTCCCCGACAACGTGCCCGGTCCTTACTGCAGATGGTGGCGTCTGCTAACAGGGACAAGCGCCCTTCCCAGCACGGAGCCACGGGGATGGTTCTGGCTCTGCTCTTCCAGCTGCGTGCTGCACAGCATGACCGTCCTGGCAGTGTGTTGGGTGCTCTGTTCCTGCCCCCGTGGGTGCTGGCATCGTGTCCCCTCGGCCAGCAGCCCCAGCTGCTCGCCCCGCGCAGCAGCCCCGGGAGCTGGGCTGGCCCCGGCATGGCTGCGGGAGCCAGGAGCTGCGGCTGGGCTGTAAACACGCTCAGATGAAGCTACAACCACCGGATTTCCTTGGAAATGCTGCTCGCGGAGCTCCGGGACCTCTCCATCCCCAGTCCCAGCAGTGAGGAGGGGATGGATGAGCCTCATCCCCCTCCCTGCCGTGCTGTACTGCTCGTCGGGGTGCTGAGAGTTGCAGGGTCTGGTCCTGTGTGATGGCTGCTGCCGGCTGAGCTGGGTGCAGAGGCAGGATACGGCCCTCAGGGCTGCACGGGGACAAACAGCACTGCATGGGGATATGGAGCAGTTTGGGGAGCACAGAGACAGGACTTCGCAACCCCCCCAGTGCAGCTGTGTCCGTTTGCAAAGCGGGGAGATGAGAGGAAGGGTGTGCACGAAGCTGGTCAGTGCTGCGGGGGTGACCACACGTCCCTGGGGGTGCAGAGCCCCTCGGGAGCCCCTCTGCATCCCCAGTGTCAGCGGTGTGGTGACATGCCAGGGACTTTCGGGGCACCGTGTCCAGCGTGAGTCAAGGCTGCCTGCCCACGCCGGGCCCGGAGCAACGCGGTGCTGATGGGGTTAAGGCTGCCGGGGCTGAGGTGGCTGTTAATGATTGATACCGACCGCGGTCCCCAGGGCTCGGCAGAAAACCACCCACCGGCAGCACAGAGCCGCCGGCTTCGGCAAGCGGCATGGACGCGCGGTGACTCCGGTGAATGCGGTGACACCGGTGCGTGTGTGCAGTGCTGGCGCTGAGCCCCGGTGGCACACGTGGACCATTGTCTGTGGCCAGGGACTGAGGGCAGCCGGCGGGGTGACAGGCGAAGTGCCGCTGTGCCCGTCACTGTCGGGATGCTGTCGTGATTTCTGCATGCGTCGGCTGAAGCGGGTGCTGAGGATCTGGCCCCAAAGGATTTCCCCGGTGCCAGTGCCGTAATCCCCTGCTCATGACCTGACCTGCCCGAGGAGGGGCTCGGCTCTGGTTTGTTTTGCTGCCTCGTGCTGGCGATTGCTTGAGACAGGTATTTCTGCACGCTGGAAGTGGTTTGGTAAAGGGCTTGGAGAGGGCTTTAAATCCTCCGGGGCTGGGGCTGGCGTGCAGCTCTGCGGCCATGTTCGTGCATCAGTTTGGCGGAGGGGGTGCCAGGAGGTGATGTGTCCCCTGGGTCTGTCCGCAGCACCGAGCTGGGCCCCAAGCGGTGACCCTGGTCCCTGCTGTGTCCCCAGCCCGGGCTGAGGGAGGTGGGAGGTCTGCAGAGCCAGAGCAATTCCAGGTTTGTAGGACGCCGTGGTTTGTGTGGGGGAGGCTGAAGGATTGCCTCCTGAGCCGGTAAATGCTCTTGATGTCTCGTGGCCACTCGCCCATGCCGGTGCCTGCCTGTGCCTCTCGGTGCCTGCCGCGGTGCCACTCGGTATGCCAGCAGCACGCCCCGGCCCCCTGCCCCGAGTGCCTGGGTGGGCAATTGCATCTATCCATGCGACCGCTGTCATCCCCTCTGACCCCTGCTGGGTCGGCTCTGGGCTGGCAGACACCCCCCCAGGGCTGGGAAGTATGCTGGGCTGGTGGCATTGGAGGAGAGTTGCCCCATCCTAGGGGCGTGGGGGGCTCTGGGGACCTGGCGGTGTGCACCCTGAGAAGATAGAGAGGAGCGATGTGGTTGAAGCAGGGCAATGCACCTGGCACTGTCAGGACACGGAGCTGCCTTCTGCCCTGCCCCAAGCTCAGGTCACTGCTGTCACCCCGCCGTGACGCTCCCCATGCGTCACCCCATGGGTGCTGTCGGTGCTGCGCCCGCACCGAGCCCTGCTTCTCCCGCAGCGCCGCGTTTCGGCCGGGCTGTCCCTCTGGGCGATGCCTTTGCCTCTCCCTTTTGGCCCTGGAACTGGAGTTTCCAGGGAGATAAAACACAAACTGCCCTGCTTCTGCCGGACTCCTCTCCCTGGGCCAGGAGGGGAGGACAGCTCCCCCCCGCCGCAGGCGATGCTGGCTGCCAGCAGCCGCTTTGTTCTCTGGAAATCCCCTGACTTCCCCGTGCTCCCAGCCATCCAGCAGTGCTGAGGCTGCTGGGGGCTTCTTCTGCCCCTGCCAGGGGGCTCTGCCTCCCTCCAACCCCCAGCAGGGACCCTCGGACCCCAGCCATGGGGACGTCCCCATCAGGGCCCCCGGCACTCCTCTGCGTGGCACCGGTGACGTCCCACACGGGGCTGGGTGACACAGGGCCACCCCGCGGGCCGTGGGTGCGCAGGAGCCGCCGTCCTCATGCAGGGGACTTTGCCCAGGCTCTGCCAGCCCTGCGCGGCAGCCCTGGTCCTGCGGGCGCGATCCAGCTCAGGCTTTGTGCCTTCCCTCCGCTCACGTCTCCCAGGGGACTTGCGCGGAGATTTATTGCGAGGGTGTGTTTGCAGGAGCCACGGGTAAAGCCTGGCCTGGCCTCGGTGTGGCGGCTCACCCCAGAGCCCTCCTGAGGTGCAGGGGGTGCTGAGCCCCCCCCGCGGGTGCCGCCTGCTCCGCCTGGGGAAGCTCTGGGCGGCGGCGGGTGCTGAGCCGCGGTGCTCCCCGCCTGGGCGCCCTGGTGGCAGCTGACGTGTGAGGTTTGTCACCGGGGCGAGGTGGCAGAGTGGATGGGTGCTGGCACCCTCCCTCCTGGGGCTGCTCGGCCTCCCTTCCTGCCCAGCATCGCTGCACGGTCAGGGGGTGCCAAAGGGCTGAAGCCACCCTAAGCACGTGGTGGCCACCTCTCTTGGAGAACACTTTTCAGAAGTGCCTGGCTCAGAATAGGGCAGAAAACAAAATTAATCCTTGTGTTTACCCCCCCTGGTGCACCCCAGAAATGGATGGGGAGCAGGGCAGGACTGTGCCTGCGGGAAGGGGGGATGCAGGCACCGCTCGGATGCGTCCCGGTGCCGAGCCAGGAGCAGCGGGACCGGGAGCTCGTTGTCATTAGCGTGGGGGCTGCGCTGGCTGCTTGCCCCCATCCCCGCCTCGGCAGTGCCGGAAACGCTTGCTCAGCTGGGCGGCGGGGCTGGGATTAGGGCACGGATTCGGTTACGGAGGAAAAGCCGGCGGCGCGCGGAGCCGTGCGCGTCGGTGCGGGGTGCCGGCCAGCTGGCAGCGTGGTGGTGGGCAGGGAAGGAAGCTCCGCGCGTGGCCACGCACCGAGAGCTGGTTTGTGAGCACCCACGAGGAGCTTTCTCCCCAGGGGCTGCTCTCACCGCAGCGCTGGCATTTCCATGCTCTGCTGAGCCCGTGGTGGTAGGGCAGGCTGGGGGGTCATGGAGCTTTGCCCTCCCATCTTTACCTCCGTCTCCTCTTATCCCCAAAGCCTTGTCCCTTTTCACCGCCGTCCCCTCTCTCCCTATCCCCAGGGCCCCGAGCTAGCCAGCCTCGCACATAACTCTTGTGAGCACGGGGGAATTCAGAAACGCTGAGAGCAGCAATTCCCAAACTTCTCCCCATCAGCTTTGCTCCTGGCCGGCGAGTCCCCGCTCTTCCATTTGTTCAGCCGAATTCCTGTCCGCTTGCGCTGCCTCCCCTCCCACGGGGTTGTGACCCGGGCCGCTGGCTGGGCTGGGGCTGGCACAGGACGCTGGGAGCACGCACGTCCCTCTTTTATCCCACTTGGATCAGCTCGGGGGGGGGGTGTGGAATGGCTGCAGGCTGCCCCCCCTGCTCTCGGCAGCGAGCAGGAGCCGCGTGGCGGCCCCATCCCGCTGCCTTCCCCCGGCCTCTCCCCGTGCAGAGGCAGCGGAGGAGCCGAGCCGCTGGCACTCGTCCCCTGGCTGCAGGGACACTGCTGCGCCTGCAGAATTCAATTTTTTTTTATCATTATTTCATTTCTGTTGCATCCCGAGGAAAAGCCACACTGGCCGACGCACAGAGCAGAGCCCGCGCAGCCAGCCCTCTGCACCCCGTGCCCCGAGCAGGGCAGCTCCATGTGCACGGAGAGTCTGCTTTATTACTGCTTGGGGGAAAATAAATCTTCCCCGAGTGTCACCGATTCCTCTCAGACAAAGCCTCTCCTTTGTGCTCCTGGCTGCGTGATGGGGCCACAAAGGAGAGAAGAAAGGCTTCGTTTCTTGGCGCATTTCTAGGTGCTTTGCTCCTAAAGCCTTTTGCTCCTGCCCTGGGCTCCCCTTGCAAGTCGAGGGGGTGGGTTTGCTCCCCCACCTCCGTGCAGGGTGCCCATGGGTGACGGGGTGACGCCACGGGTGCTGCAGCTCACTGCTTCCTAGGAGAAAACAGATTTCAAGGGCTCAACCCAGCCTCGGTCGGAGGAGAGGGATGTGGCTCAGGAGGAGAGGGAGAGGTGAAGAAAGGGCTAGAAAAACAGAGGAAGGAGGCCAAAACGCAGGGCGTGTTTGGCTCGGAGCCACGCGAGCCCCTCTCGCTTGGGAGCAGCCTGGATGCTCGCCCCCGAGCCGCTCTCGGAACCGAGTGTGGCTCCTTCAGATTTACACCGGGCCCCTCCGTGTGTGGCTCCTCCAGATTTACACCGGGCCCCTCCGCGGGGCAGGGGCCAGGGGGTGTGGAGACGCGTGCGGAGCTGAAATTCGGGTTGGGGCGTGGGAGGACAAGGTGCTCTGTTCCCTGTGGCGCGCAGCCAGCCTGGGAGCTGGGGGATGTTTTTAGCCGGCTGGGAGCGCTCAGAGGGGTTGAGCCCGGCCTCTGTAGGCCCAGTGGAGAGGAGGGGGGTCGGGGACCCCCTCCCCGCAGCTCTGCTCTAGATTTAGCGCTTGGCAGGCTCCTGTGGCTGGGCGGAGAGGCTGCGTTCCCCTCCTGCTCCCTGCCTGTGCAGATAAGAGCCTGCAGCCCCGACGCCGTGGGGATGGCCTCACTGAGGGAGCAGATCCCTTGAGCATGTCTGCCGAGCACCACAGGGATTTGGGATCAGCTTGGAGAGGGCTCTCCCTGTGCTCAGCTCCAGCCCTCAGCATGCTTTTTACACCCTGGTGTATCCAGCTTGCTGGGCGTGCTGCAAGGAGCTCTCCCACTGCATGCAAGCAGCGCAAGAGGGGGTCACACATCCCCTGAGCCCCTGCACACTTGCTGCAGAGCAGACAAGGCACTGATGTGGATGTGGAGCCCTGTGCACACACACAAAAAAAAAAAAAAACAATGGAGAGGGGCCTCACACCCTGTGCTATGGGCGAGGAAGGGTCCTGACCACCCTGGGCAGGCAGCTGGGGAGGAAAGGGATGGGCTGCAGAGAAATTCCAGGAAAAAAACCCTGCCAGGAAGCCAGCCAGCTGCTGGTGAGTGTGCCCCGTGCCTGCACCGCCAGGCAGAGCCAGCCAGCCCAGCCGCCCGTGGTTCCTGCCTGCAGGTGCAGGCTGTCATCGCCTGCCTCTTCCCTGCCTCTGCGTGGCTGGGTTGTGCCCGGTGCTGCTCACACTGAAGGGCGATGCCAGCAAGGGATGCACCCACACAGAGCCTCGGCCACCGCAGGGTCCTCAGGTTTTGCTCCTGGACGCGTCGCAGCCCTTGTTTGCAAGCGCTAGGGAGCGGTGACCTTCACGGTCGCAGGAAGGGCACCGGTGAGCCAGAAGGGTTTTCCCCCTGGGGAAAGGGTGGAGTTGTCCTCCCTGCGCTCAGCAAACTTTAACTTTGGGGAGGGGGAAGAACAGCAGCACCCAGTCAAAGTTTGTTCTCCAGTTACTGCGTTTATTCCCTTCCCTTGCTCCCTACCTTTGAGAAAAATCAAGGGGAGATTTTGGAGGGTTTTTCTTTGATGTTAACCCCAAGGAAAAGCCCCAGCTCTTATCTCCTGGGAGGTCTGGGGGAGCTCCCACCCTGGAGTTGCTGTTCAGAGCTCGGGAGCGTGTCTGCTTTCTTTGCTGCAGGGGGACCGTGTCCATGACCACCCCCAGGCACCGCTCAGTGTGAAATAGCCCAGCTGGGCAGGGGGGATGGCGCCTGCTGCAAGCTGGCAAAGCCAGGGTTGAACCCGGGTTAAAAGCTGCTGGAGTCACCCCTGAGCGCGGCTCTGCACCGCTCTGCGCAGCCCTTGGTGGAACCGGGGATGGGGCAGGAGGTGAAACCCCGGCGTGGCGGGGAGAGGGGATATTTGTGTCTCCTGTTGGCACTGCTGTTGGGTGAGCCCCAGGTTTGGTGCGCGGCGGTGGGCTGGCACGCGTCCATGGGCCGTTGGGGGACCTTGACCGCGGGTGGCGGGGTTTGGGGAGCTGCTGCGAGGACGTGGGGACGGCCACCCCCAGGGGCAGGCACACGGCTGGCACTGCCCTTGGGCACTGCAGCGGGCAGGTTTCTCCTCACACCTGCAGGATGCCAGCAAGGGGAGCAGCGGCCGCACCGCTCGGCTCCTCCACGCCTCTGAGAGCAGCTTTGGCTCAGGGTGCCCCAAACAGGTGCGTGTGGCTGCTTCGGGAGCTGTAATCCCAGCTGCATTGGCACATCCTCTGGCAGTGCTGGTGACGTGGTTCCCGGCCCCCTGGCAGGGACAGGGACCGCTTGTGCTGGCCACGGAGCGGTGGGAGCATCCCCGAGCACTGAGGCTGGGCACTGGCATTGTCCCAGCTCACCCTGGGCTGACCGATGAGGCAGGCTGCGGCTCCAGGTCCTGGATTTGGGGAGGAGCAGGTGAATGATGCAATGGTGCTGGCGCCGGGCTGAGCGGTGCTGAGCGGTGCGTCGGGCTGCGCTGGTGTCCCGAGGTGGTCCCGGGGCTGTGGCGGAGCAGGGACGAGGCGTGATGGAGGCCAGCTGGCTTGCTGCGCTCCGCTTCCTTCTTTGGAGCTTTCTTTGGAGGGGAGGGAAGGCAGCGCTGACATTTCAGCGTATTATCATAACGGCCGTAATGCATTTGCATCGCCTTTTCAAAGCGCCGTGCCCAGGAGGAGGGCCGGTCACCCCCAGTCCTGCCCTCTGGGCTCCCTTCCTTCACCTGCTGGGGTGCTGAGGGCTCCCCAGACCCCGGCTGGGGGTGCCGGAGCCCCGGTGCTGGCACCCTGCAGGGCCCCGTCCCCCCCCTGCAGCTGCTGGGTCGTACGGCGGTGGTCGGTGCTGGTGCTGGTCCTGTTCCCTGGGGTGACCTGGAAAGAGATGGAGGCACAGCGAGGAGGGGGAGCGGGGAGGGTTTGGGGACAGAAGCAGGGGGAAGGGATAGGGATGCAGCCAGGGAATGCAGGGCAGCAGCAGCAGCACCGGCTCAGCGACTTCCTCCCCGCGGCACCCTCCCGTCCTCAGGCAGCACCCCCTGCGCTGCTCGGTGCTGGGAGAAGGGGGGGACAGGGACCAGCAGCCCCCACCCTGCCCCGCTCGCCCTTCTCCTGCATGCTCGCCGCTCCCCAACGCTGCACCTGGGCTGGGGGAGGCGGCGTGTGCAGCGCTGCCCTTCGCCTCTCCTCTGCGTGGGGACGCGAGCGGGAGCTGTTTGTCCCTGTCATCGCCTGCCGGCTGCCTGCCGCGCTCCGGGGCTCGCCAACCCGCGCTGCACCGGGGCTGCCAGCACCCACCGCAGCGGCCGCGAGCCCCGCCGCTGCCACCGTGGGCAACGCCGATGCCACCAGCGCAGGGCTCGGGGGAATGGCACTGCCGGGAGAGGACATCGAGCCCCGTCACACGTCGTCAGCGTCCCCCTGCCCGTGCGGTGCCCATGGCACGTGCGCTCTAACCGGGCGGTGGGCGGCACGGGACCCCCCTCGCCCGCCGCTGCCATGGTGGGAGCCGGCAGCCGGCGCTGAGCCCGCAGCGCCCCGGCACCATGCTGAAGTTTCGGGCGGACAGGAGGGTGAGGTAGGACCCCTCCGGGGGGTGCTGGCGTGGTGGCGGTGGCTGGGGGCACCTCGGTCCGGGCAGCGAGTGCTGCATTGCAGTGCTGGGGAGGCGAGGTGAACTCGGGAGTTTCTGGAGCGGGGTCAGCAGAGGCAGCTGCTCCGGGCGGGGGGTTAAGGAGCTGCCCCCATGACCCCGAGGGAACGCCGGGTCTGGGGGTGGGAGCAGCCTGGGGAAGGGGCAGAGGTGCCTGGGTTGGTGCAAGGAGGATCCGTGGGGGCTGTAAAGCGCTTTGGGGGGCTGCAAAGTCAGGTGGGCACCTTGGGCTGGGGGAGAGCTCAGCTTGCAGGTAGAGAAACCCGCAGTGGTGGGCAGGGCTGGGGACCCAGGGGACGTCCCCAGCAGGGGCTTGGCTGCACTGGTGGCTCCGCGCAGCCCCGGCTTGGCAGGGCTGGGGCGTTCGGGGTGCTGCTCGCTCCGTGTTTGCACCCTCCCCGCGACCTGCCCCATCACTGCCGTGGTGGCGTGGCTCTCCAAAGCCTTCCGCAGGGGGCAAAGGGACCCGAAGCAGCTCCAGACCCTGTGGCAGAAAGCTCCTTTGGTGCCCTCGGAGCAGAGAGCACAAAACGGGGACGCTGCCACCTCAGCGAACTCACAGCAGATGCGGTCACGGCACAGAAAAGCCTTGTGCCAGGGGAGCAGGTGCTGCCCCTCGCTGCGGGGTGTGGGCGCCTTGCAAAGGGTTTTAAGGTGACCCCCAGCAAGGGGGAGAGCAGGCGGAGGGGGGCAGAGCAGGGTGCGGGGCCAGGCTGGGACCTGCAAGGGGGAGCAGCTCCTCGCAGGGCTTTTTTTTGGCAGAAAGCAGTTAATATCGGCTGAGCCTGGCTGGAGCCCAGCTTCAGGGCGATGCGTGCGTGGATGGGATGGTCTTGGCAGCTGTTTTCTTGCTCAAACTTCCCCTTCTTTGCTGACACTCAGCACTCCAGCAGTGTGCCAGGCTGTTTCTGTGTTGACATCGTGGGTGGCCAGGGGGCACCCGTGTCCTGGTGCCTGGCACTTGCTGGGGGCTGTCACCAAGACGGGGTCCTTGGCACCCCTTGGTGCAAAGCAAACACCCCAGGATGGAGCCCGGAGCCTGGACATGGGGTCGCTTCTTCAGGGGGGCTCTCCAAAGCAGAGAGGTTTTTGGAGCACTCCGTGCATCTCACCCCGTAGCTGATGCTCTTCACCGGGCAGCTCTGGGCTTGGTCCAAGATCTCACCCAACTCCTGGGTGCTTCGGTTGCTGATGTTTTTTTTTTTCTCTCCAAGACATTAACTCTTTGTCTCTGCTGCCATGAAATCGTGGCAGATTTTTGTGTCGGGGCGGTGCTCGGGTATCTCATCCTCATTGCAGCATTCGGGGTGCGGAGGTGGCAGCGCCCAGCTGGTGAGCATGGCCCGACAGGAGGCAGCATCCTTTCACTGGCCTGGCTGCATTTTGGGGACAGCCAGCTGCAAAAACCCTGCTGGGGGTTCTGCTGAGAGTCCCCCACCTCCACCCATGCCCCCGACGAGGGCTGTCAGCAGCGGGGCCCGGCGCTTTGTGACCCTGTTCTTAGCCTGGCTCCAGATATTTTGGCAAATGGCTCTGAAATCAGCCAGCCGGAGCAGAGGATGTGACGTTGAGGATGTCGCTTTGGGACGGGCCACGGCTGCTGCCTCTGCAGCGATTTGTGCTGACAGCCGGGGGGGTTATGATAATGTCTCACCACGCGGCAGCCGACGCCGTGTGATGTGTCCAGCAGAAGTAATGAGGTCTCAGCCATCGGAGACCTCATTTCGGCTCTTGGCGAGGCAAACGCTGTCTGGGAAATGCAGATGAAATTTGCTGTGCGGATTATGAAGCGTGTGGATGAGCGGGGGGAGCAAGGGAAGCGGTCACCCGACAGTGCTGCAAATCCAGGGGCTGCACAGGGGGCTTTTGGGGGTCCCTCTCCACACTTTGGGTCACCAGCAAAGAGTGGTGCGAAGAGTACAAGATGCACAACAAAGCCCTGGTGCTGGAGCAGGAAATACGGTGCTAAAAGCAAAGGGATTTATTTAGGGGGGTAGTGGGGATGGCTGGAGCTGTTGCACGTAGGTTTGCAGAGGAGGTGCGGAGCTGTGCTCCGTGCCGGGGCTCAGCGGAAGCTCGGCACCTCACCGGGTTTCTGTGCACCCTCGGACCCCATCCTTCTCCTTGGCTCTCAGGGCAGCAGTGCCATGGGTCCCCCCACAGCACTAACCCTGCTCCCCCATCGCTGTGCCTTGCAGCCACAATGAAAGGCGGAACACGTTCCTGCACCCAGTGACGGGCCAGGTCCCGGAAGAAAACTCAAGATTGGACTTGCAGAAGTAGGTTGGCGCCCACCTCCCCTGCTTTGGGGACTGAGGCGGGCTTGGGGCACGGGGGGCTGGTGCTTGGGGTGGGGATTTGGGGGGTCTGGCTCCTGGAACACAGCCGTGCTGACAGCAAATCTGTGCCGCAGACCGACCTTGGACATGTCAAGCAAAGCAGGCGGCAAGCGCCCGGTGACCAGCAGCAGCAGCGAGCCCTCCAACCACGCCATGGTGTCGGAGGTGCCCCCGGAGCGCCCTGGAGGCCGGGTGGGTGCCCGGAGCCACGCGGCACGGCGGGTGGCAGTGGAGACAGGGTGCAGGGGGTCCCTCCAGGAACTGAGCGCCTCCTCTCCCCCTCTGCAGGCATCGCGCCCCTCCCGCAAGGGCATCGCCTTCGGGAAGCGCTCCAACTCGATGAAGAGGAACCCCAACGCCGCCGTGACCAAAAGCGGCTGGCTCTACAAGCAGGTACCCGGCTGCCCCTGATGCTCCATCCCCAGGACGTGCCTCCCCCTTTGCGGCTGGGTGCTGGCCACCCACAGGTGCACATCTCCTGCGGTCTCACTGCTCCTCTCTCGCAGGCCAGCTCGGGGGTGAAGCAGTGGAACAAGCGCTGGTTCGTGCTGGTGGATCGCTGCCTCTTCTACTACAAAGGTATGCTTTTGGGGGCTGCTCGCTTCGGGGGGCACTTGCCACACCGGGGTTAATACCTCCCTGGCAGCTCGCTCAGCTCACTCACCCTGGCAGTCAAGGGCGAGCATGAATTATTGAGCAGGCTGTTGTGTGAGCTGAGCAGCAGCAGCATTTGCTGGTGAGGGTGAAGCAACAGGAAGGCAGCACTATCCTACAGGTGGCCTGCCCGCCCAAGCAGCCCCGTGCCTGCGTCTGTGCCGGCCGTGGGCAGGATCGATGGGGCCGTGTCCCCAAAACGAAGCTGGAGGGTCTCTGCCGGGGTCCCACCGTGCGCCTAACGCCCCTCGTTTCCCACCAGATGAGAAGGAGGAGAGCATCCTGGGCAGCATCCCTCTCCTCAGCTTCCGCGTGGCAGCCGTACAGCCCTCTGACAACATCAGCAGGAAGCACACGTTTAAGGTCAGTGCCGGAGTGCGGGGCCTGGGGGGCCCTGGGACGGTGCTGGGGCAGCAGCGATGCTTGCAGGGTCCCCGCTGCACCCTCCCCTTGCTTTCTTGGTGCTGGTGCGTGGAGCAGAGCCAAGCTGCGCAGAGGGGTGACTGCAGTAACCCCCTGGGACGTCCCCTGTGCCTTCTGCTGGGGAAACTGAGGCACGTAGAGGGTAAAGCAGCATCAGCCGCCATCCCTAGCCCAGGGAGGCTGGGTGATTGGGTTAGTGCTTGCTTGCTGATGGACCTACACACAGCCGGGTTGTGCCAAAACCGAGCACGCTCCTTCCTGCTCATGAGCATGGCAGGAGCTACATGACCTGCACCTCTCCATGTCCTCAGTGCTCATGTCCCTGTAGGAACCCATGGATAAATAGAAACAGGGAGTCAAACCACCTGGTGCTGTACTAGGATTAGGCAGCACTGCAGCCCTCATCTCCGTGCGTGGGCTTCCCAGTCACAGCATCCAGGGGTTCCCTCTGTGCCACTGCCGTGGGCTCAGTGTGCTGCCAGCCTTGGGCTCCAGCACCTTGGGTACCACTTGGGTACCCCTTGGAAGAGGGGAAGGGGTCCCAGAGGGCCCCAAAGCAAGGCAAGGGCTGCGCCCACAATCCCCCCGCTGCGGTTTGACCCCTTGTCTGTGTTTCCTCCTCTCTCCGCGGGCGAGGATCCCCCCGGACAGGAGGTCTCCACGCGCCCTTCGGCCACGCCAGCACCCCGCCACCAGCTAGGTAGTATCTGCTTGTGTTTCTGATGCATGCAGAGGGTGAGGGGTGACCCGCATGCTTCACTCACCCCGCTCTCACTAATCCGGGGCAGGAATCGGTGTGATTTTGTGTTTTATCTCTCGTTCTGGCTGCAGAGCTTTTGAGGTAGGAGGCTGCAGGGTCAGGAGGAGCCAGGCAGGAGGCGTCCCTGCCCCCTGCAGCTGGGGAAAATGGAAACCCAAGGGAGGGTTTTAATCAAAACCCCTTTTTTTGTTAATTTTATTTTAAATTATTTGACCCCCAAAAGTTTTCCAGGGGAAAAAAACTACGTTTTTTTCTTTTCTTCCTCCTTGCTGCCTCCCATCCCTTCCCAGAGAGAGGGAAGGTGGCTGCTTCAGAAAGGCCCTCAGCAGCCAAACCTGCCCTCCAGCTGCTCTAGCATGGGGTGGAGGGTGGGCACTGACCTCCTGGACCCAAAATGAACCTTTTTCCCCCAAAAAAACATTCTCTGGGCCAAGAAGCCACCTTCTCCCTAGCCCTGCATGACCAATAATGCTCTGGCCAGCGCTGCTGCTCTCGATGGGACGCGGCTCCCCCATCTGCCTCTGGGCACCCCCAGGGCACCTGCACAGTGCTGGGGTGCAGCTTCTGGGGGAAGGGCTGGTCCCCAGCATCACGGAGGGCGAGGGCATCGCTGTGAGCCCAGGGGACAAGGGATCCTGGATCTGCCTGCAGAGCCTTCGTCCCTCCCAGTGCTGCTGAGGATGCTCCTGGGGACCGAGGTGGCTTCTCCTGCGGCACCAGGACCTCGTGCCGGGGTGGAGATGGAGCTCTCACTCGCCTGTCTGTCTCTCTCCCCACTTCTCTGCCCCCCTGCAGGTGACTGTGTGCTGGGTGGAGGAGGTGCCGGCGAGTAACGGGCAGTCCCTGTCTCCCCAGGCCGAGCACGCTGGCATCCGGACCTACTTCTTCAGCGCCGAGAACACGGAGGAGCAGGAGTCCTGGATCCAAGCCATGGGCGAAGCCGCCCGGGTGCAGATCCCCCCCACCCAGAGGTCAGAGCGCTGCACGGGGCTGGGGGCACCCCTCTGCCTCTTGGAGCTGGGGTGGAGGGGCTGTGCGCCACGGCTGGGGACCTCTTGGAGCACGGGGTCCCTGTGCAGAATGGAGCTGGGGGAGCATCAGCCCCCTGAGGCTGCGGGAGGGATGGGATATTGTTGGCCATCCTGGGGGTGTTACAATCAGAGGGTAATGCTCTCTTGTGTCTCCATGCCCTGCAGACACGAGAAGACAGACTCTGAAAACATCCCTCCCAGCAAGCACCACCACCACCGCAACGCCGTGCACCGCGAGCACCCCAAGGCCGACCCCGACGCCAAGACCAGGGGTGAAGGCGACGGCCGTGGTTCGGAGAAGATGGAGAGGAAACCGGAGAGGGTGGAGAGCAAGAAGGAACCCTTGGCCAAAGCCAACGGCATCGCGGGGCAGGAGATGCCCTCGGAGCCCGGCAGCCCCTACCCCGAGGGACCCCGGGTGCCAGCAAGCACGGAGCGGCCGACGCAGCCCAACGGGTGGCCGTATTCTTCCCCCAGCCGCCCCGGCAGCACCGCCTATCCCCCACCCGACGGGGAGAGCGCTGCCCACCGCCGGAGCTTTGCCCCCCGCACCAACCCCGAGAAGATTGCCCAGCGCAAGAGCTCCATGACGCAGCTGCAGCAGTGGGTGAACCTGCGCCGGGGGAACGTGCCCCCCGAGGAGCTGCGGAGGTGAGGGCTGCGGGGGGTGGCCAGGGGAGAGGAGGGGACCCTGCTCCTTTTCTTTTGGGTGATGTTCCGGGAATATTTTTCCTCTTCCCACCTGCTTTATCCCCTCCTGGGATCAGCAAATCTGCCGCATGATGTGCGTAGGACACCCCCAAAAGCTAAGCAGGGTGAATTTTGGAGGGGGGCCACCATGGGGTCCCCAGGAGGACAGACACCACCTTTCCCAACACTGGTGTCAGAGCTGCCTGCTACGAGGGTATCCTCACCTCTGGGACCACCCAGATCTCACTTCTCTCTTCTCTCCCAGCCCCACCAGGTTTTACCCCGTGTCTCGCCGGGTGCCCGACTACTACTCGCCCTACTCGCCCCAGTACCCCGAGGACTACCAGTACTACCCGCCCGGCGTGCGCCCCGACAGCATCTGCTCCATGCCTGCCTACGAGCGCGTGAGCCCGCCCTGGGCGCTGGACGATAAGCGCCACTCCTTCCGCAACGGGGGCCCCTACCAGCTCCGGGAGTGGAAGGAGCACCCCGCTTTTGGCCGGCAGGACGTCCCGCTCTGGCTCGCCGGCCCCGGCAGGCAGCCGACTTATTTCGACGAGGTGGACGCCGCCTCGGGCTCCCTGCGGCGCATGTCACTGCAGCCCCGCTCCCGCTCCGTGCCGCGCTCGCCCAGCCAGGGCTCCTACGCCAGGGCTCGTGTCTACTCCCCCGTCCGCTCACCCAGCGCCCGCTTCGAGCGGCTGCCGCCCCGGGGAGAGGAGATTTACGCCGACCCTGCCACCTTCATGATGAGGAGGTCCATCAGTTCGCCCAAGGTAAGCGTCCGTCGCTGCTGGGGCATGCGGGGATGGAGGGGACCCATGTTGGGGACGTCAGGGTGGGGATGCTGTGGCACAGTCTGCGCCTTTTGGGTGCACATCCTGGCCTCAGGATGCCACCGAGTCCTTGGTGCGCAGCAGCTGGTGGCTTTAGGTCCTCCTTTGCAGCCCTGCAAAGCCACCCAAGTTGTGCTTGTTCCCTCCTGGCTGCTCCTGCGCTGCTGGGAGGCTGGAGAGATGGGGCAGGAGGGGAGCTTGGGGCCACCATGAGCAAGGCGATCCCAAGAGGAGCACTCTGTTGTCCCTATATTGCTGCTGCACCCCTCAAAGCTGGACCTGACCCTGCTGCGGGGCTGGGGGTCTGCACAGGGTGGGAGAGATGTGTCCCGAGCCCCTGCAGTCACTCTGAGCAGCAAAAAGGGGATGGGGGAGGCATCGCATGCCCCTCACCTGTCCCCAGGGTTTAGTGGGGTCTCCTCTCTCCCCAGTACGACTACCTGGGCGACAGGCGTCCCGTCCCCGCAGGGATGTTCCCGTACCACTACCCGGCATCTCCCACAGTCCACGACAAAATGGTATGTACGCTGCTGGCACCGACGGGGTGGGCTCGGGGGTCTGCAAGGACAGGGGGGTCACAGCTCAGGGCACCCTGGCTTGGATGGGTGAGGAGGAGCAGCTTTGTGGGTCAGAGATGGGCTGCGCCGGACAGGTCAGGACCTCTGGTGTCTCCAGTCCCTCCTGGCCCCCCTTGGACCCCCATATGCCCAGTGATGCCCAGCTTGTCACCGCTGGGGCTGTTCCCCTGGGGATGGGGTGAGGCTGGCGCGCTCCCTGCACCTCTCCTCTCCTCGCTTCCTCACTTTTGGCTACCGCTGCTGCTTGTCCCTGAGCTGCGTTTTCCCCCTAAAGCATGGAGCTGGTGGGGGGGCGACCAGCAGGTCCCCCTGTGCAGCCCAATCCTGCAGGGCAGGAGCAGCCATTGCAGGAGGGAGAAGCATAAATTTTCATAAGCTGTCCATGCTGCCATCCATCCTCACCAGCGAGAGATGCAGGGGAGGCAAGCGGAGCCCCAAGGACAGGGACCTGCTGCTTCCAGCCGGGAGGGAGGCGTGCTGGCTGTGGAGAGCCGGGAGGAGAGCGGGGTCTGGTGTCCTGCAGCACGTCCCCGGCCACCCTCCCCACTTTGGGCAGAGGAGGTTGCCCCTTGCTTCCCCAGCCCAGAGGTCTTCGCATTTCTGCAGCCTTCACCTAACCGC
This sequence comes from Cygnus olor, assembly GCF_009769625.2. Lineage (NCBI taxonomy): Eukaryota > Metazoa > Chordata > Aves > Anseriformes > Anatidae > Cygnus > Cygnus olor. The sequence continues at coordinate 3,159,149 of NC_049192.1, forward strand.
TTTGCTTCTTTTTTTTATGTGTTTTGTGTGTTCGTTTCTTGCCGCATGCCTGCTGGCTCCTGGTAGGATGAACTTTTAGACCTTCAGTTGCAAAGAAACCTAGAGTATTTGGACCAGCAGGTAGGCAGAGCTGGCTGTGAGCCTCACGCTGCTTCTGTCCCCGTGTGCCCTGTCCCCAGCGGCATCCCCTTCCTTCCCAGCAGAGCATCTCTTCCCCTAACATCCATCCTCACCCCTCTTGGCATTAAAGCAGCACGAGTTGTCTTTCGTTTGCTTCCTCCATCCTTCCCCTCCGTAGGGTCACTCGTTGCTTGGCAGAGGAACCCCCCTGACAGTGCCTTCTGTGGGGTATGCTGGAGCCGGCGGGGCGGTGCGGGATGTCCCCGTGCCCAGCAGTGCCTCTGGCATCGGTGTGAGCCGAGCTGCTGCCAAAATGACGATCCAGGGCACCCAGCAAGGGGCTGCGAGCCCCTGCAGGTGGCTGGGCTGGGGCACAGAGGTGTTTGGTGCTCGCCCAGGACTCCGCAGGAGGGTGAACAAGGTGTGCAGCCAGGCGAGGTGGTGTTGGTGACACTCTCGCCCCGTGCCTCCTCAAAGGCGAGAGGTTTGATGCAGGGCTGGGATCAGGAGCCCGCTGGGACTGGCACCGAAGCAGCAGCTCTTGGGATTTTGCATGCCAAGGGGTGTTTGGAGGACAGCCATGAGCTGACTTCATCCCGGGGGCAGGGGGAGGGAAGGCCTGGGAGGCAGCTGCGGGTGCGGTGGGGTGGAAAGTGCAGGCACTGCCTGAAATCAGAGAGGGGGACGGGAGCCATCGGCTGCTGCTGCCACCCGGCGCTTGCTGCACAACCAGGCTTGCACTAAGGGAGCTGCTCCAGAGACAATCTCATTAGTCTGCAAATCCCCATCGGTGCAGTAATCACCAAGATCTGTGTCTGCCTTGGAGCAGAGCCAAGGACAAGCAGGAGCGCTCGGTGCAATGAAAGCTCTCTGGATTATTTCACAGCCATCGGCAGCAACGCTCGGTCTCTGAGACGCTTCAAAATGCTCCCTAAAAAGGCTTTCCATCTCCTCCTCCTCTCCTGCTGACCTCTGGAGAGACTAATTCAGAGTGATGTTGTCGAGTAGCTCTTTTAAAACAGTTTGCTACTTCATTTTTGCTCTCCTCGCTTGTCTGGAGAGCCGCACTGGGTGCAGTCAGGGGTTGGCTGCGCCCTGCCTCGCTGACCGGCCCCAAGCCGGGGTCTGGTCCTGGATCTGTGCTTCAGCTGCCCTCACCCCTTGGTCCTCAGGGGTTGTGGCTGCGAGGGCATCGTCTGCCTCTCGTCTTCGGGCACCTGCAGTGTTTCTGTGTGCTGCCGTCCCCGCAGGAGGCTCTGCTGTTTGAGGCCACAGGGCTTGAGTGGGGGACCCTGCTGTCCCCCGAGGCTGTGGTCCCCTCTGTACCCAGAGCGTGTCTGTGCTCACGGACAGGACGTGGAGCTGTTTGTCGTTGGGCTTGTCTGTCTGTCTACTGGGGCCACGCTGTGCGTCGCGGCCGTGGGCGTCTCTGTGCAAGCCTGTGTCTGTGTGTGCAGTTGGCTGCAGCCCAGCTCGGAGCTGGCTCGGTTGGATCTGTGTTTCCCTCTCCCCTCATCAAAGTTTTCAGCCCCCAGGATGCTCTTGACTGCCCCAAACAGGGCAGCAGCAGCCTGGGGCAGCTGTTTCCTTGTGGTTCAAGCACCTGGGACATCTCTCAGAGGTGGTACCTTGCAGCATGATGCCCCGACGGGTCCTGGACAGAGCTGCACCAACGGCGCCTGAGCGCACGCGTGTCTCCGCTGACCTCTGAAATTTCCTTCCCTGTCTGTCGCAGATGAGCGAGAGCGAAACCCTGATCAGTATGGTGAACAGGATGGTGGAGACCTCCTCCCCTAGGGCTCAGCTCTACATGCAAGTAAGCCTCTGGCCGCCGGGCTGGCCCGGCCGCTCGTGCATGGCAGGCCACGTCAGCCGCCCCACACACCATCCCCGAGGTCACCTCCTGCCATCTCTGCTCATGCAAGCTCCAGCATCCATGCGGCGCCAGCACGTCACGCTCTCGGGGTCCTGCTAGTCCATCCCAGGCTTTGCTAATCCATCCATGAGCCATTGCAACGCCGTAAATCCTTGTCCTGAGAGCACAAGGTGGGGACGCGGCAGTCCCAAGCCCTCGCCCTCGTTCAGGCGCTTTGCTCGCCGCTGTGTTGAAGAGGCAAGGAGAAGGCGGATCCGGAGGAATCCAGCCCAAGAATCTTAAACCAAAGCAATACCTCCGGTGTTGAGGAGAGGAAGCAGCCTGTTACCCCACGAGGCTGTGGCACGCTTCTCTCCTTTTACCTGGAGTTTGGAGAGGCTGCAAAAGCATGGGGGCACCCCAGCCGGCGTGGGGTGCAGCTCCAAATGTGGGTGCATCGAGTCACCCAGCAGCCAGAGTGGCTGTGGGGCCCTGGTGTTGCTGGCACTCGGTGCCGTGAGCAGGGCAGGAGTGGGCCAGACCTGGGCAGGCATCTCTTGGATGTGTGACCGGGTGATTGCTGGTGCTTCTTGGGGAGGGGAAGGTGCCTGTTCCCATCCCTGTGCCAGGGGAGCGGGGGATGCGCTGCAGGGTGAAGCCAGAGCAGCTGCGATGCTTTTGTTGGCCCGGCTCCCTGCTCGGAGGCAGCAGGATCCGCATCTGCCAGACTCTGCCGTGAGCTGAGCCGGGCATTTCCCAGGTTCAGGTCTATTTGCATTGTCCTGTGGTTTTAAATCACTCTAATGTAGCGTCTTGCTTTCTAGCAATAATGATCCCCTTCTTCCTATCTTATGCCTTTCATCTCGAGATCTTGGAGGCATTTAATTGGTGAGGTCCCATTAGTAATTTAGATTTCCAGGAAAGGAAAATGACTCACAGAGAAGCTGGATGGTAAACAGGTCCTGATGTGACGGCTGATTTATAGGTGCTTCTACTCCACTAAGTGGGATTACGGCTTAATCTTTCTGCCTTTGTTTCCCTGCCTGTGAAACGGTGGCAGCTGTATGCCAGGCAGTTAATGATTCACGAGACATCTCTCTAGCCGAGCTCTTGGCGTCTGGCGGAGAGCTTGTCTCCAGTTAACTCCTGCTGCTTGCCCGGCCAGCGGGTACCGGGGCTGGGAATGGGGAGGAGGCTGTGCCTTCCCCCCCACCGTGCTGCCTCCGGGGACCCGGCTCTCGCTTCTCCTTCCGCAGGGACCGGGAGAGGGGCTGCTCGCCGGCAGCAGCCTCTCCTTCCCGAGGGTCTCCTGGCAGCGCATCGGCTCCCGGAGCCAGGCTCACCCCGCGCTCTGCTTGCAGGTGACGCCCTTCCCCGAAGCCTACAGGGAGACTCTGCACGCCTACAAGATAAACGAGCAAGACACCGATGTAAGAGCAAATGTCCGTGCTGCATGTCCTCCCTCTGCCCCTGACCCTACATGTCCTGTCCCTTGCAATGAGCCCGGCAGGCTGGAAACCCTCCCTTGGACCACACGTTGTCCCATTTACCCAACCCCGAGGGCTGTGCCCTGGCTGCATCCCGTCTCTCCTGGAGGTCTTGGCTCCAGCTGAGCATGGATCTGGTTGCACAGGTGCCTGGTGTGCCCCGCACCCCATTGCTGGGCTCTCACCCTTCCCTCCCTTTCTCTTTCCTACCCGGGAGCAGAAGCTGCTGGGGAAGCTCTGCGAGCAGAACAAGGTGCTGCGGGAGCAGGAGAGGCTGGTGCAGCAGCTCCGAGCGGAGAAGGTACATGGCGCACACAGTTTGGGGACATCTCAGGGGGGACATTTGTGGGCTGGGGGGGATTTCATGGCCCTGCCATGGTCCCGGTAGTCTCCATGCACTAATGGCCCATTAAGGAGGGGAAAATGCTGCTCCTGCCCCAGCCGCCCTGGTGAGTGCTCTCACAGCTGCATCGCCTTCTCGTCCCTCCCAGGAGAGCCTGGAGAGTGCCCTGATGGGGACGCACCAGGAGCTGGAGATGTTTGGGAGCCAGCCGGCCTACCCAGAGAAGCTGCTGCACAAGAAGGAATCGCTGCAGAACCAGCTCATCAACATCCGCGTGGAGCTCTCGCAGGCCAGCACGGTAGGGGGCTCCCCCTCCACCACGCTCCCTGTCCCCGTTCCTGCCCCTTTCCCTGTCCCCATCCCCATCCATCCTTCCCGGAGCACCTGGCAGAGCTCTGTGCCCCATGGCTGCTGCCCAAACCCCTCTGACTCCCCCACTCCACAGGCCTTGGCCAACAGCACCGCTGAGTACGAGAGCCTGGAGAGCGAGGTGTCCGCCCTGCACGACGACCTCTGGGAGCAGCTGAACCTCGACATCCAGGTGAGCGGGACCCCAACAGCCCCAGGAGACCCTCGCTGGCCCCAGGTTCCCCCCACCAGCCCCAGCTGGTGCAGGTTGAAGTCCCCTGGTTCCTTCAGCCCTCTGCTCCTGCAAGGAGCCGATCTGCAAGCGGCTGCGGATCTCAGCGTCCTGATTTGGCCACAGCTGGCAGCAAGCACAGGGGTGCTGATGAAGCTGAGGCACCCGGGTGCGTTGCTTTTTGGTGCTGGCGAAGGGGCTGCAGCGCTCCCCATGCCCATGGGGCTCTGCCAGCCCCTGCCCCAGCCTGCAGCTCCCGGCAGGAGACGAGTCGAGGGCGTGATGGTTTGGCCCAGCGGGGCTGCGTCTGTCTCAGATGAACCCCACTGAGCCCCGGGGATGGGATGTGGCAGCGGGGATGGGACATGGCCAGGACAGGGCTGGCTGCAGGGCTGACAGCGGTGGGAGCCGCTCTGACCGCTGCTTTTCGCCCCTGCAGAACGAAATGCTCAACCGGCAGATCCAGAAAGAGATCTGGCGGATCCAGGACGTGATGGAGGGGCTGAGGAAGAACAACCCGTCCCGTGGCACGGACACTGCCAAGCACAGAGGTGAGCAGGCTCAGTCCCTGCCCTGCACGGCACTGACCCCAGCATGCCACAGCTTGGGGCATCCCGTGACAGCGCTGCTGCGAGGCACTCACTGGGAGAGGCTGTGCTGTGGTGCACGTGCTTATTTCTGCTTTTTTTTTTTTTTTTTTTTTCTGCAGTGGCCATCGGCCCCTCGGGCACGTACAGCTCCAACAGCCCCGCCAGCCCCCTGAGCTCGGCCAGCCTCACCAGCCCCCTGAGCCCCTTCTCCCTCGTCTCCGGCTCCCAGGGCTCGCCCACCAAGCCGGGCCCCAGCGAGGTGAGTGAGCCGGGGTGTCCCCAGGGAGCCCCGAGTCCTCACTTGGGCATCGGGTTTGCATGTGGCTCTGCCTGGGGGCACCGCTCTGCCCACGTCCCTGGGCTGTGGGGTCTCCTGGTGACGTCTGGGTCCGTGTCCCTCACAGGGGCTGTGTCTGAGCTCCTGCACCAAGCAGCCTGAAGGCTGGGAGTTGCTCAGCTCCAGGGCCAGCTCTTGCTGCCACCACAGTCCCTGCATCCACTGATCTCACCTGCATCCGTGGGAAGTTCAGGGTGGAACCTGGGGACTCCTCAAAGCTGCCCTGGCTGCACCAAGGCGATGCTGATGTCTCCTGGGGGCTGATAGCCCTGAGCTCGGGGAGGGTCTCTCCAGCTGCCCCCTGCCCTGCCTGGCCCCGCTGCACATGGGAGATGGGAAAAGTCCCCCCGTGTATGGGGACACAGAAGTGCAGGACCGAATGAGCAGCTGCCAGCTGCTCTCCCTCCTCCTTCCCTAGCCTTTCACTGTGTTTTGTCTCGTGCTCTCTTTAACTCTCTTTTCCTTCCCGTCTCCCAGTTTCTCTGTTCTCACGCCTAATGCTCCTCTCCACCCCAGGAACCCGGCCCGCCTCGACCTCCCCTCCCCAAGTCGTACGTCCCCCTGGAGCCTCCTCCGACCGTCCCTCCGCTCCCTAGCGAGAGCCGCCCCTGGCCGTACCCCACCTCCCCTTCCTGGCAGCGAGGCGGCGAGGCGCAGAGGGGACAGGTACCAAAACCTCTCCCGAGCAGCCACGAGCAGCATCCCTTCCCTCCATCCCTCCCTCCCCGACACGTCAGGGACCAGGCAGGGACAGCACGGAGGTGGCACTCAGCTAGGGGACTAGCACATGGCACCGTACCACCTCTCCGAGGGGCGCAGTGGGCAGCGACCCCAAGGCAGCTTCACCGTGGCCTCTCCAAGTCCCCGACACCCATGCATAGCACCTACGTGGATGCTCAGGACTGGGACAGGCTCCTCTCGGGTAGCTGGAGGTGTAAATCTGCTGCAGCCCCAGCCTCTCTGCTTTCCTCTGCCCTCTCCTCTCTCGCTGTCCTTCTGCAGCACCACTCCCTGCTGCACCAGGGGCCGCAGAGCTCGGCCGGCCTGGGGCGACTGTGTGTGCAAACCCAGACCTGGAGGTTCCTGGTCCCATCTCAGCCATGTTCCCACCTGGGAATGGGGCCACGTTTGGACTCTGGGAGACAGAAGTGTCCTTGCAGCTGGGTGATCCTCAGGGGGGTCAGGATGCATGCATGTGGGGCTGTAAAAACAAAAGCTGTGCTGAGCTGGGAATGATTATGGACCCAAGCGTGAGTGGCACCAGCGCGTGCTCAGGGTGCAGGAGGGAAAGGACCCCAAAAACAGCCCTTGGCTCGCTCCCTGTTGCTGCCTGGTGCCTGCCCCAGCTCGTGCCCTCGTGGGACCCGGCCCCCTTCTGCAGGCAGGGGCTGGAGCCCAGCACGGGGCCCCTCCAGCCCGGAGCTCCTGGGAGCCCCCTCCAAGCCGTGTCAGGACCGTCCCCCCGCAGATGGGTTTTCCAACACAGGGCCGTGTCACCAGGACGCTGAGGGGTGCCTGGCCACGAGCTGCAGTGCTCTCCCAGCCCATGGCCACACTGAAGGAGTACGCTTTGGGTGTGCTAGTGGTCTGCTTGGCCAGCGTCCATGTGCCCCAGGAGCATGTCTGGGGCCGTGTTCCCCCCTGGGGCAGTGTGTGTGTGTTCCCAGGCAGAGTGTGGCTGCCCAGCAAGGTGGTGGCTCACCGGGGACCTGCTTTGCCCCCGCAGCCCAAGCCGAGCTTCGAGCAGAGCAAGAAGGAGACGCAGCGAGCGGCTGCCCCTGCTGCCCCCGCCGAGGGGCTGCCGAGCCGGCAGGAGCAGGAGGCAGAGAAGCAAGCGGCTCTCAACAAAGGTACGGCGCTGGCCCAGCAGGTCCTGCTCCAGCAGGCTCCCCAAGCCTACCCTGGCCATGGGGAATGTCTACACAACGGTCTCCAGCTCTTCCCCAGCACCGCACATGGCTGGGACCCTGCCCTGCGTGCCCAGGGATGCTCAGCCTGGTGTTTCTGTTTGTCCTGCAGTGGGCATCGTGCCCCCCCGAACCAAGTCTCCGCCGGAGGAGGAGGTGGTGCCCGCGGGCAGCACGCTGAGGAGGAGCGCCGGCGGCATGGCCAACGGGCTGGGATCCAAGGCATGGCCCGTAGCGAGGGGCTGGGGCCGGGTTGGCGACGCTGGGTGCTGGGCTGGCTGTGGGGGCTCTTCTGCGGCCGTGGTGCTGCTCTGCTCCCCAGTGCCATGGGGAGAGGGTGGGGGGAACAATCGCTGCGTGGTTCTGCATCTCAGCACCCAGCTGGGAACCTCCTGGGCTCTGTGGGTGCCTCTCTTTGCCCCAGGAGTGGGCTGAGCACAGCAGTCCATTGCAGGGATGCAGCACGGGTGGATGGGGCTGGATCCTGCTCCGTTCAGGGGTCCGTGACCATGGGGCTGGGCTCTTCCCAGGAGAGGCCGAAGAGCGCCGTGTTTGCCAACGAGACAAAGGTGAAGATGAGCGTGGAGGAGCAGATCGACCGCATGAAGCGCCACCAGAGCGGCTCCATGAAGGAGAAGCGGCGCAGCCTGCAGCTCCTGGGCAGCCAGCAGCCCGACACCCCCAGCACGAAGGCACCCGCCTCCTACAAAGTGGTGAGACCCTGCACCAGCACTTCACCCCCAGCACAGCAGGCTTTGCCTCGCGGGGGTGCTCTGAGCTCCCTGAAGGTGGTGAAGGGGCAGACGGGACACTGGGGGCTGTGGCAGGGGACAGTTTGCTGGTCCAGGGGGCTCAGCGGGGCTGGGGTACCTCACAGGTGCGCCGGCACCGCAGCATTCACGAGGTGGACATCTCGGACCTGGAGGCAGCGCTGCGCTCCGACGACCCCGGCAAGGTCCACGAGACGCCCCGGGAGGAGATCGCCCGGCTGCGCAAGATGGAGCTGGAGCCGCAGCACTACGACGTGGATATCAACAAGGAGGTGAGGACGGGAGGGACGAGCGTGGACTTGGGGCATCCCCACTGCCGGAGGGTCAATCCAACCCCTGCATTGTGTGGGATCCTGGAGCCAGAGCGAGTGCCCATGCAGGTGGTGGGAGCTGGGGGAGACTGGGGAAGGTGGGTGCTGGTGTGGGGATGGGTCCTGGTGGCCGGCGCTCAGCTCAGCCCCTGTTGCTGCACCCCAGCTATCCACGCCAGACAAAGTCCTCATCCCCGAGCGGTACATCGAGCTGGAGCCCGACACACCACTCAGCCCCGAAGAGATGAAGGAGAAGCAGAAGAAGGTGGAAAGGATAAAAACTCTCATTGCCAAGTCCAGGTGAGGCTGCAGCACCCGCAACCCGCGTGCGCCCCTTCCCCGGCACCCCGGTGCACCCCACCACCAAGGGCAGCCGCAGGCACTGAAGTCCCCGCTGTCCCCGCAGCCTGCAGAATGTCATCCCCCTGGGCGAGGGGGAGGTGGACGCCCCCCAGGACCCCGAAACACAGCTGCAGGAGCAGGAGAAGAGGATAGAGATCTCGTGTGCGCTGGCTGCTGAGGCGTCCCGCCGGGGCCGCATGCTCTCGGGTAAGGCACGGGGGGACACAGAGGGTCCTGGACACCTGGCCAGCAACTTCCAGCCCTGCAGGAGAGGGACTGCGGGTGCTGAACATGCAGGAGGAGTGGCTGCAGGGTGGAGCAGGCAGGTTGGATGACCAGCTCATGGCCTGGCCAGGCAGCAGAGCATGGTGCAGGGAACCACCACGCAGCAGGTGAGCCAGCCCGGCAAGCGAGGCGATGCCAGCGGCTGCGGGGTGATGCCAGCGGCTACCAGGGCCGTACCTGGGGCCACCTTCCCCTGCAGCAGCACTGAGCAGCGTGGGATCAGTCAGTGTCAAAACCAATCTTCCTGCCCCACGTCCAAGGAAAGAAACCCAGCTCAGAGAGCGCTCGGGGGCTGGGAAGTACCGCCGATGCACTGCGGTGGCACGCGGTGCCCGAGCGAGCGCGCTGCCTTGTCCATGAGGAGCCCTGTAGGGAGCTCACGTGTGCCGGGCGCCACTGTGGCTGTTTGTCCTAACCACGCTTGCTTCCTCCCTTCCTTCCTCTTCGTTTCCTCCCCTCCGCTAACCTGCCCGCTGGGAGCCGCCTGTCGCTGTGCCGCCTCTCCCATCCCGCTGCCTCCAGCTTGTGTTCTTCACGCCCTTCTCCCATTTCTTGTTTCCAGCTCAATGCGCTACCCCAAGCCCTCCCACCTCCCCAGCCTCCCCGACTCCACCGACCAACCCCCTCTCGTCTGAAACATCCCGGGTCGCCGACAGCAGCCATTTTATGCGTGTCTGAGCCATGAAGTAAGCACCTTTTCTCTTGTACTTCATCCCATCCTCTCCAGCCGGGGACGGGTGGGGGGTGCCTCTTCCCCCGGCCTCCTTTTCCACCCGGCGGCCGCCCATCGCTGCTTGCTCCAGCTAACATCTCCTGAGCCACGTCAGCCCCGGCTCCTCCTATGGAACAAGTGCAAGTGCCCTGCACGGTGAAGCCCCCCGTGTGGGACAGCCGCGGAGCCCAGGCTGGGCACGGGGGCTGAGCCAGCTGCTGGCCCCGGGAGGTGCTGGGTACGGGGTCAAGACCTCACAGGGCTTTTCTCTAAGCTGCTCGAGGGTCTCTGTGGCGCTCGTGGCTCATCTCCGCTCTCCTCTCCCTCCAGCTCAAGCCCTGGCCGCTGCCAGCGCCGTCAAGTTCCATGGGGCCACGTTTTAGCGCGCCGACACGCGCCCCGACTCGACACCGAACCTCTCCTCGGCCATCGTTTTTGGTTCTCCTGGACCCCTCCCTCCTTCCCACCAATGGCGAGACCCCCCCGGGATGGATGAGCGGGGAGATGTGGCACGGACGACACCGGCTGCTCTGCCCTGTCCTGGAGGAGATGTGCGGGTGCTGGGAGTTGGTCCGCTGGAGCGTGGACCCCAAGGACTGGGGGTCCTGAGCTGGCACAAGGATGGATCTGTGGTGGCCTGGGTGCCAGGCTGGCCGGGACAGCCATACAGGGGGGCACTTGCAGCAGTGGTCCTGGCACAGCCAGCCCTCTCCCTGCTGGGGCAGCCCTGGAGGAGCGCAGCACCCTCCATCTCTCCATGCTGATGTGTTGGCATCCCAAAAGTCTGCAGCGAGGCTCCTCCACCTGGAGCTCAGCCATCCCATCATGGGTGGTGCTTTCACCTCGTGCTGGAGGCTCCGTCTCTGCTCTTTGGATGCTCGCTCCTTTCCCTGTGCCCTGAAACTGCTTTTAGCATCCATCTCGCTGGAGGGAGTCACCAGCAGAGCCTGGCAGCCCCATCGCGCCTCGTGCCCGGGGCTCAGCAGAAGGAAGGAGGAGCTGTGCGGGGTCGGATGGAGAGGGGACAGGGAGGACACAGGGAGGATTATCCTGGGTGCTGGGGTGGTGCGAGGGCTGCCCGGTGCGGTGCTGGCACGGAGCAGCAGGTCTGGGAAGGGACTGGGATGTTGGAAAGGAGCAGACGAGTGGCACGAAGCCACGGCTCGCTGGGCCGAGCAGGAATTTGTGCGGGTGGCTGGGGACGGTGCCGAGAAGGGGTCCGGGTTTGGGCCATGAGCACCTCGGGTGGCAGCAGCGGGGTCTGTCCTCAGTGCACTCCCACACACTGTCTGTGGTCACCCCCAGCACCCATGGGTGCCCAAGGCTGGGGGGACGCATGGGGAGCAACTTGGGGCTGCAAAGAGCCGGGACACCTCTGGGTGTCTGTGCAAGCCGGGCTGCTGGAGGAGGGGGCTCCTTGCCCCACAGCCCCGGGCTGGGTTAATGAGCACCGGGGGGTGACGGATTTGGGGGGCAGGGCTGGGGGGACCCCAGCTGTGCTCGCATCCTCCAGTGCCAGCATGGGCCAGGGCCCTCTGAAAACCTGACAGCGCATCTCACCCCGAGACCTTGCCATTGCACTCCAACCCCTGTGGCTTGTTCTTTTTTTTTCTGTAGCGGGTTTACCCTTTTCTTTAGCTTTTCAGAGGGAGGACAAAAAGCTGGTCCTGCCGGGAAACAGCATCAGGCTGTGCAGGGCCGGGAGGGGTGAGGCGGATGGGGTGAGGAGCCAGATGCTGACCATCCCCTAGCTTTTTCCCCACTGGCTGGATCCTGACGCCCTGGCCAGCCCCCTGCCCTGTACCCGTGTGCTGCCACGAGGCCCCCCCCTCTACGTCCCCATCGCTCCCCCGATCGTAGCAATACTCCTAGGATCCCAGGAACCCCAAGTCCCGCTCCGCTCCCAAGCCTCCTGCAACCCTCTTAGCTCATAAAGCTGGCCCTTTATTTTGCTATTACATGCCTTAATATATGTTTTATGGAAATTCTACATTTATAATATATATATATATTTGTTTTTCTCTTCTTTTCTGGGAGGTACTGTTTTGTGCTAATCTCTCTCTCTGCAGGGTTGTTGGCACCAGCCCTGCCAATGCATTACAAAAGCAGATTCTTTGCCAATTTATCAGAAAAAGAAAAAGAAAAAAAAAGAACTATTTAAAATATATATATATTTTCTGCTTTTATTAAAAGCAAATTTATTTAAAATAAAATATAAAGAGACTGTAAGTTTGAAGAGATGACGCCTTTATTTCCCCGTCCCTGGGCGCAGAGGCGTGCCGGCCGGGGCAGGCTCCCCAGCTTGTGTAAATCGGGGTGCTGGGGGTGGTGCAGACCCCTTTACACCGGCTGTACACACCTGCCCGGGGGGGGGCACGCAGGCCTGTAGCTGGCAAATTGCCCCCGTCTCCAGTGGCTGGAGGAGGTGGGCGCGTGGCCGTGCCCCTGCCACTGGTGCGCGGGGTCCAAGCCTGCCCCAGGCTGCGAGCGCAGCCCCGTGCACCAGCATCCCGCGGCTGCAGTGTTGTGGAACTGGGTTGTCGTTTTGTTTTTTAGGGAAAAAAAAATACATTTTAATTCTTAATTTTATTTTGGTTATTATTTTTCATAACACTTCATATAGCAGTGACTTGTAACCGAGAAGGAATTTGCATCGGGAGGAAATCTATTTATGCACTAGGGGGGGGGGGTGGGAAAGGGGATAGTTGTTTTCTGGATTTTTTTGCTAGTGTTAGAGAAATAAAAGTATCTATGAAAAAATGCGATGCCGGTGTCTTTTGTACTGTGTTGACCTCAGGTAACAATTTTAATACCAGACTGAACAGTGGGCAGACATCTGTAGGGTCTCACCGTGCAGGAAGGACCTTGCCCGTAGCTCAGGGGCTGGCGGCACGTTCTCCTCCCTCTCCCTGTTTTACTGGGTTTATTTCCCCTTTAGGATTTATTTTAGGTGCAGCTACTCAACAGAGGGGAAAAAAAAAAATGTTGTACCCGGCAAATTTGTATAAACCCAAGAAATAAAAGCGGCCGGTTTGGAAAGGGAGCCGCTCCTGGCGTCCCCGCCGGTGGAGCCGCGGCGCTGCGGGGCCGTTAATGATTTGCAGGATGACGTGGGGACCGAAGGCCTTTCCAAGGGTCACTGCCGGGGAGTGCGTGGAAGGGCGGCCGCCCTCGCCGGCCTCACCCGGCCCCCCGGCAGCAAGATGGTGACTCTGAGCGACTTCCAGCGTAAGCGGGCAGCCGGTGGCCGCGGGGATGCTCGGCAGGGTGTGGGATGCGCCGTGGGGACGTGCCGGGGCTGGAGGCTGCTGGCTGGGGACATCGGGGCAGGGAGAGGGGACGATGGCGTGAAGCCCATCGTGGTGCGGGGAGCATGGGGGGAGCCTGGATGGGATGTGGGTGCTGCACCCCGGTGGGTGCTGGTGTTGTGGGGGGCTCTGCAGGGGGAGCAGCGCTGTGGGGCCGGCTCTGCCCTCGTTCTCTGCCCCTGCTTTGCATGAGGAGAGGCGAGCAGGGAGGTGCCGGCTCCTCGCTGCCTGCCTGAGCATCTCCAGCCTCTCCCAGCACCCGCAGCCTTTGTGCAACTGTTCAGGCAAATGAAAGAGATGACCTTCCCATTTATGTTTTCCTTGTAGTTTTAGTCTGTATTCGGCAGCCCGGAGGGGTTTTAGGGAACCCGGCCGCCTGCCCAAGGTTTTGGCAGGTGGAAAACCTTTGGAGAGAATCTGAAAGAACATTTCTGGGAGGGAATGGGATGGGGAGGCTCCAAGAAGAGCAACCGCAGCCCGAGGGGGAGCTTTGTGCCAGAGCCCTCGTCTCAGCCTGTCCTCCACAGGGATCGGCCTGGGACTGGTCGGCTTTGGTGTCTTCTTCATCCTCTTTGGGATGCTCTTGTACTTCGACTCGGTGCTCCTGGCCTTTGGGAACGTGAGTACACCCAGCTGGGGAGGCCCGGAGCCAAAGGCCCGTCTGAGCCAGGCTCATCTCACCCATCCCGCTTTCTTCCTCCCAGATCCTCTTCCTCGCAGGCTTGATCTTCATCATCGGCTTCAGGCGGACCTTCACCTTCTTCTTCCAGAGGCAAAAGCTGAAGGGCACCAGCTTCTTCCTGGGGGGGGTCCTCATCGTCCTCATGCGGTGGCCGCTCCTGGGCATGCTGCTGGAGGCTTACGGCTTCGTCAGCCTCTTCAGGTCTGTTCTGCGGCACCCGGCTGCCACGGCACGGGGTGGGGGCAGCACCAAATCCACGCCACCAGCATCTGCCACGGGATGAAACAGCCCCGCAGCTTGCTGGCCGTGGCACCGTCATGGGCACAGCGCACCCCCCAGCCCCAGGCAGACCCCGTTGCCCTCCTAACGGAGCCTTTTGTTTTGGTGCAGGAGTTTTTTCCCGGTGGCTTTTGGGTTTTTGGGCTCGCTGGGAAATATCCCCGTCCTGACCAAGGTGAGCAGGGCGCTGGGCAAGGATTTCACCCGTGGATGCTTGGGGTCTTCACTCCATGGGTGATGTAAATCGCTGGCACTGCTGAAATAAATCATCATGGATGTACAGGGGAACGTCACCATGGCCTCCGCGCAGCTCCTGGAGGATGCACTGAAATATTTTACCACTAATCCAGTTCTGTCCCTCTTGCAGCTTTTGCAGAAGCTGGGAGAAAGCAGCTCCATGGTGTGACCGCAAGATGGGTCCAGCCGGAGACGGGGCAGCGCAAGCGAGCCGTGGGTCCCGCGGGACCGGGAGCTGCTGCCCCAGGGCTCGGAGCTGGCCCCGCTGCAGGGACAGTGCCTCGCAGGCTGCGCCAGGCAGGCTTGGTAGCTATTATTTTATTTTTTTTTTCTTCCCCTGATGAGAATTTGATTTAATTAAAAAACGTGTCTGAGACTGAACCCAGGCTGTGCTCCTTTCCTGAGGCTCAGAGCCTGCTCCGGCTCTGGCTCCTCTTAGTGCCACCCAGAAGCATGATGGCCTTGGTGGGAGGTGGCACCAGGACCTTCCCACGGCCACAGCTGGTGATGGCACAGGGACCTTGCCGTGGCCACGGCTCGTGGTGGCACGGGGAGCTCGCAGGGGCTGTGGCTGCCTTCCCACGCACCCAGCGGGGTCGTGGGCTGCGGCAAGCAGAGCCCAGGGAGCAGCAGGAGAGGGCAGGGGAGGTTAGGAAAACACCCATTATACCCCATTAACATTTCATGACCCCATCGGAGGAGAGTAAATTACCCCTTTCAAATCCAGTGACCATAAAAAAGCAAACGACATCCGAGGTTATTAATTAATTGAGAGATGCTGGGGTGGGAGGGGGGCTGAAGCACTTGTAGGGAAGCATGCGGACATGGAGCTGCTATCTCGGAGCACTATCAGCCTGTGTTTGCGTTTCCCACAGCCCCATTTCCCATGGGATGCACCCGGCCTGGGCGCACCGGTGGCAGCTTGGGGGGGGCTGCTGGTGGAGCTGGGGCAGCCAGGATGGCTCTGAGCAGGGGACAGGACGGGCTGTTTGGGATGGCTGCTGGGGGCAGTGAGGTGAGTTTGAAGGAACCATTTTTTCCTGGGATGCGGAGAATCCTCTCTCCAGGAGCAGCACTGCCAGCTCGATAACCTGGCGGGGCTGCAATCCGAGGCATGAGCTCCGTGGATGCAAGCCAGGTTCCTGTGAGCACTTGGGGAGCCGGGTGCAAGTCAGGAGTTTAATTAAACCGGGGCAATCACATCAAAGCGGGTCCCTGTGCAGATCCCCTTCTTAAATTGCAAGAATTAATTAACAAGGTTGCGCTGAACCTGTTCCCTCCTGATTGAAGCGCAGCCCCGGCGAGGCAGTGGCTGTGCCCGGCGGCACTCCGCAGACACTGCATCGGGGCGAGGGCTGCAGTTGCTTTGCAGCAGGTGAAAGCGGAGCTGGGAACAGCTCTGGGAGCGCAGCTGATGTGGGGTATCTCGTTTGGGCACCCGAAGCCCAGCCCCAGCACCCAGCTGAGCCCTGGGTTGCAGGGGATGAGCTCTCCGGTGGGAATAAAGCAGCGCAGCCCTAGGGGGAGCTCTGTTTGGGGGAAGCTGCCCCTTGCTGCTGGTTTGCAGGGGGCACCTTCAGTCTGAGTGCAGGTTGTTAGCTTTTTTCCCATCCTGAAAGCCTCTGCTGCAGTTTCCTGGGGTGAGCTTGGCTGTGGGTAGGAGGAAGGCAGGAGTGGGACAGGCATCAGGGTCACGTTTGGTGGTAAAGGAGCCGGGCTTGGAGCACACCAAGAGCTGGGAAGAGCTCAGACATCCCAGGCTCGGATATCACGCAGGTGGCTGAGGGCTGCAGCCTCCTTGGCGCATATCTGTGATGCCTGTCTTTGCTCTATCCCAGCTGAAAACCTGCATTTGGGCTGCAGAGCTTCTCACAGACAGACTTCATCTGCTGGGAGCCACCAAGACAGAGGCATGGTGCTGGAAACCTCACGTGCACCGTAACAAAACTCTCTATATTTAACCCCCCATCCCTGGGGCAGCCGTGAGCTGCCTCGGGGGCAGAGTGGATGCTGCCCTCCTGGGCCTGCGTCAGAGCCTCCTCTCAGGGTGATGTTTTCCCTCTGCTTCAGCCAACTGCTGCCTCCGTGGGACCTGCTGGAGGGGGTTTGGTTTTAGGAAAACACTTTGGGTGAAGCCCTGGCTCTGCTGACGTCAGTGGCTGAATTCCCCCTGGTGCTGGTGCAATTCGTTTTCCTCTCCATCTTTCCCAAAAGTTGCTTTTACGCTTGAGCTTTTCAGTCCTTTGGAGCAAGGATCCTCAGGTGTTTTTGTTTTCTTTTCCCCCAGCAACAAACTCAGGCTAGAGATGTGTGTAAAATACGTGGGAAGCACAGAAATGCATCTACTTTTTGTATTGTTTAAAGAGATCCCTCAAGAAAAATAAAGCTATTTTGCAGAATTTCCTAATGATGTTGCTTAGAGAGGGATGGTTACAAGCACGAAGCTCAAACTTTATTCTGAAGTGCCCTTGTTCAGATCAGCCCAGCATTAGAGAGGAGCACAATTTCCTTGCAGGAAAGTGTTGTTGCCCTTTGGAAAGCATTTTCCTTGAATCCGCTCTTAGCTCAATCACTTGGCTCCTTGAAAGCAGGCAGGAAATAACTTGAAGAGTATTCCCCTGTTATTTCCAGATGAGCTGCTCCTTCTAGGATGTGGAACGGTGCGAAACCCTCTGAAGGAACCTGCAGCAGGCTCCCAGCAGCAGCACACAAATCAGCCGGGGGAAATTGCAGCCTTGCCTGATGGCCTCTTATCTTAACTCGTTGCAAATTCAGGTGCTTTGGTGAGCAGAACTCCACGATGCTTCAGGGCTCTGTGGGAAGGGCTCAGCACCCTCCTCGTGGGTCTGATCTCCCTTAGGGCAGGGGATAAAGTCCGGGAGGTCTGGAGGCAGCTGATGTCCCTGTGGCTGTCCTTCTGTGCGTTAGCAGTGCTGCTCCCCCCTGCCCTACTCCCTATAACCCCGCACACAAACGCACCCTTTGCTGGTTATTTAGAGCCCCGTGGCAGCTCTTTCCATCGCTGTTCCCGTGCACCATCTGCTCGTCCTGCCGTTGGTGGAGGTGGCTGGAAAATGCCTTGAGGGGATTTTCCTTGCACGGAGGAAGGAGTCGTGCACCAAGGGGTCATCCTCTGGCACTGCCTGCCTGTTTGCTTGCCTGCCAGCCCAGCCCTGGGGCTGGCACTGCCTGCTGCAAGGCAACAGCCCTCAGTTCTTCTGCAGCTCCCCTGCCACGGGCTTCGGTAAGTTGGTTTTGCCTGTTTAAGCCTTGGTTTTCCTCCCTGGGGACCAGCACCAGGCAGTGCCTGGCCCTGTACCCGCATCCCATTGCCTTTCCCAGCTGCTTCCCACTCTGGTGGCCCCAGGGGGACGAGTCCGTCTATCCCTCCTGCGGGAAAGCTGAGCCTGGAGCCATACCCTGCGGCTTCAGCATCCTTGGGGTCCTGTGGACATGCTCTCCCCTGGTCAAAGCAGAGCTGGAAACGCCGGAGCCCCACGGCCCCGTGCCCTGGGATCACCTTCCCTGGGCTGACGCGGTCCCTTTTGATGTCACGCTGCAACCCCAACCCCTCCTTTGGGGACCTGGGCTCTGCAAAGCTAACAAGCCCATGGGATGCCCAGGAAGGGAATTTATGCCTGGTGGCTCCTCGCCAGGGGCCAGGCTGCTGCCTCCTGACCCCTCTGCCCGCTGCAGCCCGCGCCGGGGGCACGAGGCCGCCCCCAGTGACGCAGTGCCGGGGCCCTGCGTGGGAAAAGACGTCAGGGCCGGGGGGCAGCATGGCCGGCGGGGGCTGAACCTCGGTGCCCGCTGGGTTCAGCCTTCCCCAGCTCCAAATGCTGCGGCCAAAATTCCCAAGGGATTTTTTGTTTTGTTTTGGTGGAGGGAAGGAGGCCGAAGCCCTGGTTTTGGAAACAAGGTGTCTGTAGGTTGTGGGGTGTCCTCCTCACCCCCCCCCCAAACACCCGTTTCCCCTGTGCAAGGATGCCAGCAGCGCCCTGGACAAATCCTGGCTGCAGCAGGAGTGTGCTGGCATGTTTACGTAGCTGGGGGTTTCAAGGAAGGGCCATGTGCAGCAGCAGGTTTCTTCCGAGAACATTTTTATTGCTGCTGCAGTAATTTCCTACCAAGGTTCCCTGGGGTCAAGTGCTGGGCTCGGAGCCGCGGGGCCTGGTCCAGCACACGGGCACCCCGCACACCAGAGCCGCAGCCTGGGCTGGGTGCTGAGCAGGGAGCCACAGCCCTGCATGAGCCATCCGTGTTCCTTGTGTGAAGGAGATGCTGCTGCTGGTTTGGGGCAGCTCAGCTTGCCATCTGTGCATCCCCTTGGTTCATGTCCCTTCCAAAATGTAGGGCAGGGGACCGCAAATTGGCCCCCCAGCAGTGCTGAGCTCCTCTGCACCCTGCTCATAGGGGGTAGAGAGCCGGCAGCTCCTCCTGACCAGCTGCAGGTGCTCGTACCTTGATCAACTCCAAGTTCAGCTCCTCTCTGCCCCCGGGTCCTCTTCCCTTGCTGGTGTCACTAAGCTGGGGGGGGCTTCTCCCCCTTTGCTGGGCTCAGAGCAGCCCCCATAAGGGCAGCAGGGGCTGGTGGGGTTGCACATAGCGTCCGTATGGCCAAGGGGCTGCGGTTGCTGATCCTACCCCTGGCCCTTTGGGAAAACCCCACTCCTCTGCTCTCCTCTGCCCTGCTCAGCTTGGGGCAAGCTCCTGGGCAGCATGGCCAGGCTAGAGCCGAGCCACCCCTGTGTCCCCGTCACCAGTATCTTTCCTGAGGGACACCCACAGGCGCTTGGCCCATGTCCTGCAGGTGCTGTGCCAGCGATGGCCTGGTGCTGGCACCAAGCAGGGCTGAGGAGAGCGTGGGTTAGGGGCTCGCAGCCACTCCCAGCTGCCTTTGCCAGCCCATGGGATCCACCATGGGCACTCCCCAGCCACCTGCACCGCGCTGCCTGCAGCATCCCCAGCCCTCCCTCGGCCAGCGGGGAGGAGAAACCCACGGGGAGGCAGAAGCCCAGGCTATAAAAACATCCTCCCCTCTGGGACGCAGGGAAGCAGAGGAGGAGGCTGCCCTGGGAGAGCGCGATGCTGGCTGGACACAGCAGGAGGGTGCTGCAGTACCTGCTGTTCCTGGCCCTGACCTGGGGTGCCAGCTTCTTCCACTCGCCGGCCCAGGCTTTGCAGAGGTACCAGCCATGCATGAGGACCGTGATGTGCTGGGTCTTGCTGTCTCACCTTGCTTCTCAGCGCTCAGGATGGTGCTGAGGGCCCGAGAGCTCTCCTCCTGCGGCACCTGGTGCAGCTCTGCTCCCCCGGACCCACTGAGAAACACCTCATCTCCTCCTTTTCTCCTCTGCACTGGCACAGCTCACCTTCCTCGCTTCTCTTCGCCTCTCCCTCTGAGCACCGCGTGGCTTAGCAGCAGCTCTGCCTCCGAAATAGCCCACGAGGTCAAGGCAATGCCTTTCGCTCGCAGAACCGCCGAGCCTCAATGCAGCGTGTGGCCACCCTGTGCCACCAAAGCCCGGTGCCGGGAGGGTTCCTCCTGCGGCAGCCACCCCCGGGGTCCCCCCTCAGTGTCCCTGCGCCCCGAGTGCCACATCCCTGCGGGGGGGAGAGGGACCAAGGGGGGGCCTGGCTGCGGCCCCAGAGCGCAGGGAGCTGCTGCCACCTAGAGCCGCCCGCTTGGATCTCCCAGCGCAGGGCAGCAGGGAGCTGGGGGGCTCCGGTGGGTGCCCCTCATGCCCCCCAGCCCTCTCCTGTGCCCGCAGGATCGCGCTGCGGAGGATGCCGTCCATCCGGCAGACGCTGCAGGAGATGGGCGTGAAGGTGGCGGACGTCTTCCCCGAGCTGCGGCAGGGCAGGCGCAGCGGGGCGGCCGGCCCCCGAAACGGGACGGCTCCCACCCTCCTCACCAACTACCTGGACGTGAGGCCCTCCCTAAATTGGGGCTTGGTGCCCTCCCATATCCTTCACCCCTCATTTGGCACCAGCTCCAGCACCGAAATCTGGAGTGCTAGCCGTGCACCCCATGTAACAGCCCCCGTGCTCTGCTTCTTCCAGACACAGTATTTTGGCGAGATCAGCATCGGGACCCCCGCGCAGACCTTCAAGGTGGTCTTCGACACGGGCTCGGCCAACCTGTGGGTGCCATCCTGCAAGTGCTCCCCCCTCTACAGCGCCTGCGGTGAGTGCCGGGGTGGGGGCACAGTCGGACCCCGGGGCTGACCCCCTCCAGCCCCAGCTGCGCCCCGTGGATGTGGACAATTCCCTTGACCTCGAGGGGTGCTCACAGCCCTTTGCCTTTGCCCAGCGGGGTCTGTTCACCGCTGTGGGGTCTCCTGGTGCTGGGGCAGGCTGGGTTCATCCTCCCCCATAGGCCGGGGGAGCAGGGACCGCCAGCCAGTCCCTCTGTCCCCTCCCTCGCTGTCTTTGATGCCCTTCTGCCCCTCCCCAGTTTCCCACAGCCGCTACGACTCCTCCAAGTCGCGGACGTACATTGCCAACGGCACCGGCTTCGCCATCCGCTACGGGACGGGGAGCGTCAAAGGCTTCCTCAGCCAGGACGTGGTCATGGTGAGTGCATGCCCTGAATTTTGGAGCACCTGGATCTGCGAGGGGGCTCTGCTCCCCGATATGAGCCCAGCCAGGTACCTAAGAAAGGGGGGCTCTGTTGGTTTTGGACCCCCCAGCTCCCTGCAAAGACACTCGTGCTCTTCCCCAGGTGTCGGACATCCCCATCATCCAGGTGTTTGCCGAGGCCACGGCGCTGCCCGCCTTCCCCTTCATCTTTGCCAGGTTTGACGGGGTCCTGGGCATGGGATACCCCAGCCAGGCCATCGACGGCATCACCCCTGTCTTCGACCGCATCCTCTCCCAGCAGATCCTCAAGGAAGACGTGTTCTCCGTCTACTACAGCCGGTGGGTCTCGCAGGGCTGGGGAGGTGTCTTTTTTTGCAAAGTGTGGGTGTTGCAATTGTGTTGGTGCTGGGGTCACGTCTTAGGGTTGGGAAGAAGGCACAGATGGGGCTGTGGGACCTGGGCTGGGGTGGAGGGCACGGGGAGGGTGCCCAAAGGAGCTGGGGTGGAACAAGGTGGCCCAGGAGGCAGAGCTGGGGGGGTGCTCAGCAGGGAGTGCTGGGGACGGCTGCTCCCTGCTCATTTGTCACCGTCAGGCTGCAAAGTCTCTGGCTCTGCTCACAGGGCCGGAACCATCAAAGCAGGGAGTGGAATCAGGGCTTCACCTAAAGGCAAAATTGAAAAAAAAAAAAAAAAAAAAAAAAAGGAAGAAAAACCTGCATCAGCAAACCTTCCTGCTTCATTTCTTGCCCCAAGCTTTTGTGGGCCAGCAGCACTAAATCCCACAGGAGCAGAGGAAGGGCCCTTTCCTGGCAGACCAGGAACGCTGCTCCCTCCCCGCACTGACCATCGATCATGGCCACAGCAGCCTGATGATGTGCAACAGCGACCAGCCCCACAAATGCGTGCTTGAAGCACAAAGTGTGGCTCTTTACCTCAACTAGAGGTGGATTCATCCATAACAAACAAGCCCTAAGGATGCTAGCTGCACTTACAACCTCACCCAGGTGCTGCTTGGGTGCCCACAGCCCCCCCGGGACACCGCCACCTGCAGAGCACAGCCTTACAGAGCCTCTCCTTTTTGCAGAGCTTCGAAGTAAGAAGACAAGCAGGAGCTCTCAAGGCAGCACCCACTAACAGGCACCGTGCACCCTGGGGCGGCAGACCCCAAAGCTGCAGCACCGGGCTCCACCTGCACACCTGCACCCAGCTGCTCGGGGACCCGCCTGCTGCAGCCCTCGATCCTCTTGTCTTGCACCCTCTGGACTAACCCAGGATTTCTCCTGCTCTGCTCACTGGGATGGAAGCCCTGCATGCTGCTGCCCTCTGCCCCTGGGCTTTCAGGGACCCCAAATGAGGGGGGGAGTCACCCCGTTGTGTTTTGCACCCTAGGAACGCTCCCCTGAAACCCGGCGGGGAAATAATCCTTGGAGGCAGCGACCCAGCCTACTACACCGGCGACTTCCACTACCTGAGCGTCAGCAAGAGCGGCTACTGGCAGATCAGCATGAAGGGGTGAGGACAGGGAGCACCTCGATATGGCCCCAGGCAAATCCTACAAACCACCCTGGGCTTGTGAGGGTTGGCCTGGGAGAAGCACGCTGGGGGTGGCAGGGAGATTTTCCCCCCTGGAAGGGAGGCAGCGGGGTGGGCTCCTCTGGCACGGAGCCGCAGGGCGATGAGCATCACGGTGCTGGGGAATGCGGAGGGGGAGGCACCACCGTGGGCTGATCCAGCTCTGAAGCTGCGGTGGAGGAATTTAACCCCCTTCAGCCTGCAGCGGCAGTGCGAGGCGCTGAAACAAGTCTGCTTTGTTTGATTTTAAAAAATAAAAAATGAAAAAGGCACATGCTGAAGCTTAGCTTGCGCGTTTGAGAAGCTTGAAGGTGCCCCCGGAGGGCTGATGTGCTGGGGGCACTGGGAACAGCACAAGCTCTGCTCGGCTGGTGTTTCTGGCCAAGGAAGCCCTGGGAGCTGAGCTGTGGCCACCATGGGAGGCTCAGGGTCGCCCCTCTGCCTCCTGCTGCAGGGTGTCTGTAGGGGCTGAAGTGTTATTCTGCAAGGAAGGCTGCTCGGTGGCCATCGACACCGGAGCATCCTACATCACCGGCCCGGCCGGCCCCGTGTCCGTGCTGATGAAAGCCATCGGGGCAGCAGAAATGGCTGAAGGAGAGGTGAGCGAAGCCCTGCTCCGTGTCCCTGTCCCACACCCCAGCCCAGCCCGGGGCTCAGCACCGTCTCCTCCTCCCGCAGTACGTGGTTGACTGCGACCGAGTCCCCCAGCTGCCCAACATCTCCTTCCACCTGGGCGGCAAGGCATACGCGCTCGGCGGCTCAGCCTACGTCCTACGGGTAAGCTGCATCCCTCCATGCGGGTGGGAGGGCAGGGATGGGACCACCACGGGGAGAGTGACACAGCTCGAGTGCCTCCGGGAGCATCCTGTGCTGTGCTGCATCCTCCTCGCTCTCCCAAGGCAGCTGCAGCGAGCCCCAGAGGAATGCTTCTCATTTTTCCCCAAACCCTCCTGCTCAGCAGAGGTGTCCAGATGAGCCAGATCAACCTGTTGCTGCTTTCTAGGGGGGTGACTGGGGGAGATTTGGGGTGAAAGCAAAGAGCAGAGACAGGCAGGGATATCCCGTGAAGGAAGGGAATTGAAGGCCAAGAGCAGGGTATGGGGCTGGGGATGGCACAGTGCGCTAGAAATTGCCGTCCTGGCACCTCTGTCACGGGCTCTGCTCCTCCCTGCAGCAATCCCAGTACGGGGAGGACGTCTGCGTGGTGGCTTTCTCGGGGCTGGACATCCCCCCGCCTGCTGGCCCCCTCTGGATCCTGGGCGCCAGCTTCATCGGGCACTACTACACCAAATTCGACCGGCGCAACAACCGCATCGGCTTCGCCACGGCCCGCTGAGCGCCGGGGCCCCAGGGGGTTTTGGGGAGCCAGCTGGGAGGCAGGAGCAGCACCCAGGAGAAGCAAATGGGAATGCAAACGGGAACGGCGTTTCCTTAAAGCACAGCCACCTCCTCTCTGTACTGAAGCAACTGCACAGCCTCATGTTCTCCCACTCCAAAACCCCCGCGCTGCTTCCCGAGAGCCTCAGCAGCTGGGGAGATGGGAGCCTGGAGAGCATCCTCCACCGAGCATCCTCCGTCTGGGGGTCCCAGGGGAATCCGGGGTCTGGGGCTGCACCTCCAGAGACTTTCAGGGTGATGTGCAATAGGACCGCATGTGGCAGATCTCTGCTGGCTGGAGCAGAGGTGCTTGCAGCTTGCAGACGCTGTGGAGTGATGGTTTGTTATCGTTATGGTCGTTCTTTGAATGGGAGAAAAATAATCGGGCTGGTTTTAATGGCGCTTGTTTTGGCTGGTGTTATCCCTACCCCTCTTCGTGTTTTAATATTAAACAATCTCAGAGCAACAGGAAGCTGAGTGGATGCTTATTCCTGCAGAAGGAAGAAGTCAGACAAACTTCTTTCAAGGGAATTGCAGAAACAAGTGTTCCTCTTCTGGGATTCAGCACAGCAGGCGCTGCTTTTCTCTCCTTACCCATTTCACGAGAGCGGGACCCCCCTGTGCCTGCCTGCAGGCAAACTGGGGTCTGCACAAACAGCAAGCAAGCCTCTCCTGCAGGAGGTGACCTGCAGCTACCCGTGCCTTGTCCTGCCTTCCCCCAAAGGCCAGTGGCACCCTGGGGACAGCGGGATGGGGCTGTCCGTCTGTCTGCTGCGCTCTGGGGAGGGGAAGGAGCCTGCGGCTCCGGTTCAGGGTGGCTGGCTCTGCCCCACCAGGAAGGCGGCTCCGGCTGCCCCAGTGCCTGATTTGTTTTCACCGCCGCCTTGGCTCGAGCTGCCAGCCCTAGGCTGGTCTCTGCCCCTGCTGCCTGCGGAGCTGCTCAGCGGGTATGCTGGAGCTGCGAGCCCCGGGCTGGAGGTGCAGGCAGCGCTCCCACCACGGGCTGACATTTCTTGTTGAGCTGCAGAGCTGTGGTGGCTCCCATCACAGCGCAGCAGCTGCGAATCCAAGCGTTCCCCAAGGCCAAGCGGTTTGCAAGGCGCTCTCATCTCCCGTTCGACCCGCTCAGGTGCCGTGAGTGCCACGGGGTCTGGAGCACAGCCTGGAGCAAGCCACCATCTGAGCGCAACCGCCTGCAGAAGCTTCTCATCCTCATTTCTGCCACCAGTGATGACTGCTGAGGATTTCCCAGAGCTGCCCAAAGCACAGGCTGGCACGAGCTGATTCTCAGGCCGTCTGGGAGAGCGATGCTCCTTGCAGCACAAGCAGGGCTGCTGCTGCACCGTGCTGCCAGCCAGCAGGCAGGCAGCAACGTGCCAGCCCTCCCTCCCTGCCACTGCAGCCCCTCGTCCCCTTCCCTGCTCCGCGGAAGGGAACAAGGCTCTCCTCGCAGCAGGGAGGATGTGGCTGAGCGGATGTTTTTCCCCACTGGCAGGGTCGAGGTCTGAGTGGCCATGAAGCCTCGCTGGAGTATTTAAACCTCTTCGCGTTGGGATGCGCATCCCTGGGTCTCCAGGGAGGGGAAGTTCAAGGCACCCGAGGATGTTACTTGCTTCTTTCCATCACCTTCTGCAGCAGATCCATTGCCTCTACAGGGCACAAGGAGAGCAGTGGTGATGGCCCCCTGGGGCTGGGGGTGGAGGGAAGGGGCCCTGGCCATCCGCTTTCATCCAGAGCTTCCTGAGCTCACTCCCGTGCGCTCGGCCGCTCTCCGGCAGAGGAAACCCTGGGGCTGGGAAGCAGCAGCCATGTGGGGACGGGCACAGGAGGGGGGACAGAGCCCCCCAGGACCTTCAGCAAGGGGTGGGCTGCACAGGTCAGCTCTGGAACTGCAGCCTGGCCTCTCTGAAGCCTTCTAGGCTCATGGAGATGCTGGCAAGCTTCTCTGCAGGGAAATTTCCCCTTGCAAATAGCTAAGCCTCCTCTGCCCTACCTGTACTGCAAAGGGTCTGGTCTGGAGAGGACCTGAGTGTCTCTGAGCTTGAAAAAGCACCAGGTGATTTTACCCCCCCGTGATAGTCTCTGCATACAGCCCTCAGCTGGAAAATGGTGGGACTGGCCTCCGACAGGAGGTTTTTTGGGGTCTCGTTCTGCTCCTGTTGTTCCGAGCAGTGGGAGGGAAAGGTGCCTGGGCTGCTGTGGTGCTGATGGCGGGCCCCTTAAGCCAGCCTATTAACACCTCTAATAGCCTGTGCCAGGGCGATTTCCTGGTGCCTGCTGTGCAGAGCAGGCTGCGAGGCATTGCTAACCCGCAACTGCCCCGTATTAACACTTGTGATCTTTATGGGCAAGCAATTAGGCCACGCTCAGCCCAGCAAAGCAGCCGGAGCAATTATGACGATCCTATTAAAACTGACAGAGCTCACTCTATATATAGCAACACAGGGAACAGGCTGGTTTATTTTTTTCCCCTTCCTTAAATGATTTTCCTCAAGTCTCCACGGTCCATTTAGCTGGTTTCAGCTGCAGCCAGCTGTAAACTTTGGAGGGGGCATTCTCTGCTCCGAGCCACGGGCAGTTGTAATTTCCTCTGATAATGAAGCCAGGCTGGAGAGGTGTCAGCGGGCCGTGGGGAGCGGGGCCAACGGGTGGGGAATGCTCCCTCTTAACTCTCAAAGCTCTCCTCAGCACCCCTATAAATCCCTATTGCTGTGGGGCGTGAGCATTGTGGGTGAGATGGTGTTAGGACAGGAGGAAATGGCCTCAAGTTGTGCCAGGGGAGGTTTAGGTTGGGAATTTGGAGAAATTTGTTCTCAGAAGGAGCGGTCAGGCCTTGGGACGGGTTGCCCAGGGAGGCGGTGGAGTCACCGTCCCTGGGGGTGCTCAAGGAGAGGTTGGACGTGGTGCCTGGGGACATGGTTTAGTGGGTGACGTTAGTGGTAGGGAGATGGTTGGACCAGGTGATCTTAGAGGGCTTTTCCAACCTTAACAATTCTGTGATTGTGTGATTCTGTGATTTATGGTAGCAGGTCCGGAGAGGGCAGTGCAGGGAGGACTCCTGGAGACCACAGAATCAGAGAACATCCCAAGTCAGGAGGGATCCCAAGTACCACAGCATCCATCTCCTATCTCCCCCCAGAGCCACCCCAAACATCAAACCACGCCATGCCACCAGCACACCTTGAAGCACACCCCACATGCTGCATCCCCCCCCCCCCAAAACCCCAACCTCACCCCTCTCCCCCATACCCATGCGCTCGCCTCCGTCCCCCCACTTTTCTAGTCCCGATCCCGAACCCCAGCTGCGAGACACATCCCTCCACCCCCGGAGCATCCCCAGCTGCGGGGCGCGCCCCTCCAGCCCCGGAGCATCCCCAGGACGCAGGGCTGGGTTGCGGCGGGGGCGCAGCGCGAGGATGCTCCGGCGGCGGCGGCCGGGCTGGGGGCGCTCCCCGGGGCGTTCCCCGGTGCTGAGCCGGGTGCGGGGCTCGGTGCGGGCTCCGCTGAGCTCACAATGCGGGCGGGAGCTGCCGGGGAAGGCGGGCGGAGGGAGGCGGGCCGGTGACTCATGGCTTCCCAGCGGCGAGCGGCTCCTCCCCGCGGCCGCCGGCCCCGCCGCAGCCCCCGGCACATGGGCCGAGGGTCGGGGTGCTCGGAGCTGGGGATGGCCGGAGCTGCCGGCCGCTGCCCGGATTGCTCGGAAGCCGACCGGGGTCGGGGAAGGGGCCGCGGGGTCCCTCCGTGCGTTCCCCACCTGGGGATGGCGGTGGATGAGGGCGATGTGCTGCCCGGGGCGCTGCGGCTGGTGCGGGAGCTGAGACCCGGCTGGGAGCCGGCGAGGGTGAAGACCAAGGTATGGCCCCCGCCTGGGGAGGGCTCGCCCCGGGGGGGCCGCAGGGCGTGCGGGAAGGGGGCGCCGAGGTCCCGCTATAGGGGGCTATGGGATCCGCCACGGGGGCTGCAGGGCCTGCCGGGGGGGGGGGGACACGCATCCTGGCCCCCTCCATGCCCTCCAAAGAGAGGGGCTGAGCAGGTGTGCACAGGTCTCCAGCACTGAGACCCCCCCCCCCCAGCAGGCTTTGGGGACCCCCCTTGGGGAGTGACGGAGGGGGGACCGCAGATGGGAGCAGGATCCTGGGGGCTGCTGCGGGGGGTGGAGGCTGGGGGCCGTGCTGGCAGCCCCCCCGGCATCGCCCTGCTTGGGGGAGCAGCGGTTCCCAGGGGCGGTGCTGGCGTGGGTTATCAGCGGTATTGCACCGCTGCTCGGTCCCCTCGCACGGCGTCCTCGGAGCTGGCATCGTCCCGAGCTGGCACAGCGGGTCCTGGGGCTGGGGGCTGCGTGGCTCTGCAGCCCCGTCCCCCTCCACGAGTGCCAGGTCTTGGGGTGGAGAAGTGGGGGCTGCGTCTTCACTGGGGGCACAAAGTGGGGCTGCGGCGGAGCTGGGTGCACTGAAACGCACAGACATGTGCGCGCGTGTCCTCCGAAGGCACACACTTCCCGTGTGCCTGGAGTGTCATTAAAAATGTATTAATAGCCAAGTGTAATTAAATACAAGAAGCTGCAGGAAAATACACGCGAAAGGGCAGATGGTAGTAGACAGGAAGCTTGGAGTTGGAGTTCCTCACACCGCATAGTTGTCAGGGCAGGAAATGTCCCGGGCACTGCGCGGCACCTAGCGCGGCACAGCCCTGCCCGCCACGGTGACGGCTGGGGGGGGACCTGAGGTGGAGAAGGACCTGGCTCTCTGGTGACCAGGTTCTCTCCGGGCATAGGAGGGGAATCCACGCTCAACAGCAGCTTGTGCATGCGTGCGTGTGTTTTTAATTTGAAAAAAGAAAAAAACTTGGGAGATGTGGGGGGAACCTCCAGTTGCATTTCCCTTCGCTGCTCTTGCAAGAGCAGTTCGGGAGGGGATTGGAGTGGGACACTGGTCCTCAGCTGGTTCCTATTAGCGTTCCTGTTAGCTTTCCGCCGCGCACTGGAGCGGTGCCCAGTTCACACCACCTCGGTGCACGGTGTCAGTGCACAGCTGCTTGCAGGGACTGTACCAGGCTGTGCCTGTACCATGGAAAAAAATCCCCCAGCGCATGGGGCAGGGTGCAGGAAATGGGGAGGATGGGTCCGGGTGCTCAGCCTCCCGCACCTGCCCTCCGGCTGCTGAGGTCTCCAGCCCCCTGTGCTCCAGGTTGTGCCCAGGGAGACGACGACTCATCCTTGGAGCTCCGTTCCTGGGCAGAAGCATCTCCAGACTGAAGCGGCGCAGGCCTTAGTCCGTGACTCCCAGCGGTGCTTCCAGGGCGCACGCACACCTCCGTTACCCACCCGGCAATAAGAGAGACAGTGATGAGGAGCTGAACGAACCACCACGAGGACTTCAGCGTGGCAGAGGGCTGTGCTCTGCCTCCCAGGGCTTTTTTTAACTTCAGCTGCTGTGACATGCACAGCACTCGAGGAGAGGCAGCAGGAGTGCTGGCATGGGCACGGGGAGGCAGCGAACGCGGCAGCTTTGGGACCCGTGGCCTCACAGCAGGCACAGGGCTGCAGGAGGGGACCGGGGTCTGCCTGTGCCCCCTTGCAGGGGTGCAGCACCACGGCACAGAGCTGCATCCCTTCGGTATCTCTGCACCAGGTCTTGCTTTTCTTTTAATTGCTGCCAAGCTGCTGGTGTAGTCACACCTACCTCCCCCCAACCCAAATCACACAACAACAGCAGGAAAGGATTTGGCTGGTAGCAGGGCCATGGCCCTGGCACCAATTAGCTGCACTTTGGATCATCAAGGAAT
Organism: Cygnus olor; assembly: GCF_009769625.2. Lineage (NCBI taxonomy): Eukaryota > Metazoa > Chordata > Aves > Anseriformes > Anatidae > Cygnus > Cygnus olor. The sequence goes on from NC_049192.1 coordinate 3,188,609, forward strand.
ATCCCAAGGAGTCACACTCGTTCGTTGGGAGCTGGAGGGGGTGCCGCCCCCAACCTGGGCGAGCCCCTGCGTGCGTGCAGGTTGCTGCCGAGCCACGTGCGAGTCTCCGAAATTAACGGTCTGGAATTCAAGGGGGGGTGGAATAAGGCTCAGTAATCCCGCTAAACCCTCTGCAAAGGGCTGATCACGCCGTCAGGCAGCACGACAAGGCAATGCGTGGAGCCAGCGTGTGAGGCAGCGCTGAGCATCTGCAGGTGGAGCCGCTCACCTGCGGCTGCTGCGCGTGCTGCTCGCAGAGGCATCGGCGCAAGGCTGCGGCGCCTTGTGCACGGCGGGACACCTTGTGCATGTTGGGACACCTTTTGCATGGCATGACACCTTGTGCTTGCTGAATTTCTGCCCTCTGGAGCCCAGCAGGACGAGGAGAGCAGAAGCCGAGCGCGGCACCGTGGTGGAAACAGGGATTATGTGGCCTGGGCAAAGCAGCTCGGCTGCTTGGGCAGCATCAGCCCAACTCAGGGGCAGGTGAGGCAGCAGCAGCAGCGTTGGTGCGATGCCGACGGGCTGGCACAGCCAGCCCTGTGCAACGTGCTCACCCCAGGGATGCCGCCACCAGCTGTGCAACGAGGGGCGTTAGCGCCGGCCAAGCCCGGGTGTGTAATTCCAGCGCTTTGAGTTTCCCTCGGCAGGCTGCATAGGGAAGCCCTATATATAGGCACCCTATATAGGAGCGCGAGTTGCTGAGTGAGCCGTCTAAAATTAGCTGTCCCACCCCCGAGCACCGCTGCTACCTACCACGCGCCCTCCCGCTCCGCCAGCATCGCACTGGCTCCGTCTCGCCCAACTGCAGCGGGATGGAGGGAGAACACAGGGGGACTTTTGGGTCCCCTCGAACACGGGGGGGACGTTTGGGTCCCCTCAAAAATGTGGGGTACTTTTGGGTCCCCTCGAACACTCGGGGGACTCTTGGATCCCCTCTCCGGCTGAGCATCCTGCCCACGTGGGGGTCTCCCGTGGGGCGGAGGAGCCCCAAACTCCTTGGCGTACTTTAGGGGATGGAAACCGGGGCAGGGAGGGGACCCCGGCGCGGGAGGCAGCGGGGCCCACATGTGCACGGGCAGGCGGCCAAGCCGGGAGAACAAAACTCCCTTTCCATCTGCGAGGAGCCATCAGGGCAGTGACAAGAGACGTCCCCAGCAGAGACGTCCCTGCCTATCAGCGACTCCCGCCCAGCCCTGCCCCGCGGGGAGGGTCAGGAGGAGGAGATGGGGTGGTGGTGTTTGCTCAGCCTTGTTTGCCGTGGCTTTTTTTCTTTTTTTTTTTCTTCTTCTTGTTTTCTGCCAAAAGGTTTGCGCTGATTTTTTTGGGACCGATTCCCAGGGTTGCTGGGATGCCAAGCGTGCTTGCAGCACATCAAGCTGCCCTTGAGCAACCAGGTGGAAAAGAGCAGCGGGTTTCCACCCCAAGCACCTGCGCTTTGGGGTAGCTGAAGCCTCATGCCCGTGCAGAGCCCCAGCTCAGGCGTGAGCCTCGAGGCCTTGCAAACTCATTCCACCTCCCACAGGCACTGCTGCGTCCTGCTCTCATTTGCCCATAGCCTCTTGTTGCCATTACCACGTTGCTTTCTCCCTGGGGTCTGCCCACGGGTGGCTGTGCCGGGAGGACAGGGGGGGTTCCCCCCGTGCCCACCCCGCATGGCGGAGGACCTGCGGGCATCGCCTCTGCCGCCCCTCTGCCCCTGCAGCTCTTCACCGACGGCATCACCAACAAGCTCGTGGCCTGCTACACGGACGAGGACATGGTGGACGCCGTGCTGGTCCGCATCTACGGCAGGAAAACGGAGCTCTTCGTGGACCGGGAGACGGAGCTGAGGAACTTTCAGGTGCTGCGCGCCCACGGCTGTGCCCCCGACCTCTACTGCGCCTTCCAGAACGGGCTCTGCTACGAGTTCCTGCCCGGCATCGCCCTGGGGCCCGACCACGTGCGGGACCCCCACATATTCAGGTGCACAGGACCCCCATGTGCTGGGGTGTGCGGGGACGGGGGGGGAGCTGGATGAAGCGGGCCCGTGGCCCTGCTTCGCGTTTCCAGCTCTGCCCCTCGCTGCCTTTGCTCCAAAGCGGTGCCCGGGGGCTCTGCTCCCGTCCTTTCCGTGCCCAAAACGGGGTGGTGCAGGGGGGTAAGTGGGCCGAGTTCCCCAGTGAGGGGCACCACCGAGTCAGCACCGGGTTTTTCAATGGGTTTTTTAAGCTTTTGGTGAATAAAGAGACTGCCTGAGAATTGTGGTTTATATTTGAGCCTCCCCTGGGAAGGCGAACGCCATCTTTCACCCAGACGGGGTCTTAAAATCCTTCAGAGGCTCACAGCTGAAATGGAGACGGGTCTCAGCTGTGCGGGGTGTGTTTTTTAGAATCTCTTTAAAGACATTTCCAGCCCCATCTCAGGCTCTCACCCATGTCTCTGTGGCTCCTTCCAGGCTGGTGGCCCAGGAGATGGCCCGGGTGCATGCCATCCACGCCAACGGGAGCCTCCCCAAGCCCATCCTCTGGCAGAAGCTGCACAAATACCTCACCCTCGTGAAGATGGACCTCAGCCCAAAGGTACCCAACCCCAGGTAAAGGCAGAGGGATCCCAAAGAGCCAGGCTCTGGCTTGGGCACCCGCTGCCCACCCACCTCTAGGTCCTCCTACGGGACCGGGGGAAGAGCCCCGGTCCCCAGGTAAAGCCTCTGCTGGAGTCTGGGGTTCGTGAGCGGGTTTTTGGGGTGGTCCTGGCCACGTGGCCACGCTTGGGCCATGATTCATCTGTGAGCAGCCTTGTGGACAAGCCCCTCAGTGGAGGGGATGCTTGTGGGACGGATCAGCTGCCTGGTGCAGGGAGGACTTTTGCTGTGCTAGGGCAGAGACAGCTCTGGGTCGTGGCTGCTCAGCACCCAGGCAGGATCCGGCCTGAGCCAGCAGCTCCCACCTGCTGTAATCTTCCTCCTCCTCCTCCTCCCTGCAAACCTAACCCGTGTCTTAAGCCATGGCTAGAATAAGGTGAAGCTCAGGCCCTTCTTACTGGGGGGACCTGAGCAGCGGGTGCTGGAGGGGAAGCTAGTGACCCAGCGTAGACGCAAGCAGCCAGCCCCCATTTCAAACCAGTTCACCCCACTGCTGGCAGGGCGATGCCTTGCTGGGAGCCCGGGTTCATGTCAGGTGAGTGAGGGCACCAGGGCCGAGCCGGGGCGTCCGTGGAAGGATGCGGGCAGCCCCAAGAGGCGGCAGAGGTGAACGAACCCTGAAGCAGGCAAATAATTAACCAGGTCCTGGGCGGCTGGGTGGGACGCAGGGCTGCTCTTGGTGCTCGCCATGCTGCGGGCAGACTTTACCCAAGTCTGCACCTTAAATGCAGCCAATTCAGTAATTATTAACCGGCTCTCTTCTTGGAACTGCAACTGCAGAGGGTACGGAATGGGTTACGTGGCCTGGGGAATGCAAAAAATTCCCGTGGCCTTTGGGTTAGTTGGATGCGAGCGGCACTGCGAGGCTCTGTAGCTGATTTGATGAAGCTTGGGGGTGGGCGAGGACCTAAGCGAGGACAGGGGAAGGGCTGAGGCTGAGCCAGGTGCCCTGGGCACCACCGGGGATGCACCACATGCCCGAGCATGCTTCCGAACCAAACCCAGCCTCGTTAGCCCCACTTTGTACCACTGATTAATTCATTTATGACATGCACGGAGGGAAGCGGGGGGCAACCCTTCCCTTCCGCCCCCAGGGGAGGCGAGCAGAAGTGATTCCACCCCCTTCCCCTTCCCCAGCCTCCACCAGGACGTGCCCAGCCTGGAAACTCTTGAACACGAGCTGGCCTGGATGAAGGAGACGCTCTCCCAGCTGGGTTCCCCGGTGGTGCTGTGCCACAACGACCTGCTCTGCAAGAACATCATCTACAACAGGACGCAGGGTTGGTGGCGGCGGTGTGGCGTGCCCAGCCAGGGGGGGCTCAGCCCCGTGTCCCCCCCCCCCACGGGCACCCATTGGCTCCATCCCCAGCCCCTCGCAGCCCCTCGCTTTGCCTTCACAGAGCAAGTTCGTTTCATCGACTACGAGTACACCGGCTACAACTACCAGGCCTTCGACATCGGGAACCACTTCAACGAGTTTGCGGGTGAGCCGGGCAGCTCTCGAGACCCCCCCGGGTGGTGGCAGCTCCCCAAGGGCTCCCCATCCTCGGGGAACGGAGGAGGCTGTTGCATCCTGTGCGCCCCCATGGGAAATGGGCAGGGATCCATCCCGAGAGCTTTACTTTTGCCAAGAGAATTAAAAAAGGGGCTGCCCGGGGTGAGAGCGATGCCCGAGGGGGGGTCTCTACTTGCCGTGGCCCCCCATTTGCTGCCAGGGCGTGCTGCCTGCAAGAACCCAGCTCTGTTAACCGTGGTGGAGCTGGGCGGGTGCCCCGAATCAGAATTGACCCCCAGCACGTGCAAGCCCGGAGCTGGGATGGTTTCACTCACCCCATCCCGCTTGGGGGGCCCCTTGGTCACCCTGCTGTGCCCTAGATAACCCCCCCCCGGGATATCACTAACCCCAGGTCCCCTCGCAGGCGTGAAGGAGGTGGATTACCGCCTCTACCCCAGCAAGGAGACCCAGCTGCAGTGGCTGCGCTCCTACCTGCAGGCCTACAAGCAGCTCACCCAGGGCGAGCAGGGGGGCACGGGGCCGGCCGTGTCCGACAAGGAGCTGGAGGCTCTCTACGTGCAAGTGAACAAGTTTTCCTTGGTGAGTGCCGGAGGTGGGAAGGAGCTGGGCTCGGGGATGGGTTTTGGTCACTCGCAAAGGGCAGGCACCAGCCTTGGGGGGGTTGGGTGCAGCTGGGGTGAGGGCAGGGGGCTGCCCCCGAAAGGCCTGGCTGCGCTCGGAGGTGCTGAGCCCCAGGACAAGGTCAGAGACGGTGCTGGCCTCCAGCCAGCATCAGCGTGTGCCAAGGGGCAGTGTGTCTGACAGCAGCAGCCTTGGGCATCCCACCAGAGAAGCTGCGTGACCCCAGGGTGCAGCCAAGCATGAGGAAATCCTCTTTTGGGCGAACAGAGCCAATCCTCTGGAAATTTTAGGTGAAATCTCAGCTGTTTTTCTGGCCGGAGCTGGCACGGTGATTTCCAGCACGGCGGGGCTGATGTGAGGGGGTTTGGTTCTCTCCTCCCCATGTCGGAGCAACCTGGGCTGCGGCAGGTGGAGGTCCCCAGCAGTGCTGCAGGCTGCTGCAGGGATGGGGACACTTCAATTGTGAGAGGGATGGTGGCATTCTGACCCCTTTACTTTTGCCAAGAGCTGATTTTCAGAAAGGCCGAAGCAAAAACTACCTAGGTGAGGCAGCACCTGGCCAAATTGCACCCTTCTGCCCGATTGCTTTGGCACCCTGCCAAATTGCACCCGAGCTCTGCCCCCATCCCTTCCAGCAGAGCCCTTTGCTGCAGCAGGGACCTGTCCCACTGGTGCCAAATCCCCATTGCCCACTTTTGTGGGGTCAGGAGGGGCATCCAGCTACGAACACTGGACACCCCTGAGCACGTGCCCTGAGCTGGTGCCCCAAGCACGCTGTGCGGCTGCTCAGCATCCTTCCTGCTGGCATTCCTCACCCGGGCTGCCATCTGCCTCCGGAGCATATAAAATTACACGCCTGGGCCAGCCCCAGCTGGCTGCCACCCTGTGTCCTGTCGTCACGGCCGTGGGGCTGCTGGGACCCAGCCGGGAGAGACGAGAGCATCTCGTCCTGCGGGCAGGGATGCTGCTTGCCAGTTTCTGATCCTTCTTTTGTTGCAGGCATCCCATTTCCTCTGGGCATGCTGGGGCCTGATCCAGGATAAATACTCTACCATAGACTTTAACTTCTTAAGGTGAGTCCACGCGGGGCTGGAGGGGACCAGCGTCCCCAAAGGTCCCTCCCCACTGGATGGATCCTGCGGCCCGGGGAGTCAGCACCGGGGTGGGGGTGACTGTCTCATGGCCGTCCCTCTTTCGGCAGATATGCAAAGCTAAGATTTAAACAGTACTTCAAGATGAAGCCGGTGGTCACAGCCCTGCAGCTCTCCAAATAGCATCTCTGGCCCGTGAGACCCTGAGCTATTTTGTCCTTGCTGCGTCCACAGCCCCGGCACCCCCCTCGCCCCTTCCCCGCCCCAGCCGGGGGTGAGGGCAGGTCCTGCTGGTGGCAAGGGGGAAGAGGAGCTCTGCCCCAGCCACCGATTAAAGGACTCCCTGGACATACCTAAGACTGGACCACGAGACGCTCGACAGGACCACGGCCTCGGGGAGGCCCCTTCCTGCGCAAGGAAGCCTCGCCACCCACTGCCCGAGCGCCGAGCCCCAGCTCAGCCCCGCTGCCCAGCGGCTCCGTGCCTCGCTGGCACCGCTGCCGCTGGGCCTGGCAGCGGGTTTTCTCCCTCCGTGCCATCCCCGAGGGAGGGTACGGGTCCCCCCCCCCCAGCTGCTCAGCAGCCCTGAGCACTGCCAGGTTGCTTCAGCTGCCCAACGCACACGCTGCGCCCGTTGGCTTCGCGGCTCCCTGCCTCCTTGCCCTGCCTGCTCGGTGTCCCTCGGGCTCTCACCCCCCAAAAACCACCTTTTAGGTCAGTGCTGATCCCAGATTTGGGGCTGTCTCTGAGCAGGGGCCCCTTTTCCATACTGGCTCCAAGCTGGACTGTGATGCTGCAAGGCAGCGAGGGGCAGCGATGGCTCAGGGTGCCTGCACCCCCTGCGCTGCGCTCAGCCCACAGCCGCTTTTCCCTGGGGGCCGCGGTCTCCTGGGCCCCCATCACCTCCCCGGCTCTACCTGCAGCATCCCACAGCGGGGCGGGGGGGCTCCCAGCTTCCCCAGCACCAGGGGGGTTTGGTGCTGCCCCATCCTTGTGCTCCCCTCTGCGCCCTTGGTGCAGGGCCGTGTCCCTGCGCGGGACACCCTGGTGATGAAGCCACCCTGCCCCATGAAGGGGGCACAGCTTTGGCCCTGGGTGGCACTCGGCTGCTGTCCCCCTCCCCAGGCTGTCCGAGGCTGAGCCCATCCCGCTGAGCACTGCCCAGCTCGTGACAGGGGTCGTGCATCATCATCAGCTGGGGGGGTGGGGGGATCAGCATTGGGGGGGGGGGGGGGGTGTACTGTCAGGGCCCAGGAACCTACCCCAGCGAAAAGCGGGACTTTTTGTTGCATCTGGTGTTCGTTTTGGTGCACAATAAAAGCTGCTGGTAGCTGGAAAGGGGGGGGGGGCGTGGATGCGTGGTGCCTGGGGCTGGAGCAGGGGCAGCACCCTCGGGGCTGGGGGAAGCACCCAGAGCTCTCCTGGGGAAGGGCAGAGCGGGGGGGGGGAGAGGACGGGGGGAGGGGTTCCCTTGTAGGGTGGGCTTCTGCTGTGCTCTGGGGAGGGCAGCTCGGAGCTGCAGCAGGCACCGGGCGGAGGAGTTTGAAGCCCCAAAGTTGCTACGAGGGGCCGAGACCCCCAAGAAATCACAGGTGGGAAGGGGGGGGGCAGCTTGGGACCCCCCTGCAGGCAGGAGAAGGAGCTGAGGAACAGCAGAGAGAAAACGTAGGGAGCAAAGCCTCGGGGCTGTGCTGGAAGAGGGGCAGGGAACGCGGGGGTGAAGCCCCCAGCCCAGCTCTCCCAGCCCCTGCTCAGCTCCAAAAAGTCAGCTTTATTGTGCCAAGGGGTGGGGGGGGGACAGTTGTAAACAAGTATGTGAAATATACAGGTTAAGTTACTCGTCTTATTAACAAAATAAAGCTCTATCTATATTTACAGTCTTTAAAAAAAAAAAATGAGAGAGGAAAAGCTGCCCCTCAGCGGGCACGGCCGCATCCAGCCCCCCCCCGGCCCCGCAGCACAACCCACCCGCCCCCAGCCTGAGCAGCCCGGGGAGGGGGAATAAATAAAGCACTGACAAGGGGAAGGAGGCAGGAGGGTGGGCGAGGAGGCAGGACACCCCCCCTCGGGGGGGGGGGAACGGTGCCCGGAGCCCAGCCTCGGCGCCTCGCTCGCTGCCCCGGCTGCGGCCACACGGCGGAGCACGGGCTCCGCGCCGGCCCCTACAGCCCCCGCTGCGCCCCCCCCGCCAGCCCCGGGGGGGTGCTGGCCGCAGCGAAGTCGTATTTTATTATTTTTTTACATTTTCTTTTTTTTTTTTTAATTTTCCTTTTTTTTTTTTTAATTGTCGGCTTTGTAATTTTTCCTTTTATTTTTTTAACTTTCTTTTTTTTTAATTTTTCCTTTCATTTTTAAAATTTTCTTTTTTTCTTTCCTTTTTTTTTCTTTTAATTTCCTTTTTTTAAATCCCTGTTTTTCTCTCCCCCTGCGCCTCTTTCGCGCGATGCAGGTCGCGGGTGCAGCTCACCGAGCTGGGGCGAGAGGAGAAAACCCCCCCGGGGATGCACCCCGGCATCACGGCACGTACCCAGGGGCTGCTGGGGGGCCGGGGCAGTGGCGCAGGCAGGGAACAGCCCCCGCTTTATTTACAAAGTGGGCCAGGGCTGTCGGGAGCATAAAGAGCTCCTCAGAGACCTTGGCTCGTGCTCCGGCCAGGCGAGAGCTAAAATTGGCTCCGTGGGAATTTACTGGCAGGCTCTGACGGCCGGGAGGGAGACGCGGCAGGGTAGGGGGGGGGGCTCTGCTGAGCGTGTCCCCGTCCCGTGTCCTGGGGGGCTGGCGGGTGCCGCAGGTGAGGCTCTCAGCAAGGGTCCCTAGGGTGCCGGGGTGGAGGGCTGGGTGATGCTCGGGAGGTTTTCCCACATCCCGATCCCCTCCTGGGGGGTGGGGGGGGGGGGGGTGCAGGGAGGGGACAGCTCGGTGGCACCCGAGCAGAGTGCAGAGCCGAGCCGTGGAGCCGTGCTCCCAGCAGCAGCAGCCACCCCGTGCGCATTGGGGTGGCACGGCCATGTACCCAAACACCCGGCAGCGTGCGTCGCTGCTCCATCACCTCCCGAGGGCAGCAACCCCAAAATGCGGGTGCTGGCTCCGTGGGGTCACCCGGACAGCAAGGCAGGTGGCGGCAGCAGCAGCTCCTGCCCTCCCCATCGCAGCTCCTCCTCTGCTCCCAGCGCATCCCAAACCCGTGGGGGGGCCGCCAGCCTTGCCTGCCCCCCGCCCGGCCCCCCCTCAGTCCGTCAGCACCACCAGCTCGCCATCGCTCTTGTCCTCGCCCTCCGAGTCCTCGTCCTCGCTGTAGCGGTACATCTCGCCGTCGGCCACCGAGTGCCCGTCGTCCCCGCCGTCGCCTTCCTTGAGGCTGCGCGTGTTGACGATGACGGGCATGTTGGGGTCCATGCTGCGGGGCAGGTAGTGCTCCATCAGGGGGGGCGTTAGCTGCATGCCCACCGGCCGCGGGTACAGCACGTCTGAGGAGGCGGGGGGCATCTGGCTGCCCTGGGGCCTGCGGGACAGGGGGATGCAGTCACCGGCTGGGTTTAGGGGGGGGGGGACGACGCACGAGCCCCTCGCTGCCCCCACCCCGCGCGTTACCCTATCAAGTAGCCCTGCCGCGCGTCCTGCCGCCGGTTCCGCATCAGCGCCTTGTACTCGCCCACGCGCAGCCGCTTCCCCTCCACGATGCACGTGCGCTTGGGCCGGGGCTTGTACTTGTAGTCGGGGTACTTCTCCAGGTGCTGCCGGCTCAGCCGGGCTTGCTCCTCGTAGTAGGGCTGCTTCTCCTGGTTCGTCATGGATTTCCAGCGGGAGCCTGCGCAGAGAGGGGCACGCTTAGCCCCTGCCGTGCTGCGGCTCCCCCACCTGCTGCCACGAGCCCAGCGCGCACACTCCCATGGTATTCATGCTCGTGCACGCTCCCCTTGTGCTGCACACACCTGAATTTGCACGCGGCAGCGGGACGCAGCCCTGGACCGTGGGGCCCTGGGGAGATGCGGCTGCCCCAGGTGAGACAGGAGCCAGGGCTGATGGCACCCATGGGAGCCCCGTGCTGCAGGTGGCAGCCGGCCCCGCGGCGTGCCGGGAAGAGGTCCCCAGCCCTGACCTTCCCGGCACCTCTCCGGCCACAGCTTTCACGGCTCTCCCCTCTCCAAGGTATGGCGAGCAGGTGCTGCAGCTAAAATAGGCTGTACCAGCGTGTGACTCGAATTCCCCCGCTGGCTGACCTTTATTGTCGTCTCCGCCAGCACCCGAGGCAGGAGAGCAAAGCGGGGCACCGCACAAAGGGTGCTGGCCGGGGCCAGGCTGGGGAGGGACAGAATCAGTCCCCTCGGTGCTGCACCGAGGTCTGAAGCTGGATCTGTGTCCAGTTCTGGGGAGAGATGGGCACGGTGGAAGAATTGCAGCGGTGGCCACCAGGGAGCAGGAGCTGGGATGGCTCAGGCAAGGCGCAGGGGCTGTGACTGCGTCTTCCACCACGTGAAAGGGGCATGGGGAAGACCAAGCTCAGCCCTTCTCACAGGTGCACGGTGGAGGACAAGAGGCAGCAGCCACAAGGGAAATCTCAGCTGGACACAGGGAAAGGATTCAGCCTGCTGGGAGTGGTGCAGCCCTGGGACAAGGTCCCAGCGGGGTGTGGGATCTGCAGCCATGGAGATGCTCAGGGTCAACAGGACACGGTCGTGAGCATCCTCATCTGACTGTGGTGTCAGCAGGGCTCTGAGCAGGGCTTTTGGGCTGGACATTTACACAGACCCCATCCCCTAAATCCTCTCTGAGCCTCCACGTCCCTCCCTTGGGTCTCCTTCACCCCCCCAGCCCAGCCCAGCTCCCCAGGGAGCATCACCACGAGCCGGGCACCCCAGGGAAACTGCAACATGGAGGCGAGCACGCCCCACGTCCACCTTGCTCAGGTGTCCTCCACCTGCTCAGCCCTTTGTGCTGAGCCCACGTTTTCAGGAGCAACCGTGCCAGAGAGCACGCAGGAACCAAAACCCCTGATCTGGGTGAGCACCGTCCCCGGACCGCTCGCCTGCAGGTATTCACCTGCTAAATTTGCACCCGCGAGCGGCTCGCGGCTCCGGCTGCCAGGCAGAAAACGGCGCCAGTTATTTAAAGCCACGGACATCAAGCGTGGGAGCGACCAGCACACCACAGAGCACCCGCTCCCAGACCCCCCCGGCCCCCGGCGGTTGCGAGCAGATCCTGCCCGCACGTTCCCTCAAAGGGAAAAGCCTGGCGGTTGTTTCGTTTCTTCTTTAACAAGCGGAGCTGCTAAAACGAGCCGGCGGCGGAGCGAGGTGCGTGTGCTGTAGGTAACCCACAGCGGGGCTGCGCTGCGCCGCCGCACGCTCGGCTTGGCCCTTGGGACGGGCTCTTTGGAGACCGCACCGCTCGCTTTTAATAGCCGGAGGCTGGGGCGAAACGGCCGCGGGGAAGGGCTGGAGAGACAGCGAGCTGCTGCAGGACCATCAGAGTCATGGGGCTGGGACGTGGCTGGATGAGGCCGCTGCTGCTACAGACACCGACGAGGGTGCAAAGTGCCGTAGCACCATCCCGGAGGGATGAGGAGGACCACGGGGTGCAGGCAAGGGTGAGGATCGAGGGAGGCAAGCAGAGATGCTGTGCTCAGGTGGAGGCCGGTGGGAGAGGATGGCAATAAAATGGTGCCGGGCTCCAAAACTGGCCAGGGCACCATCAGCCAGAGGAGGAATTTGCCCCACAGGACCCTGCCGGTGCTCTGCAGGGTGAGCAGGTGATGGTCACCCATGGGATGAGCACCCAGGAACCCTGGTGTGAGCAGCGCCCAGGGACCCGGGTGGCCAAACGCAGCGGGTCCAGGCCTGTCCTCATCCCTGACACGCAGCGTGCCCCTGCACACCTCCCCCTGTCCCTCCTCGCACGCCTTTATCACACGTTTTTAAGGCCCTGCTGCCTTGTCCCCAGGTGCACCGGGTGCCAGGAGAAGGTTTTGCTCCTCATTTCACCCCAGACCATAGCTCGGGGCTGCCCACCCGCCAAGGGGAGCAGCAGCAGGACGGCCGCGGGGCACTCACCCAGGATCTTGCTGATGCTGGAGTTGTGCATGTCCGGGAAGGCCTGCAAGATCTTCCTCCTCTCGTCCTTCGCCCACACCATGAAGGCGTTCATGGGCCGCTTGATGTGGTTGTTGTTCCTGGACTCGGGGAAGTGCCGCGAGCCTGCGAGGCAAAGCCGGGGCCGGCTCAGGGGGCGAGGGGAAGGAGGCGGCGCGGCCCCGCGGGACCTGCTGCCTGCCCCCCGGCCCTACCGTCCATCTCGCAGGTCAGCAGCGCCTCGTCCAGGCGGTGCGCGGGGGCCTCCTCCAGCCGCTCCTTCACCGGGGAAGTGTCAATGCTGACGTGATCCTGCACGGGGGCGGAGGGGATGTTACTCCTCGGGTGGGGACCGACTGGGGTGAGATGGGGAGGATTTGGGCTTGGCTCACCTTGCGGTAGGGGTGGCTCAGCGCGCCCTCCATGGCCCCGCCGTGGCCATGCAGCAGCTGCCGTGCATCCTGGATGGCTTTGGTGATGGCATCGCCTTCGCCCAGGAAGCCTGGTGGCAAACCCCAGAGCACCCATCAGCATCAGCACCCCAAAACCCTGCAGCACCCGCCCCGCCCTCGCAAACCTAACGGGCTGCTTGTGGGGTCGCATGGAGCAGCGAGGTGGCTGCTGCCCACCCCAGCGAGGTGGGACCCCACGGAGCAGAGACGCCTCCTGCCCCTGGGAGGTGCCCAGGGGAGGGCTCAGGATGGACCCCCTGTTGGTGACGGTTTTGGGAACCCACCCAGAGGCAGGTTGGACGGGCTGGTCTGCAGGTCCCTCGCGGCCCCGTGGCTCGGCGTGAGGGATTGGCAGCTGCTCATCTTCAAACTGGGCGAGCTGGAGGCACTGGGAAGCTCGGAGCCTTTGGGTTTGGCCGTCAGGTTCAGCGGCTGCGAGGTCTCCTGCGGCGGAGGAGGGAAGGCAGGGTGATGCGCTGCCCTCGGTCCCCCAGCTGTGGGTTTTTTTGGGGGGGGTTTACGGATGCTTTGGGACTGTACCTGCATCTGGAGGTGGCTCGAGCCGCTGGGTCTCTTCAGCGTGGGAGGAGGGGGGCTGTGCAGCAGCTGCACGGGGTAATCCACTGCAGGGAGCAGAGACGGAGGCGTCGGGGGACGAGGCCACCCCGCAGGGTGCCCCTGCGCCCCGGGGACCCCGCTCACCTGGTTTGCAAGGGATGGGCTGGATGGGCAGCGCTATCTGGGGGTCCTGCGTCACGGGGAGAGGCTGGTGGCTGGGGGTGAAGGCGGGGATCATGACGTACGGCATGTTGACCTGCTGGAGGGAAGAGGGGGAGAGGAGCGGAGAGGCCGGGTGACCCCTGTGGGCCACCGCAGGCGGGCGACGTCCCCTCGGCCTGGCCCTGCGGGGTGGCAGCGGGGTGTTCCCCACCTTTACCTGGATCTGTTGCTGCAGCAGGTTGATTTTGTGCTGCTGCTGGATGAGCTGCTGCTGCTGCTTCGCGATCTGGCAGGAGGGAGACAGCAGGGCTGAGCCGCAGGATCAGGGAGCCCCGAGCCCCAGTGGGGCACGAGCTGCCCTACACCGGCAGAGCAGAGGCTGCAGAGGTTCCCGTGGACTCCCATGGGTGGGTAGGGTGCTATACGAGGTGCCCCTGAGCCACCTCGACAGGCACAAGGTGATAAATAGGCTGGGAAGGGACCGTGTCACCCACACCCCATGTGCCAGGCATGTCACCCCTGCACTTGGCATCATTTGGGCCACTGCTGAGGAATAAATCGATGTTTACAGAGAAAGGAGAGAGCAGTCAGGAAGGGCACATGATGCTGAGGACCTCCTTTGGCCGCCATCCTCAGCAGGCAGAAGGGGATGGACAGCTACGACCGAGCCTCCTGGTAGCAAGGAGCACGATAGGAAGTCTTGGGATGGGCATGGAAATAGGGACAGTTTCTGGACAGACACCAAAATCCTGCAGCCCCCGACACCAAAGCCACCTCCCCATCACTTCTAGGGCGACCCTGCCCCTGTTCCCTGTCCCCCAGTCCTGTGTCTGTGTCCAGAGGATACCAAAGCCATCCCCAAAGGGACGGACAGTCCCCACGAGCAGGCTGCCCTGCCCCACGGCTGCACGGGCACCCGAGCCCACCTGCTCCTGCTGCTGCCGCGCCAGCTCCATCTGCTGCTGCTGCTTCTCGAAGAGCATCGCGGCCATGTTCTTCTGCTCCGAGTGCGCCGTCAGGAGCTGGTCCCGCAGCGTGGACAGCTGGTTGATCATGACGAGGAGCTGGAGCTCCTTCTCCGCCAGGCTCTCCTGGGTTCCTGCGCCAGGGAAGAAGCCATGAGGCTGCGGGTCAGGGGCTTGGGAAGGGGTGGGAGGCATCAGGTGGGCAAAGGGTGGCCAGGGGACAGTGCGTGGGATGTTTAAAAGACCCAATGTGCTCTATCATCCCCATGTCATCAGAGCAAGCTCTTACCAGGAACCTTCCCCCCCAAAAAAATCAAATAAACATTTTGGTTATGAAATACCTGTCTGTAAAATGCACAAAGCTGCGCTCACACCTCCCCTCCTGCTGGCGGGGGGAACACAAAGCTGCTGGCCCTGTGGGCACTGAGGAGGCAGGGAGGGGACCTCACCCTTCACTTCTTTGGTCTCGGCAGCGTTTCGGCCCAGCAGCCTCTCCTTCCAGTCGCTGGACAGCAATTTCTCGATGGTTGGCATCACTGTCCCCAGCGGCAGGCACACGGGGCAGGAGAGAGGAGGGAAGGAGACGAGAACCACGTGAGCACAGCCCGAGGCTCAGCATGGGATGGCTATTCCCATCCCAAACCTTTCCGAAAACAGCCGGGGGGTAAATCACAGAAGCCTTTCTTACCCTCTTTTAAGTTCTTGTTGAAGTCCAGCTTCTCCTGGCTGCTGACAGCCGGCTCGAAGGCCGAGCGCCGGGGCTCCAGCACATCACTGGCAGGCGAGTGGGACTCCTGCAACACACACGTTGTCACTTGGTGGAGGTTCCCATGGACAGGGACATCCACGGGGCTCCAGGCAGGTGGTGCTGAGCCGGTGGGATGCTCAGAGCCAGCCCCACCAGGCTGGCCACGGGACCACGCAACCCTGCGGCACATCCCCAACCCCTGGGGAGCAGCCCCGCTGGAGAGCGCTCCTCCTGTGGCCAGGACTCGTTTGCAGGAGGTTGCTGCTACTTTTTTAGGCTGCCCTTCTCCTCTGAGCCTGGGAGGCTACGGGCCAGGGGAAGAGGAAGCCTAAGAGCAACTGAAGTGGGAAAATGAGAGGGTGGCCCTAGGGCTCCATGCGGAGGAGGTCTGCAGGCGGCCACGGAGGCTGCAGGCCAAAGGCAAATCCCAGGGCTGACCCGAGGGCATCGGCAGCGGCCAGAAAGCCTGGGGGAGCCTCAGGTTTCAGCTTCATTTCCTCAGGATGAGGAATAAAAGCTCGGGGAAACAACAACCCCGTCTGCCCGGGGCGGGATGCAGCACGCTGCCAGCCCGGTAGGACCTGGGCTCAGTCAAGGCCAGGACTGGGGTGGGGGGGTGACAGCCGTGGGACCCACCTGCGGCAGGGCCTGGGGGTCCGTGGCCTCCCTCGGCGGTGGTCCCGGGGGGTCACTGGGACGGGGCTCGGCGCTGGGGGCAGCCCCCGGCGGGGACTCGTAGCCGCCCTCCTTCTTCTCCTCCGTCTTGATGGTGCAGTTCACCATGCTGCCCGCCCCATCGAGCTCCAGGTGGGGAGAAACGGGGCTCCTCATGGACATCCTGCGGGGTGGCGGGGCTGTCAGCGGGGAGATGGGGTCCCTCTGCTCCCCCCCAGAGCAGGGGCACCCCTTTGCCCAGCCCTGCCCCATAGCAGGGTGCTCCATGCTAATGGTTTGCAGGGGCAATGGTCTTGCTGAAGCTGTGCTCTCACTGTTCTGCGGGGTTTCCATGACCGTGCTGGGGCTGCTGGCCCTTGGCTGAGTACTGCGGGGCTCTGAAGCGACCCGAGGGGACACCGAGCATCGCCACGGTCAGCCTTTTCCATAGGGTCTGCCAGTGCCGGGTGGCAGAGGCTGAATTCCCAAATGGGACAAGCCTGGACCGCATCCCCTGCAACGGGATTGCACAGGGGCAAGGGGAAGAGCCCGACTGCGGTGCTCCTAGCAGGGATTTCCCCTCCTGGGCCACCAACCCTCAGGCTGCACAGCACGAATGGCAGCAAACACCGCCCTCCCCAAGCTCGCCTTTCAGGGAGGAATAAAGGGGAAAGGAGGCCATTAAGGACGGGGTTTGCATCGCCGGGATCCAGGCTGGAGGGTGCAGGACCACAGGGGCTGCAGGGGCCACGGTGTGCTGGGGAAGGGGGGGGTCTGCACCCCACAGCAGGGACCCCCAAGACCTGCACCCTCCGGGGGTTCACGCCTGCCCCTCAGAATCTCGGGGCCCCCCAAAACGGGAGCCGGGCAGCTCGGGCTGGAGGCCGAAGCCGGCTGCCCGACTCGGGGCAGCGGTGACACAACAAACAAAGGCCAGCTCAAGCTGCGAATTAATCAACCCGCTGAAAATAAAACCTTCCTCTCAGGAACTTCAAACAAAAGAAACGAAAACAACAAGGCCGGCTGGGTAATGAAAAGCCAGGGCTCTGAATAGGGGACAAAAGGAAGTGGAACAATAGGGTGTTGGACAAAAGCAATAAAGTAAAGGGAAGTGTGACAGCTCAACAATGGGGCACTGTGCGCGCCAGAGTTTCTGATCTTAGCAGGGCTTTTTTTAATCTCAGTTCCCTGCCCTTCTCTGAACAAATCATCGCGCTCTCCGGGCTCGTGGGCTTCCTCCCGGCCCCGGCATCGCACGGGATCTGCCCGCATCCTGCAGCACCGCCCGCGTCGCCCCTTCCTGCCCCCAGCCCACCTCGGGGGGCGGCCAGGAGGGGACCCCGGGCACTGCCACCGCGCGTCCCTCCCAGCCCCACCGGAATAAAAACACACCCCGTGTGCCCTCGGCACGCCTCGGCCGGGCGCTTTTGGCACCGAAATGGGGATGGCGGGGAGCCAGCGGGAAGCCGTGCCCTGTGGCTGCGGGTGCTGCACCCATCGAGCCGCTGGGAGCCGGAGCTGGGGGAGCAGCAAGGGGCAGGATGTGGCCCGTGGTCCTGTGCTCTCACCGTGCTGCAGGCGGGGAAACTGAGGCACCAAAGCATGGTGCTCATTGCCTCAGGTATTCTTATAATTCAGGGGAAGATGCAGGCATAAAAACGGGAATAAAGATGGGAGTTTGGCTGGGTGCTGAGCGCAGCTCCACGTGCACGGACCGAAGCTGGGGGAGCAGCAACAGCAACAACCTGAACCCAGCATGGGAGAGGAGAAGCAGTGACAGCACCCCTGCACCTTCCTTCAGCCTGTCTTTAAAGGCAAAAACCCCACTCCTCGCCTTCCTGCCCCTGCTCTCCCCTCCAGGAACACATCTCCTATCAAATCCCACTCCTCCAGCAGGTCACCTTCCCATTGTCCTTAACCTCCCGGGGCCGCTGGAAGTTTACTCTTAAAATGGGGCTGGTGCTTTAATAGGGGGCTGTTGAAAGGGGCCTCATTGTGGGTTTATTGTAAGGTTTGCCGAACAGAAAAAAATATATATATAAAAAAAATGGAGAAGAAAAAGGAGAAAAGCGCACAGTTATCTTGTTACAGGCTCGCTCTGTACCAGGCCTGTGCCGGCAGTCTCAGGTGCTCAGCTCAAGGGCTCCTCTGTTGCGCAGACAATAGGGACGGGGACAATTGCCTTGGCACCGGGAACATGTCTTCATGTAACAGATCTTCACCTTTAATGTTTCCCGTTTAATGAAGGGTGGAGGGGAACGGAGCGAACGGCGCATGGATGAGAAGTGCCCGCCTGGGGAGTCACAGCGCAGGCAGGATTCACAACAAATGAGTGCCACCAGCCCACGGGGGGGGGGGGGGGGGGGGGGGGGGTGATAAGGTGCCCCCAGGAGCCTTTGGGCAGCACGAGGGGGGCTTATTGCGACCACCAAAGCCCTAAAACATCCATCCCCAGCATGCATCACCTGCTCATCTTGCCTCCAACAGGCACCAGCCGCTTTGTGCCAGCTAAACCTCCAGCCCAAGGGGCTGCCACCTCGGGACGGCGACAGCGTATTGCCGGGCCGCTTTCCTCCTCCGTTAGCACCCCTCAATGGCACGTCCTGCAATTCTCCCCGTGTGCTGTGCCACCCTTCCTGGCTGCACGCTGATCCTATCTGCCCCGTCTGCATCGCACAACGGCTCCAAGGGGCAGGGGCAGAGCCGGCAGCAGCCTGGCACCACGGAGGGGGGGGGGATGAGTGTGTGCCGCCTGCTGACCCCCCCCGGCCCCCAGAGCCTCTCCTGCCTGCGGGCTGGTTGTCCCAGTTGCACAAATGGGGGGAAAAAGGCAGCAATGTGTGCTGTGGGATGGGTACGGAGGGTTTGTGCTCGCAGGGCGGCTGCCTACGGCTCGGCAGGGCTGGGGCGCATGCGCTGAGGCTCGGTGAAACCCAAACTCTTGTAAAAACACCAGCGAGTGCAGGGGGCAGAAAGCCACAAGCATACAGACTCCCCTGAGCTGTGAGGAAGAGTGACAGAGAAGATCCCATTTGGGCAATTCCGCCCAGGAGAGAGGGTGAGCGCAGGGGCAGGCTGGGTCCTGCACCCCTGCTCACCCCGGGGTTCATCCTGCCTCCAGCCAGGGCTGTTCCCTCCCCATGGGACTGCAATGCCAAGGACTCGGCAGAAGTGGGACACAAGAAGAGCATCCCAATGTTTGACAGGGCGACTTGGGCTGCCCAGATTTTATTACTGGCCCCATCACGTAGACCAGGGGAGCCAGGAGGCTGTCAGCTTTTTACTTTTCCTCTTTCTACACAATTACAGCAGAAAATTATCAGTTCATATATATCCCTCCCCAGCCAGGGAGAAAGCACAAAGCATGGCCAAGGGCAAAAACTGGAGGGGGTACCAAGAGCCAGGGCGGCGTGAAGGCATCACGGGCAGGAGCCACGCGTCGCCACCACCACGCTTGTGCCCCCAGCACCCCCTCGGGAGAGGGCAGAGGAAAAAAAAAATAGGCCACGCACAGGTTTTCTCCTTCCACACAGGCCCAAGGAATCCCTCTGGCCACCGGCACAGACAATAGCCCGTCTCCTGCCAGACGAGCGGGCCGCTTTCCTGCCAGACTTGGAATGTCCTTTCGGGGCCCTTTCCAAGCGTTTCCGCCCAGCGTGCCTTCGCACATAAAAGAACGGATGGCTTCCTCCTGCCGGGGCTGCTCCGTGCCCGTGGGGGTGGCCGAGGTGAAGGCCCCCAGCTGGGAAGTTCACGGGGTTGCCATCCCGCGGGGACGTGGCACGTCCCCTGGTGGGCTGCTGCCTGGAGAGGGGGCAGCAGCCAGCAGCTGATGGGAGAGGGTCTTCAGTGGGTGTCAAATAGTGGGGTTGTGGCTTTGCTTCTCACCTTTCTGAGCTCTGGGGGGGCTCACGAAGGATTGCCATCAGCCTCCGGCCCTTCGCCCTAAAGCCTATCTGCTGTCCCCACCGCCGCGCTGTCACTAGCGGGAGGAAACGGTGACCTCTGGGGACACTGGCAGGGACACGGCGGAGCTGGGAAGTGCAGCCTGCGTGGCTCGCAGCCAGGCTGCCGCAGGAATCGCCGTTAGGGCTCTCGCACAGACCCATTCACGAATACTGAGGATCGCCACCCAGAAACGCTCAGCAAAAAGAAAGCGCGAGACCCCGGCATTTACTGAAAAAGCAGGTTTTAAGCCCAAAAGACGTCTGGATGCCGAACTTATCCAGCAGCAGAAACGCCGCCGCTACGTGACAGCCACAGCTCCACGTGTCCGGGGGACACGGAGCAGCAGCGGCGCTCGCAGGGCACGCGTTCCCCAGCGCGCACCCGTCCTGCCCCAAAAACCGAGGCGCTGCAGCAGCGGAAACGCGCTGCGTTCGGGCGAGCCCGTGCTTTACACATCCTCTCTAACACCTTACCTGCCCCTGGCTCCCACGGAAAGCCCCGGCCTCCGTTTTCCCAGAAGGCTGCCGAGAGCTCGGCTTGCTGGGAAAAAAAACACAAAACCAGTGCCAAAAAGGGCGAACGTTGGAAAGCCGGGGGGGGCGGTGGGATTTGGGGAGGCCAACGGCCCTGTGGTTGTGGTCAGCACCCAGCAAGTGTGGACCAAGGCAGCAGGACAACACCTGCCTGCCAAGCCCTGCTGGAGGCAGGATGCCCACACGAGCATCCCTGCTCCAGCGGTGGCTCCTTCGCTGTCCCAGATCAACCCCCGGCCCCCACCTGGGGTCTCTGTCCTGGCAAAACCTTGGGGGCTCGCAGGCAAAGCCCCAGCTTGAGCGAGAGCTGGGATTCCCACTGCCCAAGCGAAACAGATGGCGCTTTGTCCAGCCTCCAGCAGCTCCCTGAAGGCAATGTCGCCGTTGCGGAGGGTAACGGCCTCCGGAAACATCGGGGCGAAGCGGTGACACAACGGGGACAGCGTCAGCGTCACGGAAACTCCCAGCAAGGGGCACCTGCACCCCCTCGGCACTCAGCTCCCCTCTGGCCCCGGTCCCACAGGGCCGGGACTCGTGCCCCACAGGGGAAGGATTTTCCCCTTTGCTTTTGGGGCTCGCATTGTCACAGCTCCGGCACTGCCGCCTTTGTTGGGGGGGGGCACCAATTCTCCATTACTAAGATGAAAAGTAGAAATGCCCGGCTCCTCTTACTGCCCGGCTCTCGGAAGATTTAACCCTAAAGCAATTACAAACAGCTAGAATAGCATTTACTAATTCTGTCCCAAAACCCAATCTGCCTTCTTCAAAGGCCCCTGGGCTGCATCTAGGACGGCTAATGAAATGCATATCTCGCTGATGCATGCCGGCCGAGAAGCCCTTCAGATGTTCGGGGGAAATCTAATCAGTCCTGCTATTCCAAACTTGGGGAGAGAGGGCAGAATGTGTTAATCGCCAAATTCACTTAAGGATCTACACGAGCAAGACGGGGAGAAAAAAAAAATGAATCTGGGGCTGTGGCAGAGGGGAAGGAAAGGATCTGGGTTGCTTGACAGAATCGATCTACATCATGCCAGCAGGAGAAGGGCCCAGGTTGTGCACAGCGCCTGTGAGCAGCAGCAGACGGAGTCCTTCCAGGGGAACAGGGCTCGGGTCCCACCTTCCTAAGAGGTTTGTGGAATAACCCCATGGCTTGAACCATGCCCCAGCCCCACCGTGGCTCCGGGTGCTGAGCCGTGCCCGGAGGAGGCAGCCCAGTGCCAAGGGGAACGGGCAGGAGCAGCAAGGTGATGCTGCAGCCCTGTAGGATGCTCGGTGTGGGAAAGGGAAAGCAAAAGCCTGCCTGAAAATGGCGATGTCCAGACACCGTGTGTGCTCGCTGGGTGCGGGAGCCCATCTGCAGCCCGCGCAGGTTTTTTCCCCCTCCTCCTGATGGCCCCTCTTACTAACAATTTCCAGCGTGCTGTTGGTGCTGCTTTCGTAGGGCTTCTGAGGTTTCTTTTACCACCTTGCTCTGGTTTCTTATGAGACGGCAGAGGGACACATCACGGCACGGTGCCTTCCTGTCTTACTCAGCTGCTCCCTCCCCACGCTGCCTCCCAGCACCAGGGCCCTGCTGGGACCCCCCCTCTGCCACCCCATGCCCTTCCCCCCCCCCCCCCCCCCCCCCCAACGTCCACCCCCACCTGACAGCGAGCAGAGAGCCCCAGAGTGCTGGCCCAGGGGGAATTAAATCACATCTGATTTACCAGCACTTACCCTAAGGATGCAATAGCCGGACTCATGCTCTGCTCGCCCTCGGGTGCACTGCTGTGATGCTCTAGCTTAAGGAAAAGCTTCAAAATAAGGAACAAGAACGACCCTGAGGCTGCCACAGCAGGAGGTGAAGCCCAGCAAGCAGCACGTGTTATTTTCCTGCATGTTTTCACCCCAGAGATGGAAGCAGCCGGCTCCTGCCACGGGGTTTGCCAGGCGCCGAGCACCACACAGGGACTCAGCCTCCCGCGAGCCCGGCCGGCAGAGCCCATCACATCCCACCGCACCCCCGACAGCAGCATCCGAACCAAAAAAAGGAGAAAATTGAACAAAAAGAGGCAGCCGGAGCCGGCTCGGGGTGTAAACTGGCACGGGTCCACCGCCTTCGCAGCTCCGGCCCAAACACATTTTTCCTTTACCGAGATGAGTGATGGGATGGGTTTGAGTAGGGGAAAAATTAAACTGCACATCAGGTGGAACTTCCTGGCTGCAAGATTTATTAGGCGGGGAGTGATCTCATCAGGGAAGTGGAGGAAACTCCATCGCGCTGGAATTATTCAAAGCCGTGCAAAGCCCAAGGGGAACCGGGCGCGGGGAACAGTCCCAGCAGCTGCCCACGTGATGGGCAGGGGACCGCGCCGGTCATCCCCGCTTCCTGGCCCTGGGACGAGACAGTCTGCGGGGTTTTTGTTGTTTTTCTTTCTTTTTCCTTTTGGTATCGATAAGGAAAAAGCTCGTGCACCAGCCTCAGCTCTGCAGCTGGATGGGTTTCTCGCCCAGGTTGGCGTGAAAATGTCTTTAGATAGCCCTGTGCCCCGCAGCAGGGGGACCAGAAGGGGACAAATGGTGGCACCAAGGGGGGGGACCTGCTGCAACCCGGTCCTGGGGAGCAAGGGGGGCTCTGAGGGGGGCTGCTGGCAGCAGATGAGGACAACCAGGGGGGAGCAGCCCCTCCTGAGCCTTTGCAGAGCTCTGCACCCTGCACAACGCCGGCGGGAAGCCGCGCGGCTCGGCGCAGCAGCGCTTTTGCACGCACCGGCACTCAAAGCGCTCTCGCTCACAGGTCTTTGAGAACAGTGCTTTTGTTTGAAGGGCTAAAAGAAAAAAAAATTACCCTCCCCTGCAGGTCTAAATACTTCAGGGGAAAATATAAGCCCTGCAACCGTAATATTTTCCAAGACCCCCTTCCTACTGCACCCCCTTCCCATGCCCTTCCTTTCTTCCCTTTATCACAAGCCCAGGAGATACAGATATCGAAGCACGTTAACAAGATGCAGGGGAAGCAAGAGGAGAGAGGAACTTTGAAGAACGCATATTTACTCTTTCTCTCCTTTTTTCTGCACCAGAAGTAATTTTTAAACAAGCCTCCTCCTTCGCAGAATGCTTGCTGGTGGAGGAAGCAGCAGCAAACCTGGTCTGCACCACCGAGCTCTCGCACGAGGCACCTGCGGGGGTGGCAGGATCAGGCCCACGGCCCCATCAACAGCGTCCCACAGGACAGAAGACCTGGCTGAGGTCCTCAGCACCTCTTCCAGACCCAGGACCCCTTAACCCCCCGTGCCTTCCCCTACCCATCGATACAGCCAGCAGCCTGCTCAGCCGCCCCCCTCTCCACCTCTCACAATGCAATCGATTTGAAGCGAACAATCAATTATGGAAAAGAAATTAAAGAAAAAGGGGGGTAAAAAAGGCAAATAAAGAAACCCTTCCCGTAAGGGGAGCAGAGCCAGGAGGCGAACAACGAGGCCAACTCACCCGGCAGAGCGCGGCGAGGCAGCGCGGTGAGCGCCGTCGCCCTCCTTTCCTTCGCAGCCTCTCCGCACCCAGGCGCGGCCCTGGGGCTTATCGAGGGGGCCAATCTCGGTGCACTTTTTGTGCAATTTCACTCACTCAGCATTTCCAGGCAGAGCACGGGGCACGTTTGACTCGACTTGTTCATAAACAGTACTTTCCTATCGCATGATGGAGGGGCGAGGACGTTTGACCCTTTTCCTCTCCGGCTCTTACACGAGGGCGCTCGGCTCACCCCGTACCAGAGCTGTGTGCCCCAGCACTTCAGGACCAAGGGTCCCCTGGCATGGAGCACGATGCCCTCCCCTCTCTCAGCCCTTGCTGACCTTCTCGTGCCATTTTACACCTTCCATCAATGTCATTTTTTCCAGCTGCCCCCCCGAGGCTTGGAGGGGAATTCCCTCGGGGGGGGTGGGGGGGGTCTGGTCACCCTCGTGCTTCCCACGTGAGCCAGGCTCATGCGTGAGCACCCAGAGGAGCACAGGGGTGCCTCAAAGGTGGCACCGAAGCCAAAACCCCACGTTCGCACACTTCTGCCCGCTTCCCAAAACCCAGCCACCTGCAGCGTGCCGGAAACCTTCGGTTTCACCTTCTGCGGCTTTGTAACTGCAGCAAACGGGGCCGTGCACCCGAGCTGTGCTGGCTCGCTTGGCCACCGAGGGACACAGGCGCCACCGAGGCCACCTCGCCCTCCCCAGCTGCTGCCCGGGCTCGGGACAGGGGCTGCCGCTACCTCCCAGCTGCTGGGGCTGTTTGACATTTGGACAACAGATTTTTCCCGGCATGACAGGAGCTGCCGGTGCCAAGGCCAGGCTCCCTGGGAAAGCAAAAGGAGCCCCAAGCATCGGCGCCAGCAGCTGCCCAGCGTCCCCCCCCAAACCATTACACCCTTGCTAACGGTGACCCGAGCCCCGCTCCTGCCGCGGTTCAGCTCGGTGGTCACGGCTGCCTGGGTCAGGATGAAGACCCCCGAGGAAAATGCTTTCAGCCCGGCTTCTCTCCCTTATTAGCAGGAGCCGCGGTCGCTCGGATGCTGTTACTCTGATTTACGGGGCGGATTCAGGCCCCTGTGGGTAAGGACTCGGTGGGGAGCTCGTCCCCACGCTGCTCCGTGTGCCTTCAGCAGCAGCAATGGGGCTCGCGATGCAGCCATGTGGGGCTCAGTGCGAGAGAGAAATCAGAGGGGCTGGTTTGTGCCCCCGAAATGCTGCTACCATTACTTCAGCTCAGCTCGCACTCATCCTGCTGCAGGTGCTGGGGTCTTCTGCAGAGGGGCCGTGCGGCATCCCCCATGCCCAGGGAGCTCACCCTAAACACAGCGCTGGGGAAGCGAAGGGGAGAGGTCGCACGGCAGACCCGGCCGAGCACTGGGGCTGTCCCCAGCCTGGGGACAAGCAGCACCACCTGGGCTTGCAAAGTGTCATCAAGGCAGGCAGGGAAGCCCAGAGGGATGGGGACAGGGATGAGGATGGGGACTTGGCTCACACCTCCATGAAACCTCCTCTGCCAGGGTGCAGGGATCCGGCCGATGCCTCCCAGCCTTGCATTTCTACCATCTCCTTCCCTCCCCGCTCACCTGCCCCAAGCACATTTTTTTTGGAAGCTTTTCTGGCACCGGTTAAACCATCCCCAAAGTTAACACCGGGGCAGCTCCCGGTCCCAGCTCATCGCTTCTGAGCACAGCAGAGTCTGCAGAGCTCCACAACCAGCACAGAAACGAGCAAGCTGCCAGGGCGGTGGGGGGGCACCAGCACCCATCACCCTGCAGGGCTAAAGGGATCCAGCAGCCGCCACCCCACAAACCGAGACCACCCCACACGGCTGGGTTCACGCCTCACCCCTCTCCCCGCTCATTTCGGAGGAGATAAAGCCCACGAAATCCTGGTCACGCAGAGAGATTTGGGGACAAGCTTTCCCTGCCCCGCCAGGATTATTTTCAGTGCACAACAAAAACACGGCGAAGACGAGAGCAGAGACTCTACAGCGAGAAGCAGGCGGCTCTCCCCTGTTGCAAGGGGGTGTCCGATTGCCCCCAGCCACCCCCGTGTCCCGCAGCGCACAAGGGGCTCTTTGTGCCCGTGCAGCCCCGGTGGCACCTGTCCCCCCGCTGTGCCCCGCTGTGTCCCCGCTTCCCCTCGGGTCCCCAAGCCTGCTCCCGGCAGCAAAGGGCTTTGGCAGCCCCTGGCTCCACGTGCCTCGTCCCGGCTGGCTCCTGCACGGCTTAGCGGGGCCAGGGGCCGGCACATTTGCTCTGTGCACACACACACGCAGGCGTGCACGCCCCGCTGCCTTGCACGCTGTTTTTTTTGCAGGGGGTGCAGCTCAGGCAGCAAAAAGAGGCTGAGCACGGTCTGGGGAAGGGGTATTTAACACCATCAGCTGGGGCTGAGAGCACTGCAGCTGGGCATAGGAAGCCCAGGGGCAGGTATTGCACCTAGACACCCAAATCGCAGCCCAGGAGCCTCCAGAGAGGCAAACATTGCCCTGCCGCTGCCCACGCAGGTACGGCTGGGTCCCCCAGAGGCCACCCTCACGCTAACCCTCCAGCTCCTGGCATCCCTTCCCCAGAGCCCACATCACGGTGAGAAAACTGAGCAGGAAAGCTCCCAAGCCTCAGCCACTGGGGAATTCACCTGCCGAGCCCGTGGGGATGGGGATGTCCATGTCCATGTCCGTGTCCGTGTCTGTGTCCGTGTCTGTGGCAGCTCTGCCAGCAAATCCCCCCACGCTGAGCAGCCCCAGAGGCAGCTCCTGTGCAGCCCCTGCCCCAGGGGACTTGCTTTCCGGCTGGGCGTGCAAGGTAGAACAATAGGGCCGAGCCCTCTATTGTTCCAGACAAAAGATAAGCCGGGCTCTGGCATTCCCCGACGGGCAGGCAGGCGGCTGCCGCCCTGGGCCGGGGCAGGGCCTCGCTAAATTCCCCAGCCCTGGCTCCAGCAGCTCCTGGCAGGTGGAGAGGGGCTGCAGGAGGTGGCTCCCCCCTTGTCCAGCTCACACACACGTGCACACACGTGCACACCCGCTCCATCCCCGCAGCCACGCTCGCCCTGCCCTGCAGGATTTGTCCCAGCCCTGCCCCGTCCCCAGTTTCTGCAGCAGTGGCCTCAGGACGCTGGGGACCAGCTGTGCGCCCAGCGCCTTCCCAGCTGTTTTTCAGCCCTTGGTCCTGTCCTGTCCTGTCCTGTCCTGTCCTGTCCTGTCCTCTCTTCTCTCCTTTCCTCTTCTCTCTGCACTTTTTCTCCTCTCGGGCGCATGCAGCCCAGCACCACTTGCCGTTAAGGACCAGTGCCACCACCCCTTCTGCTCTCATGCTCACCCCGCATGGGACAGCGGGGACAAAGCCCCCTGCCAGCTATGGGACAATGGCAGGAGGGACAGGGGGTGCCCAGGACCGGGGACATGTCTCTGGCACAGCAGGGGCTGAGCGTGGAGCACAGCAGCAGCCCGGGCTCTGCATGCCCACTGCAACCCAATGCGCCGCCACCACCTACCTCTGCTTTTTCTGCTTTTTCTCTGAACGAGGCTGTAAAACGGACCCGTCCCGCGCCACCAGCACCCACCCAGGAGAAAAGAGGAAGACTACGAGGGTCCAAGGGCCGCATGCTGGAAACCTGCACCCCCTGGGGCACCCAGGCAGGAGCGGCACGAGGTGACAGCCCCGTGGGTGATGACCGCTCGGTGTGGCAGCGGGACAAGCCTCCTCTCCGCCCGTCCCCGTGCCACCACGGCTCTGCTCTGCACCAGCAGCTCCTCGGCCAGGCTCTGCTGTGTCCCAGCGCCAGCCCCATCGGTCGGACAGGCTGTCTGCTGTCACCCAGGGCCACCCGCTGGCCCTCACCCCCAGGACACCACCGGGGCCACGCCGTGGGGAAGGCGGCAGCCCCAGCACTGCGGCGCCGGAGAGGCTGCCAATGCCTCCAGGTACTTCTCCCGACCTGTTCCTATTTCTTTCCAGACTCCAAGACCACAATAACCCCATTTCGCAAGGGCAAAGAGGATCAAATGCCCCCCTCTGGGCTTCCTGCTACCCCACGTTCTTTTAATTCTCCTTGTCGTATTTAATTTACAGCCTTACCCTCTCCTCCCAGCAGACGATGAACTGCCATCAGCCACCTTCGCCAGCCAGAATTTAAAAAAATAATGACTCAGGCCAGCAGATTTTGGCCGGGGCCAGTGAGCGCACACAGGGCTGCCCTAATGATGAGCCCCCTTATCTCGTTCCTCTCTGATAAGGCAGCCGGGGGCAGGCACGGGGGGAGGCTGCCCGGCCTCTGCAGCCACCAGGCTGCATCTTTTATAACGGCCACATGCCTCGAGCGGGCCTGGCTGGTAATGGAGCATTAAATTATGGCGAGGCAGAATTTCAAACATTTCGGAGCCATCTCCCGATCGGCCTTCTTCAGAGGAAGGGCTGCAAAGCGGGACAAGGCGGCGGGGAGGGCAGCCTCCCTCTAGAGTAACACCCGCAGAAGCGGCTTTCTCCCTCAAAACCAACACATTTTTAGCTAAAAGCAGCTGCAAACCTCTTCTGGGTCCAAGGTGCTGGTGTGGTGCTTGGAGGCGAAGGGGACACGGCAGTTTTGGCAGTGTCCCCGTGCCCTGCTCCCCTCCAAGCACGTGCTTCGGCCGGCTCTCACAAATGCTTTGTGGAAGCCGGGTCAAGCCGCTGCATCCCCTGCTTGTTTTTTTTTTTTTTTAACTGCCCTGTCCAAGCAGCTGAGGCATTTCTTACGCCGGCCAGAGGTGCCCCCTGCACCTCCTCAGCCTCTCCTCTCCCCCACCGGTGCCAAACTGGTGGGACTGGGCAGACCAAGGGCCCTTGTTTCAGGGCTGGAGCGCTTCCAGCTTGGGACATATGGTCCTGGAGCAGGTGGGGACGGCGCGGCGGAGTGGAAGGGAGGCAGGGAGGGCTTCCAAGCCACGGAAAACATTCCAAAAGTCAATGCCTTTGGCCCCGCCAACTTTTCTCCTGCTGGAAGCAGCAGCGCTGGATGAACCCACGCGTTTCTCGCACCAAGGAGCTCCGGGGGCATGGGGCACGGCCGGGCCAGCAGCACCGCCACACTGCCAGAGGGAGCAGATTTGGCTCCTGAAGGTATTCTCCAAAAGGCACAGGACGGGGTGAAGGCACCGAGATATTCTCCAGCAGGACTGCCACAAGCTGCCCTAATTTATTTCCCTTTCGTCTGGTTTTTACTGGGCTAAAACTGGGTGGAAACTGGTGATGCATCATGTAAAACTTTTAAAGCATCCCAAGTCTTCCTCCCCGCAGCACAATGAAACCAAAAACTCCAAAGTTGGTGAAAAATAAACAAGCAGAGCTCGGGACAGCCCGGCGCTGCCTGGTCAGGGCTCCATGGACCCCCAGGCGGGGACCGCCCGACCCCGGGGCCACCGCGGCTCTGGCGAGCATGAGTCCCCTGCCAGCCCCTTGGCCAGACCCAGCTGCTGTCAGACACCCAAAACCAGGCAGCTTCGACCCGTGGGTTTTTTCTAGCAGAGGGAAAACGAAACAAACATCTTTCATCAATAGTTCGCAGCTTGTAGCGCTGCTACGCTCAGCAGCACGGCCGCACCGGAGGAGAACAAAAGAGGCCAGCAGGCTTCCTCCACGGCGTTGTCCAGAGCTGTAGGGAGCAAGTGCCCTGCCCGTGAGTGGATTTTTGTTTTTATTTTTTTTTTCCAATTATTACTATTTTTTTTAAAGGAAAAATAAACACTATGCGTTTTATTAGCCCAACTGAGAACTTTCAGGGTGTAAAAGCAGAGCAGAGCCGTACTGACAGCGCGTCCGCACAACCGGCCGCCGCTGCCTGCTGAAGGTTGTCCCTCCGGTGATAAAAGCCCTTCTGCTTTCTGCACTCACCCGCGCACACACAAAGCCGGACCGACACAAAAACCGCGCTGTGTTTACAATGGGATGGAGCTGGAGCAAGCAGGAGCGCGGCTTCGCAGCGGCCACACAAAGCCAGGCTCACGCGGGACAGCAGGCGGCTGCGGGCCACCGGTCCCCAAGCCCCCAGGTCCCCAAGCTCCCAGGTCCCCAAGCCCCCACCCATGTGCCCAAGCCCCCAGATCCCCAAGCCCCCAGGTCCCCAAGCAGCCAGGTTCCCGTGGACTGCAGGGACGGAGCCCCGAGGGTGGCCGAGTGAAGCCAGAACAGCACCAAAACCCTTCCAAGATTGCTCGGTTAAGTCGCAAGCCAGAGAACGGGAGGGATGGTGGGGCCAGCTCGGGTGACCCAGCACCCACGGCACAGCGAAGGTCCCATACCCTGCACCCTGCAGACCACCCTCACCGTGGGGATGCTCTGAGCCACCCCACAAGCTCGCCAGCAAAATTCAAACCCCGCGGCCCCGAGGATGCTTCGTCCACGGGACGCAGCCCGGCCCCGTATCCGTGCCGTCATCAGCCCACCTGCAGCCGTGGGGGCTCCGAGCCCCCCATCACCCCAATGCACTCACCTTAGGGGTGCAAAATGTGCCCTGCAGCGCACTCCCAGCTCCCAGAGCCTCCCATCCCCAACCTCTTTGCAGCGTCGGTGGCGGTGCCTGGCCCCAGCGAGGCTCAGTTCCAGGAAGGCGAAGGGCAGCAAGAGCTGCAGGCTCGGGTGTGCGCCCCAGGAGCCCCCCAGCAAGTAATGAATACAAAAATAAACCCACTGAAAGGCTAGATTTACTGTGCTGCCGCGGCTGTGTGCCTCACACGGAGAGCAGAGCCCTTCCTTTGCATCCCATGGACGGATTAAATCCCCTCCAGCAAATAACAAGTTTACAATCTGCCCCATCCTCGCTCCGACCCGCGTGCCAGGGCACAGCTCCCCAGGCACCACCGTTAAAATGGACATTTTGGCAGGGAGACAAAAAGCCCAGCTATTTGCCCCAGGACATCTTGCCTCCCCCAGCCCCTGGCCGGAACAAACTTTGCTCCCAGGGCTGTCCAGAGGCAGATTTGGGTGCTCCAATTTGGAAAGGGTAAAAAAAAAAAAAAAAAAAAAAAGCAAGCACAGAGCAGGCACGCCAGAGGTGAGAGGAATGACAGCGCTTTGCTTCGGAGAGGAAAACCGTGCCCAGCAGTCCCAACCCGAAGCACCTTCCTCCAGAAAATACATTTAGCAGGGGCTAATAAATTTGTAAAAGTTTCTAATCTCCGCTCCTACCTATTTTGCTGCTCGGCAGGGACTTCTCCTCCTGCACATGAGGCCAAAAGTGATGCCAGGGGGGAGCTGCGGCTCGAGCCCCGCGCCCCAGTGCCCGCTCCCGCAGCCGGAGGGCTGAGCAGGAGGGCAGCAAACAAGCAGCGAGAAAGGAGATGCTGCTGCAAATGTGTCGCTCGCAGACGATTTCAAAAACTGTCTTTAGCCTGCCCACGTTTGTCAAAGGACAGCAGCTATTTTTAACACAAAGCCTCTGAAATCGCAGGCTTTCAAAAAAAAAATAAAAAAAAAATATACTGTATCAGTGTCAACAGAATGGATTCTGGACAAAATTAAATTGAACTAAAAGGAAATTGCATGAATTACAAACGCGAGTTATTGGCTCAATAGAAGAGTAACTGAGTGATATTATCTGGTCTGTGCTATGGAGAAAATCACATTAGCTGAGCTAATGGTCCTTTTTCACTCCTAAAATCTATTACTCCAGATTTGCTTTGGAAGTCAAGTGTTTTCCATGCTGAAGGTACCTTACAAGATGTAACTGAGACTTGAACAATATGCAGCCACGGTCTGTAATTTTTCCTGGGTAGCATCCCTCTCTGGCAAAGAAACCCTGCATAAAATACTGGAAATCATTAGGCTGAGGTGGAAAGAAGCAAAGCTTTGCATTTATTTGCGCATTTCGTATGAAAACCGCTCATTTACAGCTCCCTGGGGGATGCACCTCTCTGTTTGTCTCTTCCACCGCTAACTTTGTCCAAGTTTAACTCCCCAGACCCCACGCAGGGGCCGTGTCCTTTTGCAGGTGCTACCCAAGCCGAGGGGTTACCCCAGATTGGGGTGAAATCCCCCCAAAACCCCCGCAGCCCTTTCACAGCCCTCTCCACCATCCCAGCAGCTGCAGGACCCCCCAGCCCACAGCAGCTCCGCTCCCTCAGCCCCCAGCGACCCAAATCTCCCCGGAACAGCCCCAAAAGGCTGCTCCGGTGCACGGGCAGGACCTGACACGGCTGCTGGGGAGGACACAATTTCAGCGCCGAGGTTCAGCCTCTGTGGGGTCCCAGCCAGCGGCACGCAGCGGCGCTCACCCCGCTCCCCAGCCCTCCTTCTGCGTGCGCGCCGGGGCGCTGCTGCTGCTGCTGCTGCTGCTGCGGTTTGTTGAAGCACTTTGTCGGACCGACAACCACCCGTGTGCGATACCCCCGGCAAGTTTTCCTGCCCGGACTCCCAACGCTTCCCCGACGGTGCCGCGGGGACGCAGGGGAGGCCGGAGCGATGCTGCCTCACGGCCAAAATCCCCGCTCCCCTCCGGCACAGCAGCAGCATCGCGTCCATCCCGTGCGGAACAAGGGGTGGGGGGACCCCGATCCTGCACCCTCGGCGCTGCCAACTCACCGACACCCTCTGAGCAGCCCCAAACCCCGCGGGACCTCGCGGGCACGGTGCTGGGCCCTGCCTGCGGCTGGGTGCGCGGTGCCCGGCTGCGTGGTGTGTGCTGGCGTGCGGTGCCCGTCTGTCCGGTGTCCGTCTGTCCGTGCCCAGCTGGGCGGTGACCAGTGCCGTGTCTGGGGGGGGGGGACTGCCAGCCCGCACCCCCCCCCCCAAAGCAGGAGGCAGCGGGGATGGGAGCTGTGCACCCAGTGCCATGGGGACATGGGGACACGTCCCACCGGGGAACCGCAGGAGAAACCTTCCCAGCGGGGTGGGACCGGGGGGGTCCTGGGGAGGGGGCTTCAGACGGGTGACACTGAGCGTGGGGGGGATGTCCATGGGTTAACCCCTTGCCTGCCAGCCCTGTGTCCGGGGGAAAAGGGGGTTCCGTGGTTTAACCCCTTCCCCGCCGTGCTCCCCCTCGCCCCCGCACGGCTCTGCGAGGAGAGTTTGCAGCCCCCGAACTTCGCAGCGGGGAGGGGTCCGTGCGGGGAAGGACCCGGAGCCCCCCCCTTTCCCTTTTTACCTTCTGTTTAAAAAAAAGGGGGGAGTTGTGGCGGGAGGGGGGGGGGGTCCTGCCAGGCGGTCCCCCCCAACCCAGCCCAACCGGGGCTGGGGACCACGACCCGGGACGATGCTCAGCGCCCCGGGGCCGTGCTCGTGTCCCCCCCCCATCCCCCCGGGGCTGTGCCCCCTGTCCCTGCCCCTGCCCCGGCCGCACTCACGGCTCCGCCGCGCTGCAGCGCTGCGCCCGGGTCCCCGCCGCTGCCGGTGCCGGTGCCGGTTTTGGTGCTGGTGCTGGCTCCGGTGCTGGTGCTGGCTCCGGTGCCGCCGTGCACGGCTCAGCTCCGCTCCATGTCCCCGGCGCCTCCGCTGGGAGCTGCCCCGGCGCCGGGCGGAGAGAGGGAGCGAGGAGGAGGAGGAGGAGGGAAGGAGGAGGAGGAGGGGAGGAGGAGGAGGAGGAGGAGGAGGAGGAGGAAGAGGAGGAGGGCCAGCAGCCCAGCCAGCCAGCAGCCGGCTCCGGGGCGGCCCCTCTGCCCCGTCCCCTCCCCTTGGGACCCCCTGGCCCGTGGGGGGACCCACGCGTGACACCGCCGGCAGCCCCAGCCTGGAGTCCTGGGGAAGGGGGGGAGAGGGGTGGGGGGCAGAGACCCCCACAAAGAACTGCGGGGTGCCTCGGCAGACCCCCCTGTACCCTACGTCCCACCCCCACAGGAGCTCCCACGGCACCCACGCACGGCGACAGAGGCTGGACAAAGCGGGGGCTCCGTTTGTCCCCCGTGACCCCCTTCTCAGTGGGGACACCCCCTTCCCGGTGGGCTGCAGCAGCCGTGCCCCAGCACCCACAGCTCCCGCTGGGTGCCATCCTGCTCCAAGCAAAGAGGCCCTTTGGGGGCCTGGGGATTTAATTCCTGAGAGGAAAGGTGCAGAGGGCACAGGCGGCAGGAGGGGAGACCCGAAAGCACGGTGTGTGGAAGGCAGGAGGGGGACGGGGCCCTGCAGGACCTCCTTGGCTGTCCCTGGTCCACCGGGAACGCCACCACCCGCGGTCCCAGAGGAAACCCCGCTCGGAGCAGTGCTCCAGCGGGAGAGCGAGGGGCTTGCTTGGGCAAACGTGTTGACAAACACTCCGCTTTGCGGACCGAAATCTTTACAATCTTATGTCAACATCGGAGGAGAACTGTTTACGTTTTGCCAACAGGGAAAATTCCCTTTGACTCGAAGCCGTTTCCTCCCCCCGCACCGTCGTTCTCTTCCATGGGAATTTCTTTTTCTCCAGCATTGTTTGCATCCCGGCCCAGGAGCACAACACAACAGCTCGGGCTCCGGGGACTTCCGCTCGCTCTCCGTGCAGCTGCAGCAGCCCAGCTCTCCCAGCAGCCTCGCACTAACCACAAAATTAGGTTTTCAGGAGGGGTTTGGGCACCAAAACCCCATACCCACCCCTCACCCTGGGAAACCTCAGCAGTGACCATCACAAAGAAATGAGCGGAGCCACGGTGCTGAGCCCGCAGCCAGGCAGGACACCCACCAGGAGGCAGAAGGGAGAGCGAGGCAAGAAGTTATCGGGGAGAGTTTCCCCCCTGGCATCCCCCCCCCCACAGAGGACAAAGCCCAAAGCCCAGCAGATTTGGAAGCAGAGGCGGGCAGGTGGTCGGCTCTGCAGAGCCCAGCACGCACAGGAGCTCTCCGACACGGTCCCATTTCACAGATGGAAAAACTGAGAGCCGTGCAGCAAACCTGCAGCAGGGCAGGATGCAAAAGTGGCTCCCCCCAACTAACTGGGCCCCCCCAGGCCCCTTGGAAGCCCCCTGCCCACCCCGCTGGGAGACCCAGCCCCGGCCACCCTGCAGGGCCCCCACGAGCTGCTCCGGGGGCGGAGGGAGGCGCATCCCCCGAACTGGCCGGGGAAACAATTAACAAAGGGGCCGAGGACCAAAAAACTGAGCCAAAAAAAGGGAGCCGAGGCTTTGTTCAGGTCACCATGGCAACAGCCAGGCCGGAGCAGCAGCCACGGACTTTCACTTTCCTTTCCTGCCCGCTGGTGGCCGTGGTGGCTCGGTGGCTCCCCTGCCTGGTGCCTGGCCACTGCCACCGGTGCCAACCACGCGGTGCTCCCCTGGGTCTGGCATCGCTCCCGGATGGGTGCTGGGAGGTGGGGGCCCAACTGGCTAACCAAGAGGGTCAGCACCTCTGCACGCAGGGACCCTGGCTCCGCTCCTGCCCACGTCTCCTTCAAGCCACACCAGCTCCACCTGCATCATCTCCTCTCCAGGAGCATCCCCAGGATGGTGCAGGGCATCCCCAGGACCCACGGAGCATCCCCAGGCCCCACGTGGCATCCCCAGGACCCACGGAGCATCTCCATGACCATTGGTATGAGGTGTCAGGACGGTGCAGGGATGGTCCCCATCCCTTCAGCGGGCTCACGTGGGGTTCACTTGGCTCCTGCTCCACCTCCCCCTACCTGGCAGCACCCTGGCAAGCCACCAGGGCTGCTCCCCAGCAGTTCCTCCCCCAGCTTTCTGCTTTCCTCAGCAGAAGGAAGCTGGGACAATGGGTGGGGGGACCAGGAAAGCTGGCGGGGGCAAAGATCCCGCTGCCGCCGGCGCAGGGGGCACGGAGGGGAAAGGCACGGCCAGCGCTCGCCTTCCTTTTCCCAAGCCCCCCCAGCCCTCGGTGCAGCCCGCGGGGCCCCTGGCCGCAGGAGCAATGCCTCCTGCTTTGTGCTGGCTGCGAGTCCCGGCCTCCAGATCGCAGGATGCTGTTGACTGAGTCATGGAAATGGTTCAGACAATGGCTTGGCCCCTTCAGAACTGGCCGGAGGGGGCAAAGCAGGGAGAACAAATCCGACCTTGCTTCCTGCGCGGAAGCGGGCCCATTGTTTGCAAACGGGCATGTGCTCTGCTCCTCACCAGCCTGGGAAAGCTGCAAAACCATCGCTAAATCGGGGGCAAAGCATCGCCCCCACGAGCTGCCCTGAGGCTCCCCCCGCCCCGCGCTCCTCCTGAGGCAATCTAGGAAAGACGGAGTAAAACGCTGCCACAGCCCTTGGCTAGCTCTGGACCTGGCCACCCCAAAAGTGTCCCTCGCACGCACAGCGAGTGGCCGGCCAGGGGCTGGGAGCACCCCTGCGGGGCCAGCACCGCAGCCCCAGCTGAGCCGTGCCACCAGAGCGGGCTGGGAGCGACCCTCGGGGACGCGCACGCGTTGTGGTCTGGCGTCGTGGGGGTGCGCGCACACACGCAGGCAGACAGACGCACATCTGCAGCCCATTAAAGCCCGAGCTGATATGACAATGCGAACGGAGGAGCTCAAACTCTCTGGAAACTCAGCGGCGGCTCCGGGGCTGTCCTCGCTTCACCCCATTGCTTCTCCATCCCGCTGCCTGGGGGGACGTGGCACACCAAGGGTGCTCTGCATCCAGAGCTGCGACGCAGCCGTCCCTGCCCATTGGCACCCGCTGCCTCCGAGGGACATCTTTGGTCTCCTCCCAGCACCGACAGATCTCGTACCGGGGGAATTCGGCAGTCCTCTGTTCCCTCCTGCTCCCCAACCCCTCTGAAATAGGGGACACCCCCACGTGATGGCCTTGGACCACCTTTGTGCTACCCCCCTGCACCTGCCTCCTGCGCAGAGCTCTTGTTTCCAGCCCATGGACCCTGGTTTTGGGGCTCAGGGTGGGAGCACGGCTGGGCCACGGGGAAAAAAAATCACTGTGAAAAGAAGCCCAAAGCCCCCCGAGCCTGCAGCCTCTCCCCCTGCTCCAAGCAGGGTGGTGGGAGAGCTCCAGGAATCGCCCTACAAATTATTTCCACCCAAACACCACAATTTTTCCTTGCCATTTCCGAGGTGCTTCCAGCAGCCGGGCGCTCCGTGCTGCCTTCCTGCGCGGCGCTGGCGGTGCCCTGCTGCTGCAGGGAGCCCGGTCCGCCCGCAGCTAACAGCCTCTAATCTGGGCATAATAAATCCAGCACGGCTCTGCAGGGAGAGCAGCCCAGTTCTCCACCAGTGCTCAGAGAGAGCTCAACCAAAAAAAAAATAAAATAATAATAACACAAAGTAAAATCGAGCAAGTTGTGATGCTGCAGGAAAAC
Organism: Cygnus olor; assembly: GCF_009769625.2. NCBI lineage: Eukaryota > Metazoa > Chordata > Aves > Anseriformes > Anatidae > Cygnus > Cygnus olor. The sequence continues at coordinate 3,225,276 of NC_049192.1, forward strand.
AGAGCTGGGGGTGGGAAGGGGCTGCAGGCGCAGTTGGACCCCGGCTGGTGCAGAGCAGAAATACCTGGGCAGGACGTTCAGGGACAGCAAGACCCCGAAGGGAAGGCTCCCTCCTGGCAGGCACGCACACGACGCTGCATTTGCTGGCTGTGCTGGTGAAAACCCCGGTCTCGCCCTGCCCCGGCCCCCTCCCCTCCCACCGCAGACACAAACCACGGGCGAGTTTTGCCGGCGTTTCCCCAACCAGGTGCGGAGAGGAGCAGCCACAGCCAGCTCATGTGGAAGGTGCCTGGCCAGGGCAGGTGCTGGGGGTAGCACCCCTGCTGGGGACTTTCAGCTCCAAATGGGGGATTCGATGGGGAGAGCAAGCCAAGCGGCGCATCTCCGGAGCTCTCTTCCCAACCTGAATGTCTCTGGTTGTAATCCGGGCGCCCAGAATTGTCCCCCCCGGAGCACAGCCCAGCAGGCTGGCCACGCGGCTACTGCTAGCCACACACACAGCCCCGGCTGATAGCTCCTCTCCTAAGGGAAAGGCACGGGGTGGGGAGGACGCAGACATCCTGGCAGCCTCGTGCAAGGTCCCCGCTGCCCGCTGGCGCAGCTGGACCCCCGCGGGGGTCTGGGGGAGCAGGCGGCCAAGGCCCGCAGCGTCTGCGGGCGATGCCCTGGGGCTGGGGCTGGGGCAGGGGGGCTGCAGGAGGAGAGGAGAGGGGCGCCGATGCCGAGCAGGCTGCACTGTAGAGCAATGGGGGAGCGGGAGCGGGTGCCCGGACCACACAGCGGGCAGGGAGGGGGCCGGGGGGCAGCGTGGCAGCACAGCCACGTCCCCAGGCTCCCTTCGCCACCCGGGAGCGCGGCGCTGGGGGCCGAGCCCATCAGCTCGGGTTCAAAGGCAGAGCCGGGCTCCCGGGGCCGCTGCTCCCAGGCTCCGGCGCCCTCCGCCAGCCCGGCTCCACCGGGGAGCGCGGCACCGCCCGTGCCACCCACCGGCCACCGGCCGGGACCCTCCAGCGCAGCCCGACAGAGGGGCTTTTCTTGTCCCCCTGCCTTTGTTTGCTATTTAGTGCTTTTGTTCTCCCCTCTTTGGTCCTTTGTTCCAGCTTGTCCTTTGTTCCGACGCCTTTGGTTTCTCGTCCCTTTGATGCTTTGTCACTCCCTTCATCTTGGTGCTTTTCTCTCCCCCCGGATTTTTAAGCTGGCGGTTGTTTTCTCTCCCCGCTCTGTGCTTGGCATTTTTATCCTTTCTCCTGCCTCGTCCACTCCTCGGGTCACATGGGCCAGGCCCGGATTGTCTTCAAATCCCCATTTGTCTTGTTTTGGTGCCTGGATTTCCCTGCCTTTATGTCCTTTCTTAAGAGAGTCTCAGAGATTTTTTTTTCCCCTCACCGAGGAAAGTAGGGGGGGATCGGGCTTAATTAATTAGCGAGTGTAATCTTCAGATGCGTGGCACTGCAGGACGTGTGGAGCATTATTACTAATCATTATTATTGTTATTAGGATGTTAAGGGTTAGCGAGGGTTTAAACACCAGCTAATTGCAGCAAAGAGCTCCGACTTGGAGAAATTGGATCAGGGGGACCCAGGCTGCTTTTCACGCGCCGGGCTCGGGAGAAGAGACACTGCAAAGGCAGAGGATGAGCAAAGGAGCAGGGCTGCTGTCCCTGAAGGGCTGCAGGGACCAGGCTGTGCCGACCCAGCCCCAAGGGGTGCAGGGCTTTAATTTGGGGGGAGCTGCCACACGCCGGCTCAGCGACTCGAGGCGCTGCTCAAAGCACGTGCGTGAACGCAACCGCAAAATCAGATAGCGGGTGGTCAGGATTAGGGAACCGTTTTCCTTTGAGAGCGAGTTCAGTGTACGACACTTGCTTTGCTTTAATTTAGGGCCCGGAGTATTCCCCCCCGTGTATTTTTCCCCGGTGAGGCTGTGGTGCTGGGGCTTGGGCTGGGCAGGAAGTGGCCGGGCGCAATCCTGCTCGCTGCAGCATCTCCGCTCGTGCTCCAAACAAAATCGGGGATCCTTTGTCACCAGCACCAAAATAACACAGCAGCACCCCCCCCCCCCCCCCCCCCCCCCCCCCCCCCCCCCCAACCCCGACACGCACCGTCCCCTAAAGGCGCGTTCACAGCATCTGTATCTCGCTGCAGCAACAGCTGTTAAGGGGAGGAAGCAGCCCAAGTTAGCAACAGGATGCACCCTCAGATAACGTGATCGATATCAGAACGCAGCTTTTCAAGTGAATGCTGAGCCCCTCTGCTCAACTGGGTGTCTCGGGAGATCGGCCCCGATACCAGGTTTCTTTGACTCTGCCTTCACAACACCCCGAGTTCTCCCCTTGCAAGCCACTTACAGTAACTCGGTGACGTCCCTGTGGCTTGTGGTGGCGTAGGAGGAACAGGTTTCCGAGCATGGGACCGGAGGGAAAAGGAGAGCCAATGCCATGAGCGTGCTGGGAGCTGGCAGGACATCACGGGTGGCTTTGGGAACATCACACCGTGCCCAGACAGGTGGGCCCGGCTGGGTCAGAGACCTGCAGGCTGGTTGCTTTGATAACAGACCCCGCAGCACCAGTAAGGCCGCAGGCAGCACCAGGAGACAAACTGGAAGGCCCTGCAGAAGGGTTTTCCAGGCCAGGACCGGCCCAAACATGCACCAGCTCCACCAAAAGCCACAAACTCTCTGGAAAGGGCTGGGAGAACCTGTCTGATGGCCGCTCTGGCCCGGGGCCCGAGGCTGCCGTGTGCCAGCAGAGGATGCTGAGGACAGCAGTGGACGAGCAACCTGATGCGCAGCCACGAGGCAAGACAAAGAGGGCCCAGAGAACTGCCCCAGCCCCGTCAGCTTTGGCAGCACCCGCGCAGCCGCCTGCCAACCTCAGTAACACAAGAGAGCAGGGGAAAGCGGGCAGCAGGCCAGCTGGCAGGGGGCTGCGCGGCCATTCGCCCCTGCCCGCCCTGTCCAACAGCTCCACGCTGGGCACAAACCTCCGCCTGGTGGTCTGCAGGCTCCAGGCTGGGTGTGATGGGACTTCCACACCCTCCTGCAGAGCTGTGACCCCGCAGATCGCCACCCCAAGCGGTGCCATCGCCTTGCTGGGTGTCCCCGTGTGGTCCCAGAGCTGGGGAGCACCTTGGTGGCTTCCCACGCCAGCGGGCACCCACGTCCCTGCCAGCAGGCACCAGATGCTCAAACCTCGAGGGCTGTGGTACAAAAACAACGAGGACAGGCTGTCTTTCTGCCCTGCCCCGTCCCGCTTTCGGACCTGCGAGTGCAGCTGGCCGAAAGAAAAGCTCAGGGTGGATAAACCCTGGACGTGAGCACCCCGAGCTGCCAGCGAGGCTCCCAGGGGTGCCAACCCTGCCGTGACCACGCAGACACGGTGGCCCCGTGCGACGCAGGAGGCAGCACCAGGCGATGCTCCTCCGGCAGCACCGCAGCACCACATCCCTTGCAGCAGCCGCCCCGGCTCAGCCCCGGCCACCCCCTCGCCCTGGCCGGCTCTCCGAAGGGCCGAACCTGTTTTCATTACAGAGCTGGCACCGGGAAGGCCAAAAAAAAAAAAAAAAAAAAAAAAAGAACCAAACCCCCCTCATCTCTCTATCTGCAGCCATGCAAGGAATATTGTTCAGCGCCGCACAAAAGCATCCCTGAAAATAGAAGCGCCACGGCCAGGCCTGCCAGTGGCTGTGTGAGATAACGTCTACTTGCAAACAGTGTGCCTTTGTGCCGCTGTCACTGTCCCCATTGTTCAGGAGCCTATTGCCTCGGGGATATTGTTCCCTTCTTTTGTCTCAGCCCGGCTCCTTTTTGTTTGACTTTACTTACCATTTCATTCCTCTCCTTTGTGCCGGGGTTCGTTCTTTTGTCTCTCTCTCTCCCCCTTTTCTCTGTGTGATTTGTATTTAGCAATTGTTCCCGGCCCATTGGAAACACAATGTACTCGGGGCTCTTTTCTCTCCTCCTTTCATTACCTATTCAGGTGGGCTTGGCTGCCGGCAGGTAACCGGGAGGAGAGGGGGCTCGGCGGGCTCCACGCAGCCCAAGGCACCGGGGCTGCGGAGGAGGCTGGAGCCTGGCCGTGCTCTTGGGGAAAAGCAGGGTTTTTGGGGTCCCCCGGGGACCACCGGGTTGAGCCGTGCCCGTGACAAAGGAGAATGGGGCAAAAAGACAAATTGGCCCCAGGCAGACCGTGACCACTCTCCACTCTTAGCAGAGGGCTGTGGACATGGGGACCTCGCTCGCCCGCACGCTGGGCCCCCAGCACCAGGGCTGCTGCAGCCCCTTTCGGGGTGGGGATGTGCCCTTTGCTCCCAGACAGCCCCACGCAGCTTTGGGGGAGCACGGAGCAGCTTCAGGCCTGGCCCTGGCTCCCTTGGGGAGGTAGAGGAGGAGAGCAGAGGTGCCCAGGAGTGGCTCCGAGGTCCCCAAGGAGCCCTGCAGGACAGCAGGGACCCCTGCGCCCCATCTCCTCCGTCCCCTCCTGCCCCTTCCCCAGGCCCCCGCTCCCACACAGTATTTGGGGTGCTTGGGGCAGGGTTTTGGGGACAGGGTTGGGCACAGCCATGGTGGTTGTTTCTCCCCCAGGAGGAGGAGGCGAGGACGTATCAGGAAACCTTCAGAGACCAACAGGGGCTGACAAGTGGCCATCCCCGGAGACAACAAGGTCCCGTTGTTCTCCGGGGCTCGGACTGCGTGACCTAGCGGGACTTTTCCATCCCCAAAGCTGCTGAAGCCCCGAGGATCAAAGCCTGCTGGAAGCTGCTTCCTTCTCTCAGGCACAACCCACAAGGACCGGGAGGCTCTGGGACCCCCAGGACTCTCCCCACAAAGCAGGGACGGACGGGAGACGTGGGCGCAGGACGGGAAGGGGGGCGGCGGGTCCTCGGGGACGGCACAAGCCCCCGAGCCCAGCCGGCATCGGGGATGCGGGAGGAGGCGCAGGGGGCGTGCCTGGGAACCAGCGAGGCAGACTGGGGTCTATTGTTTCATTGTTACGGCTTCAAAGGACAATGGGGCATTGTTGTCTCTGGGGATCCCATTGTTTGCTTTCGCTGCAGATCCCAGCCGCGCAGTGGATGGAGGTTTCCCGAGGGCCAGGCAGGCTCCGTGTGTGGGACACTAAATAACGAGGCAGGCATGTTTCCTTCCCACCCCCTCCTCGCCACCCTTCCCCAAAAGGCACGGCACATTGCAGCATGCGTGTGCGCGCACAGGCCAGGGCACGGCACGGCACAGCACAGGCAGGGGCACCAGGACCACCCAGCCGAGCAGGGAGCAAAGAAAAACCAACCCTAGCATTTACAAGGGGAAGCGAGCCCCTCTCCGCTGTCACCAGGCTCCCCTAACGGAGCTGCCGAGGGGACCGGGGTGCCCCAGCTGCAGCCGCGCTGCATTCCCGCTGCCCTCCTGGGAACGTTTGCTGGGGGTCCCTCTGCACCCACGGGAGATGGGTGAGGGTGAGCAGTGCCTCCTCTCAGCCCGCAGCATCCCCAGAACACCAAAATCCCCCAGGGACGTTGAGCAAAGGGAGCTTTGCCGTCCCACCGCAAAGCCCGACGTCTCCATCGGTACCTTGGGGAAGGACGGCACAGCCCCGGCTCCTTCCCCTGCGGCACCCCAAGCCCAGGACCTATTTGCATAGCTCCCGCCTATGTAAAAATAAACGCGGGTGCCATGCAAAGCTGGGTAACCCATCCCGAGAGCCGAAGCTGAGCCTGGGGAGGGGGCTGGGGACACCCACCCTGCGGAAAATCGGCCAGGCTGCGATGGTTTCGCTGCTGCGCTCTGGCACCAGGCAGGGAGCAGGGCCCCCGCTCCCCAGGGGGCTGCAGCCCCTCCCGGGTAACCCCGAGGAGCTGGAAGAGCTGGTTCGTACGGCACGCCCCCGCTCCCCCCCTGCTCCCCCCCTTTGCTGGATGGCAGCCCTTGTGCCCGAGGGCTAAAAGGATGTGCGAGATCCGCGCTCAGACCAGCTGCCGCCGAGCATCTTTCCCCACTGCCCAAATGCACCTGGGTGCTGCCTGGGCTCCAGCACAGCCCCCTGCCACCCCCTTGCCCCTCCACGAAGGGGGACAAGCCCCACGGAGGGGCTTGGGGCACAGGACAGAGCAGGGCAGGCACTGGTGGCTGCTGGCTCAGCCCCGAGCTGCTGCGGGCTTCGAGGGCAGCTTCAGGCTGCGGTAATACCCCCGCCGACCACGCTCGGCTTCACAAGAGCAAAGAACGGGGTTTGGGGTTACCAAAGAAAGGGAAACAACCGCAGCTAACAAAGGTGTAAATTCAGCTTGGGTTGGGTCACTGATTTTGTCATCCTGAGAACTGCCCCTGCTGCTAATCAGCAGAGGAGGTGGACCTGGCCTCTCAACCACCTCCAAGTCCTGGGAAAAGCACCGAGGAAGTTGAGGATCAGTAAGAGCTGTTTGGGAAAAACAAGCAAGGCATGGAAGGAGACACTAGAGCTCAGCACTGACCCTCTGCCTGCCCCTAACCCGCTCCCCTGGGCCTCGCATCTCAGCTGTGCCAGCCCAGCTGCACCCCGCAGAGCCCGGACTCGCTGGGTGCTGACGGTGAGCGCCCCACGGGGACTGCACCCCACAGCCCTGGGGAGCGCTGCTGCTGCTTTGGCTGCTTCTGCTGCAAGCCCCTGGCTCCTCTGGGGACCCTCATCCCCCAAAACTGCCACCCCGGGGAGCTGCCGGTGACCGTCCCCAGCCCGGGTGCCCTGTGGACACTGCAGCAATCCCGTCCTGCACCGGGGGCTCGCTCGTGCTCTCGGCGAGTCTCGCTCACACAAACCCAGACGCGCACGCGGGCGCTCTCTCCCCCTCGAGTAGTGCCATTTCCTCTCAGATAAAGAGTTCCTGCCGCAGCCCCCCTTTCCCTCTCCCCCCAGACTCGTGCATGTCTCGCGCACCCCTTTCGGAGCCCACCTTGGGCTCCGATATTATCTCACTTCCTCAATATATTAGCTCTGCTGTTGATTTACGATAAAGGAATGGGCTCCAAAACACTGTACCTCGGGGAGGAGGCAGCGGTGCAGCAAGGCTCGCCGTGCCCCAGCTGAGAACAAAGCCTTTGAAGGGGCGGATGCTGGTACCCGCCGTGAGCCCGTCTCCACCAAAGCGCGGCTCCCGTTGGCGCTGCCCGTCCGTCCCCCCGACACCTGCACGTGGCAAGGCGGGGGGGCTCCGACAGGCTGGGGCTGCAGGGAGATGGGCGCTGGAGGGGCAGAGAGCGGCTCCGCAGGTGCAACTTGGGCACAGAGCACGGGCAGGCACGCTGGGGGGCACCCAGGGGTCTGGGGGAAAGGCTCAGGGCACGTCGGGTGCTCAAAGTGCCCCTCTGCTTCAGAGCATCCTACGTGCAAAAAAAAAACGCAGCTGAGTTCTGGCCGCTTTGTAATGGCAAAAGCCTCACCGGCGGGTCCTGGCCTACTTCTAGCTCAGGTTAAAAAGCACCACTCGAAGCAGCTCCTCAGCTCTGCCGCGAGCACGCACCCCCGACCCGAGCACGAGCGCAGGGAAGTGTCCCCGGAAAACTGATTGATTTAGGAAGCAGATTGCCAGGCAGCAGGAGAGCTGCAGAGACAGCAGGTCGGTGCGCAGCGTTGTTCCACTCAGCCGAGGACATCGCACCACTCCATCAGCCATCAGCCCCCCAGGGGACTATTAGATATTGCTCCTGTTTTGCAGACAAGAGACTGAAGAATAGCAGATAAGTGAAAAAAAAAAAAAAAAAAAAGCTGAAAAGCAGCAGCCAGCATCAGGGCAGGACAGGTGGGAAAGCGCTGCCCTGCTTTTGAAGTCCTTGCAACGAGGCAAGCCCTGCTGCAAAGCTGAACCCTTATGACTTCTTTGGTGGAGCAGAAAAAATCCAGAACGGGACCCAGGCACCCTTAGGGTGAGCAATAAACACTCGTGTGCGAGTAAAAGAAACTGCCCAAGCCCCACGGTAGCCGGAGGTTTCGTTTTACCATGCCCGTGCCCCAAATCCCGCAGGGAAACGCCACCCTGAGCAAGGCTGGGCAGGAAGATCTGCATCCCTGCTGCAGCCAAAGTGGCAGCGCTGCAGGAGAAGCCCCAAACTAACGTTATCTGCATTGACAAGGCGCTGAGGAAGGAGCAGAGCCCGAAGACAAGTGCAGGAAACTTGGGCTTCGATATTCCGGCTCCAGGCGCAGACCTCCTGCAGGAACGGGGCGAAGGAGCTGGCTGCAGCACCTTGAGCCGATCTCCTTCCAGGCTTGCGTGCGGGGGGGGAGCAGGGAGCGACGCCCCGGCAAGAAGCAGCATCAAGGGGCTGCAGCGAGGCAAAGTCCAGCTCCTCGCACGAAGGGGCCTGCTGGTATGCGAGGCAGCGGAGCAGGGGGGCGGGCGTTGCTGCTGCTAATGTGGCAGAGTCTCCCCGCTGAGGGCAGGCAAAATGCCCATGACTCATTTTTCCAAGAGATGTTACAAACAATAGTAATGATGCCCCTGGTGGGTATGAATGTGAAAAGGCACGATGGGGGGGCAGCCATGCTGGGCACCTTGTGTGTGGGCTGCCAACGGAGGGTACTGCCACGAACAAAACCTGCTGAAGCCAGTTTTTGGCATTGTGTACGATGAGAACCCTTGGACAAGGGCTTCGGGGGAAGAAGGGCAAAATGGCTGCACGGCAAACCCCTCTCCCCAGGCAGCGGCTCTGCTTTTGATGGACACTGGCCCTGACTTCAGCCAAGAGGAGCCCGTTTTTATTAGCCATAGAGAAAAACGGAGAAAAAGGTCCCAACTTATCCCATCCCCACGCAGAACCGGACCGAGAACAAGCAGGGAATTGAGGAAAGCGCCACAGCTCTGTGTGAGGCTGCTCTTCCCCAGCTCCTGCCTCCGTCCTCCACACAAGTTTTCCATATTCAGATGCTGCCCTAAGGGGACAGCTTCTAAGCCGTTTGAGTCCTTGACCTTCCACTGTTGTCGGTTTGATACTATTATTTTTAGGCACACAATCCTTAAAACATACCAGCACTTGAATTAAGTTCTCTGATAATGAGCACTAAGCACGAGGTGGCGAGGCTTTGGGAGAAGGAGGCTCTGGGGGATCAAAGCTAGTGGCAGAACGCAATGGGGGGAAGGTGATTTTCCCCTTGTGGAGCCCACACAGCCAGAAAACCCATCTCACCGTTCAGCTGTTTTACAACTTACCAGGCCTGAAAATACGGCAAACGCTGAAGGCAGCACAGGCTCAGCACGTGGCCGTGCAGGGCGCCCATTCCCACCCGTGCTCCTCCTGCCAACCCAGGCCTGAGGACTGAGCCCACCGCATCCACAAAAAAGCCTAAGATTCATGACCAAAAGTGCAGTAACACCTTTCAGGAGCGGGGAAAAGCACCCAGAAACACCTGCTGGTGCCTCCGCGAGCCCAGGCAGCTGGCTAGCTCAGTGGTGCAGGTTCAAGCACGTATAAAAATCACTCCCCGAACCATAGCATCCTACTGACGAACAAGAGGAACTGTCCCCCTCTGGAAAGCCGGGACCACTCTGCCTCCCTCCTCGGGGGCTGTTTCACAAGCACAGAGCCGCATCCCACGAAAGGACTGGGCTGGGCCAGGGCGAGGAATTCCCAAGTGCAACAGGGAAGAAACGCAGCCTTTTTTCCCAGAACCCCGAAGCCACAGGCAGAGAAAGCAGACACAAACACTTACTCAAAGCACCGTCCAGTGCTGCTGCTAAAGATGCTAACAGCTTTAAGAAAAAACTCAAAGCCAACGCTGCGCAGCCCCACCTGGACCTGGGAGGGCTGGCAGCTGGCTGCCACAGGCGAGGCAACGCTCTCGAACGGGAACGCCGCATGGCAGAGACGTCTCTGTCACGTACCTTGTGCCGTCATTAGCGCAGAAGCAGGGCTCGATTGCTCCCTTTTTAAGAAAGAACTAGCTCGATTTCTATGAGAGAGGCGTTGAGGGAGAGTGAGATGGTATCTAAACCTACCGTCAGCTTGATTTCTGCTTGTGACAGATGTCTGAGCGCTGGTGGTTTAAGAAAATTTTCACTGGTGACCTCCACCACGGGCACTTTGTGAGCACTGCTGCGTGGTCTTTCTGCCACACCACATCCCACTGCGACAACCCAGCACACAGGGGCACTCCTAAGAACGTCACCTCGAGGAATCTTCTTCAAAAGGAGCCTTTGCCCACCCCCGTGACCCACCCCGCTCCCCCTACCCCTGCGCTGGAGGGAAAGGAATTTGCACGCTACGGAAAAGTACAGCTTGCAAAAGCAAACACAACAGGCTTCAACCAGCAGAAAGCCAAGCAGCGGGGGCTTTCTAAACACAGAGCCCAACTGTACGCGTTCACTCTACCTTGCTCCTCCTCACCGCCTCCCGCTCAGTCCAAACCAGGACCTCCTGCTCCTCCTCATCCCCTGCGGGAGCAGGGCACCCCGGCTGGCGGGGCAGGATGCGGGCGCCCTGCGCGGCTGCCGCACCGCTTTGAGAGCGGCCCCACGCCAGGCAGGCGGCCCGGTTTGCTTTCTTCCAGGTTGTTTGGGAGCCAACAAAGCTGCTCGAAGGCTGGGGAACTCGGCGTTCCTGCGGAGCCCTGTGCCGCTCGGCTGGAGGGGCGGGGAGCCGGCCGAGCCCGCAGCACCCCCTTCTGTCTCAGGCCCTCTCGCGCAGCCAGCCCCGGTCAGCGCCGCACGAGGGGACGTTACCTCCTCGCCGCCTCCGGCCTGGAAACGCTCAGAAAGCTGCAAGGATTCGGGGTTAAAAAATAAATCAGCGAGCGCTTCGATGAGTCAGTCCCGTGGTTTTTTTTTTTTTTTTTCCTTTTTTTTTTTTTTTTTTTATGAGGACAGACAAGTGCTTCTTGGGAAGCCAGTCGGGCAAAGCCAGGATTGTTTTTGTGCCCCATCTGGGTGCCGGTAATGCCTAGAAGCTCTGTGCTGCGACCGCAACGCTCCCTTGCCAGGCGCTGCTCAAACAATGGGGCTGGATTTCCTCCTGGACATCCACACATGCTCGGACTCTCCTGCAGGCTTTCTGCAGTTTTTGTGGCTTCCTGCTAGGGAGCTTCTCATTTAGTTTTGTTGTTTTTTTTTTTTTTTTTTTCCCCTGCAGCTTCCCCACGCACATAATGACTGCCTATTTTGGTCCCTTATCAGGAGATGCTTCAGAGCTGATTAGCCTGGACTTCCTTCCTCCCATCATCAACCTACTCCAATATTGACGTTCATTCGCACTAATTTGATAATATCAGAGAGCAGAGGAGCTCTAGGAGGCATTACGGTGTCTCGAAGTGCACAATTTGGAGTTGGCAGCAGCACTACTGATAAGGACGAGCTCTTTCTCCTAATGTCCCACTCTTCCCAAAAAGCAGCCGCGTGCCAGCCACGCACAAAGCCCCGGAACAGACCCTTGTAGGCTCCGAGCCAACGTTATGTCATTGTCATGGGGCCTGGATAAACCGGACCCAAGCAACACGATGCAACAGCTCCTCTATTAAATAACCTCTTCCTAACCCCGTACCTGCATGGGATTTTCCACATACACTCGGAAAGAAAAAATTACTACCTTGGGGAGGGTCTGCAATTTTAGATAAAGGATCTCGAGGCCACGGTCTGCCTGTAACAGGAGATGCGGGCAGGTAAATTTTACAAGCGCTGCATCACAAATACCCTGCAACACCTCAACTACTGACTGGGACGGCCTCCTTCCTCGCCTCCTGAAAGCTCCAGCTGGCAAACCAAGGACAGAATGAAAGGCAGATGGGGAGGACCTCGTAAGATACGATTTTGTTCCCTACGTGCCCGCTGCTGCTGACACGGAATGCCTCCTGTTCCCAAACGACATCGGCACGTTACATCTTTACTACGTGCTGAAAGGAACTCAGCAACTTGAGCACAACTTGGAATTACCGATCCCGGCAGCACGCTGTACAGCTGAAGCTGCTTTAGTGTGCAATCAAGTGTGTCATGCTGCCCCTCAAAGCTTTCTTCCTGGGAACAGCTGCTGGGACACTCCTGACGTATTCCTTCTCGGAATGGCACAACTGCGCCGGGTAGGCCCCACAGCAAGGCTCGTAGTTCTGTCCTTCCCTTTCACGAAAGGATCTCCCACCTTGAATTGATTACTTTTCATGATGATGAGACACAAATTGAAGTTTTGAAAAACTGAATGCTGATGAACAGATTTCTAGCGCAGCCTGTGCATCAAAATTCATTTCTCTCCATTCAGGTAATCTTAGTTTCTGAGTTACAGTTACAGTCAAATTCTTTTTCCTTTTTATTTTTTTTTTTTTGTGATCAGAAAAACGAGGGGACTGGTTGTCCCAAGTCAGCCAGGGAACTTATCTTTGGTCGATGCACCAAGCAACTCAGCTCTCTTGGGGAAACTGAAATAGAACAGACAGATCTCCAAACGGATACAAAAAATAAATCAAATGATAAAAACCCAACCGACACGTCCGATACCCCAGCTTATTGAACAGCACCAGGGTTTAATCTCCAGGCTCCGTCCAAAGCAGCAAGAAGTGACTTGTGAAGATTTAATCCACACCAGCTGCCCGCTCTCACTCTCTGATCTGGAGGTGTTATTTGACAAGCATGCCTATCAGTGACACTTGTAAACGCTGCGTTACTGCGCCACAGCCCCAAATCCCTCACGGGCCCGCTAAGATACTTTTACTGATTGATCCACAATAAACACTCCCAAAAAGATTCTCAACAAGTTAAACCCTGGTTAGAAAGAATCTGAGGAACCTGTCACTGCGGCAACAAAGGGCTGCAATTGTGTGCAAAATCTCCAACAGCCTCCTTAGCACCCTGCTAGCTCAAGGACTGTGCGGGGCTTCCGTGCCCTGAACGAGTCCGCCCTGGCCACATAATGCAGATGTCATGCTCGAGAAAGTACAGATCGTTATCGAAACTTATCGGATCCACAGCAAAAAGAAAAGCCCCCAAAAAGAAACGCTTCTATATTTCTCCTCCTTCTCCATTCACAGAAGGAAGAGACTGAAAACAAGCAGATTTGTCTTTTCCATTTACAGTTAATGTGAAAAACGTTTATTTGTGAAATACATCGCGTATTGTTTCAAGCTACAAAAAACTCGCTCCCACAAAGGAAGGACTTTTTACCTCGGCATGCAACCCCAGTTACAAATAACTTCTACCCGCGGGCCGCGTTCCCCTGGCACTCAGTCACTCTGCAGCACGGCAGCCACCTTTGTGCTAAGGATGGCAAATTCTAGTTAGAAACGCTCTGTAGAAGAGTGATGTTGTCCCCTTTTAACATGATCCGACCTGCAGCACAAAGAAGGGAAAGAGGGGATTAGAGAGAGCCCAGAACCTGAGAATAATCTCGTGTTTTCAGAAGGTATTTCGTGTGGTTGAGCAGGGTTTTGCCCGTCACGCAGAGTCCTGCTCCTGCCAGCTGCCCCACACTCACAAGTCCCGCTGCAGCCACCGTCCCCGTTCCAGCAGCACGCTGTCCCTGCTGAAAACCCCAGCACTGGGCACACATCGTTGCTTCTGTCCACCAGCGGGTGGTAAAGAAACACTGCCGCTACCGCGGCTCCCTGCTTTGACTCAGAGATCACAGCAAGCGTGACAATCGCCCAGGGCCACTGGCTTCAGATGCAGCTGGAAGGAGCTGTGACCAGACTCCTCCAGCCAGGGCAGGCTGCCTGGCATTACACGTTTCAAAGACCAGAACTGGTCTCAGGCAGGGACAGATTCTTCTTCATTCAGCAAAATCACCAGCTCAAAAATCATCAGGGACAGAGATGTAGCCAGTAGTTGCTCACTGAACTTCATCAAGGCTCGCCACACCTTTGGTACCTCTCAGTGCTGCTACCTAGAAGGCTCACCCGGGCAGGTTTCAGACCGCGCGTCACTCGGGTTGCACAGACGCACGACATACCCAGCTGTTTCCTTGATTTTGTCTTGGAGTGAATCTCCTCTGCGTCGTCCAGCACCAAATTCATGTACTCGTCAAAGCCCTAGAAATCAGCAACGATGCCAATTAGCTCAGCAACAACACAAACCATCATCAGCTTTGCTGACCCAGGCTGGACAATGAAGACTATTTGTTGGAGAAGTACGATTTTTTTTCCCCTTGTGCTAGTTTTTCTTGACGAGAAAAAATAGGATTGTGAAGGAGGGAAAACAAACTAACGACGTAACGCGGGCTCGTGCTGATACTCACGATGATGCAGCCTTCTATCCGCATGTTCACTTGCTCGTAAAGCCACACCTGGATCCTCGACCTCTGCAGAATGAAGGAGGAGAGTAAATTGGAACACAAACACCGCGAGCAGTTTTGTTCTCTCTCATGTGTTCAGAAATACCCGCAACCACAGCCGCTATAGCTCCCAAACACTCCAAGGAGCAACTCTCAGGGGCAGGTTCAATTAACAGTCGGACATTTTAGAGCGTTATATGATTGGGTGAATGCTACGCGTTTGCTGAAGAACACGTTTCCAGTCACAAGGGAACACTCCTGCACGCCCGGCTGCACGATCCCACTCCCCTTAACACGAGGGGGAAACGCCGGGCTGCGCAGCAGCTCCTTGGACCCAGCAGCACGCCGCACAGCTCTCCGTTCCCCACAAACCTGCCCCGAGCAACGGGTGGGAGCCGAAAACTCAGCGAGGGGGATCCCCGGACCCTCCCCGCCCCCCCCACCCCCCCCAAATCCCCATCCCCATCCCCTCCCCGTGGTACTCACGTTCTGCAGGTAGCGGAAGATGAGGTTCTGGGGCGCTGCGTTAAGGGATCAGCACGGGGACAAGAGCTCCAGGCCCGGGACAAGGCCTCAAACCCTGGAAGGAGGCCCCAGGGCCCCGGGACAAGGCCTCAAGGCCCGGGCCGAGACCCCCGAGGCCCGGGCCGCCCCCCACCCGCTCCCCCGTCGCCCCCCGGCCGCAGGAAGGATACGATGGGCTGCACCATCACCTTCTGCACCTTCTGGCCCTGCCCGCGGTACGCCATGGCTGCCGCCGCCTCGCTGCTCCCGCCGCCCCTGCTCTGCCGCCGCCGGAAGCCGCTGAGGCCGGGCGGGAGCGCGCAAGGGACGCTGGGATGCTGGAGGACCGCGGGGGGCCGCTCTAGCAGGCCGGGAGGACCGCGTCTCTATGGTCGCAGGCAGGTGTCCCTGCGCCAGCTTTATTGGCGAGCAGCGAGGCTGGGGGGGGGGGGGGCAGCCAGCCTTAAATAAAATACAAATATAAAAAAGGAAGGATAAAATATGTACAGGAGCAAGGGCACACGCGAAAGCCCAGCGCCGCGGGCAGAGGCAGCGAAGGTCGACGGCAGACCAGTGCTCGGTTTGAACACGGAGAGGGAAAGCGAGGGGAAGGTGGCCGAAGCCGGCCGCAGTCTCTGAGCTCTCCTCCTCCTGAATTGTTTCCTCTCAAAGCCATTTCTGTCTGCGTGCGGGCACCCGGAGCCGGCAGAAGTCCCCGTGAAGTCCTTCGGCAGGACGGAGGGCTGCGTGGGCTCCAGCAGCAGTTTCTTCCGCAGAGGTTTTCCCAGAGTCGCTTCAAAGCTTCCCCCGCGGAGCTGGGGCATCACAGGGGGGCGTCAAAGCGCGCACACACACACACACACAGGCGTTGTTGTCCAAACAGAAAGTATTTACAACAAATTCGACAAGCGGTTTTCCTCTGCCAGCAGCAAATGCCTGAGGGCCCCTACAGCTTCACAAACCATAGCACGAAGAGCCTCAAGTTCCTCTAAAATTTCAGAAAATCATTCAAAATAGATCTGCTAGGGGAAAACGATCACTGGTGGCAGGGTACACAATACACCCGAGTCTCAGCTATCCTCCGCAGGGTCAGTGCCCACGCCCAAGTGCGACGCTGATGGCACCCGAACATTTGCTGGAGCAGGCAGCAGAGCCAGCAGCTCAGGGGAGCAATTTTAAAAACCACGAGGCACTTAAACCAACCCTTAATTGACCCAGTTACCGCAGAAGAGTCCCGACTACTCGCCCCGGAGTCCTACTCTCACCAGCCAAAAGCACCAACCAAAGCTTGGGGGAACTTTGGTACAGCACAAGAGAAGGGAGTGGGGGTAGCGGAGCCGTATCGCAGAGCTGCTGCTTTTCACCCCATTTTATCATCCCTGATCATTGAAAGTAAGGCTGGGTGGGCTGACCCCCCCCCCCCACTCCTGGCAGCATGTTTGGTCCACAACGCTAGAATAATTATTCTGCTCCCTCCCGCCCCTACAGCTTCATCACCTGAAAAGATTACAGTCAAAACGATGGCATACACAAATAAAAGCCAAGAGTTGACGCAGTAACTCCGGGATTTGGGTATCGACTGTCCGAGAAATCAGAACGCCGAAGCTTCACAATGTGCCCAACATCGAGTTGTGCCAAGGGGGGAGGAAGGAAGAAGCTTTACGTTTAAGCCTTCAGAGCACGGCTCCGTCACTACGTCAATTCACAGCCACCACAGCGTGCCGATGGACATCTTTCTGTGCCGAAAGAAACAAGTGCTTTGTCCTCTTGATATCCAAGGTAGCCACCTATAGTTACAGAACGGATGCACAAGACCTTAACTCTGACCAGCAGGGAAACTTAGGACAACTGAGTGCAGCTCCTGCCAATTTCTACCAGTTCAAACTGTGCTTTAAGTCTCATTGCAAAGCCTCAGTTAGAAAAAGGATCACCTCGGGGCATCCAACAAGAAGAAGAGTTTTAATTTTTTTTTTTTTAAATATACCATAGGACTCTGCAGTTCAATCGTCAATCATCTTGGAAAGTTCAAGGAGGAGGTCATCCTCATCCTTCCCTGGGTCCAAGTCGAGTTCGGCTTCCAGTCTGCCGCCTGAGATTTCCCAAAGGAGCATCTCAAAATCCTCATCTACAGATAAGGGCGCGTTGCCTGTGGAACTCAGCCGGCGTGTCCTTGCTTCTTCTAGCTGGGAAGAAGCTGAAGTCGAGCTTGAGAACTCCCTCGGCTCCGCAGATTCTGCCTGGCTTCCAAGATGTGCTTCAGGTCTTGGGAGAGCAAGGAAGAGAACAATCAGTATAAGAACAAGCAGTATAGGCCGTTTCTTAACAGGAAATCCCTTTTCTGCAAACCGGCTCTTAAAACCGTAGCCAACCCCTCCTGCACTTCAATCTCACACAGGGATTGTTCTTCAATTCACCCAGGGCTACATGTAGAGCCCAATATATTAGCAGGTACATTTCTCAGTTTGGGGGTTTATCTGTGAAGCCAGAGCACCTGGAGTCTAGCAAAGATGGTTCAATTTTTGTAGCAAGAGGCACTTTGCCACCTTTATTAATTTTCCTGTAAAAATGTTAAGAAGTCTCCATCTGCAAATCTCTGTTTCCTAAGTCAGTCATTTTTCCCATGGCACACTCAGCAGAGTTTGCTCCCCAGTACAGGAAGCTGATCTGCATCCGTCACTTCCCTCTGCTCTCCCTGCAGTCTTGTCACCTCGTAGGTTTGTTCAGGTGGCATTCTTGAGGACCAAAAGGCAGAGGACACTACCCATCATTTATCACCTCACAAGAAGTAGCAGAACTTCACCTCATCCTCATTTAGGTATTCAGACAGACCAAGAAGTCACTGGAAAGCTGTACCGACTTGCAGCATTTACAGAAAGTAAGTCTAATTAAGCATTGCTGCTAGCTGCTAGAAAGTGATTTCACGGGACTTATTCCTCTGATGGATTTGGGCTTTAATTATCTCAGAACCCTCATTTTTTCCCCTCACGTGACAGAACTTAGGTTTCACTGGGGACATACAGCGATTAAGAAAAAGAACAAGTTGTGGTCATCACCTGTTTCGGGGATTTTCTTCAAGTCTGGTGGCTGGGACGTGCTCCAGCACGGCTGGAACAGCCTAGAAAGCAGCAAAACAGTATTTATGACCCATGGGTAAAAGATTCCTTAATAGCTTTTTTCTCCACGCTGCTTCTCCTCTGGCATTGCGGAGCCTTAGCCAAAATACCAAACCAAGGTGCTCCTGAAGAAAGTTAACATTCACTTGGAGGTTACTAACGGTCTTGTGTCTTTTAAGAACACAGCGTTAATGGACAAAATCCTCCACACCAGAGAAATCACAGAATCACAGAGTGCTAAGTAAATAGTGCCATTAATCTAATAAATATGGAAGGGTACTACAAGAATTCTGTAGGCAGCTACTGGATTTCAAAGGAAACAGAAGGCCTGCAGAACATTGGAGTTTGCCATCTTTTCTCCTAGAGGAGGGTATAAATTTTACAAGGGATCCATTTCTGCATTAGCCCCTGTCCTTACCATAGCTGCTTTTTTGGCTGGAGGTCCCATGGTGTCAGCATCAAAGGCAGTCCGGGGTTTCACGGCTGCTACAGCAGAGGGAAAACTCCCAGGTGCCTTACGTTTCAGTGCCTTCTTCTTGGGGGAAGCGACTTTCCCATCCCAAGGCTTCGCAAACATGTTAAAGTTGGCTAGAGTAAAAGGAAGAGAGAACTGATACAGTCTTGCTCTACCTCATGAAAAATCCAGGTTCTCTTACTCATTTCCACAGCCCTTCTACATAGCTAACTATTTGGCCAGCAGAATTACACTGCCATTGCCTGGATTCTCAGCAATATTTTCCACACAGTAAACTCTGCCTACCAACAATCCATACAAAGGAACAAAGAAACTGAATAGCTACAGTAAATAATAATCCAGGACGAGGGAAACTCAGACACAGAGCGATCCTAAGTGCAAGCAATACTCTAAGGCATTGTATGAAGTCTAGTAAGATTCACAAATATTGACAGCTTTTGTATTTAAAGTCTTGCTCCCTCTAGGAAAGGAAAAAGCAGCAATTATAGTAAGACAAGAGAGTGCACGCAATTGTTGTACCGGCTTCCTCTCCCCTGCAGTGATGTCCCACCAAATGTATTAAGTTGTTCTACAAAGTCCAGATTCGTAGTATCATATTCTAGTCTCCCATTCCTGACCTAACATCTGGCTGGCAGGAGAAGAAATGAACTAAGAAAATACACACTTTGCTTTGTAGCATTAAGAGGTGAAAGGCACCCAGCCAGAGTTACAACAGGAGAATTGTCATCTTCTGCCTGTATTTCAGAAGACAACCTAAGTAACTCTAACCTTCAACACTTACTTTTAGCTTCCTGTTCCTGAAATTGAGCTGCCTCTTTCCCTAGTGGTACAGTAGCAAAGAAGCCAGCAGTAGATGGGACGGCAGCTGCCTCCTTCCGAAGCTTCTCTTGTTGTTCTCTCAGTTGCCACTTCTCCCACAGTCTCTCGTCAATGCTCTTCACTTGAAATTTAGTACGAGTTGCACTCTGCTGAGTGGGCTAGAAGGAAAGAAAAGTAGTGCATGAATAGGACAAAAAAATCTGTGGAGATTTCGTTAAGAAAATCTGATCAGCAATCCCTCCAAAATGGTCTCGATGTGGAACAGCATATTAATATCGTTCAGGTTACTGTCATTTTTTTCCATAAAATTTTACCTGTGACAAGACCCATGCTTTACTATGGAAACAGTTTCACATATCTGCAATTTCCAATATGGCAAGCTTCTTTAAACAGCTAGGGTGTTTTGCTGTACATCTATTACATGCCTTTTAAGCAGCAGAAAGTCATACAAGTTCCCCTATACAGTATCCACTGACAGATTGATTTCCTTGAACACAAAACTCTGGCCTTCTCTATTAAATCACTTCCCTCAGGATTTTTACAATATCCTTCCTGTCTGACAGATTAAGTCGGGAAGAACAAAAAATTCCCTCCACATTAACTGTGTAGATTTCAACTGGTGCTAATGGGGTTTCTTATTCGTCGTGGCATAAACAGACCGATTCAAAGTTTGAGGATTACAATGTTGTCCGGCAATGCTATTGGCGTTAGGATTTAGACTGCACTGCAGCTCCTACCAGACGCTGAAAGGTAAGAACGCACTCAAGAGGGTGGCACACGGTGAGTAACAAAACTTGTCAGAATTTATCAGAAATTATATGAATGTATGCGTGTCTTCACAAAGGACTCACCTGTACATCAGTTACAGAGTAAATTTTAGGAAAAGGCCGGTTCAATTCCACTGTCTTCCTTTCTTCTTTTTCAGGTGCTTTAAAACAACCCAAAAAAAAATTTTTGTCAACGGCAGAAATAAAGAAAGCTGGGTCCTTGTTTTCTTTGTGTGTTTATTTCCTCGTGACCCATGAGACAGAGAGAAAGGCTACAAGGTGCAATCCATGCAGCCTTTAAGCCCTCCTTATCTCCCTCACACAATCTCATTTTACAAAGTTGATATAATCTTAACAACGAGGCCTTTGATCCTCTGTCATTTTGGACAGAAACTGGCCCCCCACATTAAGACGTTGAGGCACGCTTTACAAACACATACACGTGTCAAGTTAAGCAACACATGCCAAAGAGGAAGGTGAACTTGAACTCAACACAGGGAGGACTCCATACCATAAACAGATGGCAGAAAAAAACAGAATACCAAAATTAGACTAAAAAGCCCCTCCATGAGTTAATTTTCTAGTGGGAAATACAGAACACCACCACGTAATTAATGAAAACAGACACGGTTGCATATTCTGGCCCTTCCTTGCCTTTGAGCTTTGTAGCCTTAAACTCTTTTATCCTCTGCATTGAAGGAAAAAGCAAAGCAGATCCTGAGCAAACGGAACTTGCTCAATATGGGAAGCACCTCACCGGGGCAGGTATTAAAGCATCTGATTACCTGTTAGCTTTGTGTTCCGTAACGATTTCTGCCCTGCTGGGGCAGGTCCAGCTTGTGCTGGGGGAGCTGGCACATTTCCTCCACTCTGCTGCATCCGCAGAGCTTTCTCGCGCTTTATTTCTTCCAAGGTTTTAACACGCACTTCTCCTTCTGCCTTGACTTTACCTGCCGGCTCCTTCGACTGCACTTTGCTGGGCCCGGACAGAGTGAGCACACACTGCTTCTTGGGCTCACCCTGAATTTTTATCTTGGTATGGAATTCTCCTGCTTTTTTCTTCTCTTCTACCAAGCGATTATTCTTTTTTTCAGCCAAGGCTTCAGAGAAAGTTTTGATGCGACCTGCAGGAGCGGGTCTTGCCCCTGCGCTGGGATCTTCGGTTTTACCATGCCATTCAGCCTGGGCTTTGGCTTGAGTTTCTCGTCTCTGAAGAGCTCTCTCACTACGGATTTCCTCTAGTGTTTTCACATGGATCTCTCCCTTTGGCTTAGCAGCCTTCCCTGTCATCATCAAGAAATGAGAAGCACCAACATTTAAAGAGAGTCCAACAATATTTTAAGTCTCCAGAATTTGTCACAGCACTAAGGAAAACTAATCCTGAGCGTTCCCAATAACGCATCTTAGGACAATAGCCTAACAGTCTCCCCCTCCTCTGAGCCACTTGTTGTATTTTGAAGACCAGCCCTATCCAGAAAGAGTTGCTACACAGAAATGCTAGTTTACTTTATTACTTTTTCAGACTGCATTTCAAATTCCTGCTCCTGGCAGTGGTTCTATTCTAATTGTATATTGTTCACAGAAGCAGCTTAAAACCTTGACAAGGCACAAGTGGAAAACAAACACACACCCAGAGCCAGATTTCTGATAGTGGCTGTCAGAAGAGCTTCAGCACTCAAGCAAGAGGAATCAGGTCTTTGTTTCCATTTCAATTAATTTTTAGGGTTGTATGAAAACTGTCTAAGTTCACAGAAAGGAAGAAGGAGAAAGTATATTTAATATCTAGTTGTTACCTTTCGCAGTACTAGTCTGTTGAAAAGGTAATCCTAGTCTCTCTTTCACAGACTTGGGAACTTGAACTGCAAAAGAGGAAAAGAACAAATTAGGGAGGCTGCATAAACGTCAACTTTGTGTTCACATTTGAAAACAAGACAGGAAAGGTAACTTTGAATCCCAGTGATTAAGACCTCAGCCACCATGCAAAAAGAAACGTCACAGGAAAAGGACAAACAGAAAGCCTAAATACAAAACCCGTGAATCAAATCCAGATGCCTGTTTAGGAGCTGTACCTCTCTTCGGGGCTTTGTCAGCATTTCCCGGAACCTCCACCTTCTTCCCCAGCCTTTCAGCAAGGCTGCGCTTCACTGGAAGGGCGCTTACATCAGCTTCTGACAGAGAAAACAAGGAATATTTTAAGAACATTTCTTTGCAGGAAGATTTGAGAACAGTCAACCACAAGCTTCTATTTTTCAAGCATATTTTCATAAAATTGCCTTTCAGCTGCTAAACTTTTTTTTGCCATTTCTGCAGTCAACACAGATCTCCACTGCAATGCATTTTCCTTTCATACGTCAAAAATACTCTTTAATGCAGTCATATATAGAAGGCGGCACCTAAATAACAGCTCATAAAAAGTTCTTACCCACGGAGGCTTTCCGTTTTCCCTGTTTCTCAGCGAGATCTAGTCGAATCACAGGTTCCTCCCCTAAAACAAAAGTAAAATTTTTCTATTTCATAGAAACCAGTAGCCAATAGAAATATTATACTGTTAGCCCATGTCCAAAAAACCCAGTAAGACACTGTTTTGACAGCTAAACCACACAAACTCATATTTCAACTATAATTAACTTAGAAAAAGTATTAATAGTCTCAGTGTTTGCTTCAAATTCCAGCTGAGATAGTAGAGAATGAATCTGAGTCTGCTTGACAGCTACACTTTGTGCAGAACAAAGCTGCATAAGCAAGCAGAATATTATTAGGTACAAATGCTGAGAAATATTCCTTTCTAAGGTGAATGTCTATGAGTAAAAGTACTTCTTCACTTCTTTCCCTTTAAAAGGAATTTGCACAACTCTAAACAATAGCATTTATACACAGACTCCTATCGCACTCCTGTCCACACCTGCCACTGTCAGCCTCTTTAAAGCTTCAGAAATTGCTTCTTACATAGCCCTGTCTTCTAGAGCTCTTCTCGTTACTCTCCTGTTTTTCAGTTATCCCCCTCTTTGCATACTGACATTTTTTTCTTTCTCCTGCTACTGCACTTAACCTGAGCACCAAATCTTACCAGTACAACCAGGGACTTTCAGCATAAAAGCATGTTTTGAACAGAAGGCGGCAGCACCAGCAGGCTAACATGGGGGAATTGTCTTAATTACTGCTTAACCTTCCAGTTTAGGAGTAATGAAATCAAAACAAAAGCATTAATTATTACCTTCCTCTGTAGACAGCGTCACAGTTCTCACCACTGTCCGGACATTTTCCTTTTCCGGAGCAGGAAGAATCATAGAATCGACGGGAGGAAGAGAAGATCTTGAAGGACCTTCTGTTCAGAGCAAGCAAACAGAAGGAAGTTTACCAAACATAAAAAACTATCACAAAGAACAAAAAACTTTAATTATTCATTACTGTCAAACATACAGTGACCAGAGCATGTAAATAAGAGAGGTGACTAATTTGCCTCTGGGTGCCCTTGGAACTCCCATCTAGAATACCAGCTGGCTGAGAATCAGGTTGCTCGATGCCCCCAGCTAAAAATGGAAGTCTCTCCCTCAAGCAGCTCCCAGCCACCATCACCTGCCATTCTGAAGCCAATAAAATTTCACTGCTTTGGCAAATAGTTGTATTCACCAAAGCATAGCCAGCTACCCGGTATTACTGGAAGAATTTTTTTTTAAAAAAGAACATCAAACAGGATAAGAAAGTAGGGAATATTAACTCACCACCGTGTCTCTTAGTTTTTTCCTTCATTTTCTGAGATTTGATTTCTTCAAGTGTTTTTATTCCAAAATTCAGACCGTCCTCTGAAAACAGAAAACAGTTGATGAGACTAAGGCTTAGAGGCGCTCACTGAGGACCACAGATCCTCAGGCTTCTTAGTGCTCAGGAACTTTCAGAAGTATTTAGAACAAACCCTGTCAACACTCCTCACAAGTGGAAGAACCATAGAATCAATGGCATTTTGCCCCTCCTTTCACCCTTCAGGGTAAAAATTGTAGTTTTAATTTTAATCCATTTACATGATATTAGATCCCTCTAGCGTTAGAGATGGCTTTCAACAGTGGTTGCAAGGCTGCACGTGCAGCCATTTCAACTCCATGCTGTGGCCCTGTTTTGTTCTCCAAAAGTAAAGAAAAGGAGTTCACCTTTCTGACCCAATGGGTACATGATGGTATTAGGTAGAAATGAGATCAGGGAAATAACCGAGTCCATCCAGCACCCCTACATTCTGTTGTGTTTTTACGCCACACTGCTTTCAAGTTAATTGTCAAGTTCTCCTTCCGATTTATCCTACTACAGGCGCCGGAATACCTTGTTTAGCAGTAGTAGCACTGGCTTTCCGAGTGGAAATCATCCGTAATCCATTTTGGCCTTCCTCAGCTGGTTGCTGGACGGGAGTTTTAGTTTCTTCTCCTTCCTCAGAAAGCTGGTCTGAAGGGGAAAAATCTATTCAGTTATGCATAGGCCAGATTGTTCATGATTATGTAGCTCATGCAATGACACTTCAGTCCATGGTTCATATAAAAAAAGCTTTTTCTTTTTTTTTTTAATACAGCTACACTGACCTGATGAACTCGTAAGCAGACTACCCTAGGACAAAACATCTAGGACTCTAGATTCTCTCTGCAGCTTTAACTACTACACAACATATTACTCTTCAGAGAGACAGAAAAAAACGGAATTTCCTTCCTAGTTTCACACAGAGCTTTACACAACAGACCAGCTAAAGCCAAGAGCGGTTCTAAGCTTTCCTCCAACATTTCAGGTTCTGTCCACTGACTGCCAGACAAAGCCACCAGTGACCTGACCAGACTGCCTGCCCTATCGCTAGTCAGACCTCAGCTCATCTGTGATTTACACAATCATTTACAGCACAAATTCCTTCCAAGAACCAAACATGCTCACCGTCATCATCTTCATCATCATCTGCAGCATTGATTACAACTGGAGGGTGTGTAGGGCTTGGGACATTTTCAGAGTTTTCCACTTTCATCACCCCCCTTAGCTGTGGAGAGGGATTGGACTGGACAGAAAGTTTGTTTTGCTGCAGTGACATCTGAGCCACTTTCAAATCATCGTCCGCGGACTCAGGCGGACTTGGCAGCGTAGCTAGAGGAAGAGGAGGAGCATCAGTAATATGGCAGTTTAAAACTTTGACCACAATGCACGAAGATGGTAGGTAAGGCAGATAACCCGCACAGACAATGAATTCAGCATCTCCTTTTGCCCATCCCGTCACTGCTTACACCGTGAACAATGACTTCCCTTCAAACAACAACACATCTCCCTACCACCCAGCAGAAGATGAAACAGCAGAAAGCAAACTGCAAGGCAAATATCACACAAAGCAGAGAGAAGCTGAGCATGAAAGCAGAAAACAAATACCAGCGGTACACCAGCAGGACACTCGCTTTAGCTGACCACCTAGGACTGCACACCTTTTCCTGCACTCACAGATGAACGGTTACCTGATGTCTCCTACAGGATTGGCACCCACCAAGTAATATTCAAAATTAATTCTTCAATACTTAAAGAAAAAGGACCTAAACTCACTCTTGCTTGGCGGTAAGAAGACTCCATCGATGTAACGTCCCTTGGTGTGATGAAAAGCACAGTTGGCTTTCTGACAGCCTACTGGCTGGTTCTCCCAGTAGCACGGAATCTCACTGCGCTTTTTCTGAAGACACAAAGAAAGACAAGCTCGCGATAACATGCACTTAAGGTTTGCAAAGAGATGCACAGTTCCAGATCATGACGGCGATAGGACTGTCACAATACAGTGCTGAAACATCATTCCAAAGGTCAGTTTATCACTTAAGCAGAGTATTTCCGGGCATATTCACAAAGTTTGCATAAGCTGTAACCACTAAGCACGTTTAGCTTTGTCATCATTCAGTTTGAGAAGACAGGCACTCTCAGACAGCAGTTTAGGGTGGGTTAAACTAATACACCTAGGCTTATACTAGGATTATTCAGAGGAAGAAAGAACATCTTAAATTGCCTAGGTTAACTCTATCTAGAACTACACTTCTTGGAGACTTCGTTCTTCTGCACCTTTAACTTGCCCCACTGCTTCCTACCCCAGGCAGCTACAACAGCATTATCTGAAGGACTGCGGGACACAAGAGACCTGATAGATCATTCTCAAGCCTGCTCTCAGGAGGCTAGTACAGCCTGTTTATTACCTCCCTGCTCCAGCAGGTTTTAGCAGGCTATTTAGCAGTTATTTTGCATCTGTTGAGATAATACTGTCGGCATCTAATAAAAGAAAATCTTGCTAAGACATACCTAAGGCATTGATTTTATTCCCCTCTCCTTCCTCCCACCCCCTCTCCTGGTAACAGAAACCAGTGTAATTTCAAAGCAAATGAATCTATCCTGCAAAAGCACAAGCAGCACACCTACGGCACTGAAAAATGCTTTTGTTGATTTATTTTGAGAACACATCTTTAGGCACTCACATCAATTTCCATGTGTCTGAATCGGCAGACATTCCTGAAACAACGACCCTCCTGCCACAGCTTGCAGACCGTCTCGTTCCCCAGAGCAGCTTCGCAGTGGCGGAAGGAACAGTTGTCTCCCTGTAACCAAAAGGAAACCAACAAGGAAATATAGTACAGCCTCAAAAACATCCATGCTACTGCCTCAGGTTGCTACCATTGAATTCAGAATCTATCTGGTTATCAAGTTAACCAAAGACCAGTGTGCCTCCTCCTCCTACTCTACCCCTTCCTGAAAAAAAATGGAAAAAAAAAAGAAAAGCAAAGCAAAATAAACCCAGCCATACCTGGTACAGGTAGAATAGAAATAGAAGTAGCAATCGTCTCCTTGTTTAGACATGCCGACAAGTTCTGAAAACAAGCTCGGGTTCTCTCCACAGGGACTTCCTCTGCTCTTGGAGAGAGCTGTCTTCACCCTTGCTTGGGCTGAAAGTCTTCTACTGGCTTGTGATCAGTGAAATCTTCTTTTTAAAAGTAACCCTAAAGAAAGTACCAACAAGTGAAAAATAATGAGGAACAAGCATTTTTCCAGCTTTCTTCTGTTAATCAAATTAGTCTCTTGAGGAGAGCAATGCCTTGAAATCAGCTGTTACATGAACTAACACACTATTAAATTAAAGATCTGTAAAGCTGCCAGGAGCTTTGTCAGCAGGTGTTCTCTTCCATGTCCTCAATACTATGACTTGGAGCACACCTGGAAGCCTGAAATGGAGTCACTTCTTAAAAAACCACGTTATCATACATTCAAGTCAATGATCAACTATGGCTAATAATAACTTCTCCAGAACGCAGTATGACGCATTAAATAGCATGTTCCAGTCACTGTGGGTCTTCGAGTTCACCTACCTGGACAACCTCAGCAAAGTTATCGATCTTCAAAGACTTCCAGTTAACTTCTCCTGTAGGCCGAACCAACACTGAATCCGTGAATTAATAATAAAGGGGTAGGAAGAATTTTCCTCCTCACTTTGCCAAGGGAACCTCTCATCCACAATTCAAACGTAGGATGTGCTTTTAAACAGCTTATAACTAATGGAGGAAGCAAGTCCATTTGAATACTCTCTCAGACTGGAGACAGCCAGGGTTAGTTAGCTCTTCAAAAAATAAAAACCAAAAAAAAAACACAAAACAAAACAAAAACAAAAAAACCCAGTGCATTTAGAGATGAACTTGTGATTCAAAGTGGCTGCAAAAATGAGGATCCATCTTCCACAGCCGGACAATTTAACTTTTTTTTTTTTTTTTAATTTAAAATTCAGTATGTTCCAATCTCTGGTCTTCAAGATTTCTTCACCTATTAAGAAAACACAAAAACCTTTCCCCGTCTTTATTACCTGTACAGCAAAAAACACACCAGTGCATATAAATACACAAATGTGCATACGCATACACACATATGTGTTTATACACACACGAGGAGCGAGTGATAGAAAGTTAGCGAGAGCGACAGTGGAAATCAGAATTTTTGCCTTTTTGACACAGAGAGCGCGTAAAAACTCTCTCATTTTGAGGAACTAGAAAAAAATGGAGGCTCTACAAAATATTTTGATGAGTATGCCTTCGAGGCCAATGCTTTATAACATGAGGGATCTGGGGGCCAGCACACAAATATGCATACATATGTACATGCATACAGGATAAACATATCTATACACACAAGCGTGCACAGTATATGTTGTATGATATCCGTATCGAGAACGACTCGTAGCCCTGATCAGACACGTAGAGTTGCAATCAATTAACAGCAGGAAGACAGCAGATCAAGGAGACAGCAAGCTTTGAGAGGCAGGGGAATGCTCACTTTGCCAGTGGCATGGCTGCATGATACCAAGAACTTTGAATTAGTTTGATGTTTTGGAAGCAATTTGTTTTCTTTCTGCGCTGTAGCAAAGACCACAGGTTTGCCATCACGTGCTGTTCCCTAATCCATATATCCATCATCATCCATTGCTGCAAGATCATGAAAGGTTAGAAACGATGACTTAGGTCCAATTTAACAGCCAATGATTTTTCAATGACCAGAGCTGCAACAGATTTTATTTAGCCACAAGCAGTTTTTTTTTTTTCCTGATGCGAAGTCAGATATTTTGATTATTGTTTTTAAGACACTAAGTGTCATAAAACCTGCAACCAGACCAGATAAAGTTCAAATTAGAGTGATTCTGAATCCTTTCATTAAAAGGCTGCACATTTCTGTGCAAATTATTTCTGACTCTTCTGGACAAAAGTGGATGAAATAGTTCTTACAAATTAATAATAAAAGGTTGGAACCTTTTACTCACACAAACACTAGTGAATTGTCCAGGAAATATTTTTTTGGCAGGGAATTTTCCCAAATCTAAAATAAAGAGAGGAAAAGTTGGGTTCTCATATTAGTTATTGGTTTTGACTGCTTGAAAAAGGGAATAAAAACAGTAGTTAAGTGCAAGGTTTCCTTCTCGTCTTTAGTATTGATAGGAATCGTCACTTCTGACCTTTAGCACCTTCAGAAACACGCTCAGTGCCATGCAGGTTCCTCTGCATCTACTTCTAAAAATTACTGGTGCTCCTTAGCACGGAAGCCTGACTCGAAACATTTTCCAGATTTAGCTCTTTCGAATGCCCAAGGAGCTCACCATTTTGCTTGTTGCCTTCCACTTTCCTGAACAGACCCAGAACGCTGTTCAGGATATGAATGGATCTGGTCTAAGGAATGGGAAGAAAGCAAGAACCAAGGATACCTCACAGCCCTAAATGCCATAAAAGCAGTCTCATTTGAAAAAAGATCTCAAAAGCTTTTTTTTTTTTGAACTGACATCGGCAGACATGGCAATCCAAGTGCTGAACAGAAACCAACTGAACTAGCCCCTGAAAGCCTCAATAAAAATGAGTAACTCTGGTGCACTCAGCAGGTCTGTAATAGAAGTTGGTAAGATTTTTAGATTTCTTTTTTCTCCAGGGTGCTAGGAAAGTTTTTGCATTACGAGATTTTGAACTCTTTTTGTACAAAAGAATTACAGATGCACTACAGTCACGGTAGCTGGGGGTCTGGAAATACATGCCAACAAGTGTCATAAATTTTGCCTTTGCTGAAGGAAGATAACTAGTACAAAGAAAATCTGTCTAGTTTGCTTTACAGGCTTGTCTTCCTCAGTATGGAACAAACTGACCTCCCTGGTCTAACTTTCCAGTTGGCTATTCTGCCTTTGTCCTGGAGAGAAGAGCAAGAAGGGAACAAAATATTTTTGCACTCCAAAAAATGCATTAGAGAAGGATTATCACACCTACCTAAGGGTACTTTCTTGTTTGTTTATAAGGCACAAAGTATTTCTCAAGAGAAAGTCTCTATTGCTGGCCTGTTTTGTGCCTTCCATTTATAATAAAGCTATTAAAGATGCTTACCCCGTTTTGGTTTTTTTTTTTTTAGAACAGTGTAAGCGGACAGTCGGACGACAAGCAGGAAAGAACACCATAAACTCCTTGTTCTGACCCTGCTTTTTAATCACCCAGCATCACCCTGGCTGCAAAACAGTCTCCGCTGATTTCCCTGCTTGTTAAAGCACCCCACAGGCTGAAAGTGTTGTGTGCTAGGTGTCAAATTATATTGAACGGTGCATAGGTAAACCATTCATCTTCCCACGGTCGAAGCACAGAACAGCCTCCTGCTAACACAGCTCATCCTTGCTGCCATGAGAAACCTCATCACCTGCAGGAAAACCTAAAGCTAAGAATTCCAAAGCAAAAGCAGAAAATACACGGTTTGTGCTCTTTATATAGGAGCGAATTCTAGCTGTTAAATGCTGCCTACATCTGCCCTGAGAGCGCATTCTGAGGCTGGAGGGAAGGACACTCGATACCCACTGACAGCAGGAGAGCAAAGATGCCAGCCAAGAAGGCAAAGCTTAAAGCTGAACGCTGCCTCAGCCTCCTCCACCAGCGAGTTGGGGGTCACCTTTCACCGTGATCTCTGAGACTCAGAGCCACGACTTACCACAGCCGCAAGGTACAGCTGCTCCTTGCTGGCCCAAGCGACTCTATTTGAAGACGGGCCACTTCAGGGACCTGGATTGTGACAATCTCAAGATCAAATCAATCTGCTCCTGAAAGCGCAGATTGTCCTGATGTTTCTGTAGCTTTCAAAGAACAATCCTGAACTGAGGCACTCCTCTGGTCAGACAGTGCTTCAGCACAGATTTGTCTTTAGCTTGACACAGCGATATGAAGAGGAAGCAATTCTTCAAAGCAACCTCTCAAGCAGGGCTCTAATAAGGTGGCCAAGACGATGTGCTCAGATCTGAGCACGCCACTCTGCAGAGAATCACTTCCAAGCCTAAGATGTTTTGCCCATCTCCCAGTCCCAGAGCGACAGCGACACCGTTACTCTGAAAGTCTGTGTTCTGCAAAGCCACGAGGTGACCAATGCCTCGACTGAGCAGTCTCCCCCAGCCACGAATGTCACAACCACGAGACACCTGGGACCACTGGAACGAGCTGCCAATAGCCCCGTTCTCCCTCCCAGGAAGAGCTGCTCCATCTGCTGCTGTTCTAAAGAGCCCTTAACATATAAAAGGAAGAGAGAGCTCCACAGAGCGGCTATTTCCTGCTTCCAGAGATCCTGTGCAAGACGGTTCTTGTGCTGCAGTTCCTGAAGAATTTAATGTGCATTAGCAGAACGAGAAAGTAAAAGCTCTTAAGCAATTGCTAACCTGTGAGCACTGAGAACAAGTCCCAAATCCCTAATTTTACAATATATATAAGCCATGGCAGCTGGCACCTAGCACTGCACACGTTGGCAGTGTGGTCAGGAGCTAGAAAGTCAGGGGTGAGGGGATTAAGGGAAAACCACACATCAATTTAGTAACTTGGCTCTCGTAGGATACTTCCTACTGCAGGAGGTTTAGCAAAGCCACTCAGAGGGACCTGCTGGTTAATTAAAATTGGACTTCTGCTGGAGCAGTCAGAAGGCAGCGGTGTACCAGTAGATATCCAATGGGCATCGCTGTTAATTAGCCTGGGGCAGGTTCCGGGTCCACGTATCAATGGTCGCGTGTGTTTTTCTTCCCTTTCTCCAAAGCGGTGAAAAAAATGTCTTATACAGCACTGTACAGTCACACGTTACGGATGGGAACCAACTGCATACTGCCAGTCCGTATCAACTTCCAGTAAGACGGTGTTGGGAAAAGGTGCCTTCAATGGTCACAATAGCTCTGGTGATGTGTTATTTAAGTGCACTCTTACAGCTGAGTTTCTTCCTAGCAGTATGTAGTTGAGAGTGTCCCAGTTTCCCAGGTAAGATTTATGGTTTCTCCTACCAAGCCCCAGCTCAGTATGCAATGCTGTGTTAACAACACCCAAGCATGTAGATGTTAAACTGTAACTGCTTTGAAACCTGTTTGTTGGTAAGAAAAGAGCTCAATACACCACCTCCACAGGGCAAAAATTCACATGGAAGAGCAGAAAAACCCAGAAGTGCTTCCTGAACTTCACGTTCCCAACAGCACCATCGCATTTAGATCCTGGCCTGGCATCCAGGATGCACGCTCTGCAAGCACTGCTGCGATGTGGAAATGTCAAGGCAGGTTTTTGGCCTGCCCTCACTAAAACACTTTTTTTCTTTTTTTTTTTTTCTACAAACAATACAAAGAGTGTGCCAGGTGTGCTGTAATGCCAGTGTCCCAGGTCAACAGAGGATGTCCAAACAACAGAGGCGTTTGTCCTAATTTCTGGCATGAAAACACTTTTACAGCATTCTTTTCACGAAGAAACCCCTCTCTGTCTTCTCCAATGCTCCAGGACCTGCTGCAGCTGCAGCGGCTGCGCTGGTACAACCCGCAGCTTTGACAAATCTTTTCAACAGTTCTGCTTTACCTCGGCACAGTTGAGGTCACTCCTCTTCCTCTTCCAGCTGAGCAAGCAGCTTGCGGGCTCTGCCACATGCTCGGTGCAGAAGCCAAAGCTGGGAACACAGCAGTCAAACTCTCACTGCTAACGAAGCCACCAGGGCAGAGGGCTGACACAGACCCGCCAGAGGCGAACCGTACCCGCTCTCCCTCCCGCCTGCGAGGCTCGCCGCAGCAGCCCCGACCCGAAGCGCTCACAGTGCTTTGCTTGGTGATGTCACCCATGAGTCAGAGTCCCCAGATGAGCATCTGCCTTGCCACTCTTTAGTGCTGGTGTTGGTTTTTGTTTTGCTTTTTTTTTTTTTTGAAACATATGCAGGTTATGGTAACCCTTCAGGTAAACCACAGATCAATAGGGAAGAAGTCCCACACGAGGGAAGGCCGTGCTTTTCTTCCAGGCAATGGCGCATGCTTTAACATGCTGCATTCGACAAAGAAGCTCTCTCCATTTTGCGCAGTGGCAACAGGCACGACTGCAACACACGCACGTGTAGGCAGCACCTGCAGGTCCCAAACCCTTAACCAATTTTTAGATAGCACCAATTTTTTTATGTAGTGGCTTTCCCTTAATCCACAACCCCTTTTTTCCTTTATGTCGGGTGGCTCTCCTCCACTGTTCTCTCTGTCATTTTCCTCCCCAGTGTCTGAGCAGGCACTGGGAATCGTTTCCAGAAGAAGGGTTCTGCTGAAGCTACAACATTTACTCTCAGGGAAAAGAGAGTATGTGAAAGAATACATACTTCCTTTCTTTTTCTTTTTTTTTTTTTTAAAAAAATCTCTGAAATCAACGCTGCGGCCTGGCAGCAAATAACTATGGGAGTAATGATGATTCCTCGTCCTCACTGTAACGTTGTAGTTAATCTCAGAAAGAACCAATGTCCCCAGGCAGTGGCCATTTGAGATGGGAAGGGGCAGTAAGAGGAAGTTTTCCTTAGACTAGCTCTTCCCCCAGAACACCTCGCCATCCAGCAACAAATTCAATTCGCCTGCTCCGCCTGATCAGTCAAACGCGCATCCGACTCCAGCACACGCCACAGCGGTGGTCCTGACGTGGTTTGAGAATCACCTATCCGCAGAATATCTCGGCTTTGTACACTCAAATAATGCCGTAGTTTCGAAATAAGGCCCAGAGCTCACACTCCGAGTGCAGCCTAACAGCACCAGAGGGCCGGTAGGCTAAACATTCCCATCCTGGCAACAGTACTGACCCGGGCAACAGTAAGCATCCCTTCTGCACTTTCATCGTGAACATCAGCATCACCTCGATCCAAGTTTTAAGAAACAAACACCAAGGTCACCCAAGCGGGTTGTTTTCAGCAAACTAAAGGAGAAATTAAGGTGACAACCGGGTGCATCCAGAGTTAGTCAGATCCTGAAGGCAGTTCCTTTGGGAAACGGAGGAGCAGCGCGCCAGATGACGGCTACCTTACAGCGCACCCCTTAGAGGCACTGCTACAAAAGGAAGGCAGAAGGTTGGAACTCAAAATAACTCGCAAGGCGCCCGTTAAGGGGGAAGCTTTCATTTCCTCAGCAGAACCTCCCCCCTGAAGGCAGCCCAGGGACTCTTTGCTTCCCTAGGGAGACGGCAGGGACGGGACAGGGCGGTGGGACGGAGGGGCAGAGGGCCAGACGGCTGGATGGATGGACAGACGGCCAGACGGATGGCCAGACGGCCCAAAAGGCCTGAGCAAGGGCTGAGGAGCGGGAGGGAAGGGCAGGGCAAGGGGAAGGGCGGCCCTGGGCCTGACAGGGGACCTTGGGCCTAACCCCGGGCAGCAGCTCCCCGTCTCACAGGGCCCGGGGGGGCTGAAACAGGGGGAGGAACACCTCAGTCCTCAGCCCTCCCCCCAGCCCCCAACCCGCCCTGCCTCAAGGCCCCGCGGCCTGCCCCCCCTCAGGGCACCCCGACCCGCAGGGCTCGGGACGCGGCCTGCTCCCCCTCAGGGCAGCGGAGGGGAGCCGGGCCGGGCAGGAGGCCTTTCCCCCGCCCCCCGGTGGTCTATGAACGGCTCTAGTTACCGGCGAGCAGGGATTTTACCGAACCCCAGGGGACCAGGGCCGCCGCCGCCGTCCCTCCTCGTCCCGCCGGGGCCGCGGCTCGGGCCGTCGCTTTCCTTACTGCCAGCCTCAAAGATGGCGCCCAACATACGGGCACCGCCGAGCTCCCGCGGCCAAGATGGCGGCCGGCACGGCTTCACCCCCCCACTTCCGCCCGGCCTAGCGAGCGGGTAGCACCACCCCCAGCGGGGAGAAAAGCGGCGCGGGTGGGCCCTGCAAATAAATGGGCGGGCGGGCGGGCGGCGTTTTTTTTTTTTTTTTTTTTTTTTTTTTTTTTTTTTTTTTTTTTGTCGTCTTCCTCTTGGGGCTGCACCGCCAGCCCCAGACAAAGCCGCTCACAGCAGGGCCAGCAGAGCAGTGCTTCCCCTTCCCTTCTCTGCCTGTGCCAAGGTCGTGCCTCGCCTCTTGCCAGGAGGAGCGTCCTGCCCACGACAGTGCCAGGCCTCAGCCCCCTGAGGCGGCCATTCCGCCACCACTGCAGCGCTCTTTGCAAGCTGCGAGTTATTTTGTGTTCTTGTTCTGCCAGGGGGCAGGCACACAGGTTCTGGATAATGCTGGGGCAGGACAAGCCTGCTTTAAGCCCCAAACCTGCCTCCTTTACTCGTCTCCTTTCAGGCCAGGCCTACCCTCTGGGCCCAGCAGCACGCATCCTGCCAGACCCAGGACCCACAGGTTAGGCCCCGTGGTAAGAGGAAAGAGCCTCCAAAGTGTCTGTCCTAGGGTACAGATGGGTGAGGCAGCCCCGTCACTGCACAAACACCCACAGGACACGTCACCAGAGCTGCTATCAGCTTGGCAATTAAGTACGTGGGAGAGGAGTCCACGGCACACAAGTATTCACGTCTGCCCTGGACAAAGAAGTAAACATTGGCTGTTTTTTTCCCATTTATATAGCTAAAAGCACCGCTAACAGTTTATTTCTTTGTGTCTAGCCTGTACTAAGTTTAAAGAAAAAAGCAGCTTCTGTTGAGGAGGTGGAAGATGCTGTCAGCAGAAACACCGTGCCTGGAATGTGAGCAGGGAAGACAGCGATGCTGCAAAATAAAGCTTTTACAACCTCTTCATATCAGTTGGCCTGGGCTCCAAGGGTCAGACACCCAGCTGGGAAGCTGTAGATTGAATTTCCTCGTTGATAGCCTTGCCCAGCTCAATCTTGTCATCCTGACTTGGCTCCAGAGAAAGCGTCTTATTAAAGGCACAGAGAAGCAACAGCTTCTCAACCAAAAACTAGGAGTTAAAGCAATCCAGTGAAAAAACTGTGCTTGGGAACAAGGATATTTCAGAGGCTAGTTGCTTTTATTTCTCATTGTCACTCTTGTCTTGGCAAAGGGCCTCTACAGAGGCAAAAGAGTCTCAGCACTGAGGCAGGACATAGCTCAAACACCATCCCCAGAAGGTAGAGATCATAGCCTTGACTCACCCTAAAGGCATCGCAGAAAGGGCACCAGGTAAGAGGACAAGGAGGATTTTTGCTCTAGGGTTAGTTTGTCACATAGCCAAAAGAGCCACTGGCTTTGGCTAACATTTGACAACTGATTCTGGACCTTGCTTGGAGATGGAAGAAGCCATTCCCTGCCTCTGAATAATGAGGCTTACATAGAGAAGAAACCCACGCTAACTATAGGGACGCTCATAGCAGTGGGGTTGCTTCTTGACCCCCATCCCTCTTTCCACCCTGCAGGCCCTACTTGCACGCTCTGCCTTACTCAGATGAGAAGCTCAGCCATCCATCCAGAACCAGGAGAAGATGTGGGATTGATTTCACAAGCTGGTAGACACACTGAGGACGTCACAGTTACATGTGGGCACATTTTATTCTCTGGATGCACTTGCGCATTGTTTCTGCTCAACAGCCAAAGCTTTATTGATTCAAAACCATTTCCCGTCTCCCCCACCCCCAGCATGTTTTATTTATTTATTTATTTTAATTTTTGTATATGTACCCCCTTTCCCACCCCTCAACTGCTCGTCCACTTCTGATTTGAGTATTATCTCTGCTTGGAGTCTGTTTTCTCAGAAGAAGCTAACTGATAATTCATTCAAAATTTTTTTTTCTCCCAAGAACCATATAAATTACATGCAAAACATTGTACATAGAGATTAATATCAAAATGCAATACAGATCAGGTGCACTTTAAGCTGGACTCTAGGATATGGCAAACACACCAGGGTACATATTGCTTTGAAACCACCATTTTTTTAATGTCATGCATACCACATAATATTCAGCCTTTGTTTTGTATTTTTCTGTTTTTATACAAAAATACCAGTGCTTATTATACTAGTTACTGGAAAAGAAAAAAAAAAAAAGAATCAGATCTGCGTGCCCTCTTCAAATCAAAATTTTTTTGTGAGAGCACTGGATAAATATATATACACACACAAATGTTGGTTTAATACTGTATATATATATATATATATATATATTAAGGGGAGGAAATAAACTAAAGGCAGTTTTAGCCATGGGCTTCTTTGAAGGAAAATTGATTTTTATTTTATTTTTTTTCTGTTGAGCAGGAGGATATCAGAGACAGGCCAGAGAGACCAGCCAGCCTCAGTAGGGGACAGCCTTGGCAAAGAGATGCTGGAGAGGAATAGCTACGTGCCAAGAACCCTGCTGGCACTGCCCCCCAACCTCCCTGGCTGGGGCAGGAACAGAGGAGCATCACCCCTCATCACCGTGCACCGCTGCTTAGGAGATTTGGGGCTGCAGGAGTGCAGTTTACAGGTTGCATGCTCCGGGGGCTGATGAACTTGTAGGAGCTGGACACAGTGGTGGGGAACAACTACTGGTGGGTACAAGCATCCTTCCCCCTGAGAGGTACAGAAGCCTGCAGGGATTATTCTTTGAGGTCCCTGCAGTTATGCAAGGGCTATGGAGGGCAACAGGAGCTGGCAAAAGCATTGTGGAGGTGTGCTTCTTGGATTTGGGATGGGGATTTCCCATTAACCCCAACATCTTGTCACCACAAGAAGCATTTCTACAGGGGCTCAGCACTACAGCTACCCCTTGGCCGGGGAAAGCCAAAGGCTGCCCATGCTAAAATGTGGTTTAGTTTTTTTCCTTCTTGAGATTGTTTTATTTTATTTTTTTTTTATTTTAAGCTTATTGCACAAAACCTTTGAAAATTAAGTATAATCCCTGTGCAAATCAAAGAAAACCTAATCACAGAATGCAAATGCCTAAAAATGCCTGTTCAGCAATGCACACAGGACATGATGTAATGTCTTTGGTACTAACCTGCCAATTTATTTCACAGAAAACCACCACCACCAGAGACCCTACTGTTATTAAGAACTGGATGCAAAATTATGTTCAGAGTGTTTTAATAACAAAGCATTCCAAGGCAAGTTAACACATATCACAGGGTATGACTTCGGTTCCTGTCTGGCATGGCACTCTCCCCCGTGCACACTCGTGGCAGTTCAAACAAAGCAAAAAATAAAAATAAAAAAAAAAATCTCCCCCTCTTTCAAGGCATGTTGCAGAGAGTCCCCAGAAGTTCATGCTGCCGACCATGCCTCTCCACGTAGAGCACCGATCTCCCCCAAACCGTTTTTATAATGTCCTCAATAACTTAACCCAATAGTCATCTGCTGCCAGTATATCACTGAAACTAAACAGAAAAAAAACTTTACATAAAAGATGTATGCACAATAAACGTTTATACTTTAAGCAACCAGCCATACCAACATAATTTATATAAAAAAACATTTGTCTCATCCAACTAACGTCTAGTAGAAAGATGGCTGCTCAGAGAAAAGGAAGCTGACTGGCATCCGGTCGCTGATACACTGAATTTATTACCTGTCACTGAACTGCCGTCACGCGTCGTCGCGGACGCGGGACTCGAGATTTTATTTTTTTTATTTTTTTCTTTAAACAAAATACATATGGCTGACGTAAAAATATCAGTTTTGATCTAAAGAAAACTATATCTTTTTTTTTTTGCATAATATTTATATATAATTATTTTCCCCCTCCTAACATGGAAACTAGAACAACAAAAACAGATCAGCTAATGAACAACCAGACCCTTGCGGCAACCCACCAGTCACAGATTTCTGGGAGCGACTTTAAGAGCCTCCAAAGTTGGCTTTTTGTTGTTTTTCATTGGTTTAAAGTTGTTTGTTTTTTTTAAAGCAGGTCTGAGGTAATAAAAAAAATATCAAAAGAAAAAAAAAACAGTGCCCCCCAAGTATTTAATAAATATTTATGTGAGCTTGTAAGAACATCATGTTTTAATCTTTTTTTTTTTTTCCTTTTTTTTTGCAAGTATTTAAAATAGAAAAAAAGTGATCTTTTGAGCTATGTCCCCAAACCCCACGGCCACCCCTCTCTTACACCACTGGTGCACACCCAGGCAAGCAGCACCCCCGTGTCCTGCCCAAGGCATTTTTTCGGCTCGCGTGCAGGAGGAAGGGGAGGACAGCGATGGGTTTTTGTCTGCGCGGGCAGGGGCTGGTGTCTCGACACTGAATTTGCAATTGAGAGGGGCAGTGGTGGCAATTTCTCCTTGCTGTTGGCAGTGTACGGAGCCCAGCCTTCACCCCCCCCCTCCCCTTGCCAGCACCGGGGAGGGACGGGTGGGTCGGTGCTGGGCTGGGCAACGAAACAAAGACACTTGGTTTTTGCTGTTGTCGTTTAAGGAACACTTATTTCTTGGCAAAGTACTGGGCCCTCGCGTGGCAGGCGGTGCTGCAGGCAGTGCTCGGAGAAGGCACGGGAGATTCTGCTGTGCGTTCTTAAAGAAAAGGAAAAAGAAGAAACTAGCCAGCCCCCCACCTCTCGTGGGCACCTCTGCTTACAGGGACAGAGGCTGGGCAAAGACGACGACATCGTACAGCCAGTTATGACCAGGTTCTCTCTGCTTCCAACCAAACCAAACGGGACAAGGGACAGAAGGCTGTAGGCTGTTTCCAGCCCTAACCACCCAAAGCCACTAACCAGGGGTGCACCCATGGGGAAAAAAAACTAAAGCCCGAGCAAAGCAAACCCCTGCCTCCTGCTCTGCCCCCTTCTTGGCTTTGCAAGAGGGTCGGGGCAGAGCCGACTTGCCCAGCACCCCAGGACCTCTGCTCCACAGCCCGAGGCTCTCACCCTGGGGAGAAACAGTTACAGGAGACCGAGGCGAGGCAGGATGCGGGGTGAAGAGATGATCTTCAAAAAAAAAAAAAAAGCAGCAAGTGAGGCATGCAGCACCCCCTGGGAGCCCTGCAGCCAGCCAGCCAGCCTGCCACCTCCACAAGGGAGCCCCTTCCCTGGCAATCACGGGTCATGCCACTGGCCACGGAGACCCCCTCCCTTCCAGGGGCCACGCAGACAACCTGACCTGTCCCTTCCACCATCTAAGTTGGCCCAGCCGTACCACCAATAACCCGCTGCTCATCCTCCTACCGCTTGGGGAGGGATGCGCGGAGCTGGTGGGCGCCGCTGGAGCATCCTCCGGGGCTCCTCGGCACTTAGCTGCAGCTTGCACTCCGAGGCTGGAGGATTATTTGGCCCAGCTGAACACACAAGCCAGAACAGGAAAAAAACAAAAAAAAAAATTCTGCTCCTGACAGCAGGGGCTGTTAAAGCTTTACAGGGCTCTTGCCAAAAGTTTCACAGCCGTTCGCAAGCAGAAGAGATGCATTTCTTAGGATTCCTCAGGAAAGAGCCCTGCTGCTCACCACCACGGTTCTTCCTCACCCCCTTTACACTGCCAGTTCACCTGCACTTAACTTGGTAGAAAAAAAAAACACAACACACAACAGGATCTTTCATGGCTACAGCCGAGTCACTTTCATTCCTTGTCTACCAGTCACTGCTTTGGAAACAGAGAGAAACGTGTGCGCACGCAGAGGAGGAGCTGTAAAGGCTAGGTACCATTTTTTCAAGGTGGAAGACTGGTGTACATCCCTGTATCTATCAACCTGCGAGTAAACACCTTCCTCCTGGCTGTTTGTTTGCTTTTTTATTTTTTTTTTTTCACCTTGTCGCACTACAGTGCTAACTCCCCCACTTCCCACTGTGAAGTTACCGGGGGCAAATCCCACAAGCAAAGAACAAACCCCAACATTAGAAGAAAACCTTAAAAACCACAAGTGGAAAAATAAAAGTCAGAAGTGCAGCCCACAGCCCTCGGGCAGGGAGCGTGCATGTAAGACTACAACAATTTGAACTTTTCTTTGAACATGCATTTTTTCAAAGTGAAAACCCCCCTACGGACGCATGGAGCCCAACTCCTGGAGAGGAAATGACCTGGCTGTTTCACTTGGGCGAGTACCACTGAAAATTAGGGATGAAGATGCACAAAATTTTGGCGTAGCCCCTCTCCCGACACCCAGCATCGTGGTACTCCGGTTCCCACAGCTAAATAATCGTTTAAAAAAAATAAGAAAAAAAAACAAAAATCCCCGAAATGATATACGTATGAGCAGTTTGACACGAAGTGACCGCAGTGTGTGATCAGTTACTGGTGCCAACATCACACAGGGCGCGGGGCGAAGGTGGAGGAGGAGGAGGAGGGGGTCGAAGTTCTAAGGTCAAACCGATGTCTCCAAGCTGTGTAAGGGGCTTTCGGGCTCCGGGAAGGTGACCTCGGTTTGATCGCTGTCCACTGCATTGTTATTTCTGTTGAGGGATGTCGATCCACCCAGGCTATCCCCACCTCGCTTTTTGAGTCCGTCGGTCTCGGGGTCGTCTTCAGCGCTGTCAAGGAATGGTGTTCGAGGCTCGTCTTCCTCCAGGATGAACTCTGGGTGAGTCATGAAGTTATGGATGGAGCTTCTGGACTCGGGTTTCTCGAGGCCTTCGTACAAGGAGCTACGGAACGCATTCACCACTTTGATCTGCCGGGAGGCGAGGGCGCAGAGCATGGGGGGCAAACAAAAGAGGGGTTAGTAGCGGCTACGAGAGGCCCGAGCTCCCAGGAGAAACTAAAAATAAAGACAATGAAACAAAAAGGACGACAACAACAACAACAACATCACCACCACTGAACACACAGCTAAGTCAAAATGAGAGATCTATGGTGAACTAGGAGGGCCAACATGGATCAGACTCAGGCACTAGGTGTGTGATGGGGAATCAACCGACTATGGGGCGACTTCAGAAGCTGCAAGAAAAGACATAAAAAAACTCAAAAAAAAAAAACAGATCACTTCGAATGAATGGAAGCCAAAATGCATTAGTTGTCATTGTGTGCGCGCACGCGTATCTGTGTGTATCAACGAGGACAAAAAAAAGTGGAACTACGACTCAAAAAAGAGGTGGGTTAGACAAAGAGTGGGTTCGCTTCCAGGCAAAAACTCTACCGTGGGAGCAACGTGTTTGTTTGCTTCGCTTTTTAGTCCTATAGAAAGGAACGGGCTTTAAAAAAGGCGTCACCGGCTTTTCAAGCCCACGTGCAGCAGTAGGTCCAAGTGGGTGCCACGAGCAGCAAAACGGGCCCCAGCCAAGCATGCAGGAAGGAAGCCAGATGCCCGCGAGCTTCCCCGCACTGCTGCCACCTGGATCCTGGGCTGGAGCTCTGTGTACTGCCCTACAGCAACGCGCCCGAGAGGACCCGGCGGTTCCCAAAGGCAGCTATTCTTGTGGATGCTCTGCACAAAAAACAACCCCAAACCTTGCTAGGACCGCTCGCTGCTCCCGTGAACAGCCAAGGGGGGCTGTCAGCACTGCCAAAAGCCAGGCT
Source organism: Cygnus olor (assembly GCF_009769625.2). Lineage (NCBI taxonomy): Eukaryota > Metazoa > Chordata > Aves > Anseriformes > Anatidae > Cygnus > Cygnus olor. The sequence continues at coordinate 3,267,284 of NC_049192.1, forward strand.
CCAGGCACGGCAAGCGGGAGATCCAGAGCCCAGGTTGGGCAGCCAGCCTACGGCCGTGCCGCCTGCGTAGCACCGGGAGGGAGAGGTCTGGAAACCAGCCAGGACGGAGGCCACCGCTGGATCCGCTGCTCCTCCAGAAACCCAGCCTTGAAAAAAAACCTCTTCCAGCCCTCCCTCTGCAGCTGGGTCGCAGCCGTTGGGTCGGATCGGTGGCGAGGGGGCACAAGGCAGCGATGCTCGGGGCTGATGTGGGCGCCCCAGCGCCCCCGGGCAGCGGCGTGCAGGCGCTGGCATGCGTGGGGCGACCAACGCGGGCGCCTCGGGGCACAAAAGTGCTCCAGCCCCCGTGGGTGACTCGGGGCTGCGGTCACTCGAAGATGTCAAAAGGCATCACCAAACGAGAGCGTTGCAATCTGCGGGCTTTCCAAGCGGAGCTGACAAACCGAGCTGAAGGCTTCCAAGCCTAGAAGGACCTGGTGAAATCACACAGCTTTGCCTTTTACTGCAAAGCCGGGAGCTACCCAGCACAGAGTGCTCTCCAAAGCATCTCTTGGGTCACTCCACCGCATCTTGCACTGATCCTCCCTGCTGCCTCTCCCCAGAGGTCCCCATCCTGCCGCAGCAGCTCACACCAGCACCCTCCTGGCTCGCGGCACCCTCCCAGCCACCAGGGAACTGCCTTGAAGTCGGTAACACCTCCCCGTAGCAGCAGCAGCCCTGCTCCATCTGTCTCCTGCCCCACAGAAGGAGCCCTGGTAGTCACAGGCCACCTCTGCCTGCTCCCCATCCATGTCCCCTGCCTGCTCTCACGGTGGCACCGTTGGCTGAAGCTCGGGCACAAATAGGAGAGCCACAGATTGCATAGATGGGATGCTCTCCGCAGCATCCCCACGCTGCACCTCCGCAGCCTCCCCATCCCTCAGCCGAGGGAGCAGAGAGTGCAGCGCTGCTAGAAGGAGAATGATTCAAGTATCCCCTTGCAAGCTGATGAGGCTGAAAATACACGTGTGTGCTGCCACTTCTTCGCGAACAGGCTGCAGATCTGGTGAACAGACACACCCCTTGTCGCGGGGAGATGAGCCAGGTCAAGCGGTCCGCCTTGGTCCGATGCTAGGAGGGAAATCGCCACGCAGCACAGGCACCGAGAGCCTCCTGGGGGGTCTTTGGTCTCAGCACAAACAGCACCCACAGAAGCAGACCAGAGAAGTTACTCCGAGACGAGTCCCGTGCCTGAAACCCTGGGGGTTTACCTGCAGGATGCTCCAGGGGCTCCCCTCCCATGGGGGTGCCCTTCCGAGCCTGCTCTGGGTCAGAACAGCGGTGCCACCCCACGCTGGGCAGCAGCACGGCGTCCCCAGGGGCGCAGCACACCTTCTGGAAACAAACCAGCCAGCTCCAGCACGCACACGAGCTGGGTGAGACACCCCCGAGGAGATGAGCATGGGCCGGGTACCCCCGTGCTGCTGGAGCACCAGCTGGCTGTGGGAACAGAAGGTTTGCGTGGCTGGGAACGGGAATTCGGAGCTGCTTGATGCACTAGCGGCCACAGCAAGATCCTGGATAAATTCAGGATTTAGGGTGAATGCACAGGACAAGACAGACCACTGAACAGACCGCCTCGTGCCGATGGCGACGACCCGTCACTTCGTCGGCATCCCAAGAGCAGCAACTGCAACGACTGCCAAAAGCACCGACTGCTCAAAGGCAGCGTGCAAAACCACCTAAACCACACGCAGCCAGCCTGAACAAGCTAGGGAGAGCCCTGTGCCCCAGAACCACGTGGTGAGCCCAGGACAAGCTCCAGCAGAGCAAGGAGCAGCCTCACAGAAGCCCTCCGACACCACTTCAAGCACTGGTGAGCCCAGACCCTGCCTACCACATCACTGCCTTCTGCTCCACAACAGCTTCTGCTGCAGCTTTCCCCAGGTATTTTGATTTAAGCAGCTCCCTCAAACTGATGCAAAATCAATTCAGCCGTTCCCTTGTCAAAGGAGCTTGGCGTAACCTCTGAGCTTGGAATAAATCCTCGTTTTACACCAGCACTGCAAAGAGCTGGGCAAAAGCCACTGCCCACACGGAGGTGGAAATTACAGCTTCTGCACGATGCCAGCATCAGCTCCGCCACCAACCCATGGCTTGCTGGGCCCAACTGCCTCAAACCAGGTCCAAAAGTCCCAAAGAGGCACGGGGTTAGCTCCGCTGACCACCTCCTGGAGTCACTCCTGAGATTTCCCTCTCCTCCGACGCCCCCCAGCTCCGCACACGGGGCTGCCAAGGTCCAGCCCCGGGGAGCTCATCTCGGAAACGAGGTGGGAGGCAGCGGGACGCCGTCAATCTGTATGGAGGGAAGAGGAGCGCAGAGGGAGGGAAGGAAAGCAGCAGAGGGCATAGAGAAGAGTCCAGACAGAGAACAGAGGGAAGGCTTAGCAGCCTGGGTTAGCCTTTGGTAAGGTCGGTTGTTGCCTGGAAGGACACGTGCCATCCAAGTTATCTATCCCCCTGCTGCAGAACGGGGAGAACATCAATCCGCAGACTGCAAAGAAATCTGCATTTGGATTTTCTCCACCCAAATTCCCTACCCTGAGACCCCTCTAACGGGTTTTCTGCCGATCAAAGTCCCGGTGGTGCAGAGATGCAGTCAGGAACAGAAGGCAGCTGCACTGCTGCAGGAACACGGGGTTTAAACAAAATAAAACTCAGGCATCGGTGGTGGCTAAACAGAGAGAAAACAAAATTACCAAAAATTCTCTCTTCTCTCCCACGTTGCGTAAACAGCGGGGACTGAGAGCTATTCAAAAAGTCGCCGAGGGTATTGCTTTAATAAGAGAACGAGGAAAATGACTGTGCAATAAAAAAAGAAGCCAATTATCTGGGAAAGACACGCTACCTACTCACAGCCTGGCACAGCCCTGCGGAGAACCCGGCTCCCGTGCTCGTGGGCCACCTCTGCTCACATCGAACAGGGAGAGGGCACCGCATCGCAGGGCTGGGCTTGGGGCTGGGAACCCACGGCCGGACACGGGATCCCGCTGGGCCCAGCCACGTTTTCTGTCTCCGTTTGCATGCAGAAAGTCACAGGCACAGAACGGAGCGGCCAGCCGGGCCCCGCTGAGCTGCTGCACGGGGCAGCGATGCTCTGGGGACACCGGGGGACAAACGGAGCCCCCCCGTGGTGTCCCCGCAGAGCTGTGACACGCTTCGGTGTGCTCCTTGCCACGGCAGCACTGGCATTTGCGCTGAGCTGCGGCACGTGCGCTCCAGCGCCGTCCTGCCCGGGGCTTGCTCCGGCCTCGAGGCAGGGCTCTGGGGGTCCCCAGGGTGCACAGCAGGACCCCGGCCTCGGCACGGGGACCTCAGCCCTGGCCCAAACGGCATGCAGGTTAACCCACGGCACGCGGGGGCTACTTGCTTCCAAGCCAGCCCCGATCCAGGGGGCTCGGCCGCGGCTGAGCCACGGTGACCGGCCGCTCGCGCACCACCGAGCCCCCCGATCGCGGCAGGAGCCAACAAACCTCTCCTTGCACACGTGCAAAAAGGCAGAGAGCATGCAGGCGGCTCCTGGCCGCAGCCCAGCCGGCCCTCAGTAGCGTGCTGACTGCTGTGGGAAGGGTCTGAGAGGTTGCTTTGCCCTCAAATGGATTTAGGGTTTTGGTAAAGCAACTTCTCCGCCAGCCTCCTGGGGCCACAGCGCTCCCTTCTCACAGCAAGGCTCTGAGCTGCTGAGAAAGGCACGGTTCTTTCAACAAGAACCCCCCAGTTTTGCACCCCTCGGGAGGGCGGACTCATAGGTCAATCCTGCAAAGGAGGAGAAGAGGTGAAAGAGAAGGAAGCAACGAGGAATGGGGTGGGGACGGACCTGAAAGTACCATCGGCTCGTTCGAGGTGCAACGGCGTAAAAAATCAATTTGTTTTTAAACGATCTCCCGCCCCATCCTTCACTTTAGAGATCAGTGCGTCAGTCAAGGGCCAGAGGGAGAGAGAACAGGCTGGGGGAGGCTGTGCAGGTGCTCGCTGTGGTTATTAGAAGTCATGCATTGTAATAGACTATCACTCACTGCCCGCAGGAGGAGATGCAGCAGCAGCAGCAACAGCAGAAGTGGTGGGAGTGGAATTGACGGAGGAAAGAGCTACATGGGTTGGGCTAGAAACATTTTTTACATCGTGGTGCTGGCTCACGATGGAAGGCTGTCTCCTGAGGGCTCCCTGCAAAGAGGAGGCGCCGGTCTGGAATGTGTAAACTACGTCCATCTGCAAAGAATCAGAGAGTGAGATAGCGTCGCCCCGGGCAGAGACAGGGAGAGGGGTCGGGGACAGAGGGAGCGGGGTTCGGGCAGGCACACAGGGACAGGAAGGAAGAAGGAGGGATGGAGAGGGGGGAAGGAAGGAGGAGAGACCCCCACCCACGCTCCCGCAAACCCTCAGGGGTTCGGTGGGTGGCTGGGAGCAGAGGGGAGGCAGGCTCCAGCCCCGGCAGGTGCGAGAGGTGCGGGGTTGATCCCAAGAAATGCGGGGTTTGTCCCAAGAAGTGCGGGGTTCATCCCACCACCGAGAGAGGTGCGGTGGGGGGGGAGCACCCCGGGTTACCCCGACAGTCTGCAGGAGGAGCAGAGAGAGGCAGAGGGCAGGCAGAAGTGGGAGCTGGCAGCCAGCGGGCTGGAAACTGCACTGGGAGAGCATTTGGGGTCCCTCAGCCCCACGGGGCCACGGTGTGCCAGAAGGCATCGCAGCCTCCCAGCCAGGGCTGCGGAGGACTCGGGGGGGCAGCTGGTAGGGAAGCAGCGAGGCAGCACCCCCAGGGGGGCTGCGGGCACCCTCCAGGGCAGCAGAGACCAAGCTGGGTCGGTGCCATCCCAAACTCTTCCCCCCGGGCTGTCCCCAGCCCCGCAGCTCCTCGCTGCTCCCCTGGGGAAGGGCCAGACCCGTGTGCGGCTCTCATTCACCCCGGAGATGCTTCGCATCCTGCTTCGCTCCTTGCCCAGCCCAACCTCCATCCCCAGCGGGATGCTTGGCCCTGGCACACCCGGCTGGCCGCGAGGAACGGCCCCGCGCTTCTCCTTCAGGCTCACTGACCGGGGGCAGAAGCCTGTGAGATGCTCAGGTTTGACCTGCTGCTGCTCTGCTCAGCGTGCAGGGCACCGCGGCCCATAAGAGGGATGCTAAAGCAGCACCAGGACTTGCCAACAGCTGCAACGTCCAGGAGCATTTTTTGTCCATATTCTAATAGCAAAAGCTTGTTGGAGCACAGGTCTGCAACGGCTACAGGAGGAGACCCCAGAGCCTGCGGGTCCGCATTCGTACCTACCAGGACACCTGGATTGCCTCCCAAAGCCCGCTGCTCCCAGGGGAACCAGCCGGGGGGAGCAGGCAGCTCAGCCCCCACCAGCGCTGCCCCTCACCTCGAGATCCTCAAGGTGACATCTCCCAGAGGAGAAGCCAACACGGCACAAGAAAGCTAGCTCCGGTCCCTGTGCCTGGGGCATTTTGTCTGGCCCGAGTTGTTTTAGGGCTGGAGAAAAGGGAACGAAGGGTGATGCAGCTCTGCGTGCCCGCAGAGATGGGACCTACAGCTTCGTGCCGTGGGGCAGCTCTGCCCCAGGCCTCGAGGGAAAAAGGGAGCTCTCCCTGCCCCGAGCAGCCAACCATCCAGGTGGAAAAAAAAACAAAACAAAACACCCTTTGGGGAAAAAAAGCAACTGGTGTAAAAGCCATCTTAACCAATCCTCCTCCCTTCCTCTGCTGCAGGGCTGAGAGCACCAGGCAAGGAGCCGGGAGAGCTGGCAGAGAGGGATGGCAAGAGCCCCCGCGGGCAGAGGGAGGCGATGCTTGCTCACAGCAGGGGGATCTGCTGGGCAGCACAGCAGCACCCAGCACGGCCGGCAGAACCGAGGGTGCCAGGTTTGGTGGCTGCTCGCTGAGCCCCAAGACTTGGGAAAGCTCAGAGACCGCAGCTGGCTCTCGAGAGCACCAGCAGCCTCCTGGCACGGGGTGCAAGCCTTCTCCAGGCAGCTCGGGCTCTGCCCGAGCCCGATGAGAGCTTGCATCGACCCCGGAGCAAGAGCCAGCCCCGCCGCAAGCCCCCGGAGCGGGGCAGGCAGGAACTGGGTGCGCCACGATGCAGCCCCACGGGGCTGACCCCCAGCAGGCTCCAGCGCTGACCCACTGCTGAGCGAGGCGCCGGCGGGCAGCGGGCTGCAGGACGCCCCCATCTGCGTCAGAACAGCCCCCCCGTACCTCCCCCTACCCCAAGCCATCCCAGCAGGCCAGGCCGTCCCGGTTTCTCAAAAACCAGGGCAGACCCCGAAAGGCACAGGTGGTGGGAGAAGTCTAGCCCAGGAGGTTATGGCATCCTCCGAGCAGCAGCCGTCGCCTCTTTCCAGAGGGAGTCCCTGGAGAGAAAGAAAGAGAAAGAGAGAAAGGGAGAGAAGAAAGCCCCACAGGAGCCCCCACCCCACAGTACCTGCGTCTGTATCCTGTTGAGACCCCTGAACCACAGGATCTGCCCCCGCCGCAGCTCCATCTCCGCGTGGTCGATCTCATCCACGTCCTCGGGCAGCTCCTCCTCTGGGATCTCCTCCTTGGTGATGCCGTGGCCGGCTTCCTTCAGGAACTTCAGGTGGCTGGTCGGGACGGTGCAGATCAGCTGGGGGGAGGCAGGGAGAGCAGGGCTCAGCCCGTGGGCTGGGGCAGCACAGAGCCCCCAGCCAGCAGCATTCCCCAGGGGAGCAGCCCTGCAGCGAGCTGCCAGGACTCAGCCCAGAGATGCCAGCCCTGGAAGCACCCCCAGGGCAAGCAGGGTGGGAACGAGGAGGCTTATCAGCATCCTCCTCCTCCTCTCTGCTGGTGTGGTTTTAGGATGGAGCATCATCTCCTGCCCCAGCACTGAATGAATGCTGGGGGGAGGCAGGGCGGTGAGGCAGAGGGAAAGGAAAGGCAGTGGGAAAGCCCAGCAGGCTGGGCTGGGATCCCGTCCAGGCACGGAGGAACGGGGTGGTTTTTTTTCACACAGGCTGGCTCTTACCTGGCCCCAGAGGAGCTCTCCCACTCCGATAAAAATACACCAGAACCACTGGCTCAGGGTGAGCCCAGAGCAGCTGAAGGGCTTCCCACCGAACTCCACAATGATGATCTACGGCACAGGAGAGAACAAGTCACACGCCGGGAGCTCAGAGGGCTGCAACGCTCAGCCACGGGAAGAAAAGGTCCCCCAGAACCCCACGTATCCCCTTTCCTGGGATGACAACTGGGGAAAGGACCTTGTATCTACGCTAGCAAAGACACCAGAGGTGTGCTGCCAGCCCTGGCACCTCCCGACACACTCTGGACCCTAGATGCCAGGTTGCGTCACCAAGAAGCTGCTGGAGAAGAATAAGGGAAAAGAACGGGGCTGTCGGGGTGGGACAGCAGCACCCATGGGTCCTCCCAGCCCCACCACCCTTCCCTTTCCTTAAATCCTACCCCACGGCCTCACCTGGGCTGCAAAAGTCCCCAGCACCACCGTGCAGAAGATGGGGTTGCGATAGATGGCCTCGAAGACGTTCCTCTCCCCGTGGATCTTGCGCGCGTTGATCTCGTTGAAGAGCTGCATCATGACGAAGGTGTTGAAGACGATGGTGTAGTGCTCAGTGGGTGGGGAGTGGAGCGGGGCGTTGCGGCCGCTGTCGATGTCAAACAGCTTCTCCCCTAAGCAGGCAAGGGGTTTTGGGGTGGGGATGGCGAGGAAAAGAGAAGATGAGATCCTGTTCCTTACCTCTGCTCTGCCTCAATGGTATTAGGATCCCAGTTCTCAGCATAAATCCTTTATCATCACCCCTCTGCTTCCCATCCCATCAGCTCTGTGTTGGCCAACGTGGGGTCCCCAACACCGCTGAGGGTCCGGTGGCCATCTGCCCCTTTTATCCCTACCCCAGTTTCTCGGGATCTCGAAGCTCACCCACAAAAAGCAGCGTGAAAATGATAGTGAGCTGGTAGACGGCGTGCCCCAGGATGTTCTTCATCATGGTGCGGGAGATGAGCGGCTTGTTGCGGCCGTAGGGCTTGCGGAGCAGCAAGGACTCAGAGGGGGGCTCGGTGGCCAGGGCTAAGGAGGCGAAGGTGTCCATGATCAGGTTCACCCACAGCATCTGCACGGCCTTCAGGGGGGAGTCCTGCAGGGAGAGGAGGGAGGAATGCGTCACACCACCAAACCTGCCCCATTTTCGGGCCATTTCGTTCCTCGAGCCCAGCCCGGCAGCCCCGTACCTGCGTGATGCAGGCGCCTGTGAAAGCCACGATGACGGCCACGACGTTGACGGTCAGCTGGAACTGCAGGAACTTGGAGATGCTGTCATAGACATTGCGGCCCCACATCACCGCCTTGACGATGCTGGTGAAGTTGTCGTCCGTCAGGATGATGTCCGAAGCCTCCTTCGCCACGTCGGTGCCTGCGATGCCCTTGAGGGCCGGGGAGGAAGCGGCAGGGATGAGGCACAGGGCAAGCTCCGCGCTCTCCATCTGCCTGGCTCCACGACGCTGCTTCTTCCCCAAAAACAGCCCCAAGAGAAGACCCCGCCGCAGCCAGGAGCTGATGCCAGCCGTGCCCTCTGCTCCCAGTCCTTGCTCCGTGCAGCAAACCAAGCGCGGAGGCTCCCGAGCAGCACAGCCTTCAAGGACAGGCACGGCTGAGCTCCAAACTGGGGCTACGGGTCAGCTCAGCGTGCCAGCCAGAGCTGTCAGTGCTCCCGATGGGCCACGCTGCAGCAAAGCAGCAGCCCCCCAGAAGTCACTGCAGTGTCTCAGCACGGTGAGATTTGCTCTGTAGGAGCTGGGTTCGCTGCATTTCCCACTGCCGGTATGGGGAGGCGCTCGCTCGGCACTGCACACACCCAGCAGTGCCCTGCAAGGAGCCCGTTCCCTGGCAATTTCCCCCAGAAGCTTTCTTGAGGTTTGCAAAACCTGCTTGAGATGGGAACCTCACCCTGCCTGTGCAGGGCAGGAGCTTCAAAGGGAAGCTGCATGGAGTCACAGCAAGCTCCAGGGCGCTGCTGGACCTCCCAGCTCAGCACCCTGGGCCACTGGGGGCAGGACCCTGGTGCTCCACGAGTGCTTTGTCACCTTCAGCTTGACACCGTCCCCACAGCTGGGGCAGAGAAGCCAGACTACTGGAGGATTGTTTTCCAGCAATTGTTCGCTAACAGTCCTAGAAAGCTCCTGAGAATTCGATCAAACCTCCAAAGAAGGTTTCTTCTTCCTTTCTAAGCCACCAAGGAAGATTTGAAAGAGCTTCGCCGCTCCACAGACAATTCAAGTGTTCAGAACAACCAAGTGGGTCATCACAGTTTCTCTCCCCAGAAAACAAAGCCACCCCCGAAGCAGGGAGCACCCCTTGGTGATCCCACTGCCATCCCTACCATGGCAAACCCAACGTCAGCTTTCTTCAGCGCTGGGCCATCGTTGGTCCCATCCCCGGTGACGGCCACGACCTGCCTCTGGTCACCAACGGTGCTGTCGATGATTCCTGCATCGGGGACAAGCAGCGCGGAGAAAGTCAGCTCCGAGGGCAGGCTCCAGCACAGGTTATGCTGCAGAAGCACCCGGGCAGAGCAGACCGAGAGGCTTTGGGGAGGGGAGGCAGCCACAGGGGGCTGCCACACACCCACCTTTGACAAGCGTGTGCTTATCCGTCGGGGAGGAGCGGGCCAGCACGCGCAACTTGGGCCAGATCTTGTCCAGCTGCTCCTGCTCCACCTGCAGGACACGACGGATGTGAGCAGGGCAGGGATCCCCAGACCCCTTTTCTGCCCAACCAGAGAGCACAAACCCCAAAACCCCTCGCCTTGAGGCACCCCAATTCCCCCAAGAAGACCCCCAAGGGCCCCACCTCGCCCTTCTCGTTGCGGATGAGCCGGTTGAACTCCTTCCCCTCCAGGCACAAGAAGTCCTCCCCCGGCAGCAGGATGCCGCACTTGGTGGCGATGGCGCGGGCGGTGTTGATGTTGTCCCCCGTCACCATGCGGACGGTGATGCCCGCGCGCTGGCACTTCAGGATGGCATCGGGCACCTGAGGACGCGCACAGGCAGCGGGTGGGCGGGCAGGGCAGGGCCACGCAGCTCCTCTGCCACCCTCCCCAAACGTCCCCCCCTCCCCAAATGGATCTGGGCAGGGTCTCGGTGCAGCCACGAGCCATTTAACATCCACCCGATGCTCAGCCGGGTGCTCAGCCTGGGGACCAGCTGCTGAACCTAAAGCGGCCCCCCCCCCCCCCAAACCAGCTGAGCAATTTATCCCTGGGGGTACAGAGAAGTCCCCAGGGACCAGAGCATCCCTCAGAGCAGCTTCCCGGGAGGGTAACCTCACTGCCCCCTCCCCATCACGCTGCAGAGATGGGTGCCAAGGCAATCCATCAAAACGGGGGCATTCCCCCCCCCCCCACAACTCCACACTGCTCCGGCAGCACGTTGCTGCCCTAATGGGTTTATCTATTACGGAGCGGTGGGGGAAGAGGATATTAGTGAGGAATTAGCAAATCGAATCACAGCCTCCAGAGCCGGCGCAGACGGGGCATCTGTAATGCAATTCCCAGGCCCAGATACTTGAACATCTAATAAGGAAAGATGCAAGCAAGGCAGGAGCGTGGGGGCAAGCTCCGAAATGTAATCAAGAGGCAGGTAGCAGAGGGTTTATTGCATTACGCAGCTGCCTGCCCGGCACCCCTGTGGTGAATGGGGGCAGCGAGCTGCAAGGAGGAGGGAGGAAAATTGGCTAAAATCAGTCCTGCCCTCTCCAACACCCTCGTCACTCCTGCCTGGCATCTCCGTGCACCTTAGGACTGCACGTGGAAGGAGTTGGGCTTGTGCACAGACCTCTGCACCCGTAAAGGAGCGGGGTTTGGGGGGAAGCAGGCTGCCACTGGGTCCTTCTGTCTGGGTATGGGAGGGATATGCCAGCACGCAGCATCCTGGTGCAATTCGGGGATGGACGTGCAGGAGATGCTCATGCTTCCCTATGGGACTCATGATCCTGAGGGACATGGAAAAGGGCTCCTGGCCCAGGAACGGGGCTGGGTGAAGGACAGCGCGGGGGCTTTGGTACCTCTGGCCGCACAGGGTCCTCTATGCCGACCACAGCGATGCAGGTCAGGTCGGACAGGATCTCGTTCTCGCTGTCCCAGTCGGGCTCGGCATCGGCGGGGAAGTCGCGGAAGGCCAGGCAGATGGTCCGCAGCCCGTGGCACGCCATGGGCTCGATCACCTTCTTCACCATCTCATCCCGGTCCTTTGTCTTGAACACCCGGGGGTCACCGTTCTTGTCCAGGATCTTGGTGCACCTACGCGGGACCAGGACAAGAGGGTGAGGGAGACTGGAAGCAGCAGAGGCACGCTGCCTGCTCAGCGATCCACTCCCTGACACTCAGTTTTCCTGCCTGTAAAATGGGTGCATCCCCCTGACCCAGGGCTGCCTACAGCTCTACCAAAACCACGCTACCAAGAGCCAACATTTCGCCCAGAGCACCTCCTGATGCTCAGCCCCTTCCTCCCCGCTCCACAAGGGCTGGGCACCCCCTTCACCCTCAGCCCCGCTCCCAACATCTCCACGGCACATTGAGAGCCCAAAGCCCCCGGGGCTGGCGGGATGGGGAAAGGACCCGGAGAGCAAGGAGGGGACGGTTACTTGCGGAGGATGATCTCGGAGGCTCCCTTGCTGTACATGCGGAAGCCACCGTTGCCGTTCTTCAGCACCGTGCTCATGGACTTGCGCACCGAGTTGAAGGTGTAGACCTTGTAGAGCTTCTCCTCTGGCACCTCGTTGCGCACCGCCTGGTAGTCCTGCTTCAGGTCCAGCACGAAACCCAGCAGGGCGCACTCCGTCTTGTTCCCCACTTGCCGGGGTAGCCCCCCTTCCTTCTCTGGTGGCTGGAGGGGAAAAAAGGGAAAGAAAACACAATGTCAAACCTGGGTACGGCAGGATGGGAGCTGTAGGATTGGCCAACGGTGGTGGGAACATGAGGCTTCAGCTCTCCAAGAGCCTGCTCACCAAGATCTTGGATGTGTAGGCAGAGTTGATGGCGACACCGTTGACAATGAGGTCCAGGATCTTGGGCAGGATGGCTTCGGGGTCGGGGATCTGGCGGTAGTGGGTGTCCCCCACGTAGGCCTGCACCACGGTCATGCGGTTCATGGTGAGCGTGCCTGTCTTGTCCGAGCAGATGGCGGTGGCGTTCCCCATGGTCTCGCACGCGTCGAGATGTCTCACCAGGTTGTTGTCCTTCATCATTTTCTGCAGCAGGCAGCGCACCCAGCAAGGTTAGAGCCAGAAGCCCAAATTTCCCCCATAAAGCCCTCTACATCCCCCTCAGTGCCCCCACCGGTCTCACCTTCACGGAGTAGGCCAGGGAGATGGTGACGGCCAGCGGAAGCCCCTCAGGCACGGCCACCACCAACACGGTGACACCGATGATGAAGAACTTGACGAAGTACTGGATGTAAATGGGGGTGCACTCCGCCAGCCAGGGCCGGCCCTGCACCCCGAAGGTGTCAATGACGAAGTACAGCACCAAGATGATGACCGTGATGGCCGACATGATCAGCCCTGGGGGAAAAGGGGCAGAACAGGAGGTGAGGGGACGCAGGGGATAGCCCCTCCTCACCCCGAGATTTCCAGGGAGAGCCGCTCACCTGCCTTCCCGATCTGGACCGCCAGGCGCGTCAGCTTCCCTTGCAGCACAGACTTCTCCTTCTTGGGCACCTTCACCTTCTTCTTCTCCTTCTCCTCATTTTCCACCCCTTCCTGGCTCTTCAGGGGTTGGATCTCTAAGGCCACACCATCCTGAGTTTTAGCTACAGCCCCAGGGCAAAATAAGACACCACGTGTGAGTAGGAGAGAGACCGGGAAGACCTACAGGACACCACTGAGAAAGATGGTGGTGGGAGAGAGAGAGAAAACCCAGAGCACAAAACCATTCCCTACGACACACACCATTCCCTACGACACACGCATCCAAGCACATGGAAACCTTGTGGCCCAGGGCCTTGCCGCCTCCCTGTCGCTCAGTCTTTGCCATCTACCCCTTGCCCCAGCCCCAGGGATGAAGGGTCCTTGGAGCTGACGGTGGCCAGGGGCCACGCAGGACCATTTCTCGTGGTGGTGATGGAGAAAACCCACTGCCCAAGCCATGGGCAGGAGGTCTCCAACCCCTCCACGGACTCCTTCGCCCCCCACAGCACACAGGGAGCACGTTGGGCTGGCTCCATAGCTGCTCCAGTGCACTGGCAGACCTTGTCCCAGCAGGGACAAGCTTGGGAGGGGGCTTCCCTCTGCTCTGCGCCCCTCTTCAGTGCCTTAACGCCTTTTTAATGCCCTTTGGGGACTCAGCAGGAATCCTTTCACAGGGGAGCTGGAGGGGTGAGATGGAGGGGGACGGTTAGGCGGTCAGATGGAGTTTGAAGAGGGGTGAGCCAGCTCCCGTACCCCAGCCCTGAGCCATCCGTCATGTTTTTAGGACCACGGTTTTAGGACTCAAGAAAGCTGTTACAGCTCGGCCCAACTCCCTGCCCTCATCCAGCTGAGGGTCTGGAGACCCAGGTCGGCTGGGAGTTGTGGAGCGGGATGGGAAAAGAAGAGGATGCGATCCCCCTGCGAGGCTGCTGGGGCTGGGGGCACAGCGGGGGCCCCCCAGGTGTCCCAGGACCTGTCCCCTCGATGGTTGGAGACAGCCCCGAGCTGCCCCGCATCTGCCACCTCCTCACGCCAGCCCCCGACACGGACAGAACAAGCACCCGGACACAGTCTGACGGGAAGGAGGGCAACTCAAACTGCTGAGAGGAGAGAGAGAAAGAGAGAAAGAGGTGGAGAGAGAGGTGCAGAAATGGGCTTCCTCCACAGCCTGCAAAGAACAGGGTGAGAAACACTGGCGAGAGACGCTCACGGAGTCGAGGCCATGGGAGGAGAGGGTGCAACCATCCCGCAGGCCAGGTCCCAGGGGTGGCTTATCCCGGGAGGACGCGATGCGCCCATGTCTCTCCCCCAGCTGTGCCCAACCACAAAGCCCACAGCATGGCAGCTCCTGGGGGGCACGAAGGTTCAGAGCCACCAGGTCACATCAGCGCGGACACGGATGCTGTGCCAACGGTCCGGGCTGTCGGGAAGAGCCCCGTCCTCCCTGCACGAAGACTTAACCCCAAGCAGAGCGAGGTGGCCACGGGGAAGCCAGCCAACATCGTCCCCGCTGCGCCCAGCGCCATGAGGCCGTGCCGGAGCCGCGGGACCGTTGCACCCTCTCCCAGGACAACGAGGCGAGAGTCCCGCCGGAGCAGCAAAGAGCACAGACTCATGAGAAGAAGGAAGGAAGGAAGGAAGGAGGAATGCTCGGTAGTTAGTGTGGTGCTGGTTCAAAGGATGGAGAGGCTGGTTACCTTTGTTGCGATTTTCGGGGGCTCCGGTTTTTTTACCTGTTCAAAGAGAGAAAGGGTGCAGGGCTGAGCACACGGAGCTGTGGCCGGCAGAGGGACGGGATGGGCCAGCCCCGTTCCGAGGGGCCGCATGCTGCTCCGGCGGCATCCGCGCACGGGGCTCAGCACCACTGCTGTCACCCTCGGGTGCCAAGTGTGGGACCCCTGCCAGCTCACCTTGCTGGAGGCCATCCTGCACCCCAGCACGAGGAGGGTCTGGAGCTCCCCGGCTCCCCCAGCACCCCATCCCCATATGTAAAGCACTCCCTACAACCCGCACCAGCACCCCACAGGGTGCTGAGGTGTCTCAGGCCTTTGGACAGAAGCCACAAACAGAGCTCGATCGGTGCCCAGCACATGCTGAGCACTCCGGCCCCCCTGCTGCCACCAGATCCAATGGGGACACACAGACTTGCCCCCCCTGCAATGGGCAGCACTACATGGGGTAGAGCCCCCCCATGTCTGTGGTGGGCACTATCCCCATATCGGGGTCCTCCGTGTGCCTCCACAACACCAGAAGCATGGGGCTTCTGTAATCTATACAAGCAGAGTGTGATAAAGGGGTTTATACACCAGACCTGGTTTCTCCTCCCCCCCCCCCCCCGCACCACAGTGAAGCTCTCTGTTCCCCAACTTTTGCTCCCAAATTGAGGGCTGCAAGGCCCCAGCACGTGGCACGGAGCTGGGTTTGCTGCAGGGCTGAGTGCCAGAGCTTGGGGACAAGGAAAACCCCAAGCACCGTGCCCGGGTCCCAGGAAAGCTGCTGCTCAGCTCTGCCAGCAGCTGCTCCCCACGCTCCCACCTCTGAGCTCGGCAGAACCCCAGCTTCCCCGGCCCGACTCACACCAACGCTGGCTTTGAAGCCTTTGTGGCTGAGGAGGGCTGGCACGGAGCAGCGGGACATGAGAGCCGGAAAGCGTTCAAGTCCCAGCATGATTGGGAACAGCTCAGCCCGCCCGGCTGCCCTCCTCTCCTCCACCCAGCAGGGCACAAACCCCTCCTCACCTTCTTCCATCCCCTGTGCTTCCATCCCCTGCCCAGGAAGCTCAGCAGAGATCTTCAGCCGAGTTTCCAAGGCTCTGGACGGGCTGCTGACACCCTGCAGGCACTCACCTTCCCACCACGGCATGGGCAATGAGCACCGTGCCACTGCAGGGCAGCGCTAGCAGCCCCTTTCCCCGTGACCCCATAACCCTCCAACTGCAGGCTGCAGCTGGCAGGAGGAGAGCTGGAGCCATGACCGAAAAGAGCCGGAAAGCCGAGGTCTGGGTGCACGAGGGGCTTTCCCCTCACAGCACGCCCCACGCTGCCACAACAGCTTGCCATACTGCCTCGGTCACACACGCTAAAGCCCAACCGCATCCCATCGTTGGTTTGTTGTGCACAAGCAGATGCTCCCCAGGGAAAGGAGAAAGGCAACAGGAGGGAAGAAGAGGGTTCGGTAATCTCCTTACCTTTCTTCACCTTCTTCTCCTCATCTCCTTCTCCTGCCCCCAAGAGAGTGAAGATGATTCCCGTCTGGGAGTTGATCCCCACAGCGGTCACCACCATCCGCCCGGAGCCCTCCATCACATGGGTACCTGGCACACAGGGAGGCGCGGTGAGGCAGGACACCAGCACAGAGCTCCCATCGCCCCCAAAACACCGGGACCAGGCAGCAGCCCCCTCCACACAGCAGCACAAAGCCCCCACACCAGCCAGGGTTTCCTCCCTGGGACATCTCCCCCCGCGCTGCCAGCCTCAACAGCAAGCACGGGGGCACTTGGGACATGGGGTCTGCCCAAATGGGGACGCTGGAAAGGTGCCGCTGCCGTTCCCATGTCTCTCACGGTACAGGAGCTCCTCTGGGAGCCACAACTCAGCCACCAAAGGTTGCCAAAGAGATGGTCAGGATCCCGTCTCGATCAATTCAGCAATTCACAATGTGATGCCGACAGGTTTGGGACTTCAAACCACGCCGAAACCTCAGGCTTTTTGCTCTGGTGCCAACACGAGTTGGGTTTTCCGCCCAGAAGCCTCACCTGACAGCAGCATGGGGTCTTTATCGAGAGACTTCTTGACCTGGTCAGACTCCCCGGTCAGCGAGCTCTCATCTATTTTCAGGTCATTCCCTTGGATCAGGATCCCGTCTGATGGCAAGAGGTCACCTAGGAGAGGAGCAAAGACAGGGATCAGTCCAAGCCCAGCCAGCCACAGCTTGCCGTGTCCTGCTGTGTCCCAGGAGGACTCGGGTGTTAGCAAAAGGACTCAAAATTCAGCCTCAGACCAAGCTTAGAGGTAGGAGAAGCAAAGGGAGGGTATTCAAGAGCGATATCTAATGGCTCTAAAATCTTCACACGCAAAGCATTAGTTGTGAGGTCTTTCAATTGTATGGTGCTCCCTCATACTTGCTTTTACTGAAACAACACCACGCCTTCCCAAAGCCTCAATACATCCAAACTGTTACACAAACATCCACCTGCAGAGGTAGGAAAGAGCTCTACATGAAAATAAACACCATACAGGAAAAAAAAACAAACTCATTCCTGATGGGAGCTGCAGGGAACGAGCATAGCCCTCGGTAAGCCAGGAGCAGGACCTCATCTAGCCTGAGGGCTACAACGTTTAGGTCTTCCCAAAGACACCTCACTGGGGAGATGCTCACCAACAAGGACATGGTTGTGAGTTGTTTGGGACCAGCAGGTTGCTGAAACAAGCCCCTGCTGCAGGCTGGTGAGCGGAGCCCCATCGCCCCGGCCTCTGAGAGGAACAACCGGGCCGCCCGCACCCCCCACTCACCGTATTTGATCTGCGCGATGTCTCCCACCACGATCTCGGCCACAGGGATCTGAATCACCTGCCCCTTGCGGATGACCGTGAACTTCTGCTCCTGCTCGATGCGGCTCTGGAGGCCCCGGAATTGCTTCTCTTTGCTCCAGTCGTTGAAGGCGGTCACCAGCACCACGATGATGACCGAGAACAAGATGGCCGCCCCTTCGATCCAGCCGGCCTGCGACTCGCCCTCGTCCTCCACACCGCCCGACGACTGCCCGCACACTGCAGGTTGGGGGGAAAAAAAAACCCTGTTTGTACAACGGGATGCTCGGTGTCTCCTGAGAAACACACACAGAGCAGAGCCGGGATGCTCCCTGAGGTTCAGGCTGGGAATGAGAAGACATTTCTCCTCAGAAAGAGCGGTCAGGCGCTGGGAGGGGTTGCCCAGGGAGGTGGTGGAGTCACCGTCCCTGGGGGTGTTCAAGGAGAGGTTGGACGTGGTGCTTGGGGACATGGTTCAGTGGGTGACAGTGGTGGTAGGGGTGGTTGGAACAGATGATCTTGGAGGGCTTTTCCAACCCTAATGATCCTAGGATCGCCCACATGGGGCATCATGGCTGGGAAGAGCACTGCCAGGTTTGGGGGAGTTACCAAAGGACACCTTGTCCCAAACCAAAAAAGAAGCCACGTGGGATTTGGGAAGCCACCAGACCATACAGACCCCCTTGCCCCCTGAGCATCCCTTGGGGAACAGCGAGGAGCAGCGCCATGGTGACAGCTCTGCCCAGACATCCACCAGTGCACATCCCCTGACACGTGTGGGATGACACCAAGGGCCCCGAGGATGGGGAGAAGCCACCATCGAAGGGGACAGCAGGAGCAGTATGGCTCCGAGGCACCACCAGGATGGGCGGGCCCACGGGGGAAGCTTTCATCCCAAAGCCCAGCGGGGACCCCGGGACTCACGTTCATTGTCACCGCCTGGGGGGTGGTAGAAGGACAGGCCTAGGGAGATTATGGCTGCTATTTCCAAGATGATCAGCGTGACGTCCTGCAGCGCCTCCCACACTAACTGCAGGAACGTCTTGGCCTTCTTGGGGGGAATGAAGTTCTGGCCGAACACCTGCCTCCTCTTCTCCAGGTCGGTCGGGTTCCCGGACAGACCTGGGGAGGGGACGGCGAGAAATGAGACCGAGTGACAGCGCTGCCTCCATGTCCTCACCGAATGGCTCTGGTGCTGCAGAGAGGAGCAGAGCCTGGGTTTTGCTCCTGCCACCAGCCAGGCGAGGGACACCCAGGGCAGGCACGGAGCCGCTGCTCCCCGGTGCCGCAGTTAATGCCAGTTGGCGCTGGCCGGCTTGTTTACACGCTGCAGCAAATTAACCGTAAATCTGGCACCGCCAGCGGCGCTCGGAGCTGTCACAGCCACCTGATGCCTCTCTCCTGCCAGCTTGGGGAAGGGGAAGCAGCAGGGAGCGCCGCAGGAGCGTCTCCGACCCCGGCGGACGCTGAGCCCCACGGCAGATGAGGGACGGCACGACCCGGGGGCTGCTCCTGCTTTGGGATGGGTGGTGGGAGCTAGGAAAGGAATAGGACAGCTTGGATCTGTGCTGCTGCTGCTCAGCCTGGCTGCACCGGAGAGGGGAGAGCAGGAAAAAAAATGGGGGGGAATTGGGTTTTGGGGGGGGGGCTGAACCCGTTCCTGTGGGTTGCAGGGGGTGGTGGAGCACAGCAGCCTTCCAGCAGCACAGCAATGGGGAGAGCACTCGGCCCTGCTGCCTCCCCACGCATCAAAGAGCTGGGGGGAAGGGGGGGGGGGGGGGGGGACAAGGCAAGTGCAGCCCTCCCAGCCCAGCACCACCTTAATGCAGCCCCGTGCCGAGCCCCTGCGTTTTCCACCTTAAGAGCGGCCGGGGCTGCTGCCAGCTCCCGAAATGCACCGGGCAGGGGCTGTAACGCCCGGCCCTGGGGCACCCATGGGTGCCTGGAGCAGCCTGGCAGCGCCACACCCCACCCCGGGGCCACTTCCCCATCGCAGCCCAGCTGGAGGCAGCAGCAGGATGCGCCCCGTTTCCCCCCACCGTGACGAATCCCACGGCTGTGGGGATGGGACGCGCTGGCGGAGCAGCCCGTGCATCCCCACCCAGCCCTAATCCCGGGATCTCCCGGCCCCCGTGGCCTCCCCGAGCCCAGCCCATGCGGCGGCGGGGATGGAAAATCTCGCTAAGCATCGCTAAACGTCGCTAACCGCCGCGCCTGACTCACGCCGGCGTCACAGCTGGGAGGCTCGGCATGCATGGGATGCCGCCGAGGGCGCACACGTGGCTCCTCCAAACCCACCTGGGAGCACCTCCAGGGTCTATCCCCCCCCTCTAATTACCCCCACTCTCATGGGGTAATGAGGTTGGGGTAGATTTTAATTTATCTGTATGGGCAGGAAGGGTTGCAAAGAGCGACAGGCATGCAGCGTGGCCAGCAGCTGACCGCTCCTCGCTGGGGCCACAGCAGGGTTTGGATAGGACCCCGCAGGGGGGCAGTGAGCAATTTGGGGTGGAGGCCACAAATTGCAGAAGGAGGACAAAGTGCCCATGCAGTCGCTGCTCCCAGATCAGAGGGGAGGCACCACAGCTCTGTACTTCTCCAGGCTAGAGGCTAACAGGGACCGCAGGGTAAACCTCCCCGCCTGGCCTCCACCTCTCTGCGGAGGCTTCTCCTATGATCCTACCACCATTCACCCATTTTCCTCATTTTGACGATATAGATCTTTGGTTACTCCCCCCCCCAGCAGGACAGCAGGGCGCACGGGAGACCTTGGCAGAGCAGAAGCAAAGCTGCTTTTCGGCACAGCAGAGCCAGCCTCCCCAGGAAGAGGCCCCCCACGCCAGGCTCCTTGCTGCAGCCCCGCGGGCGGAGGCCGGGAAGGAGGCAGCGGCCGCGGAGCTGCCACGACGAGCGCGGTGAGTCAGGGCGGTACTCGCCGACACAACTCGTCGCCCAGGGGACACCGGCGGGAGCCGCTCCGAGCGGTGACTCAGCCCCGCTGCGCGCTGCCGCCCCGCTCCCCTTCCCACCCCAGGATGCCCAGCAGCGGGGTCGGGGACGGGCCGGTCCCTCACGGGTGTGCGGTGGGCATGGGGAGAAAGGGGTCACCCCTTCTGCAGGACCCCCAAGGGGCTGGGGTCCACCAAGACCTCGTTGGGCAAAAGGCAAAGAGGAGACCCCCATACTGGAAAGACCCCTGCCAAAACCAGTGGTGCATGGGGAGATCCCACCCTATGAGGTGGAAGCCCCCAGGCTGCACGTCCTGCGCACGGGGAGATTCCCCCCTATGAGGATGAAGCCCCTACGTTGCACATCCTGCCCTAAAACCTGGCCAGGGCATCCCACCCGGTCATTATCGGGGCAGGGCGCAGCACTGGGCTTGCAGCTCCCTTCTTCTGGGGCTTCCCTCGCTGGGTACCATCACACCTCCATCGGGCTCCCCATGGAGCACGGAGAGGCAAACCCAGCACGGCAGGAGCCAAGCAGTGCTTTGGGCTTTCACTTTTCCTAATAATATCCCAGCTCATAGGAAATAACCTCCTTCTGCTCTCTGGGCTCAATAGGACGGTGTTTGGGACAAGCCACAGGGGTCGCCTCCAAAGCAACAGCCGTGTGCGGAGCAGGGGCTCAGGCCTGGAAGCAGGGATTGAATCGGGATCACACGGCATCCCCTCAGTACTTGAGCTCCCAGACCAGGGCCTTTTGGGTTTGCTTCCCTCCCCGCCCCACTCCCCTCCCGCCCCCAAAAGCGCGCTCACCTTTTGGCACGGCCAAGCGCATTGTTTTGCGGTCAGGACTTGGTATTTCCACCGGGACTCCCCCCCCTTCTCTAATGACATCCCGGGATTGTCTCCCCTTCCCGGTCCCGCTCACAGCTGGGAAACACGCTAACCCCAGCTCCCAGCCCCAGCGACAACAGCCTGCCAGGCTGCGGGGCCGTGGGGTGGCCACGTCCCCATCCCACGTCCCCATCCCACACATCCACTGTGGTGCTGGAAAAAAAGGGGCACGGGGAGAGAACCCCTTGAACACCATGGAGGGGGTGCACCCAAAGACACCCCAGGCTGGGAGCCTCAGCACCCGGCCCGGCCCTGCTTCCATACAGGGGGCCCCAAAAATGCCACCCCTGCAAACGGGGAGGAGAAATGACATCCTTCCACCCAAACTCCCCAAATATCAGCCAGCACCCCCAGGGGAGCACCAAACCGGCCACCACCGCTCAAACCTACGATGCTCAGGTGGACCCAAACCCAGGCTTCCAGTTCACATTGAAGAAGCCCTAAAATTACGGGGCTACGGGCGCCTCCCCGTCCCCATCAGCGCCTTGGGGACGTGCTGCCTGACCTTTGGCCGAGATGCCCACACCACACACAAGGTCCCCATGCCGCTGAGCGCTCTCCAACCTTTACACCCCCTTCACCCACATCCCACGCAGCGCTGCGAATTATTAAACAGAAGAAAGGCCAGCACCACGCTCGGGGCAGCAGCGGGGCTGGGAGAGGAGCCCCATACCCCTCACACCCCACCAGCCATCCTATTTTCACCAGGAGGCATGGAACCACGTCCCCGAGACCCACAGAGGATGCCCGGCACGACGGAACCGCGCTTTGAGCTCAGCCACGAGCGCCTCGAGCCCGACAGCTCCAGCCACGAGCTCCCCAACCCATCCCACCTCGCCGGCCGGCCGCTTACCTTCGACGGGCGACGTCTTCAGCCTCTTGCAGACGTTGTGCACGCCGCCGTAGGAGTCGTTCAGCCGGGCGACCGCCTCGGCGCTCCTCAGCTCCATGAGGTTCCTGAGCTCCACCACGGAGCACCCAAAGTCCCCCTCATGGTTGCCTTCGGCGACCGAGTTCCCGGGGTGGTGGTCGGCCACGTTGTTCGTCATCTCGACCCGGCGGCAGCGGCGCCGCGGGGCGCCGGGACGCAGGGGCCGGCCGCGAGGCTGCGGCTTTTTGGGGAGGGAGCTGGGGGCGGCCCCGCGGGGGTCCCTGGGGGCTGCCCGGGCGCAGCGGTGCCTCTAGCCGAGCCCTTCTCCTCCGGATGCAGGTGTAAACAGGATGCGCATGTTACCGCGGAGGCAACCTTAGCAACGCCCGGCGTGCATCTCCCGCGGCAGGAGGAGGGCTCCCTGGATACCACAGCAACTGGAGCTGGAAAAAAAAAAAAAAAAAAAAGAGAAAAAGATGGGAAGAGGAGGAGGGGGTCATCGGGGGGCCCGCGGCCGGACGCACGCAGCCCCCGCGGGATGGGTACGGGTAGGAAGAGGAGGCGGCATGGTTCGGAGGCGCGCGGCGGCACCGCGGGCTCACCCGGCTCTGCTAAAGAAAAAAAGCAAGAAAAAAAAAAAAAAAGGCGGCTCTGCCCCAAAACCCCAAGGTTTGGCTTTTTTGGACGAAAAAAAAACCCCGGTGAAAGCTGAGCTCGGCCCAGCCCGCCGGGCAGGAAGGGCGGCCAGGTGGTTCTCCGCTCAGCCCACAGCTGGCTGGCCCCGAAAATGCTCCCATTGAGCTGGGTTTAAAAATACAGCTCGGCAGTGGAAAACAGCTGTTTCCGCCCCGCGGTCCCAGGGAGGCAGCGCCTGGTAACGGCGCTGGCAACAGGTAAGCAAAAGCATCCCGAGGCAGCCGACAGAAAGGGGCTCGCAGCACCCAGCAGGCTTTTGAGCGCCGAGAGATCCGTCAGGAAACTGCTAAAACCCACGGGTTTCTCCGAAATAAAGAGCGTTTTGCATTAATGGCACCTCCTCAGCTCTCCCTCTGTGCCCTGCTCGAGCTCTCGCACCGCAGCCTGCAAGGAGCCGGATCCCTTAAAGCCCCCAAACGCTGCCAGCCCCACTGCAAGGGTGGGAGAACCCCAAAAATCTATGAGACCAGGCAGTGATGTGAGCATCCCCCTTCCCCAGGGCTTAGGGATCCCACAGCAGCACCAGGAGCAGGAGGAACGGTGCTGGTGGCCACCGGGGACACGGAGAGAGCTGGGGCACAGCAAGGACCAGGGGATCGAGGGCTCCCTCTGCCAAAGGCCCCCTCTGGCTCCGCTCCCCAGCTCAGCCTCCAGCACCGACCACCACCCTTGCAAACCCACCAGCCTGGGCAGTTCCACACCAAACACCCCCAGTTCCAGCCCCAACGGTACCGGTTCAGCAACCCCTGAAACAGCAGGATCCCGAAAAAAAGCAGCCCCCTCCCTGCCCCACAGCCTGGCCCCCCACGCCGGTCCCTCTCCACCGGTAACGCCCGGGTGGCCGCGGAGTTATCAGGAGGCAACAGGCACCAACGGGCCCGCCACGGGAGGGTCCCATGCAGCAGCCGAAGGTGGAAATGGGATGGGGATGCTGCCGTTCCCATACAGAGCCTTGGCTCTGCCCCCTGACCCCATAAAGCAGGGAGCGAGCTGGAGCAGCAGCATCCTTGGCCGTGCCCAGCCCCGTCGCCGCACGCAGCTCCTCGGGGAGCCGAGCTCATCCGTCATTTAACGGCGTGAAAGCGCCCGGCGGTGGGAGGCAGGAGACGGCTGATGCAATTAAGCAGACTCCCGCTGATCAACAGATAAAAAAGATAATGCCCCCCCACCTTGGCGCACTAATTTTCCCCCTCTTTCACAGTCACTAACGTCTTCTGAAGGGAGCTGAGAGGCTAAGAGAAAGGCGGCTAATTAATACTGTGACGGCCTAGCCCGTAATTACCCCCGAAGGAGCCACGGGGCACCCATCGTTACCTGCCCAGGGCGGCGGCGAGCTCCTGCCCGCTGCAGCACCAGCCCCGGGACTCACTCCGGTGGTCAAGAAGAAAGCAGGGACCTGGCAGGGGGCGGCTCTTTGAGCACCCCCTGGCCCCAGAGCTTAGGGACAGAGCACGGTCCCATGTCCCAGACCCGTTCCTGGCCCATTTCTGCCCCGTCCTGCCCGCACAGGACAGGCTCCTCCGCTCCCTGGCTGGGCTGGGCAGGATCCATCCCAGGCAAGTGGAGAGCTGCGCTGAAGCTTCTCAAAGACCTAACACTAATGAGTGCCTAACGACTCCCGCAGCATTCAGCAGGCTGGCCGCCGTAGCTCAGTAATTAGTTCTCCGAGCCTCCAGGCGCTGCAGAGGGAGACGGGCTCTCCGAAGGCCCCCGTGGGGACAGCGAGGGAGGCAGAGGTTACGGGACGCTGGGCACCCCGCAGACACATCCCACAGCAAGAAAACACAGGGCGGGTGGGAGGACGCAGCCAGAGAGCCCGAGGAGCGGCCAGCGCTGCCGTGTCACCTCCCGGTGTCCCCATACAGACGAGGGCCTCGGTGGTGGCAGCGGGAAGGAGGCGCTCCCGGAGCGCGGCGGCAAGGGGACAACGGGGCACGGAGCGGAGGGAGCAGGCGGGGAGGAGGCAGCGGCTGCCAGGGAGCCGTGAAGCCGATGCAGTGCTGCAGACGAACCTGCCCGGAATAATAAACGGCTGCATTACACCTCCGGCCCGGCCGGGGAGAGCGGCCGCACGCCTGCACCGGGGCCAGCACGGCCCTGGGTGCGCGCCGGCGTGACCGTCCCGCGCCGTGGTGGCCACCGGTGCGAGGAAAGGAGCCCGCCTGCCCCTAAACATGGGGGGAGAGGAAGCAGGCTGCTCAGAGAGGGACGAGGATGTAGGATTTGGACCCCATCCTGCAGGCACCAGCGCTGTGAGCAGCCTGGGCGGTGCTCCCAGCCCCCAAAAAATCACAAAGTGCACCCGCGGCACAATCCGCGGTGACGCTGCTCGCGTGCCGGGGGCTCACGGCTTCCCTCCCCAGGGAGAAAAAGCCAAGCTGGAGTGAAAATCAGCCGGGCACGTCCTGCGTGACACCTCCAAAGCAAGCCCCGAGAGGGCTCGCTGCGACGCCTGCTCGGGCAGCTGTTGCAGGACCGACGGAGAGCAGCAGGCACACGGGGATGCGCCTGCAAACCCGCTCGGGAACCCAAATTCCCCAGCACGAGCCCCGGGGCTGCCACGCCACGGGATGCCGCCGCGGGTCCCCAGCTCTCCTGGGACTCCACCATCAACGCTCGCTGTGTCCCCGTGCTGCAGATTGAGGCGAATCCTCCCTGTTTTGGAGCAGGCAGACAGCGAGCCCAGCGCCGTGCACCTGGTAGCCAACCCAACCAAGCTCAGCTGTTGGCTTTTTTTTTTTTTTTTAAAGTTAAACCCACAAAGGATGGGGAAAATCTCCTCTGCGTTTTGCTCCAGAAAGCCCCAAACATCTCCCCCCACCATGGGGAGGAAAACCAAACCCATTTGCCTCCCCACCCACCCGGGGGTGAGCAGAGCCACAAACCCCCAGCTCGGCCGGGCAGGATGAGGCCCCCTGAGCAAACCTCAGCCCCTTTGATGGAGTTCCTGCCCCCCCAAGCACCTGCCCTGCTGCCCCAGCCCCGAGCCATACCACGGGGGCCGTCTCCTCCGCAGCTTTTGGCTGCTGGAGGTTGCCATGGCAAAGCCCACGGAAAGCTGTGCCAGGGATGCTGCTTATGTTGCCAAATGGGAAGAAAAAAAAAATATATATATATATAAAAAATTAAAAAAGCATCCAGGGAGAGACTGAACTGCTCTCCCCAGCTCTGCTCCCACCATGCACGGACCCCATTGAGCCAAGGAGCTGCTGGAGAGGAGATAGATCAGTGGGACAGGAGAGAGGTGGGCTCTGCTGGGCTGCAGCCCCTCGTGGTGGGGATGGAGCAAGAGCTTGGGGAGTGCGTTGGGAGCCCCGCACACGGGGACGCGCAACGGGGACGCTCAGCGGGCAGCTCCGCGCGACGCACCCTGCCTGCTTCCAACAGATCCAAAAGCCCAGGGCAGGAGCTGCTCTTGGCCAGTCCGGGGGGTGGGGGGGGCTCAGGGAGGGCACAACCGCGCCCCCCAGCGCTCTGCCCAACTCCCACCTCAGGGCCCCCCTGGCCAAAGCGCCGTGCCCAGGGCGAGCAGCAGCCCCCTGGGCATTTCTCTGCCCCCCAAACATGCTTGGAGCAGCACCGCAGCCGCCCACCACCGCCCCCCCCGCACCGTCCCCGTTCCCCCCCCCCCCCCCCCGAAGGAAGCGGGGGGCCGGGGAGCCCCGGGGCAGGGGCACGCGGCCCCTCCCCGCACACTCACCAAATCGCAATGTGCAGATGGCAGCGGCACGCTCGGCTCCGCTCCTCGTTCCCAGCAACACCCATGGGGAGCCTTCCCCTCGCCCAGCGCCGCGCTTAACCCCTCCGGCACCGGCACCGGACACCCACGAGGAAACCAAGGCGGCTCCAGGCGCGTTATCTCCCCCGGTGCACTAACACTCCTCGGGGGAGAGGTGCTCATAAATCGCTGAGCTGGTTCGTGGCTGCAAATGGCACGCCCCGGGGGCACGGTGCACGGATCCCGAGGGGGCTGGGGCAGCCCCCGGTGCGTCCTCCGCAGGATTCCCACCCTCAGGACCGAGCGATTCAGCCCAGGAAGACGAGAGGCAGGGTCGGGGCCTGTCAGCAGGCAGCGAAGGTCACGGCGTGGGAACCTCAGCCCTCCGCCCTGATGCCACGGAAAGAGGCCGCGCACTGTGCAGTGGGGTTAGAGGAGCGGATAAGAGAGCAGGGACACCCCAAAACACCCCCAGACAGACCCCACCAGGCTCGCACTCACCCATCACCTGGGCGGCTCCATCGCTGCACCACCACCCGTGCAACGAGGGAACAGGACCCGCTCCGACCGCTCCTGCTCCCCAGCCACGCCAGGATCGGGCTCTCCTTCCTCCTTCCCCTGATCTGGGGGTGCCCCAACATCCCCCCCTGCCACGGGGCACCCCCACGGGATGTCCCCTCCCTGCTGCCACCTCCCACCGCAGCATCCGCTTCCTTCGCCGAGCGCCGCGGGCTGACGGAGCCCCAGGGGAGGGGACGGTGGCATTCGATGGCTGCGGGGCACCCGCCGGCAGGAACCCACCACCGCCCCCCCCCGGTGCCACCCAACCTGCAGCTGCCTGATGCGTGGGAGGCTGCAGGCACCCCGGGGTGCGCGTACGGGGATGTCCCCAGCAGGTGGGGAAATGCAAGAGCCAAAAGGCAGGGGAGATCCCAGCGATTTGGGGAGACCCCTTGTGCCCTTTGCACTGATGGGGAGCAAGCTCCCAGCCTTCGTCTTGTAGGAAGGGGGGGGACCTGAGCACGTCAAATTCCCCAATTCCCACGCGGAGCAGGCTCCCACGCAGCCACCACCCATGCACCGGGCCGATGCTGAGTGCCCGGGTAGGGGACTTGGATGGGTCAGGGCTCACGTCCCCAAGAGCTGCCACCCCCGGGGGGTTCACCCGCTCGTCCCCACGCACGATGGGTCCCCGCGGGCAGCAAGCCACCAGCTGCTCCCCGCTTCCACGAAGCCCAGATCCCCTCCCGCACCCAGCCCAGCCCAGGCAGAGCTGACCCCAACCCCATCCCCACCAAGACACCCACAAAACCACACAGATCTGGGGGCGACAGAAAGGGCGCAGCGCCCGCCCCGCACAGCCGCCACGGGGACACGAACCACGCGACCGTGACCCCCGTGGATGCAGCAGCAGCATCCCACCCCAGCAGCCTCACACCATCACGCATCCTCCTCCTCCTCCGCCTCCCACAGGGCTGCAGGGACCAAAAAGCAGTGAGCTGGAGGAATGGGATGGTGGCTGAGCCATGAGGAAACACCAAGGGGAAGGAGAAGGGCGCAGGTGAGGGGCGGCGAGATGCAACCTGCTCCAGGAGCACAGCCACTTGGCGCATCCCCCCCCCCCCGCAGGGAGCACGAGCAGCTGCCAGCAGCCCACTAATTAAAGCTGCCGCTCACATTTGCTCCTATTTCGCCTCTTGTTCACTAAGGTAGGGAAACTGGTTTGTTGCACGCCCAAGGCAGCAATCGCCTCTTGCAAAAGAAGCGGCGAAGAGGCAGGAGAGCACCGGACGCGCTGCGGCACCACAGGACAAGCTCGGACGCAGCTCCCCCCCAGCACAGCACCCCAAAATCCAAAATCCCAGCCCCGGAGCCGGCCCCGGGGTTCCCACATGGGACATCCATGTGCCGAAGCCACCGGCGCGTGGCGGGAGCAGAGGCCTCTGCGCTGGGGGCTCAGGAATCTGCCCGCGCCCCCGGGCTTCCCCGCGCCACCGCAGGCAGAGGAATTTCAGGGGGGTGGAAAAAAAGAAAAAAAAAATCGGAGGGAGTCTCCAGGCGAGCTGTCAAGGGGAATGTTTCCATCTAAGGCCTTGGTATTTCTCTCCCGGCGCCTGCACTAAATCACCCGGGCTCCTCTCATTATTCTTTTGTGCTTTACAAGGTAGCGCAGCCGTCGGGCAGGGGGAGGAATGCAGGAGGAGGCCCAAAGCGAGCCCCAGCCTCTGCTGCACGCAAATACCTGGAGCCACCAGGGCCGGGTGCCTTCGGAGGGTGCTGCAGCCCCGGGTGCATCTGAGAGAGGGATGGATGCTGGGGCTGGGGGCTGCGACATCGAAGCTGGCGGTGTCCAACCGTGCCGCGCTGGTGCGGAGCCCCGGCCTTCATCCCCTGCTCCTCCCTCCTGCTCAGCACCGGGAAACTGGTTCCTCCTGCCCCAGCATCGCAGGCACCACGTGCGGTGATAAGGCAGCAGCTGGCCAACTATTGGGCAACTCTTAACTCAAGCTTTTTTTTTTTTTTTTTCCTTCTCCTTCCTCCCCTTCTCCTCCAAACCCAGTTGGATCCGTTGTGCGATTCCCCCGTGGCGAGGGGAGCAGGGCGGACAGCTCTGCCCCACGCTGGCACCCCACAGCACCTCCGCCACGCTCCGGCCCCGCCGCAGACCTGGCCCTGGGTTTTTGGCCGGGCACCCCGCAGCCCCCAGCGAGCCCACACCAAGCCCAGCACGGGGATGCTCGGAGGCCGGGCTCCCGAAGCGCTGAGGCAGGGAACGTCGCTCAGAAGCGGACGTCAGTGCTGGCCAGGCTGGGGGAGACACGCTCCGAAGGAGAGGGCGCAGGCCACGAGGGCGGGATTAAAGCAGAACGCGTGCAGAAAGCCAGACGGGGGGAACCGGGAGCCCTTCCCTAAGGGACGGGGTGCTCCCTGCCCCGCAGCCGTTTGTAGGGGCAGGGGCAGCCCCAGACCCTGGCACAACAACCAGAACCAGGCTCCTGGACCAGCTCCATCCCCGCTGTCCCCCCCCTTCACCCTGCTCCCCGCAGATACCCATCAGATTTGGCCACCGGGTGCACGTCCATCGCCACTCTGAGCCAGCCCGCACCGAGTCCTCAGGGTGCCCCTTGGCCCCCCCCACCCGGCCTGATTTGGGAACCTGCTGGGCTCCGACTGCCGCAGCCCCAGGACCAGAGCTCCCCGTGGCTCCAACACATCTCATTCCCAGTCAAAGCAGCCCTGCGTGCAGGAGGGGATTAATTATGGTCCGTTAATCACAATGGCAACGTCCCAGAGCAGACTGGACCTTGCCCCCCTGCACCATACACGGGTGGGGAAACTGAGGCAGCGAGGTGCCGGGGGCAGCTGCAGCCCTCCGCCAGCCTCCAGCCGGGAGGAGATCCCGGCAGTCCCGACTCCCACCTTCCTGCACCCTCTTCAGGGAGAGGAGAAACAGCTCGGCTTAAAATAAAATAAAGTAGCAGGCAGGCACCGACCCACGGAGCACGAGGGCGTCTCGCAGGCAAAACAACACCCGGAGAAGCAGAGAGCGAGCGGCCGGGGCGCATGGGTACAGCCACGGTATTTTTAGCAGGATTACACAGGGAGAGGGGATTCCTACCCTGAACATCCCCGGGGGCTTAAAATAGGCCCCGCCACTTCCTCCAGCAGCAGCCGGGCGAAGCATCGGCTGTGTTTGCTGTCACCCATGGGGTCGGTGAGCGCCCCGCCGGCCCCATGCACCCCAGCACCCACGGGGGACATCCCACGGCCAGGCTCTCCCTTGGGATGGGTTTGGTTTCCCTCCCTGCGTGCTGCGGGGGGCCCTTCATCACCGGGGAGGAGGCTGAGCCCCCTGCCCCACCGCGGGGTGTCCCCGGGGAGCGATGCCGGCAGCGGGCGCGCAGCACTAACCTCTCCGCCGGCGCGACGAGCCGCTTCCTTGGCGAAAAGAGAGAGCACGCGCAAAAAAATATAATAAACAGCGATAAAAAAAAAATCCCCCCTGTTCACAGCAAGGGAAACTGAGGCAGGGGGTGCAGAGCTTGTTTGGCACCACAGCGCAAGCAAGTGGCTTGACGCCCAGGGTCTCCCCAAAGCGTGGGTGCACCCCAGCAGAGGGGAACCCCAACGAGCCCGGCCACCCCAGTGCTGGAGGGCAGCAGGGACGGCTCCGGGGGCACGTCCCCAAGCTGGGTGCCCGACGCCAAGGCCAGCAGCAGGGACACGGCCGAGGGGACACTGCCACACGGGCTGGGGACAGGGTGGCCGTCCTCACTGCTCCCGACGGTGTCGGCTCCGGCTCACATCACGGGTAACTTCTCCCACCCATGCTCGCGGGTTTCCCTCGCGCTGCGCCACCGGGACGTCCGGGCTTCTCCATTCGGAGCTCCAAACAAACGGCGGGGATTTGGGGAGGACAAAAGGGAAAGGTAAGCAACCACGCTGGGGGGCTGCGAGCCCCCTCCTCGCCCCAAAAGGGTTAAAAAAGCAACGCCGGCAGAAGCGTGCCTGCGATAGGAAAAACACCCGCGCTCCCAGGGCGAGCGCGCCGGCTGCTCGCCGCTTCCCTTCCCGACATGCCCCGCTCCTGGGAAAGTGTAGGCTGTTTTCCATATATAACTGCAAACTGTTCCATGCAGTAAGAAGTCTAATTAAAGGGAGGGAGGGAGAGAGGGAGCGACGCAGAAGACCAAAAGGCAATATTTATACGAGGGAAGAAAGCCCTGCATCCCCGGCACCAAATTAGACCCTCGCCGAGCGAAGCCCGTGATATCATCGGGAGATCAAATCTGGGCAGAGCGGCGGCTTTGCAGAAGAGGCAAATCAGAGCCTGGAAAATATGTACCAATAAATAAGAGAGGAGAGCCAGATGGGCCAAGAGAGCACGGGGAGGGGCAGGGGAAGGAATAGCTAATCCGAGCCAGTTGCTCAGGATAATGCAAAATATTGCGGGAGAGTGCGCGCACGCCCTGGCCCCACCAGGCTCCCCCACGGCCCGGGGCTGGAGAAGCAGCTATTTAAGCAAATAGCAGGAATCTGCTTTAAAAAAAAAAAAAAAAAAAAAAAAAAGAAAAGTAATAAAGCCCTAAATGAGGGAATGGGGAGGGAAATGGCAGCGAGGAGAGGGGCTCGCTGGCACGGTGCCGGAGCTGAACAGTGAGGTTGGAACGGAGAGGCTGGGGGCAAAGGGGCATCCACCCCACGCACGGGGTGAGCCATGCAGCACCCAGCCCTCACCCCACTGCTGCCCCCCGGCTCCCCCATAGCCAAAATCCCACCCCTCAATGCCTCGGGACACCCCCTCGTCCTGCACCTCCAGGGCAGGGGGGGCGTGGGGAGAGCACGCGGGGCCGAGCAGGGAAAGCGCACGCCGGGTCTGTTCTTCAAAGCCTCTTTGTTAGAGCTGCACTTCCCACAAGTGCCAGCCACAGCCCCAAGGTAATCCACAGGCAGCTAACACATTCCCCGAGTTATTAGGTCCTCTGCCTACGCTAGGTGTCAATGCATCTGAAAACCGTTAGCGTGCTTTAATTAAAGCGCCGATAGATTTGAGAGTCATCCTGCCGAGGCTGAGCCCTTGCGGAGAGGCTCACACCGGGCTGCGCTGCTCTGCGCCAGCCCCAAAATCACCGACGGGTGCTGGCAGCTGGGGGCAGCCCCCTCCTCGGTGTCACCAGACTGGATGGGACCCATGGCCCCGTACCCCTACACGCACCCTTGTGCCCGGCCCCATCCTGACCCAGCGCCCTCCTTGCGCTGCGCCCCAAGCCCCCCATGCTCCCTCCTGCTGTGCTTTGGGCACTGCCCCAGCAGCTCCCAGTTGCACCAGTAACCCAGAGGCACTGGGATAGCTCTATCCTCAAGGGTCAGCATGAAGTTGCCGGCGAGGCTCCTGCTGCCCACGGGTGTCCCCCCCCAGCTTGAGGGTGCCTCCCAGCCCCGCTGGCACTCGCCCACCTCCCAGATTTTGTCACCGCACGCACCTTTCACGCCCACAAATTGCACCCTGCAGCGATGGAAACCTGCAGCTCACACCATTAAAATCCTGCCGTCAACCCACAGCAACACCAAGAAACAACCAGCTTGGGGCAGCGACCCTCGCAGCAGAGCCAGGCGCGATGCTCAGGGCACCCCCTCGCCACGGACACCCCATTAAATGGGGGTGCAGCACCCCAAGCCCCCCATTGAGCCATGCCCCAGCTAGCACAGACCCAGCCGCCCTAAAGTGGCCGAGCAGCGCTCCCTGCCCTCCGAACAAACTGCCTCGGAGCCACGAGGTCGCCCGAGGTGACAGCGGGACGGTCACCGCTTTGCGCTCACGGGACCCGCGGGCAGCGCGGCTCCGGCAGCCCCCGCCTAGCAGAGGCGCGCGTACAGGTGGGTATCGAAGCTCCAGCACTAATCTGGGGATAACAGCGGCTTTAGCAGCGATAGGGCAGGAGATTACTGCAGCGATCGGGGCGTTCTGCTGCCAGAGGATCTGCCTGGAATAAAGCGAGCGGATGGTGCTGAGCCGGCTGCTGGCTCCCCGCTCGCTGCCACTGAGCCGAGCGGCACGGCACAGGGGTGAGAGAGGATTCCTCGTCCTGCCCATCGACCTCCTGCTGCAGGGCAGAGAGAGGTTTGGGGAAGCCCTGCCCTCTCCTCCGGGTCCCTGCTTCCCAAACCCATCCCTCGAGCAGGGCAGGACCGCAGCAAGGCTCCTGCGCACGCCGCAGGGCTGGGAAAACAGCGAGGCTGCAGGCAGCTGCGGCCAGAGGAGCGGCAGGAGGAAGGGAGGATCCCTCATTGTCCTTTCCAAAGGGAAAAGGGACAGTCCCCTGAGCAGGGTGCCAGGCAGGGCAGGAAACACCGCAAGCCTCCAGGCAGCATCTGTCCGGGGAGAGCAGCAGAGACCCCGCACGCGCCCCCCTGCGCCGCAGGAGCGTGAGCTGCAGCGTCTTGCACGGATTTGATGCATTTCACGTTCAACTGCAGGAGCGAGAGGATTCCCCCGGCTGCTGCCCTGCAGAGAAACATGCAGATGCTGCAGGGAAGAGAAAAACAAGGAAACGCCGCCTGCTCCACCCCGGGCAGGCAGATAAACGCGGCGCAGGACGTCAGCGCGAGGTGAAGCCTGGCGCACGGCAGCCGAGCGCGTCTGCAGATGGCAGGCATGGACAGGGAGAGACGGGAGGAGAGGAAAAACAACGCCAAGAAGGGACGCAATGAATTAAACGAGATTAAAGGCAGCAGGACAGGAGATAGCACTACAGCCTCAACACCAGAGAATCCAGCGATGAGCGGAGGCAGAACGCGAGGCTGAAGGATTTGGGCTCACCAGAGCCCAGCCCACAGCGGCACCCAGCCCTCGAGCACCCACCAGGTACCCGAGCAGCCACCTCTCCACCACCCCGGATGAGCCTCCCCAAAAAATGCACCTGCAGAGCACGGCTCCAGCCTCCTTCCCCAGCAGGCAAAGCAGCCTCTCCTCCGGGAGCCGTGCTCGGCTGCGTTTTGGCACCCGGCACACACCCGAGTAATTCCAGCCACCCATGGGAAGAGCAGCCCGCAGAGTCAACCCCCTGAGGAGCAGAACGGCGCTCCCAGGGCTGGTCCTCGGGGGCACAGCGCATCCCCCGGGACGCACGAGCAGGTAGCGGGATGAGGTTCGGTTTCCCCCCCAGGGAAGGCGAATTTCTCCTTCCCCAAGGAGCTCGCTCGGGGAGGCGCGCAGCACGATGCTCTCCAAGAAGGAAGCTGCCCGAGCTCTCAGCTGTTCCGGCCCTTTTTGGTTTTGGATAGCCCATTTGGGGTCAGCTCCACAAGCAATTCGTCACTTGGGAAATAGCCCCGCTTCACCCCTCCTCCCTCAAATAAAACTCAAAAGACATCATTTAGCCGAGCCCGGACGACTAAAAATAGCTGGCACTAGTCACCCTGGAAAACGCGGGCTGGGCACTTTCACACTTTGGCAGCACGGCCGGGGGGACGCGGGTGTTTCGGGTCACAGGAGCGGTCCCCGCGGTGTCACCGGCTCGGGGAGCAGCCCGGCCCCGCAGCGCCCCGCGGCTCCCGGCCCCTGCGCTTTCCCCAGGCGGCGTCGGGCAGGATGCGGTGACTCAGAGCCACGTCTGCACGAGGACACCCAGGAAAGAGGAGCCGCGCTTTCAGTTTTTCCACAGCCAAGCCGGGTTTACGGTCCCAGCTCCCCGCAGCTGATTCACTCCCCCACCCCGTTTCCCCAGTGCCCCCGGGCAGAGGCAGCCAGGTCTCTCCGCCCGGACGTGGGATAAATCCCGGCACTGAGTAACGCGTACCAGCGGGCTGCTGCTGCAGCTTTCCTCCTCTTCTGCAGCAGCAGGACTGGCACGAGCGACGTGACCCTCGCCAGGCCCAGCTCTGCCTTCCCGCAGCCCTCCTGGGGCTCCTCCAATGCCAGCCGGGTGCTACCGACCAGGATATTTCACCCCGTATTTTTTTGTTGCGGGTTCTCACAGCGTTTGTCCAAAGAAACGTGTGGCTCCTCCTGGGTGGGTGCGCCCAGAACCGGGAGCTTCCCGGACAGCCCCTGCCCCAAACGGCACCTCCAGCACATCACACCCGGATCCGTCCCCCTCCCACGTCACCCCGAGCTCAGCTATCACAGCAAACCTTACGGCTGGGGCTTCCAAAGGGAGCCGAGGCAGAAGCTGCCCGGAGGCCTGAGCCATCTTCTCACGTGTCCTCGCGTCCCTTGGCTGCCCGCAGCGGTGGCAGCCTGATGGATGGCACGCGGACGTGAGCGGCGTTGCCACCGCCGGGTAAAAAGCATCCGCACAGCGCAGCCCGAGCTCTGCCCGGAGCAGCCGAGCGCTTCACTAACCCGGGGTTGCTTTTAAGTTGCTTGCAAGAAGGTGGGAAGGAAGAGAGAAGAAGCCGGAGCGCCGAGCCGCTAAGTCCCTGGGAGGGCCGGGGTGAGAGACGGAGCATCTCTGAGCTCGGCGACTCGCAGGAATAAGCAGGGAGAAGATGTAAAAAGCTGCACGAGAGGGAGGGCGAACACCACAGCCAGGGAAAGCAAGGGGACAACGGTGCCCGAGCTGCCCAGCGGGGTCCTGAAGTAGCATCTTAGGAAGCGGCACTCCAAATCGGCCGCCTTCTGCCCGAAATCTGAGCCCGGACCTGAAAACCCGAGCGGGGGATCCGCCGCTCAAAGAGCAAAGGTCGCGGCGAGCCCCGGCCAGACCCCGCGAGCACCCGGTGGGGCCGAGCTCTCAGCAGCCCCCCCGGGCCGAGCAGCCTCGGCGCCGCGAGCTTATTTTTAGCCTGGGGAGCGCAGGAGCCGCGAGCGGCGCTTTCGGTTCCCAGCCCCGGCCAAGGGGGAGGCTCTGGGGCTGTCACTGCTGGAGCAATCGCCTCGGGTCTCAGCCCTCCCCACCGCCCCCCCGTCACCAGACACAGCCCCCGGCCAGCATCGGCACGGAGCGGAGCGATGCTCCCCAGCACCAAGCCTTCCTCCTCTGCGTGGGGAGGAGGAGGAGGAGGAGGATGCTGGGGTCAGGACCCCGCGGCACAAGGCTCCGGCTTATTCCCAGCTCCCTACGGGACGGCGCCGCGTCAGGCAGGGCTGACCTTTCCGCACCTCAGACAAAGAGGAGCCGGCAGCGGCCTCAACGGCGGAGGAGTCGGGGGGACGCGGGGTGCAGCCCCCCCCCGGCCGCCGGGACGGGGGCAGAGGCAGGCCCAGCACGGGGCCCCGGGAAGCGCCGCGCTCGGCTCCCGTCGGCGAGCGGGAGGGATCGGGATCGGATTCCTCCCTCCCCATCCCCTGCTGGCCAAACTCTTCCGGGTAGGGCTCCGACGCGCTGCCCAGGCACCCCAGCGGCTCGCTGCGTCCAGCAGACCCCGATTGCTTTGGCGGGGGGGAAATATACATTAATTGCATTAAAAAAAAATAAAAAGGATAGAGATTTGCATGCCAGCAACACGGCGGTCGCAGCCTGGGGACGCCGGAGCGCCCAGGTCCTTTGGCTTTTGGTGCCCGGCTGCCGACTCATCCCTGCCATGGAAGCCAAAGTTTCCCCGTCGGCACAAAGAAGCGCGGACAGGCGGCCAAATCCTGCACTCGGCCTCCACCACCCTGCCGAGGAGTCCCCACGTACCCCAGCCTGTGCGGGGGGCACAGGGGCTGCAGACAGGACAGGCCCCCCAATGGGGGCAGCCTGGAAGCGCTCCGTGGCCCCGTACACTCGTGCCAGGGTCCCCCAGGTCCCTGTCCCCGTGCCGGGGTGGCCGTGCCGGAGCAGCTCCGTGGCACGCGCAGAAATGCTCCTGCCCAGGACACCCCACACCCCAACGCCCAGCCCCACACCTCGGCTCCCCCGGGTAAAACCGAGAGCCAGAAGCTCCCAGGCAGGAGGGCACCGCACTCAGCTGTTACTCACGGGGAGCTCTCGGAGGACCTAGGTTGCTTAATTAGCGCTTTAAAGAGTCCCCATCCCGGCGAGTGACACACCAGCCGCTCGTCATGCGCTCCGCATGTCTCCTGCCTTTGCTTTCTTCCTTTCCCTATCCAGGGTTAGCTTCTTTTTTTTTTCCCTCCTCTTTTCTAATGAACAAATCGAGGGGCAGGATTTATAAGTCCACGGAAACTCTATTATCCCCTCCGCATTAAAGCCAAAAGCGACTAATTAAAACATCAAAGTTGGACGTTTCATTAGCTGAGGCTCGGAAAGCCCTGGCGGGGAGCAGGGAGCGGGGCTCCCACAGCTGCACCGTGGGCCTGCACCCCGGGACGTGAGCGGGGCAGGGAGGACAGGGTGCCACCACCCGCGTTTTCCCCCCCTCCAGCCGGCCACTGCGGTCCCCCCCCTCATTGTAGGGGGGAGGATTTTGCACAGAGGGAGGATTTTTCACCAGGGAGGCCGGGGAGAGGAGCCCCTTCCCCTCCCACTGCGCCCAAAGCTGGGACCTGCCTCCCCCAGGAGCACCTCCAGCACCACGGGACGGGTCCTCGGTCTCTCCTGGCCACGGCACGAGGCCGACAGGGACGGGCTCGATTCCCCAGCTCACCCAGGCCGATTTCTTTCCTCTTCCACCGGTTCTCCACCCGTGCGACAGCAACGCCACCGCCGCCTCCATCCACCTCCCCCAGCCACCAGGCAGCCGCGTCCCGGCCTCACGCCGCGTCCCCGAGCCCGCTTGGCTCCCATCCCAGCGGCCTCCGATGAGAGAGACAGAGGGATTTGGGGACGCCGGAGGAGGTGGCACCTCTCGGAGCACGCGGTGGCCATCCCTCCAGACCCGCAGCCCATCGAGGCACCGCGGCATCCCCCTGCTCGGAGAGCAGCAGTGATTTGCCGAGCGCGGCGCAGCCTGCCCCCGCCGGGGAGGGGCCCGGGAGCCCCGGGGGGGGGAGCAGAAGGTAGATAAGGGGAGCAAGATAAAGGGAGCAGCAGATAAGGGGAGCAGCTGGTAGATAAGGAGAGCAGGAGATAAGGGGAACCGCTGCTCGCCCTAGAGCCGCCGCTCGGCGCCGGACTGCTCGCGTCCCCCAGATCCCCGCAGGCTCCTTTCCTGGAGCTTCAACAGGGGCTGGTAACCGCTGTGGGTAAACTCATGGCCTAGCGAGGATAAATATCTATATATTTTATTTATGTATATATAGATATAAATACAAGGAGGTGAGCAAGGAGCATGCAGGGAACCCGCAGCCACGGTGCGGGCAGGGAAGGTGCCGGCAGCTCCTCAGGGCAGCCAGGGAAGGCCCTGGGGAAGGGGGAAACTCCGTGCACGGCTCCACCCCGGTGCTTTCTGCTGCACAACAATGGCGTGGAGGAGCAGCAGTCCCTCCCTGCTGTTACTCACCCTGCCCAGGACCTGCGGTTGCCCCACGGCCGCTCCCAGCGCCGGGTGCCAGCTCCGTGGGCACGGCGCAGGGCAGGACGCGCGGCTCGGCGCCGGAGAGCACGGGGATCCCCGGCACTGCAGGAGCCAGACCCACAGCACGCCAGCCAGCGCAGGGAATTCCCTCCGTCACCATCTCAACCAAAAAAATACCAAAAAAAAAAAAAAAAAAGCAACCGCACCACCCCGCGCCCTCTCAAGTCTCTACCTGCAGCTCTGGCGGCATCGCCCCAGCGAGCTCGTCTCCCCGGGGAAGGCGCCAGCACCGTGCTGGGGTCCCAAAAGCGTCCCCTGTGCAGCACCCACGGCCCTGCTGCGGGCGAGGGTGGGTCGGGAAAGGAGCCCGAGCCCCGAGGGGCTGGGCACGGCGCTCCGGGACCGCTGGAGGAATGGGGAAGCTCTGCGTGGCCGCTCCGGTGCCCTGCCCAGGCGAACGCAGCCGGCACGGGCACTCCTCCATCACGGCGGTGCTGCGCCGGCTTTGGCACGGGGCAGGAAAACGACATATCTGAGAGCAGAGTCAACGGCTGCGGGGAAGCAAAGGGCACGAGGCTTTTGGGAGGCCTCCAGGACCCCCCCCCCCAGCTCTCTCCATTCATCCCCGGAGAGCATGATCTGTGGCCGGGGGGGGACACCTGAAGCCACCAAAGCCACCCTGAGGGGACTGGGGTGGCAATTCCTAGGGCCGGGCACCCAGGGGCTGCCCGCAGGACAAAGCCTTGCGGCAGGGTGGGACCGGAGGGACGCAGGGGCGTCCGCTCCTCCCGCTCCCCACGAAATAATTCAGGTGTGTTTCGGCGCTCAGGGAAGCGAAAGATTGAGGTCGAGGGCACCGTCTGGAGCCACGCAGCCAGCACAAGCCCGGCGTGCCATGGAGGAGCACAGCAGCATCGCAGCCGTGCAGGGTGGGGACACGGAGCGGTGCCCCCCAGCACCCCCAGCCCCCACCGGGCACAAACAGGCTGCGCGGCTTTGAGGTTTGCAAACCGAGCCCCCACCCAAGCTCAGGTCTCCAGAGATAAGAGGACAATAACCTATTGTCCCTCCTCCCGCGCCCTTCCCAGCACCCAGCTCGCCTCTGGCGATGCGGGGGGGGGGGGGGGGGGACACCCAGCCCCACACCGGCACCTCGGGACCCCCAAACCCCGGTGGGTCGTGGCCGGGGGTGCCGTGCGCCCACGGGGGATGCTCGGGGTGCTGGTGGACACCGGGGGTGACGGAGCACTGCGGATCCAGGACCTCACTGCAGAAAGCTGGAGGCAGGGGCAGGAGCCAGAGCTGCTGGCCACGGGGGCCACAGCCTCACCGGTTTTCGGTTTTCCCCTATTTTCCCCATTTTTCTCTGCCCCCCCCCCCCTCCTCTCCGCTCCTGCTGTGGATGCGATCGGCTGCCTTGGGCAAGCGGCAAGCAGCCCCCAAGGGAAAGGGATTATTTATTTATTTTTTTTTAAGGGGGGGGGGGACACGAGACGACAGCCCCCCCTGCACCGTCCTTGGGCTGCCGCAAGGCGCTGGCCCCCCCCCCCCCCCCCCCGCCCTGCGCTGCCTCTGCCCATCCCTCCGGCCCCGCTGCCAGGCTGCGGCGTGCCCGGGGCTGGAGGCAGCGGCCGCATCCTGCCCCCGCTCCTCCTGCCTGCACCCCCCCCCCCGGGCCCCGTGTCCCCCCCCCCCCCCCCAGCACCTCCACACGGCCACAGGCGGGACCGGCAGCCCCACACACACCCCCCCCGTAACCCCGACCCCCCAAAAAAAGGGCGAGCAACAAGTTGCAGGACGCAGGCAGTGCTCCTTCCCCCCCAAAAATAACAGGGTGTACCCCCCCCATTAGGGCCCTCACCCCTGCCCAAAGACCCCCCCCAGAGACCTTCACCACCCCCCCCCCCAGACCCTCACCCCCCCCTCCAAAGGGCATCCCCCCCCCATTTGGGGTCGCGCCCGGGGGATGCGCATCGCCCCCGGGGGGGGGGGGGATAAGGGACCAAGACACAGCACAGCCCCCCCCATAGCCCACAGCCCCCCCCCCCCCCGTTTTAGCCCCCCCATCCCACCTGCTGCGCTGCCGGCCCCGCTCCGTCCCTTCCTCCTGGAGCCAGCAGCAGCTGCAGGGCGCGGGGGGGGGGGGGGGTCAAAAAGGGGGGGGGGGGGGCAGCTACCGGGGGGGGGGGCAGCTGCTACGACCCCCCTCCCCCACGTTTACCCGGCTCGGCACGGCCCCGCTGCGTGCAACCGGGACAAGACCCCCCCCCAAAAAAAATCCCCCACCCCCCCCCCCAACAAAAAAACAACACCAAACTCACCGGCTCGGCGCCCAGCCCCGGCTACCGGCGGAGCCCCCCCGGGAGGCCATGGGAGGAGGAAGAAGAGGAGGAGGAGGAGGAGGAGGAGGAGGAGGGCGGCGGCGAGCTCCGGAGCTAGCGGGAGAAACTGCTTGTCATGGCAACCCGCGGCGAGCCGAGCCGTGCCGAGCCGGGCTGGCCCCAGCCCGCCGGGGGAGGGGCCCTCTTAAGGTGGCGGCCCGCCCCGCCGCTGCTTAAGGGGGACGGGGAGGGGCACGAGGGGTCCTCGCCCCCCCCCCACCCCCCTCCCGTGCGAGCACACCAACCCCTCCTCCCCCCCCAGACCCCTCCGTGCAAACCCCCCGGGGGGGGGGGGGGGGGGGCGGTTGCGATGGCGCAGCCCCCTGCCCAGAGCCGTGGACCCCCCCCCCTCCCCATCGTCATTGGGGTGTGGGTGCCCCCCCCCTTTGAGCTGTACTGATATACCCCCCCCGCTCCCCCCCCCCAGGAGGTGTGTGCATGCACAGCCCTGCAGTGTGGACCCCCCCCCCCCTCGGGCAGTGCGGTGCATGCACGCCCCCAGTCAATGTGTGGCCCCCCCCCCCCCCCCCAGGCACTGCGGGTGCAAAGCGGTGCGGTGCAGACACCCCAAAGCTCCGTGCACCACCCGCCCGGGTGCAGCCCCCGCTTGGGTCGTGGGGGCACCCCCAAACCCCGTGGGACCCCACCCCCCTGCAGTGCCTGCACCCCTGGGTGGTGTGGGTTGATCCCCATGGAAGTGAGGTGCGTGCGCCCCAAAGCAGTGGGGACCCCCCCGCAGCGTGGGTGCCCCAAACTGGGGTGGGTGCCCTAAACCAGTGTGCATGCCCCAAACCCGGGCGGGTTCCCCAAACCAGGGAGGGTGCCCCAAACCAGGGTGCGTGCCCTAAACGAGGGTGGGTGCCCCAAAGCAAGGTGGATGCCCCAAATGAGGGTGCGTGCCCCAAAACGGGGTGTGTACCCCAAACCAGGGTGGGTGCCCCCGTGCCCAAAGCCCTCCCCACTCCAGGCACGGATATCTCCAGAGCACCACAAACAGTGACAACAAATCGGGGTTCCTCGGGGGCACTGCGGTTTGTCTGCCCGGAGCTGCCCCGTGCCCAGCGGGGTGTGCGCAGCCCCACAAAACGCGGGGTGCAGCCCCCTGACATCCCCAAGGGCATTGGGTGCTGGTGTCACCCAGGAGGGTACATGCACTCCTCGGGCTGCAGAGGGTCGAGCACAAACCACGGCCCCCTCGCCCTGGCAGACCCAACCCTCACCCCTTTATTTTTATTTTTTTGGAAACGAGGAGAAAACCACGCACTGATCCGGCCGAAGCACGCCGATCGCCGCGGCTGCACCGAAGGCGCAACGCGGCATCGCAGCAGCAGCACTGGTGCAACACTGGGTGTAGGCAACCTTAACTCAGCACTAATCCTGTTGTTTGGGCACGCAACGCAGTTCAAGTTAAACCAGTGTAACATCTGGGCGCGCACAAGCCCTAGTTTAATGCTCGTAACATTTCCCCCCCGAGGGCCTGCGCCTCAGTAATTTTGCATTCTGGGTAGTCCCAGGGGAGGGTTGCCCCAGGGCCCCGCGCAGAGCCCCCAGCAAACGCTTTGGGCCCTTTGCTGGGGGATTCATCCCCAGCCTCGTGGAGCTGCGAACCCAAACGTGTGCTGGTAAAATGCCTCCGCTGGGTGCTGGGTGTCACCCAGGTGAGCTGGTCGTGGTGGTGCAGAGGCCCTGCACATTGTCCTTGTCCTCACGGGGCCGCCGGCTGCTGGCTCAGCACGGACGGGGAGCAGGCGCCAGTGCTTTCCCCATGCTGGCTCCGTGGCTCGGCCAGGCAGGGGTGCTGGGGAGTTCCCTCGCAGCACCCTGCAGCACCCAGCACCCCACAGCACCCAGCACCCTGCAGCACCCAGACCGCTCGTCTTCGGTGGTGGGGCCCCCTGGCATTTTCCTGGGGAGTTAGACAGACGTGGTTAGTCCTTCTTACGAGAGCTGGGGCTCTCACGACAAGAGCAAGCCTTCTATCGCCGAGCAAACTCGGGCATCTTCCGTTTCTGAGCACGGTTTGTCCACCGCGGAGCCGCAAGAGGGAATAAATGTGGGTTTAAGCCAATGTCCTGCTCCCCCCCAAAAAATAAAGAGCACACTGCACTGACCACCTTTGGTCTGGGTGACTGCAGAACAGATCAAAAAATAGCTGGAGGTGCAGAGGGCAGACGGTGCTTCCAGCGGGCTGCAGAGCTGCTATTGAGACCTAACGGCCTTCTAAAACAGGGTTTCGGAGCTTGGAAGGAACCTCTGACCATCTGGA
Organism: Cygnus olor; assembly: GCF_009769625.2. NCBI lineage: Eukaryota > Metazoa > Chordata > Aves > Anseriformes > Anatidae > Cygnus > Cygnus olor. Next base: position 3,310,119 of record NC_049192.1, read on the forward strand.
TTTGGACTCCTGAAAGGAAATCAGCCTTCCTGCCTCGGGGAACCTGTTGTTAACGGGGCAAGGCGCCTTCCCAGAAACACCACGAATTTGCAGCCTCTTTGGGCTCCGGCTGAAACGGGGGAAGGCAGCTCCCTGCAGCCCAGCACCAGGTGCTGGCCGGTGGAGGAACCAGCCAAAACCCATCAGAAAAACGTGCTCCCCATCCAGGGGCAGCCTGCAACTACAGCGCCGGCACTCAGCGGCTCCCGCCCGGCGTGTTTCCATTACATCGAGAGCGACCATAATAAATACAGAGGCTAAAAACCCCTTTCCATTTTACATTTAAGGAAAAGCACACGGGGGAAAGCCGGGCCCCGGCAGGAGTGCGAGCGCCTCGCCTCTGCTCCGGTGCCGCGGGGAGCGGCCGGATCCTGCTCGCACCGGCCCCGCTCGCTGCAGCAAAGCGGGCAGGGCGCTGGGGCAAGGTAAATGCAAGGGTCCTATAGGGAGTATTTTGGGGTCACGCAGGCCCTGGGCTGATGCTGAGCTAATCCTGCTCTGAAGACGTGTCCGCACGCTTGCCGGGATGGTGCCTTCGCTCCGCTCCTTGGTGCCACCCCTCTTTGTCACCTCCTGCGCTCCCTGTCCTGCAGCCCCTCCGGATAAATGAAGAAACGCGGTGCTCGGAGCGTGCTACGTGTCCCAGAGGGGCAGAAGCTCAGCCGGGTGGAGGTAGCAGGATGAGTGCCCCGTGCCCTGCTGCCTCCCCGTGCAACGTCCCCGGGGAGCAAACTGCTGCACCGGGGGCAGCCGCAGTGCAGGGGCTGGAAAGGCAAAGGCACCGACTGGAGGCTTTGCCACCTCTGGAGAGGTGACACGGGGGTGTCCCCACGCTGCTTTGCTGGGGACAGATGATGCTCTACACTTCTGCAGCCGGGTGAGGAGGGAGAAGGAGGCGAACCTGGAGTCCGCAGCCCCCCTGCTTGTCACCAGCTCCAAGGGAGATGCTGGATCCTGCCGGCGAGCCCCTGCAGGGCTGCTCCCTGCGTTGTGCTTGTGCCTTTGGCCTCCCTGCTCCTCTTGGATGGCGGCTGGAGATTCAGATATTCATTTGTTCCCTCTCCTTTGCCCAGAATGAGCTCTGGCCACGTGTGCTGGGCTGGCGGGGCCGGCTGCGCACCCAGGCACGCGGCCGCGGGAGTGCATCAGGTTTCAGGACCGGGTCGTCCTAAATCCTGCTGGAGCCCCGCTGCGATAGGAGCCTCGGCTGTTATCTGGATCCTGGTATCTTTTTTCTGTGCCATATGGGACTGCGGTACTCCGGCCAGGTGCTGTGTGAGCAAAGCAGAAAGCGATCCCTGGCCTGAGCGGTGCTTAGCCTAAAGGAGACCAACAACGTTAGAAAAAAAAACCCTGAAACATAAAAGATCATCCCGACGGGTTCTCCTGTAAAAATTGGGCTTAAGTGATGATTTCCCTTTAAAAAGAGCATGAAACTTCACAATAATTTGTCTTTAATGTCTCCCAGGCTGGGAACTTGTAGGTGGAGTTTTAGCCCAAAATGAATTGAATCAGCCAAGTTGTATCAGCCAAGTTACAAACCCATCAAAACCCGAGGCCAGATCCTGATCTCATCGCCGCGGGTACAAATCCAGCGTGGCTGCACTGGAGTCGACGGGGAAGATTTTGTCACCGTGCCGGGGAGCAGAGAGCAGGATTGGACCCCAGGGTTTCTAATGGAAACACTGACTGAGCCTTGAGCACAAGGCAGAGCCGGGCGTCTGTGAAATCTCTCTCCATTCAGGGCTAAATATAGGGAGAGAGAGAGAGAGAGAGAGGGAGTGATTCAACTTTCTGTGCTCACGGATAAATAAACCCCCGGCCAGGAGATGCCAGGAGCTGCTGGGGGTCCGGCCGCCCCCACGGCCCCATCCTGCAGGAGGCAGAGCTGGCGGTGATGCTGCCAGGAGGTGCCTGGCAGCACCTGGGGCATGGGGCAGAAGGGGATTTCGCTGCCTCTGCTTCCCTTTTTTTCCCCCTCTCGGCCCAGTCCTGAGCATTGCTGGGCTCCAGTGGCCACGTTTTGCAAGGCTGGTGCCCAAAGCTCGTGCCCAGCCTGCTCGGTGCTGCCAGGAAGGGTCCCATCCTGCACCCAGCTTTGCCCCTCGCCTGGTTTGTCTCACCTGAGGCTGAGCTTTCTTCTTGCTCCGGGGCAGCTCCCCAGAGCCTCGCAGCCCCAGAAAAATCCCCGAGCTGCCCTGCCACGTTATTGCTAATAAACATCTCCTAGACTGTTTCTGCTATCTTTTACTCTAACAGCCCCGTTAATTCCTAATTAAGCAGCTACTTCATCGGGAGGGGGGCTGAAAATAAAAAGCAAAAGTGGGACAGGAGGGATTTGGGCCCAGTTTTGCTTTATGAGCGTAATTAGGAGACAAAATTGCTCATTCACCCAAGGAATTCATCACCAAACGGCTTCGGAGCTGCCTGACACGTGGGGTTTTCCCTGGGTACCCGGTGACTGGCGGCGCTTTTCCTCTCCCCATTGTTGTTCGTTCCCATTTGGAACCAGAGCCACAGCAGGCTCAAAATCTATCAAAACCCCAATATTTGTGCCAGCCGAGGAAGTGCTGCTCCTTCCTGGACACCCATGGGCAGGATGAGGCTGGTACCATGGTTAGGGACATGCCAAAGCCCCCCAGGAGCCTTGGGTGCTCCCGCTCCTTCCCTCTCCTTGCAGCACCCCGTGGTTAGGGCGACACAAATGCTACCCCTTGAGATCTTGGGGACACCCCGTCCCCTCCTTGAGGGATTTGGAGGTAGACAGCGAGATCCTCAGCTCCACCTCAAAATGAACATTTCCCCCCGCCCCCCCCCCCCCCAGTTCCGACCTCCTTCCATTCGTCACATCGAGGAGGAACCTCGTACTCGGTGTTTGCAGCACGGTAACACCTCCGGGACCTCAGTGGGACTGAGGAAAGTCCCTGCTGCTGGGAGTGACAAGGCGGTGGGTAGTGCTGAAAGGGAGGAGGGAGAAGTGACAGCGCCGGGGGGGCTGCTCGCGCCGCTGTCACCCGCAAGCTGTCGGTGCCGGAGCTGGGGAGGTGGAGGAGCCCCGGGCTCCCGAGTCCTACTTCGGTGCCTTCCCTCCAGAAATGGGAGAAACGGCCAGGATGGCACGGGGGGCATCAGGTGCTGTGCCCCGTGGTGCCTGGAGCAGGGCTCTGTCCCAGGGGGTCCCCCTGCCGCGGTGCCTTCGCGCCCTCTCGCAGCCCCCCCGTGATGCCGCAGGGCCAGGATCAGGAGCGAAGGCGCAGAAATGCATCTCCTCCTCTCTGCTTCACAGCACGAAACCGACTCCAACATGCAATTTGCAGAAATGCCAGGCCTCCCTAACCCGTGTTACCCCCGGGCAGTACAACCCGGAGGCATCCCTGGTATTTTGCTGGTGTCCCTGGTATTTTGCTGGTGTCGCTGCCTCCGGGCCAGAGGAAGATGCTGGTGGCCAGGAGGGCTGGAGCAGGGCAAAGCCAGGGCGAGCTCAGCCCCTGCGAAACCCCAGCGTGAGCAGAGAGAGGCGGCGAAGGCGGGCAGAAAACGTACGAGATGAAAAGGTGACCTCTCCCAGAAACAGGGGGAAGGAAACCATAAACACTGCCAGCCACGGCCGCGGGAAAACAACAAGCAGCGACTGTTTTATTTGAATAATAACCATCAATAATACATCGCTAAGAAGCTGCAGATGACTGCAATTAAAAGAAAAAAAAAAAAGCATTGCGTTCCCTGAGCAAAATCTAAATTATTCCTCACAGCTTGTCCGCTCGCTACGTTATATTAAAATGAAGCAGTTCCTGGTGCGGCGTGGCTCAGCGGAGCCCAGGAGCCCGGGTGGAAGGCATAAAAGAAAAAAGGCAAGGAGAAAGAAGAAGAGCCCTAATGTAGAAGGTTATAAATATTTTACAGCCGAGGAGGAGTGGGGAGCCACCGATATAGATGCGGTTGCGGGCGTCCATGGTGGGAGGGAGGAATTAATCACACAAACAGAGGAGAAAGTTTTCTCGAGGAGCCCATGCACACACCCACGGCCAGAGCAGCTTGGGTGGGGGGGCTCCTGGGTGCTGGGTGCTGGGGTCTCAGGGTGCTGGGCAGCTTGGGGGCTGCTCCAGAGGGTGCAAAGATGACTTGGTGCCGACGCCTGCCCCTGCCAGGCACCGCGGGCAGGGTGCTGGGGCCAGGATGGGCACCGCGCTACTTCTGCATTTCAATTCCTCTGCAAACACGGAGTGAAAATGTTCACCATAAAATAAAATAAAAACATGAAACCCTGCAGGTGGGGCTGGGAATGCACCCCAGGCATTGTGCACGACCCCATGCACGGGCTCTCTTTTACGGGTGCTGCTCTGGGGGCTCGGGGCACCGGCCGCTCGCGTGTGCCCGCGGGTGACAACCCCGCTATGTGCACCCTGCGGAGCCTCGGCGCTGAGCAAACAGCAGCCGGCCACCCCTCCTAGCGCTATCCAAACACCGGCTCTGCTATCCAAACACAGCTCCCAGAGCCAGGTGCCGGGCTCGTTGCACCGCTCTCCGTCCCTGTCTGTGCCACTCCCCGTCCCTGTCCCTGCTGGCGAAGGGAAGGGAGTGGAGCACCGAGCACCAGCCTGGTGCAAACACCACCAAACGTCGCCCTTGGTGCCGCTGTCTCCTGGCAGACACCAAACACTTCCCGGGGGAGGCTGGCTCTCAAAACCAGCCAGCCATGCAGCTGGAGCCATTCCCCACCCTCCACAAACGGCTCCTTTCCCCGGAGCCCTGCGATAGCAGCGTGGGACGCCGCTGCTTATCAGACACCGTGGTGTGCGGCAGGAGCAGGGGAGGCCTCCCAAGGCCAAGATGTTTTCTTTTTTTTTTCTTTTTTTTTTCTTTTTTTTCTTTTCTTTTTTTTTCCGTCTAGCTCTCAGCTAGGGCTTCCCAGCCACCCCAAGCACTTTGCAGCGCTGGGGACACCTCCATCCCCTCTGCCCACTCCCTGGGCAGAGGACATCCTGCAGGCAGTGTGGGATGCCCGTTCCCAGCTCCAAGCTTTGTTCCCATCTGCTCTTTCTGTCCCAGCTTGGTTCTGGGTGCAAGCAGAGCACTGCTCGTTTGCACGAGGTGGCCCCGGGCCCTGGGCCACCGGCCCCAGCCATTCTCCTCCCCTGTCCCCGGCAGCACTGATTGGAAAAGCTCAGTGGCACCTGCTGGGAGCCTCTGCAGGTATTAAAACCTCTGCGCCTAAAAGCGCCTCTTTAAAAATTAAAGCCTCAGTGAGAAAGAAATGAGTCGTGACGGGGAGAGATGAAGCTCGCGGTGTCTGCAGATCACTGAAGGAAGGAGCGCCGGTGCCAGTGCCGACTGGAGTCACCGTCCCTGATGCCCTGGCCAAAAGGAGGAAGATTAAGTGATTTTGAGCAGCCACTTCGTCCTGATGCTGAGCCCCATCCAAGCAGGACAGTCACAGCCCGGCCTTCTGCCATGGCCCCATGGGGACACCGAGGGCTTTGCTCCCCCAACAGACCCCACCTGGCCACCAACGCTTTCTGCAAAGCACACGACCCCATGGGCAGAGTGCATGGGGGTTACCCCAGATCCCAAAAGCTGACAACCCTGGTACTGCAATGCCTAATGCTAACGGGCTGCTGGAATAGCTTGTGCTGCAAATATGGCACAGACGGATCCCTTCTGCGAGACGTGCATGTGTCGCACATCGGCGGTGACGCCAGCAACTTATTTCCCCGCTGACTGCTGAGACGGCTGCTCAGCTCCCTCTCAGCTGTGACGTGGGAGCCTGCCCTTAATTTCCAGTGGCACCAATATGCTTGCTTCCTCCCCTCCCTGCCAGCCCCACTTTGCTCCGTGGGGGATGTGGCAGGCAGTGCTGCAGGTCCCTGAGGGGTGCTGGGGGGCACTGAGCCCAAAGCTGGCACACGCCAGCCTCCCGGAGAGCCAAACCCGGCAGCTGATGGTGAACCCAGGTCGTGTGTGACATGTCACATAAGTAAAGGACATGGATGTTTGCCTCGAGAGAGGAGCTTCCAGCAAGAAAAAAAGAGCATTGCTATTATTTTTTTTGCTATTGCAAAAAAAAATTGCTATTGCAAAAAAATATGCTTTGGGGAGAGAAGCATAGGCAGGAGGGTGAGCATGCGTTCGTCCCTAGCCCCGAGCATGTTCCTGCGCCGTGCCCAAGGGATGTTGCAGCAGGGAGGACAACTGCAGGCATCTCTCTCTTGCTGGTTAAGGGTGCACGCATCCAGGCTCGGCACGGGGGACGCGCAGCAGCAGAGGCAGCGCTCCGGTGCTCGGGGCAGGGACGGGTGCACGCTGGCCTGACTCAGTGCAGCAGCTGCCAGGGCTGTGTGCTCTGTGGTCTGGCAGCAGCGGGGCTTTGTGCACTTATTTGTAAATACATTAAGCCCTCGGTTTGCAGAGAAAGGCGAGAGCCAAGTGCCTGCAATTGCCTGCACGGGAGCGTAACCTTTGGGAGCGGACTTTTCTCTGCTCTTTACCAGCTCGGCAGAATTGTTCTGCTCTGTCGAGCTGGAAATTGGCTGCAGATATCATCACCCAGGCATCAGGTTTGAAGAATAGACTCTCCTTTCAGTCATTAGCTGTGGGCAACAATGCGAGCGGACGGGGAGGAGGTAAATGACTGGGACTGGCGTGGCTCAGTTCTCCTCCGTGCAATCCCAAACGAGGGACTGAAACGAGGCAGAGAGAGGTCTGCAGCGGGGCTGGAGGGACGACAACGATGCCTGCACAGTGCTGAGCAGCAGCTGGGAGAGCTTGAGCCCTCCAGCCACGCCAGGCTCCAGACCTATCTCTTATCCTTTGTCCTGCTCCCTCCCTGACTAATTTCCTTCCTTCCCTTCCCCTCCTTTGTGCTGCCCTCCTGTATCCCATCCCTCCCCCGTGGCCAGCCCCAGGGCGAGAGGAGCAGCCTTTTCCTCCCCTGGCCAACCAGAGCAGTGATGGGGAACGTGAAATCCTGGAACAAACCAAAAAGAGACAGGGCTGAGATTACTTCCCCTGGCAGCTGACGAGGTCACCGTCCACTTTTTGCAGAAGTCGGATGCTTTTGTCATTCCTTACAAGCAGCAGTGGGCGAGGGAGCCAGCTGCTAGTGGCGTAGCTCGGGCTCTGCCCCAAAGGGAAGCGGCTGCGCCGGGGCTGGAGCAGGGCATGGCACCGGCAGCGTGATCTGTCCCCGATGACTGACTCACTCCTAACACACCCTCTGCTTCGGAGGCCATGGCAGGAACCACTATCAGAAAGCAGAAGCTGGTTCCTTCCCTCTCGCTTCCCACTAAGATTTTCCAGTGACCCATCATTCTGCAGCGCTAACGGAAAGTTGCCCGGCCCCTGTCCTTTCCTTGCCTTGGGTGGTTGGTTGGGTTTTGTTTCAGCTGTGTCTCAGCATCGTCTGTCCCCAGCTGAACACCCCTGGAGGACAAGAACCACCTCTGGCATTGCTGTATTGCTTGAAACTCACTCGGTTTTGCTCTGAGCGTGCACCAGGGTGACCCGCAAGGACAAGCACTCGTTTATCACACCCGGCTTGGGCACGGGTCACCAGGGAACATACAGCTCCTGACGAAGTGGAGCTGCTGCTGCACGAAGTGTGATACCAGTCACAGCCTGCTGCCACGTGTGGGGCTGCTCCAGCATTTCTGGGCTCAGCTTTGCGGGGACAGGCCCCAGAGAGGCTGCAAAGAGCCGGCAGGGAGCAGGGGAAGGACCCAGCGAGCCCCAGCTCCCCTGGGATTTATTTGTGTAAGCCAGGAGTGGCGGCACAAGTAAAAGCTCTCACCCGAGGGGAAGGACAGACCGCAGCACCCATCTGAGAGCCAAAGCACCCAAACAGCTGCTGGGGGGACCAGTTACCCCCCAGTGCTCCCCCTCTCAGCTACACACACCTGTGAGCTAAACGCACCATCGAGGGCACGGTACCTTGGGCTGAGCCCGTGCCCAGGGGGCAGAAGGCACCGGTCCAATAACGGGTGGAAAATCCAGGTGCTCGAGCACATTTTGGGACTCCCAAAATGCTTCAGCTCCCCGGACATGCTGCATCCCCTTCTCCTTGCTCTCTGACAGCAAAATGACTCTGAGCCAGGCTGGGTCCAGGCACACTCCAACGCTGCTGTCATGAGCCACGGCAGCACCTGCAGCTCCTCCATGCACTACCTCAGCCTTAATCAACTCCTCAATTATCAATTTAAAAGCCCCACAGACTGTAATCCCCTGCATGTACTCAACTAGAGGCAGCCAACAGCCAAAGGGCTCTCCTAGTGCTCGTTGCCTAAATCTGCTCCTAATTAGGAGTGGACTTACCCCTGCGATTAATTGCTGGAGTGTGACATTAGTGACTGGATGTCGCAGATGATCTGCTTGGAACAGGAGGCAGCAGAGGGGCTCATCAACGCGTAATGAACGGGGCGAGTGTCAAAACAGCGGCTAAAGGCTCTGTACCTGGCTGGGGGACAGCAGAGGCTGGCGGTTTCCAGCAGAAAGCTCCTGGCTTTGGGACAAGTGGGGGGGGTTGGGTTTTTGCACGGAGCTGGAGATGCTGCAGAGGCGATGCTCACAGTGCTGCCAGCCCCGGGGCTGTCGCTGCAGACCAAGGAGCTCTGGAACCAGTCCCTTGCCCAGCCCAGGGCGAGCATCCCTTCTTACCCCCAGTACTGGGGTGCAGAAAACCCCCTTTATCCCAGGATTTCTGCCCAACACAGCGTTTTCCCCATGCCCTTGGCACACCGCAGACCTGCGAGGTCAGGCAGCTCAGCTTGTGTCCAGCATGGGACACCCCCGCCGTGCCTCATCGCGGGGGACAGCAGGGTGACAGAGGCACACGAGGAGGGCACAAGCCCCTTCCTAACCCACCCCAACCAGGTTATGCTCTCCCGTGCCTCAGTTTCCCCAGCTCCCCCCCAGCCACACCGCAGGGTGCGCATGGAGCCTGCTGCCCAGAGTCACTGCCGAGCGCGCCAGGCGCTATTCTTAGCTTTAAGGGAAGTGAAAGCATTTCTGTGCCTCGGCATTTCATTTTCCCTCCTAACACGAGCTTCATGGAAGCGAGTTAACCCCCCGGTGTAACGTCCCACCCGGGGAATCACCAGCCTGCAGGTGGAAAAGCCACAGGGCAACTCCCAGGGCCACAACACCCCCACTGTGCCCTCACCAGCCTTCCCCAAATATTGGTGGCCCCACTCACCCAGGGCTGGTGGCAGCCAGCTGCAGCAGCTCAGGGCAAGAACATGTTTAAAGCTTTATTTTTCCGAGCAGTTTTGTCTTTTTTTCCAGCAGTTTTACCATGCTGAGGGTGTTTTGGTGATGGGCGAGCTCTGCACTCCCTCCTGCTGCTGGAGGGGACGGAGCTCTCCCTGCCTTTGCTACCAGAGCAGCTCCACGGTTTCAGTCTGAGATGCTGGGGAAAAAAAAATGCATTTAGTGACAGAGGAGTTAAGCTGCATTCTGGGCTAATGGCTGGTGAAATTACATTAGAAAAAAAAAAATATGGAACAAAACAAACCCTTGAAGGTTGAAGACTGTAAACAGCAAGGGAAACTAGGACGCAAGGCTCGAGCGGGAGAAGCTGTTTGCTGCAGGTTGAGGGCGAGCCGCGGGTGACTCACGCAGGTGACGGCCGATTGCTCCCAGGGCTCCCGGGTCTGGTTTGGATCAAGGCTGAGCTGGGCTCTGGGACAAGGATGGGTGGCTCCTGGCCCTGCTCTTCGAAGGGACGGATTTCACATAAGGCAGCAGCTTCGAGCCTCATAAAGCCGCCTTTATCTCCCCCCCAGCAGCTCTCCGACATCCAAATGCTTCCTGGGCAGGAGGGGCTGAGCCGATGGCCTGGAGGCAAATGGGCTCCGTGGTCCTTTGCTGCATCCCTCGAGCTGTCCCTTGGCCCAGAGGAGGGCTGCTTTCTGCTTCTGCCTCACAGCTGGCGCGGCAGCAGGGCCTGAACACCCCTCCAGCCCCCAGCAGCACCCCCAGAGATGGGTAGCTGGAGGGAGGGAGGTGGGTCAGTAAACGCTGCGAGCAACGCAATGAATAATTCAGGCAGTTGGGCATCAGGCAGACAGACGTGGGCAGAGCGATGGGTGTGGAGGGACAGAGGCAAGCACACAGACAGACAGCGGCACGGCCAGAAGGGTGGCAGTGCAGGATCCGGCCCTCCGAGGTGCCCACACACAGGAGGCTGACGCAGATGGAGGGGAGGAGGATGGCAGCACAAAGGGGGCACGCGTACCTGTGCTGCCTCCAGAGGAGAAAGCCACCTGATGAATAACACTGAGGAATAATTACAACGAACAAACGCTCGTGCCAGGCTCCCTGCGGCTGGGGGAGCGCGGCCTGCTGCAGCCCTGCCTGCCCACCGGCCGCCCTGGCCTCGTGCCCCCGCCAGCCCCGAGGCCACGGTGACATTAACCCGCTTCTCCACCAGCGTCAGCCGGCCACGTCAGCCGCCTTCTAATCAGCCCCAGCACTTCCGAGCATCCCGGGGGCTGCCAGAGCAGATCCTTGCAGCTGGAGGCGAGCAGGAGCGCAGCCAGCGCCCGAACAAAGGCAGCACCCGGGGCTCGCGGCAGCTCGGTGTCTGGGTGCCCCCTGTGCACCCCCAAAATCTGCCCTGTCCCCCCCAGCCCAGTGCAGAGGATGGCTTCTAGCAACTGCTGCCTTCCCGGCACGTCCGAGTGCTGCTGCTCCCCCCGGGGAGCTGGGACGCTGCCACGAGCCGCGGCGGGCTGTCGGAGGAGCCAAGCTGGTGCACGGCCCAAAGCCTCTGCTCGCAGAGCCCTGGGATTAGGGGGATTTCTCTTTCTTTCTCCTCGCTTCCATTCACAGCCTGCATTTCCCAGGGGCAGCAAGTCCCCGGCTGGGGAAGGCACCTGCCCTGCCAGACCCCGATGGCAGCACCCCGTCCCTCGATGCCCGTGGCACAGCGGACACCCCCCAGCTTATTTTCGATGGCACGGGGCCGCACGGGGCCACCCCGGGCCAGCCCCGCGTGCCTCTCGGGGGAACTTGGCAGCAGGTGCCCGCTCCTCGCCGCCTAATCCCGCTCCCTGCCACCGGCCAAGGGCTGACGGGAATAAACACCCCCACCGCCCGCTCGCCACATGCCTTTCCATAAGGGGAGCGAACCTGCTGGCACCACGCGCTGCCGGCCGAGGTGTCGCTCGCTCCCGGCTCGCTTCCAGCCCGTGTTGCACCAGGGGCCAGGCAGGGGACGGACAGCGGAGGCTCCTGCTGGGCTTGAACCCCCAAATCCCCTGGGCACCCCCGGCAGGGTGCTGGTGACACAGCCCCGTACTCTCCGGCAGCGCAGCACCTGCGCTCTCCATCCCAAATTCATCGGCAGAGGCTGAGCTGTTGGTCACAGCACCATGCAAGCAAAAGTGCAGAGAGGCCATTAAATAAATTAGTTAATGAGAGTGTTAATTAGAGATGAGGAGGCTCTGGGAGAGCAGGCGGGAGGGAGAGAGGGGCTGGCTGACCTCCCGTGGGCCAACCTTGCTGCGGTGGGGACACGGTGGGGACACGGTGGGGACAACCCGGGGTGGCGGGTGAAGGGTCCCAGGTGCTGCTTCACCCGTCAGCAGGGCTGCCCCTGCGAAGACAGCGTTCAAAGCATCACTTCCAATACCCGTCTGTTTTCCCATCCTGCCATGGAGACAGCCTCCTTATATAAACCCTGTTAAGTAGGACGGCCTTTTATATCTCTTTCTCCCATCTCCGCCAGTGGCTGTGGAGGCTCCAGGCCTCCGAGCCATCCAGGCTGCTTGGCAGCAGAGGATAAAAGCCATCGGGGTGCGTGCAGCCCGGCTGCCCTCGTGCCCGGCCCCACAGCTCCTCGCCGTGGCCGTGCAGCGCTGGAGGGGACCGTGCCCAAGCCAGCCACCGGTCACCGACACTGCTTGGGTGCATCCAACCCCGTGCTGTGCTCCAGGGGTGGCTTGAAGCTGGGACCGAGGGATTTAGAATTAAGCGGCTGAGTTGATGTAATGCCCTCCCTGAGGCAGGAGCAGATGCAAACAGAAGGGGTGAAGGTGAGGCCGTGGCACTGAGATGCATCCGCGCAGAGGACCCCATCTCTTGCAGCCCCCTCCGCGCCCTGGCCAGCTGCCTGCAGCACCAGGGCATCCCCCAGTTCACCATCCCTTACGGCTGTCTCTGGCTGGAGCATCTCCTCCTCCCCGCTGCCTTTCCACCAGCCCTCTCAGCCATCTAAAATGATGGCTTTAACAAGGGTAAATTTTTGATGAACAAGCTATTAAATATTTGCGGCCGTTGCATGTGCTTTCAATTATTCAGTGCGAAAACGCAGGCGAGGTGTAGGCAGGGTCCGTGGCAGCGAAGGACATGGCAGCCCCGTGGGACCCTGCTGGGCTGGGCATGGCCAGGGAGCCTGGGCAGAGGCAGCTCCAAGCCTCCAGCAGGGAGAAACCTCTGGGGATAAAGCCCCTGTGCCAGCAAAATCATTTCACGGGGAGTATTTGTGCTATTTTGGGCTGTGCTCGGTGGTCAACTTGAGTGCAACTGGGAGGATGGTGGCTGGAGCAGCAGGTTGGGAAGGAGCGGGGATCCCAGGAGCAGCAGAGCACTGGATTTCCAGCTACGAGGTGTGCGAGTACAACGGGTGTCTGCCTGGAGGCAGCCTGCGACACCGCAGGGCTACCCAACGTGGCAGGCACATGGATACACGCTTGAAAACGGCAATGGGAAACGAAGAGATATTTTGCAGGAACCCCTCCCTCCTGCCAGCCCCAAATCCCTTCCTATGACAATTTTCATTCTGGAGTAACACCTGCAGGGCTGGGATGCCCATCCCTGGCTGCCGAGGGTGCACGATTCTTTGTGCCATTGCTCCCGCTGGGGGAGCACCGGGCAGGTCCGCCCCGAGGCACGGGTCGGACCAGCCTCAGGATGCCGGCAGCTCTGCTGGTTTCCCAGCTGACGATCAACCCCTCAGCATCATTTGAATCAAAATCCCATTTTTGAATGTCATCATTCTCCACAAAAGAGGGATGCGGAGCTCTGACCGGCTCAGGCCCAGGAACACCCCGGTGTCGCGTTGTGTGCAGAGGCAAGGGCATCCTCACCCTGAGTCCTGGGCCAGCTCCAGCTTGGGTGTTTCTTATTTCCTCCTGCCAAAGCTGCTGCTCGCGTTCCGTTCCCGTTGTGTGCAGTAATGCCACTGGAGGATATTTCACAGCTCCCGCATCTCACCCCTCCTCTGCCTGCTGGCAGTTTTGGCAGGAGGCTGCCAGCATCCATGGCGAGCATCCCTGATCCCCCCATCCCTTGTAGCCATCACTCCTGGCACTGATACTGCTGCAGATTTGTCCCCTTGTACTGTGGCTGCATCGTGTGCAGGGTCCTGAGCTCCAGCACCATCCGAACCCGCACCCCACGGAACCGGCACGCTCGCTTTCGCTGGGCTCCTGGCGCTCGCTGCTCTGCAATCACAGCCCTGGAACATACCTGGGGGAAGCAGCCAAGAGGCATAAAATCCCTGCTGAGCCTCTGCCAGCCAGAGGAGTGGCAATTAAAACAAAGTGATTAATCACAAACAGTGAGTGGCTATAAAACTTTCCAGTAATAGGAGCGAGGCTGGGACAAGCAGCTGGGGAGCTGAAGAAGCTCCGGTTGCAGCGGGACGGCGGCAGTGCGTGGACAGCAGGAGGGTGAATGTCAGGCCTGCCGAGGGGAGGGAAGGTCCCTGGTGGCTCACAAAGTGCTCGGATCCCTCCTGGCATCAGAGAGAGACACGATATTTGGCTGGAGCTGTCGTCTTGGCCAGCAGAATGAGATGCTTGCTGGGCCGGATGTTTTTTGCCACGGTGCCCACAACGGTGCCATCCGCTGGTGCCTGGGGTTGTGCGGGTTTGGCTGGGGCAAGGGGGAAAGGGTAAGGTCTGAGTTGCACCGGCAGCAGGTGGCAGGTGCTTGGGCAGGGCGTATTCAGGCTCTCCTTTCCCCGAGCATCACATTGGCCACATCCAACCCCAGCTGCATCCCTGCTCGTGGAGCTCAGAGCACCCAGATCAGCCCCGGTGCCGCACGGGGTCATCCCCACCCGCGATGGGGAAAAGCGGGGATAAACCCGTATATACGGCAGGGGGAGGTGGCAAACAAACAAGCAGCGATCACAAAGGGCTCGCCCACTGCCTGGTGGTGGCGATGGAGAAGAAGCGAGGAGCTCTCCCCCTCCTCCAGCAGGATTCGGCTCGCGTTGGGCGCGTGGGAGGACTGGCAGCGCGGAGATGAAAGCGCCCGCGGGGCTGCTCGCTCCCGCAGTCAGGTACCCACCCAACGGCGCTGCAAAACTTTCTTCCCTTTGAAGCAAGGAAACCCAAGGATTAGCCGGGCTCTTTCATTGCCATGACAACCCTAAAACATTTATCAGGCGTAATTGCCGAGTGGCCGGATCCTGGCTTACTCTGGGCACAACGCTGCAGCAGGTTGCCTTCTGCCCGGCTGCTCCCCTTGGTTTTTACACCTGCATCTTCCGAGCTCTGCCCTCCCGTGCAGCTTGGCTGGAAACTGGGGACACCGCCTGGACACTGTCCTACCCCCAGAGTGCCCAGGGGACCCAAGATTTGGCTGCTTTAATGCAAGGAGCATTTGCTCTCCCCCAGAGCTTACCCGCATTGATGGAGCTGCATCACCATGGTGGGAAGGAGAATCCATTTCCCACCCTCATCGCCTTACTGCTAATAATCTAAAATATTGCCTATCTAAATTAAGGGTGGTGCTGACCTTGGCACGGAGTTGTGTTCGCCCTCAGCACTGGTTGGGGTAAATGGGGTTTTTGGCTTCGTCTCAAGTCATTAACTCCTCCTAGGCAGTCATTAATCCCCAGGAAATGCCCTGTGACTTGGATCATTGCTGCTTAATTAATACAAGCTCCCGTCACTGAGCTGAGGGCCAAATCCTGAAGTCATTGTGTGCATTGCTTCCCCTTGGATCCGGGAGCTGCTCCTTGAGCCCGTGGTGGCCTCAGTGCCAGGGGGAGCTGAGCCAGCCCTGCAGGACACCGGTGCTGGGGATGTGGGTGCTCTGGGATATGGGTGCTGGGGACGTGGGTGCTGCAGGGCCGTCAGACTCATGCGCTGCAGCCAAGGCTGGTGTTTTGCCATGGGCTTGTGCAGTGCCGAGCACTGCGCCGTCCACACCCAAGACAACCTCTCTGAGGCTCAAGCACCATCCCAAGAAGTGCGATCTGTTGTCTTAATAATTCACAATTTATGGAAAGCCCAAGGCCGGGGCATGCAGGTGGGAGAGGTGCTGGAGGTCGAGCTTGGTAACTGAAGCCCTTAATCACACGCAGATCCTCGTGCTCCCTCCATCCCCGGCAAGAGACAAACAGCAAACACTGGTCTCAGAGACCTCTCATGCAATTAGCTTTATCCTTCTTAGCTTGTCAGAAATAGAAAATGCAGCACCTCCTCTTCCCCGGTCTCTCCCCTGCCCTGGTCTTCCATGATCTCTCTTAAAAGAGAAATAAAACCCCATTCATCACCATAATGATTTTTATTTCCAAGCATTGCTAGTGATTTATGGACCTGCTTCCCGAAGCCGCTCTCTCCATCAGCAGAAAGAGATGAATGTATTTGGGAGTGGGTTAGGGGTGCCAGGGGAGATTAGGGGACCAGGAAAACCGCGGGCAGCCACGTGTTGGCAAGTCTTACAATAAAATGGGTGCTCTGAGAAAGTGCCACCCATCCGAGGATCCCCTGGTGCTCTGCAGATGCGGGAGCTGGGGAGCATCGCCCGTCCCCACTGGCATTTGGGGCCATGGTGACAGATGAGCCTGTAAAAACCCGAGAGAAGCGAGGCCATAAATCCCCCGCACGAATCCGCCCAGAGCGCAGTGAGAAAGGTCACTGTGCCTGGCATTTCCCATCGAGGTAATTACGGGTGGGCAGAAGCAATGCGGGGCTGAAATATCAGCAGGATTTACATCGGGGGCAGCGCTGCTGCTGGTTGCTGGCTGCCCTGCTGCGGCCGGATCCTGTGCACCGCAGGGGAAGGTGGCCTCGGAGGGAGCTCCATGGGGAACTGAGCCACGAAAAAAATCTGGTCCTGTGGTCACTGGAAGGGAGCAACAGTGAGGGCTCAGCTCATGGTCGCATCCCCCAGCTCTGCTTTTGCTGATGGGAGATTCTGGGAGCCAGGCGTGCAATGCCTCAAAGGGGCTGGATGATGAGTGTGGTCTGCGCTCCTCCAAAACCTGGGCTGCGAATAATCCAGAGGATTCACCCTTTTGGGGAGCAGGCAGGAAGAAACCCATGCAGCCCCCCAGACCACTGGAAGCCATTTGCAAGCCCCCGTGTCAATGCCTCCAAACCCAAACCCTTCCCAGAACTACAGCTTGGTTTGCAAATTTAGGCTGCCCATATATTTATTTTTGCCCGTGTTTATTTGCCTGCATCTTTTTTTTTTTTTTTTTTCCTGTTTGTCTGAAGTTATGGCTCAATTTCAGAAGTTAAAGAAAACTCGGTTTATAAATAGTGTGCTCAAAGCACTGCTTTCCAGAAACGACAGCGAGTCGGCTCCCAGCAAGCGCCGCTGCCCCAGGGGAGGGTCACCGCGAGGGGAGGGGGGTTGCTTTTCCCACATCATCTCCTCAAACAGCTTCTACCCCTCCTGAGAAAGCTGGGGCGAGCATTTTGGGTGGCTTCTCCCCAGCGCTGGACGCACAGCCAGCAAAATTTGCTGCTCTGAGCGTAAAAGTGGGGCTGCAGAGGCTGGGGACAGCCCGACCCCAAGCAGCACCAACACCATCCCCAAGCAGCACCAGCCACATCTCCCCACTTTGAGCAGGGGACACATCCCTGAGCTTGCATGCGAGGCTGATGCTGGAAAAGAAGAGGCAAAAGGAAGAAATTCCTGGGGAATTGTCACCATTGGGTTGTTACCGCGGACAGGCTCACGCTGCTCCTGGCACCCATGGGGACAGTCCAGGAGAGGACCGGCTGCTCTTGCCCTGCTTTATTTTTCTTCCCATTCATGGGCCAAAAAGCAAAACCAGGTGCATCGTTTTTAAATGACCAGGGCGGGGAAGGGGACAAGTGTGGAAAAGTCACATCATTTGGATCGCTTTTTAAGGACACGAGTCATCGGGGCTGCGCGGAGCTGATGAGAACCACACAGCGTTTTGTCAAAGAGGAATTTCTGTCAGCGTGACTAATGGGAGCAATAACGAGAGTGTTTGGGATGAATCACTTAGCCAAAGCAGGACCAAGGGCATTGTCAATGGGAGGAACCTATAGCCGAGACTTTGGGGAAAACCGGTTGATTGGAAAAGCTGATGGACACCGCAGGAAGGTGGATGGGGACAGCCTGGTCCTGTGCCAGCCTCACCGCCCGTACCCGGTGCCGTCAGCAGGACATCAGCACCAAGCCACCGCTTGGAGGGGCCTGGAGCAAGAATTCCTGGAATCTAGGATCTGTCCTGAAAACCTGGGGGTCAGAAAGCCAAGGGCTATTTACAGCTGCCCTGGAGCAAGCCCTTCATTGCTTTGATGGGGCAAAGAATGGAAGCGTGGTGGGACAGGGGCTGTCGCTCCCGATGCGCATCCAGACCTCTCCAAAAATCCAGCCCTGAACATCCCTGCCTCCCTCTGCAAAGCATCCAACCCGAGCTCTATTTTTGGCTCTAGGCTGATTTCCTGGCGGCACAACCGGAGGGAAGCACCTGGTGCCCATCTCACTGCCAACATTTCACCAAAACCCCAGCTCCTGGCACCCTGCGGCTTCCCGGGGGCTGTCACCTCTCAGACCACATTTCTGGCTCTCTGACCCCAAAGCAACCAAGCCAGGGAAGTCTCACGCACCAGCCGAGCACTAAGAACCCCAAAAGACCCAAATTTCAAGGTGCTGAGCACCCAAGAGGTGGGCTGCTGGCCTTGCCCCTCGCACTGCCGCCCGGCACAATGACCGAGCACGGTGATATTTGCACAAAGCAGTTTTCTGTCCCGGCGTCCCTCCGGGGCCAGCAACGCCTGCATCTGCTCCTGCTTAAAACGCGCTTTGCAAGCTCGCTGCCTTGTTCCAAAAAAGAGGGAGATGGGGGAAAGGAAGCGCCCAGCTTTGCTGGCTTTTGTTGCTTTTTTTTTTTTTTTCTTTTAAAGGAGGGTTCATTACTTCTCCCTCTCTCTTTCTGTTCCTGCTCAGCATGGAAAGTTTTGCTTCAGCTCGCCCTTGTGACTGGAAAAAGAGCCAGTTCATCGCAGCAGAACAAGGGGGCTGTTTCTTCTTTTTTTTTTTTTTTTTTTTATTCCAGAGCTCTGAGGGAAGCGTTTTCGCAGGGAGACTGCGGGGGAAAGGCAGGAGTGAGGGCTCCAGAGAAGCCCTGGGCACCAGACAGGCAGAGGACAGAGAATTGGTGGGGTTTCAGCTCAGCGGGCTCAGGGAGGGCTACAAAAGACAGAAGAAGCTTGCTGAGGCACAAACCCTGCTGGGAGCAGATGCTCCATCCCTTGATCCCCGCTCTGGGGTCTTAACCCCAGCCCCTTGTTTCTTCCCACAGATTTCTCAGCTCTTTCTGCCCCACCAGGTCCTCCCTTGGTGCCTATCCTGGGGCTGCAGCAGCCCGAGCAAAACCCAGGGCGAGGCAGGATCTGCATCAGGACCGAATTATGGGGCTTTTGGTGTTGAACTCTGTGCTGACAGAGGGGTATGGAAGGGGGAGGCAGAGCCAGTGTGGCCACCCCCACCTCCCCTAAACCCAAGGGTCCCCCGTGGGCCCTTTCCAGGCCAGGCAGGGATTTCTGTCCCCAGTCCGTGCCCGCAGCACTTCTCAGGACATCCGTGGCGGGGTCTGCGGCCAGCTCCCCGCTGCAGGCGCAGATGCTCCGGCCCCAGGTTCCTGTGTTTGTGGAGTCGGAGACGGCCACGCCGGCAGGAGCTGGCACCGGCTGCTGCCGCACGGGGACCCCAGGGGACGGTGACACATCTGCGTCACAGATGACAACACGGAGCGGCCTCAGCATCACTGCTCGGAGCCTCCCTGCCGCCGGAAAATACCCCGGTGGCTACCAGAGGCTGCTCTCCCCGTGTCAGGCTGCCAGCCCTGCCTCTTGCTTTGTGCCAGCAGGAGGAAAGGGGACAAGGGGAGCACGACAGGACGCTCGTCAAACCCTATTCTTTGTCCTTTATACACCCTGCTCCTTCTTCCAGCTGCATCCCGAGGGCTAAGCATCTTTGCCCAACTCCAGTGAGATTTATCCTCCTCTTCCAGCTTCTCCTTAACCAACCATCCACCAATCTTCCCGACCAGCACCAGCCCTACAAGAACCAGCCTTGCTCCAGGTGCACGGAGGCACAGAGCACGGCAGCCCTTTTCCAGCAGGGAGGAAGCAAGCCAGACTGCTGCAATTATCAAATCCGACAGCAACCAGCGAAAAGCACCAGAAGGACGTGGCGCAGCCTGCCAGGGCTCAGCGAAGCGGCTCATCGCTCCTAGCAGGATGCGCTCATGCCCACCCCTCTTCCTTCCCCCTCCAGCCCCGTTAGCATTGAAGGGATTTCATCGAAGGGATTTCCCTGCGCAGGACAGGGTGAGGAGCTGCTCCTGTGCTGCGTGCGCTGAGCATCGCTGGTACCGCTCCCTGTGAAGCATTCGTTAGCACTCAAGCTGGAGCGGCGCAAGGAAGGGGGTGGCATGGGGAGCTGAAATAGCTCCTGGCTCTTCCTCGCATCCCTTCCCTAGCTGGGAGCTGGATATCCCGCTGCCAGCCCGCCCTGTACTCCCTAGCAGATGCGTTTGTGGCCTTGCTGTAATTTCAGGTTGCTGTTTCCAAGGGAGGCATCACCCTCGAAGCCGCTGAAGTTCTTTCGGACGCTGAAACACCACCCGAGGTCAGCTACAGAGGGCCCAGCCCTAACCACGGGCTGCTGCATCCCACAGAGCTCAGCAGGGAGGCGGCTCCCACTTCCACGTGCCCTGGGCTTTGCTGCAGATCCTTGCTCCAGCCAGGACCCAGCCTAAATATCCTGAATGTGGCCACTGGCTCTGGCTCGTGTGCCTGGTCCCAGCCCTGTATTGGGGTGAAGCTCACATCTGCAGGGCTCCCGGCTCGGGTTCCCTTTGGTCTTGGAGAAAGGAGAGCTGGGAGCACGCCTGGAGCCCGGAGAAGTTTGCAAACAACCCAGCCGCATTCCCCAAATCCTTTCCAGCTCTTGAGGCACTGAAACGTTTGATTAAAGAGCTGCACGAGATCTGCAAGGAGATAAAGGCAAGTCAGATTTTGGCCGCTCACCAGCGCAGCCACCACTTCACTGAGTGGAGCTGAGCCGTCGGAGCTGAGCCGTGCTGGAGGGGGGTGCCCCATCCCAGGGGGCCCCAAAACACAGTCCCCTTTTGTGCCTGGAAAGCCTTGGGTGAGAAGAGGGGCTGCTGTGGGCAAGGGATGTGCTCTGGGGCAGCGCGAGGAGCTCAGCAAGAGGTGCCAGGAGGTCCCTGCAGCCCAGCTCTCTGCAATAGCCCTGCCAGCCCTGCGAGGGAATGAGACGCAAAACCCGCAGGTATCAGCCCCGAGCTGTGGCCCCCAGTGACTTCCAGGAAAAAATCAGCTGCTCTGTCACTTTGTCACTGCCTGCCCTGCGGAGCAACCCTGGATCTCTCTCCTCCTGCGCTCAGGCTGCCCCGGGGCAATGCTACTCACAGAGCCTGCTTCGTAACCAAGAGGAGAAAAATCACATTTCAGCTCACCCCGCCCAGGGGAAGAAACCAGGCTGGGAAACTCCAGCGTGCCCGTGACTCACTCGCTTTTACCTGCGGCTGTTCCAGAAGCAAGCCTGGCAGGGAGCTGCCGTGCTGGGGGAACCGTGCTGGTCCTCGCCAGGAGGGTGCTGCAGACAGGAGGGGTCTGTGCTTGGCACCAACACTGGGATAAAAATAATAAAAATCCTTGGATGCCACCACCGAGCTCCCCACGCCTGGAAGCAGACCCTACCTTGCCCAGAGTTTAAACACCCTGAAGGACATTTATTTATCAGATGTTTCTGAAGTGACAAGTTCCTATAATAGCCACTAGCGGTCTGAGTTAGAGTTTATGGCTTATGAATACGACAAAACCTCTCCCTGTGCCTCACTTCCAGAACCAAATCGGATTTCTCTGGGTGCTTCTGTGCCTCTGTGGAGCACCTGCACGCTCTCGTTCAGGTGCAGCGCTGGGGCCAAGCACCTTTGCTTGGGAAAACCAACATCTGAAATGAAGCTATTAGCTTGATTAATAATTCAGGGGTGGAGCAGAGTGCCTCATCTACGGAGATGCCAGTTTTATAAACAGAAAACATCTTGTTTGCATATTTTATTCTATTGCGCATACTGATGAGGCCTCCCGACTTCCCCAGCAAGCAGAGAGCATTGCTTTGGGCTCCAGCAAGGCTCCCAGGCAGGATCCTCACTGTCTTCTGTGCTCCCCGCCTGCCCCGTGCCCTGCACCATCACTTCCAACCCACAGCTTGCTGGGGAACTGCAGTGGCTCAAATAAGGTGCAGGATTGCGCCGTGGAGGTGGCCCCAGGCTCAGAGGTCACCCATGCCTTGCTGAAGGGAATTATTGCTGGATCGGTGCGATCCCAAAGCCTTCCAGTGGTCTGGTTGCAGAACATCTGTGCCCGCAGCAGGGAAGTGCCATCAGCTGGCCAGAGCGTCCGCAACCACCCTCTCCCTGACCAAGGTCAGAAAAATGCTGCGAAGTAGGGCAAATGGCAGGAAAAACAGCACGAAAATGAGCAATTCTGCCCCACATTGGGTCCCCTGCCAGCCCTTAGTATTTGGTGCCTGGAGATGAGGCAATTTCATACCAGGGAAGGAACCGCTGGCATTAACCATCCGGCAGCAGAACGAAAAGCATCATCACGAGGAGGGGAGAGAGAGCGGGGTCTGAACACCCAGAGCCCAGCCTGGAAGGAGTTAACCACAGCCTGCCACCCAAATCCTCCCTGACCCCTTCAGTGGGATTTCAGCCCCCTTACAAAAGGGGATTTTGCAACACGTTTACTTACATTTCCAAATGAAAAGCAATTCGGAGCTGAGAAATGGATTATGCTTTGCTGAGAAAGTGGTCAAACGCAGCCTTTTGAGGAGTTGGAAAGCCTTCCTCCCCCCCCCCAAAACCATGTTGAAATAGAAATCTGTCGAAACTGATGTTTTCCTATAAACACACCGTATTTCAACAAACCCCACGTTTTTCAAGCAAAAATAATTTGTCTAAAAATTACCAGCTGGTTCTGCCCGAGGCTGGTCTCATTCCCACGGCACGTGGGTACCGGCCCCGGAGCACGAATGCCCCCTGCACAGCACCACTTCCCAAACCCCCCGCACCCAGTGCAATGCTGAGTGCATCCCCACAGCCATGAAGATGTCACAGCAGGGCTCGGCCAGCAGCTTTTTGGGTGTCAAAAGGGCTTTTGGATGGCCAGGTGATGTTTGCAGCTGGAGGGGACAAAGCAGTGGCTGTGGGCAGAGAGCATCGCTCTGCTTCGCAGCCAGGCGAGAACATCAACAGCACGCCCAGCCCCGTGGTGACTGTAGTCCTCCTCGCCGCTGCTGCTCTACTTTGGGTTTATCTAAGGAAAAAGTTGTATAGTTTTCACTTGAAAAGCATTTAGCTTCATTTAATGCCCCCACTGCGTAGGGCTCACGCTGCTGGCGCTCTCTCATCTGCGACCGTGAAACCTGATCAAAACGCAGCGGAGAGCCGCAGCGTCTGAGCCGCAGATCAATGGGGCCAGAATTACATATTGATTTTTTTCTTCCTCTGGGCAGCTACTGTAATGCAATTGGCATTCCCCTCCTTCCCAGCCCTCAAAACCCTTGCTCTCCATAAGATAAATTGGCAGGATGGGTTGGAGCAGGAATTCCCCCCGCTCGATAATCTCTATCTTTGCATTTCCTTTGAGCTTTCAGGATGGGATAAGCCGTTCCCCTGGCTGCACCAAGCCCTGTCCTCTCTGCCATGCTGGGACCCCACTAATACACATCTCAAAATACCAATAATTCAGGTTGCAAAGCCAAATTTCCCAGCTGAGGCGTGACGGCAGCAGGAGCAGGGGCTCTGCAGAGCCCCAGTACAGCTCACAGCGAGAAAGCCACGGCCCCGCGCCTGCTGCTCGCGGGGAGGATGCTACAGCTCCAGCTGATCGAAGCAGATTCATGTCATTACCGTATTAGCAGCCCTGCACTCTCTCCCCCATTTGTTACCCTAATGGGGATTATTATACTTATTACAGTCTCGGCCATCAATGCTTATTGATTCTGACACCACAGCAGTTTTAATCAGGGACCTAAAACATGCTATTATCGGTGCCGAAGGGTCACCAGCGTGCAGAGAAAGCTGCAACGACAAGGACAAAAATAAACGCCCGGCAGAAGGCGATGCTGGGCGGACGAGAAGCTCGCTGGCTGGCAGGAGGCCGGAGCAGGGCTGGCCGGGGAGCAAGCAGCGAGCTCGGAGCACCTGAGCACGGTGCTGGCACGGCGCGCGCACGCGCACACCTCCGCCCCCGCGTCCCTCTCTCCCCCCAAACCCGGTGAGTCACCGCGAGGTTCTTATGCAATTGTGGGGAAAGGCTCTAATTACAGCGGTAATGCCACGGGAGCGACACATGCCAGCACCAGGAGCTGCGGCATTCGATCAGAAATTACCCACGTGCGTATTTCTAGAGTGTGCCTCCGATTCCGGCACTGGCCCTTCGCAGCGTCCCCCCCACCTCGAAGAGCTGCAGCCCCCTCCCCGCATCACACGTGCACCAGGTCCCCTTCGTGGCCATCCCCTGATCTCTGTTTCAAGTGGCTCTGTGAGCAAATGCAAAATAAATACACGGGGAACACGAACAGCTAGAGATGGAGAAGGGCTGCAGCAGGATGTCTCCGGCCCTTCCCGCGCTCCCACTGCTGGTGCTCGTTAGCAGTACAGCACGCGCGGGGCAGGCTGCTTCGATCCGCCGGGCGATCATTAATTCATGAGCACGCGCATTGATTTTTGCGCATGTCCTCATGCGAGCTTTAGCAGCCGGGCCATGTGAGCGCCCGCCCGGGCTCGGCCTCGCCGCGCTCGGGGAAGGACAGACCCGGCCCCGTAGGGTTCCACTGCTCAGGGGTGCTCCCAGCATAATTAGCCTCTCTGCAAAGCCACCTAATGAGTTTTTGGAGAGCAGCAGGTGCCTCTGCTTCTCCTTCTCCGTTCACTTACCCAGGAGATGCCCCGCTGCAGCCCTGTCTGTCCATCCAAGGTGTCCCACTGTCCCCAGCCACCAGCGCAGAGGACACGCGTGTCTCTCCAGCGGACACAGGGCAGCCAGAGGAGAGCTTTGCAAAGACACAGAAAAGTTTGTTTGAGCAGCCAAAAGAGCTTTTAAGATGCCAAGAGGGGCCCCAAACCAAGTCCCCCCCATCTCTGCCCCACGAGCACCCACTGCTGCTCTCCAGCCCTCCCACAGGGCTCTCCATCCCCATGCTCAGATGAGATTCAGAGTGGAAGTGATTTCCCAGATCAAGGGAAAATGGGACCAAAAAGGTGTGCAAGGCACTGGGGCTCCCCCCAACAGCTCACCGAGCCCCTTCTCTCCATGCCTCAGTTTCCCTCACCTACAGAGGGCTCATCCTCTCTTTGCCACAAGCACCAACAGCTGGCAGTGAGATCCAGACCAGATCCATCACCTGCAGGTTTGGGTGTACGACCAGCACCTCTCAGAGCCCTTTTGGGGTCTGATTCTCCTTTCACTAACGAGGGGAAATCAGAACGACCTGTTGGTGGAGTTGGAGGAAACTCCCACAAGAGAAAAATCCCTGCCCTGCCTGCTCCATCCCAGCACCAGCTGCAGGCAAAGCAGTGCCTTTACCACTGCCCTCCGCCTCCTGCCGCCGAGCTCCTGGCGGAGGGCACCGTCTGGCCTCTCCCGGGGAGCCACTTGAGATGCGGAGCCCATCCCGGCTCTCGTCGGGGTCATTTTTCTCTCCGCTTGGCTGCCCCAAGCAGACGCTTGTCACCGCTCTGCCCGCAGCCTGTCTGCGGCCAGCCCCGGGGAGGGGGCGCGGGGGCAGCCCCGAGCCGGCGGCCCACCCTGGTGGGACCGGGACAGAGCTGCCCCTTGTGCCTGTAACGGGGGGGACGGCACCTTGGCACCCCCTCAGGGACACCTGGGTGACACGGGCAGAGCCGCACACGGGGCACATGGGGAGGACAGGGAGGGGGCAGGCGTGGAGGCAGCCGGCGAGGATGGAGAGGTGGAGGAGAGAGGGAAAGCAATCCATCTGCGATGTGCGTCGCTTCCTAATGCACCCGGTAGCCTGCCTGCCTCTTCGGGGAAGCATTAGGAGACAATGCTTACAAAAGCTATCCACGGCCCACTGCAGTAAAACCCTCGACTGCCTCACTGCACGGCGCGGAGGTGCAGCGATGCTGCCACGCACGCAGAGCCCAGGGAGAGGGGCACGAGGCCGGGCAGCCCCATACGGAGCCCCAAATCGCGGCCGGAGCAGCCGGCATCCCTGCAAACCCTGGCCACCTCTGCCATGTGCCACCCATCCTGGGGACACGCACGGGGGGATAACAATAGGTGTCCTGGCTCCTTGCTGGGGCTCTCCCCATGGGTCCTTGCTCCCCGGGAGGGGGCTGCCCTCTCTGTAAGGACAAGGATGTCCCTGGAGGCAGACACCCAAATCTCCCCACCCTGCTTGGGTGCAACGCATGGCATGAAGTGAAGCCTGGTGGCCCTTACCCAGGTTATGTGGGGAAAAGGCAGCACGGGGGATGCTCTGGGCTGGGCTGGGGCAGCAGCCGGCCCCAAAACCTTTCAGGCGAGAGCCTCCAGCCCCTGCCTCCTCGTGGGGCTGGCCCCGCTGTTCAGAGAGAGCCCAGCAGCGCTGCACAAAGGCTTTTACTCTTAAGCAGAGAGGCGAGGGAAAGCAAAACCTCTCCATCCAGCTGAAAGCACCAGGGGAGTGACAGGTAGGTAGAAGTAATTACTCAAATTGGAATTTGGGGTAATTATGTTCTGCCTTCCTGCAATTTGCCCGGTGGGGAAGCCTTTTCACAACCCCCCGATAAAACAGATTTATCATCGGCTGAACACCAGGCCCTTCCCTGTAATCTCCAAACTCAAACACACATTTCTCTGATCATAAATTAGCGATACGTGCACTCGCTCGCTCAAAGCTTTTTCTCTCTTCCCCCTCTCCAGGTTTTCCACATCCTACAGAAACGGAAGAGCCGGGCTCCGGCTGCTTATTTTAAAAGACGGCACTCGATTGGGCGTGCCAGGCGGGGAGCGGGGGCTCTCCTCCTCCGTTTGGGGTCCGTGGGCTCCAGCACACCAGTGCTGCCTTACCCAGCTCTGCCCAGGGGTGCTTGGCCCCAAAGCCAATGCCTGGCCACTTCTTTTCTGGTGCGGTTTGTGCTTGAAAGAGTTTGGGTCAGAAAAATCTCAAGGCAGGAGCGGGGAAGCCCTGAGATGGGGAGTGAATGCTCGGTGGGGAGACCCCCGTGTTTGTCCCAGCAGCTGTGGCAAAGCCTGGCTCGTGCTGATGGAAAAGTCACATTTATTGCATTTATGGGTGCTTTCATCCGTCCCATCATTTCTCCCCGGTCAGAGGGTTTGGTGCGCTCGGCCGGCGGATGGGGAACGGTGCAGGAACAAAGAGACCCTGGAAGTGGTGCTGGGGAAACCTTCCCCCTTCTGGCCGCGGGCATGGGACCCTGCTCCTCGGCTGGGATCAGCCACAACGAGGGGATGCCCCAATTTTGGGGACACACCAAGCATCTTCCCCCCCCCCAGCAAGGAGGAGCGAGGTCACCGTCACTCCTGGCTGCAATGGGGACACCGGCTCACGCGCTCGAGCATCCTCAAGAGCTGCTGCACTACAGGGACCCCCCCCACCCCCCTTCAGCTCCATCCCCCTGAGCTCCCCGCAGCCCCCACCCCAGGGCTCTCCGAGCGCTTTGCTCTGCAGGAATTGGGTTAACCCCCGCGGCCCCCCCCGGGGACACGTGCCTCCCTGAGGTGTCAGGGCTCCTGCTGACGAGACCTAACACAACGGCGCTAATAATAGCTGCAGCTTGGTCGCATCTCCCATCCCCGAGCTCGTTGTGATCAGCCCTTGAGCTGGGAGGAAGAAGAGGAGGAGGAGGCTGGGAAAGTCCCAGGGCACTCAGGCACCTCCTGGTTTGCTGCAGGTTAATTTTATGTTAAACTTTCAGGATTTGGAGTGAAGGATGCAAAGAAAAAATGTTCTCTTCTTTCTCTTCCTTTTGGCGTGTTTTTCCTCCTCCTTTTTCCAGTGGCGAAGTGGAAAATGTGGAGAGGAAAAGCCCAAACAGTTTTTTTGTGTCTCCATTTCCATTGTTGAGTTTCCCCGCGGAGGCCTGGGCAGCTGTCTGCACCCCAGTGATAATTCATGATCTGGGCTTTCATCTCCAGGGCCATTGCAGCCCCCATCTAATGAATCCCAGTACTGGCATCCTTCAAAAAACACAAAAAAACAAACAAAACAACATCCTACAGATCTGAAAACGGAGGTGCTGAGAAGCAACACAGCTGCGACCACGTGGCCATTACTGCTTGCTCCATCAGTTTTGGGGATGCACAACCTCTGTGACCCTAAGGCACCGAGTGGGATCTCTCCATATGGGATTTCTGTACAAATACACGCAGGAAACGAGGCTCTGGCCAGTCCAGGGGAGCTGGGGACAGGGAATGGAGCACGTTAGGATCCTGAGCCAATGCAGGGTGATGGAAGCACGTCAATGGCTTCGGCGGGGCTACGTGAGCGCTGCAGCCATCAGCTGCACAAGCAGCCACCCTAAACAATCGCACACGCTCAGCGCAAATCGGTGCCTTGAGCCAGCCGCCAGTTAAGTGCTATAAATAAAGCTGTTATCAGCTGTGCCTCGCTCGCTGAGCTAGCCGGGCCACAGCGCTGCCTCCCCAGCAGCATTTACGGGTGATTTCTAGCCCGGGGGAGGCCAGGAGCTCGTCAGCATCCCCAGTCTGGTGGCCTTTTTCCATCCTGCCATTGACCGTGCATTTGGCCAATAAATCCCCCGGGTGCCTGCCCTGATTGCAGGCTGGGGACAGGGCCGTGGCAGTGGGGACAGCAGGGCTGGCTGACAGGGACATAGCCACTGTCCTGGGCAGGGGACTGCGTTATCTCTGTGACCTCTTCCCTGCTTGCCTGGGTGCCAGGAGGGCTAAAAGATGGCTCCTGCTCCTCCTCCTCCTCCGATTCCTGTCTCAGGTCTCTGACCCCAGACACCCTCGCTCTGCTCCCCTTAACCCCACAATAAGCTGCCTGCACCGCCCTAGCAGAGGAGATGCAGAAGGTGGCTCTGTCCCCAGGTGGTGGCCAAGGGACGTGTCCCAGGACAGCACGGGGAGCTCCTGGTCACACTGCTGGGGGGAGAGCAGGGAAGAAATCTGGATGAGGAGGGTGGGAAAGGGCAGGCAGGGCAGGGGGAGAGGAGCTCACTGCCCCCTGGGGGAGGAAGCCCAAGCAGAGAGGATGGGGCAGCTCCCAGGCAGGTGCAGCAGCATCCCTGGGGGCCACACGCTGTCCCATCTCCCCCCAAATAACCCAAGGGAAGGAGCAAACTCATGTCCTGCCCCACAGGAGACACAGAGGGGCAGAAGAGGAGGAGGAGGAGGAAGGCTGCTGTTCTCCGTGGCTCGGCGACTTTCCCCTTTTGGTGCCCTATAATGACGGATGGGGCAGGGGCTGGGAGGGGAAGGCAGGCTGGAGGAGGAGGGGGGCCCATATGGAGACATCCCAGAGAGTGGCAGGATGCTGAGCTGGTGTGAGGTGGGGAGCTCACGGAGCCGTCGGCTGCTGGAGCCAAGCAATCAATATGTGAGAATCCAGCCCAGCGAGGAAGGTGACCTTGAGCGGCTGAGAGGGGCGGCGAGAGGCGAGCTGCAGGAATTACACACGGCGGAGGGATGAGGCGAGGGAGGAGGGATGGAAGGGAGAAGGGGGACAGGCAAGACACAAACCCTGCCCGGCCTCTGCTGATCCTGCTGTGAGCTGGGCAGAGAGAGGTCAGCGCCTGGCGCTGCTCTGCTCCTCCTGGTCCACCCCCAGGCCAGCTGGGACGCAGCCCTTTGCACCCCTAAAGCAAAATGTCTCGGAAGCAGCCCCTATCTCATCCATCCCCACCAAGCAGGGCTGCTCCCTGTCCCTCTTCGCCCCACTCTCTCCAGCAACGCAGCCCCCACCATTTCCCGGCTGCTTTGAAGCCCCGCAGCTCCCGCTGCGCCCCAGCTCCCGAGATCAGAGCGACGAGGCTTTGCCTCTGCACAGCCCCAGCTGACGGCTCCTAACCCAGGTTCCTGCGCTAATTTCTGTCTCTGCCTGCTCTGCTCCCTCCCCTGCTGCTTGGCCCCACGTGCCCACAGCAGGGCTGGTGCCTGCCGGCCCCGTCCACCGTGCTCTGCCAGAAGCAGCGCATGCATCTCAGTAGGGGTGTGCAGCCCCATACATGCAGCTATACATGGGACAGTTCATGCAGCCCTAAAAAACCCTGCTCCAGAAGTTGTTTAGGTCCGGGTGGGTCTCTGTAAGCAGCACAAGATGAGGCAGAGCTGGGCAGAGCCGCAGCCATCAGGGATGGGGAGCAGCCAGGACACCCAGCAGTGGCCCCAGAGGCACAGGGCAGCGACGGTGGCAGGGTTTTGGATGTGGTGCTGAGCTGGGGCTGGGCTGTCCTGCTGGCGGGAGGAGTCTGCAGAGCCCCAGGGAAGGCTCTGTGCCTCCACACCAGCCCCAGAGCAGGATTCTGCCAGCCACACTGGGGAGCCCAGGCACCTGGTCCCCACCGAGGGATTTCAGTAGTGTGGGAAAGGCCACGGAGCAGCGGCAGGACGGGGGGGCTGGATATCCCGGGGGGGTTACCATGCTGTTCCCTGCAAGATGCTGCAAAGACAAGCTCTGATTTCTTCCCCTCCCCTCAGCAGCACCAAGGGCACAAGAGCACAGGTAACACCTACACCAGCAGAGCACCCCCAGCAGCCCCCTGCTGGGGCTTTGGGAAAGGGGAAGGCAAAGCCCTGCTGCCCCCTCCTCTCGAGGGGACCCAAGAGCCTCACAAAACGTGACAGCACTGCCGAACCCCAGCTCTCCCCTAGCAGAGCCCCCCAGGTCACTCCACAGCTGTTATTAAAGTCCGGTTTGTGCGAAGCAAGGAGCCCTCCCTGAGAGACCCCCACCCACCTCCTCTCCTCTCACCCAAAGCAACCCCCTCTCCTCCCCAGCTGCTTTCATCGCCTCTGCAAACCCCGAGCACCTGGGCAAGGGCTCCCCGCCCGCACAGCTTTGTGCTGGGCTCTTCCCCAGCTACGTGGGCATGGACAGGAGTCCCTGAAATGACAGAACAACCCCGAGAGGGAGAGAAAACGGCAGAGGTTGAGTTTGCAGTCCGGAGTTGAGGTCAGGCGTTTCCAAATACTCTGCCTTGCCATCTAGTGGGATGAACGCGAAGGACCCGGGCTCGCGGTGGGGAAACGTTGGGCGATTCCATCAGGCTGGAGCCGATGTCAGCATCCCTGGTCCCGCAGGAGCAGACGAGGTGGCTGGGGCTAAAGGGCAGTGCTAAGGCGTCAGAAGGCTGGATGGGGAAGGAGGAAGGTCATGGGGATGGACAGACAGGGGACAGATAGAGACAGCTCTTTGAAGGAGGACATGACAACAGGTCTCACAAATCCTGGCATTTTAGAGCTCGGAAGGAAAGCCTGCAGCAGCCCCAAATCCCTTTCACCATTTACCAAGGGTCCTGGCGTTGGGACGGACATAGCCTGGGGCCGAGCAGCCCTGCTTTGGGATATGCATGGAAAAGAAAGGCAAGGGCAGAGCGGTGCTGCACGTACATGCACCCGCTGCCAGCACGCTCGTGCCCGTGCCCGTGGCAGCTCGCAGGCACGAGCACCCAGCGGCGTTCGCAGCGTGCCCATATAAGAGAAGCTGGATCTTCTCTCGAGCTGCCTTCCTTTGCCTCCCCAGGCCTGGAGGATGTGGGCTGAGCTCCGTGGTTTCAGTTCAGGATTTTGGATTCTCCAGGGATGTGTCATCTCTCTCACGGTACGCGTGTTTATTGCATGTGTTTAAAAATATAGAGGATGAATACATTACATTTAAAATATCTCACCACTGGGCAGCTCTTTTCAGGTTTTGAAGGCTGGGATGACAGAAGATATTTTAACCACCTCCAAGGGACTCTCTGCTGCTGGATGCGGGGCCGTTTGGCTCCAGGCTTTGCTGCAGCTGAAGCAGCCCCAAACCACAGGGCAGGGGGCAGGCTGCGGGCAGAGCTCCTGCTGCCCCCACGTCCTGGCCGGGTTTGGGGTCCTTGAGGGACCCGGGCCCAGCCCCAGGGCCAGCCCATCCTGCAGGTCAAACCTGACATGGCCAAAGCACCACCAGCAGCAATGCAGCTCCCAGGAAACCCCCAAACCAGACACGGAGGGGTCCTGCCAAGGCCCCCAGGGAGGAAACCAAGAAATAAGTGGGACATGGGGAAGCACGGGTCACCAGCTCAGGTCACAAAGCAGCTGCTGGGCTGGGTGAGGGCTCCCCATTGCTCTCGCTGCTCAGAACAGGACGCCGATTGCATTTTTAAAGTCTTCATTTTATTACAGCTGCCCACACTCCGCTCCGTTTGCCCCAGAGACGAATTCACCCACACACAGAGGCTCAGCTCGCCCAGGGTTAAACGCCTTAACCCCACATTTCCCATGGGACAGCAAGAAATAGGGGGGTGCCGGTGGGGTGTGGGGGCCCGGGGATGCTCTCCAAGAGCAGCCAGCAGTGGGGCTCAGGCGAAGCGTCCCGTGGGCAAGCGGGGCAGGCAGAAGTAGGCGTTGGGGAAGAGGCTGAGGTTGATGGGGTTGCCATCGAGGCGGATGTCCTCCAGCGCCCTGCGGATGTGGCTGTGGTCTTGGCTGTCGCAGAACGTGTCCTTGTGCATGGTCTGGATGTTGTTGTTCTGGAAGGGGAGGCAAAGGGGAAAGCAGGATTCGGAGGTGCAGGGGGTTCTGCATCCCCTCTGATGGCAATTTGCTGTGAGCGAGGGGACGTGTCTCACCTGGAGGTGCAGGGAGCGCAGGCTCTCGGGCAGGGGTGTGGGGACGTAGTCCAGCTGGTTATCGGACAGATGGAGAAACTGCAGCTGCTTCAGGTCCTGTGGGAAGAGGCAAGAGGTGAAGCTCCCTCCTTCCAGCCACGCTCTGACCCTTGGCACCATCCCTACCACCCCTTGCCGTGGCAGGTTTGGGCTAAAAACAGCCTGGTTGGGCTGTGGGTGCTTGGCACAGCTCGGTGCCCGCTGCCAGCCCCAGCACCCACCCGGAAAGCTTCGGGCTGGAGGCCGGTGCTGGGGATCCTGTTGAGACGGGCGTCCAGCCTGACGATGCTGCGGGGCAGCTCAGGCAGCGCCGTCAGCCTGTTCTCGGGCAGGATGAGCTCCTGCAGGCTGGGCAGGAGGCGGAAGGCGTCCGCGTCCGCCCAGGAGATGGAATTGCTCGTCAGGTCTATTCGCTTCAGCTTCTCTAGGGGGAGAGAGAAGGGAGGGAGCGGAGGTGTCACACATCACCACTTGTACCCCCCGAGGCTGCCCCAGCGCAGAGCCCGGCCTTCCCCTTGCCTCGACGTACTCAGCCCCGTGAAATCGCCGGCCCAAATGGCGCTGATGCGGTTGAAGCGGGCGTAGAGGTAGGTGGTGTCCGGGGGCAGCAGCGGGATGTGCTCCAGGTCGGCGTCGTCGCAGTAGACAGAGGTACCGATGCAGAGGCAGCGCAAGCAGCTGGGGAGCCCTGGGGGCGGAGAGGCAGCTCTGGGCATGGCACGGCTGCCCCGTCCCCCCCCCCCAGCCCCCCAGCCCCTGCAGGACCAGCCCTGTGGGGTAACACGCTCTCTAGCACCCAGAGAACTCAGCCCAGCACCTCCAGTGGGGGAAGGTCCAGGACGCACCACCCAGGAGAGCTGCTGATGGACGGCTCTGCTCAGGGCCAAGTGGCTCCCATGGGAGAGGGGGAGATGCAAGGTTCCCAAGCACGGCAGCATTGCACCCAGGGCTCACTTGGACCCCTTCGTTTTTATTCCACAGAAGGAAAAGCAACAAAAGAAAGCAAAAGAAAGCAGTTTTGCAATGAGCAAAACACCTGAATCCACCGCCCAATGGTCCCAGCGAGCCAGGCAGGGGCAGCAGGGGGGGGCTACACAGTGTGTCCCCCCACGCCCGCTCCCTCTCCTCTCCCCCAGCACCCGCCAGACTCCGCATCCATTAGTGGGAGAGTTCAAAGCAGCAAGGCAAGAATTTCCCTCTGCCTCCTACTTAATTTGTCCCAGTCCGAAGTGACAGAAAATGAATAAAGATATTTATCCCTCGCTACAGGATTTTAATTGTCACTAATCTAATTGCTACTCTGTCCGACTCTTGCAATGCCTCTGCTCATTAAGATGTTGCTGCTGTTTGCCGGAGCTCGTTTCCCAGAAATGTCTTGTTGCAGCGCTCCTGCCTGCTGTGTGATAAGGCAAAGCCCAGCACCCCTCATCTCCTCGCTGCCCAGGCAGAGCAAATAACTTCTGCTGTCTGCTGGCAGCAAAAGGATTCGCTCCTTTTCCTGCAGAGCCCCAGCCTTGCCACCCCAGGACGTTTGGGTTCATTGCATGGAAAGGAAACTCGTTTTGTTCTGCACTCACCCTGCGCGGGGCGGACGGGGCTGGAGGTCGGAGGCTGCAGCTTTGGTGTTGGAGCCGTGGTGCCCACCTTTGGGAGAGCCTCGGGGTCCTTGGGGAGAGGAGCCAGGGTCCCAACCTCGATCTGCAAACACAGCGGTGGTATGAGGGCTGAGCAAGTCCCCCCGCTCCGGGGCAGGGGTTTGGGGGCACTGGACAGGTCTCATCAGAAAGCCAGCTCTAAACGCCTCTCCTATCTTCAGGACCCCCCCCTCAATTTGCCCAGAGGGATGCAGGTGCCTCGTCCTGCCTTCCCCTGCTCCATCCCGCAGCGATGTGGCCAGGCAGGACACTGGGAAGCTGGAGGAGGTTGGGGTTGGGTGAAGCCTTCCCACCAGCAAGAGCAGAGGAAGAGCCACGAGGGCTCGTAGGCTTGTGCAGGGGGCTGCGATGCTTCTCCAGCCCTGGCCCATACCTCGGAGCAGCCCCTGGCTGTATGAAGATTAGACCTTCCCTGCGTACCGTGCTCCCCCGTGTCCCCCTCACCTTCGGAGCAACGTCACCGTAGTCGTAGAGCTCCTCGTAGTTGCTCAGATCGACGACGTCCCCGTAGCTGTCCAGCGTCAGGTCATAGTTGTCCAGGTCCAGGTTTTTGTAGAGCGCGAGGTCAAGTTTGGGCTTCTCCACCTTCCTGCTCCCCTCCTTGGCTGGGACAGCCCAGGCTGCCCCCAGACACAGGCTGGCGATGCCCACCCAGGCCAGGGGCCGCATCCTGCACCCAGCCGGGTGCCCTGAAACGATTTGCAAAGCAGTGAAAGCAAAAAGAGGGACAGGAAGGCAGGGCCAGCACACCAGCCGCGGCCAGCCCCACTCCGCAGCCGTGTCGGGGAGCTGCAGCCACTGCAGGGGACGAGGCTTTTCTTTTCTTTTCAGCCCATTTCACGCTCGGCTGGGCAGCCATGCACAAGAGGTCCCAAGCAGCTGGGCTGCCCTCATTTTCCGGCATTCCCAGCCCCGAGGAGGCGGTGAGGGGCTCGGGGCACCCTGTGCTGCAGCATCGCCCACCCACCCACCAGGCTGCGCACCCATGTGTGCACCCACAGCAAACCAAGCAGAGGGACCTGGCACCCAGCAGCCCCCCATGTCTCTCCCAAACCAAAAGCAAAAGTAATGACCCTGTGCACCCCGGGCTGAGGATGCTGCTCCCCAATTTCGGCTGGTTTCCCCCAGATCAAATCTTTACAAGTGCAATAAAAGCCTTTAACCCCCTGCATGCGTCACCAGCCCCCAGCACTCCCAGCCCTGCAGCTCGTCCCAGCCCCACGTAGAAGCCCCCAGGCTGGGCTCGGTGCTGGAGGAGCAGAAGGAAGGCAGCCTGCACACATCCCCTTTACCCTCCTTGGCACAGGACAGCAGCGCTCCACTCCCACAGGCTGGTGTGCTGGCCCAGGAAGGGCTTTTGGGTTTTTAATGGCTGGGGCGGAGGGATGCGGGGACCTGGCAGGGTTGCTGTTGAGGGGAGAGGCAGGATGTGGCCAATCAGGCTGGTGGCCTCTGGCTGTCCCCAGCCCCCCCACCAGGACCTTATATTGTCCCCAGGGGCAAGCCAGCCCGTGGTGGCTTTCCTCCAACAGTCCGGGCTTGTGGCTGGGGCCAGGATGGATGGGATGCAGTGGGATGAGGCCCGCACTGTGCTCCCTGCCCTCTGTGTCCCCAGGGACGAAGGGGACACACAGCCCTGGGCAGAGGGGACACAGCCAGCTCCATCCCTGCCCCAACCAGCCCAGGGAGCCATTTCCAGCTGCGACCATCCCCATGGGTGCAGGAGTGGCAGAGCACCAGGCGCTGCCCCCACTGGTGCTTGGGGTTTCCACCAGGTAGGACCTTGCCATGGAGAGAGTGTGTGGGGAACCCCCGCTCCCCAGGGTTTGGGGCTCCCTGCTCATTATGGGCCCAGCAGCAGCCAGATGGCTCCTGACATTCAGCTCGTCCACCCACCTTGCTCCCCCCGCTGCTCGGCCCCTCTGTGCACCGTTGCTTTGGAAACATGGGGGTGGTTTGGGGAGGGGGAGCACGTGTGGACGTAGTGTGGCAGCACCTCTCCCCTCACCTGGATGGGATGGGAGATGCCCCCATCTCCCTCCCCATGCACCCATGGGTGCTGCTGGATACCCGTCACCTACAACTCATGGCCCCGCTTCACCTTATGCATGTCGGGGAGATGTCATTGCCTGGAACATGTCCCACGGGGCTGGGACACCCCAGGATGGGCAGGATGCACGCGGCAGCCCCGTGGGCTCCTCGCAGCGCCGGGCAGCTCGGTGCCCACGCAGCCACCCACGGCCACAAACACATTCTTCTCTCGCACACGGCTCGCAGCCCACGCGCTCACCCACCCGAGACATCGTGCCCATCTGTGCTGCCTGCCGGCCAGGCGGGGACACCCTCGCAGCGGGGACCGTCCTCGTCCACGCACCCACGGCCCCCAGGCTGTCCCCACGCATGTCCCCCCCGCCTTGCCAGCACAGCCCCGGCCCCCTCAGCACGGAGCAGAGCAAAGGGCTGCTGCTAATCTTCGTTAAGCCCCTCATTAGGCGGCTCAGCAGCCACCTTGATGGAGGCGATGTGGCAGCTGGGGGGGGGCATCACCACTCAACCCCTCCCTCCTTTTTTCTGCGGTGCTCGGCTCCCCTGGGGGCAGGGGCTGACTTGCCTGGAGAGGCAGCGAGTGGGTGCCCACCCCGGGAGCGCGTGATTCGTGTGCCACTCACAAAACACGGGGATTTAGTTCTGCTGCAGAAAAATAAAAATATATATATATAAAATAAAACCTAAGGGGAGCTCGCTGCCTGCTCTGCGCACACACGCACCCCGTGCACGCTCCCGTGAGCAGCCCCACGCCGGAGCCCATGCGTTCGCACCCGCACCCACACCCGTCCTCCCTCTCTGCTCGTGATTCACGTGGGGAGAGCAGCAGCGAGAGGAGATTTTGAAGCTGCAGCGACAGGCAGGAGGAAAAAATCGCTGCCTACACCCGTTCTGCTCGTGGGAAAGCATGCGTGCACCCCATACAGCCGCGGGTCTGGGAACGTTGCTGCAGGTGGGAGTTGCCTTCCCCCCATGTCCCAAAGCCCATCTGTGCTGCCCCCCGGGGCGAACTCACCCCAGGGATGTTTGTCCAGCTTCCCTGGGAGCACCAAGATGACATGGGGCAGCTCAGCCCCAGTTTTGCACAACCTGCCCCCAGCACAGAGCATGGAGGGGATGCTAACACCCATCAGCTGCCCTCACTGCCCTGGGTGCTGCAGCTGAGGTCAGGTGCTCCTAATTAGCAGGGATGCTCATTAGGACAGGCACATGCTCAAGAAGCCTGACCACCACCCACTGTGGGCAGGGTGCACCCAGATGAACTCCAGCTTTTTGGGCCTTTTTGGCCCCCAGCGAGGAGCTCTGGTCCCGAAAGAAGCAGCAGCTGCTCCTGTGCAAGGAGAGAGGCAGGTCCGGCCGCGGCTCTGGGTCCCTTGTGAATCACTTTATTTTCACTGCTGCGGAGAGTAGGAGTGAAAATACCATTAAGTTGAAATCACTCGAGAACTACATATGTCTCTAGATATATCTGTACAGTCTACCAGTATATATACACATTATATATAAATATATACATAGGGTCTCCGGGTTTAAGGTTGAAACCTGTCGAACCCAACAAAGCCCACTGGAGGAAGAGTTGGAGAAGAGACTTTTTATTCTTTAAAAACAAAAAACGCAACCAGCTCAAATTAGCACAGGGGTTCAACGATCCTTTCAGCGCTGGCTGCAGCCCAGCTCTGGTGCACGCAGGGCATTTGGGGAGGGGGCTCCCTGCAGGGAATGTCCCCATCCCCATCCCCTTCCCGGCGAGCGGGGCACGGTGCCTGTCCGTGCCCACCCCAGAGAAGGGTGATTTTTGGTGGCTGAACACCAAGGAGGTAATGGCTGGTTTCTTTGGTTTATTGCTTTACTGCTTATTTTGATGAGATTTTTTTTTATTATTTTTTTTCCCTCTGATGCTCGGCCTTAAATCTAAATCCTGAGAACCGGGAAGAAGAAAAAAAAAAAGAGAATAACCCCTCTAAACCCGGACACCCTATATATGCAGGTACGGCTATCCAAGAGGGAAGCGATACATGTGGAAACGGGGAGGGGAGGGGATAAAAAAACAGCTTTTCCGAAGGAATAATTCTTCCCTTTTCCTTCCCTTTCCTTTTTCAAACACAACAACAACAAAAACACGAGCAAACCAAAAAAAAAAAACAACACCCAACCCACAAGGCAAAACCAGACGCGCGCGTTCGGCTGGAGAAAGCGACGGGGCGAGGGGGGCGCGGGGAGGAGAGGGGTCGTGAGAGCGGAGCGGGGATGGCGAGGGGTCACCCAGCCCCGGGGGGGGGGGGGCAGGATGCGGGGGCTGAAATTTGGCAAGGGGGGGGTGCAGGAGGGGGGCTGCTCTCACCAAATAAACCCCGCGGGGAGCAGGAGCCCGGGGGCAGCCCACTTGCGCATCGCCTCCTGCCAAATTTCCACCGGCCCCAGGAGCCGGGGAGCCCCCGGAGCGAGGCAGAGCGGAGGCTGGAGCCTCCCCAAAAGCTCGAGGCTGCCTCGGCCCGGTCCTGGGACGTGGCTCCGACCACGAGGTGTCGTTGCCGGCCCTGCCCGGCGGTGCCAGCCCCGGTCCCCGCTCCCCGAGCCGGCCGGGGGACGAAGGACCTCGGCGGGGACCTGGCACCACCCCCCCCCGGGCAGCCCTGCTCCATCGCGCTTTGGTTTCTGGGTTTTATGTATTTATTTTTTATTATTTTTTCCCTAGGGATCCACGGGTGGAGGTGGCCCCAGGACCCACCCCGTGTGATGGGAGGTGGTCCCGTGGGCACGCAGCCCCCCGAGCTTCCCAAAAAGGGGCTGTGCCCGGCTCTGGTGCATGCTGCGGTGCCAAGCACCGGGATGCGGCTGTCCCCAGGCGGGCTGGAGTTTAGGATTTTGGGGGTTTGGTGTTTGTGCAGGCTGTGGCTGCCTCTGAGCTGAAGCAGCTTCATCCCAGGGCCCTGTGCTAGCTGTCCTGCTGCTCAGCTCACTCCTATCCTATCACTTCAGCTCCATCAGGAGATGCTTTGGGACCAAGATGGGACCTCCCAAACCTCGGCCAGGTCAAGGGGGGAGACAGAGCCAGCTCCAGAGCTGGCCAGGGTCCGGGCAGGCGAGGCAGGGCTGATGCTGTGACCTGGACCACGGTGCCATCCTGCAGCCAACACTCCCCAAGGAGGCAGAAGCCACACAAACCCACAGCCACTGCAGGCAAGGAAAGGTGGGGACACGAGAGGGACGGAGAGGCAGGGTGTGAGCAGGGGGAGAGGGAGGCAAAGGGGGTCCCGAGTGTCAAACGCCGACGGGGGGGTCGAGTCTCTGTGCAAAGCCAAGTCCTGGGAGGGGCGCACGGGGCTAGAAAACCACGGACTGCAGGAGGCGGAAACACATCATCAGGTCCAAGGGGATGGGGGGCTTCAG
Organism: Cygnus olor; assembly: GCF_009769625.2. Taxonomy (NCBI): domain Eukaryota; kingdom Metazoa; phylum Chordata; class Aves; order Anseriformes; family Anatidae; genus Cygnus; species Cygnus olor. The sequence goes on from NC_049192.1 coordinate 3,349,356, forward strand.
CAGGTTCCCATCCAGCCGCAGGTACCGGAGCCGGGGCACGCTGTCCAGGTCGGAGGGGGAGAAGTCCTGGATGGACATCAGCGAGGTGGGGCAGATCTGTGTCCCGTTGATTTCTGCGGGGAGAGAAGGAAAAGCAGGGTGAGAGTTAGGGAAGGCAGAGAGGAATGCTAGAGACCCCCCCTCCCCGCTCAGCTGTCCCCCTCCTCCTGGGGTCACCCCCAAAATGGGGTTGCTTTGCTACCGAGGGGGGGGATCCCCAGCCTCTCCCAGAAGGCAGGGGCAGCCCCAGGGTCCCAGCAAGAGGAAAATCTTGCTTTTGTTGGGAAATGAAGGAGGTCATGCTCAGCCAAAGCAAGGTGAGGAATACGGAGCCATTTGAGAGAGAAAAGGGATCGCCACAAATGTGAAACCTGCCTAGTCAGTGCCAAGCCATCAAAAAGCTCCCCCTAAAACCTGCTCCAGCACCATTACACCGGAGATAACATTAATAACCGCTGATCCGGCGTGTTGCCTGCTTCTGGATTTCCATACATTTCTCCCCACCCCAGGGCCTGCATTACAGGAAATAAAAAAATATTAAAAAGAAAAGAAAATGGGGATTCTTATGTCATTACCCAACCACAGGGACTGAAATCTTATAAAAGCTGAGTTTAAAAAAAAAAAAAAAAGAAAAAAGAAAAGATGGAATATGAGGTGCACAACCACGCAGACATCTCTCCATGGGCAGCCCCAGCAGGACCTGGTACCCGTACGAATGCTCCGAGCCAGCAGCAGCCCCCACCTTCACCCCCCATCCCCTTTGAGACAGTTTGGAGTTGCTTAACCCAAAACCAGGCACTTATCAATGTTCCTCTTCCCTGGGAACTGACTCCAGTGAACCCCACCAGAGAAGGGATGTGGTTTTGTGCGGGTTTTTCCCCTCTCCCTGGCACCACGTCCCACCACGCCATCAGTGCTTGGCTCCAGAGGAGCCCGTTTCTTGCTCATCCCATCCCAACTGGTGCTGCAGTCAGTTCAGGAGCCCCCTGTTAAAGCTGTGCTGAAATTTTACATCTCCTCCTCAGCAGTGGGCTGCTTATAGCACGTGAAGCCACACGCCATCATCTCCCAATAAACACCACCACATGTCAAAGTGCTCGTGTCACACCGTGGGCTGGGACCAGCGTCTTGCCTTTGCTTCCCAAAAAAAGTGATGCCTCGTGCAGGTCCTGCAGCCGCATAAAACCACTACAACCAGAGGTACAAAAGCCCAGCTTGCTTTCCTCGAAGCACGTGGAGGGCTCCTGGCAGGAGCTCTGCATTCCTGCTCCCCTGCCGACAGCAAGGACTGCAGGCTGCTGGCCCTCTAAACGCAGAAACATCTGGGGTGATCAGGAATGGGGCTCTGTCTTCTTTTCTAATGTTCTGGCTGGCTTCGCACATTTCACAGGCCAGCACCTCTCCCATGAAGTTGCTGTGCTTCGCCTGGAATGGTGTGAAACTGCCCCGCTTGGCTTGCCAAGACAACCTCCATCACAGCCCTGTTCTCCCTGTTCCTTCCTCTGCGAGGCTCAGCTTGGGAGCTAAGCTGGGTTATTTCTAACCATCTTGACTGTGTGTTTGGCATCTGTTCTTAAAATATATGCACAGCCTCTCCTTTTTAAATATCCCTATTTCTGAGCCTTGCTGGGGAAGCAACTATTTAGATGGCAGGTAGCCCCCAAAAAAGAGCTGCCCATGGCAATGAATGAGAAAAGCCCTAAAGCAGCAAGGGGGATGTAGCCTTGGTCCTATACTACCACCCTAATTCCTGGGTTATCCTTCCCCATCCGCAAATCCATCCTCTGCAGGGCCTCGTTTGCCTACAGAAAATCCCCAGCTCTTCTCACCATTGCATCCCCCTTTGAAAAAATCACACCCTACTGGGTTAAAAAATGCCCTTTTAAAACAAAACGCTTCCCATCCCCAAGCCTATCCATTCCCTGAGCCTCTCCCCGGCCTCCCGATGTGCCAACGGGACTCACTTTCAATGGAGTTGTTGTTCAGGTAGAGGTGCTCCAGCTTGGGGCTGATGAAAGGGACATTGGTGAGCTTGTTGTGGGCCAGGTGCAGCACCAGCAGGTTGGTGAGGTTGAAGGAGTTCTTGGGGAGCCCCTTGTCAGAGATCTGGTTGTAGTTGAGCCGGATGAAGGCCAGGTTGGGAAACTCCTTGAAGTAGTCGCTCGGGATGTCCTCGATGTTGTTCCTGTCCAGGAAGAGCTGGTGGATGGCGTTGGGCACGCCTGGGGGCATTTTCCTCAGGATGTTGTGGGCGAGGTTGAGTTGCATGAGGTTCTTGAGTCCCTTGAAGGTGTTTTTGTTGAAGACCCCGTCACTGAGCTTGTTGTGGTGCAGGTCCAGGAGCACCAGGTTCTCCAGCTTGTTGAAGACCCCGGCAGGGATCTTGGAGATCTGGTTCCTGCTCAGCCGCAGCTGCTCCAGGTTGGGCGGCAGGAAGGCGGGCACCTCCTTCAGCTGGTTCTTCTCCATGTAGAGGAAGATGAGGTTTTCCAGCTTCTCCAGGACCCTCCTGTCCACCTTGCGGATGCGATTGTTGTCCAGGTTGACCCATTTCAGCCCCGTGGCGTTCCTGAAGGACTCCTCCGGGAGGTCGTCGATGAAGTTGTTCTGGAGGTAGAGGTAGTGGATGCGGGGTGGGATGATGGGCACCTTCCGCAGGTTGCGGCTGTCACAGTACAGGGCAGAGGGGAAGTCTGGGGGGCAGTAGCATTCCCGGGGGCAGTCGGGGAAGACAGATGGGGGACCAGGAGGCAGGGGTGGGGGCAGCTCGGTGGGCTCGACGGGCTCCTCGGGCTCGATGGGCTCGGGAGGCGGGCGGGTGGGTTTCCGTGGGGGCTTCCTCCGCTGCCCGCTCACCTCCGAGATCAGCACGAGAATGAGTGGGAGAAGCAATCTGAAGGCCACCTTCATGGTCCAGATGTTTGCCTGAGGGAGACAAGAGGTGAGTTAGGAAGCGCCCGATTTAGGCATTGCATCGCCTCCCGTCGCCGCTCTCTCTGCCAGTGGGAGCTTACCCCAAATCTCTGCCAGCAGCCTGCTATTTTCTCTCCTTCCCCTTGGAAGTTATCTTTACTTCCAACCCCTCTCTTGAGCATGAGTCACTGCGATCCCCCTTCCCTGGCTCAGCTTTATGCCATTGTGGGGGGGTTGCCTTTTTTCCAGTTTCATTTAATTTTTTTTGAGTGTTGGATTTTATTTATTTATTTATTTATTTAGGCTTTTTAAAGAACAGCCCATGGATGAGGGAAGAGTCACCTACATACAAGCCACAGAAAGGAGTTCAGGGGTAATTCCACTCCTTCAGCATCGAGCTGCACAAGGGTCCTAAAACTGCAAGGAAAATGGGTGATAAATCTGGCAAAGGACGAGACAAGGGGTCAGGAAAAGAGGAACGGAGAGCAGAAATCCCCTGGCCAGCGGGAAGCAAGACAACGATGGGCCAGGAGGGGACATTTTCCTGCTCTGAGCCCCAGCATCCCTTCAGCTTCCATGGGCAGATGTCCCCAGCGATGGGCAGGAGCCCTGCTGCCGCTGCACCCTCTCCCAGAAGGATGGATTGCCCCTTCAGAGGCCTTGATGGATTAGGGTTAATTTTGCTCTCGAGCCAAAAAATCAATGATTCAGCAACAAATTGGCTGAGCAACAGTGTCGGAAGGCCAGCAGCAGTTAGCAGAGCGGTGAAGATGGATAGCGTTGTGCTTCAGGGACCAGGCTTTAATGCAGGACGGCACACTTCCAAGGCTGCGTGATGGAAAGGACATTTGCAAGATTGCACATGGGCCCTACCAAAGGTGTTTGGCTAGACAGCTCCCTGTGCTGCCCAAATAAGTGATCCATCACCTCCAGTCCCACTGCAGGACGTCGGGCTGGTAATTTAGGGGGAGTCCCAGTAGAAGTGGGAGATCTGGGGGGATCGGGCAAGGCCTCTGCTTGCTCCAGGGGGCCCCTCCTGGACACCAGCCCACCACACACACCACCTCTCCCCCTCTTGACCACATCCTGATTTCTGTGGTTGTCACCAAGCCCAGGGAGGCTTCCTATCCCATCCCTGCCCTCCCTGCTGCTGCCTGGAGCAGCAACAACCTTCCCTGCATAGCTCCTGCTGGTTGCTCTCCAGCTGGCAGCTTGGAGGATGGAGGAACCCAGCGCCTTGCAGACGAGCTCCCCAGAAAGCCCCGTGCAGAAGGTGCTTTGGATGCTCCCTGGACCAGCTGGAGCAGGCCAGGCTCCGTGCTTTTTGGGCAGGCAGCAGATCCCCGGGGGTGTTCACCAGGTTTTTCCCAGCCGCATTTGGCACCCCAGCAGGAGCAGAGCCGAGCTGGATGCACGGCGAGGCAGATGGAGGAGCTCAGCAGAGGCAGGGTGGGAAGGAGAAGTGAGTGAGGTGAGACAGGGAGGGAGGAAGACAAGACCAGGAGGAGCATGGATCTTCCAGGCTAACTGAGTGGCTGCTGCAGGAGCCAACGCAGCTGGGATGGATGGCAGCGTGGGGCACAAGCTTTTGGTGATGCTGGAGCTAAAATCAGGCTGCCTCGGGCTGCACCCACCCCCAAACCCCCTCCTGCTGCCTTCCCCTGGCATAGAAATGACTTCCCAGGTACCCCCCAGCACAGCAACCCCGTTTCCATTGCAGCCTCCCATCAGTGCCCGCATCCCACCCACAGAGCCTGGAGGGACCCTCAGTGGGTGCTGCTCCCAGTCCCTGGGGCCACGCCAGCCCCGCTCCCTTTGAAGCGATCCCACGCATTCCTGGGGCTCAAAGGAATTGACTTTCTCCATGAAAAGATCCTGTTCTCACCCCCCCACCCCCCAAGGCCCAGCCTCGTACTTTCCTTTTTGTCTCACTCGGCTCCCATCTGGCTCTGTTTAACCCTACAAGCCTCCCATGCCTGCTGTTTTCAATCAGAGCTCTGGCATCTCGCTGGGGGAAGGGAGGAACAGGGAGGGGGGGGAAGAGCAACGGGGCTCGAGCCCTGCCAGATATTCAGCTCAGCAGTACTGCAGTCAGTCCCCTTCGGGGATGTACGTGCGTGCTCCCGTGTTGTCAGAGGACAGATTCAGCAGCAGGCTGCAGAGAACAGACAAAATTCGCCGCACGTGGGCCCCTCCCTGGCCCCGCAGCATCCCCGCTCCTCTCCCAGACACGTCCCCTCCCTGCACACCCTCTCCCCCCAACCTCATCCCAGACCTTTTCTGTAGGATTTTGCATCAGCTCCGAAACTCGGACCTGGATTTTCACACCCACAAAGCCCAGGGGAGCTGGGGAGGCGGGGGGGGGGCTGAGGTCTGCATTTGGCTGGTTGCGGAGGGAGGAGGCAGCTGGGATGCAAAATTCCAGCCAGCGCTCGCCACGGTCCAGGATTTTGGCTCCCTTCTCCTGCAGAGCACGGCTCCGTGCAGAGCAATGTCACCACGAGGGTGGAGGACAAGGCAGCAGCGTCACCCCTTCAGGCTCAGGAGCTGGCTCAGCTCTTGACCCTTTCAGAAGCCACCTGGCACACGTGCACGGACACCCGTGCAGCCGTGCCATCCTCTCTGTGTGAGGTTTTTAGAGCTGCGGATGTTGCAGGACTCTGCTTACAGCAGAAATAGTCACGGAGCCAGAAATTCAAATGGCAGCATCACGTGCCATTTGTCGGCACAGAAGGGAAGTGTCAGAAGGCAGACGCAACCCCTCCTATCCACTGCGTCGCCTGCAACCCGCTGCCACGTCCCTATGGGGATGGGACCACAGCCTATGGGACCACAGCCTGCCCATGGTGGCCGGGCAGGGGGCCAGGCTGCCAGCACCACTGCGGCCCCTTGTGCTGCCTGTCCCCACCGGCTGCACGCCGCAAAGCCACAAGCAAGGAGCCTGAGGCAGTCACAAGCTTTACGGTCACCTCCAGCACGCTGGAAGGTTCAAAGCTGGCTCTCTCTGGACACAGCACCGTTGGCAGCCTGTTCTCCGTCGACTTTCACACAGTTGAATGTACTGGCGCGAATGCAAGCAGCAGATTTCTAAGTCCCACGCCCTGATCCTGCACGAGCACTGGCTGCTGAAACTGTGGCACGGCGCCTGCTCTGCAAATGCCTCCCCTCGACCTTTCCCACCGGTCCCCTATGGGCAGGGCAGCTCAAATCCTGGGTACCCCGAGGAATCCCTGCAGTTGGAATTAAGTTAAATCATGAAGCAATGAATGCATTCAGGAAACTAACTGCTCGGTGTGAGGAAAAGACTCAACTCATGAGCTAAATCTGCTCAGATACCTCCTGGGCTGAGCAGCTTGGCCCAGGTGCGAGACCACAGCACCCAGCAGATGCCAGCCTGAATTTTCCCAGGAGAGGCAGCTGCACACTCACTCACCCTGTTACAATTGACAAAAATGCAGCACAACAGCTGGAAATTCCAGCCCCAAATGCCGCCAGTGTTTGCTTTCCCAACAGTTTATCTTTGTTGCATCTCGCTAACCCACAGCTCCCAAGCAGCTCCCACCGATGGCACAGCGACTGGTGCCAAGGGCAGGCAAAAATCACAGCTGCTGGGGGAAGAGGGAGCTTTGCAAAGGTCATCGGGGGATTTACCCCAGGCCGAAGTCAAAACGCTCTCCCTTGGGTGCCCCCTGCCCTCCCCACTTCCTCCTGCAGCCGTTGGGCATGCCGAGGGTGACAGCTGGCTCTGGGCAGCTGTCCCTGATGGATCTAGGACCCCTGCTCCTGTAAAAGCGCCAGGGGGAAAAAAGGGAGCCTTTGGCTTTGGGGAGGCGAGGGCAAAGCCTTGGTGGCTGGACCAGGGACTCCTTCTAGCCCATTGCCCGCAGCCCTTCACAGCTCTCCCACTGCTGCCTCCAGCCCGCAGAGCGCCTCTGTCCCCCTGGCTGGAAAACGCCCCCAGCCTCGCTGGGAACCTGCGCGCTAAAGCAGAACAAGGAAGGCAACCTAAAAATAACCCAAAGGAGCCAGCAAAGCTCCCCTGTTGGCCTCCCTCCGCCTCCAGCTGCCGTAACAGCCCATTAGCCTCTCTGCAAGAGTCTGGGTCTGCTCAGCTGGAACCGAAACAGGGAGTCCTTTATCCAGCAGTGCTGGGAATGCTGGAAAAAGGCTAAACACGGTGCAAGCCCGTCCTCCGAGGGGAAGGCAGACACCCGCACGTCCCCCGGGCACCCTGGGGAGCACTGATGCAACGAGCCACTCCTCTGACCCTTTCCTAGCACTTCCCCAGCCGTGGGCTGTCTGCCTGGCTGGGACCGGAGCCAGCACGCAGCCGAGGGCCCCCGCTGCATTTCTCCTCGTGACGTGTCCATACAGGACACGGGGGTCCCAGGGGACCTGCTGCAGCCCTGCTGGAAAGCAGCTCAGACACGCTCATGAGCAACATTTCTGGGCTCAGCTCGAGGGCTGCGAGATGCTGCCTGGTCCCTGTGTCCCTCTGCGTGCCAGCAGCATTTCCTCACCATTCCGCAGCCACCAGACTCCTTGCAAAAGGCTCGCCACGTTCACTGCAACCTCCTCCCAGCTGGAGGGCCCGTGGGAAGGCAGCGAGCACCTCTGCTGCCTTCCTCTGCCAGCAATTCCTCCTCCTCCTCCCCCAGCACCGCGTGTCCCAGCCCTTCCTGAGCCTCCGGCTCAGCCCGCCCGCAGACCCCTTGCCACACACGGGGCAGCAGCTGAGCACCCACAAAAACAAATCACGGGAGAAAACACTTCCAAAGAGCTCGCAGCTCAGCCTCGAGCCTGCCCCACGCCCCCCTTCCTCCCCTCCCAGCAGATACCTCGTGCCAGCCCCTCCAGCTCTGCTTTCTCTACAAGTTGGGAACCGCTCGCTGATGCTTTATCAGCTCCTTCTGCCTCATCCCTCCCTTCCAGCCTCTTCCCAAGGCAGAGGAAACCTCCCGCAGCTGTGCTTTTATCCCTTCCCAGGTGGAAGCACTCAGTCCCTCGCCCCGCCGGCAGGCATGGACACCCAGCACGCCGCGCTGGCTCAATCCTGCTCGGTGCTGGGCTGGCCCAGGAGCGGCTCCTTCCCCGAGGCAGCGCCGCGGCTCACGGGATGCTGTCGGCCGAGCACCACATAAGGCAGGCCCCGCGATCACAGGCTCCCAGGAAAGTTTCCAAGCCTTCATGTGCTGCGTGCTTTGCCTCTGGCTGCCAAGAGGATGAATTTTTTTGCTTTTCGCCCTGGGGATGCTTTTCCTAAAAGCACACAGCTCTCAAACAGGAGGGGAAGGGAGGGTTCGGGATAAAGATGAGTCTATTCTGTGCACCGAAACATTTCCCCAGGACTTGAGTGAACATCGCTGCCTCCTCCCTCGTCTCCTGCCTCTGCTGGAGCAGACACAAAGAGCCGGCTCCCAGCCGTGCCTCTCCCCACGGCGGGGCTGGGGGGGGGCTGCGCCTCCCTGCAGCTGGCTCAAAGCTGGCTGTGCGGGGTGGCAAAACGGGCGCTACGTGCCCCGGGAATGGGATCCGGGCTCTGCCCTTTGGGTGGGGGCGCAGGGCTCTGCCGCTGAAACTCAGAAAACCTCGCTGGACATCACCCCTGGGGCATCAAGAAGTTGTATGGCTGCGCTGTGCCACCTGGCTCACCGCTCGGTACCCTCAGCAGCCCCCTGCCCCGTTCCCCTGCAGACCCCGCTGGAAACCAGGAGCTCAGCACCCCGGTGCCCGCGGTGCACGAAGTGCCGGGAGCAGCCCCAGCTCCGGAGGTGTGCGCTCTCCTCCCAGCCTCTCTCCCCCTCCTCGCACACTTTTCCTGCTGCTTTCCCAGGCAGGGGATTGCCCGGGGCACGGCTCGGGCTGCGCAGCCCCCCCTGGCCCCCCTAGCTCTCCTACCAGGCTGGAGAGCAAGACCCAAGCCTGTGTGTGGTTGGGAGCGTGGGTCGGAGCAGGGGGGGACCAGGGGGTCCTCGCTTACCCCCACAGAAAGCGCCTGGCAGCAGCCCCAACGCCGCCGCGCACGGGACTTTCTTCTGGCTCGCAGCCCCCTCCACCCCCAGCCTTTCCCCATGCTGAACAAAACTCCTGCAAAATAAAAGGGAAAAGGGGAAGGAAACAAAAGACTCCAGCTGCTGAAGAACAGAAAACCCAACAGAGGAGAGAGAAAAGGACCAGCAAACGCCGCTGTGCGTGTAAGAGAGGCCAGAGAGGGCAGGAGCATCGTGGACCAGTGCAGCATCCAGGCTCGACCAGGCAAGGCGAGAAGAGCCTCGGGGGAAAGCACCTGCCCACAGCTTACCTGCGTGCACCTCTCCCTCCTCCTGCCTCTTATTAATCCCCAAGACAATTTCTCTCTGGCTGTCTCCCTCCTCCTCCTCCTCCTCCTCCTCCTCCTCTCGGCACCGCGGCTCCGCCACGAGCGAGCGTTGGCCGAGCGCGGCGCGCGGGGGTTTTGTTCCTGGGAGCCGCTGGCCGAGGGTGGGTGGGAGCGCGGGAGGCGGAGGGCTGGGACGGAGGCGAGATGACAACAAAAACGTCTTTATCTGGCAGCCAAAGCGCTGCGGGCTCCGCCGCGCGCACATGGCCTGCCTGCCTGCCGGAGGGCTGGCGTTTAATAACAATTCCTTCTGCTGCGGAGGCTGCTCGGGGCCCGTGTTTAAAAACAAAGCTAATTAATAATTGGAATAAGCCCTTCCCTTGCCGCGGCCCCTGCTCCGGGACCGTGTGTGCTCGGGACGGCGTTTTCCAGCCACGCGTCTGCCTCGCGAGCCGGGGCTCGGCGCGTGCCACTGGGCTCCCTGCGATGTCCCCCGTGGGTGGGTGGCACGGTGTGGGGACTTCCAGCTGCCCCCCACCCTGCTCAGCCCTGTGCTGGGGTCTCTGCTCCTGTCTGGCAGATGGCACCCTGCGACACGATGTGGGTTTCATTCACTGCCGGCTGGAGTTGCCTTAATTTAAATCCCGATGATGTTTAATAAAGCAGAGAAAATGGAGCAGCAGTGGTGCAGGGCTGCTGGGTTTTACCTTCAGCTTCAGCCAGGTCCTGGGCTGGAAAACTGCTCTGCACGGAGGGGACGTGGCCGAGGGACCCCACTGTGGGGTCTGCAGGGGCTCGTGGAGCTCAGGGGGGACGATTCTGCTCCCAGGCAGGCTGGGACCTGGTACACAGTTACAGCCCTATGGAACAGCCCGGGGCTGAGCAGGGGACCCCACAGGCCGTGGGCATCCCCATCCCGAGCACCCCTCGGGCAGATTTCACAGGGCACGGGCTCTTTGCCCTCCCCACGAGCCGCCCTCCCTCCAGCCAAGCCGAAGTGCAGGAGGGGCCGGGAAACCCGAGCTGCTCATGGAAAACCCATTCCAAACCCCACCGGAGGCTGGCAGCTGCCCAGGAGGGGCTGATCCTGCGTTCCCACACTCGGCTGATGGTGGCTACCAGCAGCAGCTTCAAACAGCCAAAATCAGAGCCTCAACCAAAGGTCCCAGCGGCTGGACTCTCCCATTTTGCCCTGCGCTCCCTGCACCCCTTCTGTATATTCATTTCCAGCACGGTGGGCTTTTCCCTTGCCCCAAAACTGGGGTCTTGCTGGTAACCAGCTCCCAGGAGCGAGCTGGGGCACCCAGATGCCTAAAACCCAGCAGGTAGCTGGAGGGTAAGGCAGAAAAGGAACAAAGAGAAACCACGTTGGGACTCCAAGATGTTTAAACAAAGGGTCCTGGTGGAGACACGTGTTTGCCAGTTGGAAAAGGCTCAGAATCAATAGGAAAATAACACGCTCTTTTTCAGCATGGAGATTTACACCAATGGCTCTAAAAATAGTCAGAAGTCCCCAAATCCAGCTAAATGTGGGCTATGTTTCATGGTTTTTTTCCCCCCTGCTACCTAATAGGTACTCGGCTGGGCACTGAGGGTTGTACAGGGGAAACTGAGGCACCAAATGGGGCAGTTGCTTGCACAAAAGCCTTCCTGCAAAGCCAGGCATGGAAACGTTTCATATTCCAGACTTTACCCCCTGTGCTGTAAGAGCTGTGAAGCTGCTAACACAGCTCCCATTGCTGGGAAGCCCGAAAAAACTTTTGAAAATCTGGTGAGTACAAATTTTTCCCTCGGCCAAGAGACTTTGTTTGTTGAATTTTCTTCCTGCAGGAATTTCTCTCGGTGTCCAAGTCTCAAATCCACCTTCAAAGGCGTCCTGTTTAGCTTGTAAGCAGCAGCAGGCTGCAGCCTCCGGCCGTAGCACACTCGCTTCATTGCACGTCTGCAGAAAAACCCGGCCCTGCCCCTGCAAATGAAGGGGATGTTGGAGCGGGCCCGATGAAATACCCCTGCTCTCATGTTTTCTTGTCTCTGGGAGATGCCAGGTCCAGATGCAGCATCCCGGCCATCCCCATCCCCCTGATGCCACCTCCCCTTGGCTCGTCCCCTCTTCCCGGCCAGCCCCGTTCCCTCTGCAGAGGTTTGCTGCAGAAATACCGCTCTGGTCTGGCGGAGGTAGGGGAGGAAATGTCTGAGCGTGAAAGCACCGGCAGGCAGAGCCAGGGCCATGAGGACAGCTTGTCTCAACCACGGGGAGCACAAGGGCTGGCCGTCGAGCAGGTAAATGGGAAGGGATGGGGTCTGCAGCGAGCCCCAAGGCTGCGCCCACCGGCCCCTTGGGTGCAGCGAGGCCTCGGCACCCGGCCCCTTCCACCGACCTGGCTGTGAATCCCCTGCAGCCACCCCACAGGAGGAAACAAGGAGCAACAGAAGGGCTAAGGATAGGGATGTGAGCAAGTCTGGAGCAAAAAGCCCATTATAAGTGGTTACGGATGGTGGTTCCAGCCCCGAGGCTTTCAAGAAGGGGAATTTCGCAGCACTGGAGGCTTCTCAAACAGCACCAAGCAAAGAGCTGGCCCCAGACCAGGTCTGCCTTCCCCATGTAGCAGCCTGGGGTCCTCAGGAATAAGAGCTTAAAGTGTTTTTTCAGGCAGAGGAAGATGTTTATTCCTTGCGTTAATACGGCATCAGCCACCCCATCCCAAGCCGAGCCTCCCCTGTGCTCGGCGCTGTACAAACACGGATGATTTGTGGTGCGGCATTTCTTTCTGACAGCCAGTTCTTAAAAATCCCCTCAGAGAGCTAAACAAAAAATTAATTTCAGAAAGGAAAAAAAAGAAAAAAGGCAGGAAACCCGAGCTGTCCCTGTGGCCACTTGGTTGGATCAGCGCGTGCTTTATGCGCAACGTCAAAGCAGCCTGCCCTCGCCCAGCACCCCGTGCCTCCGTCCCCAGCACCTCTGACCCACCCTGACCACGCGTGCTACTGTGGGTGACCCAGGCAGAGCTGGTGTCATGAGAAGGGGCCGCCAAGAAGGGACAAGGGAGGCCCAGGGATCCCCCCAGAAGCAACCACCGGTGGTTTGGGACCACAGCATGAGGGTGCTGAGCTGCTTTCCCAGGGAGCCGGAGCTCTCCTGGGGCTCTGTGTGTGCCCCCCCAGCCTCTCCATGGGAAGCACAGGGTGCTGCCACCAGCACGGAGTGGCCACCAGCCTGGAGGACCAAATTCCACTTCCCCAGGCTCTCCGTGAGCCAGGGACAGGCTCCTGCCCTGCATCCCTGCAGCGGGGGGAGCACACAGCAACCCCGTCACGCAAGAGCCGGAGGGCTGGGAAAGCATCCTCATGAGCCTGGGAGAAACATTTGGCTGCAAACAAAGCTCTGGAGGTGGAAGTGAGCGAAGGGGAAAAGTATGCTGCTCCGTAAGGCACGGATCCTGCCCTCCCAGCACCAGGACGCTGCGCGCTGCGCTCGCTCCCACGGCTGCATGCAGGGCAGGGGCAGAGCACACCTGCTCTGTGCCCACAGTCCTGGCTGCAGCAAACATCTGGAGACACCCAAAAATGCTCCAGGAGCACAGCTGCAGGGGAGACACGTGCAAGATGCTCAATTCCGCCCCCCCCACCTGGTTGAACGAAGCAGCCCCCAGCCCCAGGTGCTCCAGAGGCACAAAGGTGTGCGGGTTCAGCTCAGAGCTCAGCTGGGGAGGGCGCTTGGGTCACTTTGGTCACCCCAGCACGGGGACCCCGGTGCACACAAGGGAAGGAGGGCGAGAGGAGGAGGAGGAGGAGACAACCAGCATTGCTTCCTCACAGCCGTGCACATTCCAAATCCCTTCCTCCCCAGCACATCCTGGCCTCGCCATCCACCCCTGAGCACCTCACGCTGCTTGGACCAGGGAGCAGAAACCCCACAGACCAGGACACTTCAATTCACCAGCTCAGACGGAGATAGATGGAGCCAGGCTGGAAAGAACAAGCTGCCCTCGCTTCTGAGGGAGAAACACAGCGGAGAAAGCCAGCTGACCTCTGCCCCAACCAGGTGTTTAAAAAAATAAAGAGTGGAAAAACAAGAAATAATTCTGTTTTGCATACAGCTGCTGGTTTGGTCATTAAATCCAGGGGCAAATCTCCTCTGGAGAATGGCCTCAGCAGTCGGGTGCCCGAGCACAGGCAGCAGCCAGGGAAGGGTTAGGGAATGGAAAACGCCTGCAAGCCTCTCACCCTCGGGGCAGGCTCCCTGTCCTGCAGCCCCCGCTGGAGCCAGCTGGAGGAATGCGAAGAGACGTGACGCTTTGGGACGAGCCAGCCCGGACCAGGACAGCCCCTGGAGCTGGTCCTGCCCAAGCCACGGTCTGAGACAAAGACGCAAGGAGGAAGGGGATCTGCATCCCTCATCACCTGGAGAAACTGAGGCAGGAAGGAGCCCTGTGCTCACCCAGCTAGCTGCCTTTTCCTTTACGCAGCCCGCAGTATTTCCCAAGCTGTGCCAAGCTTTTATTTATGTTCCTTTTGCAGCCTTGGCACGGAGAGGCTGGCGCAAGCACGCGCACCAGCCTGAGCGCTCGCAGCCCAGCCCCGAGGTTTGTCCCCGCCCCGGTGCCAAGCCCGCTGCCCTCACCCATGTTCATCCCATGGGGAGGGAGCAGCACTTCCCGAGGGGCTGAGACCCCACAAACTCATTGTCAGGTCATCCCCAGGGAGCCTCGGCCCCCCTAAATAAAAGCCAAAGCCCCGAGAGGGGCTGAAGCTGCGTGATGGGGACCAGCCTGGCATCGCTGTGCGTGTGGACCCCATCCCCACCAAATGTCACAGATTGGTGACAGCAGAGCTATCCCCATCCCCAGGGTGGCCACAGCACGGCTGCCAGCCCACCTCGTCCTGCACTGGGACCACTGAGCCCGCCCAGTACCTTCCTCCCCCCATCTCACAGCTCCTGGGCTATTCTCGTGGCTGCTTTAAGTGCAGGGAGGGGATAGAGAATTCGTCAGACCTCACATTTCTCGGGGATTAAATCATCCGGCTCATTTCTCCGAGGGAGAGAAGTCCAAACCCCCTTTTTCTATTTTTTTTTTTCCTGCAGGGCCGAGCAGCCACTTATTAGCTCTTGGCAGCGGGGCACGGCGCAGGGCCAAGGGCTGCTGCACACATCAGCTCGTGGCTGCAGTGCTGGGGGGCTGGGAACCGTGGGGAAGGGTCTGGGACCCCCTCCCTCCTCAGGGTCCCCCCAGCACAGCCCCCGCCTGCAGGGAACCGCGTCCCCTCCTCTCCTGGGTCTCCATCCACTCAGTTCTTCCCTGCTGGTTTAATGGCGGTTCACATTGAGGAAGACACGAGGACATTTCTTCCCCCTCTGCGAGGGCTGTGTTTGTCCAAGGACACAAGCAGCCTCCCCAAGGCGGTGGGAAACAGCCCCCATCCTTCCCCATCTGGGCACGGTGCAGAGGTGCTGTGAAAAGGAGGAGCAGCCCCGTCTCTCTGCTCCTGGCTGACATTTTAAACAAGCAAAGAGAAAAAGCGACCCTGGGTGCAGGCTCCTGCAGCTCGGGTTCAGCCCCGGGGCTGATCTCTGCCCCTGTGTAAGTCTGCTCCACCCCAGAGGTCCCATCTCACCACCTGCTGAACAGAGGGGAAACTGAGGCACGTGCAGGAAGGTGGCATCCTGTCCCCACGTCTCGGGGGGCTGCACAAAACCCTGCCAGGCTCCACCGCGCCAAACAATCCCTGCTTATGCTGCTCCACCTCCCCAGAGCTCGGAAAGCCCAGGGTGGCCTCTCCCCACTTTTTCTGGGTGCCAGAGGCTTGCCCTGTCACTGAACCAGGTTGTACACGATGGGTTTCATACTACATCTCACAGGAACCTCACACTGGGAGCAGGGCACCCAGCACCCAAGCAGAGCGTGAGCAGCAGCAGCAGCGGCGCTGCCCCGGCCCCAGCAGAGTGGGAGCAGCAGGAGCCCAGCACAGCCCCTTTGCCACCCCCGACTGTTTGGCCACAGACCCCAAAAGCTGCAGGGGAGCAATTTACCCCCTGGGGATAATCAGAGCCTACCTGGGGACCTGTGTTGCCCTTCCCTGGCACGGGGTCGTGACACAAAGGGGACCCCAGAGACCGTGGAGATGAGGGCAGGTGACCGAGCAACCGCGCAGCGATGGCCTTACCCGGCCCTGACACGAGACAAGGAGCTCGCCCGAGGTTAGGCAACGTCTCGGGCCCAGATGGTTCAGGAGGACGTGGAAACGCTTCAGAGAGGCCTTGGAAGCAGCTCGGGTGCCTGGCAGCCACCTCCTCCTGCCCCGGGTTCCCTGAGACCACCACAGACCTCGAGGGCTCTGGGGTCTTGGCACTGCCAGGAGACCCTGGGTGGGGGAGAAGCCCCCTTTTGCTTTTCTCCTGCCCCCCCCCCACGACAGCAGGCGGCAGCGCCTGGTCTGCATTAGCGGCTGCTCTCTAGGAGCCAGTGCTGGGAGCAGCCCAGCGCACGCGGCCCCGGCACACCAGCAGCAGCAGCAGCCAGCACCCTCAGCCGGGGCCAAATCCTGCCTCCCTCAGCTCCTCCACGTCCAACCCATGCGCTGGGCATGCAGCAATCCCCCTGGCCACAGAAATGGGGGTCACAGCTCCCCACTGCCTCCTAAATGGGGAGGGGTGTGCTGCACCCCCAGCCCGATGGCAAGGCTGGTGGAGGGGAGCATGCACGGCCCCAGGTCCCTCTCCAAAGCCTTTTGCTCTCGCAGAGCTCCTCAAATGGCCACATTCTTGCACCCCCAGCTGCCTTCATCCAAGATGAGCTCTGCAGCTGGTCGCCCTCCACCATGCACACCTCATTCCGCTCCTGACAACAAAGGACAGCTTTCCCCTCTCCTCCTCATCAACTGCACAGGACAAGAGTTAGCTGCAGTCCCTGGAGCATCTCAGCACGCTTCAACCCACGCTGGTGGCAGGGACAGGGGGGACCGTGCCATGCTCCAACCACACCAGCCCCATCTGTGGTGGAAGGGGAGGGACGGAGGGCTCCTGGTGTCAGCTCGGTGCTGGGAAGAGCTGCCAGTACTGGGCAGAGCAGGAACAAGGGGGTGATTCAATGAAGTTCCCAGCGAAGTGCCCTGGAAACCATGAAAGCAAACATCCCAAGCCGAACGCACAATTAGATGGGGGGACTCGTTACCACAAGATGCCGCTCGGGCCACGGGCTCTGTAGGGCTTTAAATAAATACATAAAATAGTACGTGAGGGACTGCCCGCGTGGAGAGAGGCTGGGGACATGCAGGGTGGCAGGAGCCAGCGTGGACAAGGACCCTGACCAGCAGAAAAGCACCGGGGGCTCAGAAGAAAGGAGCCACCGAGCTATGGTGGACATCTGGCCTGATTTCCTGGGGGATGCACGTCTGCCCCTGCAGGGGTGGAAGCAGAGGTGGCCCTGCCGATGGCAGGCAGGTGACAAAGCTCCCCCAGGGCTGCCCCAAGCCCCCATCACCTCCCCTGCCCCGTCCGGGCTTCGCCACCGTGCTGCCACAGCAGCTGCTCGCAATGGGAACACCTGAGTCGCGTCTGGCCCTGCAGCCCTCCCTCGGTTTTGGCCTTCATCCTCCCCTCCTCCCCCTTGTCCAGTATTTTTCCTCTCCGCAGGCCAGAGCCAGCCGCCTGCTTTCCTCGCATGACTTCAGCTGCGCCGGGAACCCGGCCACCTCCCCGGGGTGGGGGGCACGAGGTGCCAGAGCCCCCCACTGCCCCCATGGCTCCTGGTCTGGGGGCTTCCCCCACCCCCAGCAGCTGCTTCCCCCATGATGGGCTCAGAGAAATAAACTGGGGTGCCCTGAGACCTAATAAGAGCAGGATCACCATAGAGGACACCACTGGGGACATCCTGATGATTGTCCTTGCCTCTTAATAAACGTGCTCCTGCTGTGCAGGAAAGGAGCATCACGGAGAGACTTCAGCAAGGTGATATAACCACAAGTTATCGGCAGCTGGGGACCAAGCCCGCGTGTCCCACGTGGGGACATTGCCGCAGGGAAACCCCTTACTATGCACCGAGTATGTGGTGGGGGCAGCCCCGAGGTCCCCGACCCCGCACCGGTGTCAGTGTGCGAATGATGGGGAGGTGAAACCAGAGAGCGCAGAGGGGCCGGGATGATGGATGTGGCAGCCCGATCTGGGAAGTAATCTCAGCAGACCCATTAAATTACTGCTCGTTACGCCCGGCACGGATTTGCCTATATTGCTTGGCAGAGCACGAGTAGAAAACAGGCCTCGTCAAAGCCCCAGAGATACCCAGAAACTGCTCCAAATATTACAGCTATAAATTCAGCTCACTTCACTAACGGCTCAGAGCTGCCGGGAGGGTTGACTCAACCCCTCTCAGCACCCTTTGTGCCAGACCCCCGGCACAGCACCCCCTGCAGCCCCTCACCCAGACACCTTCAGCCCCTGGAGTGCCCCCATCACGCACCCCCATCGCCCCTCCTGCTGCCTTTCCCATCTCCCTCTGAGCCACAGCCACTCTTGCAGCAGATTTGGGACTATTTGGACACATTTAGGCTGCGGCATCCGGTCCTTGACCCTTTCCACGTCCCTTGCTCTCACGAGGAAACCAAAACCCATTTCTTATCTGCTTTGTGCTTTTCCCTTCGCAAACAATCGCCCCATTTTCTCCTCTCAGCCTCTTTCAAGGAATGAAGATCCCACTGTGACTGGGTCTCTGTCTTCTCCAGGAAGCACCCGGAGGATTTATCCCCTTTCCCCAAGCCATATTCTTCCTTCCACATGCCAGCTGTGGGCGAGCACCCAGCTGGCCCAGGCAGGGACTAACCCAATAACCCAACCTTGCCACTCTCCTGTGGCAGCTGCAGCACTCCCAGGCAAGAGTTAACTCTTCCTCGCAGCACTGCAGCTCCCCTTGGTCAACTGCTGAGCAGGGAAACATCGGAGGCAGCATCAGATTTCCAAAAACATTCCAGGACTGGTCCTCCGGGGCTGTATCCTCACACCCCCATCCCCTATAAAAGTTTTCCTTCCCCCCTCGGGAAGAGCAGGGCTGTAATTAACCCTGGATCACCCCCAAGCTTGGTAGAGCTGGGAATCGTCCAGAGCATGGACTCATCACCCAGCCCTTCTTCTGGCCACTCATCACCCAAATATTTGAGGCCCAGTTGTGCAAAGAGCTCGTTGTGCAAAGGGACGGAGCAGACATCTGGGCAGCTGCTGGGGAGCACAGGGGGAGGTGAGCACATCACCAGACCCAAAACTGGGGTCTCAGCATCTCCCACCCTAAAGCAGCCCAGGCAAGAGCTCTGCCTTCAGACTCCGGTGTTCCCCACTTCAGGGGGCTGAGCTGAGGGTGCTTTGGCAGCAAAGCCAGCACAGGCATCAGGGGTCACCCCACAGCCCCCGTCCCCTTGCTTCAGCCCTATTCTTTTGCCTTGAAACCAGGCAGCAGCACTGAGGGAACAAGCACAGATACGTGCCTGGTGCCATAGCAGCCTCCAGCGCGCAGCACCCCAGGTGGAATCTCATCCCCAGAAGCATCCTGCAGCATCTGCGTTTCCCACTGAAGGCTTTACTGAGGGTAAAAATAGCACTGAAGTATTGTGATTGTATTGAAAAAATGTTTCCTTCAAGTCCAATTGAGGTGTGTTTTTTTTCCTCCCCCAAACAGTTCTGTTTTACGAGAAACTTCTTATTTTTGTTCGTGTATTATTTTGGAGTGGAAAAAAAAAGGCTGAATGTGCAGCCTTTCCAGTGAAACTGAAAACCCCGCTCCTGTCCAGCTCAAGCGTCTGCTCTCCCTTTTTCTTTCAAGCAGAGTACCACCAAGGCTGAGGAAAGGACGCAGCAATGCAGTGGGAGAGGCTGGTGCGACGAGGCTCCTGCCTCCCCCGGCGGTACAGGGAATCTCATAATGAAACTTGTCGTGGTGAAATCCCAGCTCGGTGCCGACGGGCTCCAGAGGCCCTGGGAGTCGAGGTCATCAATCAGGGCTCCGCTCGAGCTCCAGGTTTGTTTTCCTGGCTTGCTGGTTTTTTGCTCTGTTCCAAATCCATTTCTGCATGGAGCCAGTCCAGTCATTGCACAAGCTTCGAGATAAACTCTTCGCAAACCATGCTGAAAACTGGGAGGAAAGGAGATGAAGGGGAACAGCGAATAAATCACAGCCCTCCTGTATTTTCTACCTAGCCGAGCATCTTTCATCTCATCTCCCTGTTTCTCCCCACTTGCTCCCAGCCATTTCCCAGCACAGCCCCAATGCCTGCTGTGCTCAGCGTTCACCCTGCCTCCTGCGGCAGCTACTGCCCCCCCAGCTACTGCCCGCAATGGCTGCAAGGAAACAGCCAAGCCCGGGAGGGTTTAACCCCTTCAAGGGTGGGAGCAGGGGAGGACAGGGCTGTCTGGAGCCCTCCATCACCACCTCCTGTGCTGGTGGCTGGCAAAGCTGGTGCCGGGCTAAAGCCAGGTTTTCTGGACCTTTGCATGGACCATCTGCCAGGACAAATCCCCCCCAAGGCATTGCAGATGCTCCTCCAGCACCAGCTGGCTCCAGGGAGGAGAGGGGCAGAGCCAGGCGTGCTTGCAGGATTTGAGCCAGCTCTTGGGCAGCTGGAAGGCTCAGACCACCCTGCGGGCAACCTTCTCCATCCTCATTCCTCCACCTCCTCTGTTGTGGGGCTCCATACTGAGCCCCCCAAACCCCAGGGACACCAGAGCCTTCCTCTCCTAGCAGAGGGGGGCACCTGGCACCCCACCACCCTCCTGCATGGGCAAGGAGCTGTCGGTGCAGCCCGAGATCCAGGGGTTAAATCCCCCGGCTGGTGAGTCAGAAAAATCTTTGATGCAGCCAGAAGGAGCTGAGTAATTTGTGTATCTGCAGAGGTCACATTGCCTCCTCTCTTTTTACGTCTGTTACTCATGCTGCTCCTTCCCACTCTCCCTCCACAGCCTGGGCTAGCCTCTTCTCTCTCAAACTCACCAGCTCTTTACTACTGTTGCCATTAATTAGCAGCATTAGCACAGCCCCGAGGAGCCCCTGGCAGCAGCTCCCAGCCCCGTTTGGTGCCGGTTCCCGTTCGAGCGCCGAGCAGCGATGGGTGCCAAGCGCCCGCCGCCGCGCTCGCCCCGCTCCCTTTCATCTCCCTCGCTCCTCCCTGGATGTTCGCTGCTCGCAGCCCTGTGGTCACGTTCAGAAATTCGGAGCAGCGGAGTTTCTATAGGAGGAACCCTGCTGCCAGCTCTGGAGCTCGTTTTCTGCAAAGTCACTTAACGCCCGAGTTACGAGTCTTGGGAGGCAGGGATCTCGGCTGCGCAGCCCTCCTGCACCGCTCGCTTGCAGCCCCTCGCCTTGGCTCAGCATCGGGGCACGCGCCGGGGTCCCCCGTGCTCCTGCACCCCCCATTCTCCTGCACCCAAGTGACAAACGTCAACCACGCGACGAACCCTTGCAAAACTGAGACCGAGCTGCTCTTAGCAATGGCACATCTTAAAACTTTGCATCTCTCAAGTAGCAGTTTCACTAATCCCAGGGTGCTACAAAGCACCGGGGCAGCCAGAAAGGCTTCCCTGCTTTTAATCAAATCACTTCATTAGGTTGTTTAATAAGCAAGGGAACTCTGGGAACACCGGGGTTTCTCTGCTCTCATGCAGCATTTGGGGAAGGAATTTACAGCGCAGCTATTAGGGCCCAATCAATCTGCTTTTAATCCTCCCTCAGCCTGCGTGTCGCAATAAAGCTCCACGCTCCCACTGCCCTGCTTCCCCCAGGAGTTGCAGGAAGGGATGGAGATGGCCCGGGCACCCCTCAAAGCACCCCAACACCCCCAGCTCCATCCCAGCAGCAGGGATGGCGTTTCCCACACGTGCATTTTTGCACCCACGCTTCGCCCCTGCAGTTATTGATGGGGATTGTGGCACCAAGCACCGTGGGCTAAGGCAGCAGGGTGCAGCCAGCTGGGTCAGCTCGAGGGGCTGCTCCTCCTTCCTAGTGGAGGGCAGCACTCGAGCAGGCACCTCCCGGAGCAGAGCCCCTGCCCCCCGGAGCTCGCAGCATCCTCGACATGCTGTGCTGCGGCCGTTCCCTATTCCCCTCCAGATGGATTTGCTTTGCGTTTTTCAAACTGGGCCTTTGTGTTTCCTGCAGCTTTTTCTAACCTCTCTGATCTCTCTGGTATTCGCAAATCCTCCCAGTTCTGCATCCTCGGAGGGTTTTGTGCATGTGCTATTTCCTCCCTCGTCCACAGCGTTCCCAAAGCCCAGTAAACACAGCGGGTCCCGGTGGGCCACCACTGGACCTGCGCTTTCCATCTTCCCTCACTCGCAGAGCCCTGAAAGCCCTCAGAGGAAGACACAAACATTTCCACAGCAAATTCAAGTCCATGAACCCCACACATCTGCCAGCCACAGCTGGGAACCCCAACCCCAACCGTCGCAGCCCACGGCACCCTCGGCGCTCCTCTTCCTCACCTCCCCGTGCCTCGGCTGCTCCCCGAGGGTGAGGGCTGGAAAGCTGGCTGCAATTACTGGCTGAAGGTGCAAACCTTCACTCCTCCATCCAGAACGGAACCACTGCCAGCAGCTTGGGGCCTTTGATAACTCCCCAGCTAACGCAATCACTCGCACTCAGTAATTACAGCTGCTTCTCACCCCACACCTGGGAGGACCCGGGACGTGCTCAGAGGCCGGGTGTTTGCCACCAGTACCGGCTCTGGGTCTCGCTGTGCCTTTCCTTTGAAGTGTCAGAGCTCAGCCTGACATGCTGGCAGCTCCCACCACTTTTTCCAGCCCGCTGCTCCCTTCCCTGATGCCGACATCGCGCCTCGAGTAGCCGGCTCCCCGGGGCAGGCATGTTTGCGCAGCCCTCAGCCTCCCCCAGCCTCCAAAGGAAACCCGAAGCTGTCAAAGCATTGCGCCTCAGCCTCGGCTCATTTCTTCCTTTGCCTTTTTTCCCTTCGTTTTTAAGCAGCTGCCCCGCGGTGGCGATCGCAGCCCCGGGGCGCGGGCGCTCGCCCTGTCCTGGCGTGCACCGTTGCTGGTGAGCCGCAGCCACTGAGCCCTGCCAGCCCTTCGAGCCCGGCAAGCAGCAAGCATTTCATAAGGAATACATAGCTCAGGGCTGGAAAATAAACATCTTTCTGTTTCTCCCTGCCTGGGGGAGTTCGGCTCCGATACTTTAATTTTGCACATTTATTTTGATTGAAGCAGAAGCGGACGGAAGGCCGAGCCGAGCTGCCAAGGCTGTAAAATCAGCCGTCAGGAGCCTTCCCAGAAGCTGCCGTGCCCTCCGCTGCCTGTGCCGGGAGGGATGGGAAGGATCCAGCCCAGAGCAAAGCATGGGCAGCGCTGGGGCGCAGAGCAGCTGCCCCAGGGAGCATCACCCCCCAAAATCTTCCTGCTGCAGCAGCGCCATCCAGAAAGTCTGCCTTCTGATGGCTTAATCTCAGCATGGCCAGAAATTAAAGATAAACCCCCAAATGGTGCAAATCCGCAGTCCTGGGGCTGGGTGAGGAGCTGGGCATGGGGAGGTCTCCATCCCCAAACCCAACCCTCGTGGGCTGGGGTCCAGGCTGCACTGCTCTGCCCCCGTTTGTGGCATGGGGTGGGCTGCAAAAAGTGTCCCCACCTCACCCAGAGACCTCTCCCGTGGGGGACATGGCCCCGGGTGCCACCAGAGCCACCGGCAATGCTCCCCGGGCAGGACAAACGCCCCCTTCCCCGGACAGCAGAGGGGATGGCTCCTCCGCACACTCCCTCCTGGAAGCAGCGCTGCTGCCCCGCGCCCTTGCATGCCTTTCTGCGTGATTAGCAGCATGCGTAATGACTCCAATTAGGAGAGCTGGAAAGCTCGAGGGAGCTGCGGCTCTGCTTTCCCAAATGTCAGGTGGAGGTGGAGCAGCAGAGGAAGTGTTTTCATCTCGAAGGCATCCGTGCCGCTGCTCCAGCGGAGGCAGATGCTCTGGTAGCAGCTCCTGCAGCCTGGGAGCTCTCCGAGGATTTGCTCTCCTGCGGGTGGAAGGCTGCAAAACCACGGCCAAAGCCAACACCAGGACCGAGGGGGGCCCCAGGCTCTTTGCTGTTATCCCCAACATCTTCCCAAAGCAGCCAGGGGACGCAGCTGCTTGGGAAACAGTGTCACCACTTCTTCCTCCTTTAGCGCTACCAAAACAAGGGCTGGGGACATTTTCTGGGAGGAGAGGGGCAACGAGAGGTGCTTGATGTGATTCAGCATCGCTGCTCGGAGCCTGGCTGCAGAAATGGGGGGGGGGGGGGGGCGGGGTACGGGGTGCAAGGGGAGCACGGGGCAAAGGCAGCTGTGACCTGCGCAGCCTGTTTGTTTTTCAGCGCAGACTTGGGGCTTTGCTGAAGCCGGAGGAATTCATCTCGCTGAAAGAGCCTTGTTTTTCGTGGAGGAAATGAGACAGCGCGCTTTTAATAGGAAATAAAAACACGTAAAATAAAGAGAAACTGAGACACAGGCCTGGAAAAACGTCGAGCCATCCAGCTGCGTCTCGCCAGCAGCCCGGCCCCTGCCAGCAGGCATCGCTGCATGCAGCCCGGCCACAGCGACCTCGGCCCCAGCCCCTCGCTGCCTCCCTGTCCCCACAGCCCTGCTGCCCACCCAGCTCCCCACGGCCCCCTGGGTTCTCCTACAGTGGGGGAAGATGCTCCTTCCTCTGCCCGTCTCCATCATCTGCCTTGGGCATCACCCAGGTGTGGAGCATATCCCTCCCCGCTGCACGGTCGGGGTGCTTTGGGGTGTCCGGATGAGTGGTGGAGGGACAGAGAGAGAGATCCATCTGTTTTCTCAAAGGGAATCACTGATGCCACAGAGCAAACCACTTTGCAAATGTGGCACCCAGGTTCAGCTGGTTCCATACGGGGCTGGAAATTAATCTTGATTCACCCGGGGATGTTTAATCCTGGCCAGTTGTGTGCTGGGGCTCCAGGATCAGCGCAGGGAACAGACCACGCAGCCTGGAAGCTCCCCGTGATGCTGAGGACATCAGTGAGGACACCAATGAGGGCAGATCTGGGCCGCTATGGGGACGGCCCAGAAGGAAAAGCGCTGATGATTTTCCAGCCCTGAATCGTGCCTTCCGATGGAGCTGTGCTGATAACCCCCATGCTGGGATATTGCATGTGGGACTGAGGGCACCCCACGGACAAACAGACACCCTGTCCGGCACGGTCCAGCCTGCCCTCGGAGGTGAGGAGCACACGGTCCTGTAAACCTGCAAAGAAAACCAGCCAAAGGCCGGGGGGGAGGTTCGCCAGCTGTGCTTTACAGGGATTTGCACCGGGATCAGAGAGCGCTCACGGCTCACAACTTGCTTGCATTGATTAAGTGAGACAATTAAACAGCGAGGGAAGGGCTTGGGGGAGGGAGATGGTGGCTGTGCAGGGGAAGAGGCCGCAGAAGAGCCCTGGAGATGCCTCTGGGAGCAGCTCCACGGTCTCACAGCACAGCCCTGATTAAATCGTAACGCAGCGCACATCTGGAGGGTGCTCTGGGGAGCGCCCGTCCTCCTGCACGCAGGAGCATCCCTCGCAGCAGCACCGTGCCTGGCAGACGCAGACCCCAGCCTGGGGCTCCTCGGGCCACCAACCACATAGCGAGGGCAATGGAGGGGTGGCCACCATCCTGGACATTGTCCCCGTGGCCAGCAGGGACCGGAGCAGCAGCTTTACAGCCTGCATCTATCCTGGCTGCGTGCTGAGCCCCAGGACCAAGCATCCCCAATAAAAGCCAGAGCTCCTGACCCCAGGGTTGCTCCTGAAGCCCTGCCCTGGCCGAGTGCCCTCTGTCTCCCCCGGAGTGTCCCCATCGCACGCTTGCCCGCCCAGCCGCCCCCGGTTTCCTTCCAGCAGACACCGTCCTGACATATGAAGTCAAACTCCTCCTGACGTAGCTCTTGGCCATCGGAGGAACCAGCCGCAGCTACGGACGCAAACAACCGATGTTTCCACCCTGGGCTCCTTCCAGCCCTGTCCTGGTTGTCTGCAGAGCCGCACCCAGGACTCGAGCCATGCACAGGGAGCTGGGAGGTTTGGTGGCCCTGACCTGGCATTTCGTAGCCCCCTGGGGATGGTGGCATCTGGGGTCACGTTGTCCCTGTGCCCAGCTCCCGCTGGCTGCGTGCAGCCACCTTGGAGCTTTGGCAGCTCCCAACGGTGGCACGGAGTCAGTATCAGAGCAGTTAAACCCTTTGAAATGCTCCTCAGAGGCAACCTGCAGGGGATTTCTGAAGGTGCAGATGCTTCAGGACAACCTTGCTCGGAAACATTTAATTGGGAGGGTTTGGGAAGGGAAGGGAAGCAAAGTGAAGTGAAGTGAAGAAGAGAAGAGAAGCAAAGAGAAGCGAAGAAAGAAAAGAGTGAAGGAGATGCAAAGCGAAGCAAAGACAAGGCAAGACAAGAGCAGAGCCCAGGGCTCTGCAGCCTGCAGGGAGCAGAGGAAAGCAGGGGCTGGGGCATGAGGCTTCCCCAGCGAAGGAGGCTGCAGCTGGGGGGCACAGCTGGAAGCCCCCAGGATCGCCTCTGCCAGCTGGGGAAAGGTTGGGAGAAGGAGGCAGGAAGAGAAACCTAGAAGGAGTTTTCAAATGGCTCCTGCAAACATTTCCCCAACAAAAGCTCCTTCAGTCCCAGGGCGCCTGGCCCCTCGCGTGGAGCCAAGGGTAACATCTATGCATGTGAAGCTATAGGGAAACGTGTTCATTTTTCAGCACATTTGCTAAAATGCTGCGTGCAGAGGTGGGGAGCGGAGCTTTCCCCGTGTCAGCAGGGCCCCTGCCAGCTTACACCACCTCCAGATCCCCCCAAGAACCCCCTGCGATCGCATCCCCGGGTGGGTGCAATGCTTGTGCCAGGGCAGCAGCAAAGCCTGGGAGCAAACAGCCCAGAGCAAACCCCGGAGGCAGCCCAACCTTTTCCCTGGCACCAAGCATGGGGCAAAAGCTTTTGTCATGTTTAACAACGTGTCCCCACCCCTCCCATGGCACCGCTGGGGGAAGGACCCTGCTGGGATCAAGGCCGTCCCGGGGGCTGATTACCATCTGGGGGTCTCCAGGAGATTGCACCAGCAACGCCGGTGTTTGCTGACGGTTTCCTGTGAAGTGCACCTGAATGGAGACATTTACTTAGGATTTCATGTTATTAACAGCCACCGCAGGAAAAGGTCGGGGAAAGAGAGAAGCCCACGTTATTTCCCAGAGGAAATGCTCGAGGAGAGGGATGCTGCTGGGGTTTCCTCCAGCGGCTCCATAACAAAGGGGGATTCTCCTCTTTAAAACACCCAGAGAAAGAAGCATCCGAAAGAATTCCTGGAGGGCTGCCACGGCACTGGGGAACCCCCCTGGGGTGAGCAGGATGCCCGGAGCTGTTACCACGAGGTGCTGCAGGCGCTGGGTACCGCTAGCAGCAGCGCGAGCGGCGCGCAGCCATTCATCACCAGCCCTCGAGGGTGTTACGTGAGAGGATTAATTAATTTTTACACACAGCTTAGCGCGGGGCTGGGTGTGATCATGCATTATTCATGCGTTCAATAACACAGCTGATTTATTAATAAGGAGGTCAGGCTCCCTGGAAATGAAGGCTTATTGTAAAACTGCTTCGAGCCAGGATGTTTCGGAGGAGCTGCTGGAGCGGAGCCGGCTTGGGGCCGCACACCGTCGCTGGCTGGGACAGGGACGGCACGCAGAGCTGCCCTGTTCCTTTACAGCCCATTAATCCCCGTGCAGCTTCGGAGACGCACGTTCCTGCTCCAGCACGGGCAGGCAGCCGCGGAAATGTATATGCAGGAGCCTGGAGCGGCATCTATAGGAGCGGCTTGCTGGCTGCCTCCTCCCCGCGGCCGCTGCCGCAGCCATGGAGGACCTGGGGAGCCAAAGAGACCCAGGGCTTACACATCAGCATCGCGCTCTTGCAGGGCAAAGGGAGAGAAACGCAGGCAGCCAACCCCTCCCTCCAGCGCGACGCTGCTGGCCGGGAAGGAGCTGGCTGTCGGCGGGGAGAGCGGGAGCTGGAGCCATCTCCAAAAAGAAAATAAAGGAAGGAAATCCTTACGGGAGGAGCCGTTTTCCCCATGGTTACCCTTGGGGGCTGATAGCCCACCTATCTCTCCACCCCTTATTTATTTTGGCCCCGTTTTGGGCAACCCTTTCCTCTCCTCCTCTCTCTCTGAGGCTGGGGCTGCCCGAAGGTGGGCAGCAAACGCCGCGCCGGGGCTGAGCTGCAGCCAGGCTGACCTGTCCCAGGGAAACACGGGGGCTCCTCCAGCGTTTTCATGTCCCTGGGGGTGACACGGTGCAGTGCTGGGGCTGCCTGCTGCTGTGATGGCAGTGTTTTGGGAGAGGATGGCTGCTTGCTTATGGTCCCCTCTGTGCCGGAGGCACCAAACATCCCCTGTACGCGATCCCGCTGCGTGGTCCGGCAGCAGCAGGGGCCAGGCGCCAGGCTCAGCTCGGCAGCAATTCCTATTTCTCTCTTTGAAGGCAGAGACAACACTGAGCCCAGAGCCAGGGAGAGGTCCCGGGGCTTTGCAAACACAATGTGCCTCGTTGCACAATCACAAAGGGATGGACGGGGAGGAGGCAGGGGGAGGAAAAAAAAACCGGGGGCCCCAAGCAGGTAGGGGACAAAACCAAGGTGGAGGCAGCAAGTGGAAGGGGTCGGGAGCAAGCGTAGTGGTGGCTGGGACCAGTCTGGGGGTGATGGGGCTTTTTCCTATGTCCCTGCATGATCTAGGCAGGCTGGGGCTGGGATGAGGCCAGCACCACGGGGCAGGGCTTTGACATGGTTTTGTGTTCATTTCTGTGGCTACAGCAGAGCGGAGCACGGGGGCATTTCACACCCCCCCAGAGCAGCCAGCAGCAGCAGGGGAGAGGAGCTGGTTCCTCTAGAAGGCTTCTCCCAGCGCTAGCAGGCACCCCGGGGCAGGAGGAGAAGCCGCTGGTGCCTCCTCTGGGGGCCGATGGAGTCGGCGCAGCTGGCGGCCGTCCCGGCTCTGATCAGCCCGCACACACTGTCCTCGGAGAGGGCCAGCGGAAACCGAAGGAAAACAAAGCAAGAATTTACCAAACCACATGCAGCGTGGCTGGGGCACCGCTCGTCCGAGCCTCCCGCTGCAAACGCCCCCGAGGAGGGCAGGGCTGAGCACCAGGGGTCGGGCGCAGGGGGTAAGGGCTGGCTGCGGGCAGGGACACGCGCTGCTGGGACAGCCCCAGGTGCCAGCTCGTGGGGGAGACGGGCTGGGGCTCAGGGGTCGCTGAGGAGCTCCCACTTATTCCTCCTTATCCGCCTGAGCTCAGATGGAGATGGAGACCCAGCCACTGCCCGGCTGGGGATGGATTCCCCGTGCCCTGCACGCCAGCCACACACACAGCTCTACCCATGTTGAGGCTCTAGATCCCTAAAAAATCACCCCAAAGGTGCTGGGGACCCCGGGAGCAGCTCAGCCCCAGCAGGCACCAGCCCATGCTCGTCCCCAGGCTCCCCAGGCAGCAGCGGGCGTTGTTTGCTGCGTGCCAGCAGCCTGAGCGCTGCCGAGATTTCCAGGCACCGGCACCCAGCGCTGTCGGGAAGGAGCCGCTTTGATCATCGCTAATTATTGCTGCCGGCCTGACAGAGCTCAGCAGCACCCATCCCACCCCCGTCCCAGCTGCACCCGCCCACAGGGCCCCGTCGCCCCCTGCCGCAGCCCCCCCCGGCAGCCGCTTTGTAGGATCGGGGTCGGCGCTGCTCAGCCCATGGGGCTGGAGCCCCGCATCCACCTCCAGCGCTCGCCATCCATGTGGACGGACAGACAGACAGACAGACAGGGCACCAGCAACGTGCCCCACAGCACAGAGAGGGCCGGGAGCATCGCTGCCCAAAACCCCAAGGTCGATGCTGTCCCCTCAGTGCCACAGCCCTGCAGCTGCTCCTTTTATTTCCAGGACCCCAAGTTCCCCCTGAATGGCACAGTTCGGCAGAACAGAAGCAAAAGCAAAGAACGCCCACGCCCTGCTTCTTGCTCCTGTTTATCTCCAAAGCCTTTTTTTTTTAAAAAAAAAAAAAAAAAAAAAGAAACACATGCCTTCCCTTCACAGGGAAGAGCGCTTGCAGCTCGGAAGAAGACCCGAGTGCCAGGGCAGGGAGGGCAGAGGTTCGCGGCGGTGGCCCCTGGCAGGGCTCGGCGGAGGCTCTCGGTGCTGCTTTTTGTTTGCTAGCGCGGGGAGCCAGGTGGCAGGAGCAGGCGGGAAGGCTAATGGGTTTCCCAGGCAGCTGATGTTTTGCCTTTTTTTTTTTTTTTTTTTTTTTTTTGTTCATATTTCAGATGCTTTAGAGAGAAAAACAGCCCGTTCGTCGCTAGGGACGGGAGATCGGTGCCGTGACCTCCCTGGACTGGGGGGGGGGGGGTTCATACGGAGGCAGGGGGGAGCCACAAGGCTCTGGCAAAGGCTTGGGTGCCCATCATGGGGCTGTGGGTGGGGGGCACAGGACCGGATTCTTCCATCACCCCCCCATCACCAGCCCTGCTGCCCCCATCCCAGAGCTGGCTGCGTTTCACTGATGGGGGCATCCATCTGGGGGGGCCCTGCACATTTTAACGGTGTTGGCATCGTTTGAGGGCAGAGGTAGGAAGGAGGGACCCACGGCTGCGTGCGCAAGGCCTTCTCCTTGTGTGCTCCCTGGTGCAGCTCAGGTTGCTGCTTATAATTTATTAATCTCACACCGGTTTATATTTGGCTCCAGGCGCGTCTGCAGCCCTGTTTGCAGGGAGGTTTGGGCACCGGGCACTCTCTTTGAGGACAGAAGAGGCTGGCACCAAGGGACGGGGCTGGGCACAGGCAGAGGAGGGACCCTGGGGCTCAGCACCTTGCACGAGGGCTCCGAGGCTCACTGCTTGCAGGAGACAGGCTGTGAGATTTTCCCCATCCAGGAGCCTCAGTCAACGGGCTGGAGGGAACCTGTTCCCATCTGCTGTTTGTTCAGGAGAGCCGGGAGGCTTCTGAGAGGAGCCAGGCGCTCAAAGGGCCTTTGACGACATGAATTGAGGGCTCTGAGCAAGGAAACACTGCGTTTTTTCCTTCTGCTCCTTGCACGGCCGCAGCCAGCACCTGGCAGCTTTTGGAGCTCCCTTAATGCCACGGCGGGGAGGGAAGGGGAGAGGCGGCTGGCTCCCAGCGGGGCACCTTGCTCAGCCTCAAAACGCAGAGCAATCCCCGTCCCCAAACCTCCTCCCGTCCCCTCCTCCCTCCCTATTGCTCCAGCAAGGGGCTGGGGGCTGCTGCCACGTCCCAGCGGTGCTGCTTTGTCCTGCAGTGGCCAAGCAGGGGGGGCTCTGTTTTTGGATACCCCGCTCCCCGGGGAGCAGGGGCAGGTCCTTGCTGCGGGTCAGGGTACACCGGTGCCATGGACGGGGCCAGGAGGACGGCAGCACCCTGCTGGATCTGTCCCCAGTGCCTTGTGACATCTACGAGCCCAAAGAGCTGCACCACGGACCATAAATCACGGCACCAGAGCCTGTGACACCTGCCGGGGCTACGTGGTCTGTCCTCCGCAGTGGCTTTGAACTTGGATAACCCCCTGCTAGCTGCTCTCCTGGCTGCTCTGCCAAACCTGCAGGCTCCCAAAGGTGCCTCGCTGCGTGCTCAGAACGAGCCTCCCTTGGCCACGGGGATGTTCCCGGCGTAAAGGGGACAGGAGAGGGAGCGACGGGAGGAGGAAATGCTTCAGAGTTTCCAGCTCTGTTCTAAATTAGGCACTTAACCTTTTCAAACACATTTTACAGTGGTTGTAATAAGCTCTGACCCTCTTTGTGCTGGTAAATCCATGCTGTGAGGAGCCCGTCGATGGGTTTTTAAGAAATCCAGCGCATGGGGGCTGCAGGGGAGGGGATCACAGCATGCGTGCCGATGTCCCGAGACCATTTATTGCCCATCGGTAGGGCTGGGAGCTGCGAGGACATTCCTGCACCCAAGGCACTGGGAGGATGCTGTGCACCCCCTAATAAACCCCAGACCCCAAGAAGCAGGCAGTTATTACATCGGGCTGCGGGGCCCCAAAGGCAGCCTGTAATTAGGGTGGGACGGTGCAGAGCCTTCCCCAGCTAAACCATCATTTCCCAGCGCCGGCGGCCCTGTGAAGTCAGCGGCTGGGAGCAGAATGGGGCTGTGTGTGTGGGTAAGGGACAATTTGGGTTTCACTGCCCCTCCCCTTGTCCCTCTCCCCCAGAAGAGACTTTGGGGCAAATCGGAGCCACATGTGGCTGGTGCAGAGATACCTCTCACCCCATTTTCAGCCAGGAAAGCCCTGGGTGAGCCCTTACAGCCTGGTGCAAGGGAAGCTTTGCAGCACCTCCCGTGGAAACCGGGTGAGCCCAGAGCCCCGGGGGGGGGTCAGCCCGCGCTGACACACGGGAGCCGCGGTGAGAGCATCGCCCGCGCCCGACTCAGAGTTTCCAGCAGAGCCCTGGGGCTCTCGCCGCCGTCGCGCTGTCTCCGAGTGACCGATTCCCTCCCCGCCGCCTCAAATCCTGGTTCAAGAATGTTGTTTGGGTTGCAGAAAGTATTGCTAAAAGAGGAAAGGGGAGGAAAAAAAAAGAAAAAAAAAAAAGAACAAAGAAAGAAAAAAAAAAGGGAAGAGGGAGGCCGGGGTGAGATGGGAGGTCGAGGGAGGCTTCGCCCTGCCCTTCCCTGCTGACCCTTGAATTTTTGGGAGGAGACTGCAGCAGCTGCAGGCAGTCGCCAGATGTTGAGTGCGTTTCCTCTGCATGGTTCAGCCAAGGCTGAGCCCCCACGGGAGCTGCTGCTGCTCCCCCCAGGATTTCCCCACTCCCCCGTCCCTCTTTTTCCTGGTTTAACCTGCCGGTGCTGCCGGCATCCTCAGAAAGCAAGGGGGGGCTTCCAGCTGGGGCTGGTTTTGGAGGAAGCACGGAGGTGATAATCCCCGGGGAAGCTGTGGGGCTGCTCCTCCAGGCACGGGAGAGGTGAACCCCACCACAGGGATCGACTCTGGGTGGCAGGACGGGGAGGTGAGGGAGAGGACGTTTGGTTGCAAACACCCAGAAAGGCCACGCAAACCTGGGAGCCTCTGGAGAGCGGCTCCAGGGCATGGCCCCAGCCACCACAGAGCTCTGCAGGTGCTGCCCCGCTCATTTCCACCCCCTCTTCCCAAGCAGGGCTGGAAGATGCTGAGGGTTGAGGTCTCCCTGCTTGGACTCCCGTGGCTGGAGTCCCTCAAACCAGCAGCAGGGACCTCTTACCCTTCGGGAATTGGCTTTGTGGGACAAAGCCCAGGAGGAGACCCCAGGAACCCCCGGCTGCTGCGGGGTGAGAGCCCCATGTAACATCGCCGGCACCCCGCGCCCAGCAGGACAGCCAGCCCATGGGGACAGGGACCCAAAAACCTGCATTGTGGGGGCACAGAGCAGCCAGCAGCTCGGCAGAGCTGCAACTTCTTGGAAACACGGAAGAGGCAGAAATAACACTTCCATGGGTAAAAAGGGAAGAGGCTCTGAAGCAGCTTGTGGCCACGGCTGGGTTCGGGTGTTCACGGCACGTTCGTAGCTCTGCGATCACAGGGGCAGAAGGAGCTTTGGCCTTAGCATCGGGTGGCTTTGATTCTTTTTAGGCTGCGAAGCTCTCGCTCGCTGTGCCAGAAGCAGCCTGACGAAACCGCGCTTGTCCGTGGAGAAGGCAGCGCTCCCGGCTCCAAGCCCGGGATTTGAAAAATAAAGGCCAACGGGGGCCAGATTCGGTGGTTCCAAAAGCAAAGCTCGAGAGGATTTGATCAAAACAACCGGAACAAACCCAAACAAAATAGACACTGTTCACATCAATTTGGTTTAGCAAACCAACACAGGCATCTGTCCGGCCCTGACGAGATGCAGACTGCGGCCGTCAGCGCAACTGCGCCGGCTGAGATGAGGCAGCGATAGGGAGCGGGGGCTTCAGGCGAGCAGGACGGAGCTCTCCTGGCTCCCATTACCAATTCAGGGCTTTCTTTGAATGGTCAGCTATAGGGAGAGGTGTTTATAGAAGGAGATGTCCAAAAGGTTGCATGAAAGTCAAGGAGAGCTGCAGAAGCTTTGCAGTGGGTTGCAATGAGCAGTAGTGCCGAGGTCTCATCAAATCCCACCAGAGCTGACCAAACCTCGCAGCAGAGCCCCACCAGTGGCTGGGGGACCCCTGGCCACCTGGGACATGAGATTTCAGGGTTAACCAGAGAAAAAGGTACGTGTGCTTCTTTAGATGGCAATTTTTCACCTCCCTGAGACAGTCCTGAAGGACATTGAAGCTGGACAGGATGAGATTGGGTGAAAGTCCTGGTGACTCTTGGGAACAGAAAAAATAAGCTCAAACATGCCTTTTTTTACTGTTTTTTGCTGGGAAAGGGGGATGTGACCATGGGGAACGGAGCCATCCAGAGCCAGCTCATGCACGAGGGCTCTGCAGCCCCCATGGGTGCTGCAGGACAGCCTCCCCCACAGGGTGCCTGCCCAGCGTTGTGCCTGTTTTGCCTTGCAGAAGGCAGAGAGGCCGCATCCCTTATCTAACCCAGCTACAGACGTTTTGCTTTTCCAGAACAACATCCAAGCCCTGCAAAAGCCTCCGAGCTGTTGGCCACCGGGACACCTCGAGCTGCCAGAGAAGTGACGCTGGTTGACACCATCCGGGCGCCGAGCAGCAGATGTTACTGGCTGCCACCACCCCGCACACCGTTTTCCCTGGCAGCAGGAGCAGAGCCCTCCCGGCCGGGTCATCCCCTGCCCCAACCCACAGCCTCCAACCCCACACACATCCGTGAGCCCCTCTCCAGCCTCCCTGCCCCACTGCAAGCTGCAATTGCAATGCTTTCCTGGGACAGTGAGGTGCTGCCAGCTCCATTAAATCCCACAGAGGCTCAGAGAGCACGAAACCTCTCCCTGCTTTACCAGGGATTTACCTCTTTTTGGGCAGCACAGCCCCTTGTGCTCTTTCCCCACTCAAAGGCAGGATTTCTCTGAATACCCCAGAGTGAGCAGCTCTCTCCCTGCAGCCCAGGGCCCCGCGCTGTGTCGCGGTGAGCTGTGCTTTCCAGGCATGCTCTTCCTTCCCCGGCAGCCTCGCGTCCTGGCACCGTCCCCACTGTACAGCTTGTCCCTCGCCACCCCGTCTGCGAACCACCCGCACATTCCTCCCCCTCGCAGCGAGGCCTGCGGATCGATAAGGATCTTTGTGAGGCTCCCCCAGGGAGGAGGATGTTTTGGCTGGGAAATATCGATGGGAAGCGAGGAGAAAGCAAGCCCAGAGGGAGCCGGGCACCTGCCAAGCTCGCTAAATAACTCCAGGCTCCTCGGCAGACCTGGGCGTGCTGCTGGAGCCGGGCACGGAGCAGGAGGCGATGGGCGGGCAGGGCTCCTCCTTCTCAATCCTTGCAGGAGGAAATGCTTCGACAAAAAGCCAAAGCTGGAGCATGCAGAGATGGGGACTGGGGGGCTGCATCAGTGCCCACTGCCCCCCAGCTTTGCAGGACCCCCAGGGGGTCTGCATCCCCAGCTGGTGAGCTGCATAGCAGGGAGTGCTGCGAGCTCCCATGTCCCCAACCACGGTCACCCAGCACACACACACCCCCCCTATGCCCCCCCGGGAGCCTCGCTGGGGACCCCCCAATCCCCAGCAGGATGGGCACAGTCTGCAGAAATGCCAGCTTGGCATCTCTCTCCTGCCAGACTGAAGACAAATTCCTGCTGTCACAGTGGCTCTTTGGTAGGCAATTTATTTACCTTGGATGCCGCAGCCTTATCGTTCATGGAAATGTTTATCCTAAATATTTAATAGCAGGGCTGCATAAACGGAGGCTTCCTGGGGAAGAAGCCCAGGCTGCAGCCGGGGCAGGCATAACGTCCTTTCCCTTGGTACTGCAAAAGTTAAAGATACTTTCTCACTTCTCCCCAAGAATCACATCCTCAGCACCTCAAAATCAGAGATTTTTTAATCTGGCCAGAAGCCTCTTCATCACTTCCTGATGAGAAACACAGGAGACCTAACAACAGCCCTTTTAAAAACAACATCCCCGATTCCACTAACTCGTTAAACAGAGAGAGCCTGAAAAGTGCCAACACTCCTATGAGAAAAGACGGGAGGGAGAGAGAGAGAGAGAGAGGGAGGAAAGAAAAAGCAGGTTATTTATAACGCCAGGCAGCATTAGGGTCTCTTCAGTCTCTCCTGCAAACTGTCTGCTGCTAGGAGGTCACTCCCCAAAAAACCTGCCGAGCCCGTGACCTGCAAGCACAATATTTGGTCTGGGATCTAGGGCGGGCACCAGCCTTTGCAAACCGGGCGCCGCACTCACATGCTGCTTGACACACGGGAGATCCCGGAGCAGAGCAGCGAGGCTTTGGAAAGGAGGCTCTCAGCTTGGTAAGTCCATCTCCATATTTATTACGATTTTTTTTTTTTTGAGGTTTGATTTCCATAGCCCTGCCGTGGAAGGCGGGCGGCTGCCCCGTGGAGCACATGCCAGCGACACGGGTGGCACGGCGCGGGCGCCAGCGCTCGCGAGCCGCGGCAGCCGGGTGCCCTCTCCCGCTCCCCGCGGCTCCTGCCCCGGCTGCAGCTCCCCAGACACCTGCACTGGGACCCCTGCACCCGCAACCTTCGACACCCGGGCACGTGCAGCGCCTGCTTGCAGCCCCCTGTGGCTTTGCTGTCTCCTCCTCTGCTTGTTTCGTGCCCGTGGTGCCCCTTGCTCCAAATCCTGCTCCTTCCCTGGGTGACCTGATGGGACCCACAGCCTCCAGCACAGAAGCGTGGAGGCTGGGAGATTGCATAGATAACGTGGCTGGCATGTGCAGATGCCACCCAAAAGTGGGGCTGAACCCACTGGGGAGGGGAGAGAGACAAAATGAAGCAGGGTGGATGCCGAGGACAGGCTCAGGGGCTGGTGGCACACTGAAGGGGGCACTGAGAAAGGAGGAGGGAGCCCCGGATCAGTCCTGCTCCATACAGAGGGATCCCAGGAAGGGGCAGCAGCCCCAGCACGGAGCAGACGGCTCTGTTTCACCAGGCAGAGTGCCCTGGAGTGGGAGGGAGGAGGAGAAGGAACTCGCCTGCAACTGCCAAGCTTCTGCTGCACACGCAGCATCCCAAAGGACCACGGCTCCTCTGTCCCTCGGCTGCAAAGAGAAAGCGAGAGCCGTGCCTGCCCTCCTCGGTCTCAGCCCCCGTTTTCTTCCAGCACAAGCAGCCTGCCAGCGTGCCTCGGTGGCGGGGCAGCCGCTGCCCCGAGCACAACTGTGCCCTCTTCGTCTGCTGGGCTCCGCGGGCAAGAAATCCCCTCCTCGCTGCTGGGTGCGCCAGGCTGGGGACGAGCGACCTGCCAGCCCCTTGGGAGCACGGTTTGGGTGGGCAGGAGGGCACAGACCCCCGGGGATGAAATCTGGGCACAGCCAGCTCCACCACCACAGCTCTGCAGGGGCTGGGTGACAGCCCCCAGCAGCACGGGGGTCAGGCGGAGGAAGCAGCAGCGAACCTCACCATTTTTCCCCTTTTCCCAGCTGTGCCCCAGGGTGCAGACCCGGCGAGGTTTCCCCATGCTCCGTGGCAGCAGCAGGGCTGGCGGCAGTGCCGCGCTCCCGGCCACGTGTACAGCAGGCAGCAGGCAGGAGCCTCCGCTGCGCTCCCCCTCCGAGCAGCGCGGCCCGGAGTATTTCCTGGAGGCATTTCAAGCCGCCGCGCTCGCAGGCTCCTCTGCGTGCTGGCATGGCCACGAGGCTCGGGGAAGGACGAGAGGCCGTAGCTGGCGTCCTCATCCTGCCAGCGCAGCACCCTGGGACGGTGCAGCAAAGCCCATGCGAAGCCAAGGGGCTCCAGGGGCTGCTTGCGTGGTGCTGAGCACCCAGCCCTGCTCTCTGCTGGTCTCCAGCCCCAGGCAGATCGGTTCTCATAAGCAGGGCAAGCAGTTTTGGGATGGTCCCACTCTCCCGTGTCATGCTGGGGGGGCAGCAGGTGACAGCCCTTTCCCACCAGGCCAGGAGGAGCCGCTCAGTAGGGGAAATTTCAGCTCCGCAGCGGTTTCCACTTCAGAATAAGGCAGATCTTGTTTACCAGGATTTCCATCAGTCCCGAGCAGCGTGAGCATCCTGCGTGGTGGTGGGGGCAGGGAGAGCTGGATGAAACCCACAGCAACTCATGTCGCCAGCGAGCATGGTATAAATATAGAGAATATAGAGCTGCCTCCAAACCCGCCTCGAGCTCCAATAACCTGCGTTCGCAGCCACCGCTGCCCCCCCGTGGGGTGGGATCGCGGGGGTGGGACGTGGTCCTTCTCCTGCCTTGGGTGAACCCGGACCCTTTGGGGCAGAGCTGTGGCCTTGCACAAACCCTGACAAGTGGCCCCTATCTCCATCCCCTGCCTGGCTGCAGCAGAAATAGTGATAGGAAAGATTTGGCGAGCAGAGAGGCCCTGGAAGAGGCGTGAGATGAAAGTGGGGGAGATGGGGTAACGTCAAAGGGGGACATGCCTGCAGCCACGGGTCTTTTAGAAGGAGTCTCGGGTCCCCATGCTCCCCCAGCCCTACTGCCAGGCACCACCAGGC
The DNA here is from genome assembly GCF_009769625.2 of Cygnus olor. Taxonomy (NCBI): domain Eukaryota; kingdom Metazoa; phylum Chordata; class Aves; order Anseriformes; family Anatidae; genus Cygnus; species Cygnus olor. Next base: position 3,387,174 of record NC_049192.1, read on the forward strand.
TGTGCCCACGTCCCAGCCCGCCCAGTTCCCAGCCCGCAGGGAGCAGCTCTCCTGCCCCCAGCCCCTGCTCTGCACCTGATTCTGCTGCTGGTTCCCCCCCAGGTCCCCCCAGCGCCCGCACCATGCGCTGGGCCACCGTCGTGCTCATCGCTGCGCTCTGCGGGGCCTCCCTGGGCCAGTACAACGAGGAGGAGGACCTGGCGTGGTTGCAGTACTACATGCGGCAGTCCCGAATGTCCTCCTACAACTACATGCCCTACTACGAGGATGAGAACAGCCCGTACGTTTACTCATACCTCCCGGCTCCCGACACGGAGGCAGAGCCCGGCCCTGAGCCTCAGCAGGCCCCTTCCTGGCAGTGTCCCCAGGAGTGTGACTGTCCCCCCAACTTCTCCTCGGCCATGTACTGCGACACCCGCAACCTGAGGTACCTGCCCTTCGTGCCCACCCGCATGAAGTACGTCTACTTCCAGAACAACCAGATCACCGCCATCCAGGAGGGGGCCTTCGACAACGCCACGGAGCTCGAGTGGCTGGCGCTGCACAACAACCAGATCACCAGCGAGAAGATGGGCAAGAGGGTCTTTGCCAAGCTCAGAAACCTGGAGAGGCTGTACATGAACAACAACAACCTGACCAAGATGCCCAGCCCCCTGCCCCGCTCCCTTAGAGAGCTCCATTTGTCCTACAACCAGATCTCCAAGGTCCCCTCCAATGCTCTGGAGGGCCTGGAGAACCTCACAGCCCTGTACCTCAGCCACAACTACATTTTTGAGATGGGAGCTTCTCTCAAAGGGCTCAAGTCCTTGATCCTGGCTGATCTGAGCTACAACCACCTCAGGAAAGTCCCTGACGGGCTCCCAATGGCCCTGGAACAGCTCTACCTAGAGTACAACCACATCAACGCCATACCCGATGACTATTTCAAGGTTTCTCCCAAGCTGCTCTATGTACGGATGTCCCACAACAGCCTGACGAACCAAGGTCTCTCCACCAACACATTCAACAGCAGCAGCATCCTGGAGCTGGACCTCTCGTACAACAGGCTCCAGAAGATCCCCCGGGTCAGCACCCACCTGGAGAACCTCTACCTCCAGGGGAACCAAATCAACGGTGAGCAGGCGCGCGGTGGTGCTGGGGAGGCAGCAGAGGAAGGGGGAGGCAGAACCCATGGTAGGGGGTTGAGCAGGAAAGGGGAATTTGGGAGATTTCTGGCCTCCCAGGTGGTCCTCAACAAGGTAGGAAAGGGATTTGGTTGTGGTGCTGGCTCTGAGTGTTCCTTTGTGGTGCACAAATTCATAGTTCTGGTTCCATCGAGCATTTAGCCTAAGCATCTTCGGGCTGCAGATGCCAGAAACCAGCTGGGGTTTCTGAAACCAGCTGCTCTGGCCAGGGACGATGCAGGGGCAAAAGGACCAGGGACAAACCCTGCGGCGCTCAGCAGCCTGCAGCACTCGGGGCAGCACATCCCCTCCCCGCAGCCCCTTCTGCCCCCTTCCTCCCCACCGGGATGCCCTGAAATGTCCAGCTGCAGCTCTCCCCAGTCCGACACCCTCTGCTTTATTCTCCAACCCCCTATGAGCTGCGGGCAGCACGGCTCCAGCCCTTCCCATGTCCCAGAGGTGGCTCCGATGCCCCCCAGCCCTCCCTCCCCAGCCCCTGGAAGCCCATGGCCCCCCCAGAGCCCCTCGCTGCCTGCAGCTGCTGGACACGTCCTGGCCAGGGCTGGGACAGACAGGAGCTCTTAGTTATTAGAGAACCTTCTGCCAGGACTAAAATTCACTCCATTTAATACACAAATAAATAAAAGGAACAGATTGTTCCGGGGTTGCTGTTTATAAAAAAAGAAAGAAAAAAAAAAAGAGAGAAAGAGAAAAAAAATGCATCTCCTGGAAAAATCCACCCTGGCTTCTGTCACCTGCCAGCCCCCAGGGCAGGACCCCCCAGGAGCGGTGCTGAAGCCCCCGAGTGAGGCCAGGCTGGGGAGGTGCTGTGCCGCAATCGGCTGTTGCAAGGGAAACAACCCCGCACCGAGGAACCGACAGAAACACGAAAACAAGAGCAGATTCCCAAATGTTTGCTTTCAAAACGTGTAGCTGTTAATATCTGCCCACAAATGCCATGAAACCACTGCGGAGCCATCCGGGCTTGACTGCAGAGCTGCTCCAGCTGCGGGTTTTGCTGCTGGCCTTTAGAGCAGCCCTGGGAGCCCCCCGGGAGCCCTTCGGTGGGGGGCGAGGTGCCCGCAGCACCCCCTGCACCGCTGGGTGCTGTGCAGCCCCCGAGGAGATGCTGCTGCCCTCTCGGGGCTGGCATCCTCCTCCTGCCACCCAAATCACCCCCTGCCTCTGCCCCAAAGCTGCTTGTATGGAGCCAAACAGCCCAGAGTGGCCCAACTCAGTGGGGAATTGGGGCTGGGTGCCCCACAGCACCCCAGTGCACCCAGTGCCTTCCCCAGCAGCTCCCAGCCTGGAGCTTTGCTGCCCTCTAGTCGATCGCTGCTGTCCCAAATCCGGCACAAAATCAGGATTTGCTCCGTGTCCTCCCTCCAAACCCAGACAGGGCCTGGCCTGAGAGGGGCTGGCAGCAGCGGAGGGCAGAGGAAAGGAGAGGGGACGGGGACAGGGACGTGTCACCCCCCCAGACACACTGCCTGGGTGGTCCCGCTCCCCAGCGGTGCTGGGGGGGGTCTGGATGCTGCAGCTCGTGGAGGCTGATGAAACGCAACGGCAATTCCCACTGCAGAGCGATGCTTTCCAGCTGACACCACCCAGCTCCCCGTGCTTTTTTCCTACCCGCACTCCAGTCACACTGGGCGAAGCCACAGCTCCCCGAGCTCTGAGCACACACAGGCTGCTTCTGACTGCGGCCAGAAGCACCAGCCTCTCCTCCAGCTTAAGGCAGAAGGACGTAGAGCCCACTTTGGCAGGAATAACTGGCGATTTAGGGGCACTTTCATCATTTCCCTGCCCATTCTGGCATGGGCTCGGTTCCCCCGGGCCCATCTCTGGACCAGGTCCCCCTGACACCTCTGGGTCTCCTTCTCCCCGCAGAGTTCTCCATCAGCAGCTTCTGCACCGTGGTGGATGTCATGAACTACTCCCGGCTCCAGGTCCTGCGGCTCGATGGGAACGAGATCAAGCGCAACGCGGTGCCCCCCGACGCCCCGCTGTGCCTGCGGCGTGCCACCATCATTGAGATCTAGCCTGGTCCCCCCCCCCCATGGTCCTCAGGACTTCGCTCCCCCGTCCCTGGGGAGACACTCACTCCCATTTTAATGCAGCTTGACGGTTTGACTTGGCTTCTGCAATAGTGCAATAAGGGTGCTCCAACGCCGGCCCACGTGGGTGGGCAGGATCCGTTCAGCCCCAAAAGTCCCCCCCCTTCCCGGCTCTCTGGCCACGCAGGGTGGGACAGGTCCCAGCACAAATCCCACCGTGGCCATGCCCCAGCCCCTGTGGGAGGGAAGGAGGAGAGATCATCCCATCTCCAAAACCCAGCTCCATTTGGGGGGTTCAGGTGTGGGTCCTGCAGAACCAGCACAGTTAACGGGGCTCACCTTGGGCCAGGCTTTGGTGGTCCTTGGGAGCTGCACGGGTAAAGGGTTAAAGGTGCTCTGGCTGCCAGCATCCCTCTCTCTAGGATGGGGAAGAGTAAATCCACTCTTTCCTCTCATTTTTTCCCTCCTTTCCCCCAGCCATAAAGCTCATGGGAGAGAAACTTTTCCTGCTGCTGCCGAGCAGCCATCAGCTGCTGAGCTTAGAGAGAAACCCTCCCAACCCCTGGTTTGGGCCAGGACCAGGGGCGAGGGATGGGCACCTCACAGCACCAGCGCCCTGCAGAGCTCGGGGTTGTGCCAGAAGCCAGCCCCTCACCCCCAATGCCCCCTCCCCGGGGAACAGACACTGAGTGCTGCAGCCAGAGGCACCCGGGATCACGTTCAGCTGTGGCACGAGGGCAGCTGGGGCTTATATGGGGTCTGCATGGGGCACACAGATCTGCCAAAACCAGACCACTCTGCTGTGGATGCCCCTGATTACCAGGAGCAGAGCTTGGTGTAACACAGGCCCAACGCAGGTGAGGTGCAAGGGCCAGGCAGGATCCACCTGGGTTTAACAAGGGAGGGATTTTGCTGCTCCTAAAATCCTGGGATCTGACCCCTAAAGCTCATCCGTGCCTGCAGGGTCCATCCTGGCATGAATCAACGCAGTGTGCCCGGCTCTACCCTGCCCACCAGCATGGCTCAGAGCTCTCCCCCGCCCCGCTAATTGGGGTCTCTCATTGAAAACGATCTAGCAGCACCATGCGCATCGATCAGCAGCACATCCCCATTCACCAAGAGCCAAAACACCCCCTTGGTTCTTTGGACGGCTTAGTTTGAGAACCAAAGGGGCAGCTGAGCTTTGGAGATGACCTGCAAAGCTGAAGAGGTCATCTCGACCCTCTGCATTTAAACTGCATGCTAACACTATAGAAACAAAAACCCAAAAAAAACCTGTACTATCACCGACGCATGAACTGTAGATATCATACCGACCAATAAAGCCCTTTCTGTAACTGCACCAAACTTGTCTGAGGGATCCCAAATGCAGGGAGAGGCCGAGGTCCGTGTGTCCGGGCTGCTCTGAGCATCCCCTCCTGCAGACCAGACCTTCCCGCAGACATAACCCAGGCTGGATTTGCCGTCTGGTGGCTGTTCCAGACACTGCACGCACGGCCGCCGCCTTCCCCACGCCACGGAGCTGCCGCCCCAACACACCGCATGTGGAGTTCGTGTAAAAATATAGAGGGAAAAAACACACGCTGAAAGCTGCCAGTTAGGGGAAGGATGAGAAAGGATGGCAGTGCTGCTGGCGCAGTGCTTCTGGTCGTTATATTTTGGATGCTTTCAAGTCCTCTGGCATTCAGCCTTGCTTATTTTTAACAGCTGAGCTGGAAGATGCTTTAAAAAAAACCAGATGGGAAGGAGTTTTGGAAAGCTGGGGTGCACAGAAAGGGCTTCTTGCTCCAGGAAAGGCTCTTGCAGAAGTCAGGTGGGAGCAGAGACATGAAGACCCCACTCCAGCCCCCTTCCCCATCCTTATCCACATCCCAGAGCCACAAAGGGACGGGCACAACCCCACGTCCCCATCGCCACCTCCTGCAGCCTGCTGAGGTCCCCGAGGCTGCTGCTGGGTGCTGGTTTTGCCCATCGCACGTGTCCACGGCTTTTCTCCCACTCCCCATGGCCCCCAGCAGTGGGGTTTGGGAGATGCCCTGCACCCAGGGGTCCCAGCAACAGGGTTTGGGAGCCGCCCTGCACCTAGGGGTGCCCACCCTAGAAGCAAAGCGCATCTCTTGGGTGAGAGCTGGGGAAAAGCCAGCTCGGGGCAGGGGACCAGGGGGAAGACCTGGCCCTGCTGGGACCCCAAAAGCATCCCCCAGGGGTGCTTCACCCACCGCGGCTGCAGTTGCTGCTTTCCACCAGCTGGGGGCCGGGGGCTGCCTCCCGCGGGGGTGGGGGCGAAGGGGAGAAGGGCTGCGCCGTCCCCCTCCTCCGCTGCCCCCTCCCTTCCCTCCCTCCCCAAAAAAAGGGGGAGACCCCATTGGTCCTGCGAGCCCCTGAGCGCCCAATCGCTGCCCTGTTGCTGTGTAGGGGAGGGCAGGATGGGGGCTTCATCCCCTTCCTCCTCCTCCTCCTCCTCCTCCTCCTCCTCCTCCTCCTCCTCCTCCTCCTCCTCCTCCTCCTCCTCCTTCTCCTCCTTCTCCTCCTTCTCCTCCTTCTCCTGTTGCTGGGAGGGGCGGGGGTCCGGGGGGCCCCCCCAGCAGCCCGTGTCCCACTATGGGGGAGGAGGAGGAGGATGCCGGAGTGTGGGGCTTTGTCCGGACCCACCAAGGAGCATAAAGGAGGGGAAGCCCCAAACCAACTGAGCGCAGCTCCCCGGTCCCCCAGGGCTGTGCCCCGCAGCCTCTGTGGGGTCACCTCTGCGCCAGACCCTAAAAACCAGCAGGGTTCCCCATGGGGATGGGCAAGGTTTCTTCAGAGCTCCCCTAAAAACCCGCCAGTTCCAGCACCCCAACCCCTTCCCAGGCTCTTCCCTCCGATCCTCTTCCCCTCCCCGTTTTTCCGTTCTCCCCCTCGAAGCCTCCCTCAGCTCCAGCGCTCCCCAGCCCTTAGCGCAGCACCGCTCCAGGAAGCGCAGGATTTGAGCTTAAAAACAACCTCCTGAAACACTCTCCTCTGGGGAGAAGAAACCAGCGAGGGACAGCTTTGACCTGAGGCCAGCACCGACACGGCTGGGGGTTTGGGGGGGACAGAGCCCCCCGGGGACGTGAGCGCCGTGCACGGCACCGCCGTTGTGCGGGTGGGCGATTGTGGGGCCGCTGTGAGTCACGGGGACGTGCACCCGGCGTCCTGTCCTTCAGCACTTCCCTTTGCTCAATTCTCCCCAGCCTTAACCTAAAACCTTTATTGTTCTCGGACTAGGTCGGGACGGGGCCGTCTGAATTTTCTGGTTTCTCCCCGAGGCGATGGCCCCGTTTCTCGCGCCGACGTGCGCTCGCTCGCACGCTGGATGGTGCTGAGGACAAAAGGACCCCGTGGCCGGGGCTGAGCAGGGCTGGCCGCAAATGTTTCCCCTGCACCTGGCTGTCTGCAGACGTGCTCGCGACGTGACGAGCAATAAAAGTTGATTATTAATAAGCCGCTTGGATCTGGGCCGCGGCAGCTGCGACATTGCTGGGAAGAGATAAGAAAAGTGCTGAGGCAGCAGGAACACGCGCCGGGGTGGGGGTGGGGGGACAGAGCTCGGCAGGGCCCCCGGCACCGCTCGAGGCCGAGCGCGTGGGCCCATTTCACAGAGGAGCAGACTGAGGCCTGGGGGAACACGACGCTTCCCAGCGCTCGCAGCTCCACGCCAGGAGTTAAACAGAGCCTGGGATTTGGGGGATCAGGATTTAGGGGCTCAGGGAGGCCAAAGCAGCTGGTGGGACTCAGTCAAAACACTTTGGGGGCCATCAGAGGGCCGATTGCCCCCCTGTACTGCAGAACTGGCACCCGTCCTCCCCGCACGTCCCCAGCACGTCCCCAGCAGCGTTTGGGCAGGGGGGCGAGGGAAGGGCAGGAAATTCCCAATCTGTTCGGCTCCCATTCTTGCCTCCCCTTTTGTTTCACTCGCCATCTGTCCCGCAGCCCCGCGCGCCCCGCGCTCCCGCTGCACGTGCCGTAAATATCAAGACGGGCTTTGTCTCTGCTTCAAAAGGCGCAGCGGACCCCGAGCCGTGCCGCAGCCCCGAGCCACGGCCAGCAGTGAAAAGTGCGGGGGGCTGGCGTGGCCGGGGGGCTTGGTGGTCCCACCGCCTCCCTTGCTGGGCTTTTTTTGGGGGGGTCGGGGTTTGGGGGGCGCAGACTCAGCCTTGCTCTGCTCGCTGGGTGTTTGTAACATCCCAAAATGGAGCCACGGCCCCTGGTAAACACCCAGAGGGGAATTTCCTGGGGCAAACTCCAGCTGTTCCCCCTGCAGAGCCACCCCCAGCGGCCGGGGACACACACACACCAGCCCTCGCTCCTCAGGGAGCAGCGGCCGCTGTCCCAGCCTGGCTGCAGCCTTTTAACTCAGAACAAAGCCCCAAACCAGCCAGCAAGGGCAGCTGCTCCGCTTCAGCCCCGTCCTTCCCCTTCTCTGTTTTATCTGGTGCTATAATAGACGTAAACTCCCCGGTAAAAGGGCATTGTCAGAGGGAAAAGGGGCCTCGCCCTTCGTCTGGCAGCTGGGAGCAGGGGGACGGTGCAGGGCTTAGGGACATTGTTGCCCGTGGCCCGTTCCCATAACACATTTCCTGGCGGTTCCCCAGAGGGGAACCTCTCTCATCCAGCAGAGGCTGGGACGCAGACCCAGCATCTCCCTTAAATCCCCATCCCTCCATGTCTGCCACCGGCCGGGATGTCAGCCCGGCAGGGACTGCTCCATCCCGGCCACCCTGAGTACTGCCGTGTGTGTCTGCCTGGTCTGGAGCTGGCAATCTGGGGACACAAAAAGCCCCAACGCGCCCTGCCTGGCTCTGAATCCAGAGAATCCCCCTGTGGAGTCCTTCGGGGGCTCAGGATCCCAGACCTTGACCTGATCCGGGCTCTGCACTGGGTGCACTGGGTGGAGAGCAGCCACCCACTGCAAGGGAGGTGACAGTCCCCTCTCAGGGCTGGCCTGGCACCGTGTCCCCTGCTCTGGTCCCTCCTGGTGTCTCCTGCTCAGCACCCATCTGCCTGGGGGAACCTGGGCTGCTCCTTGCGTTTTGCAGAGGGGGTCAGATGCTGTTGCTGACCCCTGGATGTGGCACAAGCGGAGCAAAGCGAGGAGCTGAAGGCCCTGAACAAAGCCCAGGCAACCCGGAGAGGTTCACACGCCCCGCTGAGGCTCGCCCCGGGCGCTGCGCTCCCGTCCCAGACGCTGACACCGCTCCACGAGGAAGCACAAAATGCCCCGGGGCAGCCAGCGCCGCTCCTGGCTGCTCCCACAGCCCTGCCTGCACCGTGCCCTCGCCTTGCTGCTGCTGCCAGGGCACGGTGTCCCCTGGGGACAAGGGCACGATGTCCTTTGGGAACTGGGGTGCAGCATCCCGCAGGGATGGGGGGGCACGGCAGCCCTTGGGGACAGGCGCACAGCATCCCCAGGGACAGGGGCGCAGCATCCCTTGGGCTCAAGATTGCAGCATCTCTTGGGGACAGGGACACCCTCGGGGACAGGGACACAGCGTCCCTGGGGGTTTACAGGGCACTGCTGCTGCTCGAGGGACACACAGCCTCCTGTCCCCAAGGTTTGTGCCCCGCTACCATCAGATGCCACCAGGAGCGCGGTGGCACAGGACGTGCCAGGGTGCCTCCAGGGTGCAGGGGGAGGACGGAGGGGTTCAGGTTGCCCAATGCTGACAGACTCCTGAAATAACAGTAATTACTATTATAATATTTAATAAGAATCGTATGCAAATCCCCTGGCGAGCTGAGCGAGCTCTGCCCTGACCTGCGTGGCGCAGGGAGGCCTCTTTTTCTCCCTGGCTCTCTCAAACCCTTCGCTGGGAAACAAAAGGTGCAAAGTTTAGTGGTGCATGAAAGGGGAAACAAAACCCAGCCCCAGCCGCGGCCCCCCCCCCACCGCCCCAGCAGACAGATGGCAACAGTTGTCCCCGCACACCAGTTGCTCGCCGCCGCCAACAAGCCCCTTTTATCCCCCAACAGGTCGTAAATGAGAGCGTCGGAGCCGGGCAGCCGCTGCGGAGGGGCCCGGATGGGGACAGGGATGGGGACAGGGACAGCTCTCCCCGTGGGATGCGCAGAGGGAGAACAAAAAAGCAGCTGAAAGTGGCTCCTCGCCCCCTGCCCATCTGTCTGGACCTAGGGAGCCTCTCCCCAGGGGACGCAGCACGGGGGTGGCTGGGGCGAGTCAGCCCCTGGGACCCTGGGCCCCTCGGTGGCACTGCGGGAGCAGGGAGACGCGGGGTCCCACTGCATTTGGAGCCCTGTGGGGCCAGGCAGGTTGTCCTGTGGGGTTGTCCCATCCCCAGCAGGGCCTTGCCCTCTCCAGACCCCACTTTTGTGCCATTTGATGCGTTCGCCTCGAAGGTGGACAACCTTTGAGGGGCCGTGCCATGCCCCGTGTGCTAAGGGACGTGCTCAGGGCACGATTTCGGGGCACCAGCAGCAGATTCCTTCCCCCTTCGTGCAAGGAACGGCCCCATCCCCTCTCTCTCCCTGCCGTAATTTTTAAGAAACCACATGTTTGTGCGGGACCTGCTCTGTGCCTCTGCGCTGGAGCAAGAGGGAGCGAGCAGGGAGCGGAGACGGGGCTCAGCCCCAAGCTTTGTGCTCCTCCTGGGGGAAGGTTTTCAGGGTAAGTTAGCATGAAGCAACGCTGCAGCCTGCCCCGGCTGCTCTTGGAGCCCCTCCAAGCCCAGCGAGCCGCGAGGGCGGAGATGCGAACACCGAGACGGGCGCTGCGCCCCGTGGGGGGAGGCGAGTGGGTGTGTGGCGGCCGCGACGTGCTCGCATCTGCCGGTGACCTTTGTGGAGGAAGGAGGGGTTTTTTTCCATGTCTCGGTTCAGTTTTTAGCGAGGGCTGGAAAGGCAGAGGCGGGTGTTCCCCTTCGTGCTGGTGTGCGTGGGGCTGTCGGGGATGTACAAGAGCAGAGCCAGGAAGGGTCGGGGCTGCAGGGAGCTCATGAGCAGGTCCCTCCGCTCTCCAGAGAGGTAGAAGAAGGTCTTGCAGGAGGAAGGGCAGGTGAGGATCACAGTTCCCAGCCAGAAATCTCTCCGCCAGCCTCGCTAAGGGATAAAAAACAGCAGCCTGTGTGCAAAACAAGTCCCAGGGACCCCTGCCTGCGCCCTGAGCTTGCAAAGGGTGGCGATGCCGCAGCCCTGCCGCCCGGCTGCCACCCAGAGCGCCGTGGGCTTGGCACAGCACCAACCCCTCCAAAGCCCACAAACCACCTTCCCGTTGCCGGGCCACGTGGTTGCAAACTTTCTACAGCTCCGGCAGATCCTGGGAAGATCATTTGGGCTGCGCAGCACTGCAGGCACCGGTGTGCCCCGGAGCTTGCGCCTTCCCCTCCCAACCCTGAGGCTGGGGCAGGGCGGCGAGAGCCGCTGCCGGCTGCTTCGCCCCAGATACAGGCGAGCACGGCTGCACCCACACAAGTGCCTGATTGGCCTCGGCTGAGCCGAAATAGCCCGTCCCGTCCCGTCCCGGTGCCTTCGCCCCGCTGGCAAACAAAGGGCAGGAAGCACCTGGCGGAGGCCGAGCCCTGCGTGAACGGCGGGAGGAGGCTCGGCGGCGCCCGGTTTCATTTCTGCTGATGTTGCTTTTCTGATAACCCACAGCTGGGAAATGCCCAGCTGCTGCTGGAGGGGCCCCGGGAAAGAGCCAAACAAATGCACACGCACAAATCCAGCGATATTTTGATGTGAATTGAGCAAAATCTCTGCGTGGACCTGTGGAGATCCTGTCCTGTGGTGGTCACTGCCTTCGGGTCAGGGCATTTCCCGAGGCTGATTTGGGCTTTGCACCAAGCGTGTTCCTCCAACTGACAGCCCCAAGCACCCCCAGCCCCCAGGAGGACGGACAGACGGCTCTGCAGCTGCACACACACATGCCTGGGCAGCCTGGCATGGCAAACAGGGGAACAGCACAGCGCTGGGGACAGGACATTAAAGCCCTTTTTACTCCCTGTAGGCATCAAAAGCTCGACCCAGAACTGCCCATGGAGGGGTTTTGTGGGGGAAACTCATTTCCAGGTGGGTGTCACCTCATGGGGACTCATCCTTCCCCCTGGTTGCAGGACGCAGGAGGTGTGTGGCGGTGCAGGCAGGGCCAAAGGGCTGTGATCTCGCCGAGGACACGTCAGGGATGTGTGCTCGTTTATACATCATGCCGATCTCTGATTACAGGGACATTATCTGACCCGGGTTCCTTGAGCCAGGCACTTCCCTGTCCTCCCAGAAACACTCAAATGAAAAAAAAAAATAATAATCCCAGCAGAAATCCAACAAAAAGCAGGGCAGAAAAAGAGCCCAAACTGCAACAGGCGGGAGGTGGGCAGAGGTGGGCACATTTTTATTTATTTTCCATTTTTCCTGGAGCTGCTCCAGGCACGCAGGGGAGCACCTTGGTACCAGGGATGTAATGCAGCCGTGCCTCTGCTCAGCCTCCCCGTGCTCCAGAGCTGGTCCTGGGACATGCTCGGCAACCTCGTGATGGGAAAGCAGGCTGAGGGCTAAGACCCAGCCTCGAAAGGCCTGGGAAGGGCTTGGGGGGGGGGATGATAAAGACGCCCCCCTGGTGTAACGCAGCATGCAACGCCAGGTATCGCGATCCTACCAGAAAAAACATGACAAACAAAATAAAAATAGCAGATGAGTCACCTATTAAAAGGCTGGCAGGGGGGGGTCTGGTTGCTGCGCCACGGAGTTGACTCCTCGCTAGACGCCACCGTGTGTAAGAGCTGTATTTTTATCTTGGCTACCGGTGACTCAGATTTTTGAGGATCTCAGCTCTGCTCGTGCTGGCCCAGACTCCATGGTTATGGCCCCAAAAACGGGCTGGGGTGCACGGGTTGGGGCAAGGACTGTGCCGGCCCAAACAGGGACCGTGGCACGCTGGCCTGGGCAAGCCAGACAGGGTCTGGCCACCATCAGCTGACTGCAGGAAGCCTTTGAACCTGCGTGACTGCCGAGCTAATCAGCGGCCAAGCGGGACGCCCATTCCTCCCTAACAGCCTCGTTTCACAAGCAGCAGCAATTTGGGTGTGTTTATTGAAACTAATGAAGGGATGAGTTCAAAAAGGAGTGGCTTTGACACAGCACCAACATCAGCCCGCAAATTGCTTTCCTCCTCAAGGAGGCCCGGCATGATAAAAGCAGAAGGGGAGGAGGTGATTTTGGGCCCACTCAGTGGGGCCGGGCTGGTGCCCACCCCTCAGCAGCGGCTCTCCAGAAAGTCCTCAGCCCTGGGAGCAGCTGGGGTGGGGGACCAGGACCCTGCAGGCTGCAATTCAAGCCCTCCTGGATTTTACAGAAACATTTGGGCAGGTTTGGGACCAAAGAAAGCACCCACATGAGCTGATTTGGTGAATCTACTTATATAAGGCCGGCCTGAAGCTGAGCATAGAGGTGGGGGTAAGGACACGAGGTGGCCGCTCCTGTCACAGCTCCCTGCTGCAGTCACCAGCCTCAACACAGCCAAAACAGGATCTGTCCTGAATCAGCCCCAGCTGCCTTTGCCATGACCATCCCCGAGCATCCTCCGCCAGTCCCAACATTTCGATCCTCTGATCTTGCGCCCTTCCTGCCCCGTGGGGGCTGCTGACTCAGCTGGGCCTGGAAGGGCAGCAGGGAAGGCTCAGCAATAGGACTTTGTGGCACCCCATGGGGTCAACTCCTCTGGGGACAACCAGGAGCCACCTTTGTGCCATGAATCACCAGCTTCCAAGATTTTTTGGTGTTGTTTTTAGTGTTGGGAAGGAGCTGGCAGTCATCTCTAGCACCTTGGTGCCCTGACTGGAGATGGGATTTCCAGAAGCTGCACTGAGCCCCCAGTGCCCGGCCCAGAAGAGCCAAGTCAGCATGGGAAGGAGCTGTGGCAGGACACCCGCGGCCCTGCGTTAGTCACTGACATTCCCAGCCTTCCCTCTGCAGGGCTGGAGGGTCAGGCTTTGAGTCAGCACCTCGAGTAAGCAGCTTTCTTCCTCCTCCTCACAGCTGGGTGTTAGCAGCCAGCCACAGGTTACCCAAGCCCACAGCATTTGTGGGATTTCGGCTGTGATCCCAACCCTCTTTGTAAGCACACAACAGCTCCCAGGAAGAAGACAAGGCTCGCTGGTACTGCTACATTTTTATTAAAGTAACAAAAGCATACGTCTGTCAAAGGATCTGTACATTCCGTATATAAAAACACTACTATACAATTAGTAACCATCCACTCCCTCCTCCGAGCGTAGCTTACAAACTCTCTACCATTTTCACCAGACACAAAAAGCAGGTCCCGTTCAACAGTCCAGCTTGTTTAACCGGGGAGAGGAATCCCCCCCCCAAGACACGCTCCTAAAACACACACCATCCGGCTCTAAAAGTGAGTATCAGGCTTGTAGGCAAAAAAGGCAACAGCACACTAATTCACAGCTTTTACATGGAACCAGCTACAAGAGAAATGGATCGCACCCAGATCCGGGTGGCTTTGAAGCTAACAACACCTTTAACACCAGACTCCTCCACACCGGGGACAGAGAACTTGGCTATTTTTGTTTTGTGAGCGGGGGCACGCTAAGATTAGTGTGTTCCTTTGGTGTGGGCTGCCGTTCCTCATGAGCTCTTTTCTGGTAAGAGGGAGGGAACAGGGTAATAGAGGGGTAAAACCTTAAAACTGCACCGATCATGACAAATTACAACCCAAGTGCCAGCCTCCAGGAAAACTCCCCACCCAGCCAGGAGCCCAGCAGAGCACACAGCGCTCGTCCCAGCGACATCGCTGCTCTCCTCAGGAGCTTCCCACATAAGCAGATTTTTAAGTGATGACTTGAACTCAGATCCCTTTTCCTTGGAAAAGGAGCTTGCTTTTTGGAAGTTCCCGAGCACTCCCCTCTCGGTGATGTCACCTATTGCACAAGGCCACCGAGGGAAAAGCCCCGGTGCTTCTTTCAGCTTCTGCTTTGGAGATGTGAGAGATTCGAGTGATGCAGAGGGAAGTGATGCAACTTCAGAGCTGCTGCCTATTACTGCTCAGGGACAAACAGATCCTGTTAAAATGTCAAGTGGTGAGTTACCAATCAAGGCTGGTTTTCCAGTTCAGGAAATCGTGATTTGAAACTGCTACAGAAATCTGAACTTACTTTTCCACCTGAAAAGCAGTCCAAGTTGGGGAAGCTATGCTATTTTTAATATTAAAAACAAAAGCTAAGAACTGTGGCAGACAGGAGGCTTCCTTCCTCTCCCAGAGCGTTCAGGGTTTTGAAATATATTGCACAATTGTCTGAGAACTTGATTCATCAAAGGCTGGGAAAGAACAACTCTGGTTATGCCAGTCAGCTGCTGGGTCAAGAAAAGAGGAAGGTAAGAGCATGCTGCGAAACAGCTCGGGGAAAGTTTTATTAGAACAAACCACGTCAATGCCCTGGTTTTTCAATCGCTTCTCCCAGGATCACTGGAGGAGCACCAGCTGGTTAGGAAAAAGGCAACGGACATACAACATCCCAGTAAAGGCTCATTCCCCAGCAGGCAGATAAAAGTTCTTGGGGCAGCACTGCTGGTTCCCACCCAACCTGTAGTAGCCAGAGCAGTTTAAGGGCCAAATCCTGAACGACGCTCAGGCAAGTCTCCCTGAATACAAGTACCGCGGGCACTCCACGAGGAGTTCTGCTTGAATGGGCAAAGCACAGGACCAGGCATTAATTGTGCAAAACAGTTGTGTACCAAGAAATAGGAACCAGGTGGTGCCCCCAACAAGGTATAAGTTGAGCCAGCTCCCAGGGTCAGCCTCTTGCTGAGCACCCAGAGGAGGAAGAGAGGGAAGAGGTGGAAATTTAAAAGCAACACTGACCCCAAAGCACCTGAGCACCCCAGCCTCAGAACTGCAGCAAGCACAGGGGGCAGAGATCCCCAATACTTCAGGATTTTAGGAGAGAAGGCAAGAGAGGATCTGACACCAACCTCTAGGGCACAAGGCAAGTTGCTTCAGCTCTTCCAGAGAAGTGACACAGCAGGTCGTCAGCACCAGATTAGGCAATTTTTTACACGCAAGAGGCCACAGGCAGGATGTCCAAGCCCTCCAGAGCAGGCAGGCCTTGTAATTCAGAGCTGATTTCAGGGTCTGGAGCACCCTGCCAGCATGCAGAAAGCTGTGGTGACAGCCAGGTACTGGGGAGCACCAGGAACAAAGAGCACGCCGGTGCCACCACAGCATCTGCAGTATTCATCCTGGGGACCTCCACAGCACAGCCTGGTGCTCCCCAGCCACCACATCTCTGCCTCGGGTGTTTCACATGGCGAGGACACCCCCAGGGCCCCTCAGCCCAGCAGCAGGCAGGAGATGGAAGGGCTGGCGACCGCCCATGCACTGCCCCTTGCTCTGTGCTCCAGGGGGGCAGCCCAGAGCTGCAGCACTCAGAGTTGGTTGGTCCAGAAAAGCAGAAGCAGGAGAGGTCCCAGGGCCCCCAGCATCACCCAGCCCTTAGGGCAAGGTTCCCCTATATTATTTATCCAGGCCACAGAGATCAGATGAGCTGGGAAGTGAAACTGGTGAAGGAAAGATGTCCCTTGTCCCTTCCCCAGCAGTATCGCAACACTTGGTGACAACACTGCTAGGGACCAGGACAGGGAGGAGGTGACATCTCCCCCCACCAGCCACACTTCCCAGCCTACCTCTTCCCCCTCTTCCTCCATTCCAAGGTGCCCAAGTGAGCAAGCCAGCCCACTGAAATTGCCATCCAACACTAATTAGGTAGATATCGGCTTCATAATAAAAACTCATAAGCTTGCAACAGCTTTAAAAAAGGCACCGAAAACACTGCTCCTGTCTGAAGCAGTGCCCAATATTTTAATTTTGGATTTTCTTGGATTTTCTTAAAAAATATAAATAGCTCTTCATTTTAAAAATAGATCCTCAGATGAGGTATACAGTAGCCCGGGTCTTGGCAGTGTAAGGACGTGAGGAGTATTTAGCTGGAGACAGTCATGATGTAGTTTTTGGAAGGGCTGGTGCGACCTAACATCATCTGGTTCTTGCAGGTGAGCATCCCGTAGGAGCTCCCGGGTTTCGTGGCGGTCGCTTCGTACAAGACACAGATGGAGCCGTCCTCCCCGATGCGGTAAGAGACCTCGTAGGGGTCCACCCAGAGCGTGAGCTCGCTGGGCAGGAGCTGGTAGAGCTGCGGGAGGCTGAGTCCGATCTGGCTAGCTGCCTTGCTGATAATGGGGTCCATTTTGTGGTTGATGCGGATGCAGCGGTAGCCGGAGCCTTTGAAGGGTTTCTCGGGAAACCAGTGGTGTTTGTAGTGCTCTGCAAGGGAAGCGAGAGGGGGAGAGCGGTGAGCGGGCGTGCAGCCGCCGCGAGGTCTGTGTCCCGCTGCAGTCCCAAGGGGGTCCCACAAAGGCAGAGGGAACCGAGTCCTCCTTTGGCTGCCTCCATCAGGGAGGCCAGGGCAGAGAGTTTGGCTGGTTGGCTGCTGCTTGCTCCCAGGCACAGGGGTGTTGCTCTTCAGGTCCTAAAACCCCCAGCAGGACAGTGCCACGGGGGCTGCAGAAAGGACCCCAAAACCTCATCCCAGCCACTTGGGGTGGGGGGGGGAGGTACAATATCAGTGGCACCAC
Source organism: Cygnus olor (assembly GCF_009769625.2). Classification (NCBI taxonomy): domain Eukaryota; kingdom Metazoa; phylum Chordata; class Aves; order Anseriformes; family Anatidae; genus Cygnus; species Cygnus olor. The sequence continues at coordinate 3,404,002 of NC_049192.1, forward strand.
CCCACCACGGTCGGGGAGCAGCCTCCGGGTCAGTCTGTGACTCCAGGGGCAGGTCGCTGCCCCTTATCTCGGCGCAGCACCAAACAAACCATCCCGTCTCGGGGCTGATAACACAAAGGCTGTGTTAGGCTGGGAGGGGACGCCCGCACCACCCAGCTAGTGCTGGGCACCGGATGGGGGCGTGGGGGGCACCGAAACCCCACCGACACAGGGCTAGAGCACCACTCACAGGGATAAGGCACAGAGACCAGCTTGGGGCCACCCCAATCAAGGCTATGGGGTGCAACTGGGGGAAGAGACACAAAACCCTCAGCTGGGGTCCAGCTCCTCACCTTTGGGGAGGCAGCAGCTGCTCACCCAGGATCCCACAGTGACATGGGTGGGGGACACGGGTGGGTGCCAGCCCCAGGGGGTCACGGGCGGGCACCCAGGCAAGGCACAAACAGACACCCAGCACCCAAGGGGGCACAGGTGGGTGCTGGGGAAGGTACATGGATGGGTGCCAGCCCCCAGGGGGACACGGATGGGCACCATGCAGGGCACAAACACCCACCCAGCACCACGGGGCACACGGCTGGGGGCCGGGGAAGGAACACGAATGGGTGCCAGCCCCTACATGTCCCCGGGGAGAGGACACCGGGTCAGGACAGCAACACGACGGCCGCGGGGCAAGACCCCCGAGTGGACTCCGGGTCCTGCCGAGAAGAAGAGTCCCGGGGGGGGGGGGGGCTCGGTTCGCCGGTGGCTGGGGGGGGGGGGGGTGGGCTCTCACCTGCCAGCGCCTCCCGCAGCGCCCCGCCGAAGACCTGCAGCTGCTGCTCGCTGACGCAGCCCCGCGTCCGCAGGAGGCCGGAGACGAACCCGACGGCGGCGGCGATCTCGGGCAGCATCTCAGGCCGCATCTCGGGCCGAGGGGGGCAGCGCCGGGGGCTCATGGCTGTTCGGTGTGCGTGTGGGAGGGGGTCCGGTGTCCCGGTTCGGCTCAGATCAGCCCTGGGGGGGTCGGTTCGGCTCAGATCAACCCGGCTTGGGGGTCCCGGCTCGGCTCGGTTCGGTTCTGCTCGGCCCGGCCCCGGCTCGGAGGGTCCCGGCTCGGCTCGGGGGTCCCAGCTGCTCCCGGCCCGTCCCGGCCCCGCTCGTCCCGGTTCGGTTCACGGGGGCCGCGGGCTCGGCGCCGCGCTTATATCGAGCGGCGCGGGGAGGCGTCATCGGCGCGGCGGCTCCCATTGGCCGGGGCGGGCGGCGGTATGCAAATAGCGCCTGAGCTCAGCGCCCTGGAAGGAGTGACGTCAGCACGGGGGGGGGAGGGAGGGGGGGGCAGTCAGAGGGGGCGGCGGGGGGGGGGGGCGGGGGGAAGGGACCGGGACCGGGATCGGGATCAAGACCGGGATCGGGATCAACACCAGGACCGGGATCGGGATCGGGATCGGGATCGGGATCGAGACCAGGACCGGGATCGGGATCAGGACCGGGATCGGGCCCCGCCGCCCCCCCCGCCCCAAGCAGAGCCCCCCCGCCCCCCCCCAAGCCCCGGGGCACCAGGAGGGTTTTTTTGGGGGGTCCCTTGGGAGAAAGGGGTCGGGCAGGGCCCCCCCGGGCTGCCCCGAGCAGTGGAGGGCACCCCGGGTCCTGGTGTCCTTCGTGGTGCTGGGGGAGGTGGTGACAGGCTCCCCTTGGGTGCCAGGCACCCTTGGGTGCTGTGCACCCCATGGAGCGGGGGTGCTGGGTGCTGTGCGGGACCCCAGCCCCACAGCCTGGAGGAGTGGGACCACCGGTGCCAGGCTTCCTCCCCTGCCCACCGTCGGGTGCCTTCACGGACACGGACACAGACCCCTAGGCACAGGTCACCCCCACAAAGGGATCCCCGCAGCCCAGTGGCACCACGGGACGGGGCTGGCACGAGGGGTCCTGGTGGTCCCCAGGACCCTGGCTCAGCAGCAGAGCTGTCTCGGTGCCACTTCTGGGCTGGGACACCACGGCTCAGCCACCTGTGACAGTCCCCAGCTCTGTCCCCTCTGCCCCCTTCCCTCCAGCACAGCCGGGTGCTGCCGCCCCGCATGGGGCACTGCACCTCCCCAGGGGCACGCGGGCAGGTTTCCATCGCCAAAAGTCCCCTGAGACGCATCGTAGGTCCTTGTGCCCTCGTCACCGGGCTCTGGGCAAGGCCAAAGCCTTTCCGGAGATCCCCGAAACAAGCAGGGAGAACTCAGCATCACCCCGGGGGGCGAGGGGGACACTACAACACCCGCCTTTGTCCTCCTGCCCAGGGAGCATTCGAGGCGAGGAGCGAGGGCCCCAGGAGAGCAGGAGGAGGTGGCTGCAGCGCCAGGACGTGTCCTGTCACGGAGCGGGGCGAGCAAGCCGAGGCAGGCAGGGAGCTGAAGCAAGCGTCCTCGGGTGCCTGCATCCAGCCCAGTAGGAGGGGAGAGGAGAACCGGTGCGAGCAGAGCATGGCCCTGGCACTCAGCAAGACGCGAGCAGCACCCGAAAGCCACTACGAAACGGGGAGCTGCAGCGGCTGGCCCCGCTGCCGGCCCCGCTGCCCAGGATGAAGGCGGCCCAGCCTCTGCTGAAACTGGCCCGAAGCTACGGCAGCTGTAGGAGGCCAGGCTCTGTTCTTGCCTCCGCTTTGATCAGCCCTGAGAGAGTTGGTATCAAAACAGGATGGGTTTTCTGAATGAACGTTCCCTGGCAGAGAACCGGGGTTGTTGTGAGCCATCGTCTGGCAGCCCCGCACCTCTCCCCGTGCTCCGGGGGAGGATCTGAGGGCTCAGCTCTGGTACAGCCCCCAGTGGGAAGGGGTTCGATGGCCAGGGCCTCATCTGGCACCTCCAAAGGCAGTGGGTGCAGCTGGAGACGGCAGGGCAGGGCATCAGCTCACCCGGTTTTGCTCCTGCCCGAGGAGCTGATGCCCTGCGAGCCCAGGCACAGCGGTTCCCAAACGCTGCTCCCGTCCTGGCACTGCGTTCGCTCCCCAGAAGGTGCAGGAGGAGCGCATGTCCTTAGGCACACCGCCTGCCCCCACCCCATCGTGGCTGCCGTGGGACCCCGTAGGGTCCTGGCCCACCTGGGCACCCTGCTTTTGGCAAGAGCCGTCCGAGAGCAGTCAACAGAGGGGAGTTTGTGGGGCACCTCTTAGCACAGCAGGTCTCCAAGCCCCAACTGTTTTCCATGACTCCAACTGGATTTTTTGAGGCTTTTTGCTTCCAGGGTCTGCAGCTCATTTTATTCACACCTCTGTCGTTCCTCCATGCAGGCGCTGTGCTTGGGACTTCGCACCTGAAGCACAAGGGGATGGCTACATAGCAGTGTGTAGCCCATAAACAGGAGAAAAGAGTAGGAAAATAGCTTTTGAAATCATAGAAGACGTCGATATAAAAGGTAGTGCCAAGGAGAGGTCTGTACTGACCCAGTTTCTTGTTCTGCACAGCTCAGAAGAAAGGCAGCAGCACAGAAGTAGGGTCAAGCCAGCAAGAAGATAGAGCCAAGGGGTCCCCGGGTCCTCCCACCCCGCTCCATCTGCCGCTCCATTCATCCGCAAAGCACAAGGAACCTGGCAAATCTCTTGCTATAAACCAGATTTGTCTTTGTAAGCTTTGAAATAAACCCGAGGATTAAAGTCTAAGGACTTTTTTTTTTTTTTTTAAGTCAGCAACACACATGAAAGAGCGCATGGGTCCATGCGAAGCCCGGAGCACGGCACAATGCGGGGGGAGGTGATTTGTGCTGCAGCAGCAGCCGGGGGCCCCTGGAAGAGGCTGCATAAACACACAGCACGAGCCCGTCCGCGCAGAGCTTTATTGCTTCAAACACACCTGTGCTGCCAGCCAGCAAACGCCCTCGGAGCGTGTGGGCACGGTCATCACCAGCGTAAAATTAGGAAGCAAACAAAGCCATCAGCACAGAAGACACCTTCATGCAAATACACCGGGAAAAGGTAAAGTGAGACCAAACCCACGACTTTTCTGCCGTGGCAAAGCCCAGGAGGCCCAAGCAGAGCTGGCAACCCAACTGAGCGAGCAGGGAGCAGGGAGAAGGGGCTGTGCCCCCGGCCAGCAGAAGGATCACATTAAAAAGCACTTGGATGGCATCGCCCAGACCTGAGTCACAGGACGACAACGGCAGCAAGAGGTGTCCTGTCCTCCAGCCTGCCAAGAATAGCACTGAGAGCAGGCGCGGTGTGCTCGCCGGTAGGGCTAGCAGTGCTCGCACAGTGCCGCCCTGGCCTCGGCCAACAGGTTCCCCTGGTCCCCCCTGCTCCGCAAGTGGATGAAGTAAGCGTGGCACCATCCTCCGAATTCAGGTCCTCCATTTGTTCCTGATCACCGGGGCTCTCCTCGCAGCTTAGGGCCTTTGTCTGGCGTGTTCCTATGGGCTGACACAGGCCCAGCTCCCCCAAATCAGATTGTCTTCGTTAAGCCCTTCCAATAAGAGATTTCCTGTGGAGCTCAAGGGCCTCTAAGCGGGTTACGTGCCCATAACTTCTGGCCCTGTTACGAGACGGGCAGGCTTAAAGACGGGGCAGGAGACCTAATGCACGCCTTCCAACTGCTTTGAGGAGCCGGAGAGTAAACAAACAATTAGAAAATAAAATTCATTTTAAAAAGCGAAGTCAGAGCTGCTTTAATGTCATTCTGGCTAGATTAGTTTCCGCCCTGTGTTTAGCTGGAAATGGCTGAGAGCATTTAGATTTCAATTTAAAAAAAAAAAAAAAAAACACACCAAAACAATAAACCTCGCCATAGCAATCGGCCAGACCAGCTTTGGGACTGGTTGGGCAGGAATGAGGCGTTCAGATAGGCTTCCAAACGCTCTGTTTATCCAAAGGAGGTTCGAAACCAGTCAAGCTGGAAGCTTTACAATAAAAGGGGAGCGTTTGGCTTTCAATCAAGGGTTAAAACTCGGCACGGCCAGACCGAGCTGCTCACGGGGACTTGGGCTTTGCAGGAGTCAGCAGCTCCGGGTGTTTGTGTACACCTAAAAGGCAGCTGTTCCCACGCTCTGCTTTGAGCTGGTAGTTTTGGAGGGGGCACCTTTCTCACCACGGTGGGCTGAAGTTCCTGAGGCATCCGACACAAAACCCAGCTTCTGAATATCCTTTGGGTCAGCCGCCAGTCATATAGTCATGAATCCGCGCCCCCCGTTATCAGCAGCGAAATAGTTACATGCAGAATTAACGTTTTAAATCCTCCCGATTAGATGTGTCCCACAGCTTGCTAAATTAGCTGTCACTTCTCCCGGTTGGGTCCCTCCCAATTACCCTAGCGTTTGAGAAGGATTTTAAGGTTAGCCGTGTGGATTTGGGAAGGCGAGGGCTGGCTGTCTTTATGTTAAGGGGAAAAAAAAAAAAAAGGCTCTCTTCTGAACTGTAAAAATAATAGATGGACTGGCCCCGTTCAAATCTCATTATCTGGCTCTGCCGGAGAAGGCGCAGACATCGGGATCGTGCTGCCAGCAGCCACCTGGTTGCTAGCACTGGGTAAGCGCAGTCACTGGGAATCTAAGGGGAAAAAAAGCCCAGGGGTAAGCAGGGCTGGTGTGTTTAATCATGGCTGTAATTGGTAACCCAGGTCTGACCCCAGAAACAGGCCTAGCAGGCAGGGTAAACAATAAAGCAAGAGTCTGATGCCCAGCCTACACTTAGAGCTAATAAGTCCTTTCAAAACACGCGGTTGTGAAATAAGACTGAGCGAACCGTGTGAAACGCATCGGAGAGGGGGAAGGATAGGGGCAGACAACAAAGCCTCTTTAACCTGTTAGCTCCCTGGGTTGGCCCCTGGTTTTGCAGCACGCATGGGTTCCTGGCAGCCCAGAGCTCAGCCAGGAGAAGTGCTGAGCATCTTCTCGCCAGGCCGAGCTCCTGGAAGCTCACCAGCCCTCGTGCCTCCACGGCGTGCGCTGTGCTGTGCCCCCTGCCACCTATTTTGGGGCCTGAATGCGTTTTGGCAGCCGGGTCCTGTGCTGGGCCTGCCTGTGCCGCCTGTAACCAGCCGCCCTCCCTCCACCAGCATCCGCAGCGTGGATGGGACATGCGGAGACACGCCCCGGGCATGTCGGGGCAGCTCCGTTTGCAGGCTCTCAGGACACTAAATATTCCCCTCTGCCTCATCCGCAGAGGGTACGGGGGCTGAGGGCTGGATGCCCTCCAGCGTTTGAGCACAGCAGCTTTTGTAGCACGAGCCCGGGGCTTCAGCGACTGCCCGCAGCGATCCAGGAGATGCCTTCCTCACAACAACCTCCCTCTGAGCCTCCTTTTTTATTGCAGGCCGTTGTTTCCTCATGGAAAACAACCTATCTGACCTGCTGCGAATGTCACATCTGTTCGGGAGTATTTTAGGAAGCAAACATTGCTGCACTCGAGGGAGCTGCAACCACAGTAATTGCTTTTTCTTCGAATTTCTGAGGACTTTGGGCCTAGTTTTCCAACGGTGCTGAGCACTCGCTGGCTCCAGCTGCCTTAAGTGCACTCTGGAGGTTTTCTCCTTGGCCTTACTAGCTTCTCGCTGAACCCATGTTGACAGAGCCTTGTGTAAGGAGACATTTGTTCAAAGCCCGACCTTACTGGCTGGAGGAGAAGCCTCAGACAATAGTTCCTCTCGAAGCTGCCATGTCGGGGAAGGTATGTCGATGACCTCACGCTGATTTCACAGATGGTTTCCTGTTCTCTGCATTTGGTTATTGTTTTTTTCCACATCCTCTTTGCAGGATGCCACTGCCTCCGCCTACCTCTGTTCCTGTCGAGCAAAGCTGGAGGGGGTTGAAGGGGGCAAGAGAAGAGGTCCGGCAGGGCGCTCAGCGCGGCGACAGGCCCAGAGCAGGGTGGGAATGGAGGACTTTGCACGGGCACGTCCAGAGAAAGTCTCCAGCTGTAAAGCCTGGAACGGGCTTGTTAGCTCCTGAGATAAAAACGAGTTCAGAGCCCTGGCTTGCTCTCAGAAATGGAGCAAGGATCAGTGGGGCTCCGGGAGGAAGGCAGCGTCCCGCTCCACCCCTCTGCCCTCCAGCAGCCCTTGGCGCTGCCACGTCCCCGCAGCGCAGCAAGGTGAACAGCTCGTGTGAGACATGGGTGTGTGCACAGTGCCCTTATTGCAGCACCCCGGGGTGTGTCTGCCCCAGAAAGTCCCCGAACGCATATTAGCTCCAGTCAAAACATGATTTTCCTCCCCGTAGCTGGGGATTCGCAACCGGTGGCGAACCCACCAATGCCACAGGACACAGGAGCCAAATCCTCCTCAGCACGGCCACACGAGCTGGGATTTAGGATCTAACGAAGGGTAGGCAGCTGTGAGGGCTGGAAACGGAGCCCTAAGAGATGCTGGGTCTTGCTCAAAGCCACAAAGGCAAGGCACGGGGCCCCTCCTGCGAGCTGCAGGCCCCCGTGCTGCAGCGCCTGCATTCCCCAGAGCTTTCCAGGCAAAGCTCCCTGCTGGGGCCTATCTCACACCCCTCCTTCTAGGGCAGGCCAGAGGGCTATATATAGGGCTTTCACACTTCACTCCAACGTAGCCGTGCTACGAAAAAGGGATTTTTCTTTTCTTAGAAATGAGAAGTTCAGAAAAACCCTCTGGCTGAAACCGCGAGACGGGATTTTTTAAGTGGTGAAAAAGCGACTCGTCTGCCAAACTCCGGCTCGGCCGGGGAGCTACGCTGCGACGAGCTGCCAGAGCAGCACGTTGCCGAAATCTGCGTTTATTGCTTATAAAGCATTAATGCAGGATAACGTGCCTCGCAGCGCCATAGCAACCCCAATCGTCGGCAGCAAAACAAGGGCAGGAGCACCGAAGGCACCGTTGCTGTAGCAGCCACTAAGTGAATTTACCGCCCCTGTTCAGAGCCGCCTGACGTCTCGGCACCGGGCGGGGAGTCTCTGCGGGGCTTGGGGCTGTTTTCTGAAAGCCCACGAAGAGCAGCTGGTTTACCCACACTTGAGAGAAGAGAAGGAGACGGTTACAGATTAAAGTGATTTCTGTTGCAGCATCAGGGACCTGAGGTACCACCACTCAGTCCTTTGCTGAAGGATTCCGTAGGACATACATTGTCAAAGAGAAATGGGATCTTTCTGGGAAGATCTGTGTTTTCCCACAAGGCTGAAGAGATCAAGCCTGTCCCATGCAGACTTCAAAGCATTAGCGTGGCTGGTGCTGCTAACAGGAGAAGACAAGCAAACTTCCAGATTTTGGCCTACACCAGCACTGTTACAACCAGTCAATTCATTTATGGCAACCTGACCTGGCCATGGCTAACTCCAGAATCTCCTGGCCATAACAAGCTCTGGGTCTGGCTGCCCTTCTCTCCCTCCCCACCAGCCCTCGTCTTGGTCCCCAGCTCGACTCCACGGCATGGATTATGTCAGGTTTTATCTATAGCTGCTCCACTGACAAAGCTCTGCCCAATCCATCCATCTCCCTGTGGCCTTTATGTGCCCAGACTGCAAATCCCCAGGGACTTGTGTCTCACAGCCATCAGGAGCTGCAGCGCGCAGATGGTCCAGGCTCCAGCGTGGGAGAGAAGGGACACTGGGAGAAGGTCCTTGGGGTTCTTCTCAGGCTACACCCACAAATATGAAAGAAGCCCGTGCTTCCCAGAGCCCAGCAAACCTCCCAAGCCCTGCAAACATCAATTAGCGCACAAAGACAGCCCAGATAAAGCAGGGCAACACCCTAGCAGAGCTTAGATCTGGGTGGTGCCCTTTCCCAAGAGGCAGGCTGATCCCCGCGTGGAAAGATACCTCCCGAGTAGCAGGTGGACTCTGCAGGACCGCTCTAGGCTGTTCCCAAGGATTCCCAGCCCTCCCCGGCAAAGCCGGCTAATTGGTTTTTGGTGGGTGCTGCACCTGCGCAGGGGGAGGCAGGCGCAGGGTGTACCGCATGCAGCCACCCCCGGGTGCTTCCCAAACCTCCCCTCCAGCCACGATGCCACACGCTCCAGCTCTCCCTGAGCAGCACACGGCTCCTCTGTGCCTGCAACAAAAGGCAGCTCAGCACCAGAGCAGAGACGGAGCTAGCAGCTCCCTCGGGAAGGTTTGGAAGGAAGGAGAACGCAGCAGGGCTGAGGTGATGCTGGTCCCTTCCGCGCTAGATGACTTCCTCACCACGGCACGCAGCAGACCTGAAAATCAGCCCTTTGCTCCCCAAATCCTACGGACCAGAGCGAATGCCCTCCTCTCTTCGGCTCGCTGACTTCTTTTACTGCTGCCTCGCAGGCTTCAGGGGGGGAAGCCGATGTGGTTTTCTTCATTCGACCTGTTGCAGAAGTCCCACAGAAAGTTTTGTTATTCAAGGAAGGTCAGAGAGGCTGGACTCGACCAGATGCCTGGCCTGGGAGCTGGAACTCGCCCTGCGCTGCCAGGGTGTGTGCAACCAGGGAGGGAAGGAGGGAGTTGGCTAGTTAGTAAAGTAGGGGTCATTTACTCAAAAATCTGGGTTTAGGCATGGCTTTGGATTGTACGCAGAGTTCATCTGGGTTTGGTTCCCAGGTTTCAGGTTAGAGCCACATCTATTACTCACAGAAGCAGCACATAAGCTCTCTCTTCGTATTTCTGCATTTCAGCAACAACCGAGGCTTCAGCAGAGTCTCTGGGGGCATTTTTCCACTTATATTTAAAGGAATTAAAGCAGTCGTGATTTTATCTGTGTACATTTGAGGAGAGGAGGTGGGGTCTGGATTCCTGAGCCATTTTCAGGTCAGACCTTGGTGCCTGTCCAAGGCCTTGCCCTATTGCTCAATTCCTGCGCAGGACTTCGGTCTCCCTTTACAAAAACCCAGGAGCTTCACGTAGGAGCTAGGTTTGGAATGAAACTGGCACATTTTAACCTGCTTAAGCTAAACATAACATCGACGTCCTGGAAATGGCCTCTGGGAGGCTGCCCCTGAGGCACGGCAGGGCTGCGGTGGTCAAAGAGCTGGCCTCGAGGACTCTGCCAGAGCTGGGACCGGGCCACTTCAGTCCTGCCCGTGCTGACCAGCATTCCCCAGAGCTCCTTGAAACGATTGTCCTCGTCATGCTCATCACCAGCTCAGGCTATAATTAATGCTTTGGGAGCCCAGTTACCCTGCAGCCCTGCCCCACCCCACCCAGCAGTAATGGCAGGGACGGTCCCACTCCCACCCTAGGCAGCTATGTTCCCGTCTCCCACAGAGAGGTCAGCGAAGCTGTCCGGGATCTCTCAGCACCTCTGGAATTCGAGCAGGCACTAAAAACCAAATGAGGTGGCTAAGACAGGCCAAGAACAACGGCTGGAAATGCAGCACATGGGCACCGGTCCCCGTGAGGTGACAGAGGAAAAGGCTGTGCAGAGGAAACACCGAGAGCCACAGTGCCTGAGAGGATGGAGAGTGGGGCGAGCTGTGTCACAGGGGGAACAGCTGCTGGGTTGCAAAAGAAACAACAAGTTCTCTTGCTGGCATCCCCCGCTGGGCACAGCAGTCCCATGGAAGACCTACCTTTGGAGCAGGGCTCTCGAGAGAGGCTCTGGCAGCAGCAGGGCTTTGCAGTCACATTCCTTAGGAAACAAAAGGAGGTTTGGAAAAACAATAAGCCATTTTCCCCTCCCTATACTGAGTCTTGGCTGAGGCCATGCTGAGTGAATTATACATGGAGCTCTGTCAGGAAACCTCCCTCCCAGCTGGGAACGTGCAATCCAATCTGCCAGCAGCCAAGACATCAGCATGGGCCAGGGATGGGGGACAGAGGGGCCAGGCAGAGATCGGAGCCCCTCTGATAGAGCAGGATGCATCCTGCAGCTTCCCTGCACAGCCTGGGCACCCCGGGCCCCTCATCTCAGCGATGTGCCCACCTTCCTGGGGTACCCCAAGGAGTACAAGACTGGAGGGCCAGGTCTGCCAGGACTTGCAGCAAAACCTGGCTATGTTGAACTGGGAGAGAAAACTGCAGCTGGCTGGGGCACAGACCTGGGAACTCTAGTCAGAGTTCAGCAGATTTATTAATTTTCATTGTAACAGGGTCCTCAACTGCCCCATTAAAGTGCCTTTAATATAGTATCCTGCAAAATTAGTTGACAAGGTAAGGTGCTATTTCTTCCCTTCCCCTCTATTTCCCAGAAGGTAAACTGAGTCACAGGAAAGCAAAATGGCACGCCTGGGGCAGGCCAGCGGTTTGTGATGGAGCCAGGAGCTCAGCAGGGATGTCCCCCCAGAGCTCAGGCTCCAGGTCATCCCCTTTCTGTTTGCATTGTCCCCAGCAGCTCTGGGACAAGATGAGCCCGATGTGAGATGTGAGAGCCTCACGGAAGCACAGCACATCTGCAGCTAAGATCTTTTGCCTGCCATTCCAGCCATCTGCTCTCCCTGACTGTACTCAAGTCTGGATGTGAAGTCTTGTTTGGTAACCCAAGATTTGAAATGTAATGTTCGTGCTGTAAGAGCTGCCCCAAAACAGATCACCAGCGTTCGGGGAACCTGGATCTCAGCACTGGGGATGTCATGGCAGTGTAAAACAGGAGTTGCAGGTCACGAAGTCATTTCTGCCCCCCAGCAGCACTGCTGCGCTAGGGGAGCTCCTCGGCTTCTCCTAATCCTGGCGCACGCTCATCCCTGCTGTCCCCACACTCTGCTGCTTACAGCCTGGGTGCCCCCAGTAGCACATGCGCTGGGGCGGCTCTTGCAGCTCGCTCAGAAGAAGGTGAGTGAGTTATCACCACAATGCTGCTAGAAAAAGGGAGGAAGATGAGTGCTGACAGTATCCAACCAGGTTTTCTTACTCACCGAGATAGCTGGGCTGCTCAGACAGCAGCCAGGGCAGCACCATGAGCTGCAGCCTGTCCCACCACACAAGGTGATGGCCACTCGTAGCTGCAGCTCACACTTCTGCGACCTCCAGTACTGGACCCTGTACATCTATCAAGGCATTTGTTGGGGGTTCCCAGAGTTCAAGAGCTAACTACATCGCTGGTACCCACTGTAAGGAGTGAAGTGGGGCTGCAATCCCTTACTGCCCAGCTCCGCGGTGTGTGTTTGGGGTGGCGTGTCTCCCAGCTGGCCTGAGAAGCAGCTGAACAAGCACAACGGGGTTGGCCCTGCTGCTGGCACCCACCTGCTGTGTGTTTGCAAAAGCAACTCTCTGCTCACTGTGTGCCTCAGTTTCCTGACACACGTGGAAGCTCGCCTCCGATTATGAAAGCACCTGGAGACTTCTGTGCCTGAAAAGCTGTACCACTAGTGAGGGAGCTGGGAATGCAGCAATGAGACCATCACCTTTTATATATGGATGCTGTGGTGTCCTTACAGAAAACGCTGTGCAGGAGGGAAGAGAGGGGAAAGTCACCTTCCAGTTTGCCAGCAGCAACAAGCCCTGCGAACGCAAGGCACAGGACTGTTTTGTTATGGTCCCTGCGGAGCCACGGGCCGTTCTCAACCCAGATCCCGGTCACTTGGTATGGAAATGGCCCCATGGAGCAGGAAAACACCTCCACGTGGCCCATAACTCCTGGATGACAGGGCCCCAGGGATCGCCAGTCCCTCCTGCGCCTCCAGCTCTCACCGTGATAACCATGTCAGATTTGCTTCGTATACAATGCCCTTGAAATCTGTGGAGGCTGGAAAAGTAAACAGACCTTAAAAGGGGCTGAAATTCCTGCTTTCCACTCCCTCGTTCTCAAGAGTACTCCTGAGTGAAGCAGCTTTTGCAGAGACCAGGCAACCGAAGGCCCTCTTTACGATACAAAGCAGCTAATAATAACCCATGCACCCTTCACCCTGCCTGCTCCAGAGCCCAGGAGAGCCCTTGCTTGGCGATTGCACCCGTTTGTCTGCCATAAATGGTTGTTTTCCCTCTTTTTAGCAAGGCCACATTGTGCCCAAACTGTTCCGTTCCACCATCAGAAATTCCAGCTCAGAATTGCCAGTGCTTGAGATCTCATCACAAGTCTCCTCGGGTTGGATGCTTTTCTTCCCCTCCTGCGAGGGGTGAGCTTTTAATTAAAAAAAGGTTGTTGCTAAGAAGAAAACTGAAAACACGAACTAGCTCGGTGCATCCATGTTAAGGGCTGAACCATAGGAGTCAGCTAAAATGAGCAGAGAAAAAAGAATAAAGCATAAAATCAGACGTCAGTTCTGGAGGACGATGTGTGTCTTGGGGAGGGGAGAGGGGAGATGACTCAGTGTGATCCTAAACCCCTTAGAAATGACCAAAATCATTAAATTAACTGACATCCCTGGAGCTCCCTTGGGCAGATGCTAGCACTGCAGAACACTAGGCCTAGTGAGCTGGAGGGAGCAGACATCGTAACACCGCACGCTGATACCACAGCCTTTCCCCACACCCTGCGCTGTCCCAGAACAAGTTCAGAGCGCTCTCACCTTTCCTTTCACAAAGGGAAGGTCTCAGCTCTGTGTAGACTGGAACACGTGCATTGGAAAACACCCCAGATGTACAGGTACATGCTGCTGGCAAGTTAGAGGAGGATCTGGACAAGCCCAAGAGCAAACCCATGCCCTGTGGGCATCTCTGCTGCCTTGGGGACAAAAATCCTTTGTGCTCATGACGCCCCCTCCTTGAAGCACAGACACAGCGAGAAGGGCTCTGCCTGCAAAGTGGGGGTGGGAAATGAGGCAATTTTTTCCAACCTACCACTTCCTACAGCCTCTGAATCGTAACACCATCCTTCCTAGTTGGGCCGTATCAGGACTGGTGCTGGTGTTCAGTTATCGCAGCCAGGTCCGGGCTCACATATCCCTGGATGAGAACAGAGTGACTCCAGATTCAGAGCTGAGCTGCAGATTAGGATCTGGCGTGCCTCAGGCATTTTGCTGATTGAGCAGAGGTCAATCTTCAGGCAGGGAAGGGATAAAATGGCTTCAAGGAACACAGCAGAGGGCTAGCAGAGAGCAGAGGGTTGCCTTTATTCTCAAAAGTACAGGACCTAAAGGAGGAGCCTTGTGGTGTTTGCAGCAGAACTGACGTGCCTTCCACTACAAACAAAACACTTCAAGGAAGTCTGTTCGTGTCAGCACCGTTTTCTTGGGAAGATTTCCAGACCCTGGGTGGAATTTCTCATCAAAAAGAGAAAGGAGAACAATGAGCAAGCAAGCCTGTGCCTAGAGCAACCCACGCTCCACCTGTGGAGGGAGAGCTCTCCGAGTCAAGCCCCGCTTCTGGCAGGTCACATCTGAATCTGGGTCACTCGCATCTCAGGTCTCAGTTTCAGTCCGTCAGAATAGAAACACGACATGAAACTCCCTTCTTGCAAGATGGAATTAAAAAAAAAGAGCACTTCTCCAGCCAGCTGTTTCTCAGCAGGAGCAGAACAATAATGTCCACTTCAAAGATGCCACCTAAGACACACCTAAGATGAGTGCTTTAGAGACATGTGAGCAGGTAAATCATTTGAAGGGCCACCTTGGGCCCTATAACCGCCCCTGGGTATGCTAAAAATTGCCCACAATTACTCTGTGGGGTGCTTACCTTACATAGTTGTCTTAATTGTATGGGGCTGCCTAATTACACTTGATGCAGCTTGAACTAAGCAAAGAAAGGAATTGCACATGGGAGAGAAAAGATTCTGACCAAGCGTTGACCAACATGAGAAAAGCAGAAGGATTCCTCACGGACCCACTTTGCGTCTCGCTCCATGACCCTGCTGAACAAGTTTCCACCGTGCTGTGATAAGATTAGGGACCGGGGTGTGACCGTCCCTTATGGCAGCAGGGCACTGAAGCTGGCGGAGCTGCTGGGAGACCCTGGGCTCAGGCTGGCCTGGGGTTGGAAAGGGACTTTCCAGCCGGGACGTGTATCCCACAACAGCAGCACCGTAATTGTCCTTCATTTGGGGCTGTTGATGCAAGGGTAGAAAGCTGTTCGCTGATTAACTGTCTCCTCCTCACAGCTCTGTAACCTTGGTAGCCTGATTTATTTATTTTTTTTAACTACGCCACATAGGCACGGAGCAGAGCCGTCTTATCGAGCAGCCACCCACGTGAAAGGAGGAACTTTGCAGCCTACAGCCGTGTCAGAGCTGGAGGGAGGGCAGAGAGCAAAGCCTTGCCAGGCAGAGCTGGAGCAAAGCCTTGCCAGGCAGGTAGGACGCATGCTCTGGGGGCCTTCCTATGGATTCTGAGCCTAGCTTGGGGTATTCCCCGAAGCCGAGGAGCTGTCAGGTGGAGATTTGACATAAAACTATCTTAGAGACTTGCTGTAAAGTGTCCAGATTTCCAAATGTGCATGCACATGAATAACCAACTCCAAATAACACACTGCTTTCAGTGTGCTCTGATCCAGAACTGGTTTCTTCCCCCTTTTTCAGGCACCTGAAAGCCCCCAGCCCAAGCTGCAGGTCTAAGTGTTTTGGTTCTGCTGTGCTAGTTCTCCCCCACAATGTGCAGCCTTTTTGAATCCCCAGAAGTGCCGCGGTTCAGGTGCTGCCTCGGGACATGAAACTGCTAAGTTTTGTAGAAGTGGACTGATTGTTTCCATTTCAAAACCCACAGCGATACAGCTGCATCACACAAGTTGGAACGGGGGAGTGCCATTGGAGAAGAAAATCTAAATATAACTGTGGAAGAGCATTCCACTCGAATTAATTATCAGCAGTGAAATAACATTTTTAAAAGAGAAAGGGAAAATATTGTGCTGAGCTGAGAAAAAGAGGGAGATCTGCCAGTGCTGGCGTGTGTTTATCCTGGGCATTGTTTAAGCTCTTAGTGCTAAATTAGCGACAGAGCCCAGCTGTTCCCGAATCTCAGCCCTCCTCTGCTCAGGCCAATAGATTTCGCTCTAGCCTGAGCCCAAAAAAGGACCGTATTTCCCTTCCCGGCTGCGCCTGACGTGGCCTGGCCGCACACGTCAGCAGGATCGGCTCCCCAGCAGGAAGCTGGCAAGAGCTTCTTAAAAACAAGTGACGTAGGACACGGCCACGCAGCTCAGTTCAACCCTCCGCACGGAGGGCAGAGCAGCGCGGGGATGTGGAGCAGAGCCATGCTTCCAAAGAAGGAGAGCCTGCACGCCTCTTCCCGTGGCAACAAAGGCACAGCAACAGCCTGCCGAGCCTGCCGCGTCGCTGCCAGGAGTGCCAGGGCTCGTGGTGGTGTGGTGGCGCTGGCAGGTTTTGAAGATTTGCTGGAGATAGGCGCAGGAGCAAAGGGGTACCTGTGAGAAGCATGTTCACGGTGCCTGGGTGCCTGAAGGGGTGACCGCAAACAGCCCGTGAGTTAGGAAGGAAGGGAAAAGCAGCACAGATATCAGCTTGGGTCTGCAAAGGGGTTGGTGCGTCCCTGCTTCGGATGGGACAAGGGTGTGTTCGTTTCCCTGCGGGGAAAACAAAGGGTCAGCGAATGAAAAGGAAGCCCCTTCACACACCCCTTTGTTTGATCAGTGAGCAGAAACGACTGCTGTTTGAAGAGTATTTTAAGACAGATGCTTCTACTTCCACTTCCTCCTCCACCCCCTGAAAGACCTGGCAGCCTTTCAAGGCTCCCTCTGCAGTGGAGCAGCCACAGGAGAGCCCCCGAACTGGAAGGCAGGAACAGGAGATTAAACCCAGGCCAGTGCCCTCCCTACCCCAGCTTTTTCCACTCCCACGCCCCGCTGCAGAGGCCGGCCAGCATGCAGGCGTTGAGCAGAAATGCGTTCACACGCTAGAAACCTGGTGCTTCCTTCCCTGCAGCATGGCCCTGAGTAACATAAGTAATTGGTAGTCTCTTTGATGAATTTCACTTTTACTGCTTTCAAGTTAGCCACAGTCCTCAGCCTGCCTGGTTTTTCTCTTATGTCTGCAATATTCACAATTATTTGCTGAATACACTCGGAGTGACACTAGTTAGCAGACTGGGGCTTGTGAATGCAAGCTGTCTTTAGATATAATCGGGCAGCCAGCTGGCTGCACTAGGTGTTTCGGTTCCTGCCATGATGAAGCACCCCAGGCCACACGGATTCTCCCACAAAGTGCTGACAGTGACCCAGCAACACCACGAGCCGTGCCAGCCCTCTGCTTTTTAGCACCACAGTCCAAAGTGCAGAGCAGCAGCACAGCCACAGAGCAGGAAGCTTTGCACAGCAGAGCTGGTAGCTCAGCCACATTCCCTTGCAATGGAAGCCCCAGCTTACAGCAGCTGAGATAATCATGCTGACAGTCTACACCATCAGTGGGGAAAAGCTACTGATGCAAATGTATGCTGGAAGAGATCTGGACTGGTCTGCACTGGTTCTGCAGTGCAGAAGCCTCCCGTAGCAATTAGCGAACAGAAACAAGCGAGCTTTCAGAGGTGCCTGTGGGTTTAGCAGCCAGCAGCTCGGACTCCGTGCGGAGGAGGCAGAGAGCTGATCATCATCCTTCCCTCCATAGCTAGCTCCAAACTAACTTTATGCAAGCAGCAACTCGCCAGCCAGCAGCACACAGGCACCCGGCCACCAGTGCAGACCCAGGCGTAAACCCACGCTGTGCGTGCCCCTGATGTGCTGGGTGCTGCATGTCCCTGATGTGCTGGGCACTGTGTGTCCTCGATGTTCTGGGTGCTGCCTGCCCTCGATGTGCCGCATGCCCTCGATGTGCCCCATGCCCTCTATGTGCCCCATGCCCTCGATGCACTGCATGCCCTCCATGTGCCACATGCCCTCCATGTGCTGCATGCCCCCGCTGTGCTGCGTGCCCTCGATTTTGCGTCAGGCCAGCTGGCAGCAAGGATCAGCTTGCAAAGCGCGGATCCGGTTGCAGCTTGGCTCGGCCGAGGGCCATGCTGGCTGCTGCTCGTGCCCCCAGGGTGCGTCACAGCCTGCAGCAGGCCCTGCGGCATCGCCCCATGGCACAGCACCCAGGCATCCACCCCTCGGCCCCGGCTCTGCAAACCCAGCTGGGTGCAGGGCCGCTGCTGGGGGAGATACCTGGGGTTGTTCCTGCCCATTCTCCCGGGAAGCAGTTGGAGCCGTCTCCAGCATGGGTCTGACCGGGGTCAGGGGCTGCACGGCCTCTCCCCGTAACGCCTTGCGCCAAACACATTATTAGGACAAAATTCTGAGCTGACCTCGGGCGGTCTCTGGATCGTCTCCCATGCTGGAGTTGAAGACACCGCCAGGGCCGTGTCTGCGTTTGGCTCGCTTCCATTTGGTGGAGCTGAGTGCGTGTCCGTGTGCTGGGGAACTGCTGAGCGCTGTACTCGTGTCACCGTGCCTGTCTGGGGCTCTAATGTCCTGGCCAAGTTCGCTCACAGCTCAGAAACTTTCTGCCTTGGTTGCTTGTACTTTGTCTTGGCTCTGAGGGAGCAGAGGAGGGACTGCCTCCCCGTTCGTGGCCCCTTGTACTCTTCACACCCTTAAAAGCAATTAGCTGCCAACCCTTGAGATCTCACATCTTGTGATTTCTTAAAAAGTTGTAAACACCTTGGCTTCATTCCTGAGAAAATGGGCAGAATGGTGGTAAGCCCCTTAGTTACATGACCCCTTAGGTCACGAAGGTTTTTAGGCAAAACTTTACCCTCCGTTGGCATTAGTCACTGTTCAGGGAATGCGATATACCAGCAAAAGATGTCCTCTGTGCTGCCCCGGAGATGGAAACCTTGAATGGGAAAAAGAACGAAGACGCAGAGCAAGATAAAACCCCATCCCGGCAGTATTTTGAAACAAAACTGTTCTTTCAAAACAAGGCCAGTATCTGATGAAGTGCAGGGACAAAGATAATGCCTCTGTCTAGAATTAAGGACATGTTTCACCCTGTTCAGGAAAGCTGAACAAAGGGGTCAGACTGACTTCTGCGCTATTTTAAGCCTTTTAGGTTAAAGGTCATTTAGAGCTGCTGCATAAGTAGTGGATGTTTTATTTAAAGGCTGTTTGGTTGCTAGAATTTCTAGGGCCCCGAATGCTGTTGCATTATTTTAAAAGCCTTTGTCATGCTAATGTAGCAAGGACACTCAGGAAAGGGAGAGGAGCAAACACCCTGGTGCTGGTGGTGGGAGAGGAGCAAACACCCTGGTGCTGGTGGTGCGTGAAGGTCCACATACCCTGGGCTCAGACTTGCACACATTTTTCTCGTTTGGCTGCAGCGTGGCAGTCAGAGGCGTGGGGTCAGCTACTCCCCTGCACGCAGACACCCTCCTGCCTGCCTGGGTTGTCTCAGCAACAGTTGCTTCAACGCTCTGTTGTTATGTCCTGTAAATGTTTAATGGGAAGCTTATCTCTCTTACCTATACAGATGGCTCAGGTTATTGAGCTTGTGTGCAAGGATTAATTGGAAATGGGCAGATGTCAGCTAACCAGAAAAAGAGCTTAATATGTAAGTAATTAGATGAGCTGGGATGCTGGTGAGGGGGCGAAGCCACCTCTGAAGGATTCGGAGCAAAAAGGACAAGCCCAAAAGGATCTTCCTGGAGCTTTCCTATAAATTACCTGTAAGGACTAGACCTCATGAACGTGGGATGCAAATGCAAGATGATGCCCACACTTCAGAGCTCTGCTTGATGACGGCTGCAGTGTTCAGTGGGGGATTAGCACCCAGTACTCTCAGCTAGTCTCAGCTCACAGTCCAGGGCATCTGCTCTTCCCCTGCAGATAATGGGGACTGACTGGGTGAGATGGATGGGGAAAAGAGGTCACGTTACGTGGAGCAGCCTGATTGAACCTTGCACATTGAATCCTGACCGTAAGAAGTTCAAGATCTGCAAGCTTGGTTATTTTTATTTTTATTTTTATTTTTAATAATAAACAGCAATAGTTTAGACTCTAATATGTATTGTCTATCTTAAGTGGATTTTTCAAGATTATATACTTTAGTAAATTCAAGTTTTAAAAGATCACACTAAAAAAAAGCATGTAACATAAATTGCATAAAAACAGAGAAAGAAAAATCCAGAGAAGCTGAAACAAAGCATTCTCATGTGCTATTCCCTTAGCTAAAACAACACCCATGTGCATATTCATTCATGCATATATATAATCTTTTGCAGTACGTTTTGCTCACCTGCACACACCTGCATTCGGGCACAGATATTTATGTGCAAGTAAGCAATTTGTGAATCTGTATCACATGCAGATATGCCCACTTTTGAAGGCCTGTTCTCACTTGCTGGCAGACGAGGAAATTGTTGTTGGGACTAACGCTTGGATACAAGGATAAGTGGCAGGATCCAACTCTGCAGAGAGCACCCTGTTCGCTGGGGTTAACCACCACCACCGAGAGCTGGTGAACTCATTGCCTCAATCCTGATCACCTGAGAACGTTAGTAAGATGCCTTTAGTAGAGAGCCAAGGTTTATTTGAGGAACAGGATAGTCAGAAATCCAAGTTTGAGTGTTTCACAACATCAGAGAAGCTAAGGATTTGTTTACAGCGCCTAATTATAGCAGTTTAGTGCCAACAGAGAATCAGGAAAGATGAAAGATGTGCTGTAAGGAAAGAATATGCTATGCACGATTGCAATACTGCACCAAATTCCTCATGAAAAGGACTTAGGTCCTCTCAAGGTCCTAATAAAATTTACGTGGGGACTGAATGTGAATAAATGATGACACTCTGTAGAAGTAGCTGGGGAAATGGCTGCAGCATTTCGTAATCAGACTGAGTCAGAGATGTATTTCTGGGAACATACATGCAGAAGGCAAGAATTTCCCCCGGGAGGCAGGGAATGGTTGGTATCTGAAAATCAGCAGTTCTTTAGTTCCAGTCAATGAGCTGAAGAGAGAAGGGATATCAAACACCAGAGAAAGATGGCATAAACAGAACAGACTCAGTCCTCATATCAAGAGTTAGTACTGGGGAAACCAGGCTTAAAAATAGAGATCTTTAAACAAATGAACTGGTGTCATAAGTATCAAAGACCTCTGACACTCTCCTGGCTGCCCTATACAGGCAAAGTGCCTCGAAATCCTGTATGTGCAAAGTCCCTGCCCAAGGCCTACATGCAGTGATTATCTTTTGGAGGAGGGAATTTGAGGATCTAAAGATGTTCAGAAGTAAAAGCTCCTAATTTCTTGCCATGAATCTGAACAAGAACAGCTGCCAGACATTTCTTGTGCATCCTGCGCTCCTGGACAGACCACGTCACACTGCAGGTAGCGTTGCTGGCTGTTCAGCCTGGGCTTCCCACGGAATAGTTCCTATGGCACCAGCAACGAGTCCTTCAGCTGCACCAAATAATCTCATTAGAAGAACAGAAAGAGGTTTGGACCAAGGCAGCTCCCAAATCACTTTCAAAACTCCTCAGTCAGGGAACTGAGCAGATGCCAGACCTGCAGGCGCTCCAGCTACCTTCTCGTTGCGCAGAGGTACCATTGCACCAGCCACCAGCAGCTCAGTGGGCTGCACAGTGAAGGACACGTCCAAGGGTTACGTGACTTGGAGGTAGGAGAGATCCTTTTCCATGACTCCGTTTACAGGCATGGGATTATAGTGGCAGTAACTTAAGCAAGTGTATGCATACTTATCTGAATGTGGGGCCAGATTTCACACGGTTGGTCATTGATATTGTGGCTGTACTTTCTTAATTCTCTGTCAGACTCCTGAAGAGAGGGGGATAGTTTTTCTAAGGAGGTCAGTGCCCTGCAAGAAGAGCTCGGCTATAAAAAGCTGTTAAGCCATTGAGACACCCAAAGTATCACTAAAGCTCTTGAGAGAAGACAGACAGGTCTCTTTAAACACTGTCCATGCACCTCTATTTGTTTCAGCATGCAGAGTCTGTTTTTTCCCCTACCTCAAGCACTACGCCAACCTCAGGATGTGCAGAAGTTGGGGTAAGAATGTTCCCAGTCATTCCACTAGGGTCCAAGATGATCAGGCTCCTGATACTTTTCACCCTGCTTTTGCAAGGAAGAAACTCCACCATTCCTCCATCTAAAGCAGAAACCAAAGGAAGAGCGGGAGAACAGGAATCTCCTAACTCCTACTGTACTGGGCATTGGAAACAACCCAACTCAAAGCAGTAGTCAGTGATTCACTGACATTCCCCTCCCTGAGACTTTAAGCCAAATCAAGCAGGGAGACAGACTCTTGCCAAGATGGTGAGGTAAAAGCTAAGACCCTGTAAGAAATAAAACCCGCATTGAGTCAAGCTGTCCTGATCGTGGCACAAAACCTCTCTCCCTTTCAGCAAAATGAAAATAAAGGGTTACATCTTATCACAGACGTTTATGCACATAAGGGTTGTTGATTTTATTCTGCTTGCTTTTTGCCACTCCCAAAGGTTTGATATCTGACACAGTGCAGTTTAGGCAGGGCCACGGTATAGGCCATTGACATGTGCTGGCATCTGGAAGCACATTCCTCCTTACAGGCCCCAAAGCATGAGCTGAACACCAAATGGATCAAGCATCAGGCAGGAGTCTGAAGCTGCTTACTATGTCCAGGAAGGAGATGGCTGTACTTAGATGTAGTCAGCCAGGAAGAAGTAGATAAGATTGCTCTGATCTTCATGATAGAATGCTTATCAAGTATATAGAGCTTTGAGCAAAACCAGGCGGTTGTTAGGAGAACCTGCTGAACTGCTGTCAGGATGTAATATTTATCACCGAAGTGAATAATCCAGTGCGACTGCTTTGTCTCATGTTTTGCCAGTGTGAAAACCAGGGGTTGCTCCACAGCAAAAAAAAAAAAGTGTCCAATAGAAAGGAAAGGCTTGGGAACCATAAACACATCAAAGATGGTTTGAAATCTTCTTATTGTAGCAGTTAATAAGGGACATGTGCCAAGGCCACACACAATTTAGACCGGTTTCACCCAAAGCCACTTGAATAAATCTAGACATGTTGTAAAGACTGCACACACATAACATGGAATCAGGGAACACAGAATTTCAGTCTTTAATCTGACCGGTCAGGCCCAGTTTTCCCCGCAGTAAATATTTACTGTGTTGGTAGGGAAAGGCAGAAGAGACAGAAAGTGAGCCTAAATTATTTGTTAGAGATATAAGCAGGTGATTTAAACAGGTAAGATAGCCAAAAATATAGATTTATCAATACCCTGCTGAGGCCATGGGGATAAGATTAATGGACATACCAACACAATGACTAGTATCTTAAAAGGCATCCTGACACGTCTCAAGCTTAGGCTAGTTTGGATAGATGTGTTTAATATTTCACTTTTTCACATAAGACAGTCTTGTCTTATGCAGGTTATACAGTTCTGGAGAAGTGAACTGAACAAAAACTTGCCTTTATCCTTGTTACTTTTCCATACAGAGAAGGAAGCGCTCCAATTTTATGTTGATCTCAGACCTCTATTGTTGATCTCAGATCTCTATTCATGATGAAACAAAGAGGAGCAGCAACTAACCTTTTGGCCTGCAAGCGCATTTCTTCTTGAAATGTTATCAGAAGACTGCTAGAAAAGCACTCCATCTACAGGACTAGGAAAAGCAAGCAACATTGACACCTACTGTTGGATATTTTAATTGCTGATAGTACCAAACCACTGACTTTCCAAGATTCTTGTCTAAGATTTCTTCCGGAAGAAGATACTCTCCTTAGTTAAAACTACACGATGATTCTTTTAGTTTGCTTTTATGCTTTTATTGCTCCTGCAGTGCTTTCAAGGTGCACTTAATTGCAAACTGAGCATCTGCATATGAAGGGAAACCTCTTCCTTTAGCTCAATTTCTTCCTTTGTTTAGTTCATGGAATTAGGTGATCCTTTGGCAGTGAGAACTTTTCATGAAGCTAGCTGATAAAAATGAAAGAGCTGATAAGTAATGCTGCTATTATCACAGAAGAGTGTACGGTATGCTAAGTGAGAGGGTGGGATGATTTCTCAGGAGAGTCAAAGCTTATAGTTCATAAGGAAATGAGGTTCCCATACAGAGCTTGCGGAGCATATCAGAAAGTACTAACCAGCCAAGTACAGAGCACAGGTTTCAAAGAAAACATTTATTATATTTTACCATAGCAGCAGATCATTTCTAACACCCTCAAAGTGCTTCACACTAAAAAACTAATCATCACTATTTCCTTCATACACTACTTTTTTGGTTTCCAGCCCATTAAAGAGAATTTATGCATAGGATTAAATGACTCTCCCAAGAAACGGAGGAAAAATTTGGCAAGCAGGCTGGAAGAGCTAAGCTCTGTTTTCCCTCCTCACATTGTCCTTTTCTTCATCAGACACTTTCAGCAAACTAGCTTCAAGTGGCTGTTTGCGATTCTGAAAAGCTTCCTATTATTCGTATTAAAAAACTATAAAAAGAGATGAGAGAGAAAATACTCCACTGCTAGGAACCTATCCAGAGTTAAAGAGAAAAAAGTCTGAACACAGAAGTTAGCAATGCCTATACTTGCTTCTATGGTAATCTGAAGTCCTCTATGATACAGGTAAAGTTGTATTAATATGCCCTGAAAAATGTTCTGTCCCTGGGCTCTCTCTCCTAGTGCTTGACCTCCAAGAAATAACACTTCGCCCTGAAGAAAATGATCTTGGCAAGACACTGCTGTGTTTGCTCATCAGGGTGCTAAACATTCACTTTTGAGCCAGCAGTACATGAACTGTTGGAGGCACTTTGTTAAAGCACACTTCTCACCTGCCCTTGCTCACTTGCCCACACCAACGGGCCCAGCAGCAAGTGGGAGAAGTGCTCAGCAGAGGCTGACTTGGTTTGCTTTACTGCTGGGACACCACAAAGCCCACTCCACTTCCCTGCACTGACAGCAAGCTTAAGGGGCATGGGCAGGAGACAGCGCAGACCACAAAGCCCCCGGCGTCGGGACAATGGCTTGCTACACCAAGTGAGCCCCGTTCCTCTGTTCCCCCAAAAAGCCCACGGCTGTGAGCCCAAGCCCCGCTCCACCTGCCTTGCTGACTGCTGCAGCCAAGGAGACAAAACCCTTGCAAAACACCTTTGGTTTGGCACCGCCTGTTGCCTCCATGCAGACACAATGACAACGCAAGGTTGAACACTTCAGACATCCATTCCTGTGTGATTGCCAATATTGACACAAAGCCTCTCGTTGCAAACACGATTTCGAAGAAGAAAAGCCATCTAATCTTGTTCTTCAACTGCTCTGGCAGCACCACAAAATGGCACAGCCTGATAATCGTCGTGCCTCCTGATGGAGCCTTAAGGTATTGGTATCATTTTTGTGATACTTTTATCAACTTGGGTAATGGTTGGGCATTTTTGTTGACACAAGACTTGTACGAAATTAGAGAAGGGTATAAAAGTGGGAAGCAGCCAGCCCCAGATCAGTTCTGGTCAAAGATGGCCAAGCTCACTCTGCTTACCGGTAAGTCCTGCTTCCCAACTTACTTCTTTACCTTCGTGACAAGTATTTGTGGCTCTCTTGGTGTTATACTGGCGGTTAGAAAAGAAGTTCTTTGGAATTCAAGTCTCTGACCACTCCTTTCAAATGAAAAGACATAGCAGCAACCTGCAGGACAGTCCAGTCCTGCCCAAGAGCTTTGTATTTCCAAAAACAAACACTAATCACTTTTTTTCTTTTTTCTCTTCCTCAAAGGTCTGGCCCTGCTACTGAACGCCCAGATAGGTATGTGCTTTTTTCCCTGAAACAAGTCACCAAATTCTTTTCGGCATGGACATACACAGGCAGGTCAAGCAGAAAGTACAGCAGAAACACCAACAGCTTTCTTCCTTCTGGCAGCATCCCTTCTGCTTCTGCTCTTCCTTACCTGGCAGCAAAGGAGAAAGTTTGGGGAAGAGACTCGGTGGCTACAACCACCCCGATTCATGAGTTTCAGGGGACAAGTGAGGAAGAAAAAAAATACATTATTATTATTAGGGAGGCAGTTCCCAGAAGGATAACCAGGCCTACTTCACTTTCTCCAAACTCCTCACCCTGCAAGGGAGCATTGCCCAATCATTTCTAATGAGATCTAGTTACAATAATTTGTTTTAAGTTACTAGCTTTTCTGCAGTGCAGCCCAGACCTGCCCCATCTCCTCCGTGTCTCTGCAGGCACTGCCTATGTGCTGTCGTGCTACTTCACCAACTGGGCCCAGTACAGGCCTGGCCTGGGGTGCTTCACGGTTGACAACATCGACCCATGCCTGTGTGACCATCTGATCTATGCCTTCGCTGGGATGTCCAACAACGAGATCACGACCATTGAATGGAACAATGAGACCCTCTACAGATCCTTCAACGGCCTGAAAAACCAGTATGTGCTGAGAGCTGAGCGATGGCAGTGCAACCTATGGGGCGAGGGGTGCTGAGGAGAAGAGGCAGAGTCAGAAATGGCAATTCAACAGTGTGTTTTGTAGCAAAGGAGAAAGGAAAGAGATGCATTACGATCCACGGAGAGCCAGTTTCCAAACAAACAGTAGGCCTGGTGCCTACTTCCCCGTCCTACTTCCCTGAACTCCTCATCCTGCAAGGGAGCATTGCCCAATCTTTTCTGATCACATTTCACTTAGGTCATAATTTGCACCTAAGAGCAGCCCCGGGAACTGTTGCCTTTACTGTGTGCACTGAGGGATGGTTACAGGAAATAATGCGGCCTCGTACAGCTAGCTACCTGGCCAGCAGGCACAGGAGGCCATCTGCATCGCCCAGACACGTGCCCTCTGCTCTCCTCAATCCCTGCCCCATCTCCTCCGTGTCTGCAGGCACTGCCTATGTGCTGTCGTGCTACTTCACCAACTGGGCCCAGTACAGGCCTGGCCTGGGAAAATATATGCCAGACAACATCGACCCATGCCTGTGTGACCATCTGATCTACGCCTTCGCTGGGATGTCCAACAATGAGATCACAACCTATGAATGGAACGATGAGACCCTCTACAAATCCTTCAATGGCCTGAAAAACAAGTACGTGCTGATTCCCTCTGTGATGGAAGTGCAACCTGCGGGGCAAAGGGTGCTGAGGAGAAGAGGCAGAGTCAGAAATGGCAATTCAACAGTGTGTTTTGTAGCAAAACATGTTTGTGTCCTTATCTTTGCAGGAATGAAAATCTGAAGACCCTCCTGGCAGTGGGAGGATGGAATTTTGGGACAGCCAAGTAAGTTCAAACCACCTCCGTCCCACAACAGCAAACTGGAAAGCAGAGCTGGAAAGAGGCCCAAGCTCCAGCCCTTCCCTCCTCTGCTCCCTAGGTTCTCCGCAATGGTTTCCACTCCGGAGAACCGCCAGACCTTCATCAATTCCATCATCAAATTCCTGCGCCAGTACCAGTTTGATGGGCTGGACCTTGACTGGGAGTACCCTGGCTCCAGGGGCAGCCCGGCTCAGGACAAGGGTCTCTTAACCGTCCTGGTGAAGGTAAGGGGACACAAAGGGGTTGCTCAAGGCCTCTGCTCTGCACAGCTCAGACCAGAGGAGGTCCAGGGGGCTCCGAGAGTCCACGCTGAGCCCTGTTCCTTGGCATCCCCCAGGAAATGCTGGCCGCCTTTGAGCAGGAAGCCAAGCAGGTTAGCAAACCCCGTCTCATGCTCACCGCTGCTGCTGCTGCAGGACTTTCCAACATTCAGTCTGGCTACGAGATCACTGAGCTCGGCAAGTGAGTAGCAAGCCCCCAGGTACACCTTGTGTGACCTCCTTCAGGCCATTCCTTCCAGTGCTCTCCCTTCCAGCAATTAAGGGACACTGCCATTAGCTGGCAGAAACCAACCCCACTGCCTGCGGAGCCCCCACACTTTATGCAGGGTGAGAACTCCTCTGGAGGAGAGACTCGTCCCCACCCTTAGAAGGCTTGCTCCAAAGAGGCCTTGGAGAAACGTGGTCTGCAGAAAGTGGGGACACAGCCAGAGATGTTGGGGGATCAGTGACCAAGACTAAAGGAACCTCCCGGTCTGGGTGAATGAGCTGGCCAGGACACCGACGCATGCAACGTTCACAGGTACCTGGACTACTTCCATGTGATGACTTATGACTTCTATAGCTCCTGGGATGGAAAGACTGGGGAGAACAGCCCGCTGTATAGTGACGGCAATGCCTACCTTAGTGTCGTAAGTACAGTTTGGGAGTCTGTCCCACAGATCACTGTGAACACAGTGAACCACTGAGGAGAGTTTTAAGAATCCACCAACCATCCTAGGAAGCCTGGCACAGGCTTGAACTGTGATATTCTTTTACAGGACTACGCTATGAACTACTGGAAGAGCAATGGTGCCCCAGCTGAGAAGCTCCTTGTTGGATTCCCCACCTATGGACATAACTTCATCCTCCAGAACCCATCTAACACAGCTCTCGGGGCACTGACATCGGGACCTGGGCCTGCTGGACCTTACACAAAGGAGGCTGGGCTGCTGGCTTACTACGAGGTATGTGTGTTCCCTCACACCTAGGCAGACAAGAACACACACACTCTTCAAACTACCTGGCAAAGAATTTTTATCCTGGGGATCCATTCCAACTGCCCTTCCTTCTAGGGCACCTGTTTAATTCCCACTCTCTGCCCTTTTTTCCTAGATCTGCACGTTCCTGGACTCTGGAGCCACCCAGGCTTGGGATGCCCCCCAGGACGTGCCCTATGCCTACAAGGGCAACGAATGGGTTGGCTACGACAACATCAAGAGCTTCAACATCAAGGTACGGTGGGGAGTGCGGCTGTACTAATCACACTCCAGGAGCCCTTCTGCAACAGCAGCTCTTGGACTAATTGGGATTTCTGTCCTGGCACTACACAGGCTAACTGGCTGAAGAGCAATAACTATGGAGGTGCTATGGTTTGGACCATTGATCTGGATGACTTCACTGGCTCTTTCTGCAAACAGGGCAAATATCCCCTGATCAACACTCTGAAGAATGCTCTTGGTCAGCAAAGCAGCAGTGAGTAACTTGGGTAGTGTGGGGTTCATGGAAATTATGTAAGCAACAAAAGGTGGTGTGCTCATAGCACTGTGGGACAATGAAAGGAGGGAAGGGAGAGAATACCAACAGAAATATAATATATTCAAAAAGGAAACCTCCTTGTTGCTTTCATTTCAGGCTGCACAGCTTATTGACAGTCCAGTCCTCAAGTCCCTGCAGCTCCTAACACTGGAAGTTGAAACGGGTGCGTGAGCACGAGCTGGAGTAGCAATTCCAATGGCTGTGGTGTGAGTGGCTTCTCTGCTGGTAAAGCCATCCAGACCTATCCGATAAGAGCAGCTTGTACCAATGTTTGAACATCAAAAAAGTTATTTGCAAAATTTCTAGGCAGACATTGTGAATAATACCATCTGTTCCTGCTGCAGCTGGGCATGAAGACTCCAGTTCTGTCACAGCAGACAGACCCCTCTGATCTAATTCTATGGAATAACAATGATTAAATAAAGCATTTTGCAAAAGCAACAATCCACTGTATTGACTCATCTTGCTCTTCATATTGTGATGCTCCCTGACTCTCTCCCAATACGTACATCCATGCTCAGGGAAGGGCCTGAATCCTCAAGCAGCATTTGAAGAGCCCTAGGCAGGCGTTTTCCAGGGCTTTCTTGCTTTCCCAGCGGGGCAGTCAGTCAGAGGGGAAGAAAGCAGAGAGGGCAGGGCAGACCAGGCTCTGCCACCAGGGAGCACCCACGCAAAGGTGGCAGTAACACAGCCAGGAGCACACCTCTCCAAGAGCCCTTGTGCAAAGCCTTTGCTGTTGTCTAGGAGAAAAGCATTCTCCTCCTGGAAAAGTCACCCTGCAAAGGAAATGGCTTTCAAGGGTCTCACAGCCCTAGTGCTCTGGCCTTGAGACAGCTGCAGCAATTCCCCTCCTACTGCAGGAATGGGCACATATGAGCTCCCACGGAGTCCTGATGTGTCTTTGAGCCCCAAAAATCCACTGTATGGCCTGAGGCACAAGGAGCCTTGTGCCCCAAGACAAACCTCTTCTGCTGCTCAGGAACTTACTGCCCTTCCACGATGCAAATAGTGCCTTAAAAATGTCAGTAAGAGGTTTCTGCTCTTAGATGCAGGAAAGGAGTCTCAGAAACTCTTGAAAACAAATCAAAGAGCAAAAAAGGCTATGCAACAGGAGCAAGAGCAGCCTGCTGTTTCATACTGGGTCACTGGTCAGGAGAACATGCTTCAAAATAGCAGAGCCAGAGCCCTGCAAGCGTTCATAGGCCATTCCCACCACAGACACCTTTCGTTCACATGTGCCAGGGCTGCAGTTCACTCATGCGTGGCACTTCAGCTGCCCACATCACTTCAGCTCCCCGTGAGAAGCAGAACTGAAACACTGCAGCAGCCCTGTGGGACCTTCTGCCCAAGGGCACGTCAGCCCCTGCTGCACTTCAGCACGTTTGGCTTTCATTACAGCTCCCTCCGATGTGCAGAGATGCAGAAAAGTACCTCAAAACCCTTCCATGCCTTGTGCACATCGGCTACACCAGCTTTTTGCCCTTACCTTCACTGGTCATGAGGGATTTTTTAAAAGCAGACTCTGAGAAGCAGAGAGAGAGCTGGAAAACTGAGCTGTCTGCCTGCAGGGAGGAAATTCAGAGCAGGAGCTGAAAGCAGGCAGAACTATGCCCAAATTTTCATTGGCAATATTATGTGGCTTCTCACGTCCAAGAAATAAGTCCAGAATGCATTTATACTAGCTCAACAGCATCTTTGCCTAGCAAAGGTGACCAAAAGCAGCCCCACTTTGCATGGAAAGCCACCCAGGCCATGCCCTGCTGACACCACACTTGCCCAGCGAAATATTTCCATGGGCACAAATGCCTGTATGGGCTGTCATCTCCAACCTCCCTGTATCAGGGGGTTGATATCCACACCTCTGTGTCCAGATAAGGGTTAGGACAGGGTATATTTACCTAAATCCACGGTGCCATTCCACTGGCCTTTACTTTTCTCCCTGCTTAAGCCTTCCCCACTGACCTGCCTAATCTCACTGGCAAGGGCAGGTGGAACAAAACAACATCTCTGAAGCAGTGCCTCTTGTACACAAGGCCAGGATGGTTAAGATCTTCCTGGAATACTGCAGGTGTTAGAGAGTTTGCTGAGAGTCACTTTCCAGAAGCATCTCACAGCAGATGGATACAAGACTGTGCAAGTGCCGTGCCCAACCCTGCAAACCTCTGGGCCTGAAAAGGGAAGAAAGAGTAAAGAACCTGGAGCTGAACAGCAGGATGGCGACACCTGGGCATTGTTCAGGTGGAGAAAACATGAAAATCCTTGTCTCTTTTCCATCATTCAAGAGTCCAGGCAGTTGAAGGGCAGACAGACTTAATCCTAGCATAGTCACTGAATGACCATAATGACAATTGTCATTAGTGTATGAACTGAAACTAAAGCAGAAACAATCCAGATTTCTGGATCTCTCTGGAACCCAACACTTCAGCTACAGGAATAATATGCAAGGTCTCTGTCTGAATAGTCCACACTTTTACTGTGACTGCAAAGTCCCTCTGGCAGGGACCAATTCTGCCCTTCCTCAAGGCCTGCTACCACTCCCACAGGAACCAATGGCATGTTACATTTCTTATGATGGAGAAAAGGCAGAAAAATTCCTAAAGAAAAATTCCAAGATTTGCCCAACTGACGTTTGTTACCACCATATGCAGACAAATTACCTTCTTTGATCCACTGCAGGTGCCTTCCTCTTCACACTGGAACATACTTCTGCAGATAAGAGACCTTCACCTGCAAGGCTCCAAAGGTCACTCAGGGTGCAATATTACAAATCTATTCTTATTGAGTTTGTACTGTGTTACCTTATCAGCTCAGAAACACACTGGAAAAATAATCCTTGAGGATGGTCGTCTTTTTAATTATCCACCATATCTCATCCAGTGCAAGCAAAAAACCTGACGGGTTGCTCTAATGCATTTTAATCTGCAGGTCAGTGGCTCCAGCAGCAGCTTATGATAAGGACTGGCTTGTGGGTGTTTTCCAGGCTCCCGTTCCACCAAGTCTGAATGACTGCCTGGAAATTCACCTTCACATCATAAAACAGGGATTATGTAATGTCTCGGGGCAGAGAAAACAGCCAATGACTGCTGACAAGCTCATGCAGAATGTAAGAGATTCTGGCCATTTCACCTTAAGGAGCTCCACAGAAAGCCAAGGCAAGGCTTCTCACCTGCCCTTGCTCACTTGCCCACACCAACGGGCCCAGCAGCAAGTGGGAGAAGTGCTCAGCAGAGGCTGACTTGGTTTGCTTTACTGCTGGGACACCACGAAGCCCACCCACTTCCCTGCACTGACAGCAAGCTTAAGGGGCATAGGCAAGGGACAACACAGACCACAAAGCCCCGGCATCTGGACGACTGCTTGCTGCGCCAAGTGAGCCCCGTTCCTGTGCCCCCAAAAAGCCCACGGCTGTGAGCCCACGCCCCGCTCCACCTGCCTCGCTGACTGATGCAGCCAAGGAGACAAAACCCTTGCAAAACACCTTTGGTTTGGCACCACCTGTTGCCTCCGCGCAGACACAATGACAATGCAAGGTTGAACACTTCAGACATCCATTCCTGCGTGATTGCCAATATTGACACAAAGCCTCTCGTTGCAAACACGATTTCGAAGAAGAAAAGCCATCTAATCTTGTTCTTCAGCTACTCTGGCAGCACCAGAAAACGGTACAGCCTGATAATCTTGATATTTTCTGCTAGAGTGTTAAGGCCATTGTATTGGTATCATTTTCTTTGATACTTTTTTAACTTTATCAACTTCTGTAATGGTTGGGCATCATTGTTGACATGAGACCTGTACGAAATTAGAGAAGTGTATAAAAGTGGGAAGCAGCCTGCCCTGGATCAGTTCTGGTCCAAGATGGCCAAGCTCACTCTGCTTACCGGTAAGTCCTGCTTCCAGACTTACTTCTTTACCTTCATGACAAGTATTTGTGGCTCTCTCGCTGTTATACTGGGGGTTAGAAAAGGGGTCCTTTAGGGTTAAAGATGTTGCATTCTCTTTTTTTCTCAAAGAAAAATGAATACCATATTTTCAGGATTTTTAAATGCGTCGTGACTTTCAACTTGATTTCTTCTCCTTCCTTAGATGTGCATTTTTTTATTTAATTGCTTTATTTAATTGAAACATGATATTGGGCCAAAAAAAATGACAGTACGAGGAACAAAACTGCCCTGCTGTCGTCTTCTGTCATGCTAACAGACGAGTTATTACTGTCTGTGTATGCCTGTTGGTTTCTGCTGTTTCAGCCATGCTCAGGGGCACCACAACTCCTTAAATCACCTGTTGCCTAATCACAGCTGATCAAAGCAGCAGCATACTGAGCCTTTAATGACCATAAGCTTTTCAGCGTGTTCGCTTCCCTCTGAATGAATCTTGACCTGAGGCAGAGGAAATGTTGGGCTCACAAAGATCCTTATGAAGAGAAACAAAACTTGGCCCAGAGTTAGGAGCAGCTTTAATGTCTGCATTGCCATGTATCTATCTACCAAAGGGTTTCTGCTAGTTCAGGCATTACCTTGCTTCTCAAAGACTAATCCCACGCTTCTTTCTTGAAAGGTCTGGCCCTCCTGCTGAACGCCCAGATAGGTATGTGCTCCCTACCCCAAAACAACCCTACCAAACCCTTTGCACCATCGGCATGTACAGGCCCCTGGAGCAGGCTCACCAGCTAACTCTTCTGCAAGAGGGGGGAAGGAAGCAGAACCTGGCAGCACGCAGTGAGGGTGTCTTTGAGGACAAAAGCTTTATGAAGCATGGCATGCTCAGCCTAAAGGGCAAATATGCTGCTTGCTTTTGTGCAGGTTTCCCCTTAGCAGCCCTGTCCTGCTCAGCTTGAATGAAGCGTGGGCACAGCCGCCAGCTTGGGCTGGGCAGAAGCTTTCAGAGGCAGGGCGAGCAGGCAGCAGCAGGCACACAACGAGGCTTCCTCCCTCCAGGCACTTCACCAGAGTACACTTCTGCTTCTGCTCTGCCTTACTGGCATTAAAGGGGAAAAATCCAGTCTGGGGAGGAGACTCGGCAGCCACAACTACCCCAGTTCATCAGGTTCAGGGTGCAAGAGGCTCCAAGGAGGGCGCATTTACTGGAACAAAGGAGGAAGGAAAGAGATGCATTACGATCCACGGAGAGCCAGTTTCCAAACAAACAGTAGGCCTGGTGCCTACTTCCCCGTCCTACTTCCCTGAACTCCTCATCCTGCAAGGGAGCATTGCCCAATCTTTTCTGATCACATTTCACTTAGGTCATAATTTGCACCTAAGAGCAGCCCCGGGAACTGTTGCCTTTACTGTGTGCACTGAGGGATGGTTACAGGAAATAATGCGGCCTCGTGCAGCTAGCTACCTGGCCAGCAGGCACAGGAGGCCATCTGCATCGCCCAGACACGTGCCCTCTGCTCTCCTCAATCCCTGCCCCATCTCCTCCGTGTCTGCAGGCACTGCCTATGTGCTGTCGTGCTACTTCACCAACTGGGCCCAGTACAGGCCTGGCCTGGGAAAATATATGCCAGACAACATCGACCCATGCCTGTGTGACCATCTGATCTACGCCTTCGCTGGGATGTCCAACAATGAGATCACAACCTATGAATGGAACGATGAGACCCTCTACAAATCCTTCAATGGCCTGAAAAACAAGTACGTGCTGATTCCCTCTGTGATGGAAGTGCAACCTGCGGGGCAAAGGGTGCTGAGGAGAAGAGGCAGAGTCAGAAATGGCAATTCAACAGTGTGTTTTGTAGCAAAACATGTTTGTGTCCTTATCTTTGCAGGAATGAAAATCTGAAGACCCTCCTGGCAGTGGGAGGATGGAATTTTGGGACAGCCAAGTAAGTTCAAACCACCTCCGTCCCACAACAGCAAACTGGAAAGCAGAGCTGGAAAGAGGCCCCGACCAAGCCCCAACTCTGCCCTCCTCTGCTCCCTAGGTTCTCCGCAATGGTTTCCACTCCGGAGAACCGCCAGACCTTCATCAATTCCGTCATCAAATTCCTGCGCCAGTACCAGTTTGATGGGCTGGACCTTGACTGGGAGTACCCTGGCTCCAGGGGCAGCCCGGCTCAGGACAAGGGTCTCTTCACCGTCCTGGTGAAGGTAAGGGGACACAAAGGGGTTGCTCAAGGCCTCTGCTCTGCACAGCTCAGACCAGAGGAGGTCCAGGGGGCTCCGAGAGCCCACGCTGAGCCCTGTTCCTTGGCATCCCCCAGGAAATGCTGGCCGCCTTTGAGCAGGAAGCCAAGCAGGTTAGCAAACCCCGTCTCATGCTCACCGCTGCTGTCGCTGCAGGACTTTCCAACATTCAGTCTGGCTACGAGATCGCTGAGCTTGGCAAGTGAGTAGCAAGCCCCCAGGTACACTTTCTGTGACTTAAGTACTCTTCCTTCCAACGATTAAGGGAAACTGTGTCATTAACTGTCAGGTACTTGGACTACTTCCATGTGATGACTTATGACTTCCATGGCTCCTGGGATGGAAAGACTGGGGAGAACAGCCCGCTGTACAAAAGCCCTGTTGACACTGGTGACCTCATCTACTTCAATGTTGTAAGTACTCTTTGTGACTCTTTCTCAAAGATCACTGATGAGAATTTTAAGAATTCACCGTCATGCCTACAAATCCTGGCACAGGCTTGAACTGTGATATTCTTTTACAGGACTACGCTATGAACTACTGGAAGAGCAATGGTGCCCCAGCTGAGAAGCTCCTTGTTGGATTCCCCACCTATGGACATAACTTCATCCTCCAGAACCCCTCTGACACTGCTGTTGGGGCACCAACATCGGGACCTGGGCCTGCTGGACCTTACACAAGGCAGGCTGGGTTCTTGGCTTACTACGAGGTATGTGTGTTCCCTCACACCTAGGCAGATAAGAACACACACACTCTTCAAACTACCTGGCAAGGATATTTATCCTGGGGATGCATGGAATACTCCAACTGCCTTCCTTCTAGGGCACCTGTTTAATTCCCACTCTCTGCCCTTTTTTCCTAGATCTGCACGTTCCTGGACTCTGGAGCCACCCAGGCTTGGGATGCCCCCCAGGACGTGCCCTATGCCTACAAGGGCAACGAATGGGTTGGCTACGACAACATCAAGAGCTTCAACATCAAGGTATGGTGGGGAGTGCGGCTGTACTAATCACACTCCAGGAGCCCTTCTGCAACAGCAGCTCTTGGACTAATTGGGATTTCTGTCCCTGCACCACACAGATTGACTGGCTGAAGAAGAACAACTATGGAGGTGCCATGGTTTGGTCTCTTGATATGGATGACTTCACTGGCTCTTTCTGCAAACAGGGCAAATATCCCCTGATTACCACCCTGAAGAACGCTCTTGGTCAGCAAAGCAGCAGTGAGTAACTGGAGACGTGTGGTCTTCTGGGAGGGGACCCCGTAGCTCACAGCTGATGCAGGTCTTCAGCAGCCTGAGAACCTTTATTTCTAGGGACTTGGGGGAACAAAGGTTAATGGCTGTTCTGCTGATACCACCCCAAAAGGGACTGTGGCGGAAGGGGAGTGCTGAGAGACCCGCAACACAAACACAAGCCCTGTCCTGCTTTTATTTCAGGCTGCGTGCCCCCGGCTCAACCCAATCCTCCCATCACTTCAGCTCCTAACACTGGAAGTGGAAGTGGCAGCGGGAGCGGGAGCTCAGGTAGCAATACTGGTGGCACTGGTGGGAGCGGATTCTGTGCTGGCAAGGCCAATGGCATCTATGCAGATCCGACCAACAAGAGCAAGTTCTACAACTGCAACAACGGTGAAACCTACGAGCAGAGCTGCCAGGCCGGTCTGGTCTTTGATCCCAGCTGCTCCTGCTGCAACTGGGCATGAAGACTCCAGGTCGATCACAGCAGACAGACCCCTCTCATCTAATTCTGTGGAATAACAGTGATTAAATAAAGTGTTTTGCAAAAGGAGCAATCTGCACTGCTTGAACTCGTCTCGCTCTTAATATTTTGATGCTCCCTGATTCTCTCTGTATTTACACTTGTGTTCCTCGAAGGCCTGATTACACACGGTGGACTTAATTCCTGTATGACTTTTTCCAGGAGTTTCTTGCTGTTTTACCATGACAGACAGGCACAGGGAAAAAGACAGGGAGCAGACAACAGGGCAGATCAGGCTGTTCCATGAGAGAACACGGAGAGGAGGGTCCTGACAGCACAACCTACGTACACGCTGCTTCCCCCACTGACTTTGTGCAAACGGCAGCTCCTGGGAGCAGGAGCCAACACAGTGCAACCCACCAGGCTTTTATCAAACCTCCTCTTTTTCATGCATCCTTCAGGTGCTGCCATTGCCTGCGTTCCCTCCAGCAGGCCTCCCCGTGTCTATAGCAACTGCAGTACACAGACATCCTTACCCGTCTGACTGGTGGCATGGATGCACAGAGGGAGCCCAGAGGTGAGCCCTGCGAGATGCAGGCATGAGGGTCTATGGCACGAGGGCTTTGTCTCTCCAGCAGCACCAGGCTTCTCCAGCGATCTTCTCCACAACCTGCTGCTAGGCACCTCTTTGCTCAGGCTGGGGAAAAAGAAGCCTTTGTGGCAGCAGGGAACATCCAAAGGGCAGGCCCCTCGCAGATATCCAGAGGTGGGAAAAATTCCCAGCTGAGAGATAAGGGGACAGCTGGCCTCAGGGAGCAGCGGATACTTGAGAAGGAAGAAAAGCAGCAGGTGGTCATCTCCAGGTGGGTGAATCACACTGCTGGCATTTCCCTCTCCTCGTCTCACAGATGCGCAGAAGAGAATCTCATTTGGGTCCTGTCAAGAGCGGAAAACATTTCCTCTCCACCATGCCCCAGACAGGTTGGGGATCCAGCTAGGAGCCATCAAGGGAAACCCCTTCCTTGGGCCAGGCTGTTACCAGAGTCAAGAGGTAAGTTGTTTGACTTTTATTCTCAGACCTTTTCCTTCACAGAAGACACACATTATAAGAAAACTAGCACTGTAGCCAGCCAGACAGAGAGTACCCCATGCCTGCCCTGTAAAGCCATTGTATAAGGTTTGCACATATACCTTGAAAAATAAATTCCCCTTCTGGAAAAGTTACCTTCCAAATGTACCAGTCCTCAAAGCTCCAGCTGTCCTAGCACTCTACATTAGTGAGAAATTAGAAGAATGACATCTGCCGCTCAGGTACTTCTCCCAGTCCCCTGATCCAAATGGTGTCTTAAAAATGTTAGTAAGATATTTTTACTTTTGAACCACAGGCAAGCAGCCTCAGATACTCATGGGGAAAAAAAACACTGAGCACAAAAGGCTACGTGATAGGAGCTAGAACAGCCCAGCGATTCATATCAGAGCCACAGGTAAGAAAAGCACATTTCAAAGAGGCAGAGCTGCAGCTTTACAAGACATTTTAGGCTGATCCTACCACAGACTATCAGTTGTGATCATGTGTGCTGGGGTTGCCTCCAGCTTAAAATAATGGTAGTCATAGATCTCCCTACACATAGCCTAGCGGCAAGTGTTGAGCCTGGAGGCTGATCACCAATCGTTGAAGCTCTGGCAACACTGACCTATGGATTTGTACGTACACATTCCTTTGTATCTGTCACACACACATAGATGTACATATTGAGGCAAAATCAGGGATGGAACTCAGCTGTACTACCTCAACAAACCCAATATGTTTTCTGGCCCGGCTTCTGTAGAATAACACCATATCAGGCGAGATGTCACATAATATACTGGGTAAATATTAGAGAATGCAGATTTGAACTGTTCTGATTTCTTTATGCTATCAGGGTAGCCAAGGCATGCATTGAACAGCAGGTCTGCAATGCCCAGCTGGCTGGCTTTAAATGCTGCTCAGAGCATTTAGGAATAGCTTGCAGAACAAAATCTTCTATATTGAAATTTCTTTCTCTTACAGACTGTGACTCCCGGCCCAGGAATGTACCAGTCATTCTGGAATAAAGACCGAAAATGCCAGCCTTCCTGTGCTCCATTTTCCACTAAGACATCACGATTTCCAGATAAGCCTTCAAATAAAGAACTTTTCCCTGGGTAATATAACTCATTTTCTTACACTTCTAATAATAATCAGAAAGACTAGAGGAGAAAAATACTAAGACACAAATGGGAAATAGGTAACTGAGTTCCCAATAATGTTTTTTTATCTTCAAAATCTCCTTTGCTTTAGTCTTTAACCTAGCATGAAGACTACAAGACCACAACAGGCATTTCTCCCTTGGGTCAAAGCAGGGCTGGTAATTCTCCATATTACAAACATGAGAAATGAGATATTATGTCCCTATTTTCTTTAGACCTGGAACTTATGACACAGACAAGCAGTTACACAAGAAGATCACTTGGCCGATGAAGTTTGGGTCTCCAGACTGGTCTTTAGTGCCAATGCCAGCAAAGAGGATGCTAAAAACAGAGGTACAGAAGGTACGGACAGGGATGAGGGGATGTTATTCCCAGTTCAGTGCTTCCAACAAAGGAAATCAGATGATTACTTAAACACATTTGCACTATCTCTTGTCATCCTTTCCTTTCTGGCCTGCTGGGTATGTAGCTGAACTAGCCAGGGAGATGAGATAGAAAGTGTTTTTCTGTCAGAAAATGCCAGTTTGCAAAAAAAAGAGCTACACTACGTAGTTTGCTTTAGAAGTTTAGTTTCCAACCACAAAGTGAGAGCATCAGAGGACAGACTTCTCTGCACAGCTCTGCTGAAAAGCAAACATTTCCAGTGTGAAAACATTGGCTAAGGGAAAGGAACAGTGCCTGGAAAACCAGCTTGCAGTTCTCAGCACCACCTCACTTCTTCCTTTTCTGCAGCAATCATCATTGCGAATATCTAAGAGCTACTAGTTTTCTTTCAGCTGATGGTGGACAGAGAATTCATCAAGCATCGGAACCGCGTGGCCTACCTGAGTTTGTATGAGAGCTGAGCTGAGGAGCAGCCATGTTACATCCAGCAGGGCCCTCAGCCTGCTCCGAGCTCCCAACCTGCTCGTGGAGATGTTCACCTGCACTACCCTGCCTCCCTAATAAAACCTGCTCAAAAAGAGGCATTTCTTGTTGCTAATTGTGCTTACTTGGTGTGGTGCCTGGTCTCTCCTGCCCCTGAGGGTGTTTGGTACTGACAATGCTGGTGCTCAGCATCCCTTGGCCCCGCTTCCCTCAGCCTTTGGCCCAGGCGGGGCGGCAGCCATCTTCTGCAGGTCGCAATGGAGACACCCCATGGAGCCACCTGCCCTAACATGGCCTCCCCTGCCACAAGGGGCTTTTACCCCCAAATCCAGCCCTTGCTGGCACCAGAAAGGAACAAAATTAACTTCTCTCAGCTGCCACCTGCCTTCCCCAGCCTCCTCGCCACCACCTCCTCCTCTCCAGGCTGCGCAGAGGGGTTTCCCATCCATGGATCAGAACAAATTGCCACAGCCTGAAAAGCTGAGAAATGTGGGGTCGTACACGGTACAGCCACCACTACTGTGCTGCCGTAGGGTACGTTGGACAACAGTAGAATGGCTTTGTGCACAGCCAGCAACTGTATTAAACTAGCAGACAGTAAACATCCTGGGTATAGAGTACTGTGCTGAGAACAGCCAGACCAGGTGGCCTGTGAGATGTACTTGTGCGTGACCAGCATCATCCCTACGGACAGAAGAAGCTGTTCTCGA
The DNA here is from genome assembly GCF_009769625.2 of Cygnus olor. Taxonomy (NCBI): domain Eukaryota; kingdom Metazoa; phylum Chordata; class Aves; order Anseriformes; family Anatidae; genus Cygnus; species Cygnus olor. Next base: position 3,444,343 of record NC_049192.1, read on the forward strand.
GCAACCAACATGCTGCTCATCAAGAATCTGGCCACAAAAATAAATATAGTCTGAAACAGAAAGGTCCTTGTGTTTACCCTCAGGTGTCTCAGTAATGTACAACTCTGGCTGAAGGGATTTCTATAAATATTTGCAACCTACCTTCACACACGCTGATCAGACTGGATTCAATCTCAGGGGAAAACTGAGAACTCACAATATTTGTACTCGATATAACTACCAATCACAATGCAGGCTTTCAAATTTTCTGGGTCTGTTTAGCTGTGCCTGCAGCAATTTCACCTGTAGTCCAATTTTGACTGTAAAAACAAAACATATTCTTCCAATTTCCCACTTTCGGTCTTCAAGTGCTCTTGCATACACAGTGCAACAGCTGCTCAAGGCCTTTCTTCTCGATGCACATTGGCCCCTTCCCTCACAACCACAAGAGGATGCTTTGTAGCTGCAGCTGTCAAAATGGGATGTTGTTGTCGATTCTCAATTGCCCTTTTTGGTGCAATCTCTCGAAGGAGGGGTTGCGACTCACTGGAAATTGTACTGTCCTAAGACCTGTATTTTATGTCTCTGTTTCCAGCTCCACCATTGTATTCATGGCTGATACTGCATACTTCACCTCCATCTAACTTTATTTTATAATCAGGAGAAAAATACATGTGTAAGAGATGTAAAAGCAACTAAAAATTACCTATGATTCTGTGGTCTTTTTCAACCATGTTCCACCTGCAGCTGGGGAAACCTTCTCATAAAACTTTTGCAAAACTGATGGTATTTCAAAAGATACCTTGTCCTCACTGAACATATTTGTAACAAACCAGTTTTTGTTGGAAATTTCCCAAACTTCTCAGTAATCAAGTGTTATTGTAGAGAAGGGAAGAGATATAGAGGGAAGAACAAGACCTACAACCTAGTGAGAATATCAGTAGACCCCAGTGAACACACACTCAGGCTCCACTCAGGTGTTTTTCCACTCTTTCTGAAACTTTAAGGACTCAGTCAGTTTTAATTGTAGAAGATAAATTTTCTTTTATTGTGATCATAAAATTACTATTATCATTCTGCATTTTCCCCTACCCAGCGAGGGATTTTGTCATTATGAAAAACGCCTAATCCAAGTAAAAAAAGATATAAATTTTTATATATACATCTATATATACAATGTCTTTGTACATTTTTTATTCTGTACAACCAAGGCACCAGCAAAAGTGGCAGTGGCACATGCAGGACTTTTTTTGCTAGAGATACTATTTCAGATTGTTTGGCAGGAACACTTCTATTCTCACTGAAAGAATTCCTCCTTGTCTTCCTCCTCCTGGGTGATGGGGGAAGAGGGATGTCTTCACTGAACGGAGGTGAACATGTACACACAACACAACTCTGATCTTCCCAGTGACTGCAACAGGCTCCCTGCACTCAGATACTACTCCAGGAAGCAATAAACTGTCTGGTAATCTGTAGCAGCCAGTCTTTACTGCCTCTCTCAGCGCCACATTTTCATCCAGAAGTGCATTCTTGACTACTGCTTAAAGCAATCTTCCCTTCAGAACGGACTTGCATGAAGAAGAAAAAGCTGATGGATAGTATGGACTACAGAATCCACATGATTTCATCATGCTTGGGAGACTGGACGAAATAACAGAAGTCTTTTGTCAAAGGAATTCAACCCATATTTTCCCTAAGTAAAGGCTGAATGAAAATTAAAAGAAAGGCCTCCAGAAGTGGATAACAATTACAACACTCCCACCAGCAGTTATTTTCACTTCTTCAATAAGGGCTCTTCTCTGGGGAAAGAAAAAAAAAAAAAAAAGCAACTTCTGTTGATAAAAGCTCATATCCGAGACGTGACACAATTAAAACGTGTGATCAATAGCATGGCCCTGCAGACTGTAATCAATACAGCTTTATTCCATATTCCAAGTTTTTCAGCAAGCATCTTTCAAAACAGCTGGTGGAGGCGTGAACTCTCAAAGGACTTGTGCTGTGTTGAAACTAACAATAGAACTGAAAAATAGCCTGAAGCAGCTGTTAAATCTTGCTATTCATACTGCTAGAAAATAATCTCAAAGCAGAGCAGGGTAAACACCACACTTAGCGCTTTTAAGTTAGAAGTGCAGCTGCAGTCAGAAAAGTGAGAATAAAATGCCATCTTAGCTCTGTATTTACACTTCACTCTCTTACCAGCACATCAGATGCCTTTAGTTTATAGAAGAAAAGTCTGTTTGCTTTTACCTGCCAACAACCCAAAGAAAGAAACCTCTCTGGGATTTTTCTGTCTCTTAATTCATGCTCCTTAGATTATAAGGCCAGACAGGGCTGATTGCAGAAGTTTCTCTTCTAGCCTGCGAGACAGCCAGAAATGAATTATGCCTTTGTGTTCTGCAGAGCCTGCTGGGAAGCACTGTGCTGCAAGAACCTTTGTGTCCCTCGCCTCTTCAGAGAGCAAATCTCTCCGACAGTGAGAAGAAAGCAAAGTAAACGAGACCATTCCCATCTGTAACCTGGTGGCCTTCACCGCTTTTAAGGCAATTGACCATTGACCATTCCAAGTCAGCGGAGGGGAAAGAGGGAGCACTGCAAACCATGATGAGAGTGTAGTTCGCTAGGCAGACAGAGATCATGCCTCTGCTTCTGCCTCTCCGTGGGATTGCCTCTCCTGTCTTGCTCCATGGTGCCTCTCACCCGCAGCAGCAGAGGTGACCCCCAGAACAGTCAGGGAACTGGGCTCCTCTTTCTTTTAGCAGCCAGCTGACTACGTTTCACTTCTTTCTGCGGATCTTGGGCTTTTTTACTGGCCGGAGGTAAGGGTTGTCTATCATGTTCTCTTCCCCATTCCGGCTGCCAGACAGGGAGGTGTTCTGCTGTAACACTGAAGCGTTCTCTTTTTCAGGTCCTGAATCATCCTGGCACATAAAAAAAAAAGAAAAAAAAAAGGCATAAACAACCAAAGTTAGGCTAAACATGGCTTAGAAGTTCAAACCACACAACCTATGGGCAAAACAAAACATAAAAGATTGTCAAGATAAACAGCAGCACTCAAAGAGCTGCATTAAAGGTGAGGGAAGACTCCTGATTTTTAATACAAACAGATCCCCTTTGAGATCTTGGGGATCCCAGCACGGGATCTTGGGGCAATCTCTCTGCTCTAACACAGAAATGAAGTTGCACTGAAAGCTCATTACCCAATATTAGATAACCTCATTATACATTGCACCCTGCAAAAAGTCAAAGAACCATGGCAATGTTAGTCATTTACATCCGGTAAAACACAACCCACTTTACCATTTTCCACCCACTCTGCCCAGCTGCAAGGAAGACAGACAAAGAACGAGGTTTCATATGTTTACGAAAGTCAGGCCCGAGAGACCTCGATCTCTGAAGGCGGGCGTACCGTGCTCATATGCAGGGGAAGGTTCTCTGTGTCTGTCTGGTCGTCTTGTTCAGATGAATCTGTTTCTTCCATTTGCTGCATTTCCAGCTCAGAGGGGAGAAGAGCTGTCAGGTAGGGTACGGTGAAAGGCCTGGCAGCAATCACTGGGGAAAAGGACGCAGTCAGCAGGGTGGGAGCAGGCTCCTCAACTCAGAGACCACAAAGCTAACCAGTTACATAGACAGTAAACATTTTCATTGGTTCTGGTTTTGAACAGAACAGGCACACACTATAAAAGTTCAATCGACTCATAGGCATCACTCAGTCCCCCTTAAGATAACACCAGCATCTGTGCTCCCAGGCTTGGGAAGGTGGGAATTCTTATCACTGCTTTGCAGGCAGAGAAACACGACAACCTCCACTGCCTTGCACAGAAATGTGTAAGAGAAGAAATGACTAGTGCAAGTTACAGAGGGTCGGACAGGACTGGGATAAACACGTGAGAGGAGCTATCAGCCAAGGTCTCCACCATCAGAAGAAAGGGAGTCTTTGTTTAGAGTGGAAGCCTACTACCACTTGGTTTTATTATGAACCCATGGTTTTCATCCCTGTTTAAAATAGAAAATTTGTCATTTCCCTCCCTTTCAGTGCCTCAGAAGGCTAAACACGATGTAATCCTCCAGCGCTCACCCCCTGCAGTAACAAGAACTCTACGGGCATGTACGCTCTGTTAGACAGCTGTCATTTACAGCACAACATTTCCGAGATAACTCACATGGGAACGTGCTAACGTCATCTTTGAAGAGACTCTGTGTTTCTCCCGTCTTGGCCATGAAGCGTGTGAGAGCTCTTTCCACATCACGCCTTTGAGATGCTGCCTTTTCCCGTAGGACTTGGTAATCAGATACTGGCTCTCGGTATGTCTGGGGAGCAGGGAGGAGAAAAACCCACAGTTACTAGATGCAGTGCAGACAGCTGAAGTTCAAGACACTACTGCTAGGATGCAGGTGCTACAGACAAGCATTGAGTTTCAACATGTACAGATTTTCAGAGAGCTACAGATGTCAGCCAGCCAGAAATCTACAGCAAGGACAGCTCGCAAACAACAAGCAAGGTATCGAGCCAGAAGAAACAACATTCTGAACCAACAATGCAATAAAAATACGTATACACCTTTCCTGGCGTCATTGACTTCAGACAGACCCTAAATGGCACAGAAGACTTTTGTCACTCACTGGTGTCTTGATGTAGGTGTGAGGATCTGGAAACTCAGGAAAGTGGCCAGGGATGTGGGATGGATGCGGCTTGTTCTGTCCAGCCGTCAGGGCTTTGGGAGTCACGGGCTGGTTTGTCACAGGAGCTACAGTTAAAAAAAAAAAAAAGAAAAACACACACAGATCAGCCAGCAGCATTCTGCCAAGTGGTAGGCACACAGAAGTGCTAGCCTGTACCGTGCTGCGACCCAGGTCTCCAGGTCCTACAGCAGGGATATAGCATATCCCATGAGCAATAGTTTCAGGATGCGTTTAGCATCCCAAAAGAATTCCTTGACCCCTCTCTCCTACACAAGGAGAACGAAACCTCACGTGAAGTGAGGGTGCTGGAGCAAAGGCAACTGATCTGGCAGAGACACCCGTCCTTCACCTATTACATGGTTGTTACAGGATCCGTAATGCAAACTGCGTGCCCAGGAGCACTGGGCTGCATCGTCCATCAGAAAAGCAGAAACTCTCTGGACGCCAGCAGCCAGAAATGCCAAATGATTTCCTGCAGAAGAAAAGAAAGGATTTCTCACGTACGGGCAGTGATGACCATCCTCTGGGAGCGCTTTGCATAGGCAGGAAGCGTTTCAACATTGAACCCTGAAATACAAAAGAAGAGGAAACAGAAATCATACCAAGGGTTTATCCCGACAAAAATCCCTTCTCCTAGGCTTCTCCAGAATTTTACCAAAGGCTCTGAAGTACATGAGAAAGAAAATCATGTGCTCTGGATGCATTCATGCTGCATCAACAACAGTGGCATCCGAGCACCTGCACGAGGCCTAGAAGAGCGGGCATCATGCGAGCACCAGAAACATCTGGAACAGATTTTCCTGCCAGCACAGCACACCCAAATCTCCTGCAATGCACACAGCTGGAATCAGTGGGACGAGGCAACTACTCACCCATTTCCACTAAAGTAACCACTATATCGGAGAGCGTAGGCTGGGTTCTGGCTGTGTGTTCACAGTAAGACTTGGCGCTCCTTCCAATTTCAGAAATATCTGGGGGAAAGAAAACACAGTACGGATTCAGTTCAGGCAGAGCCCACACGTGTGTCACCCAACCCTGGCAGTCAGCCCAAAATCTGAATCTTTAGCAAATCTAGCAAGGGACGAAGAATAGCTCCCAGAATCTAGCATCTTCCAGCATGAATATTTAAAAGTAAAGGAGAGCCAAAGTATGGAGACACCGACGACCAGAAAGTCAGATGTCTTCCACAAATGCAAAAGGCAAATCTGCAGCACAAGAATGAAAAGTACGAAACCTAAGCGTGGTGTGGTGTGACCAGAACGTGGTGTGACCTGACATCGAGGCACATCACCCATAGAAGTAGGAGCAGAGCTGCCAAGCACAGCGCTACTACTGCGGCCTACCACTCACCAAACGTCTGGAACTTTGTTGCTTCTCTATTTATTCTGGCAGCATCTCAATATGCGGAGCTAATTAGGATACCTAAGGCCCTCTGAGTATGATAGGCACTTCAGACAAACTGCTCCCAGTCAAAGAAGTCAGTGACTCCGTGGCTGGGCTCTAGCCACCGGTCTGGCCTTCTGCTTTTGATAACGTGATTAACATAAGAGAAATGAAAACAAAACAAAAAAAATGCAACAAAGCAAAAAGTCTGAAAGAGCAAAGGCAAATCTGGAAACCGAGAAACAAGCGGACCAAGGTGATTTTGCCCCAAGTCGCCCCCCGGGATGCTCACAGCTCTGTAACATCTCCGTCAGCGTCTCCACCGCGGCCTTTTCAGCGCTCTCAAAGCCGGCTTCGGTGAGCAGGGAGCTGACCACCACCTGCAGAGTCCTCCTCCGAGCCAGGTAATAGTTATCCGCCGGCGTGGTTGCGTGCTTGCTGCCCGACCTCTGCGGACACAGACCCACACCTTGAGCCGAGAGCTCAGAGGAACGAGGCCCCGTTACAGGCAGCGCCCTGCCAGCGCCCTGCTTGCCCAGCCCCAGCTCCGCCCAGAGCTGCTCCCTGAACCACGCCGGTGAAACCAGCGCCGCAGGCACCCACGCGCGGGGCAGAGGGCACTGAGCCTGCCCTGCGCCCCCAGGCACGGCCACCTGCACGCGGCCAGCGCTCGGCATGGGCCCAGAGGTCCCCCACTGCACAGGTATACGCACTACGCACGTATGTGTGCGTACACACATATATAGACATGCATAGATATACATGCTACACATGTACGTAGGCATATACACACCTATAGGCATGCATACACACATCTACACGTATACACATGTATATACACACTACACATGTATATACACACTACACATGTACGTATGCATGCACACACACAGACGTGCATACACATACACATCTACACGTATACACATACATATACACTACACATGTACTTATGCGTATACACATATAGCCATGCGTATATATACACAGTGCAATGCAGAGATGCATACACACATATATACATGCATGTACATCTGCACACGTGCATATAAACACCATACAGGTACATATGCATACACGTCTAGACATGCATACACATCTATACATGTATACACACGTACACACTACATATATACACACGTGTACACATCTAGACATGCATACACATCTATACATGTATACACATGTACACACTACATATATACATACGCACACACATCTAGACATGCATACACATCTATACATGCATACACACGTACACACTACATATATACACACGCGTACACACAGACATGCATACACATATAGACATACATACACATGTACACACTACATATATACACGCGTACACATCTAGACATGCATACACATCTATACGTGTATACACACGTACACACTACATATATACACACGTGTACACATCTAGACATGCATACACATCTATACATGTATACACACGTACACACTACATATATACATACGCACACACATCTAGACATGCATACACATCTATACGTGTATACACACGTACACACTACATATATACACGCGTACACATCTAGACATGCATACACATCTATACGTGTATACACACGTACACACTACATATATACACACGTGTACACATCTAGACATGCATACACATCTATACATGTATACACACGTACACACTACATATATACATACGCATACACATCTAGACATGCATACACATCTATATGTGTATACACACGTACACACTACATATATACATACACATACACATCTAGACATGCACACACACACATCTATACGTATATGCATATATACACACTACGCACGCACACACGCACACAGACACGTATAGACATGCATACACATACACACCTACAGACATACTCAGACATACACGGCGATCCACTACGGTTCCATGACACACGCCCGTATGTATGCACCTGGACATACGCGCTAGACATGTACATGTGCGTACACATGTAACGTGCACGTATGTACACTTATATAAATCTGTCCGTATGCCTCTATACTCACACACACACACATATATATACACATATATATACACATATATACACATATATATGTGGTGCTCCAGTCCCCACCTGCCCCCCCATCTCCCACCCGCGCGCGGCCCCTTTAAAAACCCGCCCCCCCCCCGCTCACCACCGCCCCGCCTCCCCCTCCCCCGCCCAATCAGAGCGCACGACCTCGGGCCAATCACCACCCGCTGCCTAGCCCCGCCCCCTGCCTCCCTCCATCCAATCAGCGCCCCGCTCCCTTCACCCCCACCCCCCCCACCCCAAAGCCCCCGGCGCAGGCCGCAGCCCCCGCGGCCCCGGGAGCAGCCCGAGCCGCTGCCGTTTCCCCGGGTTCCCCCCTCCGGACACCGGCACGGCGCAGCCGGGCCCCGCCGTTACCGTGCCGGAACCTCCGGGCGCCGCGTCGGCCATCTTGCAGGTAGGCGGCGCTGTGCGCGTGCGCGAAGGGGCGGGGCGGCGGCGCGGGGCGCGCGCGGGGCGTTGTGGGAGTTGTAGTGCGGCGGGGCAGCCCCCTAGGGGAAGCCATGGGGGGGGGGGGCAAACCCCGGGGGGCCGGGCAGGGACCCGGGAGGGGAGGGGAGGGGAGGGGAAGGGAGGGGAAGGGAAGGGGGCGGCGGCGGCGGCTGGGGCGTGAGGTGCGGACGGGGCTGCCGGGGGCGTGAGGTGTAAACAGGGCTGCCCCGCCGCCTGCTGCCGGCCTGCCCCCGGCCGGGCTCCCCGAGCGCCTTGGGGCCGCGCAGCGTCCGCCTGCTGGGGGAAGAGCGGCGCGAACGGGGGCTGTAACAACGGCGTAACGGCGAAGCGAGGGAAGTAACGGCGAAGCGAGGGGAGCGAGGAGGAGGTCGGGTTGCTGGAAGCGAGCCTGCCCGCGGGAGCCAGCGCCTTGGGCGCCGTCCTCCCGGGGGCTGCCGGAGCCGGCGTCTTGGGCGTGAGAGCGGGAGCGGCGTCGCCTCAGGGGCTGGAAACGCGAGGTAAGGGCGATCCGAGGCCCCCTCGCGTCCTCAGGGGCGGGCAAGAGCCCCCGGCAGGAGGCTGCGGCTCTCCGAAGGCGCTGGGGGTGCCCTGAAGGGGCCGGAGCCGACCGGGCTCCGGCCGCGGTTCGGTGGTGTGGATTGCCGGGGTTTTGGGGCCCGCTGGTCCGCGGGGCGCTCCCCTTGGGGCTCCTCAGCACCGGCAGCGCTCCCCGCCCGGCTCCTTCGTAGTAGGGCGGGAGCGCCGCGTTCGGAGGTGCCGAGCTCCTTGGGGCTTCCAGCCGAGGGGCTCCTGGGGGTCTGGATGCTACGGAACAAACCGCCCTGGCGCGTGAGGCCAGAAGAGGGGGGAAACGTGGCGGCTTAACGCTGGTAAATTATAATTTGCTTGCTAAACCTTGAGAAGCGCCTGAGCCGCGTTGTTTGGATGGGAGGGGTGCGAGCTCTGGCAGGTCTGGGCTGAAAACGTCAGCGCGGTGATGCTGCTGAAAAAACAGCTCGAGCTGAGCCGGAGCTGTCTGGGGGAGCATCGGGGGCGTTTCGGGTTGCTTGGTGCCATGCGTGCTACCCCCAGGGAGAACGAAGCCCCTCAGGCTCAGCTTGCCGTCGGGTTAATTCAACAAACGTGTGGTTACTGACTATTGCAGCAAACCCGGGGCACGTGCAAGTGTGGCCAGGTGCTTTTGTTTGCTGGATGTTGCGTGTATCAGGGCGCTGGGGGCCGAATTTTCTCCTCATTATATGATACGCCAGCCGTCAAACTCAGCAGAAGAAAAAAGGAAAACAAATTGTGGTTAGTGACGTGGAGCCAGACCCTGAAATTTTCAGGCAGAAGAGAGATCAGGCAGGGCCCCGTTGCAGAGTGAGGGGGTAGAACGTGGGTGTCTGGGACGTGTGCAGGTCAGGACCTCGGTCTGCTGTTCTTACCTGCTAACTTACCTGCTAACTGTCCCTTGCTTCCCTGTCTATACCGTGGGGGGCTGAGGGAATTATTGAGCTGTGTTATCTCACGGAGATGGTGACGGGTGCATTATAAATACAGTACGTAATCGGTCTGTAACTCCTGGTTTTTTTTTACTGCACGAGGACAGTCTCTTCTTGATCTCTTGTCTCCAGTACTTTGTTACGTCACTCGTCAGTGTTATTTGCATCATGTACCTGGAAGGAAACAATCCTGATTTTCATTTCTTGTCTCCAAGTGTTTCTGCATTGAACTTCTGTAACGCTCAAACAATCCTGAAGAACGTGCAACAAGACCCAGCACCTCTCTCCCGCTCCGGAGACCGAACTGCTGGATCTCCCTGCCCCGGCTGACTCTCAGTCTTCTCTGTGCGGTGCTTTTCTCCCTCTATACGGATGGAGGGCATCCGCTGCTTTCCTGAGCAGCCTGGGGTCATTTTTCTGGGAGGTAGAAAGAGAGAGGGGCTGAGCAGTTACGGAGAACACGGGCACCATCATTCTTCCTTCAGTGTTTGTAGGGAAGAGGGAGCCCAGCATGGTCTCAGCCCCCCACGTCTGTCATCAGTTCCCAGCTAGCTAATTCGGGTCTTTCTGATCGTTGCTGAGGGAGTTTTGCCTAATCCTAGCGTGGATTGTCACACTGTCACACAGGCGTGTGCACCAGGCGGGTGCCACCACTCCTCCCTGGGCTGCCTCCGTGTCCGAGCAGCCACAACTCGGCGCTCCCCTCGGGAGCTCTCTCCCTACAGGCAGGTTGCTGCAGGTGAGGCTGCTGAAATTCCAGCCTAAACATTTATTTTTTTGGATGAGCCGTTAGGCCTGGCTTGTGCGTACCCCTCAGAATGTTTTGCTGTCTCTTTTCCCTGCGTGTGCTGCATTACTTGGTTTATTCACGTGTGGGAGCTATTGTGTAAATAACAGCACTTCACAGCCCCGTGCTGCTTGGTTTTTCACTCTTGAATATTCTTGATTCCCCTTTTCAAAACGTTATAGGCAAACTTTATAAATAAAACTGTCCCAGCCTCTAGCTCGTTGCACTCCCAGGGCTTTTGGGTTGGGCAGGGGATGGCAGGGGAGGGAGGTTCTGCAGCGAGGGGTGCGGGGGAAGCTGGGTGCTGCAGTTACGGGGGCAGCGCCCTGGGGTGTTCTGGGCTCTAGTCCTGGCTCTGCAGCCCGCCAGCCTGCCGAGTGACCCTAGGCAAGTCCCTTTGCTCCTCTGCGTTTTGCTTTCCCGTCTGTAAGTCCTGGCATGCCTTGGGGGATGCTTTCAGAGATGCCCGAAAGCCCCATCTGACATTAAAATACTCTCCTTGATGGCACAGGCTTGAGGCCTTGGAAGGCTCTTCCCCAGAGCAGCGCAGCCCGTGCTGGGCTCGGTCACAAGCAGAATATCCAGTGCCTGGCAGAAAGCCACCGGTCTAAATGTTTGCTGAAGGCCCTGAAATTAGTGGTACAAAATCCCTCTTTATGGCATGGATGCGCAATTCTTCCGTTATGCAGAGCTTCGCTCTGTCTGGTGAGGGGAGAGTTGAAAAAAACAAACTTCCGTGAAGGTCCAGATACTCAGTGATTTATTTTTTCTTAATTTAGTTTTTCTGCATGTCTCCGAAGTAGCTGCTCGCAGCCGCTAGAGGAGACTCGCTAGCCAAGAGGGGACTCAGTGAAGAAAGGAACGCTTCAGTGCCATGCTAAAGGATGTTGCCAGGGATCCGGTGTGAAAGGGAAGGAATTTGGAAGCGGGCAGAACCACGCTGGCAGTCGGTGTCGGTAGGTGGAGGGCGGCATCCTTAGTTTGGAGCCCGTGCGGAGTGGGAAAAGACATCGCCCCCGGGAAAAAAGTGCCAGTCGCTGGTGCCAGTTTCCTCCGGAGTTCTGTGAACTCGGTCATCTGGCAGCAGGACGAGAAAACGCAGGATGGCCGCAGCCTGTCTTCCTGCGCGCGGTGTGTTTTCCCAAAGGTTGGAGCGTTTCCTCTCGCTTCCCCTTTTAGCACCGACAAAACCCACTTTCAGATCGGTGTCAAACTGAGAGAGGAAAGGAGTTCACGTGTTTTCACTGAGTCGCATGCAGGTTATTTCAAAGATGATGGAGGAGCTCGGATTCCCAGGTCCTAAACAGCCGTGTGACCCCAGACGAGAGCGTATTAACCTCGTCGAGCTCCCGCTGAGCGGTTATTCTAATACTTACAGTCCCAGAGGGGGAGCTGTAAAGCTTGCTGAAATTCATCTTTGAAAAGAATAACAGGAACCGATGACTCCGGACCCGTCGGGCAGGGAAAGCCCAAAGGCCGTGTCACTTTTGAGCTGGGAGGTGCTCCGCGCAGCAGCAGGCTGGCTGCGTGACCCCGGTGTTCGGAAGCGCCCCGGCTGAGAGCCGGTTAGTTAGTCAGCTGGAAATGACTGAGCTCGAGGCAGGGGTGAAGTTTCGCAGCGTGCGGTAGACAGGAAGCCAGGCCGTGAGCTCGAACGTCCCTCTGTGCTCGGAAATTTCATTGTCTCTGGCTCCCCGCAGAGGAGATGCGTCCTGGGGGCAGGCCTGGAGGAGCGATGGAGCTGCTGCCCCTGGAAGGAAGCGGCTTCTTCCCCTGGGTCTTTTGGAGCGCTGCTGGTGCCCGGAGATGTCCGAGGCCTCCAAAACTTGCACCTTGCCTCCCTGCACGGTGCTGCTGTGCCCCAGCCCTGCCCCGGCACCGCTGCCACCAGAGGGCACGTCGCCACCAGCCTGCCCTCGGGCCCCAGAGGCTCATTTCAGAGCCCCAAATTGCCAGCACTCAGCTCAGTGAGGCTCCTGCAGCCACTAGCTGTCAGGATGCCACCAGCATCTTCTGCTGAAAGGCTCCTATGAAGCCCCCAAGTTCCTTGCCTGACGCTGCCTGAGGGTTTTTGTCCTGTGGTGTGACGGCGGCAAACGCTTGGGGTGCAGAGGAAGCTGCTGCTGGGCTGGGAAGGGATGAACGGCACGTTTTTTGGCTTGTGCCTTGCAGAAATAGACCAAAATGCGGAGAGCTTATGGGCGCTTCGCTGCTGGTTTTCGTTATTTTATTATGTACTCCTCTGACAAGTGTTATCTGCTCGGCGGTGTTATTACCCTCCTCTCTAAAGCAGCGGTGGCGTTGGTGTTGGCAGCGCACTTGGGTGTTAATTAAAGCAGCTTGGAGCAATACCCTTGCAGATTTCCTGCCAGCTTCGTCTGGTGGGGGAGGCGTGGGGACAGGATGAGCCCTCCGCAGGGTCACACCTGGAATTTACCTTGCAAGAAGCTGCTGCTTGCACAGAAGGTGCAGAAGAGTTTCCAGAACGCAAAAGACGTCTCACCGTGAGTTAGGTGTTCCAGCCGCGGGGTTTCTTCGTTTAGTCAAACCTATAAATAGCCACCAGGGGAGAAGGTGTCTGGTGGTGGAGGGCTCTTTGATCTCACAGACTCATAACACCATCCAGGTGCTGGAAGCGCAGGTCAGCGGGGTTGACGCAGGAAATAAGGTGTCTCTCTGCAGGAGAAGGCAGTCGGGCTTCTCCAGGGTGCAGCGCGCTCCCAAACGCTTCGAGGCTTCGCGTCAAGACCGACTCTGCCTAGAAGATAATGCTGCAGCTCGGCTGCTGAGCTAGACACAGAAATGAGTTTTTGTTGTTGTTTTTTTTTCACAGCCAGCCCCTAAGCGGGCGAGGCGCTGGTGTCCCTGCAGGGGCTGTGCTGTATGGCAGCCCCGTAGGGTCACTGGCTCTCCTCCCCTGCCACCGCCCCCTTACCGTCGGGGCTGCAGAGGCGAAGTGTCCCGGGTCTCTTTCTCCGTGTTGCGCTCCAGCAGGATGGGTCTGCCCCAGCGAGGGGGTCCCAGGAGCTCTGTTTGGCCAAACTGGAACGTCGGAGCGGCGTTACTGGTTAAAGTGGGCCTGGGGTGGCTGCTTTTTGCTGGGCCTTCTATTTCAACACTACTCAGCTGATGTAAAAACTGTTCCTTCCCTTTCTAGCAGCTCATAGCTGTGTTTGAGTCAGTGCCACGTCTAATCCACCAAGCATGTAAACCCACACCTCCGGGCTGTCCGGAGCTTCTGCTGCCAAGAACTATTGCAGATCTCCGGTCAGCTTGTCCTGCCTCGTCGCTGACTCAGGGGATGCTCTCCGTTTTATTCCTCCAGCCTGCCTGAAGCTTTAGGGTCCAGAGGTGACGAGGAGATGGGCTGAGCTGGCTTCCGAAGAACGACAGACCTCAGGGCGTGCTGAGAACGGGCGGAGGAACGGAGCCAGCTCCGGGTGACGTTCTCCAGCCCAGATTCTTCCAGCCAACGCAGCTGGTCCTGCTCGGGGGGGATAAGTTGTGTGCCCAGCCCTGGCCGCGCGTGGTGGTTCTGCCTCCCCGTCCTCGCTCTGGGCGAGCTGCCTGCAGCCGCCTTGGACGTGCCGGGTGCTGGCTGCAGCGAACACGGAGCCGTCGGGGATGCTGTAAATCAGCAGACCCCCAGCGGTGGACGGGGCATGTTTGATAGAGCCACTACTCGCCTTGGGGCTTGAGCCTGCTCCCCACCTTGAGTACCTGCCTGACTTGGCCGCATCTTCTCCGAGGAGCGGGCTTTTGGACTGCCTGAGTAAGGGCTGGGTGGCAGGGTGGGCGCCGACTCTGGCAGAGCAGATGTCAGCACTGAAGCTAGGCCAGGACAACGTCTCCTGCGTGTTTTCTTTGCATGCTTCCCTCTGTGGCTAACAGCTTGCTGGAGGAAGCCATCGCTGCTGTGAGCCAGAGCTGCATCTCGTGTGCCTTTTGATTTTTTTTTTTTTTTTTTGCAGCGAGCGAGGTGCTGCTGCCGGCCCCGCGGGGTGACAGCCTTACCCTGCAGCTCGGCTCCGAAGAGGCCGCTTACCACAGCCGGGTTTATTACTGCTGCCTTTGACAAATATCTCTGTCGGGTCAGGAAACCACACGGTGGGTGTTGCCCTTTCAGGGCAGGGGTGGGGGAAGGAATCCTGCTCCCCCCCCGCAGAGGCGCAGGGATCCGGCCGGGGTGCTGGGATGCCCCTGCTCTCCCCGTCGGGCTCTGGGCGCCTCCTCCAGAGGAGCGGGGCGAAGCTGCCCGTGCCCCTCCTCGGGCAGGGAATGTGCAGGGCCAGCGTGAGTAATTCCTGCAGCAGGTCGTGGGCTGAGCCGGCTGCGTCGGAGCAGGAAGAAGGCGAAAGTTTGGAAAATTCTTCTGTGGTTGCGTGAATTTGTCCCTGCTGGGCTCGGGGTCCGTCCTTTGAACCCTGCGTTTCTGCAGCAGGACAGAGAAGCTGTTCGGATGGGTTCTCAAGAGCCCGCGTGCCTCAGCGAGGTCTCAGGCGTGGAGGCTGCTGAAACTGTCCTGGGTTGGAGCGAGGCGTTGCTGCCTTTTGGAGTTGCCTCCCCCAGTGACGGGGGTTCTGTGTGCTGCTTGGTGCAGGGACTCAGCACTGCTCTGGCTGTGCTGTTGGTCTCGTTTTATACAGCAAGGCACTTCCCTTTCTGTGTTTCTTTAAAATGGAGGAAAAATAGCTGAAGAACCATCAGTGATTTGACTGGAAGAGTCGCAAAGCGGGGCAGCTGCGTACTGTTAGAGTGGGTGACGTTCATGGCGTTGAGAGGGATTTCTGTCACCTTAAATGCCTGTTAAGTCTTGTTTTAAGAATACTGGCAGTCCTTAGCAAAGCCCTTGAAGGAAACGTCTCTATCTGTAAATTTGAGCTTGGAGTCTGATGAGAGGTGCTCTTTTTTTCCCAGTGGGGTCCTGGCGATACAGAAGCGGTAGCAACGGGTGAAATGTAGGAGCTGCTGCGTACGTGTCGGACCTTCTCAGCAGGCTCAAGCTGAGTTTAGAGCTTGGGTTTGGACTCATCCTTGTCAGATCAAGTCCAGCTCCCCGTCCCCATTTCAGATGAAATTAGAATTGTCATTATCGGGCACAAAGCTGATACGAGGTTCTCCCCAAGAACAAAACTTGAGTGACGTAGTGGCTCTAAAAATCGTACGTGCCCTTCAAAGAACTTCTTTTCCCATAGCAGAATCGTGTGCTGAGTGTCCCTGTGCAAATGGGTGTGGGGAGGGACCCGTCCGGCCTCGGCCAGCGTCTGCCTGCATCGTCCTCTCCCTGGGGCCATGGCAGAATCCCCTTGCCCCGCCGGGAGCTGGGGCCAGGCCATCTGCACGCTGCCTGCTCCCTCTCCTTGAGATGTAAAAGGCTCCAGATCGTGTCCTGGAGTAAGTCCAAGCTGGGGAAACTTCCTTTTTCTTCCAGTTAACTCTTTCCACAAGAGCCTGATCCGAAGGCCGTTAATCCACTGAAGTCCTGAAGCAGTCAGACCTGCTGGGAACCCCGAACTGACCCCCAGCAGACATCTGCAGCCCCCTAGGCTCACGGCGTAACACCACCCTCAGCCCCTCTGTTAGCCGGGCACGGCAGCTTGTTCCTCTGGGGCACCAGAAGCAGCAGAGACAAGGGGTGAGGCAGAGATAGAGGGTGGCAGCAGCTGTTCAGGATGTGTTGCTGATTCCGGGACATCTCCCACCCTTTTTGGAAATCGAGAGCTTGGAGCAAGACAGAAAGAAAGAAGAAACAGCCGCTGATAAAGCCTCGCAGCGACGACGGCCCTGTTCTCAACGGGCTGCGACCCCCAGCCTGCCTCTGGGGATCGGCACCAGCTGGGAGGCAACGATAGGCTCCGCGGCTCCTCCTGTCTGTTCACCTCCCTGCTCTGGGCACGGGGACGGACAGCATCTCCCTTCCTTCCTCCTCCCTCCCTTCCTCCCTCCCGTCTCCGTCTCTTCCTCTCCGAGCCTGAAGCTCTCTCCGTAACCCCTGTCAACTTGCCCTGGCAGCGTTTCTGGCTGGGCTCTGCTCGCTGACCTGTGGCCGCGCACATCCCTCAGGACCCTCTGGTCCCCTCAGGGGTCCTGGCTTAGTGACGGTGGGCTGGGGAATCCCGGAGCGCTGTGAATTTCCATATCCTAGGACAAAGAGGGGGGAAAAATGGTGGAAAAAACGGGGTTAGAAACTGGTGACCCCGGACAACAACTGGCAGTAGGATACCTACGGATGCGTGATGGGGAGGGTGCTTGCTGGAGCTCAAGGTGACAAGGAGCAAGGAGCACTGCTCCGGGGGTAGACGTGGAACAAGTTTTCAGGGGCTGTGGAACTGCCTGGTTCAGCTGGAGGGACGGGCATCCGTGAGGCTGAGGGTAGCAAGAGTTGTGTTGGTCCCTGGAGCTGGGGAACGCTGGGGCTGAGCTGGAAAGGGCTCCTTGGGCAAGGAGGGCTGAGACCTGCACCCCCTCTGCACGGTCTCAGAGCATGCGCTTCCTCAGCCTCACCTACAGCAGGGTCTATTTTGGGGTAAATACTGAAGACTGAGTCTTTGAGGGCATAGTAAATCGAGTTCCCACACCTCAAGCAAAGGTCCTGTGGCTTCAGAGCACACGGAGGGCTGTAGGCCTTGTTTCACGTGCAGACAGCTGTCACCACATGCGATTTTTTTTTTCTTCTTTCTTTTTTTCTTCTCTAACAAATGAATGGGGTCCCCGCATCTGGCTGCGGCGGTTAAACAGGCTTGATTTAATCGTAGGCTGATACAGGGCGCCGAGAGAAAGGAGGGGAAGAGGGATGAGAAGCACCCGGCACCTGCTTGCCCCGGGCTGGGTCGTGCCGCGCACGCGGGAGGGTCGGGAAACGCACGGCCCGTGGCGAGTGTGCAGGCGAAAGTGAAGGGCCTGGGTCCTGGTGGAAGGTGCTCAGGACCTTTTGCAAAGGTTTTTGGCAAGTTCCAGCAGGGGCAGGGTGGAAGCAGGACAGGGACGTTGCAAAGGGGCCAGGGTCAGGAGGGCTTGGGAGGATTTCACTGCGCAGGAGCCGGCTTCCAGAGCAGCGTCTGCGGCGGCGTGATGCGAGCGTAGAGCTGAGGCAAATCTGACGACTCCCAGGAAACGAGAAATCCCTTCTCCCTGGGAGCAGGTTGTTCCCTAACGGTGCATTAGGGATTGCCTTCACTCGCTTAAGCAGGGCATAGGGAAGGGCACCCCGTGGACCTGTCGTGTCCCAGCTGCTGCGCTCAGGCTGCTTTGCTGTGCCCCCAGGGTCAGGGCAAGCCCATCTTTCAGTGTCAGGGCAGGAGATGGGGCGAAAAACAGCTGAAAACTTTCTTCCAGTGTCATGTTCCATACCCAGCAGGAAGAACTGACTTCTCAAACCCAAGCCTAGGCCAAATCTCCTTTGTACAGTCTACGGAGAGCCATGGCAGTGCTGATCTGCTGAGCACGCATGAGTGGGTCTCTGGGATGCTCTGGGTGTTAGTGGTATCCTGAGCACGGACCAGTGGGTTCCCCTGCTGAACGGCGTTGCTTTTACCAGCTCTGGAAGTGGCTGGCAGGTGGGAACTGGCCTCCTGGGTGGAAAACACAAGGCCCAACAGAGGTAACGCTCGGCTCTTGTATGAGAAATCCCTTGGAACCGGGATTTTGGAGCCGGACCCCAGAGCTGGGAAAGGCTGTGAGATCACCGAGGAGCTGGGAGCCAAGGGTTTGGCTAAGAGGGAGGCTTTGCCATCCAACCTGGCGCTGGGTTTCTTCTCCCCCCTGCCCCGCTCCTCTCTGGCAGCGGGTTTGCACGTTAACTGAGACAGCAGTTTTTCCCTAACCCCCCCCCCTTTCTGCCCTCCGCTCCACCCCCCAACCTGGTTATCGATGAAAGGAGATTTGACATGCGATAGATCCCCAGATAAAAGCAACGTTACGAGAGAATGTGAGCAACAGCTCGGGAGGGGGGGAAAAAAAAGAGAGCCCCAAAAAAGCTGGCGAGGCGCAGCCGGGGTATCTGGTGTCAGCTCCAGGTGCAGCCGGGAAGGGGCCTGCCCTCTGCAAAGGGTTAACGCCAGGACCGCCGCTAGGCTTCGGAGGCCTTCTGACAGGGGTTTTGAAATCTGATTTTTCTTTCTGCAACCCGGTGAGGTTTTGATCAACTTCCTATCTGAGAGCAGAAGTCAGA
The DNA here is from genome assembly GCF_009769625.2 of Cygnus olor. Classification (NCBI taxonomy): domain Eukaryota; kingdom Metazoa; phylum Chordata; class Aves; order Anseriformes; family Anatidae; genus Cygnus; species Cygnus olor. The sequence goes on from NC_049192.1 coordinate 3,463,333, forward strand.
GCCGGCGCAGGAAGGCTGGTGCAGGGGTGCTGGCTCGCGTCCTCCTGCCCCGTGCCCTCGCGCTTGGTGGGGGCGGCCGGGGTGCTACGGGGGACGAAGGGGAGGGAGCAGCCCTGCAGCTCGGTGGGTGCCCCCGTGGGTTCCCTCCGGCGGAGCCCAGGCAGCTGTGCTGCACGTGGGACCTGCTCCTCGCTGGGCTCATCTCGCCTACGTGCCGGCCTCGTCCGGCCGTGGCTCTTGTGGAAGCTCCCCGCACGAAGCAGCAAAAAGCTGCGTGCACCTCTAGCCTGCCACGGATGGAAGCCCAAGCGCTGAGACCTCCCCGGTGCCCCAGAACTCCCAAATCAGCTGAGGCCCTTCAGCTTTGTGGGCTTGTAGCCCACCGCCCCCGCGGGAGGCGAGGTGCACAGGGCTCCATCCTGCGCCCCTCTTCGCAGCCACCGCAGGGTTGTCCCCGAGGGGCGTTCTGGCAGCACGAGGAAGGCAGAGCAGGTCCCCCGCCTCGTGTAGATGTACCCAAATCCACTTGCTCTAACCCAGGAGTCATTTGCACAAACCTGCTTCTCGGTGGCCCTTTGCATATGCAGCTGGGGCTTTTTCTTGCAAGGACTTTCCACTTGAAAAGAGCCTGTCCTAAGCTGAAGTTTTCGGGGATTTGCTGTCTTTGGGAGGGCTCGGTTTCTGTATGCACGTGTTGTACGGAGGAGCTGGGCCTGGGCGAGCACAGATGGACTCCAGGCCTATGGAAAGTACCTTTCAAACCAGCCCTGTTTAAATTTCTAGCCGGAGCCAGAAAAGAAAGAAATAAATAAAGATGGGAGGTCATCTCTTTTTGCCTGATGTATTTAATTTCATTAACAACCAGAGCCTGGGTCAGCCTCTCCATTGGAAATACCCCAAAAAGTCTCAGATTTTGCAGAGATTTCCCCAAATTCTTCAGCTGGGGGCACGACACTTCTCATCTTTAGCCAAAAACCATCTCAGCATTTTTCTGTCATCTTGCTGAGAGCCAGCCAGCGGCGGCTGCTCGGGTCACCTCTCCTGGTAGGGTACGGGCACATGTAGGTCGCTTGCTCTGCGTTACGTGGCTTGATCAGTGCAGGGAAGGATGCAACCCTAATTTACGATTAAATTAAATAATGACTTGGGGGTTTATGTTGCCCCAAATCTCGAACACCGTCAGAGTGTGGAGCTCAGCAGAGGGGAGTCCCAGTTCTGCCCAGTGTCCTGGTGCTGCCAGCACCCGTACTGGTGTGTGGGACCAGTAAAGACAGCAGCACAACTGGAAAGGTCTGGGGTGCTCAGGGTTGTGACAGCACAGGCAGGGAAACAACTGCTGAGATACTTTGTGTAGCGTAGATGCTACTGTCTGTCTTCAAAGCTCCTGTGCCACATTTGTTTTCTGCCTCACTTGCATCTGTTTTTGTTTTTCTTTGTTTTTAACTGCGATGCAACTGTTACAGCTCTTTGAAACTGTCAGCCTGCACAGCTGAAGGGTTAAAGGCAGGACACGGAGTGGGCCCCAGCACAGCAAGCTCCTTTGATGGCTGAGGACTGCCAGCACCATCTCTGCTGTCAAAGCGCTATTTTAGCTTAGCGCCTCCAAAGCGGTGGTTTGCAGGTTGAGCTCAACGAAGCGTCCACGTGCGCACCCAGACTCATCTTCCCTGAGCACCTCGCTGGGCCTGCAGGGGCTTGGCCGAGGCAGATCTGCAGGTGCAAGAAGTGGCAGGAGACGGGGACTGGAAAGTGGCCGGCCCTCGGGGCACCGGGGCAGCTTTCAGCTGTGCATCCAACCATCAACCTCTGCAGGTGAGCAGAGGTCGTTGCTGAGCATCTATTTTCTCCTCAACTTACGCCGTGCAGGAAGTAAATAAACACTTAGGCATGCTTTTAACGTATTTGTCAGCTAAACGGTGGTAAAAAAAATGAGTTTGCATATTGTGGGGCTGAATGGGCTCGGGTCTGCACGTGGGAGCCCGTTGAAATCGGTGGGGTCTCAGGGGTATAAAACCGATGGCAAGCGTCAGCCTTGTCCAAGCCTTTTTTATCTCGCCATCTCTGCTGCCGGCACACAGAACGGTGCCCTGCAGCTCGGCCGGCATTAGTCACGGGCTGACCTTTCTGCTCTGGGGCATGCGGGGACTGAGCTTGCTCACATCAGTGAAGGAATCATCCAGGGTTTGATGGTTATAACTGCAAAGACGGGAGTCTGGGCTTTATTTGGCAGTGTCTCCAAAGCCCAGAGGCCTGCCAGGTTCCCAAGTACAAATGCAGAGTCCCTGGTCTACCATTTATTAGCTAATTAGGACCAACTGCGATCTCATTAGCTAATTAGGACCAACTGCGATCTCATGCAGTAGACGCTTCAAAATGGAAGATCCCCAGCGTCCGTGGACATCGCGTTGGTATCTGGAGCAGAGTAAATCTCCTGACCCAAGCAGGAGTTTCCAGGGCGTGCAGTTAGTTTCTGGTGTCTCTGGTTGATTGTTCACAGTAATAGCTGACACGTAGATGAATGTGTCTCTCCCCTTTCAGATGCATCATAACCTCTGTCCTGAAACAGCTCATGCAGACACTTGGCATCGCTGCATAACAACCCGGTAGTGAGGGATGGTGAGGCAGAGGAGAGCGTGGCGGGAGCTGCCCTGGCAGGAGGCTGAGGAGTCTCTGGAGAAAAAAAAAAAAAAACCCACAACTTTACCCTGTGGAAACAAAACCGTGTGAATGTTAATATTGGAGTTTATTACGAGTGACTTATTTGGTGCAACAGCCACAGGCCCCACCAGCGTGGTTCTCCAAAGGACCGTACGTGCAGGTGTAAGGCAGAACGCATTTACTGGGGGAATGTAGGGAGCCAAAGGGAAAGGTATCGTGCCCATTTTAAAGCAAAAAGATCGAGGCAGAGATTTGGCAATTTACACAGGCTTTGGGGCTTGAATGGGCTCTTCTGAGTCCCGGCTTTGGCTTTGGCACCAGCCCTTTTCCTGGGGGCAGAAGGGGACTGGATATCTTGGTTTCTGTAGGTGGTGTAAGTCACGTATCTACAGCCGCAGGGGTGCTCTGCAGGTAGGATGTTCTCCATCAGTGTTTTTCAGATGCTGAAAAGAAGCGCAGATTTCCTCCTCTTCGTTGCGCGTTATTTTGGATAAGCGAGATTTTTAACCTGCTCAGCACCTCAAGCAAAAGCAGCGTCCGTGTTTCCTACTAACCTGGCACCTTTCCTTCTTCACCAAATTCGGCTCAGCAGAAGGGCGAAGCGGCATATTCAGCTCATGCCGCTGAGACAATTGTAGCAAGGGCAAAAAGAGGAGGTTGTCTAAGAGCTCCCAGCCATACTGTACGGGAGATTTTGGATGGGAAGTGAAGAGCAACTTTTCCCATGGGAACTACAGGGGGAGGCAAGCTGGCCTGAATGGAGGCCTCATAAATCAATGACACACACCTTCGGCTTTCTGTGCCATAGCCTTGGGCGGCCGGAATTTATATGCCCAATCAATAATTAAGAAAAAAACCAACAAGACAAGAAAACGCATCAGTTATCAAAGCGCTGAATTCTGTGAGAGTCTCTTTCCATCGGCCTCAACCCACCTCTGAAGGGGAAGCTGGGGCATTGTGCGTGGGGTCTGTTTGCTGAGGGCCATGCAGGGAAGGTGTGTGTGTGTGTCCGTCCGTCCGTCCGTCCCTCCCGTCCTGGAGTGCTGAACTCAAACCGATGCAGCTGCTCTTGGCCAGTCCGGCTCCTCACCTCCCCTCTGGGTGAGGGAGGAAGAGCTCAGGCAGTCCGACTGGCAGGGACACCTTCGTTTTGTTCCACTTCGCAGCTAAATATGTATTCCTTGTGTGTTTTTCGCCCAGAAGCAGCACAGTACTTGTGCTGCCGGCTGGACAAATGTGCGTTGTCGAAGCACTTTTCAGGTATTAACCAACTCGTCGGTGTTAAACGGCAGTGATGGGATTTTCCAGGGCTGTCATTATCGGCCTCAGCTGCAGCAGCTGTGATGGAAATAAAGTTAAGTACGCTGTAAAGTGCACGGGCCCGGGGAAATGTGATTCAGGACGCATGATCTTACTTCTCCATGCGCCGTCATCAAGGTACCTTCGAATTTGTGGCTGATTAAAGGCAGGCTGTTTTCACCCAGTTCAGTAACCGGTTCACAGACTCCCTCCGGTGCTGTGACCCCAGTAACTGCCCCTCCTAAGCTCAGGGCTGATGATGTGTGATGGGTTTTTCTCCGTGCCTTAGCCTAGGCACTAGCTGGGTGCTTGGAGTCACTCCTTGGGCAGAGCTTGTCCCTCTTCCCCATCCCCAGCCTCAGCCTGGGGTCCAGAGGTAAGCCTGGGGCTTTGTGGGGCTCTCAGCACCCTCTCTAAATACTCTTTTTCTTCATAGACTTTCCTGCCAGCCTGCAGCACTTTACGTGCACCAGCGCAATGCATCTCAACCTCTCCCAGGCCACGAGTGGATGCCCTTGTGCCTGCGTATATCTTCCCTGTGCAGGCTGATCGCCTCCTTGGCCTGCAATTTTGATTGCAGAGCTACCTCTGAGAGCGCAGCCAGCTCTTCTGCCGCCTTGCTGCCCTCAGCCTTCTCCGTGGGTAGGAATTTCAACCTGCTAACACCTTAGGGCAACCTCTCCCTCTCACCTGGGCATTAGCAGAGTGCCAGGGGCTAATGTGCAGTTGTTTTTTGTTCTTTTGAGGGCAGCTAGCTTCCAAGAAACCCAGAGAGGGAGCACAAAGGGACCTTTTGCTTATCTCTGACCTTTCTGGCAGGGATGTGCCTCCAGGGCCCAGATAATGCAAAAGCTGGGATGCCTGATTAGGGATTGAGGCCCTGAGATGCCATCTGCAAAGATCTGGTAAAGACCTGTGAGGTGGCTGCGAAGGGAGAAAAATGAAGTCCTGTCTGCAAAGAGGAGGTGAGAGGCCACCCACCTTGGGCACAGGTCGAGAACTGTGGCCTGGAGGAAGCAAGTCCTGGATTTGGGCTGTGTGCTCCATGTCCTAGGTCACGCCACGGTGCCTAAGAGCCCTCCAGACCCTATTACCCTGAGCAGCAAAGCCAGGCTCTGCTGGTTTCCAGCAGAACTGAGGCTCCTGATGTCTAAGAGCTGGCTTCCAACAGAACCGAAGCTTTTTCTGGTGCCTGCTAAGGAGTGCTTTTTCTTAGCAGAAGCGTGTTTTGGGTCTCGTTTCTCCTGAGCTGCCTGCTTGTGTGGAGCTTGTGGGAACGTAGCAGCGTTGGTACCGTTACTGGGCCACGTCTGTCCGACGCGGCTGAAATTGGCCAAAGGATTAAGAATTTATGGGAAAGGAAGGACAGACACGCACAGCGGGATTGCATACGGCCTGTTTCTTTAGAAAACAAGACCAGAAGCTCAGCGAGGGCTCGGGTTCATCCTGCTGCAGGACAGGAAGATTTTTGTGGGATGGGAAAAATGTTTCCTGCCCAGCTCCGGTCCGTGCCGCAGTGCAGGGAGACCCAGTGCGGTAAGCCTGGGCTGCAGCGGCGGGGCCTGGACAGACAGACAGGACCACAGGGTGTGTTTATGTCCAGCAGCCTCAGGAAAAATTCCCCTTTCTGCCATCGCAGCCAGAGCCTGCCTCTTCCACCCCACGAAGGACAGGCAGCACAGCACGAGGTGAGCAAGGAGAAAAGGGAATAACCAGGCAGAAAGCACAGAATAAATGCGAGTATATTTATTTTCAGGTAGGAAATCAAACACCTTCCTAGCCTCTCTGCAGAACAACATCCTCTGAAGCCTCTTGTTTTGCTGAGGCCTCTCAGAGCCGTTTCCAGCTGCGGCGGGACGCATCCCCGGTGCCGATGCTCGCGGCCCCACCCTGCCGCGAGGAGTTGCACTTTCAGTAGCCCCGTACCGGGGTGACTGGGGCCAGCTGGGGTGTAGCCCATGATACTTATCTTCCTGGGGCCTTGAGAATATTATTATTTTTTCCTCAGCTTGTTTTTTCCCCCCCCTTCTTCTATGTTTAGGCTCCAGTGACCCAGCTCTGATTTCCTTTTTTAATTAATCGCAGTAGTCTTGGTTTCTGTGTTTCACGCAGTAACGAGCATTTCCTTTATCGCTGCTGTCACTTACACATATCTGCCCGCTGCTGGGGCTCAGAAGGTGCACCTCTGGTCCCTGCTTCAACATAAATAGTTCCTGAGCTGTGGGACCTTTACCTGCCAGCATCCTTAGAGCAGCAGAAGCCCTTAAATCTGGTCACGCCGACATGAGGTGCTTTTACATTCACAAGGTTTTACCTGTATGCTAATTGCAATCGAGTTAAATGATTCGGCCACCATAATATTCTTTGCACGGTGAAATGAGTAGAGATTTTGAAATGAGTAAAGATTTTCTCCGGGTGGAGGGAAGGGGGAAGCCCTCCTGGCTCCGAGATGAAGCCGATGAGGTCCGTCCCTGCGTGGCTTTCCCATCCGCGCTCTCCTGCTCCCTTAGGGGGGCACTGACGGCGAGGGCGCTTTGCAGGAGGCCGGATCCTGCCCCTGATCTGTCGGAAATCTCCCGTGGGAGCAGAGCGGACGGCTGGGCTCGAGGAAGGGACGCAGACTGGCAGCAGGAAGGGGAGCTCAGCCGCTTTGGGCAGCAGCCTGGGCTTCGAGGCTTCACCCAGGAAACCAGACCCCGAATTGTCCTCGCTCCCCCTCGGCAGCCAGTTTCTCATGGGACTCCTTTCTCTGCCTTATCTCGCCGGATTGGCACCTCCTCGGTGTCTCCTTGAGCGCGCTGGGCGCAGAAGGCTGGGATCTGGGGGCGGGGGGCTTTTGTACCATTGTAAGGCGAATAATAGCTGCTGGTTCCCGAATCCGGGCGCTTGCAGCACTTCAAGCAGGCAGGCCACTTCAAAGTGCTTTCTGGGAGTTGTCACTACAAAAGCTAGCACTCGGCAATTAAAGTCTCTAAATCCTGACTGAAGCTGATTAATTTACACCAAGTTAATTACTAGGTCCCTTTCCAAGAGTCTGATACAAGTCATCCCATTGCACGATGTCATTTTCAGGGAGAATTAAACCCTTCGCTTAAATGTTTATGGAGCTGCTTTGAAGACGTAGTCTTGTAGCATCTTTAGCCTGGGAATTTTCTATTTTTTTCCATCCTGAAGGCCTTTAGCGCCGTTAATGAATGAACATCATTAATGATTAATCACCTAAATATGAATGGAGTAGGCTTAGTGCCAGGTAAGCACAGAATAAATGCATTTGCCCGAGCTCCGCTTTGACACGTGTGCTTTGGAGCAGCTGGCAGCAGCTCCTCCGAATCCAGCGGGGAGTGCTGGACCTCCGTTGTCTCGTTTGGCCGAAGGGAAACTGAGGCATGAAGCAACTAAATGATCTGTCCACGCTAACGAGCAAGGCAGGAAAGAGCTGGGAAAATAACCCCAAAGCCCTGACGCTTCCAGGCTCTTTCCAATATGTACTTTTTCTCTTTACCGTGAGCATTTATTACATTTTCATTGTATATCGTATTGGCTCGGTGAGAGGGATAATGTTCCCGGTTCTCTCTGGGAAAATTGAGATACTAGAAAATAGAAATTGCTGTGCTGCTGAGAGCTGAGGCTCATTTAGCAGTCTCGTCTGTCCGAGACTCAGAGACTCAGAGCAAGACAGAAGATCCCCTATAAAGAGAGCAGGGATAATTTGCTAGAACTGTTACTGGTGTTGACTCTGAAGCATGTGGCTTAGCATCTCCTGTCATTCTTTTTGTAATACAAGACAGTCTTGATATCCAAAGAGTATCCGAGCCCTTTCTTGCTTGTAATCTTGCTCAGGAATCGCCAGGAGTTGGCATTGTAGGCTCAAAAGGAAGTGGCAGGAGCCAGGACTGGTTGTTAGCTGTCAAACCCCAAAAGGTCACGCTTAGGTTGGGGCACTGAGAGGAACGAGGTAGGAGTGCTGGTGCAAATGGAAAGCATTTCCATGCGCTGCAGTGTTGTCTCTAGGAAACCTTTCAAGCACTCCCAGACCCAGCAGTTCACTGAGAAGACCCAGATCTCATTTCTTTCACTACAGTTGCCAGCAAAAAGGGTGTTTTTTTTTTTTTTCCCCCCGAGTAGAATCTGCTCCTGGCTCCGCTGGAGCCGGTCACAGTTTTTGTTCCAAATGTAAGCCCTTCCGTATTCAGCTGTGCTTTCTGCGCTAACACATCGCCCGATCCTTGCGTGGGCACGAGGGAGCTGCCCGCCGGCCCTGCCTGCACGGCCGGGGATCCACCGATTCCCCCGGGGTGACCCCACAGCTGCATCTGGAGCCGGGCGGTAACTGCAGACGTGCGCCCGGCCCTTCTGCCCTGGAGCGTGACCACAAGAAAGGGGCTCCGTCCAAAATAGCAGGCGATGCTCTGGGGCCCTTCAGCAGGCGAGCCAACGGATTTTGGGGGGAGCCTTCGGCCTCGGTGGCAGAGGTGGCAGCAGGGGCTGGGGGGGCTCCCGGGGCCTCCCTGCTGCTTGGGTGTTTGCCGGGCACAGGCAGAGCCGATGAAACGCCCTTCCCAAGCGGGTGCTGGAGGAAGGTCGTGCTTTCCCTTCTCTCGTGCCGCAGGGAGCAACCCCGGCTGCTCCCCACATCAGGCAGGGAGGTGAATCCTCTCTTTTTTGGAGCTGTTTTCTCCAAGGGACTCAAAGGACCTGGAGCCACTCCAGTTCCCTTGGCCAAGGCCCTTGAATTACAGGGTACACAAGAGATCTAAGTAGCAGTGAGGTCTCTCTAACTGTCATCTCCCACCACTTCCAACTGCTTTTATTCCTCCAGGGCCTCCTGTTCTTTCCTCCCCTGTAGCAATTAAGAGTTCATCCAGTTCCCAGCTGACCTGGGCTCTTTTGGTAACTCTCAGAGGTGGCTGCAGACCGACTGCGCTCCCCAGCCTTGCTGGGGTCAGGACGGGAGCTGAACTCCTCAGTCACCACCCAGGGATCGGCTGCTGTGCCGTGCCTGACTTTCTCCTGAGTTTTCAGACCACTGGTGGAAGGCTGGCTCGGCCACCCCCGGTGTCTTTCTCCTTCCATTCTGCGCTACAAGGACTGTCAGCTGCCAAACTGGGCAGGACCACCACAGCACGTAACCAAGAGGCTGGATCCTGCAGAAAGTGTTGGCCGAGTCATTTCAGAGCACTCCGGGCCTGGCGTGCATCCCCAGATGGCTGCTTTCAAGGGCGGCAGCGATTCTCTCAAAGCGTCTGCTCAGACAGCCGGCGCTGCTCACTGCAGCGATGACCACGGGATCACACCTTTAAATCAAACGGCTCTCGTCTCTGTGAAATCTTCGGCTCAGATGTGGGATGGGAAGGGGCAGGTTTCTAATAAAGCTCAGCTGTCTCCAAGAATAATCCAGACCCTGTTCTTCCACCACTGCCTTTGAGAACAAAAAGACTTGCTGGCTGCTGAGTGCCTTTGAAAACTCAGCCCTTGATCTAGCTTTTATTTTTCTCTCCTCGTCCTCCCTTTTCTTTCCCTTTCTGGCTCTCCTAGCGTGCATGCATCGTCCCGGCTTCTGTCTCTGCTGAGAAGTCCCAATCTCGTGCCAGTTTGACGTTTGCCTTTTCTGAATGCAAGAAACCCCCGGAGCTCAGGTGGGAGGAGAAGCGAGTCACTGCTTTCCATCACGCGTGCCACTCGGAACTCAGCCTGGGAAACGAAAGCTCCTTGGCTGGGTCTGGTGGGGCCGTTTCCTCCTGTCCCCTTGCCAGCTGAGCCTCTGCAGACAAGCAGAGCGATGCCGTTCATCTGCCTCGCTTCGCCCGCTTCTCCGCGTGCTTCTTCCGCTTGCTGCTCGCAGCTCTCGACCCGCTCGGCTCCCTCCTGCCTGCCCTGCTGTGCCGGGTGGCAGAGGGGGGTCTCTCCTTTTCTTCTCTCTAGGGTCACGCTAACAAGTTCAGGTTGGCCGGGGGAGCAGGCTGCTCCAAAACGCAGGGGGAGAAGCCAGATGAGAGACTCCAGAGATCGCCGTTCCGAAGTCACGCTCGCAGAACAAAGGCAGGGCCGTTCCAGGTCAGGGAACAGCAAAGCTCGCACGCCGCTGCACCCGCCGGGCTGTGACGACCCGCGTGTCCTTGTCCCCGCGTTCCTCGTGTGTTTGTCCAGGCCGCGTGCTCCTCTGACTCTCTCCCAGGTTTCTAGCGGGCGGAGCAGTGCTTCCTGGAGGGGTGACGTCCCCTGGCACTGCTCCATCACCCCTGCAGCCCCGTGACAGCCACTTACCTGGCTCTGCGACACCTCCCGGGTCCAAAGCAGCACCTCCAGCTGCTCTAAAGCTGCTGGGCCAGCATCTTTCCGCTGCTTGCAGCGGGCTGTGGCTCAAGTACGCGAGGAAGAAGGAGACGTTTTTATGGTACTGACAGTTCCCGGTAGGCCTGGCAAGCCCCGCGCTCCTTGCTGCCTGTCCCGAGCTGTGCAGATAACCGGGGGGTGGCTCCGAGGATGGGGCTGGGCAGCGGTTCTGCGCTTATCGTTGCTCTGAGCCTGGATCGGGCCTGGCACGGCAGCCCTTGGGGGGCAGGGAGTCTCGCCCACCAAAAGGTGAAGAGGAGCCAAGAGCAGCTGCAAGGTCCCCTTGTTTGCTGGGCTATGGGAAATCACCCAGAGAGGAGTTTGCAGCCCTGCATCACAGAGCAGTGGAAAATACGTGCAAACGAGTGCCATACGGATCAGCGCCCGGGGGAAGAGGGCTGTGTCACCAACACCGAGCACGCAGGAATGTGTCTGAACAGAACGCGGGGCCGGTGGTGGGCCTTCGACCGAGCTGATTGTGGTGGGGAGAGCTCCGAGCCCTGGCTCGGGCCGATGGAGCACTGGGCTGGGCCGTGGGGGTCGCAGGCTGCCCGTCTGGGTCTGGTGTGTGTCTGCTGGGGACGGCAAAGCCTTGCAGCTCTCCATGCCCCGATTTCCTCCTCGGTAGGTGGGGATGCTCCCGCATTCCTCTGCAGGTCTAAGCATCCCCTCGTCTTCATCCCCCCTTCCCCAGCCGCTGCTGTTGTGCAGTTTCAAAATACTGGCAGCAATCGTGGGTTCTTCAGTGAGGAACAGACACCAGGGACTGATCCCCGTGGCGGAGCGTGCCCAGCCTGCCTTCAGCTCCTCCGCTCCTGGGGGAGCTCCGGCCCCAGCAGCAGGCAGCTCGCCGGCCAGGCGTTAGCGCTTGTTTTGGGGCCATGCTCTGCCAGCTCGCCTTCTAAATAACGCCGAAGAGCTACAGAAATAACCTCAGAAGCGCTCATGCCTGATTGCAGGAACCGATTTGTTTGTCAGTTCGCAGCGGGAAGGAAGTTCATCTTTTAATTGCTGCAGACAGGATCCTGGTAGGAGCCTGGTGCTGGTGCTGCGCTGCGGTACATCCGATTCCCTTCTGCCTGGGCTCTTGGACTGACCCGAGAGTGCCTCTATTTCTGCTCACACGGACTGTGAGGGCATGGCTGCAAGCTGCTGACTTATTTTAGGCTAGTTGGGCGGCTGTAGGACTAGCTGAATAGGACGCCGTACCAATTTTTCCAGCTCAGCACAGCCATAGAAACCACTACAGATTCCAGCCTAGGCGGCTCAGGAGGCAAAAGCATCTTTTTCCCTGCTAGGAGAGGGCAGGGAGCGCAGGCAGGAGCTGCGAGTGCTGTGCTGCAAGGCTCAGAGCAAACGCAAAGTAGCAGGTTAGTGTTGGAAGAAAGGGTTGATGTGTCGGGCTACTGCTGGAATCCCTCCACCAGGGATCTGCCTGAGTACAGCGGGAATGCTGCTTGCTCAGTGATGTGTGTGCACTCACAGAGCGTGTCTCATTAGCGCGTTGTTAATGTCAGTAATTATTGATGCTGTGAGTGCAGGAGCATACGTAGATAACGTACAGCTACCGGAAGCGCTGGGAGAAATGCACCCGCCTGTTATTATGGATATTAGCATCTCAGTTTTCGAGCTGTTGCGACGTGCGGAGGTACCTGGCTGTCACAAGAAGTACGGTGACATCTGTGCCTCCTGGGACAGGTGTTCGGGGAGCACGGTGTGACACCCAGAGAAGGAGACTTGTCTGCAAGGCTGCAGGCTGTCTTCTGAACGATGCCTTGTGCTGCTGCGTGGATTGTGGTTTATTTCCATTTATTACCACGGGGATGGGACATTTGCCTTTGCCTGAAATTAATCACTGTGGCTTGTGAGTCCTCAAAATTTTCCTCCTTTGGTTAAATTGGACCTGGAAGGATGAGCGTGCTCCTTCCTGCCGGGGATGGGAGCACACGAACCCTTTGCACACGTCGGCTCAATGTGGTGAGGCAGGTTGGCAGCAAAGCTGGGGGGCTTTGGGGCTTTTTTCGGGGCAGGGGGCTGCCACGCACAGATGCAGCTGCTGTGCTGGGCAGGAGGGCGGCTCAGCTCGGCGCCCGCTGGCTCTGTAGGCATTTTGGGCTGAGGCAGTGTTGGTGCAAGACGTTTCCTTTCAGTCACACCAAGGGTGAGCCCAGTGTGCCCAGCACGCTCACGGTGAAGGCTTCTCGGCTGCAAGGCCTGCCTCCAGCTCAGAGCTCGTGTAGCACACGCTCGGCCCGTGCTGGAAGGGAGCAGCAAGGCAGGTGCATCCCGAGTGGGGGAAGTCGGGGGGGCATCGATCCTTTTCTTTCTTCCCCCAAAACACTCGCGGGCACATACACACGGCATTGTCCTCCCTCCCAGGAACCAGCTCTAGCTCGGACCCTGCTGATCTGACAACATCCCTGCCCCAACGCGGGCACATCCACGTCTCCAATGCAGCACCAGCGGTGGGGGAGCCCTTGTGAGCCCGCCTTCCCTGCGTGGGATCCTCCCTGCTCCTCTGACAGGGAACAGGGTACACCCTCCTGACTCATGTCCTGACCCATGACCTGCCCCGTCTCTGTCCTCATTTTCCACCCAGCCAAGCCAAGGTTAAAATCCAGCCCTCCTGACTGCCAGACCGGTGCTCCACTTAATTGTACTGCCTTGCCCCGTGAGATCCGGCTGCCTCCAGCCCTGCTGCTGTGCCTCCGCTGCCTGCTCTGCTGTGCTGGGGTCCTGCAAAACTCAGCTGGGTGCTGCCACGCAGGGAATGGCCGGGACACAGGCTCAAGGCACTACAAACAGCCCCATCGCACAGCAGCCCCAGCTCCCTGCAGCAGCACCGAGCCCAGCTTTCGAGGACTTTTCCCTTCTCCCTGCTCTGCTCCAGCTGGACCCGTCCCCGCTCCTCATCCCTCCAGCCAGGACCGACCCTTCCTCCAGCACAGCCCCCTCTCTTTGCCGTGGCAAATTCCCCTTCTGCCCGCGCTGCTAAGAAGCTTTGAGCTGCCTCTGCCTCTGCCTGGCAGTTTGCGTTGGCAAAGAGGCGCTAGGCACCGGGCTCGCCACATCAAATGAAAAATATCATGCAACCAAAAATTCTTAGAAAAACCCAAACGCATCTAATCTGCCGAATGGGGCACGCGAGACGTAGACAACAAGATCAGGGCAGGGCAGGAAAGGGCAGGAAGGATGGACAAAGGAAGGGTGTTGTAAAAAAGATCTTTTTTATATGTAAAATTTCAGGGTAGTATTTTTTAACAATTTGCATAATTGGCTACCACAGATAATCCCCTGAAATGAACTAAATATATCACAACTGGGGGCTTTCCAAGCCCAGCTTGCTTTCTGAAATTGATTGGTTTCAGCTTTGCATTTTTTTCTACGCTCTTTCTTTCTATCTTTACCAGCTGAGTTTGGCTGGTTTCTGAAATGCCTGATTTGGGAGCAAAACTAAACATTCACCTGGGGATGGCTTACTAGGGTACGAGTTTGAGTCAATGAAAATGTGACTTAATTTTAGATTTCGTTAGGAAAAGGGAACTAAGGCAGAAAACAGCTGCTGCAGTGGCAGATGAAGACCAACTTGTTCTGATGCTTTTCATAAAAAGTCAGGTGAAACGGCATTTAAAGCTCTGCTGGCCTAAATAGTTAGCTGGGGCAAACTGGCCCAGTTCCCCTGGAGTCAAACCTAGCCCAGCTGCTCACAAAGGGAGATGCTCTGAAGAAGCCTCTTCTGGAAACCTTCTCCTAAATGAGTTGCCAAAAGATGTAGTGAACGCTTGCTAAGTGCTTGGGTATAAACACTCTCTTCATCTGTTTGGGACTCCTTCCACTCCCTTTTTTGTCCTGTTCTGGAAGCCACTTAAGCAAAAGGGTTCAGATCCAACTGTTTTCACCTTTAATGATCGTGGTTAAGAAAATAACGTTATTAAACTGAGACATACCCCAGCAACAGGCAGGCGCAGGTATAGAAGTGATGGATATGGCATAAACCCAAGCAGTGCCCACAATCACAGTTTTATTTCCGTTTAAATAGAGGTTTGGTCCAAGCTGTAGCAAAGGCCACTCTAAAAAGGGGATTTAAGTTGACAGAAAGTTGTGTTTTGACCTTAGAAGCATGGGGCTTTCTTCAGAAGGCTCATGTGTATCATAACTGATGATGTATCTAAGCGCTGCCGAGATTCAGTGTTCAGATGATATCACTCTGAGCTAATTAGCTGTACTCAAAAGCCTGACCAAGTCAGAGGAAAGGGAATGCTGTGGTTGCCAGTAATGGGAAAGATATTAGGAAACACGTCCCGCGGGCCAAATCCTGCAACGTTAAACTTGTACTCCGGCACACTTCCCTTCGATTCAGTGAAAGCATTTCTCTGAAGTTAAGAATGAATTCGATATGAGAAAGGAGAGAGAGCCAGCTACGGGGGGAACCAGTTGTCTTGTGTTTGAGCATGGGACCGAGACCAGGAAATCCTCCGCTCCCCTGCCCCCTGAAGCCGGGGAACGGCTGAATGAGCTGGGAAGATGCCTCCGTCCCTGCGCCTGCGGGGCTCCCATCCGTGTGCACCAGGGCAGGAGCCGAGGTGCCGCGTCCCTGCCGCGCTCTGACCCCGCTGCCGTGTCAGCAGGTGGAGCTGAGCACCCCGCAGCCTGACCCGCTGGTCCTGATCCATTTTATCAGCAGCTATCAAGCGCAAACGACGGGCCGTAGACTGGGCTGGCTCCTTCTGAAGCAGCAGGGACTGTGACAGCGAACCGTCACGGTGCGATTTGCTAGCCCTTGTGTGCCGGAGCCCTCGTTCTTTCCTGGGAATGCTTACAATATCTGACTGCTTTAGGGAAAAGTGGGTGGGAAATATAACAGATTAGGGTGTTTGAAGTGCTTTGAAATCCTCTAACCAGAAAGGGTGAAACGCTGTCTTCGCTCTTCCCCTTACACGTACAAAATGGTACCTGTTTTTCATTTTATTCGGGGGATTTCCTATAGCAAATGATATAGTTATCTGCTCATTGGATTTGGTTTTCAAGCCCTTCGTGTATGCTAAGCAGTTTCATTTTGATGTCACCGATGACACTGTGGTTGCAGCATGCCCAAGGACGAAGATGGCACAGCTCTTGGTAGCTCAAAATCGGAAGGAGGCAGCTGGGAAATGCAAGGCAGAAAGCAGTGGGGAAAAGAAAGGGATCGTGTTCATTGACAGCCCGTGGGGCCGGGCCCGCTGCTGATGCGAAGTCAGGTAGCTGAAAGTTTTCTGCAGAGAAGAGCTTTCAGAAATGCCCTTTTGAATGTCCATCCCGAAAAATTGCTTTCGCCTTGATCTGAGGCCACGTGTGGCACCAGCTGCCCATCGGAATCAGACTTCCATCTGCATCGCTCCTTTAAAAGCCCCAGCTGCTGGTCAGCCTTCTTCACTCATCATCAGCATACCAAAAAAATGAGCCTCCTTTATGATTCAGCAAAGAATAACATTGCTGGTTCGAGATCCTGGAAGTCTGGAGGCCATCAGTTTTTTAATTTTTACTCTGAAGGAATTTCCTTTTTTAATATTGCTGTGCTCTCTTGCCAAAGCCAGGAAGCTGACTATCTATGGACAACAGTGACCAAAATTTGGTTTTCCTGGAATTTTCTCTTTTCCCTCCGCACACCCACACAATAGGCTTTTTAGGACGCCCGCAGCCTGTAATTTGCCTTTCTAGCCTGATAATGTGGCTCGCAGAGGCATCAGTTTTGCCAAGTCATCATCTGGAAGGAACACTTGCTTATGCAACGGGCTTCATTTTCCCCCTCCGTGTCCGATGGCCCACGGTTGCCACCAAGCCCGGCTCCAGCCTTAGGGGCTGCGTCAGAACCGCCCCGCAGACGCTGGGAACCAGGAGAAAGACCATAAAGTCTGGGAAAGGGCCCGAAACTTTCAATTTCAAAAGGCACAGCCCAGAAACCAGAAGGACCAAGAACCCAATGCTGTGGTTTCCCTTTGCCTGACTAAAGAAAATAGCTGCTGTCTATTTTTACTAAAAATGTGGGACGTGGGGCCCTTCTCTTCCCCTGCACAACTGGGGGATGCTGCTCACAATGCAAGAGGGGGGAGTGGAGCAGGGGGGTCGTCCCGGATTAAAACCAGCTGACTGGTCCACAGAAATCTCTCCCATAGATTCTTCAAATATTTCTTGCCCACACCGCTAGAAGATTTATTCGTAAGGTAGAAGAAATTTAGCTGGGAGAGGGATTTGGGAATCTCATCTCACCTACAAAAATTCCTCGTTCTCATTTTAAGGCAGGGATGGGATCGATCTAAGCCTCTCCGCTCTTCCTTTCTTTTCTCCAGTTCCATATCGCCGTGCTATGTGGTATTCTGCGGGCATGCGTCGCAACAAATCAATGCTGATAGCATCATTAAGAGTTTGCGATGCATCGGATACCTTGCGGAAAATGAAAGCCATCTGTCCAAGTGCAGAAATGGGATTCCAGCGTGTGAAATGTATTGCGTGTGTTATGTATGTGACCTTTGTGTTCACTGTCATGGGGAGCACTGGGAACCTCTAAACCTCTGATCAAAAAGATGTTTTTCATTTTCAACGTTAAAAAAAAAATAATCCTGAGCAGAGAGAACAAAGACTTGCGTCTTGTTTTACTTACACTTATTAACTTCGTATGTTTGTTCTTCATTAAGAGACTCTTTTTAGATGACTGAAAATACAAAAAAGTACTAAATGTGTCAAAATGGCACACAGAAATGACTCGCTGGGGGGAGTAGCTATTGTGGCAAATCACTCCGCTGCTAAGTCCTTTAGTTCTTTGCTCCTTATCCTAAAAATACATACAAGCGTATGTGCTAAGGAATAACTCCAGCTGAACTGGTCAGAGGTGTTCCAGCTGAGTTCTCTTTATATGACACCGCATCCCCCAAATCCTTGATTTCTATGAATTCCATTGCTCCGTTCCCTCCTGAGCACCAGCAGCTATCGTCCCAGGATCGCAGATAGATTACTGCTGTGGGTTGAATTTGGGCTTATTTCCCTCCTCTTCCATCTGTCATTCCTCAGTACAGCCAGAACGCCTTCAGCCCAGCAGTGCTGCCCTGTAAAATTGAATTATACAGCCCTGTGCAGAGGTGCATTGCAGGAGTGTACCACCGAGGGGCTTCATTTCAGAACGAAAGGCAGGCAGCAATGGCAGGGAACGAAGCGGTCTAGCAGAGTGGGAGACATTGGTGCTCTGGAATGTGCTTCCCACCTCTAACATTCGTGATTGCCATTAATCATTTGGTTGCAACTGCGGCAGCAATGCCACATTGCAGCACCATCCTGGTCGTGAAAAGGGTTGCGAAAAGGGTTATACGGGCAGGCCATCCCCTTCGGGCGCGCTCCCTTCACAGCCAGTATGGGAAACTTTCATAGAAATGGACCTCCTGAGCTGAATTCTCTCAACTCAGTGAGAAGCTTTTAATTTTCAAGCTCAAAGGCAATCTGTTCCCTTGGTATTCCAGCTACAGAATCTGTTGTACATTTTATAGGCAGTTTCCTGGCACTTCGCATTGGCAGCAGCAAAGTCGAGACATCTCAGTTTTTGTAGACAGTGACAAACATTAGGGAGCGATGTGGCCAAAACTGTATCCCGTTGCCTTCAGCTTCCCATGCCACAAAGCAATTACTGCTGGGTCAACTGCAGGCAGACCGAGGTACCGCTGCAGAGCAAACCCTACGCTGCAGGAGGCACGGTGCAAACTTGCTTGGAAGGCTTTCGTTGCCCTGAAAATTCCTAAACTAGTTGCTCGGGGTACAATTTGCAAAGGTATTTCCAAACCATTGTTAATTGTTCTGAAAACAAAACACCAGCAAAGCCTGACAAGCCCTTATCTCCGCAGACACTGGGGTTGCTATCTGCTATGGAGCTGCACCAGCGGTAACATGAGGATAACTTTTGGAAGACAGCATGCTCAGCGCGGGCTGGCCCCGAGTATGTACACAGCTGATTATTTTTGTAGCTTTGAAGGGCTCTGGCCACAAAAATGGAGGGAAAAAACAAAAAGGGAGGGAAAGAAAAAAAAGGAGGGAATAAACAAAAAGGGAGGGAATAAACAGAAAGGGAGGGAATAAACAAAAGGGAAAAAACGAAGAGGGAAAACAACAAAAAGGGTAAAAACGAAAAGGGAGGGAAAAAGAAGGGCTAGGACTAAATGCTGAAAATGTACTGTCAGGAATTGCGAAGATGGGGTTGACGGGCATTCCCGGGGGGGCTCCGGGACTGCTCCTCTGCGGCCTGCCCGGCCGCGGGGACAGCTCGGCGCGGCCCCTGCAGCCCCACGAGGCACCGGCCCCTACATCCCCCCCGGCCCCCGGCCCCCGACCGCCCCCGGGGCCGGGCGCGACCGCTGCCGGCCTCCCCCCAACATGGCAGCGGCTCCCGCGGCCGCCCCACGTGCTGCCAGCCCGCCGGCGCGCCGCAAGCCCCGCCCCCGGGAGGGGCGTGTCCACCGCCGGGTTTCGGCGCGCCGCGGCGGCAGCGGCGCCTCCGATTGGCCGAGGGGCCCCCGGCCGCGCCTCCCGGCGCGCCGAGGCCCCGCCTCCCGGCGCGCCGCCCGCTCCCCGCGTCCCGCGGCCGCCGCAGCGGAGCCGGCGCTGCCCGCCCAGCGCCTATGGAGCTGCTGTGCGTGGAAGCCGTGCCCCGAGCCCCCCGCGCCGGGCGGGACCCGCAGCTGCTGGGGGACCGGCGGGTGCTGCAGAACCTGCTGAGCCAGGAGGAGCGCTACAGCCCCCGCGTCTCCTACTTCCAGTGCGTGCAGCAGGAGATCAAGCCGTACATGCGGAAAATGCTGGCGTTTTGGATGCTGGAGGTACGGCCTCAAATCCTCTTCCTCCTCATCCTCCTCATCCTCCTCTCCTCCGTCTCCAGCTCCTTGCCCGGACACCCAAGTTTTTTTTTTTTTTTTTTGCTTTTTCTCGCCCGCCGTCCGTGCTTGCAAAGCGTGCGCGCCCCGGGAGGGAGCTGGCGGCAAAGGGGGAAGGCAGCGGCCGCCCCCCGTGCACCCGCCCGGGTCCCTCCTGCTGGCTGCGGGAGCAGCCCCGGGGCACGGGGAAAGGCTCCGGGGTCCGTGCGAGCCGCAGCTCCGGTCCCCGGCATGGAGGAGGCTGTGCCCGTAGGGAGGGAGGGGGAGGCGGGTGGGCAAGGCGGTCTGCGGCGGGGCAGAGCATGGGCGAGGGGTGGTTGAGGTGGGAGAAGTGATGGCCCCATGCAGGGGGAGCAGCCCCACCGAACCCCCAGCCTGTGCCCCTTTTCCCCCCGCTAGTATCCTGCCACGCTGCTCTCGGGCCCCCATTCATTCCTTGCTTCCCAAAATCCTGGCCCCAAATCCTCCCCTGTGCAGCCGGCAGCCCAGAGGCTTGCACGCCCTGCACAGGGCTGAGAACGCCTCGCTGAAGGGAGAAAATAATATTGCTACCGTTTACTTCCCTAAATTAAAATGAACGAGGCTCTCTGCGGGAGGCAGCTCAGTGGGGAGACCTCACGGGCCTCCTTATGGGATGGTCAGAGCAAAAGGTCTCAGCAGAGAAAGAAAAAGCATTCGGCAAGAGACAAGCGATGTTGGGATCCAGCCTGCCTGCTCGGCACCGCAGCCGCCCTTGCAAGAAGCTGCCTGCTTCTGTCAAAAGAAATGAGAGAGCGCTTTGCTTTTAAAAAGTTTTTTTTTTTTTTTTTTTTCTTTTTCCTGTTCGCATTGTTCTGTTGCTGCAAGCCTCTGTCTGAGGAGGCTCGTTAGGTAAATGCCGCTCTGGAGCCTGTTGCTGTGGAGCTGTGAGGATGGTCAAAAAGTGGGTGACGCTCAGCAGTCGTCATGGCTGGGCACGGGCACGGGCATGGCTGCGTCCTGGCGGCGGCAGCCCGTGCAGGGGGGCATCACTGCTGGGGGAGAAACCCCGATATTTTTCTGGCTGCGTTGGTCACGTCGACTTCCTTCTTTCAGCGTTGTGATGTTGGTGGCAAGATTAGAGCGGAGGGCTGAAATTCGGAGCTCTGGGATTCTGCTCGTGGCCGTGGTGCGAGTGTGGCTGGGGGGGGGGGGGGAGGGAGGAAGACTCCTGGAGCCGGGCACGGCTCTGCCATCGAGCCTGCCCCTGCCCCTGGGCCGCTGAGGGTGGAATTGCCAGGAGTGGCTGTGGCTCCTGCACCAGTAGGTCTCCAGCTGGAGGCTGCGGGAATTGCTGATCTTCCCTGAGGTCCTGAGTCCTCCCAGAGCAGAAAATGGGCAGCTGGCTGCGGGCATCCCCGAGAGCAGTGAAAAAGGCAGGGGTGGAGGGGCTGCAAGTAAAGGATTTGGGGTCTTAAAGTCTCTGTGGGCTCTTTCTAACTACGCTTAAGCTCTTCTGCTTTCCACAGGAAGGTGAATGGAGCCGTGCAGCGTTTGTTGCTAGTGGAACCTCGCTGCAGCTGTAGGCTTTACACCTGTAGCTAACTTACTCCTTAGCCCTGTGGAGCTGTCAGAGCCCTGCAGATAAACGTGCAGCACCACCACGACCAGAAGCTTTGAAGCTGTGGTGCAGGCAGGATCTGGAGAGTCCGGTGCTGATTAAAACTTCCTTTTTTTTTTTTTTCTCTTTTTGTTTGATTGGGTTTTGTCAGGTGTGCGAGGAGCAGAAATGCGAAGAAGAGGTCTTCCCCTTGGCCATGAACTACGTGGATCGCTACCTGTCCTCAGTCCCCGTGCGGAAAAATCACTTGCAGCTCCTGGGGGCGGTCTGCATGCTGCTGGCTTCCAAGCTGCGAGAAACCATGCCCCTTACGGTGGAGAAACTCTGCATTTACACAGACAACTCCATCACGCCTCAGCAGCTCCTGGTAATCACTCTCCCCTATCTCAAAGAGCCCTCCAGCCCCTCCCCAGCCCTTATCTCCTGCACGCTGCTGCTTGGCACCATACCTGCCCCTGGGTCTCCTCCTCCTCTTGGTTTTTCTTTTCCCTGTTTCTCCACCTTCCTCCACGTTCCCCAGCCAACCTCCTCACCCCCTTGCCACGGTGGATTTTGGGTCTGTTGGTGGAGCCCTTTCCATCATGCCAGAGCCTCGCTCCCCGCTCTGCGGGGCAGGATTGTCACCTCCACTGTCACCTCCGTGTTCCAGAGAACGTCCCCTGAGCCTGAAGCACTCTCTGCCAGCACGGAGCTGCCACGCTGAGCTTGCTCCTTGGGCTGCTTCGCTCTCGAGTGGCGGCTCTGGGGAACAAAGGCCTCTGCACAGTGCAGAGCAGGAGGAGGGGAAGCATTAAGCGGGGAGCTTCCAGCAAAACGGGTGGGAGCTTCTGTGATCTAGGACCTGGGTTGAGCCTTCCAAGGCTGACGATGCTGCCAGGTGAAGGGGTGATGGAAATGCTGGGAGCTTGCTGCGAGTTAAAGCAGGGCTGCTCTGCCTGTCCCATCAGACACTTAGGTGGCAGCTGCGTAGGCTCTGAAGGCAGAGCTTTTTGTCTGATAAAAGCTGTTCAAAGCAAAGACCCAAACCTCTGAGCTCAGCGTTGCCAGCGGGGGAAGGACGCTGGAGAACCCCTTTTGTCGGGGGCCTCCTGTGCTGTCAGTTCTGAGCTCTCGGGAGGAAACGGCCACCTCGGTTCGAGTGACAAACATCCCTGGAGACGGTTTGCCTATGAGAATTTCTCAGGGTTAGTCATCGCCTTATTAAATGTCTGTTTTTTCTGGGCTGGGGGTGGGTGAGATGATCTGAGCGTGTCCCCAGGGTGGGGAGCGAGCCCACAAAACTTTCAGGTGTGAGTCGGAAGGCAGTTCTGGTAACGGGAGCTCAGCTCTGAACGTGGTTTTTCCAAGCGCCGGTGAAGGTTGGGGAAAATCCCCTCACCTCCATGCCTCTCCCTGTAGGTTTTTGTGGGTGGCTGTTGCCATACATAGCCCTGGTGGAAAAAGCACGTGGATCGTTACCGTGAATAACGGTGAGGGATGGAAACGCAGAGGAGATGCAGGTGGTCGTTGCTTCTCTGGATGCTGGGCTGTGGTCGTGCCGTAGCACCTTGCTGCTGGGGCTGCCCCAAAACCTGTGAGCAAAGGTTTTCTCCAGCTGTCAGTGACATTTCATCCTCGGGAGCAGCTTCTCACTGATCGGTGCATTCCCTGTGTGTGTATTCCCAGCACTGGGTTCCTCACGTGAAGCTAATCCCCGCGTGTAACAGAAGGGTTCCTCGTGTCCCTGGGGTAATGACTTACTCCCGTGCTTCACCTCTGTCTTCCTCTCTGATGCAGACCTTGAGGGCAGTCCTGCTGCCACCAGCCCTGCAGGTTAAGGGACATCATCGCAGAGATTTTAGCCATTTCTGCAGCATGGATCGTGGGCCACAAGGAGCTGGACTTGGGTAGGCACCTTGTGCGCGTCAGCCACGGATCCCAGATGTGTCTTCCTCTTTGATTTCTTTTTGGTGACGGTTTGCTTTTTCCAGTCAAATTTAAGCTTTGTTTGTAGCAGGCTCCCTCCAGAGAACAGGTGGGTGGTGGGCAGCGGACGTGTTGACACGCAGAAAGAAGCACCAGCCTGGAGGTTTTCCTTCGCTCTGCTGCAGTGCCGATGCCTCCTCCCTCGGAGCCTTTTCTCCTTCCCCCAGAGGTTTGTCAGCAGGAAGCTGTGGCTAAGCAGTGCCACAAAATTCATCTTCCCTCCTCCAGCCAGCGTTGGGGTGGAGATGGAGGAGTAAAACGCTGTCTGCTGCCTGCTGCTCCCTTCTGATCGTGCAGGGCTCCGTACTGCAGCTCTTCTGTACTTTCTCCCACTAGACTACCGGGACACTCAGCGCAGCGTGCGGCACAGCTGAACACCCAGCCTGGATCTTTCACCGGGGTGCTCCAGGCTCAATATGCAATTAAGATGGACAAAAGTGGCTTCACCAGGCTTGCTTTTGGTAGATGCTTAGCTTTGTCTGGAGCAGATCCCGCTCCGGTTTCCCTTTGCTCCCTGTAAGATGGAGTGGAGGCAAGGGCTGCAGCTCCGTGAGAGGTTTGGCTTCGCCCCGAGACCTGACAAGAGTTAATGCCCTGATTACAAAACCAGGGCGAGCTGTTCTTTTCCTCCTGTGTGCTAATCGTGGCGATGTCGCCTCTCTTTCACAATCTTTCGGTGGAAGAGGGTGGGGAGGGGAAGGGGAGCTTCTTCATCAGGGCTTGGACAATGGCGCATCCTGGCCTCCTCTCGTGGAGCCGTGCCATTTCGGCTTCCACCCCGTTCTCCCAGGGCTCTCGGAGGAAGCTGGCTCACTTTCCCACTAGGTTTGCTTCCTTCTCTTGCAGGGATGCTTGGCACCAGCTCAGCGGTTTAGAAAGGACACATCTGAAACAAAATCTTGATGAAGTTATTCTAGGGAGAAGGAAATGATGCAACAAGGGACTTGTCCATTTGGAGGAAGTTGGATTTCCGTCGAGGGCGTTATCTAACCTACCTTGCTTGTCCTTTTTTTTTTCTTAAAGACTTTTCTGGCCTGTGCAAGCGAGTGCTCAGCTGCTTGAGGGTCAGGGAGAGCAGCTGTGGGTCACCTTCATCCTTGGCTTGGGGGCATCTGCCTGGTTTGCCCCTACTACGTTGACTTGCCTCTGCGATCTTTGATCTGAGGTCAGTTCTTCAAATTCCAGGTATTTCCTAGCAAAGACCTCAGGCAGGGCCAAGCCACCGGGCAGACAATGAGGGAAGCAGCAGTGACAACAGATGTGAAAACAGGAGAAAGGGGTCACAGCTGAGTAGGAAGGGTTGCTCACTCGTGATAAGCATCGACCTTCCAGGGTGCAGGCTTGTGGTTCGCCTCCTGCTTGTCGCACGGGTGGAGTGGATGTGACAGCTCCTGCACCTGAAGTCGGCACCTTTACCCTCGGCATCCAGCCTTGAGGTGTGCTCCGGGGATGGAAACAAACGTTTGCCCCACGTTTCCTATTTGCAGCTGGACTTTCGTGGCTTCTCATTTCTGTAGCTGTTGGGGAGGGTGGGTGGCCAACAGCGACAGCTCTTTCCACCCTCCTTTTGAGTCAGCTCGCGAGCACATCAGAGCGCAGCCTGCTCCTGCTCTGCTGGTGGCTCATCGAGTCAGTGATAATGAGAAATGGCACCTTATCAACTCGAGTGACAAAATCTACTTCCTTTCTCCTGCAGGCAGGGCTGCTGCAGAGAAGGAGCTGGGCTCTGCTCCCTGCACAGCCTTGCCAGCAGTGTTTACGCAGACTCCTCGCAGGCACGCCGCGTGTGGGTGGTGGTGAGGGTAGAGCTTGGTTTGCAGGGTGGCTGTCACTGCATAACGGGGAGGGGAGGTGGCGCGGCTGGCACATCCCAGCCTGAGTTTGCAGAGCTGCAAATGAGGAAAACTCTCTGCTTGTGTCTCGGATCCCGCTCCGCGAGGGTGCAGAGGCAGCAGCCAGGGGCTTGAGGCTGTGTCACCGCAACAGGACTGCGAAATCTTGTCAGAGCAGGGAGGCGATGGGCAATGCTAGCTGCTTTCCTTCCTTCTCTTTTTTTTTTTTTTTTCTTCTGTGGGATGCAGCCAGGAGAGACGAAGGGTGTAAGCCTGCAGTGGCAGAACCCAGCTGCCGGGCAGTTTCCAGCCCTGCAGGCGCTGGCCGAGCCTGGGGAGCTCTTGCAGGAAGGCGCCGGGTGCAGTCCCGGCGATGGGATGCTCGGTGGGCAGCGTTGGCAGCCTGCAGCCCTTCCACGGGGAGGTTGGACCGGAGAAACAAAGGAACATTTTCCACTTTCTTCCTCTCTTTCATTAGCCAGGCAGAGACTGATTCAATTAGGTGCAAAACAAAATGCCAGGAAAAGGATGTTTGCTGTGCGGAGCGGCGCTGCTTGCCTATCTCTTGCAGCCTTTTGTTTTGCTTCTTCCACAGATAAAGTGATTCAAAGATTCTGCCATGCTGCTCCGAGAGTGGGAAATCCCAGGGGTTAGCGGGAGAGAAGCGAGGAGCAGGGGGTTTTGGCTGGAGAGCGGCTTCCCCTACCTAAATCCTGTGAGCCGGTGACAATCCTCGGCGCCTGTCGCCTTCAGCCGGCATCTCGAGTGCCAGCTGAGCCTCAGGATCAGGCCCCTTGTACCAACGAGGTTTTCAAGAAGCTGGAAAACCTTTTTATTAGCTGGAAAAGAGCCGCTTTTGTGCGCTGCGGATGGCCGGGCTGGTGTGCTGGACCAGCCCCAGTGTGGCAGGAGCCAGCGTGGTGCCCCAGGTGAGCTCTCGCCGCTGATCTGCGCCCTGAATCTTCTCCTGGAGAGAAAATGTGTCCCAGCAGGGCCGGGCTTTCTGCCACGCCAGCGTGAATGCCACGTGCCCCTGCCGGGAGCTGCCTTGCGGCTCTGGGAAGAGACAGAAGGAGCAAGGGCCTGGGAGATGCTGGGCTCCCCTCGTGCAGCGATCCATTCGGGGCTGGCTCCGTGAGCCGCGATCTCCGGCTCCTTTTTGTGACCTCAGCCCTGGGCCTGCACAAGAGCCGTGCTCCCGCCTTGTGCGGAGAGGTCAGGCTGGGGCTGCTCGGCTCTCACCCTCATGGCAGGATCCCCCGGAGGTGCCACAGGTGTCCTGGCTCCCCAGGAGGCTGGGCTGATGCTCAGGCAAGCAGTTGGCTTTCCTAGCGAGGCTGCTGGCCCTTGGTGGCTTCCAGCTGAGTGACAGCAGAGACAATGCAATGCTCCATCTCTCACGGCTCTTTTCTTGTGTCACCTTGCTGTGTGGCTGCAGTTTAACCCGTGGCCAGCACTCTCCTTTCTTTTCTTCTTCCATTAAGCCTGGTCCCTCCCCCTCTACTGCCATCCCCTCGTTGAACCAGGCACCCTAAAAGACTTGTGCTGCGGTCCTGAGGCTCTGGAGCTCATCGCTAGGTTCCTTCTTGCTTTTATGCTGTGGATTTGGCTTAAAAATACAGAAAGCCTGGCAGGCTGGCCATCCATATGGGAGACCAGTGAGTGTGTTCCAGCCAGGCACCGCTTTCTGGTTGGAAAAGCACGGGCTGCGAAGCGGCAAATGGCGCGTTTGGGCTAGCGGGGGACTCGGAGCAGGTTGAGCAATGCTGCTCATTTAAGCAACTCAAAACTGGTATTGTTGTGTAAGGGGAAGAGTGGGTTTAAAAAAAAAAAAAAGGAAAGAAAACGGAGATCGGCCTTCATGAAAAAGAATCTCACTTCTTCAACTCCATCTGTTCTGGCGGTCCTGTGGGCAGCGCTGACCTTGTAATCTTAGAGCGCTTGGAAAAGAATAGATGCTCTGCTGGGTGGGGCTCGGCCCTGAAATGGAGACACCTGATCCAAATCCCAGCTCAGCTCTGTCCTTCCAAACCCAGAGCCGAGGCAGGCTCGGGTCCTGCAGCGTTTCCTTCCCCTGCACGCTTGTAGGGCTGCTGTTCCCCCTGCGATCAGGGAGGAGGGACAGGGGAGCATCTTCTGTGCTACTTCTGGCGTACCCAGAGCCTTTTGCCAGACCCAGATCTGCTGCCGACCCAGAGGATGAGAGCAGAGAGAAGTGGGAGGCCACGTGCATGGGATCCAGAGGCTTCCGTCACGTCTCGTGGGGGAGTTGGGACCGTCAGAGAGGCTCGAGGTGGCTGGGTGTGGGCTGCCAGAGACATTCGTGCACGGGTGGGAAGGGAAATAGATCCTGGGAAGATGCTGCTGCTGCTTCTCCTGAGCTGCAGGAGGCTGAGCGGGTGCAGGGAGCAGCCTGGGCTCCAGCTGAAGCCCGTGGGGGCACTGAGCCCCCCTGCTGCCTGTTCCCCAGCTTGCAGACTGCGTGGAGACGAGGGGAAGTCCTCACAGAAACCTGCTGGAGGTGTAGGCACAGCAGCACGACGTGGGATGGAGAAGTCAGCGGCCACCTGGCGTCTAACTGGGAAGCACTGGTGTGCCACTGGCTGTGTGTCCCTAGGAAGGGGGGTGTCAGTGTGGCTGTTCTGTGCCTCCTCCTCCTGGGAAGGTGCCGGGGATGCTCGGAGCATGGCAGGATGCTCTCTTGGCAGAGATGGGGAGGCTGTGCCAATGTGCTAGCGCCCAGCCTGGGCTGGCCTCCAGAGGACTGTGTGCCTGGCGTGTGTGGGGCCAGCACCTGGTCACGGCCCCTGAGCTCTTTAGGGACTCAAAATCTCACCACTGATGACCTAAAGGGGCTTAGGCTGTCTGGATGCAGCTCTGAAAGCTCGGTTGTGCTTCCCCCACGTTCCCTTGCTCCCAGCTGCGTGCAGGGGACTGGCTGCAGGGCCTCTCCTGCCTTCTGCCCTTCACCATCCAGAGAGGGGTTGGTGCACTGAACAGTTCGGGGCACGCGGAGAGGTGAGCTGCTGCGTTCCCTTTGGGGTAACGGGGAGCAGCGCCTCTGCTAGCCCCGAGCTGGGCTGCTCCCGGGAGCTGGACGTGTGCTCTCCTTTCAGGAGCAGGAGGAAGGGAGTGGTGTGCCTCCTGCCCCTTGCTCTTTTTATTATATGTGCTGCTGCAGCAGCCTTGCAGAGCAAAGGAGCGCCCAGAGGAGTGCCTGCAGAGCAGAAGGCTGATCCGACTGCACCTGGGGAAGAAGAAAGCAGACTTATCGCTTCCTCTTCTGATCTTTGCTCCGGGCTTTGCAACAGCTCAGGGCTGGAATTGTGCCATGGTGGTAGAGCAGGGATGTTCCCTCTTCTCTTTCCTGTCCGATGGATTGTGCTGTGTAACTGCCCTTCCCCGAGCTCCGGGCTCATCTATCTGCCCGTGGTTCAGGTGGGTGTTTCTCAAAACCCCACTGAGTAACGTGCTCTCTGTCTTTGTGCAGGACTGGGAGGTTCTAGTCCTGGAGAAGCTAAAGTGGGACCTGGTCTCGGTGATAGCGAACGATTTCCTGGCTCACATCCTCCACCACCTCCCGCTTCCTAAGGACAAGATGGAGCTGGTGAAGAAACATGCGCAGACCTTTATTGCCCTGTGTGCCACAGGTGGGTGCCTGCTCCCGCTGGAGCCGTCTGCTAGGGTGCTGGGGGGGGTGGGCAGTGGTCCCAGGGGGCAGCCTGGGCTTAGTCAGGCTCTCTGGGTGCCCTGGGGTGCTGGATGCCCACCTGCACTCAAATCGGAGCACTTTGCTGCTCAGAGACTTGTTTTCTGTCCCTGACAAAGTAGGATGATAATGGTCCTGGGGGCTGTTAGTGGGTGCCTGGGAGATGCCAGGGAAGAGCGAAACTGCTTCTTGCTGTGCTGCGGGAGGCGGCGCCTTGGAGAGTGCCCAGAGTGAAGGCGGGGTTCAGTATGAGCCTTCGTCAGCCTTGCTCGAAGTCCTTAGACCAATGTCAT
The DNA here is from genome assembly GCF_009769625.2 of Cygnus olor. NCBI lineage: Eukaryota > Metazoa > Chordata > Aves > Anseriformes > Anatidae > Cygnus > Cygnus olor. The sequence continues at coordinate 3,491,889 of NC_049192.1, forward strand.
CTTCAGGACTTCTTTTGGTGAGACAGACCCAGAGAAGTAGCTTAAGGATGCTGCAGCTACGATGCTCCATCTGTTTTCCATTGCTCCGATCCTATTTCTCCCCGCTAAGCTGGAGACACCCCTCTGCCTGGCCCTCGCTGGTTTTCCAGGGAAATCACCGTCCCAACAACTTACAGCTCGCACACGCCCTTGCTAACAGCTGCTGTTTTGTCCCTCTCCTGGCTCCAGACTACACTTTCGTCATGTACCCGCCCTCCATGATCGCGACGGGCAGCATCGGCGCGGCCATGCACGGCCTGACGCTCTCTGTGAACGACTTCAGCGGCGAGGCCGTCACCGAGCTGCTGGCCAGCATCACCGGCACGGAGGTGGTGAGTGTTCGCCGGGGGTCTGCCGGTGGAAACCCTTCCTCTTTCTGCAGCTGGCTCCTGGGGGGGAAATAAGCTGGCCGTAGCGATGCTGACCATGGCTTGAAGAGCACCTAGGGATTAGGGAGCATCTCCAAACGCCGTGCCCTTGGTCAGGGCCATGGTTGTGGTCGGCTCCTGGCCCCCAAGCGCCATCTGTGCGGAGCAGGGCGAGCTGGGGAGCCTTTGATGAGCGGCACAAAGGGCAGCGTCTGTTCCCCGCGCAGACAGGTGTCGGCAGGATCGGGTTGACGGGGTGGGATGGGGCAGGGGGAGAAGCCGGGCTCGGCATCTGCTCACCTCCACGGTGTCTGGTTGCAGGTGCCCAGCCCGGGGTGGGAAGGGGGCTGGGGGCACGGAGCCTTTTGGGATGCGGGTGCTGGGGGGGGCACCTGCCTGCCCCTCTGCTGCCCTTTGAGTGGGGAAGGAGGACCCGTCGGGCTCCCTGTGTCCTGCTCCTGCTGCAGTGAAGCAATCGGGAGCCTTTATTCTGCCAGGGCCCCTTTTGATCCTTTTCTTCTGCCCGAGCGCCGGTGCTGGCAGCCGGGCCGGGTTGGTTTCAGTCCCCTGCCGGCAGCGCCGCGGCTTGGGAGAGGGCGGGAGGCTGCAGCCAGGCTTTGTGTGGGCACAGGGGACGGGGCAGGAGGACGTCTTGCTTTATTGGTGTGGTTTTGTTTTGTTTCTTTAATTTTTTTGTTTGCGGGAGCCTTTTTTGAAGACTCAATCAGTGCAGCCAGCTGCTCTCAAGCTGCTGCGGTGAATGGGGCAGGAGCTGAAACCTGCCCTGGGTCAGGGCTGCTGGAGGGAACAGGTGGGAGGCAGGGAGAGCACCGCAGAGGGAGGGGAGCCGAAAGGGCCGGGGACAGCTCTGCTGCCCTCCAGCCAGGTGCTGGGTGCTGCACAGGCAGCCCCTGCCCGGCTCCTGGGACGCGGCTGCGGCACCGCCGGGCTCCCCAGGGAAGCTCCCAGCCTCCCGCATCTCGCTGCGGTGCTGATGTTTCTCCCTGAGCCCGGCCTCGCAGAGTCCCTGGGCTGTGACTCGGTTTCCCCGCTGGCTTGACGGAGCTTCGGTTGTGATTTGGAACTACTGTGCCCTTGCAGAGCGGGATGGGGCCCCGTTGGCTTCCCAACGTGCCCCTGAGCTGGGGCAGCCCCACAACTCGGCTGCCCTACGGGGTCGGGCCGAGTCGCGTCCTGGGCTTCGCTCGCAGGTGAAGGAGCCTGGCTGCACGCAGCTGAGCCACACAAATTTGGCATCTCTGCCACAATTACCTACGGAGAGCCCAGCTGTGGCTCCTGAGATGCTCCTCGGCCTCCGTCCCTACCTGCCGAGAGGCCATAAGGTGGTGGCAGCTCCTGTGAAGCCCCGCAGGACCCCGGATCCCCCCTGCCCCACGCAGCGGGAGCGGGGCCGGCCCAGCAGCGAGCCGGGCTGCGGGCGGGCCAGAGGCCGCGCTTACTGGAAGCAGCGTGGGGAAGGGGAGGTGGGCGTTGCTATTTTTGCTCGCCACATCCTCTGTCAGTTTCTAAGAACCGGCGGTGGATTCCTGGTAAGAGATTTCGATGTGTGACAATATCCAGCGAGCGTGCGCGGCCCTGCGGCGGGCAGCTCGGCTCTGGCCTGGAGGTGCGAAATGTCACCTTGTGCCCCGCGGTGGCGGCCGAGCCGCGAGGTGGGAGCTGGGCCGAGGGGTGCCTCGGGGTGTCACAGCGCTCTCCTCTCGAGGGAGAGGAGTTTCCTCGTCTGGTCGCAGCTTCTGGGGGAGAAGAAAGGGGTTTACCCTTACTATAAGCGATACGCCGCTGCTTGCAGTCCCCTGCGCCTTCCTGTTCGTGGGGCTGGCGCGTCCCCGGCACCGGGCTCCCTGGGGAGGCTCGGGTGAGTCAGGCAGGCTCCCGAGGGAGGAGCAGGAGGGTGAGAGCCCAGGGAGAAGCCGCATGGCCGCAGCATCGCTCCTGTAACATAGCATCGACGGTGTGTGGTGCTGTCAGGTCTGGCTGCGTGGGGATGTAAGTGTGGGGCTGCTCCCCCCCCGTGTCAGGAGACTCCCGGCGGCTGGGCGACCGCGGAGATGCACGGTGAGCTCCGAGAGACCTCGTGTGTAGGGCCTGGGGGAGGCAGGAGGGTCTCTGAGGTCTCCGTGCGCACCCTTGCCTGTGTTTGGATCTGGGAATTCGGTCGTGGGGTAGGTCCCGGCCAGCCCAGCGATGTTGGGCTCTACCCCTCCAGTTACCGGTGGCAGCTGAGTGCCGCGATGCTGAAATCGCGCGCTGCGTGCTGTGAGCTCTGCTGCTGGAGCTCTGCAGGGCCCCGATGGGCAGCGGTGTCTCCTCCACGGGAACGTGGTCGAGTAGGGAGAAGGCAACAGAGTGCGGGGCTTCTCCTGGGCAGGGCATGAAGCATAGCCAAGCTGGGGATGCCTGGAGGCAAAAGGCTGCTTCTGTGTGCTTAGATGCTCCAGGGGGCAGAGAGATGGTCCAGCAGCTGCTCAGAGCTGCCCTCGCCTGTGAACAGCAGAGAACTGAGGCCTCTTTTCCCGTTTCCTCTCCCGCAGGACTGCCTGAAAGCCTGTCAGGAGCAGATCGAGGCAGCCTTAGCCGAGAGCCTGAAGCAAGCGTCCCAAAGCCAGCAGGAATACAGCACCGCCAAGACTGCTGCCTACCCGGCCAGCCAGCCCACCAGCACGCCCACAGACGTCACGGACATCAACCTGTGACCAGCCTCCCCTTCCCAAGAGCCGCCCAGCCCCGTGACAACAGGACCTGGCCCCGGACACCCAAATGTCGCTGCATCCCTCCTCCCCACCCAGAGCACGCCGAGGATTTGCTCCGCTTGCTGGCTGCACGGCGAGGGCTCCGCGCTCGCCCATCTCCCCTCCTCAAGCGTCGGAGGGGGGCAGGAGGAAGGCGTTTGGGGGCTCCGACGATGGCCATTGGGGCTGGCAGAGCTCACCGCTGCTTGGACTCTGCTCGCTGGCTTCTGCAGGAGGCAGGGGTGAAGTGACCCTCCTCGTGGTGGTGGGGCGCAGGAGTAGCCGGGGAGGGGAGCAGGATCCAAAACGAAGTTGTAAAACGTTCCCCAGCTCGTGTTTCTCGTAGCCCAGGTGCCGATGTCTGCTCTCTCCTCGGGTACGTTGACCGTGATGACTTCCAGCCCCGCGTGGGCCATCGATCATGCACAGCCAGCCTCGTACCTCGGCCTACGTGACCAAAACGTTGGTAGCCCCCCACCTCCTTCCCCAGGCCGGGGCACTGCCGGCCCGCTGGGCTCGTGAGGAACAAGCATCCAGGAGGAGAGAAGGGTGCTCGTGGATCCCTGGGTCCTGATCGCTTCGTGCTGGGTTAGTTGTGGCTCCTGGGGGGCTGGCGTGGCTGCTTCTGCTTGGAGATGTGTGTGTGGCTTGATTCTTGTCGCCATTAGATTTGGGATTTGCGGGTTTTTGGCTTGCTTTGGGGAAGTGCTCCTTTTCCGCGTGGACAGCAGAAGTCCTCGTCCCCAGGGAGCAACCTCTTGGGCGAGGTTTGGGTGCAACGTGCAGAGCGGGGGCGGCGCTGCCCAAACGCAGACCTTCGCAAATCACCTTGGCTTTCTGCTGCCCCACTGAGGCTGCTTAATTTATTGTTAACTGCTCAAAAAAGGGGAGGGAATAAGACCTGCTGTCCCTTGCTGTGGGGCCTGGGTGCTGGTCTCCTCTCCTTCCTAAAGTGCCTTTATCCCTTTGTCCCCTTCCTTAGCTCCCTGAGCACTGGGAGACTCTCTCACTTTGGAAGCTGGGTGGTTTTTAGGAAGCTCAGACATCAGACTAGATTTTAAGAAATCCATATGAATGTGCTGCTATAGTCTGAAATGCATCGTCACTCCTCCAAGGCAGGGATCTCGGGTGATGTTCAGGAGGGGGCTGTTTTCAATAAATATATTCACGGGGGTCCGCGTTGTATCCTCACAGGGTGGAATATTCGCTGCGCACTTGATTTGAGAAGTGATTGCATTTTTGTTTTGTTGTTGTCGTTGATCCTGTCTGTTAGTTTTTATATAAAAAAAGTGTTTTTAAAAAAAAAAATAATGCTGCTTTTCTAAGAGAACTATTACATTGTAGAATTGTATTAACTAGGAGAAGCCAGAGAGACTCTGCAGGGATGGGAGGCAGAATGCTGCTGCTTGGTGACCGCCGGCCACGTGGATCTGTGGCTGTTGTCCTCCTGGGGGGGATGTGGGGAAGGATGTGGAAATCTTCCGTTTATGGTGCCGCTAGAAACAAAAGTCTTATCAGGTGGAAAAAGATGGGGCTGCTGTTCTTCCCCCAGCCCGAGTTGTTGAGAGGAGCCATCTGCCACTGACTCCTGCTAGCAGGACGGGCGGGGGGCGTGCAGGGCCTGTCTGTACAAGAAATTTTTTTTATATATAAATGAGTTTTTAATTTAAGAGTAAACCGGTTTGGTGTTCACACGCGAGAGTCCCGCTGCTGGGAAAATCAGAGGATCCTATGATGTTACAATAAAGTATTTTAAACGAGAATGACCATGTCGAGGGTTTTCCCTTTGCTACCTGACCCCGCCAAGCTCTGCCTCTGCCCCAAGTTGGGCTTGGGGGGGATCCCCCAGCCGAGGGGCTGCTCCTGAAGGCCTCCAGCCCTGCGTTTCCTGAGCAGGATGAAAGGGAAATGGGCAGGTAGAGCACCGTCAGTGCCAAGCCTGCAGGGCGAGGGAGGTGAGCGAGCCTGGGGCGATGCCACGGCGCCTGCCCCCTGCTTTGCACGGCCACGGGATGGGGAGCAGCACCCCGGGGTGGCTCGGGGCTGGATGAACGTGGACAAGGTGCTGTGGGAGAGCGCTGCACCGAGCCTTCCTGCGGGCACGATGCCCGTGCTCAGTGGCCTCGCAGCTGCTGGAGGGGAGGCAACGACTTCACGCCCCTGGCACCTTCGAAGCCTCCCTCCTGCAGGTCGGTGCTGCAGCAGCTCCGGCTGCGCTGCAGAGAGCACGCGGGGTGCGTGGTGTGAGCCCGGGTATCGCCCTCGCTCATCAGCTTCTGGCTTCTTTAAAGGAGATAATAATCAGGAAGCCAAGGAAAACGTGCTGCGGTGTGCAGCTGTCCCGGGTGTTGCGTGCTGCTCTTCCTCGCGTGGCTTCTGCTGCTGCCACCGCTGTGTCACCGGGGACGGTGCCAGCTCTGGGCGAAGCGAAGGTGGCAGGGGGCTGAGCTCGGCACAGCAACACACTGCCACAGGGGCTTTTCCCCCTGGGCTGTGCCAGACTCGGTGCTGCTTTCAGGGGCAAGGCTGGATACGTGTGAGGTACAAGCCCTGCAGCACCACAGTGACGCCCAGGGAGGTGCAGCGCCTCGTGGGACACGGGAGGAAAAGCCCCCGGTGGACTTTCCAGCAGAGGGGATAGGCGTGCGTGGGCAAGCTGCCATGCGCGGCCTCGCTGGCTGGCTGAGGACAGCAGCCCCGGGGTGCTGGGGCTGCTCCAGCCCTGCCGAGTTGAGGCAAACCCAACGGGGCAGCCAGGAAGTGTTGGGGACCTCATTGGAGAAGGGGCTGGAGGAAGGGTGGGGGTGCTGATGGTACCAGGCAGGAAGGGGGCCCGGGCCGCAGGATCGCCTAAGGGAGCGACGCAGGAATGGGGTAATCAAACGTTGCCCCATGCCCAGCCTGCTGGCAGCCCTGCGAGGACAGGGGCTCTTACTGGGGGCTTTCCCCTCTGCTCCTGGCTCTGCTGGGCTGCTCTGGCCCTGCGCAGGGTCCCTGGGGTGGCCCAGGTCGGGTGCTGCCCCCGCCTCTGCCTGGTGACAGCCAAGCTCAGGAAACAATCAAGCACTTCTGTTTCCTTAGAGCAGTCTGGGGCTCTGGAAACCATCTGGGGGGGGGGGGGGGAGCTCAACCCTGTGCCCCCCCCTTCCCCCTGCAGCAGGGAGACGCTCACACCCCAACCTTTATCCAATAGTGCAGGGACTGCTCAGCAGCCCCGCTCTCCCTTCACGCAGGACAGCACCTGCAGTGCAGGCTTAGATCTGCAGCTCTACAAGGAGCCTGGGGCTGGTGGCTCTGCTCTGCCCCCTGCTGGGGACAAGGCAAGGCGGGGAGGGGACAGGGCAGGAGGATGGAGCCAAGAGAGGTGCGACTGCGGGGCAGAACCACCCTGGGACTGAAGGACCTGGCTTCGGCTTTATTTTCCAATACAGGAAGAGGAGAAACCCAACTGCTGTCCCCAGCGCTGGTGGCATGGGGCTGCCCTGCCCCGTGGTGAGCGGCGTAGGGAGCAGCCTGGCTGCCTGGGCACAGCCTTTGGAGCAGCAGGATCTCGGGGAAGGAGGGTCCTGCACGCCTCCTGGAGGCTTCACTCTCAGAGGGCTCCCAGCTGCATCCAGCCCACCCCAGGAGCAGGTCAGGCTGCGGCTTTTCCCTGCTTTTTCCTGCTCACTCCATGGCTGCGGGCGGCTGCCCCTCCACGTCCCGCGTCTTGGAGTTCACCAGCTCCCTGCGGATCTCCGGCGAGATCTGCGGGTGGCTGTGGAACTTGAGCAGCTCGAGCAACGCCTCCTTCTGCTCCGAGGACAGGTCCTCCTTGTAGCGCTGGGCGAAGGCCAGGAAGCACTGGTGCCACAGCACGGGCAGGACCCGCTGGTCGGTGCGGAAGGCCAGGAAGTGGAAGACGAGGGCATCCACCACGCGGAAGGGCAGCGCGTACTTCTTGTCGATGAGCAGCCGGAGGAAGATGCTGTTGGCACCGCTGTACTGCATCTCGGCGATCTTCAGCATGGCCGCGCTGCGGGGCCAGAGGGAGCGCCCCGATGAGGGCAGGCCCAGCACGAGCCACCGGGCACCCAGACGCTAAAGGGGCAGACCCGGCGCCGCAGACGGCCTTGGATCTCAACCCTGGACAAAGCTGAGGAAAGCTCCCCAGCGCTGAGATGCTGAGGGATGGATCTGTGGCACTGCACCAGTGTCCCCGAAGAACTGTTCCCCCCCCCCCAGCAACCCGGCCCCGCTGCGTTACCTGGAGTGGAGGACGGGGATGGAGCACTTGGTGAGGATGCTGCCGATGATGATGGCCTCCCGCAGCGTGCAGGTCCCCGACTCGCACAGGGGAATCAGGATGCCTGCGGAGGGGGAAGAGTGAGGCACTGCCGGCCTCAACCACAGCAAGGGGAGCTGCAAGACACGAGGCTCAGCCCCTTCTCCTGTCTCAGGACACACCTGACCCTACAGAATAACAGCTCCTCCACCAGCTATTACAGGGGCTGCAGCATCTCTCTGCCAGGCATCCAGCTCCGAACACCCACAGGTTGTTGGACAAGGCAGAGATCAGGCCTGAGACAGCGCACAGCCTCCATCAACCTCCAAAAGATCCCGTATATCTGGCAGTACCTGCGTAGCCTTACAGTGCTAACACCCCCCTGGGGATGTTTGGAAGCTGCCTTGCCCACCAAGGGGGCCCCCTGCATCTCTCTGATGTCTTCTCCACCCTCCTCCTCCGCCCTGAGCCCCCATGGCCATGACAGGAACAATCTGCAAAGGCAGCGGTGTGCAACACGTGGCCCTGCTGAGCTTCCCAGCTGCTGCAGACAGCAAAAGGCTCCCGCATACAAAGTGCAGCCCTGCAGGGAGTCCCTACCTTTGAACCAGGCTCCCGGCTTAAACAGAGCCTTCTTCAAAGCCATGTAGAGGTGAAAGTTGAGGCGCTTATACTCGGCAATGTCATCCCTGACCCGTGGCAACAGCACCAGGTTGTAGAACCTCTGGGCCATCCTCTCTTTCAGGTTGGATGAAAATATCCTGGGAAAATCAAAGCACAAAGTGAGGGGTGAGCTGAGGCTCTGGAACCAGGTCCTGGGAGCAGGTGACCGCAGGGAACTCTTACAGGACATCTGAGCCAGGGCACTGGGATCCCCTGCGACTCCCTCCACTCTACAGGAGGAGGGAGGCAAGAGCAGGACGCAGGTTGGTATTTTGTATGTCTTGTTCCACTTACAAAGCAACAAAACAAGGTCAGCAGTTCCCAGAGATGATCTTACCTGGTGGCTTGGTACATGGCAGCCGCCGTCCACGTCTCTGGATCTGTAATGTAGAGGATCTGCTCCCAGTTGGACAAGGCAGGAATGATTTTAAATGCCTTGGGGAGTTTCCCACTCCTGTATTTGGACAGCACCTTAAAAAAAGAAAAAAAATGGATGCAGGCCTGGCAGCAACATACAGGCACTGACAGCAGGGCTGTGGGACTCGGTAGGATTTGTCTTACGACCATAAGAAAGCCGCCCCTTCCCTTCACATCTCCACTAAGAAAGGACTGTCCCAGGTCCCCACTCAGTGCATCGTGCTTAGGGAATTCACTCCAAGCTCTGTGGGCCCTTCAGTGGCTGACATTATACAAACTGCAGTTAGTTTCTTTGGAAAAGTGCCTGCAGGGGAGCGCTGTCTGTGCCACATGAATCCCACCCGTGTGTGCAGCTCCGTGAGCCCCCGCAGGTGTTTCACAGCATGGGAATTGGTGCAGTCAGGAAAACTTTTGCTGATTTACCCCCAGCTGAGCCTCTCACCTCGGCCATCCCCATCGCTCTGCCTGCTGCCATCAGATACGGGGGAAGGGAGGGCCCTGCAGCGACTGCTGCCTGCTGGCGTGGCACAGACCCGGCGCTGTCTGTGCAGGGCGAGGATGGGGACAGCCTCCCTGCGGGCCAGCAGGGGTGGCAGCCACGGGGCAGAGCTGTTTGGCCTTTACCTCTCTGACGCCCTTGTAAACTTCCAGGACTCGAGGGTCGAGCTGGGGCATGGGGCAGCCCGATATCTCCGAGAGCGCCGTCTCCACCTCCGTCTGCTTCTCCGTGATCTTCTCCATGATGATGTCGGCCAGCGTGCGCCTGGGGCGAGAGCAGAGGGGAATGGGCAGGGGGCAGGGCGCTGGGGAACAGTGGGCACTGCCTGGCCCCCCTCAACTCCTCCATCTCCATCCCTGCCATCCCCAGCCCCTCGGATCCTCCATCCCCAGCTCCTTGATCCCCGTCCCCTTGGCCCCTCCATCCCCGGCCTCCCCATCCCCATCCCCTTGGCTCCTCCATCCCCATCCCCTTTGGCCCTTCCATCCCCGTCCCCTCGGCCCCCGTCCCACCTCAGCGGCGGGTTCTTGTTCATGAACATCTCGATGGCCTTCTCATCCTCGGGGTCCACCACCACCTCCCCGCTCCGCGCCGCCGCCTGCTGCAGCGAGGGCCACTCTTCATCCTCCTCCTCCTCTTCCTCCGACCCAGAGCCGCTCAGCGCCGGACCTGCGGGGACCAAACCCTTGCCTGAGCCCAGATCCCCGAGCTCGGATCCCGGGGGGGCACCGGCGGGGGGGGGGGGTCTCACCCAGCGCCCTGCTCCTGCTCCTGGGCCCGGCTGCGGGCGCTCCGGGGCCGTGCTCGGCCTCCAGCTCCTCCTGCTGCCTCCTCGCCTGCTGCAGGATGCGCCGGGAGAGCCGGGCGTCCACGTAGCCTCGGCAGCCCTGCTCTTCATCCTCCTCCTCCTCCTCCTCCTCGGCCCGGCCGCGCCGTGCCCGTGCCCGGGGGGCCGCGTCCCGCAGGAGCTGCTCGGGCAGCGGCAACGCGCGATCGGCTCCGGCCGCGGAGCCCCGGGTCCGCCGCACCTTGGGCATGGCGGGGGAGGCTCCGGGGGGCTTCGGTGCTGCCGCTGAGGTCGGTGCTGGGCCCCCCAGCCCCGCGTGCTCCACGCGAGGCGGCCCCACGCGAGGTCCCCCCCCCCCCGCCTTCTCCAAGCGGCTCCGCGCCCGGCCCCTTCCGCCGCCGCCCGGCCCCTTCCGCCGCCGCCGCTTCCTCCTGCGCCGGGAGGGCCGGGAGGGATGGGGGTCACCTGGTGAGGGGGGGGACCTGGGGGGGGTCCCCAGCCGCCCCCCTGCTTCTTCCCGTCCCCGCGGGGCTGTCACGCGGGGGAGGTGGCGGGGGGGTGTCGTGGGAGGGGCGCGGGGGGGGGGGCTCCTGAGCTGGGGGGTGCTGGAGGTGCGCTGCGCGTCCAGCACAGCCTTGGGGGGCCCCCGTGTGTGTCCCCCCCCCCGGGAGCCCACGCGTGTCACCCCCTTGAACCCACGCATGACCCCCTCGAGCCCACCCGCGTCCCCCCTTGAGCCCACCTGCGTCCCCCCCCCCCCCCCGACCCCACGCTTGACCCCTCTTGCACCCACGCGTGTCCCCTCCGTCAGCCCCACGGGCGTCCCCTCCATGCGCCCACCCGCGTCCCTCCCCCTTAGCCCACCCGTGCCCCCACCACCCAGGCGCTGCGGGGGGGTCTCTAAACCTTTTTATCCCTCCCCCCCCCCCCGCACCCAGCGTGACGCAGGTGCCCGTGGCCGAGGGCAAGAGCGTGCAGCAGACGGTGGAGATGCTGACGCGGAAGCTGGAGCTGCTGGGGGCCGAGAAGCAAGGCCCGTTCTGCGTCGACTGCGAGACCTACCACACCGCCGCCTCCACCGTGAGCAACCAAGGTGCACGGCGGGGGGGGCACTGGGAGGGCCGGGGAGCCCCCAGCTGGGTCACCCCGAAAGGGAAGGGGGCGTTTGCTGGCATCCAGCGGCAGCCCGGAGGCTTCGCTTCTCCCCGCAGCGCCCCGCGGTCTTCCCTTTAAGCTCGCACCCGGCGTGCTGCTTGAAAATCGGGGCTGTATCCGGAGCTCTGCTGCAGGTTCTGGACGCAGCGGCGGCTTTTTCTGCCGGCCACGATTGTTTTGTTCGTTACGCTGAGCTCTCGCGGGGAACGAGCAGCTGGCTCGCTCGCCGCCTGCGAGATATTTTCTCTGCCGGGGAAAATGCGCGCTGCGGTTCTGTGCTGTCCTCGCAGGCAGCCTCCCCTGGGAGGTGGGACATCCCTGCAGGTGGTGCCGGTGGCCGGAGCTGTGCGCCAGGGGCTGCCCCATGGCAAGCAGCGTGAGCGTGCTGCTCTGCCCTCTCGCCGGCGCTGTGTTCCCTTCACGTGCACGCCCCACGGTTGCCTCCATTCCCAGGGGCGGCTGCGTTGCGCGGCGAGCCCGGTCCTCAGGATCCCTGCTCGAGTATTTGCACCTCAGCCGGGTATCGTTGCTGTCAGCGTGTTTTCTTTCCCCGAAGCTCCTTAAGATGCTGCTTCCGTCTGCGTAGTTTTGCAGGCTGCCTCTTGCCCTGCGGAGGGTGAGGGTGCCGGCAGCATCTGGCCGCTGCTGTGCCCTCCTCCCGAGGGCGAGTGGTCGAGGGCCGGGGGTGGCAGCAGGCCTGCAAGCCGCAGGATGTAGGGCAGAGCTCCCAGGGCAGCGGGCAGCAGCTCTGGGGGAACGTGAGGCGTGACGTGACCCGCTCGTTTCCGGGGCTGTGCTCAGAAGACCCCAGGCGCCCTCTCGACGTAGCAGGGCCTAAAACGGCAGCTCCAAGGAACGGCTTGGCCTGCTCGCCTCGGGACCGTTGTGCCCCCTTTGTCCCTCCTGCACACTCGGGTTTTCATCCAGGTTTTAAAAACGCTTCGTGAGCGTCGCTCTGGTGGCTCTGTGGCTGCAGAGGTCAGCACTGAGCCCTGGCAGCCTCTCGGCAGCGTGCCTGCGCGGGGAGCCATTTGCAGCCGCGAGAGCGGCTTTTTGCCGCTTTCCCTGCAGCTGGAGCTTGCGCAGCCGTGTCTGGAAAGGGTTTTTTAACCCGGGCAGATAAACGAGAATCAGTTTCCACTTTTAAAGCGCGGTACGAGCCAGGCATGTCCCTTTTTTCCCACGTTCCAGAGTGTGCCAGGCACGTGCTTCCCCCGTTAGCTCCGCAGGGCCGGCTGGTGAGAAGAAGAAGAGGCAAAGCCCAGCCCTCGGTTACAGCGGGGCTGAGTTTTGGGTGCTCGGGATCAGGGGGTGCTCTTTGCTGAACCCCCCCCTGCTGGGGATCCAAGTCACCCGCTGGTCTTTGAGTTGTGCTGTGATCCCCTTGGCTGAGGGGTGTCTGTGTAAGATTTTTTTCCCCTTTATACTCATACAAAGCAAACACACCCTGTTCACTGAGCTGCAGGATAAAGCAAAGTGTGTGTGAGTAGCAGAAAGGTCTTGGAATTAAGGCAGCAAGGAGGACAAAGCCAGCTCTTTCTTTCTTTAAATCCCGTACAAGCACAGGACTGTTGGTTTTACAGCCCAAACACCGTTGCTCTTATTTCAGGGCAGACAGGCAAGCTGATGTACGTGATGCACAACTCCGAGTACCCCCTCAGCTGCTTCGCCCTCTTTGAAAACGGTCCCTGCCTCATAGCGGATGCCAACTTCGACACCCTGATGGTGAAGCTGAAAGGCTTCTTCCAGAATGCCAAGGCGAACAAGATAGAGAGCCGGGGCACCCGCTACCAGTACTGTGACTTCTTGGTGAAGGTGGGCACGGTTACGATGGGTCCCAGCGCCCGTGGGATATCCGTGGAGGTAAGAATCCTCTCTGAAGGGTACGAAATACAGCTACGGGTAGGGAAATCTCACGCTGGAGGCTTGACTGGAAATCCTGAGTCCCCGCCGCTTGCGTGCCTCGGTTGTGCTCCTGGTTTGTACTAGGTGCGTTCACGTGTGTGGCAGGCAGAGCATTTATCTCCTTTCCACAACAAGGTTGAATTCAGGCAGGTACTTTAGGGCTCAGCTGTGCCTACGGAAAAGCCTGTCATTGAAGTGTCAATAAACAAAGCCCTGAAGGGATGCCATCAAACTAAAAAGCTGCTTAAAGACCTGACGCGCAACGCTGGTAGAGCACTTCAGGTTAATAAACACACGGAGGCGGGGAAAGCAGCCTCTTCAGCTGCTAATTTAATGCTGATTTGGGTTTGGCTTCCTTTCCCAATCCCAAGCGGACGACGGCTGGGCCGAGCAGCCCTGGGGCAGAGCAGTGCCCTCCTGCCCTCGGTTCGTGCTCACGCGGTGTCAGGCTGCTCCCTCCTCAGCAGCGAGCTCTGCGTTGCGGGCGTCAGTCCTGCCCCGTGGGGTGCTGACCCGGATCGCTGCACCGCGGGGCGCTGCGTGGGCTCAAAGCCTGTCATCAAACGGCTTCCGCTCCCTCCGCGCAGCGCTGTGACTGCTGATGAGGCTCGAGAGCATCAGAGCAGCGTGCCAGCGGCTGGCGGGCGTTGCACGGGGTGGGAGCTGGGCTGCAGCGAGCCTGGAAATCTAAAGGGAGATGCTTCGGGTCGTGGGAGGATCTAGGAAGGCATTTGGGGAGGTGTTTGGCTGAGTGTAAGTGTGAGTCAAAGGCTCACAAGCTGTGGACAAGCCTCAGCTGGGCTTTAAAACACCTCAGGTTATGGCAAGGAGCTGGGCTGCGCTGCCAGGGGAAGGGCAAAGCAGAGGAGGTCAGAGTCCAGACATTTACGTACATTGGTGCCCGACAGTCTTTGAGATAGCTGAGAATTAGATGTTTAAAGGTCTTTCAGAATCTGAGCTTATGTTTTTCTGAACACACAAGTGCTATTATCTGCTATATAATTAATAATCACACCGCATCTACCCAGGCAGGTGTTCCTAGCCAGCAGGGATGGGGATTGAGAAATGGCTCGTTTCTTCTCCGCCGGAATAAACACAGATGTTGTAGTGGCATCAGCACTGCTGTTGACCCGGGGTTAAACAGAAGCTTGTTCTACCCGAAACTTGAGTTCAGGACCAGATTTGCCAGGCGGCCTGGTTGCTTCTGTTTTGGTTTAGCAGTTTCTTTTCAGGGTTTGCATTAGGACGTACTCCTGATCTGGGGCTGCAAGCCCTTAAATCCCAGTGCTTCGTCAGCGCACACCTGAGAGATGTCACAGCCAAACAAGCTGTCAGCTTACCAGCTCGTGGGAAGGAAGTTTGCTTTTGGGTGGGGTGAAGTTAATGTAACATTCGAACCAAGGTCCCAAGACTTCCACCACTGGGGATTTAGTAAGAGCAATGAACTTGCAGGGTGTATTTTTCCTTTCCTTCTCTTCCCTTTTGAAGGCATTGCTTGCATGTTCCTGGCATATCCTGTTCGTTTCTGTTTGTCCATCCTGCTTTGATTTGCTAAATGTCCTCAGAGGAGAAAAAAGTGGCGTGTATCCCTCTGCAACCACGGCACTGAGAAGCTGGTCTCTGACTTCAAACCCTTGACTAAATATGTCTCAAACTGAAAACTCACTACAGCGAGGCAGAGAGGAACGCGTGTTGTCTCCTGCGTGGTTTTGCCACTGCTGCGCGCTTCAGGGCTGTGGTTTGTGTTGGCAGGTGGAGTACTGCCCCTGCGTGATAGCCAACGACTGCTGGAACCTGCTGATGGAGTTCATGCAGAGCTTCATGGGGAACCACACTCCTGGCGTCCCGTCCGTGTTTGGCACCAAGCACGACAGCATCTACAGCCCGGCGGACACAGTGGTTCAGTACATGGAGCTGTTCAACAAGATCCGCAAGCAGCAGCAGGTGCCCGTAGCAGGAATCAGATGAAAGGGCTCCCTGGAGCTCTGCGCAGGGCGACCGCATCCTCTTTTCTGCCTGCCACGTGGATCAGGAGGCCCTCCAAAAAGCGGCACTGGAGCCAACCCAAGGTTTTTTCCTCTTTCTAAATCTCTTTGCCCCGTTTCACAGCAAAGGTTTTGAATGCTATGCATATTTTTGTTGTCCTTTGTAGTTTCTGGGGGGGAGTGTTTGTTCTCAGGCCTACGGCTGCGATGGATCTCAGTACTGTGTTTCATGCAGGGGATTACAGATCGTCCGCAGAGGGAGGGAAAGGAGAAATTCCAGCCAAATGCATGCAAGGGCAGAATTTCCTTGAATGCAAACAGCTACACGAGAGGGGACGGTTTTTTTATTACTGTTTTCTTAAGATATCCACATGAAAGTGTCATGTTTTTTTCATCGAAATAAAAAGCTGTATTTTCGTGAGGAGATGGAGTCTTTCTGCCCAGCAAGCGTTGTGCTGGTTTGTATTGTTTATTTACAGCTTTTGAAAATTTCCGTTGCGTGGAGACTATTCTTTAGCAGAGTTTTATCTTTGATTTGGTTCAAGAGCTTTATACCCCTGAAGCAAACTAATTTCCCTGTGGCAAAATCTACAGGAATTCTTGCCTTCCTATTACGGGTGTGTTCTTAGCTTGCCTTCATCTTTTATATCTGATGGGAGTATTAAAATCTTCCACCTCTCAGATACTACCAATGAAGCCCGGTGCTAAATAAATAAATAAGTCTGGCAGGAACCCTCTCATGCACTGAAAAAGAATACCAACTGCTTTATCTCATTGTTTGAAAGGTCTGTAATAAATGTCCCATCCCTGCACGCCATTTCTCACTTGAGAAATCCCGGTGACTTCAGCAGATTTACTGGAGTAAGGAAGGATTTGGGGAATAAGAGCCAAAAATTTATTGTGAGGCTTAACTACACGATATCACTTGAATATTTTTCAGTGGTGATTTATTTTTACAGCAGGAAAACCGGAGAAATTAGATCCCTTTTGAGCTATCTGTCCCCCCGGTTTTACATATTCAGCATCTGTCTGGCTTGTAGCGGTTATTTTTTCCCCTCTCCCCCCTGCTCCGCCCCCTGCTCGGTCTCAGAATCGGCAGAAACACCCTCGTTCAGCAACCGACCTTTGTGCTGAACTTCCTTCGGGGTTCCTGGCAAGGCTGTGCTTAGCAGGGTTCCAACGCTGCAGCCCACGTCCCGGATAGGAAGAGAAGGGTGTAGAGAAGGTGCAAGGATTGCGTTAGGAAGGGGGACAGGGGGTTCCTGGTGAAGAAGCAGTGGGCGTCTTTCTCTCAGAAAAACGTTTTTAGGTTTCTTGCCAATATGTGGGCCTGAAGAGCAAGTAAAACGGAAACAGATTTCTCCTAAATAGATTTTTTCCCTCAGAAGCAGTAGGCAATAAAGAAGCTGTTTTGTTACTTGATTTGCTGGCTGGTGGAGAACTAATTATTTAGAAATGGCTTCTTTTTGATTATCGCTTGTACCTGTAAACCTAATTAACTCTTAGAGTGCTGTAGGCGTTTAATAAATTTAATCAGCCCTGGGTTCAGAAAGATGTGGTTGATAAGCCGTAATAAATGGCACAAAGCACCATAAGCACCCGAGAAATTCCAGCGTGCTGAATGTTCTGAGTGTTTGCTCGGGTTCATAACTTGTGCGCTGACTTCAGCGGGACTAGTAATTTTCAAGGGATGGTTAGAGAACCTGACCTGCTGTCGTTCCATGTAGCTAAGTGTGGCTGGGAAAACAAAATGTTATTTTATTATTTATTTTTTTTTTACAGATAGTTATTTAAGCCCTGTGTCCCTTTTTAAATCTTAAGGTTAAAAAAAAAATCCTTTTAATGACCAGATTAGTCATGCTGAACGTTGCTAATGCTTTCCTAATTCCCAAAAGATGGTCTTAAAAATATAAAACGTGTGCTGGAATCTCCGGGGACTTCTGTTCTTATTAATACATTGTACTGTTCCTGGAGTAATAAAACGGGACCCCTTGAGCTACATTCTGCCTTCAATTACACCATTACAGCCATTGACGTCAGCAGGTTTCCACGCGTGTGAGGAGGGCGAGGATTTAGCCCTTTATGGCTTAGCAAAAACGCCCGTTGCTGTAACTGCATTCTGTAAACAAGGGGATCAGCTGCCCCACATGAGGGGCTGCTTTTACTCCGGGGCTTTTTACTTTCTCGACGGACAAAATAAGTGTGTTTTTTTTCCCCCCAATCTTATTAGCCGCAGTAATCCTCCTCATTCTGCCCCCCTCCACCCCCCAGCATCAATATGGCAGGTTAACGTGGCTTCGAACATGCTAGTCTGCATCTTAACAAGTCTTCAGGGGGCTTTCAATTGTGTTACATTAATGGATTGAGCCCGTGTAATTGAAAACCACCCTAATTTTGTCTGTCAAGGCATGGTCTGGAAGGTTGTTTTCCTGCTGCTCCCCAGTGTTTTCTCAGTGAATGTAAAATCTAGGGGGAGAGGCTGCCAAGCTCTATTCCCGTAGCCTCGTGGATCCTTTTTTTCTGCTTCTGCACCTCTCAAAATCACGGCCAGTGCTGTTGCTTTTAGTCAATTGAAGCCTGACCTGGAGGGGATCGGGGATCTTGGGGATGTGGATCTTACCCTTGCATTCATACAGCCTCTGCTTTGCCAGGAGGGGGAAAGCTAAGTGATGTTACTGGGGTCACTGACACTCCAGTGGTAGAGACAGAGCCCAAGTCGCAGTGCTGCGCTGGGGATCCTGTAGGGTTTTGCTTTGTTTCATGCTGTGGCATTTTTTACGAGGAAGTACTTACATAGCAGCTGCACCCTGCTAGGCTTTACAAAGGGAGCGAGGACATAAAGGCCTCATTAGTCTTCAGTTTTAATTCTTAGCAGGCACTACGGAATAAGGGCTCGTTCCAGCGGAGAGCCGTTGTTCAGAAGTGCGTGACTGCGGATTTCTTTGCAGGTACGGTTCAAAGCAGAGCAGGCACTGCTCAGAAAGGGAAGGTGTTGAGAAAGGATGACAGAGCTCTAAGGAAGTGGAACTTGTGGGAAGGCTGCCTGGTGAAGGAGCTCACAAGGAGACTGTGGAGTGTCCTTGTGCCACGGCAGAAGCCAGCAGGCTCCCACCTGTCGCAGTAAATTGCAGCGCTTTGCCTCAACACTTACTGGGACGGGACTGGATTTGGGGAGAATGCTTTATCTCTGTGCAAAGGAATTGTGTTTCATTTTTTCTGGTCTGTCATCCTGATCTTAGCACACAAGAAGCTGCAGCGTCCTCCTGTTGCCGTGCCTTGGCAGGGGTTAGGTGTTCTTTCAGCCAAAAGCCTGTTGCAGCAGCTGCTGCACGGATTTCTTGTGACATGCCTCAGGCGTTCTCTAGGACAATGGTGGGCACTGTGACACCACTGACCTGCGGGTTCCTATCATCAGGGCCGCTCGTGTGCAGCGTTGCCCCAACTCGGTGCTGCCAACGGATCCTCAGCAGTTACCTCCTGCAGGCTGCAAAAAAAAAGTGAGTTGTGCCCGTGGGTGACACCGAAGCGTGGCTGTCCCCTGCTGGGGACAGTCTTTGCTCCCGGCTTCAGTGCTGGCATCCTTTTGTCCCTGATAAACCAGGTCGCCGTTCCCTTGGGGACGGAGTGTGTGATTTGGGGGCCTCTGGGTGACCTCAGGCTAGGGCCAGTGTGGCTCGTGGGACAACAGTGTGTGTGACAACAGCGTTTTCTGTGGGACAACAGTGTCTGTGGAACAAGAGTATTTTCTGCAGGCCTTCTGGGCTGCCTCACCCCCTGGGCCCTGTGGGGGGAGACCTCCCAGAGACCCCGCCATCACCTCAGAGCCCTGTCAGCCTCTGGGCTGTGGGGGGGGCACCCCCTTGTCATCATCCCCTCCATCTGAGGTGATGGGGGGGCCCTGTCACCCCCTGCACCCTGTGGGGGGAGCACCCCCCCGACACCCCCTCCCATCACCTCAGGACCCTGTCATCCCCTAGACCCCATGGGGGGGCACCCCCTAGGGACCCCCCCATCACCTCAGCCCCCTGTCACCTGCTGGGCTCCACTGGGGGGCACCCCCTTGTTTCCCCCCTCCATCACTTCAGGAGCCCTGTCACCCCCTGGACCTCGTCAGGGGACACCCCCTTGTGTCCCCCCGCAATCACCTCAGGACCCTGCCGCCCCCCCCCGCGCCACCCGCGCTGCCCCTTTAAGAGTCCCTTTGTCTGCGGCACATCCTTATTTACCCTCGTGCGCCTCAACCAAACTTCAGCCCGCGATTCACAAAGCCCGGTACGTCACCGCCCGGGGCCGGGCCCAGGCGCTCCCCGCCCCCCAGCGCTGCCCTCCCGCTACGCCGCCGTAAGCCATTGAAGGGCTCTCCCTAGCGGCTGCGCAAAGCGCGTAAGCTCCGCCACAACTCCCCGTGCCGCGGCGCGGGATGCGCAAACAGCGTCCGGCCGCGCCGTTAGCGCTAACCACGGCGGCGGGTTCCGCAACGCGCGCGCTCTTACGGAATCGGCGTACGCGGCGGACGTGAATAGGGAAGGGAAGGGAAGGGAGGAGGAGGAGGAGGAGGGGGGGGGGGGGCGGAGAGGCAGAGCGCGGTGTGTGGCGTGCTCGCCGGCCAATGGCGGGGCGGGGCGGGGCGCGGCGGGCGGCCAATGGGCGGGGAGGGGGCGTGTCCGGCGGCGGTCGGGGTGTCTCGCGCTGGGTGACAGCTCGCGCGTGCTGATGATGGCGGTAAATAAAGGGGGGGGAGGGGGAGGGGGCGCGACCCCCCCCCCGTGGGGGGGGTGGGGGAACGGGAACGGCCCCCCCCTGGGGGCTTGGTCCTGGTACGTTGTGGGGTGAGGGGGGGGCTCAGCCCCCCCCCCCCTTTCTGATGGGGGGTCCTGAAAGGGGGGCGATGGGGGGGGGGGTGTTATGGGGGGGTCTTTTTGGGGGGAGTTTATGGGGGGGGTCCTGTGAGGGGAGCTGGGGGGGAGCTGTGAGGGGAAGGGGGTGAGGGGGGCTCGTGGCTCCCCCCCCCTCCGATGGGGGGGTGCTACGGGGGAGTATTAAAGGGGAGGGGCCTTTTGGGGGGGGGGGGGGCAGCTGTGAGGAGAAAGGGGTGAAGGGGCTCGTGGCCCCCCTGCTTCCAATGGGGGGAGGGTCGGGGGGGGTCCTGTCAGGGGAGCTGGGGGGGGCACATGTGTGGAGAAGGGGGTGAGGGGGGTTTGTGGCCCCCCCCTCCTGCACAGGGACACCCGAGTGTTTTGGGGGGGGCTTCCCCACCCTGATGGGGGGGGGGGCTGAGGGGAGGGGGCCCTGAGCCCGGTGTGCTGGGGGGGGTCTGGGGGGGGGCAGCACCGCTGTCTTTGTCTGTGAGTGGGAGCCCCCCCCGGCGGGGACCCAACTTCCCCTTTGTGGGCGGGGGGGGGTCCCCAAGCCCCCCTCCCCCCCCCCAGATGGCTGCGGGTTGAGAGAAGTTCGGGGTGAGGGGGGAGAAAAAGGGGGCCGGGGGGGGGGGGGCTTGAAAAGTCCCTTGGGAAGCGAGGAGCTGCGGAAGACGCAGGGAAACCGGGCAAAAATTGGTGTTTGACTGAAAAGCTGTGCGTTTTTCTGTGCCCCCCCCCCCCCCCTCCCCCGGACACTGCCCGTGCCCCCACAGGGAGAAAGAGCAGAGGTAAGAGCAGCCCCCCCGGCACAGCGGGGGCGTCTCAGCCGCGAGACCCCCGGTGTGACCCCACGAGGCACAGCCCGCTCCCAAATCCCCATTTTAACACGGTTTGGGGCCGTTTAACGCGATTTGGGGCTGGGGGGCAGCCGCAGCCCCCCCCCCCCCAAAATGGAGAAGCTGTGGGGTGCTGAGCCCCGGCAGCCGGGGGGGGGGTGGGTCTGGGATGAGCCCACCTGAGGATGAACGTGGTGGGAGCTGGGCGTCGAAACGTCCCCGGCTCCACCTGTGCTGGAGGGAGAGACACGAGGAGGGCACCCCGTTATTTTGGGGTGAGCCGAAAAACGCCTTCGGAGCTCGTGCTTGTAATGAAAGATCCCGCGAGCTCTTTTTCGGTGTAAAACCTCGCGGAATTTGCTCCTTTTTATGTAGCGCCGCTTCCGAGGAGATGCTCGTGGAGCCGGCGGTGAGAGGTTTGATACGCGCTGCTCCTTCCCAGCCCAAACTCTGACTGCGCTCCGAGCAGCTTCAGTTGCTCTCGTGCCGAGACGTGGCAAAAAAATAGGGACGGGATTAAAAGGGGTGACAGGGAGGTAAGGCTGGGCGCTGAAATAGGGTGTGCGGAGGGCAGGGGGGGACGGGGGCTGGTGGCGGCTGCGAGCCCCGAGGTGCTCCTGGAGGAACGGAGGCAGCGCGAGGGATGCGAGGACGAGGGCAGGAGACGGCGGAAAGCGGCCGCCGGGGGTGGGGGGGACGAGCACGGGTTGGGGACTGGATGGAGGAAATCCTGGGTGTGAAACTGGCCCTGCGTGGCGTAAATTTACCCTTGGGTTAGATGAGTGTGCGTAGCCGGAGAGTTGGAATTGCCCCCCCCCCCGCGTGCAGGCAGCGACGCGGTGCTGGTGTTCTGGGTTCCTGCTGCCGTGCCTTTGCCTAGCTAAATCTGGGGGTGCTGCTCTTTAAGAGTTGTCAAATGTATTGGCATGATTCTTTTTTTTTTTTTAAAAAAAAAAAAGGGGGGGGTTGACAAAAGCATTTGGTGGTGTTTTTAATTGGATTAAACAGGGTAGATGCAAGTATTTGAAAGTTATGCGCCAAACGTGAGTAGTGTTTGATATTTCTGAGCCAGGCGTGCTTTCAAACACAACGCTGCGAACTGTAAATGCTGGTTTATTCTCCCCCCAATCATTTTTCCTACTAATACGAGCGAGTTCAAGTGAGAAGGGTGTTTGGAAATTGGCAGCTTTTCAGGTCTGGAATAGTCCTTGGTCTTGCGCAAGTTGTATTTGTTACAAAGAATTTTGTTGTTTTTTTCTTTGTTTTATTCAGGAACAATGCTTAGCAATAGTCACATATGCAATGGTTTATAGGGAATTACGACGAGTTAAGTTAAAATCAGGGATTTATTTAGCTGTCGTGTGTCCAGAGATTGTTGCTAAAGAATCTGTGGCCGCAGCTATTGCGGAGGTTCAGATTACGCGTGGCGCAAAACCCTGCGGTTGACAAGACGTGCTGGAGGCCCGTAAGAATGGAGAAATAGTGAATAAGCCTCATGTGCTGTGGCTTGCAAAACGAAACGCCGCCTGGGCTGATCGCTATCTGGCTTGGTGAGCTCCAAGGGAGCAGCCTTTGCAGAGCACCTGTCTTTCGGGTGCTGGGTTGTTGATTGTAGGAGGAACGCTGGGGGGAAAAAAGTCACGTTTAGCTTGGTACGTCGCCTTTCCGCGTCTGGATGTGAGGTCCTGAGCGCAGGTTGCTGCTGCAGGGGTTTCCGTGCGGCTCATCAGAGCTTTCGTTTGGTGTTTGCTTGCTTGCAGTTCTCTGCTCCACGTCAGACGTTCCAGTTGGTTTTCCTCGGTGCTAAATGAGCTTACAGGTTAATAGTTTCCTTCAAATAATTGTTGTTTGGTTCTCAGCACCTAAGAGTGAGCTACAAGAAGCACTTTGCCAAGTGATGAGAGTAGTATAAATTAAGGAATACATATTTTAAGACCTTATTTTAACTTTTTTTTCCCCTCTCGTTAGCTATTGCTTCCCTGAAATTTCTTAGGACTTCTGCTAGGACTCACAAAGCGAAACTTAGCTCTGTCCTCAGCCAGTAGAAGCTGTTAGCTGGTAGATTTACACTAGCCAGGAAATGGAAATGCTTCAAAATTCAGCTTCTCTATTACAAGGTACGTGTGAACTCTTTCACACCCGTTTTTGATTTGCAGAAGTGTAAAAGGGTTTCTGAAGCTGACCTCAGCTCTGAGTCAAAACAAAAGTAAGGCTTTTGTCTTGAAGTTGTTAGAAATGAATAGAGAGATACAAAGCTCGGTTACTTGAAAACTTTGCCTGTAACTTCATACAGTAATTCAGATCAAGTGGGAGAAAAGGAAGATTTATTAGCTCTGCAGCAACGGCTCGCTTTGAGCTGTGTTGTCTTACGTGCTGTGAAAGATTGTCCACCTGATGCTTCAACGCCGAGAGTAAGCTCGGTACAAGAATCCTCTCTAGTGGTTGAGACACAAAGTGCAAAACTTTTACTGCAACAACCTGTGTGGTTTTGGTCTTGAATATTTCATCAAGGCTTTTGGTTGTTGTTTTAAGTTTTGGTTTTTTTTTTCCCCCGTGGGGAATGAAACCTTCTGAGATGTTCTCGTCTCAGCAGCCTGTTGTTAATTGCTCTGTGCGTAAACACTTCACCTTCCCTAAACTCTTAACCGCAGTGGACAGGCTGCTAGCTTTCGGCATGCTGTACAGAAAGAAGCCCCCGCTGCTCTCACCAGCGTCAGGGACTGGACGACCATCCTCGCCGGTGTGAAACCCTTAACGAATTACCGCTCTGGAGAGCGTGAGCTGCAATAAGCAAATTCAACAAATTCTTTACCAGAAGCCAATACGTTTGTAAAATCTTATTTATAGATGAGAGCGTCCTGGTTGCTTGCTCATATTTTTATGTGCTAATGCTTTTCGCTTTTCTTTTTATTAGAGTTGAGATCAAAGGTGGCTCGGGCGAGGCCGTTGAGTCGTATGTTGCTTGCAAGCCGTTGAATTACAGCCCCGGCACTCAGGATTTGTCCTGTGGTGGGCTTCAGAGCTGCGGGGCAGCGCTAGCACAGCGCTGGAACAAAACACCTTAACGAGGGAGTAAGGGGAGAGAGAGCACGTAAAAACAGGTGTGATTACCCCATCCTTTGCCAGCATCATAGGGAGGTAATTCCTAGATGGTCTAGAGCTAGTTAGTATATTTGCAGTAATTTATATTGCAGACTATCGAGCAAAATGCACATCTGAGTGCTCTCTGTTACCCTGCTTTGGGCTGTTTTTGCAGGATATCCGCCAGACTTCTTGCTCCAGTGTTGAGAAGTGATTTAGTAC
The DNA here is from genome assembly GCF_009769625.2 of Cygnus olor. NCBI lineage: Eukaryota > Metazoa > Chordata > Aves > Anseriformes > Anatidae > Cygnus > Cygnus olor. Next base: position 3,515,722 of record NC_049192.1, read on the forward strand.
CTTGAGGGGGCTTCAGATAGGTAGAAACAAAGTAAACTTGGCTGCTTTGTGCTAAGTGTTAATTAGCTTTCTGTTGCCTGATGGTAATGAGCTTACATTAACTATTACACCTCCAACACGGTACAGAGATCACGATGAAATCTCTGAGAAAATGGCAAACTCGTTGGGGCATCGCTTGAGCGTAAAAGAGATTTTAAAGGAGGCTCGCCAGCTAGGTTCCCCTAATTGGGTAGTTATAGTGTAATTCACTGAGAATTTTGTCTTTTAAGAACTTTCCTGGGAAAGCAGAAGAAAATATAGGCAGCGATTCGAAAGACAGCGGCTCTTTCCTCTCCCTGCTGCATACGAACGCCTGCTCTCTCTTTCTTGTCTTGCCACTTTGGCTGGGTAACTCAGCCACATTTTCAAATGAAGAAGAAAATTGAAATATGTGGATGTGAGAGCTCAAACGTACTACGAGTGCATTTGAAATGTATCTTTTGTAACATGTCGTTCGTGAGTAACGTACTCTTAAAAAATCTGACTGAGGAGATTTTTTCCCCCTGTTTTGTACCTTTCCTAACCGAAATGCAGAAGGGTGCTTTAGCCAAAGGAAAAAAAAGCACATCTTCAGACACAGGAATCCCTGCAGAAGACTGGAGTTACTAAATAACATGCTCCATCTCGGCCTTTAAAAGAAAGTTTGATCTATTACGGTATACCTCAGTGTGCAGTATATATATCACAAAAACTTTTACACTCAACCCCTAACCAAGCGTACTGAAAAAATAAACTTCTTCTTTTTTCCCTCCGGGTGAACCCAGCGGCGGTTTTGAAAGAACCAATTTAATGGAGAAAAGCTTTAGTGCATTTATGTTCTTTTCAGGCTTTTCAGTCAAACCATGGAAGATCAAGTCAAGAGTTATGGGCCACAGCTGTGTTCTTCCATTGAGACCTTCTATAGGACATCAGCTGAGCTGATTAAGAAATGGTGACCACAGCTACATTCCCTTATTCGCTCTGAAAGGCAAATCCGTCCACTTGATTGAGAAGCATTGCCTTGCAACCATATTTTCCCATTCGCTTTCAGTGGGCGGCTTAGATTTGATTAAGAAATACTGTCCTATAATTACATTCGGTCTCTCTCTCATGCTATGAAAAGCCTCTGAAGACAATTCAAGGTTTTGAACTTTAAATAAAAATGGTACGGAAGAGGGATCTTTGCAGCCTGTCTAGGTGGATACGCAGATGAAGCGATAAGTGGCTTTTAGCTAGAAATACTAAAAGAGTATCTTAAGAAGGGCAGTCGATGCTGGCTTGTGTTTCTGGACTGCTCCTGCTTTGTTCCCCGGTTTCCTGGAAGGGATCAGTGGCTCTAAGCTTGACTCCGTTCCAATAAGTTCATGACAAATGTGCTTTCCTTTTATTCAAATAGCAAAACCGTATTTTATATTAAATCCTTCCATTCTTTCGGTGTGATGGGACCAGGCTTGTCTCCTGCCTGGTGCTGGATCGAACTTTACCAACGCGTTTTAGGTAGTTTAGAATTTCACGTTATGTTGTATGCTAAATGTGTTCCAGCTGAATAACAAGTGCCTCGTGTATTAAGAAAATTATATAGATTTGTGGCTGACTTCTAGCTCGAGCATTATCTGCATAAATATTGAACTGTAGTCTATCAGAACAAATAATTTTTTCATACATTGCACTTCAGCAAAAGCAATTTGTCATGAACGCCTTTTTCCCCTCTGCGTGCAGATCCGTATAACTCAGTCAAATGAGGAGCTAATGGCTTTTTTGACTAATTAGGATTTGCGTTTCTCTTCCCTGTGTTTTTTTTATAGTTGGCAATAGTTGGTGGGTGGAGGGAGAGGTCGAAGAATTGTTTGAAGCAGACTGCAGGTCTATGTTTTTGTGTCTACAGATACGTTGCTAGAACAGGGTGGCACTGTCTGCCTTTGGGTGCTTAGGGTTGTGGTTTGGGGTTTTTTTTTCCTCTCCTCCATAATGAACAGTGACAAATGATACGTTCTAACTCCGAGATCGTGGCTGCTTTAGCGTGAGCCAGACGGGTGCTTAATGATGAATTAACTGAAACTTGGCTTGTCTGTTAGTTAAACAAAAAGAAAACCCCGTCATCTGTCGGGGATGTAGATCAGTGGTTGGCTGTTGGGGCAGGGAACCCAAGGTGATCTGTCGTCTGTAGCTCATCGGGGTGCAACGAGACCATATAATTATGGCATCCCATTCTTGGAGGAGAGATGCCTCCAGCTTTTTCACCCAGTGACCTTCTGTAGTAGTTACAGGGTTGATTTCTTGTTGGTTCTTAGGGGAAACTTTTTCTCTCCTCCCTATCCCATCCAAATCTCCCGTCCTGGAAACATAGGAGGCAAAAGCAATGAGTTAAGGCAGCTCGTTGAACCAAGCTGGCTCCTGTTGTAATTAAACGAAGGGACTGATGGCTGAACATCTCCACCCTCTGCCAGGAAACAAAAGTACGGGGAGACTGCTCCTCGCCTTCCTTACAGGTGTTGCTGGAGGGAACGTCAGGAGGACGAGGAAGCTGAAAGCAAGACCCTGTTCAGATGTCGGCTCAGTCCTTTCTCCTGCCCTGCGCTGGTGTGTAGCGAAACTGTTTGCTCGTGGCATGGAAATCTGAGGTGTCACATTTGGAGTATTTCACGTGAAAATAAGCCCCGCTTAAATACGTGCTGGATGTCTTCGGTAGAGAGGAGTCATTAGCTTGTTGCTGTATGCGAGTGCCTCGCTTCCAGTCTCCGTAGAATTGGCCGTGTCTTCTGCAGCTAGAGGAATAAACGTGAAGGGAACAAAAGCATCGTGCTGAGTACAAAGGAGCAGGTTGGTCTGGATAGCTCTTTCTCCCAGAGGAGAACAAAGTTTTTTTTTTTCTGTGCTCAAAAAACACACAAACATGGAAAATCTGTTTCAATTTTCGGGACAAGTATTCTAGACTTACAATAGTATTAATTATTCTGGAAAAAAAAAAAACAAAAACCAAAACATGTAGAACTCTGTCGTTCTTTTAAAAGAAAAAGCACAAAAGAAATAGTCAAATCAGCTAACCGTTTATTCACTGGAGTTGTGAGAAAGAACCCTTAGCTCGGGTTTAATGATGTTTAATCATTCTTTCAAAAATACAAAGGAGGTACTAAAAGCTGTTCAGCCAGGCTTTAAAGAACTAATAGCTATAACTCAGATTCAAAAGTGATTTAGTTCCAGAGGTAAGTCCATAATCCTACCAGCCACGAGTTAATCTGTCATCAGACTAAGACTGGAAGCAAATCTACGTAACTAAGAATAGTTAATTCACCTGAATGTGAGCGGTGAGGAGGATCCTTCTCACAATCGTGACTTTATTTTGAGAAAATGGAATATTCATGACAGAGGATGAAATTAACTAGTGGTTTTCGAAGATGGGCTGAAAAATTCTGTTTGAATTTTGTGCTGCGCTTTCTCTGAACTTTTCAGGGTGATTTGGCAGCGTGGCTCCCTGGCCTGTCATTTTGGATGCTAGAAATGAATGAATCCCTGAATAAGAAAAATGGTTTCTTGCTTGTTATAAAACTGGAAGGTTTTAGGAACAGCTTTTTGAGACGCAGTACTGTGACATCAGAACCTAACTCACCTCTCCCTCTTTCCTTTTCCTCTTGTCCTTTTGTTGTTTCATCTCGAGACAAATTGACGTGACGAACCCTGACCTTTTAGTAAGATAATTGATTAAAATAACAGATGCTGTAGAATTGGGCCTTGGTTGATCTTCAATTCTTAGAGAAGATTAACAATCTGATAGTTCGCAAATCAGGTTCGCGCTTCCTACCTTGTTCTGCTAGGTCGGCGTGTTGTGGGGAGGACAATGGCGTTACCCCTCAGACGCTGCCTGTGACTTACAGAAAAGGATTTCGGCCAGAACAAGATTCATAACATGCAAATTGGGAATAATTCCTTAAGGGGGGGGGCGGGGAAAAGTGAAATGTTTCCTTATGTACCAGAAAAGAGAGGCTCAAAACTTGTGCGCCTGCTGGCGGGCTGGACGTATGGAAAAATGAGAGAGAAACCATTTATTTCTTCGTTCTGTTGGTGCCTCTCTCCGTCTCCTTTTGCACACCTAGGAAGGGGCGCGCTGCCTGTATGGATTTTTCCAGGCGCAGAACAGGCACGTCGGCTGAGCAGAGCAAGAGGCCGTGTAAATCTCCCCGATTCTTTGTTGACACGAAAACGGAGGAGACCTTGGGTCGAGCCCAGCAGTCAGCGAGGCCAGGTCAGGTCGGCAGCTTCTGGAGGCGAGGGGCAGCAGCACCTCCCCTGTCCGCCTGCGGGCACCCTGCAAACGGGTGCCGGTGCTTATTGAGCATCCCGGCCTGATTTTGTTGCTTAGACAAATGAAAAACGAGCGCAAGTCGTTGCGTTTGGATCAATCGGTCACTAAGATTTATTCCGCTTACCAGGTAACGGCATTCCTTAAAATCCATAGAAAATTTTCTAGCTGCTGTTCCGTTTCACTCGCTGAGGATTTTACAGGACTTAATAGTAGTTGATTGGCGAGTGAAGGGAGAGGAAATGATGGAGAGAGGTGTCGAAACCCTTCGTTATTTTTGTTGTGTTTTAACCTCCGTTCTTCAGACGCATCGAAGACACCTCTCGGGCTTAAAGCACAGCGAAATGCGACCGTGGGCTGCCGTACTTATATTTAATACTATTTGCCTATTCATTATGGCTGGGGAGATAATAAGCCCCAGCCTGCTGGGGTTGTCTTGTTCTTTATTGCTTCAGTAGATGGCACTGACATGTTCGTTTGACTGATTGCTTTATATGTTGTATCAGCTGCGACGTTGTTTTAGATTAGTTAATAGTCTACCGAAGATTTTGCCAAGATGAATATGAATTGAAATGGGGGAGGAAGAGCAGCGGAGGACTACCCATAACTTACCAAGTATTCACTCCCTGGTATAATCCGTCTTTGTGTCTATCACAAAGAGATTCTCGAAGAGACTGCTAGCCTGCTTCTGAATACGAGGGCTGTTAAATTGATCTCTGCTGCAGCCATCGGTTTTGTGTGCGAGCAGTGCCAGGAGAATTCTCTGACGTGCTGGAGCTATAAAACTTCGCCTCGTACCTGTGAGATGGAAGGGTTTGGGTTTGGTTTGGTTTGTTAAAATTCTGTGTGTTTTACTGCAGCGGCGAGAAGCGATTACCAGTTTTTGCGAAAGATCGGGGGGACGGAGCAAGATACTACGGGTCAAAATGTAAGCTCTGACCTTGCTAAAGAAGCTCTTTGCAGGCAGTGGGAAATTGCGTTTAATTTTGGTGGTGTTGTGAAGGTGGCTAGAAATTGTGTGGAATTCTCGCTCTAAAAGGTCGAGGGTGGTTTTTGAAGTATTTTTAATATATGATGCCTGAACTATTGCTGTCAGCCTCAACTCTGAATGCATTGTTTATGTGGGAACTGGGGATAAATGTGATATATACTGAATATGAAAAACAGTGTTTAAATATTATGGTCGAAAGAAATAGTGCTTTCTGCATTCTGACAAAAAATCAGCTTTTTGGCTGCATCACCGCAGGCCATGATTAAAAGGAATGATAAGGTAGGGTAAGTGGGGACACGAGCGAATGGCTGTTTATCTCCTCTATTCCTGCTTTGTTTGGCCACGCTGAAATCTAACATGGCTCGTTTTGTTTAACTTGTGCCTTGTTAATTATTCTTAATCTGCCTTGTTCACTTGTGCACAGGTCCTGACCCGTGAATACGTAAGCACGTACTCCATCCATCTGAGCAGCCTCCCTAAACTTGAATACTTGCCGAATTGGTCAGCGGTAAGTGTGAAAGGAAACAAAAAGGCATCGCTTTGGGTATGAATCCTGACACTTTGGGGCTGGTGGGGAGTACAAACTGTAGCCTGAATTTCCAAATAGTGAAAACGGGCGTAGCTCTGTTCGCTTGGCTTCAGCACCGCTGATTTTACGTCCATTACAGCTCTGTTATTGTCTGCTCTGGCAGAGAGAGAGGTTTTTTTCGTGAGTGATGTTCAGGGGCAAACATGTACCAAACTTTAAAACGCTGTGGCGTGCCACTCTGATGTTGTCACAATTATGGAAATAGAATTCATTGTGAATTCATGGATTCTATAAAGCTGCTTGCTTGACTCATAAAGGGAAATTATTATTTTGTATTGGGCAGTTAGCATCTACTTGCAGACAGTTCTAATGGAAAACATTTTTTCATGTTTTATTCTGATAATTTGAATTGTACGTATTTGCTGTAATTGCTTCAGGCTTATACAGATGTAACTACCGGTGGAAGGACTGCACTGACTCTTTCCCTTTTTGACTGTTTCACTAGGACTAAAGGAAGTATCGTGAATTGTTTTAATGTGGAGTGCCTCTTTTATACAGCGTATCTGTATCGTGTTTCCCAGCTTATTAACACTTCAAAAAGCCAAACCAAAAATAAAACCTCGGAAGCCTATGGAAAGAAAAGGGAGGGGGGATTTTATGTGTTGCAATAAATGAAGAAACATTAACTTCCAGAACACCATGAACTAAGAAGTATATAGCATTTTAATAATGCTTTTTAACATCAGCAGCCATTCTGTAGCAAGTTCCCATAGTTTCAGAGAGCTGTAGGACGTGGATCCTTTTTTCCTGTTTGTTTTAAGGTGACCCCAAAGAATAAATAACTATCTTAAATCTAAGTTCAAAAGGTGATCTTACCATTCTTTTTATTCATCTCTTGTACTTGGACAAGAAACGTTGTGGGTTTGGCTTAATAAGAATATTCATTTTTCATCCTTTTAATATTTCCACTTGAATATTCATCTTTAAAATCTTTTAATTTTTAAAAACTTTCAAGCTTAAACTTGCACGGCTGGGGAATTTGAATAGCAGTGCAAATTGGCGAGTTTCTAAGGAGGGCTGTATTAAAACGCTCTGTGAGCTGAAGAAACTCGCCTTGCCTTCGCCCTTTTGTGATTATTTTCAAACCATAAACTGCCAGATATATTCCTAGTGGATGCTGAGCTGTCTCTGGTTTAAGAGAATCTTCATCAGGAAGGAATGCAGACAGAAGACACGTGCACGTTTGAAACTGTTTGTTGGCCTGTGTAAAATGTGAATGATTGGTCTTTGAGGACACAGGCAGCGTGCATTCTTCTGGCGTAGCTGTAAATTTCTTCTAGCCAAAGAAAAGCAGTTTGGTGTTTCTCTAACTTCTGAGAGTTTGTCAGCAAGCCTTTCTGGTAAAGGAAGTTTCTATCTGCAGAAATGATGTTCGGACTGGTATATCCAAAGCAGCTCACCAAGCACAGTAAGTTGTAAAAGCAATAAAGGCAGGGTGAGGTTCTCGTAGCTACTCCAGGCATTGCCTTGCTTTAGGAACGGGGCTGGGGAACATTGAAATTTCTGTTCAGGCTTGATCAGCATGCTAGCAAAAAAAAGTCAGTTTGTATGAGGCCGTAGATTTAAGAGTGCCAGTCATGTGTAAAACAGTCTGTGGGACATTAAAACTTTTCCTGGAGTACTCAAAATTCCAGCGTTTTAGGGGAAAAAGAGTGTTTTCCCATCACTGCTCCTTTCCCGGGGAAGCTCTGAGCACTGGATTGAACGCAGCTTTAACAATTTCTGTGATCCTTGGTGGTTAGATTGTACCTGTAAATGTTATGTTTTCTGCGGGCATGGTCTGTTGGTGAGCTGAATTTGGGGTAAATGGGTAGAGAATGGGTGGGTTCTGCTGCTGCCTGGTGTCGGACGGGTTTTATATCCAGGGTGCTGTGGGACTGGGATCTCAATGCCTCTGGTTTGGAAGCTTCGGGACGCTCACGTCCGCCAGCTGATGGAAATGTGAACCAAGTGGTGTCATCTTTGTCGGTTATCCCCCTAAAACTACGTGAACTTCCTAGGGAGGATGGCTGATTTTTGCAGGTGGGCTGGCAATAGGGACAAATTGGGGCCCCTTAAGAATTGTTCTTTTTGTTGTGGAGTAGGAAATGTTAGAAGGTAACTGCACGGTACGCTGTGGTGTGTGTGCTCTTCGTTGTACTCTAAAATCAGGTGTGGGCCAGCATCCACCAGCCTGAGCTTCCCCAAGGCGCTTCAGAGAACTGCGTCCTGCAGAAATCGCATTTATTCCCACCAAAGACACCAGTGCAGGAAATAGGATTTCCTCAATCCCCATGCTTTTGAGTATTTTTTTTTCTTTTTGCAATGATTTGAAGATTTCTTTGAAAACTGATTCCCCAGATTCTGGATTTGAGCCCGCAGCAAAGCGTGAACTCTCAGAAGCAGGTTAACATTGACATAATCATAATTAACTTAAAGGAGTAGATAGAACTTGCTGTGGAATTTGGCAGTAAAGTCCTGTTTTAGTCGAGCTCCCTTGTGGTTACAGCTTCGAACTGGAGCAGGGCACTGCACGCGTGGTGCCGTGTGTTGGACACGCGGTGTCTTTTGCAGCCAGACGAAATCCTCCGGGCTTGTGACAGCACGTGTGGGACGCTGGCCACCTTCCAGACGGGAAGTGGGATCTTCCAGAACTCCAGAAACTTGGGATTCGGACGGTGGAGTTCTCTTTCAGGGCTCTGGGAGGTTGCTGTGCTGCTGCCCTTGCAGCTGATGGCCACAGAAATAAAATCCGTGGGGTTTGCGGCCAGCTCGGGGCGAGCGCCCATCCTGCTCCTGGTGATCGCAGCCAGGACAGGAGGGAGGTGAGACCAGTGACTGCTTTTGCTGTCACAGCTGAAGGCTCCTGTCACAGCTAGTCAGAGCCCTTATTTGTCTGCGTGTCTCTTAAGTTGTGGTTTATTCATGTATTCACAGTAGCTATTTAATTCATTGCTTTGCTTGCCTTTTCAAAGAAACCCCGTATACCTAATCATCTGTAAATTTTCCGAGCGTTACTTCTTTTTTTTTTTGTCAGTTGGGTTAATTTGCCTGTAACTAACTTGGTAGTGTGTCATCTTGGGTAGAGAGAAGCCAGCCACTGTAGGATATAAAGCTGACAATTTTTAATAAAACATGCTTTCAGTGTAATTGAAAAAAAATCTCTAGGGCTGCTCTTAATCTTTGGAGGCACAATCTGAAAGCCTGAAACCAGCAGGGCTTGGACTGGAGGAGTAAAGGGAGAAACCCAAACCTATTCTTGCTCTGCCAAGCGGATGGCTCTTGGGAGAAGAAGCGGAGGGAGAGCTTGTGGAGTGTTTTCTGCTGTGCTGCCCGAGCTAGTAGCTCTGGACCATGCCCAACTTTGTAAGGACAGACAACACCTGCCCAGGTGATGTGGCCGTGATGCTCATTCCTTGTTCTAGCTCTTCCTTTTCCCTAAAGGAATATCAGTTGCACAATGTTTCGGTTTGCAAGGTGCCATTTCTTGGCTCCCACGCGCTTTGGGAACCAAACGCAGGGTAGGAGTTTTGCTGTGAGCACGTGGAAGGCTTTTGCTGGCGGAGGGACATGGCTGTCTTCAGCAGGGAGTTTTTTTCACCATCTTCCGAGCAGCTCAGATTACATGTTTTCATTAGACATCTGGTTGAATAATTGGTTCCTCGCAAATGGGTAGGTTAAAATAATCAGAGGAATAAAGTTTTTGAGTAATTGTATGCAATTTTTAGCTATATATTCTCTCTGATATCTCCTTAATTTGCATTTTCGAGTATTTGCAGCAGGCCAGAAGTTCCACTCTAAAGTTGTTTGGGGGCAGGGGTGCCTGGAAGGTTCTCGATTTTTGCATCGAAGATTTTTATACTTCTGTGATGAAATGCAGTGTATTTGTGTAGGATATCTAGTTCTGATGGAAACCAAGAATATCTCAGGATGTTTTTCCTGCGGTGTTTTAAAACAAAATGAGAATCGCAAAAAAGGCAGACGTGTTTTATTTAATGCGATAGCAATTCCCCGCGGACTGGTGAAATGCTGCTGTGTTTCACTATTGCCACTCCCGGGAGAGGGATAAATGAATGAAAGAATCATTCGGTCTGAGCTTCCCACCTGTCTTTTAAAGATGACTTCCAGATTGCAGCTGAAGGATTTTGTGCCGGGATTCCGGGCTCTTACTTGTTCTGGAGCCAACCCTTGAACAAACGGGAAGTGCACCTAGTTTCCAAGGCAAAGCATCCAGCACCTTTCCTGATCCATAAACTTTTTTTTTACACTTCACGGACATTTATTTAGAAAAAGAAAGTAGCAAATGTCAACAGATCTGCACAGATGTCTTTAATCAGTTTCCAAATGTGTAACAATGGTACAAAGGAATATAATAAAGTCATGTGTTTTATTTTAACACTCTTCTAGGGTTAAGATTTTCTGCTGCATTTGGTTCTTGAAGTAGTTACAGGATCTTGCAATAAGCTTTCCCAGGCTTATGAGCCATACAGGTAAAGAAAGCAGGGTCTGACCTTGTGTTTAAATGCTGTAAGTGATTTGCAAGGTGAGAACTTTTCAGATTGTCTCTGGAACGTTCCTGGCCTGGTAGTCCAAGAAGAGCTGGCTAGTTGTAATACAGCTCCACGCAATTCTGGTACCACTGCTCCAAGGAAATCAATTAAATTGTTCCTCCTGCCCCCACCCCTTACCTGGAAAAGGTCCAGGCAGGCAGGAAGGGCAGGCTATAGCCATGTAGGTATGTCTTCAGATGAGATCCACCTTGATGGAAGAAATCGTAAAACCAAGAAAAAAAATTATATTTTATTACTATAATGTTATATTGTGATTGCCAAGAGAGGAGTCCTTTTAGTTTCCTTCCAAGACCTTAAAATGCAAGATGTTAATTCGCCATCATTACGCTGGCTGCCTGCTCATGGCTTATCCTAGACTGTCACATCAACCACAGAAACTTGTGTTCAGTTGTTGCTTTATCTTAAATGGCTCCAACTCTGTAATCTTGGCAGGGTTCCCCCCCTCCCTGCCTTGTGCGACCGTGTACAGGTTGTGACTCATCTTTGTGTTTTCCTTTAATCAGAGCTTTTTAATTTCTCCTGCTAGCGCGATGTTTTTATCCTTTCTAGGAGGTTGTGGCAAGCTGTTTGTTTACCTACACGGAACAGAGGAACAAATTTTGGTCTTAATTGTGTGCATGTGTCTTTCCCTGACTTATTTAGTAATCAGTTTGCGTGTGGGGTGGCAAGGCTGAACCTGCAGACGCTCCAGCTGCCATCAGTACGTGTTGCACAATGCCGGAGAGCCTCTTTTCATTTTTTTATTCATGGAAGGAGCCAAAAAAACGTGAGTTGGTTACGTGCATCTATAACGTGAAGGAGAAAATCTGAAATGTGGAGCGCGGCAGAGGCTCAGCGAGCACCGTGGCCGCGCAGCGAGCGGCGCGGTGCTCGGGCAGGCTGGCTGGGCAGGCTGCTCTCCCTGCACAGCTTTGGCATTAAAACCACACCGAGGAGAAGTAGGGGATCTTATCTGACAACAGCCTTGGGAGGGGAAGTGGAAAAGATGCATAATTTAAGTCATTTGGGTTAAAAAAGGCACCGTTTACTTCTAACTTGCAGAGCAGCCCAGTGTATGTGGGATTTTTTTTAATAGGGCTTAGATTTGCGAGGGAAGTGTTCGTAGATACCTAAAGAGAAACAGGTGGGGAACATCACAGGCAGCATCAAAGAAGCTTTTGTCCTGAGAATAACTGAGCTAAGGTGCAACAAAGCTGCCTTGTTAACCGACCAAAGTTGTTAAAATATCTGTCCCCTTTTTAAACAGGAAATCTTGCTGGCCCACACAGGAAAAGCAAAAGCAGTTGACAAAAGGCTTGTAATTTATATACTGACAGCCTAGTTCATTGTTAAACATGATTCTTTAATGCACTGTATCTGGTGTGTGATTGATTTCCTTGTAGCCTGTTACCCAGCTGAAACTAGCAACGTATCAGCATTATTTCTTCTTTTTTTTTTTTTTCTTGGAAATTGAGGATAAATTCAGTGCTCTTGGAAAATATTGTGTCCCGAGACCTTGCAGAGCTGGTGAGTGACTGCGCTGGGCAGCTGTTTAATCCATCTCTAGGAAATAATATCCAGAAGGCCCGGTTTTTGTTCGATGGAACAAATATCGGATATGCCTGTGAGACTCAAGGGTTAAATTCCCAACACTGTCGCATATGGCAGTGAGCAGAATCACAGATGTTGATGATACAACATAATTAGTATTCTTTTATGTAAATGAAGGCTGTCAATGTTACCATAGTGTCTATACTCTTTCAAGCTGGAATCTCTGCCACTTGGTCTCACCAAGGCTAGACAGGATTATTCCACAATTTTCTATCAAGACTTGAGCAGGAAAATGAAGAAGGGTGAAAAGAGGTCTGGGAGGAAGGTGAGAGAAAGGTGAGAAGGAACGCTTCCAACTCGGAAGGAGGAGACCGAACCCATCCTTTGTTTACTGTAGCATTTCCAAAAGTCTCTCCAGGTCCTAGGATTTCTGAGTGAATGAACACCGTCCGAGTGAGAGGTGTAGCAATTTTTTTTTTAACTATTGCAAATAAACAACTAAAAAGGTTATTTAGACACTGAAAAATCACCGTATTAAGATGAATTCTGAAGTGGCCACTTGAGCTTTAATCTGAAGACGAGGAGAGTTAAAGAACAGAAAAGCTTTGAGATATATATATATTATTTTATATATATGTATTTTTTTTCTTTAACAGATTTCATCTTTAGCAGCGATATCAGTGGGAAAAGTTAGCAATTGAGGTAAATTTGCATCATTTTAGGACCATTAAAAATAAGTTTTCTTAGCCTGGTCAGATAGGTTTTCTGTATACCATTCAGAGGCAGTCGTTAAATATCTATCCTAAAGCTTTTGAGAGGTGTGCTATTGCCTTTGTTATGTTAAACTCTGTCCCTCATAAAGTGTTTTTTAACTAATTATTTTAAATGCCTGATCTGACACTTTCTGTGACATCCGTAGCCACTTTGTGCATATTATCGCTGTCCCCCGTATCACTTTGTATTGTGTTGAAGTACTGTAGCCAGAGATATGTAAGCAAATTAATTTATTCTTTCTTGGATTGTTATAACAGATACATTTTTTACAGTCTTTTTTGCCCTTGGCAAAATGCAGGCTTTTCCTATTTTTCTTTCCTCTATAGTTCTTATTTAGTTGCAGTTTACACTTGACAACTATTCTTTTCTTCATTTTTGTTGTTTGAAAAAATCATTTAGAAATGAAATTTAATTCAGGACAGGTTTTTTCACCTCCACCCCCCTTCTTTCACCAAGTTATCGAAACAGCCAAAATTGAAGTGATCTCAGGAGGTGCATGTTCTTACTCAGTTTTTTTGCTCGGATTTTTTCCCTGCCATATGTTGGGTCATCCACTACAAAAGACTTATGATGAAGAGGCTACATGTGATCACCAGCTTTATAGATTATCAGAAACAAAAGCAGAAAAATGAAATTCCAAGTGCATCTTCCATGTGATTTTTTTTTAACGTCTAAGTATTTGGGTTCCTAAGTGCATTCATGCCTTGACTTTGAGGTAATTCTGTTCCGTAGAATAAATGTGTTTTCCGCAGTAGCTCTTACGCTGAGGGGACTAATTGTGTTCAAAAGCAACCTTGTTTGCTTTCTTAGTGTATGTGCATCACAAGAATATTTTCTCTCTAGGGTTTTGAAGCTGTGCTGCCTTACAATGAAGACTTAAGTAGTAATTAAATTCTCAAAGAACCACCAAGGCTCCTTTGGATGAAATGAGGATGTTCCAGGCTCTGGACGTTGTGTCGTGAAGGAAAGAATGTTTAGACATGACTCAGTGAGTAATGCGTGCGGGTGGGTGGGTCTGGGTGCTGTTTCGGTGCCCTGATCTCTTTCACTTGTGTCAGGACTGCACAAAAGACACCACTGCTGGCACGAGGAATGGTGCTTTAGTTCTTCTCCTTGTACAACTGAATAGCTTTTATAAAACACACGGATGTAGGACATGGAGTGAAAGCTTTTTTGCGCTCCAACTATGTTTGTAGTATCTTGCTTTGATTTCTCTGCAGTGACAATATAGTAATTTAGTAAATCAGCTTTTTCTGTTGACGTGTGTTCATGCAGACGTTCTGTTAGGTTTACTCTAACAAGGTGTGGCACATTTCATTTTTTTCCTTTGCTGATTTTTAAACATTAAAATGTTCGGGAGGGTGAGGGAAATTGGAGAATTTGAGGGTAGAACGTAAAGCCTGCAGACTTGAGATCGCATATAGACCAGTTCTGGTTATGACGATTGTCTGATATTTTTGTGGCTTCTGTGAAAAGTTGCTAACCTCAGTCTAGTTCCTGATGACATGCATTCCAATTCCAAATTCATTTTGTATGTATCAATTTCAAGAGGGCAGCTAAAGATCAAACGTGTGGACTGAATTAATGTTTTTCTCTCTGGAAGCGAGCCATTTGGGTTGGGCAGGGCACGCTGGCAGATGTCTGGGCCATACTTAGTAGACGGATAGACAGTTTTGTTCTGCAGAGCTTGTCAATCCAATCTCTTTTGCTGGTACTAAAAACCGCTTTTAAAAATATTGTGCACGGAAATAATGTAGTCGGTTGAAGGAAAACTGCAATTGGAATCGATGTGACACGACATCTGTATTTTCATAGGTCTTTACATTTGGTACAAAAAGAGATCATTTTAAATATGTAAGTGGGTCTAAGATATTTTTTTTCTTTTTGCCTTCCAAGGTCGAAGCAGCGAAGACTTCTGTAAGAGATGGATAGATGCAAACATGTTGGGCGGCTACGACTCGCCCAGGACCATTCTATCCTGAACCCGCAGAAGTGGCACTGCATGGACTGCCAGACAACTGAATCTATCTGGGCTTGTCTGAAATGCTCCCATGTAGCCTGTGGGAGGTACATCGAGGAGCATGCACTTAAACACTTTGAAGAAACCAGACATCCATTGGCAATGGAAGTTAATGATTTATATGTATTTTGTTACCTTTGTGAAGATTATGTCTTGAATGATAACCCCGAGGGTGATTTGAAACTGCTAAGAAGTTCTCTGTCAGCGATTAAAAGTCAAAAACATGATCCGTCGACAAGAAGTGGCAGGACTTTGCGATCCATGGCTTTGGGAGAGGACATGTGCAACCATCAAAGGACCCTTCAGGGGCAGTCTCAGATGCTTACAGCTCTCTGGCACAGGCGCCAATCCTTGCTTACAAAGGCGCTGCGGACCTGGTTTGATAAGAGCTCCAGAGGCCAGCTAAAATTACAACAGAAGAAACAAATGGAGGAGTTGGAGAGGAAGAAGGAGGCAGCTAGGCAGCGGCGGCAGGAGATGAAGAGACAGCTTCTGGAGGAGCTGGCAAACACTCCTCCAAGGAAGAGTGCGAGGCTGTTGTCCCACGTGCACAGAGAGAACTTGATTCCAAGGAAATTCAGGGAGGTGGCGACCGCTTCCCCTACCTCAAGGCAGATGCAGAGCAGCAGATTCAATCAGTTTTATTCCATCCGGCGTAAGCCTCTGATGACTCCTGGGGTCACGGGTTTAAGGAACCTGGGAAACACATGTTACATGAATTCTATTCTGCAAGTGCTAAGTCACCTCCAGAAATTTCGAGAATGTTTTTTAACGCTTGATCTCTGTGAAACAGAAGAACTCTTAGCCAAAACTGTGAATGGGAAGTCTAGGATGCCTGGCAAGTTGGCAAATGGATCCGCTGCTAATGAGTCAGGGAAGACTGACAAAGTGGGATCATATGGCACGCAGAGCTTGCCAGCTGGCTTAAATGGTGGCTCCTCGATAAGCAGGAGTTTAGAACTGATACAACCCAAGGAACCAAGTTCAAAGCACATCTCCCTCTGTCACGAATTGCACACCCTCTTCAGAGTGATGTGGTCTGGCAAGTGGGCGCTCGTGTCCCCCTTTGCCATGCTGCACTCTGTGTGGAGTCTGATCCCAGCGTTTCGGGGTTACGATCAGCAGGACGCTCAGGAATTTCTATGCGAGTTGTTGGATAAAGTACAGCAGGAGCTGGAGTCGGAAGGAACGAAGCGCAGGATCCTCATCCCTTTCTCTCAGAGGAAGCTCACCAAGCAGGTCCTGAAGGTGGTGAACACCATTTTTCACGGGCAGTTGCGAAGTCAGGTATGCACCTGGTTTCACACAGAAATCGGTGGGAGCTGTTAACAGCAAGAAGCGAAGGCTTTGTTTCTTGAGGAACCACCAGAGACTTAGGAGGAATTGCTTAGGAGTGTCTCCTGAGAATGAAAACTGATTGCTGCACAGGTTGTCAGTGTTTTCAATGCTTTTCATGTCTATTGTAAATTCAGTGGACGTTTGCCACTTGAGAATGACATCTGCACTAGCACAGAGGTTCTGAGCCCCTAGTTTTAAGTTTTTATTGTGTTTTTAAAGTGTCTTTGTAGTTCTTGTCCCTTTATGGTTTTGTTTCTGTGACTAGAAAGAATACGATGAAGGACAGAGAGGGCAGTCAGCCTGTGCTATAAAGAATAAGCTGTCTGTGACACTTCTTTTTTGCAGGCCTTTGAAAGTCATCTTGAGATGCTGAGCATGCTTAACGTATGTTTCTGTAGGAGCTGAACGTGCCTGCCCTGTCACGCTGCTTGGTCTTTTATTCCTGTGCTGTTCCCTTGTCTGAAACGCGTTACTCCCCACAAGGCTGACCCTGAAAGCACAGCGTGTTTGAAAGTCCTCGACTGCCTTTGCTGTCCAGGAGAAATGAATGCACACACAACTTGACACTTCAGGGCTTCCACGATCAGCCCCCAAGGCATACGATGTGTGTGCATCCCCGTTAGTCTCTACGTGGTCTGTCTGAGTGCCAGCCTTACTGTGCCTACCACCCCTAAGAACTTCCGTGCACATTAAATACTAAAAGGTGTATTTTTCGAGCTAAAGCTTTTGGCTTTCCAGGGAAGGAATGCTCGAAGTCATGGTTTGTTTGAATCGACTGCGTTGCATGAACTTGTTGCGTGCTGCTTAACAAAACGCTCTTTGTTCGGTTGTCTCTTGGCTCTGGAACGTGTTGCGTTATGGCTAAGGTCAGTGTGCTAGGCAGGCCTGTTACCAGCATGAAGATGTTCATAAATCAGTGTAAGTTATCCGTTGTTACGATATATTATAAATAACTTGTCAAGCTATTTATTCTCCCTGTGTACCATGTGTACAGAGACTGCGTTGAATTTTAGACCTCCCCAAGCACAGAGGACTTCCCTCCCTATCCACTAACTACACTTAGTACATCGTGAAGTTACTGGTGCCGTCAGAGGACGGAGGTGGATGGCTGGAAAGCCAGTGCAAAGTTGGAAGCTGGTTTTCCGCTGGAGGGTTTTCACGAGAGTGCAAAGTCTGGATCTGCTGTCTGGTTTTGTTACCTCTTCATCTTCTCGCTTGCTGCCTCTGGGACTAATTGAAAACTTTTCTGCTGTTCATATTTATAATACTCCAGAAAGACAGGAGAAGTGCATTTTAAATTTGTCCTTTCATGCTCCATTTATGAATAATTTTTATATAGTTAGCAGATGAAACAGAGGAATTATACACAGCACTTTAGAATGTGCAAGGAAAATAGAGAAACTAGGGAAGGAATATTGCATGATAATTGCTAACACATACTGCTTGTAGTAGCAAGCAAAGTGCTTGTTACCCAACCGTGAAGTAGTATTACACCTGTAATATCTTCTTCTGAGGAAGTGAATCTGATAGGGGTGAATATTGTCTCCATTTCTGGAGAACTGAGAAAGCACTCTAAATTATTTGCATTTCTAATCTGAAAACTAAATCTAAGAAGGTTTCTCTTGACCAGCTGGCCATTTTTGTGTCCATGAAGCTGTGCTTCATCTTGGGCATAAGCTTGCAGTTTAGATGTGAATGTAAACGCCTGTCTACAGGTGTATGTGTACATAACTTCATTTGTGTATCAACATTTCGTTGCCAGGTCACCTGCATAACATGCAACTACAAATCCAACACCGTTGAGCCCTTTTGGGATCTTTCCCTGGAATTTCCTGAGCGCTATCACTCCATTGAGAAAGGGATCGTCCCCGTTAACCAGACGGAGTGCATGCTGACAGAAATGTTGGCCAAGTTCACAGAGACTGAAGCTCTGGAAGGGAGGATATATGCATGCGACCAATGCAACAGTAAGTCTGCTGCTATCTCTGATGATTAGAAGCCCTGTGTTTTTTTCTGAGAGGTTCCTGATGTGTATTTTCTGTCTGAAAACCTGTTGTGACCGATACATACCCCTCCCTTGCATTGGAGGGGAAGGGGAAGGAAACTTAGAGTTTGAGGGAATTGGATTTGGAGAGAAGAGGAGAAAACGATAAGGAATAATAGTCCTTACCTGCTGCATGGCAGGAAAGCTTTTGTAACAAGTTGTTTGTATGCTGTCTGTTCTTGACTGAATCCTTTAACCAGAAATCACAACTGCAGAGTTCTCGTGGCCTGCCACCAGGTTAGAGTTTCTATCTCTTTGTAGGTATTTTGTCAAAATGCAGTGAAGTGACGTTATTCCGTGAGTCTCAGGTTAATATATTACCAGTTATATGAATGCATGTATTTTGCTGTGCTCAGCTAGAAGACGACTTCTGTAGCAGGTCTGAGTGTAAGGTCATTATATTTCTGAATATAATTTTAGCCTCGTGTATAATCCTGCAGCTCAGCTACTCTGATAAGCTGTATTTGAATTTTTTTCATGTAGGTATTTATGGCAAATGTTTATTCCCTTGGGAGGAAAATGGCAATAATTTGACTTGCATTGCAACTAGGCAGCTGAAATAGCAAGTATTTGTAGAGATCTCTACACTATCAACTTGTGAATCAGTTACCGAACATCTTCCCAAAATGTTAGGAAATAACCATTGACTTAGATGTCCTTGAAACAAAGCCAAATACAATTTGGACAGATTCTGATTCACAAATAATGTTCACAAAGTGTCGATGTGGGCGAACACAGCTTTTATCTTAACTCAGTCTTCTGTGATTTTTTTTGTGGGAGCCCAAATTTTAACAGTTACTTCAGAGTTAAACAGCTAAAGAAACATTAACCAGCTGAAAAAAATCAGCGAAAGGCAAATAAATAGCCTGCATCTAGGTGCCAAAAACTATTGGGGGCACCGCTCATCAGACGCGATAGAGGAGGAGCAACCCATCTGTTCTGAGCTGGTGCAGCGAGGTGCAGAAATCTAATTAACAGGTACATTTCTTATTGGAAGCTCTGAAAGCCACCTGTCTTCCTGGTATGGTAGTATGTTCGGTGTCCTGGAAAGAGTAATCACTGGGAAGAGGAAGGTTTTTCCCTCCTCTTCTCCAGTTTCTGTTCAGCAGTTCCTTTTGCTTTGTGAGCGGCCAGAACTCCTCCTGGA
Organism: Cygnus olor; assembly: GCF_009769625.2. Lineage (NCBI taxonomy): Eukaryota > Metazoa > Chordata > Aves > Anseriformes > Anatidae > Cygnus > Cygnus olor. The sequence continues at coordinate 3,535,020 of NC_049192.1, forward strand.
GGTGGAACCTTGCTGGAAGCATTTTCCTCTAACTTGTATTAATATCCTGGAGCTAAGTTTGCTAGTGTAAGCTTTGTTGTAGTGGTCTAATAAATGGATCACAGTGGTATTTTAAAAAATACATTGTCTAATAGTGTTATTTGTATGCTGATAGCTCACCTGCTGAAACTGCTGCAACCCTAGATGTCTAAAAATACTTTGTTTTTAAGCATGGTTTTAGATCCTAGAAAGCTGCTTGTCTGTGAAGGAATGCATAAGAAATGTTTACTCGTGTTTCCATCCTATGGGTGCATGTGAGATGGACTAGTGCTGCTGGAAGAAAAAGTTCATAACGGGCTCTCTTTCCTTCTCAATATAATTACATCTTTCCTTGATATGTTGTTTTTTTTTGGTAGGCAAACGGCGAAAGTCTTCTCCTAAACCTCTTGTTCTGAGTGAAGCTAAAAAGCAGTTAATGATCTACAGGCTACCTCAGGTCCTCCGACTGCACCTTAAACGATTCAGGTGAGCGGGGCACGCTGCGTGGTGTCAGGCAGGTGCCTTCTGTCTTTTGGGAGAGAAGTACTAAGTGGGGTCCAGCAACTTCTCTCACTTCCTGGGAAATGCACGTCTATAAATGTTTTACCCGGAGAAGATGTGTAATGCTTGCTACTAACTAAAACCTGGAGGGAAAAAAAAAAAAGGCCTGCTTGTAGCATGTTTTTTGTTACATGCAATGTAATGTGTTGTGAATTGTACTTAATGGTATTTGTCTGATCTTGGAGACAACTTGAAGCAGTGACTGTGAGATGGATGAACTCATCTGTTGAGTGAAAGACTTGCTGAAGCTGGATCCCCTGTGATAGTTAAATATATGTGTTATGTTAAATAAAGCATAGCAGGCAAAGTTCAAAATACAAGGTTTCTAAAATGGTTAGTGTAGACAATTATGAGAAGCGAGGTTTCTATATTTCTACAACTGAGCATTTTAAATGGCATTTGGTTGTCGCAGTAGATGTTCTGTTTTCTTTGTTTGGCTGTTACAAGTCCCAACAATGCTGTAACTGCAGCCAATGGGCATCGGTGACTGAGTCAGTTTTATGCAAAAGATGACTGCAGTAGATGTTAAAGTGAAAACAGAAGGAAAAAAGTCGTGATGCCCTCTTGAAGGAAAGCTCTTTAAGCTGTTCAGTAGTGGCTATCGAGTGCATCTTCCATTCCTACAGCCCTCTGCTGCTCCCCAGAAAGGTCCTGAGCCTTTGATTGTGCCCTTGTGTTTGCAGGTGGTCTGAACGCAATCACCGTGAGAAGATTGGGGTCCATGTCCTCTTTGACCAGGTACTAAACATGGAACCTTACTGCTGCAGGGACTCTCTCTCCTCTCTTGACAAAGAGACCTTTGTCTATGACCTCTCCGCTGTGGTGATGCATCATGGTAAAGGGTTTGGCTCAGGACACTACACAGCATATTGCTACAACACGGAGGGAGGTGCGTGTGCCTTATTTCGGGGGAAACAAATTCAAGAATCTCGTTTTTTATTCCATAGACATAGTGCATAGTAAAGCTTCATGATTAAGGTTGTTTGGAATTGAGTTTCCTGCTGTTCAGTAGTTTGTTTCCCAGAATGTATTGCTAGGAGCATGTTTTATTTTTTTTGTGTAAAGACCACAGATTGCTGCTCTTTGCTTTGCGGCACTTCGGGATGCCTTTTATTGCTCACTGTTAACAGCATGAATGCTTCATTTTCTCACGGGATGTAACTCTGTGGAGCTGCTCCAGCTGGGTGTCTCTTCTCAGTATCCTTGGGATGGTGAGATAAACAGAAAGTGTTTTGAAACTGGACAGGGACTATTCATGAATAACATCCGCAGGGTTTTTCTGAATTTCCAGCAGTCGTCTTTCTGCAGCTGAATCAGCATTGATTCTGCCTTTTAACTGATGCAGAAAGAGGTACAGATTGTCTGTCTCTGGGGAATTCTTATTTTCCTAATTGAGTTTTTGGGCTATAATATGCAATTGGTTAAATTATGATTCCATATTTCTAAACTGTGTTAACAGCACAGAAGTGGTAAAAATGTTTCCCATTTTAGAAACTCCTTTCCAAAGTATCTGTAGGGCAAACGGTACAGATGCCTTTTGTCCTACATTACCCTTTTTCTCTGTGGATGTCTCCTGTGAACAGTTCCAAAATGCAATCAGAAGACATGATGCCTCCCCTACTAATGTCCTCTTTCTCACTTTGATTTCTAGGTTTTTGGGTCCACTGCAATGACTCCAAACTGAATGTATGTAGCGTGGAGGAGGTGTGCAAAACCCAGGCCTACATTCTCTTTTACACTCAAAGAACAGTGCAGGACAAAGCAAGAATCTCAGAAAAACAACTTCAAGCTCAGGTGCTGTCCAAAAATAGTGATAAAGACAGAAGACTGACATTCCCATGATGGGAAGCTCTATAACTCAATCAACGGTCTCAGTTGTTTTTTGTTTTGTTTTTTTAAACCATCGGTGTTCACAACTTTCCTCTTTGTAGGAAAAAAGGCTCACTGCAGGAAGGGGATCAGATCGTGGTGTTTGCCGCCCAGGGTCTGGAGAAGTATATCAAGCTGTGCAATTCTGATGCGTAAGATTGTAGTCAGAATCTTAGTTTTTAATGAATATTGTTGTTAAATTATGCTCGCAAAATGAAAAGGGAGAGTTTGATGCTTTGTATCATTAGCCTCATATCAAAATGGATTTGAGTAACACATAACAAATGAGCACAACCAGGAAATAGAAGCATTCAACTGGCTTCCAAACACCTTCAGTACCTAATAATGCTGATAAACCTCTAGAAGGAGCAGGTATAGTGCCATCCCCTTTAACTGTCGTTCAGATTTCCGGGGTTTGAATCACACCCAGGTATTTATTTTTATGATTGTCGGATAGATGGAGTTGGCTGCCCTAAAAGCCATTCTTGCTGAAGAAATGTTTGATGCGCTTCTGCAAGAGAAAATATTCCCCAGACCTCAGCTATTTCTGTGATACTAATTTATTTGCTATCAGTTAAGGGCAAACCAATGGCTGGCTATTTTTGTCAACAGCTCTTTTTTTTTCAGTGTTTTGGGGGCTGTGTGCACACTTGATGGTTTATTCTCTAGGCTGAACTGAATAGGCAGCTAAATTCACTAGGAATGTGATTCTTGAAACAGTTCTGCTCTGGAGAATGTGTGTTTTGTTTTGTTTTAAACCAGACAAAGAAAACAACAAAAACACCCTGTAATAAGACGGGAATGTACCTGTGTGTGATCAGTCACATCTGTTTACAGTGGAAGCAAAACCGAAGCCTATATTACAGGTTTCCGCTGGCATAACTGTGTTCATCAGGTTATAAAGAATTCGAAGCCCTGACTTGCACAGCCATGACAGCAGAAGCAGTTAGAATGGAGGCAACTTACACTGGAAAACTGGCACTTTTTTTTTTTTTAACAAGTGTGGCTTGTTTTCCTCAGGGGAACAGGATGAAGGTAATACCACAACGGTAAGAGACAGAGCTCGGTTCTGTTACTGCTCCTGTAGTGGGAATATTCATGGACTCTGGTTACACAAGGCCCAGAATAACTGAAGGCAGTGGGGTTGCACCGATGTCGTGATGTCATGAGCAGAATTTAACCTGTGAAGTCTTTATTCCTGCTGGGGCATAAGGGGAAGGAATGTAGTTAACTGTCAAATTACATGTTGAGCTTGAAAGGCTACAATAATGTCTGTATCTTGTAATCATCTTGATTTTAGAACGTAGGGCCCTAGTTGACTTTTTATAGTCACTTCTCAGCCTACAGTTGGACCTCAGGTATTTTTATAATTTGGGGTTTGACTGCTCACGTTTCGTATTTTAAACAAATTTGAATATGTAACTGCAAAGATACCTGACATCTTTCAATCTTGATGGTCGCTTTATTTTTTTTTGAAACGGTTATAGGTTGCTGTCATCTAAAATATGAGGTTCTTCAAAAAAAAAAAAAAATGGATTTCATTATCAGGAAGAGAAGTTCTGAAAGCAGATTTCTCTTCTTCCTTCTTCTACTTTTATCCTTTTCATCATATGCCCATGAGACATAAAGTAATAACTGTACGTTATTGTTAGAGGGGGTGAATAGGAAAATTTCCCAAATACCGTTCCTCTTTTTCCACTGCCACTACTGTAACTTCTGATTTCCTGTCCTATGGGCAAATTGGTCTGTTTTACTTTGGCTGACATTAGTCACTTTAGCCTTGCAGAGATGAGCACAGCAAATATGAAACTCCTCTTTTGTGAGAGCACAGTGCCGCATTAGGTCTCCTCTGTCCTTAAAGATTCCCGTTTCCTGTATGTCTGAGGAACACGTGGCTTTCTGAGCCTACAAAAAACTGATTTTTGCCGATTAAGAATAATCAGGAGTCCATATGCTCATATTTTTTTGGAGACAAGTCAGTGTGAAACAGTCCCGTAGGAACTAATGGAAAAGTCTGACTTCTGTTTCTCTAAATGTAGCGTGGTCTGGAAGGATTTCCTATGAATGTCTATATATCTATGTATTTACTAGGTAGCATTATTTTTTGTGCTACTAGTAAATAAAATTAATGCAAATGCAATAGGCCAGACTGAGGTAGAATAAAACTAAGCGTGACCCCGCTGAATGCGGAGGAAGTTGCTTTGGCTTCAGCGCAGGTGGAAGTTGGCATTCATGAAGGAAGGAAAATCAAGTGCTTGTGATGTTCAGGTACGGGATATTTTCAGGTACATGATGGATTCTTTTCTAGAGCAAAACATGCTTTGTGAAGACTACACGTCTTAAAAGGAAAACTAAAGGAAAAGGTGTTTAACGTTGCCTTCTTGATCTCAGCGGTGGAAGGGAAAGCTGAACAGTCACGGTTTACTGTGACTACCAAATAATGTGCTCTTGTTCCAAATCCCTTAGCAGTGCTGGTCCTGTTTATATAAAGTTTGATTGTTGTTACTGCAGTGAGCCAAGACTCTTTGCTATGAATGCTCATCTTTTGACTGAGTGTTTTGCGTTAATATTTGAATTCAGGTAGTAATTAATGCAGTTGTCAGCGAATAAGTTGTGGAGGGGGGCTGGGAGCGTACCTTTAGCTGTTGGTGCACCTGATGGCCCAAGCGGATTTTGTAGCATTTGCTGTTGACATCTTTTGACGTTAGTGGCCTCTCCATGTGACGTTAGCCTAGTTGTGCTGAGACGTGGAGATACTGCGGTCAGAAAAATGATTGCCCTGATAGGGAAGGAATGAATTATACTTCAAAGTAAACTTGCTTTTTCCAACACTGTGAGGTTTCTGTAATATTTAGCTTTTATTTGGAAGCGATAGCGTATAGCATTTTTTATGCTGTTTGGTTTATATTTGTCTACTGCAGGCATCTTTGTATAAGCATAGCCCAATGTCCCCGTCACGGTGGACACTGTTTTATAGTGTCCTGCTTGCCAGAAATAATAATTGGAAGCTACTTCTTTACGTTAGTAAGACAAACATACAACTTGCAATTACAACGAAGCCCACTTAAGCGAATGCCTGACAAAGCGTAGCCTGTGATGCAAACTTTGTCCCTCCTTTAAAGGTTTGGCTTCAAATCCCGGTAATACACTGATGCATATTTAGAATAATTCCAAATGCAGGCTCTACTTCTGCAAACACCGAAGCAAATGATGTAACTTAGCTCAGGTGTGGAGTTCAGCATCCGAAGTTCTGAGTCGCAAGCTGAGTGCAGGATTAGAACCTTTATTGTGGTCCCACTGGAAGTGGAATTGGTTTCTGTATGTACAGAGATTCCTATAGAGGGGTTCAGTCCTGTAACAAGGAGCCAGTTGCCTCGAGAGATGCTGAGAGCAAGTGCTGGGTTCATGGCACCCTGCAGGTTATTGTCTGAGGGCGAAGAAAGCCACTGTCAGACTCATGAGTAGGCAGCCTTTGGGACAGAACCGTTCCCAGCATGTCCTTATTCTATTCAACTTGTAAGTAAGTTGGTGTTCCTTAATGTTATGCTTTCAAGAATGAAGAATCTTAACGTATTCATGGCCAGGTGTGATACAACATCTGCTGTAGTCATTAGAAAACACTTGATTTTAGCTAACTTCATTCCACTCGTGAGTCAGTTGCGCAGATTTGCCTTTATGTTACCCCTTTACTGCCTGCATGCCCAAGTTAAACTATGCATACCACAAAAACAGTTTCTCTGCAAAGCAGTGAAAAAAACAAATTTTCCCCATTAGTTCTGACCAGAACAATTCTACAGTCTGGCTTTGGAGTTGTCAATGGGAGGCAGCAAATGGAAGAATGCATATTAAATGCTTGACATCAAACTTTTCTGGGTGGCAGCACCACTCCCATGTACTTAAGGACTTCCAGCCGGTTTTTTGAGCGTAGGAATAAAATTGGAAGCAGTAAAAGCAGTAAGTGTGTCTTATGGACTCACTATCAGAAGTTATTTTGGTTTGTAAAAGCAAGGCTTCTAGCAGAAATATTGTCTTGGTGGCAATCTAGACACGCTTATGTTGACTGTGATGTCCCCGGGCCTGAGTATGCTTAATTGCACCTCAATGGGAGAGACTAATGAACCTTCTGGCTGTTGCCCGATACCCCAGGATAAGCTACAGTGGAAGCCAACAGTACTGCAGAATGAGAAGTACTTAAAGAAGAAACAGTAGAGGGAGACTAGTTTTACCTGCCAATACAATTTTGTGAACTAATTTTGTATGATTCCTTAGATTTGGTGCCTTGTATCCGATAACATTTTGCATGGGACAGAAACGTTGGGAAATCAGTCATTAATTCCTGACTGAAGCAACAGATTTGTGTGTTTTTTATAAGTACTCTCAATATCGCTGACGTTTTTACATTTCATATCTGTATGTGAGTGAAAAAGTTTACGAGCAAGCTCAGAAGCTAGCGTTTTACTGTTACGTGTTTGAAATCTGTGTTTGTAATAATTCAAGGAGCAACTTGTTCAAAGGCAGATTAGATTTGGCTGCTTAGATTTTCTCATGTCATCTGGGCCCCTTCCAGCCAGGTCAGTAAGTTGACGCCTATCACATCATGTAACGTGGTGCAGGGAACACAAACTCCAGTGGTTTTTGGTTTTGGTAGAGTAGCTGTAGCTTTGGAAAAGACCTTCTGTTACAAATAATGGTAATGGCTGGCTTAGAAAAGAAAGAATATAGTTCCCCTCACCATGGCAGTGTTTGCACAGATTTCCACTTAGCAGCACAGCAAACATTTCCGCACCTGAGCAAAGACATGTCGTGGTAATGCCTGCGTGAGTGTGTTATGCAAGACATCACTTGTGTAAGGTGGCCAAGTGTCCCTTCTTCAGAGTAAGTAGTAAAATCCAAGCAGCAGCTCTGAATTCTGCCTCTTTGTGTGTCTAATCCCTTCAGCTGGTTTGAGATCAGATAGGACGGACTCAGGCAGAGAACTTATTGCCCGTGGGAAGATAAAACCTCAATTAAGTGTTGTTTTTTCTCATGTCTATTACATTAACATTGATACCTGTTTATTGCAGGTAGATAGATGGGAATGTGAAGCATTCTAGCAAGCTTTTAAATTTGTAAAATCTGCAGCACAAATGAAATGATCAAAAGCTGTGTATGTCGGTTACCTGTACCAACTTGTGATTGTTTGTATTACTTCATTTAAGGGGTGTGCCTTTAGGCTACTCCTTCCATTGTGCTTATTTTATTTTCTGTGTTGAGAGAGAATGGGTTCCACTTGTTTAAAGGATAACTGCATGGTGGGCCAAAATACCTTCAAAAGAGTTCTTAAGTCTTAAAAATGCTGTTTGCAATGTACATTCCCAAAAGGGGGGGAGGAAGGAAAAAAAAAAAAAAAGACCGGGCCAGTGGGCCCAAGACTGACTTTAACCACTGTTAATTATTTATTGTTTTGAAGCGTCTGCTCGACACGGAGTGCGTTTCAGTTACAGCAAAGTGCTCTACCCTTTGGGTTCTTCTTGAACTGCCGTACTACTGATTTTGTGCAGGTTGGGGTGAGGGAAGGAGACGGGAGGAATGAAACAACCAGCAACGATAAAGCCAAGCTGACTGCAGCAGTGAGCTGTGGTCTGCGCTCAGTAGAGACAGGAAGCGTCTGATACGCAGACCTTGTTTGTCAGACGATTGCATATTTTGCCGGTATAGGCATTAAAATCCAAATGCAGTCTCATTAGCAGCAAGCTCCCAGTTTGGGGGGCAAAAATTTCTCTTATCAGTAATCTCACACTGGCAAACGAATGGTGCTTTTCCATTAAAAATTGCAGTTCCTAAGGAACAATACCCCAAATTCTCAAGTTTTTAAAAAGAAGCTACCTACCTAAAGCCCACAACGTCACCGTAAATGCTTCCATAACTGGACGTGAGAAAGGAGATGATACAGTTGGTGATTGAACACAATGTGGTTTGTACTTCTTAGTCTTGATAACATACTTTCAGTAGAGGTGGCAGGTAGTGAATTTGACTTTTTTTTCCCTGTGCTAAACCTCCGGTTCTGGGCCCTGACTTGTCAATTAGAACTCTGTGGAAATTGGGGTAGAAAAGGCCTGCTTCTGTTCCTGCTTTACACAGACTTTCCATGTGAGCATCTCTTCGTGGGAGCGTGAGGCTTTTGAATGTTCCTCCTGCTGAAGAGGCACAGACACCCCTTCAGCACGGGCAGCGTTGTTACTTAAGCTAGCCTTATTTCCTTAGATAACCACATCCATGCTATGGGCATAACTTGTACTGCTACAACTCTATTAGTATGATTGAATCAACGCCCTGTTTGCGGATAGAAGAGGTTAAAGAATGTATTATCATGTGGGCAAGCCAGAGCTCTGCAGGTGAGCGACGCCACCACAGGCTTGTGGTGCACTGTTGAATAGGATCTGTAGGTAAGAAGTTAGGATAAGCACCCCTGGGGCTCCTCCTCCTTTGCACAGTTGGTGTAGTAGTGTTCGGTCTGCGTAACTCTGTACCTCGGATTCGGGAATATCTCGTAGCACGTCATCTTTGCTCTCCTTACATTTATTAAATGGAGTTACTAGACTTGGGGCCCTAATGGCTGTTTTCTACTGCTATGAGATAAGCTACGCATATCCACGTGAAAATCAGTTTTCACCTTGTTTATCAGACGTGCAAAGTACAGAAACCTAGAGCCCATGTAAGAGAGGTCCGTATTTTTTCCCTGCTTAATTTCAGCTTTGGTTAAGCAGTCACACCCTAAGCCACGGCCTCCTATCCATCTACATGGATAAGCAGTTTACAGCAAAGGAACAAGTGGCTAAGTTTGTTTCCAGTCAAAATCTCTCACAAGTCTGCTTTTCCATAGAACAAATTTAGTTGCAAAGTTCAGGATGGTTAAAGCAGCTTCTCCGAGAGCAGTGCTGAGCTCCTTCAGGTGTGGCAGGCGCGGGTGGGATGCTGCTGGGGAGCCCCTGCTTCCACTAATGCCCCGGAAGCTCCGCTGTTGACTTGAGCAAGGGCAGAATTAAAGTTAATCTTCAGGCCTTTTAAAGTTAATCCTGCTCTAAGTTAAGATCCCTGGAAGGGTGCTGTTGGCAACGGCTGGGCAGAACACGAGCGTTTTTCTTTCAGGATGAAATCCCCTTGCAGCCCCTGTGAAAACAAGAGTAAAAAGCTGCTCTCCTTTCTTGGATAAGGATCAAAGCTGGAGCTTGGGTGGGTTTCCTGATTTATCAGTGACTTCTGGGGGTGCTTTAAGTCAGAACAGCCTCTAGTTTCTGCTTTGAGTTTCTGCTGCTTACGTCACTAATGACAAGCCGGTGTATGCCGTGCTGTGCTCATGAATGAGACTGCCTTTGCTTCAAGGACACTCCTAGGCAGCAGCGAGTGACAAGAGAATCCAATTAATGACCGAATGTTTCTGGCACTCTGTCCAGCTGTCTCACAGCTCAGTGCAAACACTCGAAGCACTGCTCCTAATCACGGGGTCAGCAGCTTTTATTTCAGTCAAGGTTTAAGACAACATCAAGTAAGTCACCTGTGGCAGCCTTATGTACTTAGCTGCATGAACTACCCCCTGCCTGAACCCCGGCCTCAGGAGGCGATTAGTGTGTTCTAAATCAGAACTCAGATTAACTAGAAAATGACCTAATGTTCTAATTAATCCCTTTTTCCTTCAGAAACTCTTCCTGCAGAACCTGGATTATCCATACTTCACAAGAACTTTGTTTCTTTACAGGACGTAAAAGGTCCTGCTTTGAAAACAGCATTTTAGAACATCTGTCAGTAGTGGAATTAATTTCTTTCAGGCAGGTTAAAGGGGCAGTTCTCAGCCACAAAGCGCGGGGGCAGTGCTACTTCAAAGGAATGTCTTAAATTAAAAACCTGTGCACAACTGTCCCAGAGAATCCGAAGCCATGTTGCAGTCATACTGCCATAACGCTCAGGGCTGGGAAGTTACTCTGCTCTCCAACTAGCATCTTCTGGAGCTGCAGTGGCCCCTGTCTGCTGAAATTACACCTACAGCTCCCCCGGCAGCCTCGTGTGCTGCTTTCACTGCCCCTTCAACAGCTTCACCACCCCCAGCTGGACTCCAAGGCGGTAAGGGCAAGCTGTAGTTTCAGGCCATGGAACTAAAATGCTATGCAACACCAAATGGCTTCTTTTTCCCAAAAAAGGGTCCTAATTCTTTTACAGTAAACATCCCAGCTTTATCTCAGCCAGACATCACCCATGAAACCTTCCGGTGGTTAGAGTTTACCTAGGGCTTTTTACAGTTTTGTTTTTCCTTTGAATAAGTAGCTGATGAGTCCTGCTTACAACCCAGGACTGGACTTGTTCCTTTGTCTTTTGGGTGTGAAATATAAATCATGTTTTTATGATTTTTTTGTAAATCTTTACTCTTTTTACACCTTGTTTTTGTAAGCTGAAGTTTCTTATTAAAAAAATGAAATTCCACTGGGTCATGTCGTTATTCTACATACTTTAATATTAAATTAGACACCTAGATGGTGATACAGAAGAAAATTCTGCGTGCAAGGGCTTCAGATCTTTGAGGAGACTATTCTCAATTCCTTACAGAATGAATTGATCAGGAATTCTCTCTTCCATACTTGAGTTTTTCCCCCTGTTGTCGTTGCTTTGAACAGGACACATTTGATGTAGGAGTAGGAGCTCTGCAGAGAAGAACGGGAGCCACTCCCGTGAGCGTATCAGAACTTGTAACTGCTACACACAGCACTTCTGGTCCTGGGGAATGGGGAGGGCGAACTCCTCGGCCGTGCAGGTCTGATCCTTCCCTAGCCCTGTAAATAAGCGCAGTTAGAGCTGGGTCAGGGCGCTTTGCACAAGCAGGGTTGGTTTGAGGTCTGCTCCATGCAACCAAGTGCTGACCCCAGACCTCCTGGGCCCCCCTGACTCCCCTGGGATCCCTCTTCCTCACTCCCAGACTCCCTGCAGCCCCCTCCCGGCTACCTGCAGCTCCCTCCCGACCCCCCCGCGTCTCCCAGACCCCTTGCGGCCCCCTCCCGACCCCCTTCGGCCCTCCGCCGGCCCCCGACCCCCTCCCCGCGGCTCCCAGCCCCCTGCGAGCCCCTCACCGCCGCTACGCCGCGGGCTGCGGGGCCATGAGGTCGATGTCCGTCAGGTTGCGGGCCACCCAGACGCCGGCGGCGAACAGCCCCACGTTGAGCAGCAGGTTCCTGTGAGGCAAGCACAGCGCCCGGGCAGCCCGCGGGACCTCGTCCCGGGCCTCCCCCCCCCCGGCCCCCCGCCGACCCAGCACCGACCTGCGGAAGTCGTTCCTGTCGGCGGCGAAGCGCAGCAGCCCCCGCAGCCACCCGCCCAGGCCCTGCCGGGGGGCCGCCGGGCCGCCCGCCGCCACCGCGCCGCTCGCCGCCATCTTGTCCCTGCCGCCGCCGCCCTCTGGCGTCGCTTCCGGCGCGCGGGAAGGCGGGGGGGGGGGGGGGGGGGGCGCATGCGTAATGGCGGCCTCGCGCCGCGTGCTGGGGCTTCGCGTGTGTTCTTGGGGTGGGACGCCTGCACCTCAGGGGCTGCTCCTCCGGGGATGTGCCTCAAAGGGCTGCTCCTGCTCCTCGAGGGGCTGCACCTCACAGGGCTGCTCCTCAGGGGATGTGCTTCAGGGGGCTGCACCTTAGGAGGGCTGAGCCTCAGGGGATGTGCCTCAAAGGGCTGCTCCTCCTCAGGGGGACTGAGCCTCAGGGGATGTGCCTCAAGGGGCTGCTCCTCAGGGGGCTTCTCCTCAGGGGATGTGCTTCAGGGGGCTGCTCCTCCTCCTCAGGGGGCTTCTCCTCAGGGGGACTGAGCCTCAGGGGATGTGCCTCAAGGGGCTGCTCCTGCGCTTCAAGGGGCTGCTCCTCAAGGGGCTTCTCAGAGGATGTGCTTCAGGGGGCTGCTCCTCAGGGGGCTGCGCCTCAAGGGGGCTTCTCCTCAGGGTGCTGCGCCTCCAAGTGTTGGTCCTCAAGGTGCTGCACCTCAGGGGAAGTGCCTCAGGGGGCTGCGCCTCAAAGGGCTGTGCTTCAGGGGCTGCTCCTGTGCCTCACAGGGCTGCAACTCAGGGGGCGACTCCTCAAGGGCTGCGCCTCACGGGGCTGTGCCTCAAAGAGCTGCTCCTCAAGGGGCTGCACATCAAAAGGGTGCTCCTCAAGGGGTTGTGCCTCAGGGGGCTGTTCCCCAAAGGGCCCCTGCTGCTCTTCAGGGGGCTGCACTTCAAAGGGCTGCACCTCAGGGGATGGCACCTAGGGGGATGTGGGGCACTGCCACCTGGAGCAGCCAGTGACTGTTACTGATCTTCACTTTCTCAGACAATAAGTTAGTTATTAGAGTTCCTTACTATATTGTAGTTTCTCTGTTCTGTACTTACCAAGGATTTCTCAGCATGTCTCAGGTTAGCTGCACTTCCCAGGGATTCACCTCAAGGATGCACTGGGTTCCCAAGCTGGCACTTCCCATGCTAACAGACCTCTTTGTCTATATATTTTTCTAACTATAACCAGGGCACCTTTATGGCCGCTTCCATCACTAGGCAAAAAGCCTTGCGCAAGCACGTGGCCTGTTTGTGGCTGGCAAACACGTACTGCTGGGGATCGGGCACATCCAGCCCAGCTCTGGCGTGGTGCTGGTGCAGCTGAAAATCAGCGGTGTCCCCGGCCAGGCATTTGTGCTGCGGAAAGTTACCGCCTGGTGAACACTGTCACCTCCCAGCCGAGCCAGCGCCGGCAGGACCAGACAATTGACATGCCTGGGAATGAGGTTTGCACAGCGGGTGATAAGGGCGGCCGTGCCGCTGCCCGGGGCTTGCTGCCTGCAGGATGCGAGATAAGATAAGAGAAAAATGCGTAGAAAGTGGGGGGGGGGATGCCTGAAACGCTGCGTGGGCTGTAAGTGTGTCTGACTGGGAAATTTCCAGGCACGGCTGCCGTGGTTTGTAACGCACGCTGCTACGCTCCAAAGGGCACTGCTCGGTGTGAGCGTGGGCAGGACAGCGTTCCAGCAGTGTTGTTTGGAAAACATCTCTCCCGTTTCCTCCGTCCCTCCCTGCGTGTTTCTGTAGCTTCATACAATTTCTTGTTCGCTTTGCTGAACTGCCCAGCTCCCGGCTGCCTGCACGCAGCTTCTGCAGGTTATCGCCAGCGCCTGTAACCCCCGAGGCTTCGCAGTAGTTGGGCACAGGTTTGTGCAGGCTCCTCTTGCTTGGCTCTGGCTCCGCGGTGCTGCCAGGCACTTCGTAAAAATTCCCTATTTCTTCTCGATTCCTTCCTGCTCGTTCGCTGCAGTTTGCAGAACTGTAACCGCTCTCAGTTCTGCCTCATCCCACTCTTCCCTGCTTTCCTTAGCCCCTGGGGTCTGCCCTTTCACAAGCCTGCTCCACCACTCCCGGAGCTGCTGTTTCAGCCCTCACAGCTTATTTGGAAAACTTTGTTCTCTGCCAGCTCTGCGGGGAACTTTCCCACCTCTGTCTGGGGCACTTGCAGTGGCTTTGGGCCATCCTTGTTGCGGGGGACACTCACAGCCCATGCAGGCGACTGGCACCGTTCATTCTTTGCTGTTGTCCCCAGGGCCTGCAAACCTTGCGAATTGGGGTCTGGCCAGTTTAGGGCAGATGCCAAAGGCTCAGCTTTGCAGCAGAAGTCGCCCAGCTACGGACAGAAGGATGGCCACGGAGGACAGACGGAAAGGCACTACGTGCAGTGCTGAATTTTGAGATTTTGCCTGCCTGGAGCAAACAGGGAGTAGTAAGATCAACACTACACCAGGGATTTGTGCCCTGCGCTGGATCGGCCAAGCTGCAGCACATCCTGGCACAGTCAGGGTGCCCTCAGCAGGACCAGGAGGATGTTGCAGTGCAGCACCCTCGTGCTCTCAGGAGATGAGAAATCCTCTCAGCACAAGTAAAGAACTGCCGCCACAGAACTGCCACCGCTTTCCCTCCTAAGGTACCTAATTTTGGTGTTCGTGCAGTGCCCATGGTGTTCGCAGCCACCCAGGTTTATCGTACAACCCTGGCACTGTTACTGCTCTCGCTGTAATTGCAGACATCCCTGCTGCAATTTGCATGCTCTTTTCTCTTTGACAGCAGGTTATATATTAGTGTGCCCATGTGGTTACATGTCAAACAACGCCGTGCTGCAGTGACGAGGTGCCAGGGTCACCGTGACTGATGACTGTCGGCGGGGCAGGACGTTCACTGCCCGAACTGGGACGAGATGAGCGCATCGAGCCAGGGCTTGACCCTGCTCCAGTCTTCCCCTTACACATTGCTCCCCAAGCCACCTCTGCATCTGCAGTTTCTCTCGTGTACAGGCTCTGCAGACTTAATTGCAATTAGAAGCTCGATGAGAAAGATGGACAACGGCTGTGAGGAAGCGTTGGAGGCTCTGCAAGGAATCGGACAATCTACAGGAATCCCGAGCAAAATTTTGTGGTGCTCCTCCTGGGTGAGGCAGCCTGCTCTTCCAGGGGACACCATCCCCGTGGTTCCCAGGAGCTATTTATTTATCCTCCTCTTCGGGGACACCTGGGTCACCAGGAGGAGGACCTGACTCTGATAGGAAGACGTGTGCCAGCCGAGGAGCTGCCGTAGCTGCGCGTTTCCCCTCCTGAGGGTGATGTGCTGCCACGCCGGCCACGCTGCAGACAATTTGTCCATGCTGCAGACAATTTGTCCACGCTGCCGTACTCTTTTCCCAAATCCCCGAGAGCTAATTGATCCACCCTGTTAGTTAATTGATTTATAGCTATTAGAGACTATAATTAACCGACCAGCTGGAGAGCTGTGTGTTATCTGCCCGGTGGGAGCAGCGCTGAGAGGCAGCCAGCTCCAGCGGGCCACGAGCTGCCCCATCCCTGTTAGCAGCACTGCTCGTTTGGCATCTCTGAAGGATTTTGCTCTGCTTCGGGCTTTGGGCTTTTCCTTTTATCTCCTCCTTTCCTAAGGTTTGGCTCAGCAAACTCACTCCGAGTCTCCCTACTCCCCCGTCTCTCCTCCTACCCTCCTACAAGGTCACAAACTTGCGTTTACGCTCTGAGTTTGCATTGCTGGGCAGACCAGTTTGGACCAGCTCGTTATCAACGCGTTCCCAGCCCCCAGCCAAACCCACAGCTACTGTCAGACCTGAGACGAAGCAGATGTTCATTAAGCATCAGGAAAGCCATGCATCTCGTTACGCGCCTGGGCGAGGTGCCTGTGCCTAGCACTGACACATCTGCCCGGCGCTAACAAACCGGGGGACGCCATTCCCAGTGGAAATGCAGCCGGAGAGGGATGAGGAGAGGCTGTAGGCGCCCCGGCGGAGCCGCTTTGTGCCTGGCCGCACCAGGAAGGGGTGCCTCGACCGGCGGCAGCCTCGGGAAGGCCTCGGAGCTGCCGCGGGCTCCGTGCCTGGCGCTGCGTGGGGGGCTGGCCATGCTGCGAGCAGGCCACGAGCCCAGCGGCGGTGCCGGGAGGTGAGCGGCCCCGGCGCCACGTCGTCCCCGGGCGGCTCTCGGCGAACCTCTCGCTGCTCCCGGCGTCCGCAGAGGTGGGTGCGACGGCAGCGTCCCTCCGTGCTGGGCCGTGGCCTGCCGGTGCCACCGCGCTGCCCAGACCCTGCTCTCGCCCTTCCCTTTCGCCTCCTCGGGCTGTGCCGGAGCAGCCGCGCTGCTGGGGTGCCCTGCTCCCCAAAATACCCCCGGCACAAGGCTGGGGGCGTCCTGGGGACTGCGTGGCCGTGACCAAGCCAGGTGGAGGCAGGCGCTGGGGATGGGGGGGGGGGGTCTCACGGTGGCTTTGTGCCCGACATCCCCCCCAGACAGCCCCGCAGGACCCCCAGAGGTGGGACCCCTGCAGCAGGGCTGGCGGAGCGGCTGGTGCGGCGTGGCGATTTGGAAGGTTTGCATCAAACTGTGCTTTGTTTGACGAGGGAGAGGAGGTAAAGAGAAGGAATTGGCTGCCTCTGGTTATCAGAGGCCAGTCTGGGAACACCGGCAGGACTGCCACGGGGGGGCTGTGCGGTCCTCAGGAAATGGGGGGGGGTTCTGCTGGTCCTGCTGAGCACACGCCCTGTTGATGGGTGTTCGTTCTCACCAGCTGCAGGCAGCCTAAGGAAGAGCTCCGCAAATAGCAGAAGCTCCTGGAGGGCATCAGTCTGGCGTGTGGCCCCTCCCAGGAAATAAATGGTCAGGAGGGGGCCAAGGGAAGCTTCCTGGGGGAAAATTAGCACCCAGTTGCCACTTGCTGCTGGGTCGCATTCAGCAAGGGGAGCCGGTGAGATCCCCCAGGGGAGGGAAGGGCCCTCTGCACGCAGGGGGTCCCGGCCGTGCTGACTCCGCTGCTCGCTGGGGCTGTTCCCAGGTGGTGAGCTCCCTTCTAGGGCCACCTGGGCCTGCCCTGCCAGGTAAAACCTCAGTTTGGGGACAAAAGGCTTAATTTTTTGCTTTCACTCTCCGTACTCTCCTCGCTTGCTCCCTGCCGACCTGTGAGGCGAGGGGTCGAGGGGTCGGTGTGTGCGCCGCGTCTTTGGTGACTCCTGGCATGAGGCTGCCTGCGTCCCCTGGGAGCCGGCTGCTTGGGGTTAGGTCGGCTGCTGTGGGGTCAGAGCTGGCCCCTGCTCGCTCCGACGGCGTCCCATGGGATAAACACCCAGCGGCCGCTGCTGCCCGCCGGTGGGGAAGCCACAAGCGCTGTTCCCAGTCTGCAGAGTGCCTGGGAGCACCCGCAGGGCTCGGACACCCTCGCCTCCACGGGGAGCCCGAGCCGTGCCTGGCGCCGGGGCAGCCGTGCGGCTCGGCTGCGAGCCCAGGGGAACAATAGCGGGGTGGTGCCGCCGGGCGCCCTGACCCCGTGCGCTTTGCACGGGGTGATGGAAACCTCGCCGCGAGCAGGCAGAGCCCGGGGCGGGCAGGGAAAGCGGGGAGCAGAGGTGTGCGGTGCCGGGGAGCAGTGCTGGCACAGGGCGGGACCCGCGTCCCCTCCTGGGACACGGAGCAGGTCTGCTTTGCCCCAGCAGGAAGCTGTCCCCAAGCCGATGGTGACGTCCGTCCTGCGGGACGCGTTCTCCCACACCTCTCCCTCCGCAGCTGAGCGCCGCTGACCTGCCGAGGGCCTTCTCTTTGTAAGGGCAGAGGCCAGGGCGACGTGCCGGCAAGATGTTCTCCAACAAGTGCCACAGGAGGGGGCTCCCCGCCGCCCCCTGGGAGGTAGGTGGTGGTGGTGGTGGTGGTGGGAGCGCAGGGGCTCCGCGGGGCTCCTCTCTGCGGTGGTGAGGATGGGCGCCCGCTGCCCCAGCCCTTGGGATGCCGAGGAGCCGAGGGAGCATCGCCACGGTGCGTGGGGGAACTGGGAAGACTGGGAATTGGCTGGAGCCTCGGCTGGGTGGGCTCTGGGCTCAGCATCCCTCTGGTTTGGAGAGAGGCAGCGGCGGAGGGGAGGGCCTCATCCTGCTCTCTGCTCCCCGTGTCCTCCCTGCAGCCCGGTCCGTGGCAGCCCAGACCCCACGCTCCCAGCCCCCAGGACAACTGGTACGAGCCGCCCTGGGAGCACCAGCCCTGGAGAGGCGGGCATAACAGGCACCCGGTAAGGGGACGAGGGCAGGGCTGTTGGGGTTTGTGGGGTGCTGTTGGGGTTTGTGGGGTGCAGCTCCCCCGAGCAACCGCAGCGCACTTCTCGTTGTCTTAACCATCTGCCTTGACAGGGCCAAAGGTGAGGGAGTGGGCCTCACGAAGGCAGGGCAGCGTCTCTCTCAGACCCCCAGAACTACCCCAGACTCATTTCTCAAACATTTCCCAATATGAAACAGGCACGCCTGGGAAAGGGCTGTGTAGGACTCCTGGATCTGCCCAAAGAGGTGGGGACTGAGCTTTAGAAACCCTGACACTAAAGCGTCTGGGTGTGCGCCCACCACCTGAGAGCCTGAAGAGGCCGAGTCGACACGGGATCCACGGGTGGTGATGTCTCTCTCTCTCTCTCAATCCCTATATTTATTTATTTTTTCTTTATTTGGAACATATGTGCTTTTGCCCAGCATCTAATAATTCCTCAGGAAACTGTCAGTCAGAGTTTAACCTTGTTGAAACCCTGAAAGACTCGTAGTGTCTCGCCCTCCGACCCAGAGATTCAAACAAACCTATCTCCTCCCCGGCCAAGCGGGACAGGACAGGGTTCACCTGAAAATTTAGGGTGACCAAAACTGAGGCTCCCCTGGAAGCAGGAGAAAGGAAGAGCTTGGAGCCACAGTGGGAAGGGAGAACAGGAGTAAAACCAAAACTCCTGCTGGAAAGCCCACGGGATACGTGGCTGCCCTAAGCGAGCTGCCCTAAATGAGCTGCCCCAAGGCCTCACCAGCAGTGCTTTGCCTTGGCAGCCCGGTCCCCGGCACCCCCGGCCTTTCCCCGGCCCCGCCGACTTCCATAGGATGGAGGAGGACAGGAGATGGGCACCGCAGGACTGTCCCCGTCCGCCACCCCCCTGGGACTACAGAGAAGAGTACCAAAGACCCGAGGAAGACTTTACCGAGGACTCGTACCCGGTGAGGGGGTGAGGGGAGGCGGGCTGGGGAGGGCTGGTGGGGCCGTGGCTGTGCCAGGCGCGGTGCCGCGGGATCTGTGCCTAAATCTGCCGCTCCCCGCAGGTGCCGCCGCTGTTTGCCCCGGGCTGCTTCACCTGGTCTGAGTTCCCCAGCGAGGAGCAGCACCCCGCCAACTTCCCATGGTGGGTGCCCGCACCGAGGGCAGGGGGCACGGGCTGGAGAAGGGGACGGATCCCGCACCAGGCTGCGGGTCCGGGCTGAGCGCGGCTCCCACGGGGTGGCCCCCCTGGGGACGAGGGGGCTGCCCAGCACGCACAAACGAGGCCAGGCTCAGCTGTGGTGCGCGGCGGAGGGCTAGGGGCAGCAGGCGGGGTAAATACTGCTCCAGGGCGATGCAGCAGTGACGCTGACCCTGCCCCGGGCGGGAGGTTGCACCAGAGATCCCCGCCAGCCTGAATTTCCCACGGGGGCTGTCTTTAACCCTGTAGGGAGCAAGGAGCCTTCCAGGAAGGCTGCCCGCCCTGGCGCTCTCGTGGCCTGCGCCGGAAACGCTGCCGACTCCTTCGCCATGTCCAGCAAGAGATGTCAGCGTACCACAGCCCGGCCTCTCCCCAGATCTTCAAAGGTTCGTGCTGCCACGATGGTGCCTGCCTGGGGATGCCCAGGGCGCTGCCACGGCGTGTGCAGCCAGCAGCATCTCCGTGCCAAGGGTTAGGATTTGGTGGATTCGGTCCCGTTGTGCTTCTTGCTCCGCAGGGAAGCACGCGTCCTCCAAGTCCTCCCAGTCCTGCCCCCAGGAGAGCCAGCCAGGAGGCAAGGAAGAGCCGCAGCGCCCCGATGCTCCCCAGCCAGCTAGCGCCTGCAAAGACAGCGTGCGGAGCTGGGGGCAGGTGGATGAGGTGGGTTTTTGCCTCCAGCACACGGCGCTGACCCGCATTTCGTGGCCACGTGGCTCTCGTGGTGCTGCCGTGCCCCTGACCAATGCGATTTCCCCCAGGGCCTGCCGGCAGCGAGCGGAGAGGTGTCGGAGCCCCCCGGGCCAGCAGCCTCCCTGCAGAAGAGCCCAGCCACTGATCCTCAGGCTGCGGAGCAGGAGCCAGTGGCAGAAGCAAAGCTGGTATGAAGTGCAGGGATGCTCGCACCCCAGGAGCTGCCTGGCTCAGAGGATCCTTTCATCCCGTGTAACATCTTGCTTCTCTCACCCAGCCCTTTTGCTCACTGCCTCCCTGTCTCTTTGACAGAATGTGGGATGTTTTCCTGGCTTCTCTGGGGCTGCGAAGCCCCTGGTTTCCTTGGGGTTTTAGCACCCTGTCTGTCCCGTTCCCCAGCTCTTCTCCCCAGGACGGATGAATGTCCCTGCCTCATGCCATTCCCTGCCCCCAGGTCGAGCCAGAAGACGGGCAGAAAGCTGCAGGCAGCCAGGGCCAGGGCCCCTCTGCTTTGGAAACGGAGCCAGTCCTGCCAGAGAACACCTGTACCGGGAAGGAGGAGGACTTTGAGCAGGTACGAGCCGATGCATCCATCTCCTCTTTCTGCCTAATTGCAGTGCCACGGGGGAGGTGGGATTTTGCAGCCCTCTCCATAAACCTCATTTTCCCATTTGCCTGGGCTGCATTGACAGCCCTCTGTGGCCTCTGAAATGCACCTGAAATGCTTTGCGCAGGTAGAGCCGTGCAGCCAAAGTGCCCCCGAGGCCGGAGCAGGTGCTGGGTCACCACCCCACAGCCCCTCAGCCCCTCCGGAGCCTGCTGAGACGGGCAGCGCCGCAGCTAGCCCGGGTGCGGAGGTGCGTGCTGGGCCCTGCCTGCTCTCCTGGGCACGGCAGCAGCTGCCCGTGGTGGGACGGGTTTCAGGCTGTGGCTGCGCTGCTCCGTAGCGTTTCCTCCTGCTGAGGTTTCCCTTTGTGAAGGCAGCAGCGTTTGCTTGGCTCCCGCTGCTCTCGCACAGCTGCTGCCTTCTTCCCCTGGGTGCTTTCTCTCCCGATGCTTCTTGGTGGCTTTCATCCCTCCGAAAACTCACAGGTCTCACCGGGAGCTACTGTGGAGCCCGATGCGCAGCCCAGCCAGGCCAGCTCCGACGTCTGCACCGAGCCAGCAGCGTCACCTGGGACAGGGCACCCTCCTGTGGGTGGGACGGAGCTGGTACGTGCGCTGCCCTCCCTTCTGTGCGGGAACGGTGCCCTCGTGTCCCTGGGAACACCTGCAGCGAGGCTCAGGAACACCAATCTAACCCAGGAGCCCTGGGGGGATTTTCTCGTTGGCCTTCCCAGCCACAGGATTACGTGCTGGGGTTAAAGTGCCGCTTTGTCTGGATGCAGCGCCCGTATCAGCCCTGCTGTGGGCCGTGCAGGAGATGCTGATAAATTGGAGACGGCTTGGAGAAAGGCCAAAAAAATAACTCGGGGATTGAGAGTGCGCTGGAGCGTGACCGACTCCAGGACTGGAGCTTTAACGAAGCAAACAAGAGTGTTTCAGAGTGGCTTAATTACTGCCTAATGGGGAAGAGAAATCAGCTGGAGGGGCCCTCGGGTCTCAGAGGCGCTGCTGCCAGGGCTGTGCTGGGAGGGAAGGGGGTGGCGAGGTCCCGGTGGGTGCCCCCGCAGAGTGGCTGGTCCCCAGCAGCCCCGATTTGGTCCCAACCCCGCTCCTATTCCGTTGCCTGCTCCCTCTCCCTTTCAAAGCATCCGACCTTCCCTCACTTCTCCCCTGCCCAGGCTGCAGGCTGCCAGCCCTCGCTCTGCTCCACGCTCTCCGCGCCCTCCCCGGCCAGCACAGACCTGCGCTCCGCCGCTGTCCTTGCCAGGAAAGAGGAGATCGAGCTGGTGAGTCCTGGCGGGCACACGCGGGGTCTGGGGCTAGCCAAGAACGGGACACCCTCGAGGTTCAAAATCCACGGGGAATAAGGTGACACTGGGTGATGGGCAAGCCGTGGGGCAGCCCCAGGTGCTGTGGGCAGGGGCTGTCGCCCCTGGGGGGAAAAAAAAAGTCCTCAAGAGGGCTTCGTGCCGCTGGCAGGGGGGTTTTGGGGTGCCCCGTGCTGACCCTTTGCCTCTCCCTGCAGTCCTACCAGCAGTTCAGCCTGACCATCGCCGTGGTGGCCACGATGCTGCTGCAGAAGGAGCCCTCCATGGAGGCGGCGCTGGGGCTGGCGCTGAGGGCCAACCTGCGCCAGGTGCGCACCCACCACCTCCAGGAGCTGGAGGACTTCATCGACAGCTACGACTCCAGCACCCCCAGCCCCTGAGCCGGGGGCGAAGGTGCGGAGCCCCCGTCTCGGGGTGGGTGCGGTCCCTCCGTCCCTCCTGGAGGTGGAAGGGGCGCTGCTGATTTCGGGGAGCGGCCAGAAATTGGCGTTTGCAGCAGGTAATGGGGGCACGGGCAGATTGTCCCCACCCTGGGGTAAGGGACGAGCCCTACCCGGACCTGAATTTGCAAGAAAAGAAGGAGCTGGTTTTACTGGAGGGTGGCAGGAGGGAGAGCAGCTGGGGCAGGGGCGAAGGGAGGGCTCCCCCCTTCTAAGAGCTCCTTGCTCCCTTCTTGTGGTTTTGCGCTGCTCCCTTAAACCCCGGGCTTTGGTCTTGTTTTTTAAAAAATAAAAATGAATGAGCTTTGGTCCTCGCAGCCCCTGCGCTGCCGTTGTTCTGGTCCTGCTCTGCCGGGGTCAGCGAGCAGGGACCCGCGGTGACCCCCCCAGCCTGGTCCCACCATGGGGACCCTCTCCTGGGGTCCGTGGATCTCCAGCAGCACGGCCAGCGCTGCCAAACCTGGGGTGGGAAGGAACAGGCCTGGCACGGTCGGCTCTCCTGCGTTCAGGTCTCAGCTGAGCTTTATTGGAGCATCGTCCGCGGGGGCAGCAGAGCTGCCCCACCGTTCCCCTCCCCGGGGTGGCAGCACCCTACGGGACCGCATCAGCGCCCCTCCAAAGAGTCCCTGCGGGTGAGAGACCCCCCACCCGGCGTCTGGATCTGACCCCGGTGGCCAGACCCTGTCCAAGTCGGGCAGGAGCCCCTGCAGCAGGACGGTGCAGGTCTCTGCCCTTGTCCTAAGCCCCTGGCCGCCCTCCCCGGCGCGCGGCTGCTCTCCGAGGCTGCCAGCTTGTCTGGGACGGGAGCTGGAGACCGTGCCCCGGTGCGGGCTGCTGCCTCCCTGCTCCCTACTCGCTGTACCTGTTCCTAATTGCGGGAGAGGCCAGCAGGAATTGCAGGCTGTGCTTCGCCTGCAGCTGCCGCTGAAAGGATCCCGGCGGCTTCTCCCCACCAGCCTTGGGCCGTGTCCAAAACGCGCTCGGAATGCACGGAGACCACGGCAGGGGCCGGCAGCATGCGGTGGGGCCGGGGAAAAGGACCCCCCCCCCCCCCCCCCCCTCCACCTGCTGTCCTCCTGCTGAAATACCGTGCAAAGTGCTACCCCGGCGAGGGGGCCCCCGCTCGCTGAGCGGCCCCGCGCTAGGACACGCTGCAGTGCTTGCTGCTGCCCCGCGGCTTCGCCGTCCTGCACCCGGCCCGCTCCGGGGGCTCCCTGCCCAGGGAGCTCATCCCGGGCTTGGGAATGGGCTTCCCAAAGAAGAAGCCCTCCTCTTCTGAGTCCGAGTCCGAAGATGAGGAGCAGGTGGGACACCAGGAGTCATCCTCTTCCGTGATGTCCTGCAGGTCGATGTCGTCTGGCCGCGGGCTTTGTAGGGCAGGGGACAGCCCCGCTTGGAGGTGTGGGTTTCCGTCGCCTGCTGGTGTTCGGGCACCAGGAGCCCCCGAAACCGGGTGGCCTGGGGCTCCAAGCCCCTTGGGACCCTCTGTGTCGGGCTGGGGGCTGCCCGGTGGCCCCTGCATCCCCGCGTGCGCTGCGTCCCTGCTCCTCTCCGTGGCTGCTTCGTGGTCATCGAGGCTCCTGAACGCAGGATGCAGGGAGGCCTGATCCAGAAACAGCTCTGCAAGAAGGAAAGCAAGAAAGGGTGAGGAAGGAGAGAGCTGAGCCTGCCCTGGTTCTGCAGCGAGGGCTGCCTGGGTGCAAGACAAGGTTGCTGCAACCGACCTGCAGCTGCCACCGCTTGCCCTGCTGCGGGAGGTGCGCTGGGTGCTGGGGGCTGCTGCTACAGCCCCGACTGGGGCTGTGCTCATACAACGCACCCCTGAAGCGCCCCAGGGCTCTGCAGCGGCCGAGCAGAGCCTGGTTTGCTTCCATCTCCCTCCCACCTCCCCACAAACGCAGCGCTCGGATCCCTACCGGCCCCTTCCACCCGCTGCCTGCACCCCCCGGCCGCCGAGGCGCTCCCTGTCGCGGTCCTGGCTGCGTGGCCGGCTCGGGAGACGGGCGTCGAGTCGGGGGACGGGGCCGAGACGAAGGCCGAGTCGGAGGAGTCGGAGGCGCTGGAGGCCGCGTCCCGCCCCAGGCTGCAGCTCTCGGAGCAGAAGAGCCGCCCGTGGCGAGCGGTGAGGGGCTGCCCCCGCAGCGGCTTTCGGCACAGGCTGCAGCAGAAGCAGGGGGCTCGGGCGTGCCAGTGGAGCCCCTGGTGCGTGGCCTCCTCGCTGTCGACACCTGAGGGGTGACCGCAGGTGAGCGGGGGGCTGTCCCCGCGGCCACCTCCCCAAAAATCAACCCTCCCGACCCGCGTGCCCGTACCGATGGGGTCCCCGCAGGCCTGGCACGGCTCGGCGAAGAGGCTCTCGAAGCAGCCGCGGCAGCAGGGCCGCCCGCTCCTCATCACGTAGCGCTGCCCACGCAGCGGCGCGTCGCACTCCAGGCAGCAGAAGTGCTCCGGGTGCCAGCGCCGGCCCTCCGCCTCGATGCACTCCTCCATGAAGATCAGCTGGGGGGGGGGACAAAGGACCCGTCCCGTACGCACCCGGCCAGAAAACCCGCAACCCGCTGCGTGCTTTTTGGGTGCCAAGGGACTTTGGGGCAGGCATGGGGCTCCGCGCAGGGCTCGGGAAGGAATCCTTCCTCCTGCCCAGCCCGCTGTGTCTGCGGCTCCCAGCCATGCACGGAGCGTTTAATGAAGGCAAAAGGGAGCTAAAAGCATCTCCCCTGCCGGCACCCACCTGGTCGCAGGAGGCGCAGCGGGGCCGGAAGAGCTCGGCGTGGTGCCGGCCGCAGTAAATCCTCCCGTCCTGCTGGAAGTAGATGAGGTCCACCAGGGGCTGGCGGCAGAAGTGGCAGGAGAAGCAGGACGGGTGCCAGAAGTGGTCTCCCAGCCGGGACGCCGAAATCCCGGGGTCGCCTTTGTTCAGCCTCCGGCCGCACTGCAAGGCACGGGGGGGCTCGGGGTCAGGGGGGCTTTTTGGGGATGGCTTGGTGGCGTGCTGCCCCCGGGGGAGGGGACACCTCACCTCCTTGCAGGGACAGCCGTGGCAGGGACCTGGCACGGGACATGCCAGCCCCTGCCCCAGCGCCTCCCGTCTCCGGCGGGCGCTGAACGCTCGGAGCTGCTTCCTCTCCTCCTCCGCGAGGCCAGGGCAGTACCGCTCCTGCACGGGGAGGCCGAGGTGAGGCACACCGAGGAAATAAAGCCCAGGGAGGGCAGCACCGAATAAATACGTTTCTTACATCGCAGTCCTGAGGAGGCAGCTGCTGCAGGAGGGCTTTGACGCGGAGCCGGCTCCGGTCAGCGGGAGAGGCAGGCTCCGGTGAGCGGCTCTCAAAGCACACGGGGACCTGGGGACACGGCGCAGGGAGAGAAACACAAGGGGATGATCAAGGGGATGAAGCAGCTTCGCTCGAGCTAAAGGCGTGTCTGACCCCCTTGGGGCAGAGCGGGAGCAAAGGGGGCCCCATGAGGGCCAGGCGCTGCCCACCTCGGGGGGCACGGGGTCTGCGGGGGGCTCCAGGTACTCTTCCAGGGCACAGCCGGAGTCGCTGTCGGACGAGGCTGGAGGGAGGCCGGTGGCGGTGCCGCAGGGGGGGGGCTCATCTCGCTGGGGCCATGCGGGGCTCGGCAGGGACATGAGCTGCGGAGAGAGGAGCAGAGCTGGGGAGACCCTCGGCACGGCAGGGAGAAGGGGGCCAGCCCCAGGAGGCGTCATCCCAGGTGCCCAGGTTCAGACCAGCCCTGCAGGCAGCGGGAGGGACCCCTGGGCAGGTCCAGCAGGGGCAATGCTCGGAGCCACCACGCCATGGGGACTTCGAGACCCTTTGCTGAATGTCCACAGAGGTGCAAGGGCTTTGGGGGGGCGGGGGGTTGTTCCCTTCTCTGCAAGGGTGAGAAACAAACCCACACCGAGGGCATGGGTGTTCGCTGGTTTGGGGCTTTGCCTGCTGAGCAGGAGACACTGGAAAAAGGACGGTGATGGGGTGAAGCTGCACAGGGGGAGACCCCAGGTGTTTGTGCTCAGCCTGGAAGAGGTTTCGGGAAGTCCCGCTGGCTGTTCGCTCACCCACAGCAGGAGATTTTCCCTGGCTGCCCCCAGCCCTTTGCTGCCACAGCCGATCCCTGGTTTAGTGGCCTGTCCCCGAGCGGAGCAGTGGGAGGAGACCGAGGTCTAGCCCAATTCAGTGGAAAATAATTTATTCCCCCTGGGCTACTATTGTTCTGCCCTGAGCGGCTGTTCCTGCCTGGGCGGCCGGCTCGCCCAGCCGCCACCGCCTGCCTGGCTAATGGGTCCGGGCTGGAAACCCGTCCGTCCCCGTCCGTCCCCTCCTCCCCACGCGCCACTTGTCACCGCTCGCTTCCTTCCTGCCTCGGCTTTCCAAAACAAAGCGAGATGGCGATGCGGTGGCTCCCTGCGCACCAGCCCGCAGCCTGCCGGGCTCTGCCGGGCATCCCGTGAGGATGGGAGGTGGGAGAGCTGGGGCCACGCTGCGCCCCTCCGCAGCCCGAGTCCCCAGCCCTGCCATTGCCACCTCGCTCGGGCACCCTGCAGGAGCTGGGACCTGCCGTGGGGGCTGAGCACGCAGCCGGGCTGCCACCCCCTGGGAAAAGGCTCCCAGAAAAAGGGCAGCGAACTGTGGGCACCTCGGGTCTCTCCCAAAGCGCTTTCCACAACCTCAGGCTGTGGTTTGGTGACCCTCAAGCCACGCGACCGTGTGCTGGCGGGTGGCTCTAGGTCCTCCTGTGCCACAAAACCCAGCTCATTCCTCCGCACCGAGGTGGCACTTCCCTGCTGGGCGCTCCAGGACAGAAGCAGCCACCCCATCCCTGCTGCTCCCATGAAACAGCTTCAACAGCCCCAGCTCTCAGCACCTTCCTCCACGCAGCAGCTCAGGGCACCAGGACACCCAAACGCGGCCAGCTCTGAGCTTCTGCTCCGTGCTCCAGCTGGGAGCTGCCGGGATCAGCCCGGGCAGCTCAGGTTGCCTTGGTGCACAGGTCAATGATTAACGCGGCAGATCGGCCGGCCGACGGGATGGAACAGACGGGCTGCACGGAGGGGGAAGAACGTGTCTGACCCAAGACAGACAGGGGGAGAACGTGTCTGGCGTATTTGCAGCCCAAAGAGAGCCCTGCCTTGGTGAGGACCTCTCTATGACTGCTGCTGGTGGTGGATCAGCGAACAACCTTGTCTCTAGAGCTGCGATGGAGGATGGCCCCTGTCCCTGGGGTGCTGGCTAAGGACATCCGTGGGTCCAGCATCCTGGATCTACTGCTGCTGTGTTTGGTCCCCGTTGGTAACACGCCTCTGCTCTCCCCATGGGATGTGGATGGCCGTCTCAGGCTTTGCTTGGATTATTAAGACTCCAAGCTGCGTTTGTCTAATCTCTTGGGGCTTTGTTGTAATCGGCCCCCTTTGATGCCCCGTGGAGGCATCAGGGCTGGCGGCCCTGCAGCAGGGCGCACGGGGCTCCCCGTCCCGGGGCTGTCAGCGGGGTAAGGCTGGGGAGAGCGGAGCGGGCAGGGCCGTGAATCAATGGGGCCGTGCTGGGGAGCCCAGCCCAGCCTGGTTTGATGTGATTACGCCGGCTGGCAGCCGTCTGGGCTGCAAACGAGTCCCTGTAATTAGCCCCAGACGGTGACAGCGGTGCACGCCTCCCATGCTAAGGAGTCAGGCAGCCCCGACAGGTCCGTCTCCTCTGCTCTGCTCCCGTCCCCTCTTCCTTCCTCGCCGCCGGCGGGCAGTCCTGCCATCGCCCTGCCCTGCCGGCCCGCGGAGGGATGCGGGATGCTCCCGGGGGGGCCACCAGCCCTGGCGTCAGGGGAGGTGGCAGGAGGGCGCGTTGGGGACCTGCTCCTCCCTGCCGGGACGGCGCGTCCCCCCAGCAGGGCCACGCGAGGGACCAGTCGGACGGGCTGAGTGCCGCCCCGTGGAGCTTCCATGGGCTTCAAAAGCCTCTGGTCCTGCCCCAGGAGTTCCTCCAGCCTGCACCCGCTCAGTGCTTGCTCCAAAGGACGGGCGATGTCCCTGCCATGCTCCCCTGCCTGCTTGGAGCCTTTTGGTGCCGGCACCGCCTGGCTCTCGGTGGCCCCGCAGCGTCCCCCTTCCTGCTCCGAGTCCATTTCTCACGGCAGCTCTAGCTCTTTGGGAAGCACTTGCAGCTCCCTGGGTAAAAGAGGCTGAAACCCACGGGAATTTTAATCCCCTTTGGCTCCCTGGGAGCAGCCCCCGTCCCTGGCTGGCCGTGGCAGCGCGTGCGGGCTGCCAGCCCTCTCCTGCCGAGGTCACAGCATTACCGTGCAGCGCAGCCGCCCCGGCCCATTCGCATTCAGCGCAGCCTCCCGCGTCCCTGCCCGGCCAGGGCCTGCTCTGCATCCCTGCCACAGCCCTTGCTTTTCTGAAGCACTGCTCCCTTTTCCAGACCCGCTTTCAGACACCTCTGTCCTGTTTTCCACCAAACACTCCCCGGCTCCCCAGCCCCGAGGAAAAGCATCTGCTGGCCATCGCCAAAAAGGCCGGATCCCCTTTCAAGCGCCCCGAAACCCTGGCACGGCTCTGTACGCGCGCCTCACCCCCACCATAACCTGTTTTTGCTTTAGCTCCCGTCAACACAGCTGCAGCGGAGGTGCGTGGAAATGAAGCTGGAGAGCCGTGGAGACGCGTTGGGGCTGAGATAAGCTGAGGTCTGGCAAGGCGAGCCGGAGCAGCTCGTCCTGCAGCGCAACCGAGGCCGGGCTGCCCGAGCTGGGGCCTGTCCCCCAAAGTCACCTGCGACGGCAGGAGCAGGATCGGTGCCTGGGTGCCTGGCACAGCCGTCCCCAGGGCCAGCGGTGCGGAGGGACAGGGACAGCGCACAGCCGAGATGCTGTGGCACAAATCACAGGGACCTCTGCTGCCCTGCCATGCGGCACGGTGCCATCCAAGTGACCGGAGGGACTCCCGGTGGGTGGCTTGTTTGCTCACAGGGGGAAGCGCTGGTGCTGCAGGGGGGTTCTCTTAGCGCATTTTTCTCTGTCCTGGCTCAGCAGGGAGCAGTGAGTAACCCATTAACCCGCTGCAACGCACTCGCTCCTCTGTCCGCAGGGACAAACCGAGCCCGGCACCGCGCTCCCTGCACCAAGTGGGTTTCATCCTGGCGGTGCCATCACAGCCCAGCACCATCAGCAGAAAGCTCCATCGCCAGCCCCAAACCACTCCGCTCCCTCCAAGCCCCGTCGGAGGACATCAAAGCCCCCCTATGGGGACCCGCGGTGGGTTTGGTGCCGGCAGGGCCGGTGCCCCCTGCGGCTCCTCGGGGCGAGGGAGGGGGCAGCCCCCAGCCCCCTGCACCTGCGGGCTGCAGCCCCGGGTACGGCGGCGCCTTGGTGGCTCCATCGCCACCGTCTCCTGCTCTCGAGGGACGCCGCGCGCTCTCCAGGGCCGTTTCCCCCAAAGACAAAGACCGCAGGGGCGGAGGGAGCGCTCTGCTCCCCGCCGCCTGTTTTTCCCGGAGAGGAACCAGCCAAAAAATCCCCCTCCCTCTCCCAGCTCTTCCACCTTGCCTTTCCCCGCGCAACAATTCCCGGATGGGGAAATCGTCCCATTTCCCCTCATTCCTGAGGGTTTTCTCCTCCAGCCCCGGCTCCCTCAGCCCCCATATGGGGAAGAACCACCCTGACAGACCCCTGCCCACCCCACCTGCCCCTTCCCCGCCCCGACGGACCCCTGCCCACCTACCTGCCCCTTCCCCACCGCGCTGGGCTCCGCCGTCCCGTCCAGCCCCGAGCACCCGAGCGGCTCCGACGCAGGCGAGGGAAGGGAGCCTGGGCTGGGCAAACTTCGCAAAGCGAAAGGAAAACATCCAAGCCGAGCGAGGGAAACTAATTTTTTTCTTCTTCTTTTTTTTTTTTTTTTTTTTTTTTTAATCTGCCTGCCCAGGAAACTGGATCTGTGTCAGCTGGGGTCCTAATTACAGGCTTTTTAGCCTAAACCTACAGAGGCAGCCAATGGCAGGGAATCAGAGCAGCGGGCGGGGAGGGGAAGAGCAAAGGCTTGGGGGGGGGGGAGGTTAACCCTACAGGGCAGCGAGCTGCAGATGACATCTGTTTTTCTCGCCACCTCTCATTTTCCGAGCGTCCGCGCCCTTCCCTCCCTCCGCGGCTCGGTTCACCCCGGGTTGCCGTTCGGGTGGCTTTTATGCTGCGCGGTGATTTATTTTCCTGCCTACATCAGAAAGAGCCGGAGCTTCATGAAAGAGGGGAAGCGGCGTGACAGCCCAATTTCGGGGCGGGGGAAACCTTTGGCGGGGCTCTCACAAAGGGCTTAGCCGGAGGCGAGCCGACACGTCCCAGTTTTCTTCTCAGGCCCGGGACACCTGACGTCTCCAAAAGCCATTTGCACGGCTTCGGCTGCACCCATGGCACCCGGGCAAGAAGCAGGGCGAGATTTATCAGCCTGTCTACAAGGCTGAGCCTCTTCGTTGTCCTTTTGCCTTTCCATGCACCCCAAGCTTTCCCTGCCTGCTCCTGGGACCCCGGGGGTGGGTGCAGGCACCGCAGCCCCTCTGCGGGGTCGGGATCAGGCACCATGGCCCAGGAGCTGTGCTGCGTTTTGGGGCTGTGCTGGGAATCAGTAAATTGATGGAAAATTGATGGAAAATTATCTGGAGATGTGGCCAGGCTCCGTGGCACACCGGCGGTGCTGCGGGCTGGGCGCAGGGAGGTGTTGGTGTGGGGTTTTGGTGCTGTCCCACAGCATTTTTGGGTTTTGTGTCTCTGTGAAGTCCCCCGGGGCTGGGAAAGCAGCAGGGAAAAAGGGGACGGGGCTGGGGGGGGCGCCTCGCAGCCCCCTTGGGGAACCGGCGAGGTCCCAGCTCCGTGCCGGGGAGGTCGATGTGCCGTTTGGGGCCACGTTGGTCATGGCTTTATCGCGCCCGTTGGTGGACTTTGCACAGGGGGGCCCCCGCGGCTGCCCCTGCCTGCGCCCTCCGCGCTAACGAGCAAAGTCCTCGTTAGTAGCGCAAGGGGACGCGGCCTCGGCTCCAGCTCCAGCCAGGCCCCGGCCCTGGGGGCACCACGAGGTGCCCGTGGGTGCGGGCTGTGACGGGGGGGGCTGCCAGCCCTGAGCCGGGGGGGTTTGGTGGGAGAGCCACGGTGCGGGGTGCTGCGGGGATGTGAAACCGCGCTGCCCTGCGCTCCCCTGCGCTCCCCTGCGCTCCCCTGCCCCACTGACACCCCCCCGAACCCTCTCCTGCCCTAATGCCCCATATTAACCCCCCCGTAAGCCCCTATTACTCCTCTGTAAGCCCCTGTTATGCCCCCATAAGACCCTGTTGCCCTCTATAAGTCCCTAATGCCCCCTATAAGCCCCTATTGCCCACTATAATCTCCCGTATAAGCCCATATTGCCCCCATAAGCCCCTATTGCCCCCCTATTGCCACTTATAAGCCCCTATTATGCCCCCATAAGCCCCTATTGCCCCCTATAAGTCCCTATTGCCCCCTATAAGCTCCTACTACCCCTCATAACTCCCTATTGCCCCCTATAAGTTCCTATTGCCCCCCATAAACCCCTATTACCCCTTATAAGCCCCTATTATGACTCCACAGGCCCCTATTGCCCCCCTATAACCTCCCATATAAGCCCCTATTCCCCCCCATAACTCCCTATTGCCGCCCTATAATCCTCTATTACCCCACTATAAGCCCCTATTGTCCCCCTATTACCCCCTCCGTAAGCCCCTATTAACCCCCATAAGCCCCTATTGCCCCCTATAAGCCTCTATTACCCTGCTATAAGCCCCTATTGCCCCCTTATTACCCCCATTACCCCCTCCATAAGCCCCTCTTGCCCCCCATTGCCCCCCCAGGCCCCTTTTGCCCCTCGCAGCCCCCTCTCTCCCTAGCCCCGCCCCCTCCCTAGCCCCGCCCCCTCCCTAGCCCCGCCCCCTCCCTAGCCCCGCCCCCCTCTGGCCCCGCCCCCCTCTGGCCCCGCCCCTCTCCCGCAGCGCCGCGTCCCTCGCGCGCCCCCCAGCGGCCACCCCCCCCACCCCGTCCCCGGGTCCTCCCAGCGCGCGACGCTCTAGGCGGCGGCCTCCGGACTCGCTGCTCCCGGCGGGCCCCGGCCCGGGCTGGGGGGGGCGGCGGCGGCGGCGGCGGGGCCCGGCCCGGTCCCGGTCCGCAGCCAGGTCCCGGCGGGCCGGGCAGGGGCCGGGCCGGGCCGGGGGTCGGCGGCGGCGGCAGGCAGCTGGGAGCGGCGCCGAGCTCCGGGCACGGGCCTCAGCTCCCGGACGGCGGAGCCGGGCAGCGCCTCAGGTACCGAGCGGCTCCGCGCGGCGCTGGGGGCGCTGCCCCCGGGGGTCCTGAGCCCCCCCCCGGGGTTCTGAGCCCACCCTGGGGGTCCTGAATCCTTCCCCGGGGGTCCTGAGACCCCACTCCCCGGGGGTTCTGAATCTCTCCCCGGGGTCCTGAGCCCCCCCTGGGGGTCCTGAGCCCCCCCCCCCGGCCCCCTGCCCCTCTCCCCACCAAGCTGCCCCTGCACCGCCCCTTGCCCCCCCCCAAGCCTCCCAGTTTACCCCTTGCCCCCCCCAGTGCTTGCCTTGGCCCCCCCATTTTTCCCCCTCAATGCAGCCCCCTTGTGTCCCCCCCCCAAGTATAGCCCCCTTGTCCCCAACCCAGTGGCCCCATTGTGTCCCCCCCCAGGTATGGCCCCTCTGTGTCCCCCCCTTGGTGTAACCCCCTCGTGTGTCCCCCCCAGTGTAGCCCCCTCGTGTCCCCCATTGCAGTCCCCTTGTCATCATCCCCCAGTGTAACCCCCTTGTTGCCCCCCCCCCCTTGTCTCCCCCTCCCAGTTTCCCCCGTGTCCCCCCCCCAGTGTAGCCCCTTGCCCCCCCAGTTGCTTCGGGGGCTTCAGGGGCTGGGGGGGACGCACGCTGTCTCCAGGCTGGGGTCCGCCCGAGCGGTGGGGAGGGTTTGGGATCGGCGGCTGGGACCTCCTTGGAGGTCTCACAGTTAATTTTTTTTTTTGTCAGTTCTTCTGCTTGTTATCGCTTCCCAGGCAGGGGACAGTCCCCCAGCCTAGAGCCCCTGTAGGGGAGAGAGACGGAGGTGTTGCGGGGGAACCGGAGGGGAATGGAGAAGAAGGAGGCAACGGCAACGTGTTTTCTACAGGATTTTTTTTTAAAAACTGATGAGATGGGAGCAGGAGGGCAGAGGTTGTAGAGGCCAAGGCCCCCGGTGACCGGGTTAGACGGAGCAGAGGGGAACCTGGTGCTAAATTATTGCTCAAATCCTGGGAGTAAATCCCCGCTGGGTGCAGGGCGCTGCGCGGAGCAGGGCTCGAGGTGCTGCTGCTGCTCCTGGGGTGGCTGCAGGGAGCGAGGGGCAGGGGGCAGCCGCTGGGTTCGTGCCCGAGCTCCTCCAGCGGGCCCAAAAGGCAGCCCTGCTCCTCCTCCAGAGGGCTTCGCGGGGTCTGGGTGCAGCAGGGAGTTCCCGAGGTCTCGGAGCTGAGGGAAGGTGACCCGGAGCTGCCCAGGAAGGTCGCCCGGGTTGTGTTTTGGTGTCAAAACCAAAGTGGGACCCTTCGGTCAGCTCAGCCCCGTCCCTCCCGCACTGTGCGGTTACGTGGTGCGATGAGAGGAGCCCGAGATCCGCCGCTTAACGCGGAGCGGGTGGTGAGGCAGCTCCTGGCGTGGCAGGGAGGTTTCCGACAGCCTTTTGGTTTTCTTTACTGGAGTGCCAGGCTGGGTGCCCGCATGGCTTTATCCTCTCGTGCCATGGATGGAGGCGTCGCTAGCTCTCGGTGCCAAATAAACCCTGGCACCCTCCTGCGTTATCTGCTGCTGAATCCAGTGCCATGGGTCCGTTAAGACTGCACCAAAACTCCCGTTTATTTCCTCACTGCTAGGCGTGTAATTCCTGCACGCTTCATACTTGCGCTTCCTGTTATCAGATAGGAGAGTTTTGGGGCATTTGTTGCTTTTTGTAGTCCGAAACAGACCAGTTGTTGTGTTTGCTTTGCTTTTAAGGCCGCTTGTTCTCTGGCCCTTCAGGGCCTTCCGTGGAACGAAGGCACCTTCACGCTCCTGAGCAGCAGATGTGTGCGATCCCTCGTGTCCTCGCCGCTCCCTGCCATTCGCTGTTACTGCTGCGACTGCAGCCGCTCTGATAAGCTCCTCTCCTGCTTAGGGTCCCAAAGCCAAGAAGTAAAATGGCTCGTTTTTAGGTTTTCTAGCTGGCATTTCTTCAGAAGTTGTGTGTTGAAAGCACTCGCTGCTCTCTGCCCGTTGGGAGGCAAATGTTTTCAAGTCCAGTGTCTGCGCTGAGTCCTTGATAAGATAAGTTTGCTGAAAAATTGGCACAGCTAGCAAAGAAGGATAATTTGCACTATCTATGCAAAGCGTTTGAACATCCGATGTCTGCTTTAAGCCTGCTGTGCGTTTTAGGAGCAGTATGTGCAGAATATATTCATTCGAGTGCAGGTACCTACAAAAAAAAACCAAACAACACGTGCCTTCCTTTCCTTGAGATATTTGAGGATAAATTCAGTGAGACTTTCCCTTCCCCACATGCTTATTGTTCCCTGGTTTACTGATCTCTTTCACTGTAATTTCCTTGCCAGGTGGAAGATGGGGCAGTTTCCCTCCTGCTCTAGGTGACTGACACCTGCTTGCCATGGAGTCCCAAAGGAGATAGAGGGACAGTAGTGGGAATTTCTTCTCACCCTATAAAAACACCCAAACAGTTGCCTAATGGTAAGAAAGCTGTTATTATTATTACTATTATTATTATTAGACTTACATTACCCTGTGTCTAGTAATCGAGGAACACGCTGCAAAGTTCTCAAAGCACAAACGTTTGAGATCCAGACACGCTGAGCCGTGTGAAGGAGGGGGGAGGAAGACACAGGCTGTAAATGCTGCTTGTTGGGAGAGGGTGGGAGGAGTTGGCTTGGAAATGTGATTGTCTTCTGTTTTGTGGCCTTTCCCCAGGGATTACCTCTCCTGCTGACGTCATGGGGAGCTGCTGCAGTTGTCTGTGCAGAGACAGCATCCCAGACAACCACCCCAGCAAATTTAAGGTAGGTTTTGGACCCCAGCCCCATTGCAGAATCTGGCAGGGCTGGCTGCTAGCAAAACCCAGCATGGGCCGGACTCCAGGCATGAAAGTAACAAAAAACTCTGCTCCTGCAGATAAGTCTTCCAGCTGATAAGATTTGCAAATACGTTGCTGATTTATTTTATTATTGTTAAGCATCCTCTGCTGCAAATCTGTTTGTATTTGCAGTAGAAATTTCCCCTGCACTGAGATTCAGCCTGAGCAAGGAAATGGAGAACTGGAGAGAAACCTTTTATTGCTCAGGGCTGTGTTCCAGTGGCTTTGTTGAGGCACATCAGCTGAACTGCCAAGCGCACAGTCTCCAGGGCTGCCGGCTTGGCGCCTTGTGCCAGCGATGAATTCATGCTCTCGGCTGAGATAAAGTCATCTCAGTAACTGGAGGGGGAATCCATGGGAATCACAGGACCTTTGTGGGTGGCCGTTGGTTTTTTAATGTCTCCCATCGCACCGAGTGCCTGGCTTCTGCAGGTAACGAACGTGGACGATGAAGGCAACGAGCTGGGATCTGGGATCATGGAGCTGACACAGACGGAGCTCATCTTGCACACTCACAAGCGGGATGCGGTCCGGTGGCCCTACCTCTGCCTGCGCCGCTACGGCTACGACTCCAACCTCTTCTCCTTCGAGAGCGGCCGCCGCTGCCAGACAGGGCAGGGTGAGTGCTCGTCTCCTGGGGGAAGGAGCTCCGAGGCTTCTGCTCCCCGGCAGCCGGGCTGAGCTGATGCTCGTTTCCTCCCAAATTCCCACATCTCACAAATCCACAGGTCCTTCTGCAGCCTCTGTTCCCCCAGAACACCAGTGGGCACGCACATGCAGTCTTTACTCCCAATTAAAACACTTAATGAGAGCTCTGGACTTGGTCATAAATCTCACAGTCTCATTTTGCTAGTGCGTTAGCACTCGAGGTAATTAGTGAAACAGGATTGAGCTCAAGTTTCCATTGGAGCACGTTTAATGTCAGGGAGAGCGTTAGTTACCCGGTCAGCTCCAAAGGGTGCACAGCCGTGGTAGGAGGGGCTGCTGGACGTGTTTCAGCAGGTCCTGGGAAGTGCTTTCTGCAAGACTAAAGCTTTGCCGAGCATCTTTGAGCTCTGGGAGTAGCTCTGGGACGTCAGTTGCACCTTTCTCCAGCCCCCCTGCTCAGTATTTGATTATTTCACAGCTCTCTCAAGTTCCTGTCAGTAGCAGCAGTTGTTTAAGCGCCGTTTGGTTTTCACCACATTCTCTGTGCTTTGGTTAGTGCTGTTCCTGCTGACTGCTTTGTATTTTGTGTCCGGCAGCACTCCGTAATGTGGAGGGAAGGGACTTGTGCGTTTTACTGATTTTATGCACGGGGATGCTGTGCATAGAAGAGGGAAGTGAGTCACCCAGGACTGGGTGCCAAGTCATCAGCACCGGGAGCAGACTCCGGTTTTACTCTGGTGCCTCTTAGTTCCTCCACCAGTCTGTCTCTTGCTTTTAAAGAGCTGAGCATTTTCCTGGCATATGCATCCCAGGAGAGGGGGGAAAAAAAGTTTGTTTCCTCATTCTATTATCATGTTTGTAAACTCCGTATCCAAAAGGACTCTGCACGACTGTTCGGTGCCTGTGGAGTACTGCACAGATCTGTAGTGCCGTATGCTTTTTTTTAAGATTTATGGAAGTGGAGCTTTCCTCTCCCGGCATCGCGTGCCAGCGATGGGAACTGCTTGTCTTCGGTCGTCTGTTTTGCCTTTTCCAGGATCAGGGATTAGAATTCTGCTGTCAGTGCTTTTTGGTTTTATTTAGACCCAAGGAGCGGTGATAAAGCTGTTTGCTCGTCGTATCCTAGGACATTTTTAGCAGACACACACTTACTCATCGGTCTTAATGCAGACAGAAGTGAGAGGGATGGCACTGTGCTGTGATGAGTTCTCCCTTCCTTGTAGGATTTTTTCTGCTACATTAATTTTATTTGGAGGATTGCTTCCTGGTGCCGCTCCCCGTCTTATATAAGGCAGAAATAGCCGTTTTTTTGGCGAGAATGTTTTAAACATTATTCTTTGGAGTAGCAGCAGCTGTTGCCATGCCGTCCTCGTTGCTATGGCTTTTGTGCGTGTGTGTGCGTGCCAGCTTGGGATTGGCTTGCTCTGCACACACCAGCTCTGGTTTGGGCTGCTCGTTTGGGGAGACACTTCTGAATTTGATGCATTTCTGAAATGTGACGTGCTCGGCCCTCCCTCCCGTACGCACTCCACAGGGCCCAGCTCAGCCTCGACCAGTCACTGGAAATACTTTCCCTTGGCATTGAGAATTGGCCAGGGTGCCAAGTGAGTTAAAACAGAAGATGAGAGCTGAAAAAAGGCTGGTCAGCCCATCCCTTTTCACACCTCTGCTCATCTAGGAGTGGGTGCCATAAGTTAATTGGGGCGCTCGCTGTTTTTCTTGTAAGCGCACATCATTTGGTGCGATGATGCTTTAATCCACCGAGTTATTGGTTGGTCTCCTGTGGCTGTGAGTTGCAGGGGTGAATTATGTCAAATCCAGCAAAAGAAACCAAAACTGCCCGCTCATTTAGAGCGCAGAATTATGTTTTCTCTGATTACAGCAGGATAGCTTTCTTCGTTTTCTGACCCTCCTCCTTGCTACTCCGCAGGGATTTTTGCCTTCAAGTGTTCCAGAGCGGAGGAGATCTTTAACCTGCTCCAGGACCTGATGCAGTGTAACAGCATCAACGTCGTGGAGGAGCCGGTTGTCATCACCAGGAACAGTCACCCCACGGAGCGGGAGCTCTCCCGGACCCCCCAGGCACCCAGCAGTAAGGCTCCTTCGGTCTGCGGGGAGAAGCGGGCGCAGAGACGCGGGCGATGCCTGCGATGGCTCGTGCCAAAGTGCCCCTTGCAGGGCACGGATATTTCCCGAGCGCTGCCTCGCTGCTGGCCTGTGTCTTTATGCCTGTGTGCGCCCCGTGCAGCGGGTTTATTTTAAGGCCCCACTTGTCTGCGATGTGGTGTTTCGTTCCCAAGGAAAAGGCAACAACAACAAAAAAACCCACCTCTGGTAGTCAACCAGGTTGTCACCCTTTGGTTGGTTTTCGTCTTCCCCAGGCCAGCTGATTCTGATTTAGAGAGTGCAGTGAAGAGGCCAGCTCTCTGTGAAAATGCAGTCAGCTCTGGTTTTTTGTACCAAACTGATGCTCTGACTGTCTGTCTTTGTTCTTTCCCAGGTCTGGGGTACACTGTCCCAGGATTTCCCAATGGATTTCACAGCTTCTCTGGAGAACCCCTG
The DNA here is from genome assembly GCF_009769625.2 of Cygnus olor. NCBI lineage: Eukaryota > Metazoa > Chordata > Aves > Anseriformes > Anatidae > Cygnus > Cygnus olor. Next base: position 3,573,629 of record NC_049192.1, read on the forward strand.
TCCTACTCGGCAGCCCGCCACCCCTCCGTGAGCAGCCTGAGGCATTCCTCCGTGGGTGAAGACTCCACTCATGCCCTCATTGGGCCTGACGAGCAGGTAAACATGGATGTCCTGAATTCTGCTGTTTGCAGGCAATGAGCTTGCTTTGCTTCCAGTCCTGTGCAGTGCTTGGTTTCTCTTACTCCTGCTCAAGGTCCTTACTCAAGGACCCTCAGGGGATCCTTGTATCTTCACCATCCTTTTTCTCTTTTGCTTCATTTTGGTCTCAGAGACTTCTGCTCTGATGCTTCACTAAAACAGGCATTCCACTGAGGTGGACTGATTGGCGTCCTTGATCCCCATCTGTTCATTCACTTGACAACTATTTAACAGCAGCACCTAGCTTGGGAGTCTGTCATATGCCCTTATCCGCCAGCTATCACTGCAGCCCCTACACCAGTGTGCAGATGTGTGCCCGAGTTCAGGTTTGTTTAATTTTTGATGATCAGCTCTTTATTCTCAGTTTTAGAAGTTAAGATTTTCCCTCCATAATTCATCTTATCTCAGCCACTATCAGAGAAGCCTACGTAGGGGTGAGTGCTGCCGTATATCCCGTGTAAGGAGCTGAAGGAAACGTTTTTCAGGTGGCTTTGCTTCTTGTTCTGTACCATGTGCATCCGATGTGAAATAGATGATGTGTATCTCCTGCAGTCGGACTCCTTTTTTTTCTCTCCCTCGGCCCACAAATCCAGACTTCTGTGTTTCGCTTCCCCAAATCTTTTCAACTTCTGAATGTTTTTCATCTCCTCCATCATCGCTTTTCCCTGTCGCTTTCTCAGCTCCTGGCAGTTGCTTTGCCCTTGCCTCTTCTCTTCTCCCTTCACTGTCCCTCTGCTTCTCTCCTTGCAGTCCCACACCTACGTGAACACGGCCAATGGTGATCAGGAGCCGAGGGGCCGACACTGTATGCACTCCTTGCCTGAAGCCCACCCTCCTTTCCCTCATAGGAACCGCAGCTGCTCCCTCGAAGATCGCAACCCCCAGGTCTTTCTGCAGCCGGGGGAGGTGAAATTCGTGTTGGGCCCCACGCCCAACTACAGGCGCATCTCTCGGTACCCCCAGGAGTGCAGGACCCACTTCTGCGCCCCCAACAACAACAACAACGAGTGCGAGGGTGAGTGCCCCTCGCCCCAGTGCGTCTACGAAAACGTCAACGGCTTGCTGCCCCCCGGCAGCTCGTCCCTCTGCCGGGCCGGGCGCTTGAAAGTCCCCCGGGAGGACGCGGGCCCAGCCGGCTGCTCCCAGCGCAGGGCAGCCTTGCTGCACTACGAGAACTTGCCCTCGCTGCCTCCGGTGTGGGAGTGCCAGCCGCTCCGGCGGGGCGAGGAGGACGCTGGGGACGTGCTGACGCCTTCCCCCAACGGCTACCCCGAGGCTGGCGAAGAGGATCCCCTGCAGAACTACATGAACTCGGAGAGCACCGCGCTGCACGGGGGCAGCAGCCTGCGGCGCGGCGGCTTCCTGCCCAAACCCCGTCGGGGCTGCGTGCCCAACGTCTTCAGCTTCGATTTCCCCCGGCCCCGGCTGGAGCAGCCGCGGCAGCTCAACTACATCCAGGTGGAGCTGGAGGCTGAGCCTCGCAAGGGGCACGCGAAGCCCCCGGCCCCCTGCGCTGCACCTCCTGGTGCCCACGAAGCCCGCCGGACGGACTCCTACGCCATCATTGACCTCAAAAAGACAGCAGCCATGTCCAATTTGCAAAGGGCCCTGCCGAGGGATGACGGGACTTCGCGGAAAACTCGACATAACAGCACTGACCTGCCTCTGTGAGGGGCGCTGCCGACTGCGAGCACTGTGTTGTGGCTTTGGTACCTGCCCTTCAGCGTGACTTCCGTTCGCCATCGCCCTCTGCTTTCCCGTTACCCCATTTCCTGGTGTCATGGGATGGCTCCTACCGCTGATGTTAAGGCTAGTCTGTCCGTCCGTCTTCCCCTCCCCGTCTCTCCCATGTAGTTTGTTTTATAAAGCCTTACGGGATACTGGAAGCCGCTGTGTGGAGGTGAACAGAGGGGCAGAAGGTGGCAGCAGGAGGTGGCGCTGTGCGGGTGCCACCTCGGACAGGGCTAACTCTGATTTCCCGGCAGCTCCGTGGGCAGTGCCAGGCAGCCTGGCTGCAGAGCCGGGGCACGGTGGAGAGGCGGTTCCAAAAACGAGGTGCTGGGGGAGCTCCACAGCAAATCAAGCTCAAACCCATCTCCCGTGGATTTCACGGCTCCGGGGGCAGCGAGCTCTGCGGTTAGGCCACTCCAAAGTCAGTCTTGCCTTGTGCTTTCCGTGGTCCCTGACGCCACGGGAGCTCATGCTGCAGTCTTTCCCCCCTCAGCTTGCTCCTTTCTCCCTCTGCGCTGTTTCCTTGAAGCTCGCAGAAGCTTCTCATCCTTCTGGCCCTTTCCCAGATTTGATTTAAATTGGGCGACTCTAGAAATTAGTAGAGGAGGAGACACAGCCATGGACACAGACACTGTGATCACACAAACCTCACTTCCTGAAGACGCCCTGCTTAAAAAGAGGAGGGGAAGACTGCAAGGATGAGAGATTGTAGGTTTGCGATAGAAGCCTTCAACTGTACCGTACACTGTTTTGATTTTTAAGGGTTCTTTTTGGTGGCTGTTCAGAAGTGCCGTTGACTTGTTGATTTATTTATTCGTTTATTTATTTATTTATTTATTAAATGCTCTTTTGCATCCCGGTGGTAGTTGCCAAAACCGGTGCCAATACGAAACGTGCTTGCTCACGCGCTCTGCCTGGGGTCTCCGATGAGAGCTGGTGGCTTTGCTGAGCTGTGGCCAGGGAAAAGAGCAGCTGGGAATCGATTTTTTTAAAATTTAATTTTGTTTTTTTTAACTGGGATTCACTGCCGCTGGGGGGGTGGGGGGGTGGGAAGCGGTGGGGGAGATGTGGGAGCACTGGCAGAGCTGCAAGGCAGCCGAGCTTGGAGTTGTATCAAAGGCGTTTCCAACACCCACGTGCCTGGCTGGGCCCATGAGAAGTATTTGATCTGCGTTTCGAGTGAGCGTGCCGCGCGTCTCCTACAACTGCAGCCTTGGGAAGGGCTAAGTTTCAGCTCTCGGGTAAACCTGCGGCCTTTGATGTTGGATTTTTCTGTTGACACCGGGGCTGAGTTTGAGCTGAGCTGTCAGGCCTCCCTTTGAGGTCCCGTGTAGGGTCTGTGCTCCTCTCTGGGTGGGGACGTGCCACCGCCCCTCTGCGTGGCGACACGCTGCAGCTCAGTCCCTCCCTGTGTCCCTCTTTGCCATTGCGAGCTGCTTCTGCGAGACAGAAGCGCTCTGGGTCGCTTTGGAGTCCCGCGTTTCTGCTCTCCGCGTTCATCTTCCTCCGTGGGATGCGAGCTGAGGGACGGAGTGCTCGTTTGCCGAGCCTTGCCGTGTCCTTGTTCCTAAAGCTTTCCGATTTGAAGTCGGAGAGCCGCTGGTGTGAAAGGGGACAGAACCTGGTTGTCCAGCCGTAACCTGCTTCCGAGGGCCACAGGCTCGATTTCCGTATTTCTGAAGCTCAGCCTGGGTTTCGTGCTGTGCTGTCATGCTGGAACAGGAGGGACCCTTTTGGGAGCACGGGCACGTGCCATGCAGCTCGGAAAGGCATCAAAGTCCGGGTAATGCCGTGCCTGTGTCTGCACGGCATGGATTCCTTGACCTGTTTACTGCACTAGAAATTCAGAGTGCTTATATTCAGTGATTTTTCCTTTTTATTTGGGAAGTTCTCGTGCTTGTCACCCATTGTTTTCTCCACTCCAACCCTTGAGTGATTTATAACCAAAAGGAAACCCAAGTCATATATTTTTATATGTATGCCAGATGACTTTATTTGAAGGGAAAAGGACAAGTAATGTATTCCCCTAAACCTATCAACCTTTCATTTAGGGAAGTGAGAGAAAAAATTGTTTAACTCTATGTATTAAAAAAATTAACTGCATTAAGCCTTAACCAAACTGCTTAAATAATTCTAATTATTTTTCTAATTTCTACATGAGAAGTGTCTAATCTGTAAGCGTCGCCCCTGGGACAGCTCCAGCGGCTCTGAGCCCGCAGCGCAGTGCTAGGGAGCCTCTGCATGAGCCTGCCTTCACAGCGTCACTGCCCCGCTGGGAAATGCAAAATACTCCCCAATTTCCCCCAGAAAGGTTAAAAAAGATGAAATGTTTCACGTTTATGTGGAGCACGATGGCAGGGCCGGGTCTGCAGGCTGGGGATGTGCAGTTGGGTGAGGGCTCATGTGTCCGTCAGCCTTGGGGCACCTGGTGGTGGCACCTGGTGGTGGCACCGCCTGCTCCCCGTGGCCGTGGTGGCCCCCAGCTGCGTGCCCCTGAGGGATGGGACGTGCCCGGAGGTGTCGGGAGGAGCACGGCTGCATTGCTGGGGGCTTCTTGCCGCAGTCCCTCGAAGGGCCGGGCTCCCGTTTACGTGGCTCGAACTAGCTTTGGATTTGGGAAAGCTGGCCTTGATGTTTGGATTGCTGCCGTTCACGTCCTGACGAACTGTGCTGTCTGGCTTGTGCCTCCTGCCCTCCTCCAGCGATCCCAAAGCTCCCCTACCTCACAAGGACATCAAAAGCTTCTGCGAGGAGAGCCCTGGGCAGCAGCTGGGTGTGTGCACAGCACCCACCTTACTGCCGGTCCCCGCCGGCATCCCGCACCCCCTTTACAGCTGCGCCTATTCAAAGGAGGAAGGAAGAAGAAGAAGCATTTTCTCATCTTTAAGGAAGAACTGATGTTGGCTGCTTTCAGAGAATCGTAATCCAGTGGGTACTTCACTTCTCCGTCTTCTGCTTCACGCTGCGGTATCGCCACCTCCCCGGAAAGCCTCAGGGATGAAAAGCTGGTCACAGCCCATTGTTCGCGGTGGGTTTGTTTAACGTTTAAGCAACTCAGTAGGAAACTTCACGTGGGCAACCAGGAAACCAGTCGACTTTTTTTTTTTTTTTATGGCTTTCAGGGTGTGCATCAGGTTTGTGTGCAGGTGATTTTTCTCATTTTTCTTTGCTTTTGTGGAAAACTTCACCAGAGCAACGTCTGCGTTAAGTGACCTGGATGCTTTCATAACTTCTTACGCCTCAATTTTGCAGGTGGTGTAAAGGTGCAGGAACAGACCAGAATTGTTTGAACACTGAGGCAGTAGTTCCTGGGGCACTGGGAACAGAAATGTTACTATTTTGGGTTTCTCCCTGATATTTCCACCTGTGTGGAGCTCTCCAGTGTTGCAGCTTCCTCTAGTGGTCAGACTTGAAACGGTTGCAGGAGGAAAAGTCAGTGTGAGGTTGGAAGGCTGGGGTGTCTGAGTTGGTGTTTTTTCATTTCTTCAGTTCTTTGATTTGGGTGTTGGGCAGTAGGGATCCCTACTGGGAACTCTTTGGAGTCATTCCTTCTTACTGTTTTCTTTTGGCTGAAAATTCTGAAATGTGCTGTATCTTTATGGCACTTTGCAAGGATGGACCTTGCAGGTCTTGCTTTGAGCCTTACGTGCGGGTTTGCTGGACTTTCCCAAGGAGTGCATAGACATGTGCGTGCTCACTTGGATGGGAGACAAACCAGGGCTTACCGACAACTCCTCCTGTCCCACCAGCCATGGTGCACCCCCCGCAGCGAAGATGGTCTTCGCGGAGCAGAACTCCTCACCTTTTGTGGTTGCATCCATAGATCTGGATTCGAGACTGCGCGATCCATCCAGGGCTCTGTGCCTCCAGCTGATGGCTCACAGTTGGCTGGGAGGAAAGGAACGAGTGGGTTCTGAACGTCTGAAGCCTTCTCCAGCACCGGTCCCTGAAGCTGAGCGAAGCCCTGAGGTCATTTAATTCCCAGCTTGGTTCTGCAGGTGGATCCCTCGCCTGGTGCCCCTTGTGCCCAGCTGTTCTGTCCATGGATGGGAACCTGGAAAACAGAGCAGTGTGCAGGCAGCTCTGGGGTTTGCTGAGACTTGCTTTGGATCCTAAGAGGAGGTTTGGGCAACAAAACAAAGCTGGCCGGGGTAATGGGGACGAGCTGGCAGCCCGAGCCTGGCTGCTGGATCCTGGGCTTTGCTGCTCGGTGGCTTTGTGTGGCTCCTGCTGGAGGCTGTGGTGCTGCTTTGCTGTCCTCTGCTTGTAGGATCGAGGTTTAGGGGACGACTGGGGAAGCAGATGTCTGCTGTGCAGCGAGGATTTGACTGTCTTAAACTTTTAAAGTGGTTCTTGTTTGAGTTCTGAGTTAATCAATTAGAGTTTCTCCCCTGATATTTCTTCCCTGGTGACTGCATAAAGAGGTCTTTTACCCTTTCCTTTCCCAGGAACCTGCTGGGAGGTGTATAGCTTCTCATGGCTCCCAGTCATTGTTTATTGTGGGAGGGTTTTTCATTTTGTTTTCTAATTCTAACCCGTTTTATGTGCCTGCTTTTCCCGCTAGGGAAGGAGGTTTGATTATTTGTGAGCTGTATCTGCCTTACAGGGAGGGGGTGGCAAAGGAGAGGCTGGCTTGTGAGGGTTAAGGGATCAATATTTCTGCGGAGTTTGATTGTCTCAGTACTAAGTGTCACTTTTCTTACCTAAGCCATGCTGTCCTCCGGGACAAAACCCAAACCCAGCTTCAGCTCCTGCTGTCTTTATTTCCAGCGAGCGTTTACCGACCAAATACCTCCGATCCCCAGGACCCTGTCTCGCACCAGCAGGGCTCCCACCTTGGGTTCTGTTCCGCGTCTCCTTTCCCCATGCCTCAGTTTCACCGTGGCAAAACAGGGAAGGTGGTGGCGACCTCCTTGGTGTGCTGATGCCTGTGAGATCCGAGGGAGAGCGCTGCGGCAGGGCTTGGTACTACGTCTGTATGTTCTCTTAGCCATTTTCTCCCCAAATCGTTCCTCTGTCCCTCCACGTTACGCTGCTCAGCCCTCGTGGGTCGTATTTTGACTGTGAAGTATCATTAACGAACGATCGTTAATGAACGCGTTGCCTCATCGTGGTCCAAATTCAGCTTCCAGGGGGCTGCAGCCAGTCTTTCTGGGAAGTTTCTCTTTCCCCCAGACGTGGCTCCTGGTGCAATGCTGTGCACAGGTAGCAGAACAGGTTCAGATTCCTGTTACCAAACAGGACCAAAGGTTGAATACATTAGGGGAAATCCCGAGAGCTTTGAAGTTGCCAATTACAAGCCGGGGTATAGAAAAAGTTAATTTTTAAGAAGGGGCCTAATTTGTTTTTCTTCCCTAAGTGAATGTGATTTTCAAGTTGAAAGACCCAGATGCATCCGTGTTATCTCGAGCTCTTCTCCCGCGTGGTTCTCCGTGTTGTTCCTTGTACTGGTGTCTTTGATACTGAACATTTCGATGCGGCAGAAAAACGAAGGTGCTCTGGGGCTCCGGCCACCGGGGACTGGGTTGATCTTACTGGAGGGGTTGATCCTGCTGTGTAATTGCTTCTTCAGGTTATTCCTATGGATATCCATTCGGTCCCTCTTTATATTTCATCCGGGTGTAACCTTAAAGGTGAAGAACAGTAGCAGTGCTATGTGACCCGAGGAGTGCTCATGTCTTACCTTAACGTGCACTACGAATGTATACAGAATAAATGGAATATGACGATTATCCGCTGGTCGTGTCCTTTTTATTTAACGTTGAACGTTTGGGGGGGGCTGGGATGGATGAAGTCAACCTTCTCCTGCCCGTGGCCTCTCCAAACCCACCTCGTGTCCTGCAATTCGCCCTTTTCACCCTGGCCCCCATGGGCCCGCAGCAGGTCTGGCTGTGGCATGTCTGATGTCTTCAGGACCAGTTGTTTTGGGAGCTTGATTTTTGAGAAGAAAGGAACAAAGCGGCTATTTTGAACTAAAAGCGGCTATATTGAACTTGGTCACGGTTCTAAGAGGGAAATTACACACCTCTGAGCGATTCCTGTAGATGGTAACCCATCCCCAGCCAACCTTTTTACTAAAATACATTTTTTTATAGGTGACAATAAATGATGCATCTCCCGTCATGACCAGGCACAGCCGGGTGCCTTGTCCCTGCTCTTGTGGACTCCAAAGATGAGGCACAGGTTAAATAAAAAAGCAATTAGCTCTGTGTGGAAGGTTTGGTCACCTCACGTCCTGGTCAGCCATGTCCTTTTTGTCCCCCTCTTGTTTTGGCCAGGGGGTGAACAGTTGCTGCTGCTTGTGCCAATCCTCGGTGATAAGATAACGTTTGAGTTAAAAGATATTTTGTCCTTCTGATAATAAGCCAGGACACAAAATATTTGGCACATGTTGTGTTCCTAAACCCAACTGTTGAGGAGGGGAGGGCTGATGGTGCAGACAGCTCCCCGCGGCCCTATTCTTTCTCTCTTTGCCCCAGCACATCTCCTGCCCCAGGGGAGGGGTAAATGTGCGTCCCAGGGTGGAACAGCTCCTGCTTACTGCTGGTGGTGGTCTAAAATGTCCTCTTGGAGAGGAAACCAGAAGGGAAGCAATTCAGTGAGGCTTTGATTAACAGGAAAAAATAGGGAAAAACTGCAATAAATTTGAAAAATAAAAAAACCTTGTGCACAAACAGATGCCTTTCCACCTCTGCTGGCTGGTGACCATGGGGATACCTCTGTGGGATAACTTCATGCGATGTTTTTTTGAGCAGGGGCCGGAGCTTGGTGCAGAAATGTTTGGCTGAGGCTCTGAAACTACCGAGTCTTCAGCAGAATTTCTTTTTAGGGCACAGCCACCACCGACAGTTCATCGTGGACCAGGCTTCCACTGAGACAAGCAGGAGGAAAGCACGAGGTTGCCTTGGACTTTGACGTGCTGAACGTGGGCTGAACACAGCGGGGGGATCCGTGCTCGCTGGAGTCCTGCCCTTAAGATGCCCTGTTTCCACCAGGGGTAGTGTGAGGTTTGGAGGGGTGGGATTTTGGGGGCTGGTGGAAACGAGGTGCTTCAGCTCGTGCTGAGCTACATGTGGCTTCGCTCTCCGTGGCCGTGCTGGTCTGCCCTGGGCATGGTGCCTTTCCTTGGGTTCTGCCACCACTTGGTGCAGGGTGGGTTTGCCTGTTTGTCCAAGTTACAGCAAAGGAGAGCTAGTTGTGTGATAACATGCACAGCTTAATCCCTTGGTGCATGGAAGTCCCTCCTGAAAGCTCTTCCCCAGCAGGAGCCCAGTTAAGAACCACTAATAGGGCCACCTGCATCTTCCTAAGCGAGCAATCCTTTGTGCACGGAGTCTCCTCTGCAAGCCCATGGGTTTCTCTCGTCCAGGGTCATTCTGGGACCTTCTAAAGCGCTAGAGGTAAGAGCTGGAATGGAAACAGGAGATAACACAACTGCTGATAACCCATGTTAGTCTTTCCATCCTATTCCTGGAAACCATTTTTCATTTCTCTTTCAAGGAAGTCTTTGATAGCCCTATCGAATCCAGAAGGAGTTGGGTAGCAGCAAATTTGACTCTTGTAGGTTTGGATTATTCCCAAGAAGTCATTCTTATCAGCTTTTTTTCGTTGTTTTTCAAAAAATAGCTTGTACGTACAATGGCATTAGCCACTGGTGTTTGGCTTTGGAGTTTTCAAGATATTCCTTAGTGTTGTGGGAAAGTCTCATGCAAATATTATGGGTGCGCTGATAAACCTCAGGCATGTGTGGACGCTGATGCAGGGAGATAGCGAACATTAGGGGTATATAAGGGTGTGCTGTGGGGCTTTGAAGGTCTCCTTGGAACCTGCCAACAAGAGAAGATCACCATGAAGTGGCTGCTCCTTGCTCTGGTGTGCCTGCACCTCTCCGAGGGGCTGCTGAGGTGAGCACGGAGGAACCTCGGTCGGGGTTCAGCTGTTCCCAGCATTGTGGCAAGTCAGAAAGGGCGGCAGTGTGAAATGCGTTGGGGGTCTTAGGTTTTATCTGGGGCCAGTGCTTAGTATTGCTGAGTACTCTTTAGAAAATGGTCATGTTGGGTCGGCTTTCACATTAAAAAAAAATAATAAGTCGTATTTCACAGTGCAGCTCGCTGTATCCCAAGGAGGTCATGGCCAAGGCAGGCCTGATGTCAAACTCATTTTTCATTAGTTGAAGGGATCAGGATCCGAAGCCCAGGACTCTTCCCGTGGCCAAGACTGGGCCACTTCCCTCCAGGGATGTGCTGATCGGAGCAAATCTGCCTGTGGGAGAGGAGTCAGGCAGGGGAGGGAGGCAGGAAAGATGGATAGAGGAATAAAATTGAAGGAGCTGGAGAGGTGAAGGCTTGCTTCACAGAACACTGACCTGCTGACTTCTGCTTGTTGCATGCAGGATTCCTCTGAAGAAAGGCAAGTCCATACGGGAAGCCATGAAGGAGAAGGGCGTGCTCCACGAGTACCTGCAGAAGCACCGCTACCACGACCCTGCCTACAAGTTCTTCAGCAGCTTCTCCAGCATCTACGAGCCCCTGTCCAACAGCATGGATGTGAGTATCCATTAGTTGAAAATACGGGAGAGAAGAGACGGGAGGACCGAAATGAGAAAAGAGAGGGAAGTTTGGGAAGTTCCGTAGGACCTTGAACCCCACTGTTTATTTCGGCAGCTGTTCTCGTGGCAGCGTAGGAAAAGAGGAAACGTTTATGTTAATGCGGATGGAGCTGTTCAGCTGTGTACTGTCTTCTGTTTTGGAAATACACCGAAAGCAGCTTGTGGGGCACTGAGGGAAGGATCCATGTGCCCTGAGCAGCTCACAAACACAGCTGCTGCGGCCACGTCTGTGCCACCGCGGCGCCCACCGGGAGCTGTGCTTGGTGGGAGAGCCCAAGCAAAGAGCGATGTTGCATGCCAGGCTAAATGTGTGCAGCTGTTTTAAAACCCCTTGCTGGGAGCAAGGTGGTGTAAATGATCAACAGAGCAGAGCACTGACTCTGGCAGACCCTCCAGCCCCGTGAAGCGGCGCTGGAAACCCCCGGTGCTGAGATTTAGCAAGCGCTCCTCGTGGTGCTGTTTGTTGGCTGGGGATGGGATGGGAAGAGCGTCCCCTTTCCTCCAGATGTCCTACTACGGGGAGATCAGCATTGGGACCCCCCCCACAGAACTTCCTGGTGCTCTTCGACACCGGCTCCTCCAACCTCTGGGTGTCCTCCACCCTGTGCCAGAGCCAGGCCTGCAGTGAGTAGCTCCTGGGCAAGGGGTGGGTGGCAAAAAAAAGGGCTGAGGGGTGGGCAATCCCTTTGGATCCTAGACCTTGGAGGCCCTAGTCAAGTGGGGGGGACGTTTCTTTCCACCATTATTGTATTTAGGGCTTGCCTTACTGCTTGTTTTATCAAAAGCAGCCCCTGGCTGGAACCGTCACCCTTCTGCTTTGCTCTCCCAATCCAGCCAACCACAACCTGTTCAACCCCAACCAGTCCTCCACGTTTTCAACCCAGGACGAGTACTTCTCCCTGCAGTACGGAACGGGCAGCCTCACCGGCATCTTCGGCTACGACACGGTCACAGTGAGTGACACCGCGGCGGGGGGAGCGAGGGGCGCCCCGGTTCCCTGTGTGCCCTTGAGATGGGAGTGTGCACCTGGAAAAAAAGCAGCTTGATTGCTTCTGGGGTTTTCCCTTGGGAGCAAAAAGGGGGAAATCTATTGCTTGGCTCTAACAGTCTCTTACTCTGCGTAATACATTGTATTTGCACTGATTTTGGCTCGCCGCCCCGCTGCGTAGCCCAGTGTCCTGCTGCCTCCTGGGGTCCCGCTGCCCTGGGCTGTGCTCTCAGGTGAACTCTGCCCCTTTTCTCTCCATCCCTAGATCCAAGGCCTCTCCGTCACCAACCAGGAGTTCGGCCTGAGTGAGACCGAGCCTGGCACCAACTTTGTGTACTCCCCGTTCGATGGCATCCTGGGGCTGGCCTTCCCTTCCCTTTCTGCCGGTGGTGCCACCACGGTGATGCAGGGCATGCTGCAGCAAAACCTGCTGAATTCCCCCATCTTCAGCTTCTACCTGAGCGGGTAAGGATGCGCCCCTTCCCCTTTTTCCTTCCACCTTGTGCTGCCTTCGTGCTCTCCAGGAGTATTCCTCTTTTTTTTTTTTTTTTTTTTTTTTTTTTGTTACAAACCTCATGAAACCTTCAGGAGGGTCTGGAAATTTGTGCTTCGTTCCTGCTCTCCTCCCTGTTCAACCTTTTCCGCTCCCTGTTCCACTTGCTGGCATGCACCACGCTAGCAGCAGGCTGCTGTCAGCGGACGCCGATGGCTGCAAATACCCGAGTGTGTCCCTGTGCCTTCCTCCTGCAGGCAGGAGGGCAGCCAAGGCGGAGAGCTCGTCTTCGGAGGCGTCGACCCCAACCTGTACACGGGGCAGATCACCTGGACCCCCGTCACCCAGACCAGCTACTGGCAGATCGGGATCGAAGAGTAAAATGCTGCTTTCTTCAGCTTCCTCTAGCTTGTCTTAGATCTGTGGCCACAAGGGGAACCTTTCTGTCATCTTTGGCGGCTTCAAAGATTTCAGATTTTAGGCATTTTGGGGCTCTGGGGTCTAATCTTCACTCTGCTTATGTATAATCAGAGAAAACCAGACTTTTAAATGTGCAGGTTTTGGAGGTAAAATTCAATCATTCCTCATACACTGTGCTCCTGTCCTGCGTTCATCCTGCAGCACATCAGGGCACGTTTCACGAGCAGCTTGTCTTCTCCTTCTGCAGCTTCTCCATCGGTGGGCAGAGCAGCGGCTGGTGTAGCCAGGGCTGCCAGGGAATCGTCGACACGGGAACCTCCCTCCTCACCGTCCCCACTCAAGTCTTCACCCAGCTGATGCAGTACATCGGAGCTCAGGCTGACGGCAACGGCCAGGTGAGACCAGACTGGGCAAAAGGAGGACTAGATAAAGGGGATGCATCTATCACAAGCAGGCAGTTGGGTTGGACCTGCACTGGAAATCCAGTTTTTGCTGTAATTTCTGCAGAGGAAATGATGGATCTGATAAAATTTGCCTTCCTGTGTTCGGGGGTGGCAGCTCGTGCTGGGACCCTGTCACCCGTGTCCCAGCAGACGCTGAGCCGTGTCTGCACGGAGCCCCCCACCTACAAACCAGCCGTGGCTTTCTCTCTCCCTAGTACGTGGCGAGCTGCAGCAACATCGGGAGCATGCCCACCCTCACCTTTGTCATCAGTGGCACCAGCTTCCCCCTGCCTCCCTCCGCCTACATGCTCCAGGTACGGCATCTCGCTGCCCGACGGGGTCTGAGCCGCAGGGGATGAGGCTGGAGGGGGGCACGGTGGTCACAGCCCTGCTGCGAGACCCCCTTCAGTGGGGGGAGCTTGGAGCTGTGAATTCGGAGCTTTCCAACACGGATCTTTCCTCCCACCAGAGCAACAGCGGCTACTGCACCGTCGGGATCGAATCCACCTACCTGCCCTCCCAGAACGGGCAGCCGCTGTGGATCCTCGGCGACGTCTTCCTGAGGTCCTACTACTCCATCTACGACATGGGCAACAACCAAGTGGGCTTCGCCACTGCTGCGTGAGTGGCCCCAGGTCCCGCGCTGGCCCTGTCGCTGCTCGCCCATGCCCCAGCTCCTCGTGTCTCCACGCGCTGGAGCATCCCCTTCCCTGCAAAGCCCCCTTCTTTTAGACATCTCTGTTGGAAACGAGTTTATTTCCAAAGGGCACTACAAAGAAATAAAAGTCCATAGAAATAAGATAAAGCTTTTTTTTTTTCATAATATGTATTTTCCTTTTCTTGGTACAAACAAGCCTGAGAATATTCTCACACTCAATGAGAGCAGATGAAAAGAGAGGTCACAGCCAACTTTGCTGCAGGCAGACTGTTCAGAGCAGCAGCAAACTCAATGTTAAACCAAGCACGAGGGTGTTATTTAGTTAAAAGAATCTTAGGAAGTGGCCAAGCATCAGGCAAACGAACATCTCAGGCTTGAAACGCTTGATGATTAGCTTCTCCCCTCTCCTCTCCCCTTAGGTCCGATGCCCCTGCCCTCTCCAGCTGCGCCTCTCCCAGCCCAAACCCGCAGGCTGGGGAGGACGGGGTTGGCCCAGGTTTCTGCTCACCAGTGTTCATGATCATTAAAACTAATGCGCTCTCGTTTTCTGGGACAAACAGCAGCATTTTGTGGCTGGGCAGAGGCTTGGGAGCTGGGGTGGCAAATTGCCTCGGAGCTGGGACCGGTCACCTCTCTGCATTTCTGCCATCGGTAGGGCAGAGCCTGGAGCAGACCAGGAAATTCGGGGTGGTTGGAAAGGTCTCTGCTCACGGGGGAGGCTGGCCGCCACTTTAGAGCCATTTCCAGTCTGGTGCAAGGCTCTGAGAGCTTTTGTGAGGTGGTGGATGGGGGATTGGACTAGATGATCTTTCAAGGCCCCTTCCAATCCTTAATATTCTGTGATTCTGTGGTAGCTGTCTCTTTAGGGGCTGGCGGTCTGTTGGTGGAAGGGGATTTGTTGGCTCGTGTCAAAGATGTCTGTGCCCTCAGGGTGGCCAGGACATCTGCTGACGGCTCCTCTCTTGCTGTTCTTGCACCATCAGCGGTGGGGCCGTGGAGTTCTCCTGACTGCTCTGCAAGGACGGCTCCTGGGGCGGACATGGCTCATGGCTGAGCTGGGATGTTGCATCAACACTTCTGGAAAGGAAACCAAAAGTGAGTAGAGGGACGTGGTCAGAGCCTGGTGCAAGGAGATGCCCCGTGCTCAGCAGTGCAGGTGAGCGCTGCCCCGTGCAAGGACGCATGGCCACCGATGTCAGAAACTGCAACCCCGTAATTTGCCTAAATCCCTCAGCAAACGAACCCCATCTAATATTTTTGGGGTCAAGAAGTGCCAAAAGTAGAATGTTGGTGCGTGCTGTAGAGGGCACCTTATTCCTTTGTCTGTTGGCAAGCCCGAGTCCCCGTGGGGACCTGCAGATAACACTCGGTATATTGACGTTTTGATAACCGATCTTTGCTTTCAGCCAGAACTTGCTTTTTATCCAATCTTAATAAGTTGATCTTTCTATCAATCCTGCTAGCAAACAAGATAATTGCTTTACTACAGTCTCAATATCCAGCAAAGGACACGCGCTTCCTGGTGCTCCCGGGGGAGTGAAATATGCGCACAGCGCCGACACGGGATGAGCGCCGCAGTAGCAGCAGATAACGGAGGGCAGCAAAGAGCCGGGCTGCTCGGCACAGGGTCCCAGGGGGGCACGGGGTGCTGAGCTGTGGGGGCATCGCCTCCAGGCTGGGTTTGTCTTGGCCGGGCCCTGCTGTGGCTCCTGGAGGTGTCCTGGTGCTGTGGGCGAGTCTGCAGGATGGCACAGGGACAGGGCAGGGGCGTGAGTTGTTGTTTTCAGCTGCAATCTGCTCTACATAAACTGGTTTTTAGCACGGGGGATGCTGAATGCCACGGAGAGCGGTTACATAGCTGTGGGATTCCCTGCCTGGTTATCCCCCAGTGATTGCTAATGGGGTAAAGCATCGTGCTCAGCAGCTGCTTGCACGCTTCTGGGCAGATTCACAAAAACACGGAGGGTTCAGCTGCCCCCGTGGGCTCAGTGGGGACCAGCTGCCCTGGGGTGACGTCCCGGTGTCACCCGGTCACGTATCACCACCTGTGTTCCCGTAGGAAGTTCCATAGGTGTGGCTTTACACAAAACTTCTCAGTTTTCCTGCTGCTAGAAAATGTTTAGGTTATAACCGAAAACATTTTGGTCCATTTGCTGTGTTTGTTGGCCATTTGGGAGATCTGTGTTTGCGGGTCTCTTGTTTCACAGGGAAAAAAAAATTATAAAAAAAATGCAAACCAGCAATTTCCTGACCTTCAGTGCCGGGGTGAGGACCCCATGTGTGAAGCTGCATCTTCATGCCCTAGAGCTCTCCCTCCGCAGGGCGTTAGCTGTCCCCGAGGCAGGTAGTACAGCACCTGCTTTTCAACCCAGGATGAATGCCCATCCATTATTCCTCATGTATATATATTTTATCCGTTGTTCCTCATATATACATATAATTTTTTTTAAGTGATTTTTGTCCTAACCAGTGTGAAAGCGGATGGAAACCGGCTGGACTTGGACAGCGAAGGACTGTGAAGCTGCTGAAGGAGCGGAGAAGGACGGAGCAGGAGGCAGAGGGGTGCTGAGGCCACCTAGAAGGAGGCAGGAGAAGGAACCTCGTGGGCTCACCGAGCCCCTGGGTGGGCAGCAGAGCCCTGCAACGGGCTCTGGAAAAGCCTTGTCTCCAGTACCCACTGCTCCTCCACGCCAGAACCTCCTCGTGGCGGAGCTCGGTGTGCCTGGGCGGCTGAAAGGGAGGCAAAAGAGCACCGAGGTTCCTCCCCGCGCCGCGAGCTGTGAGCTCCTTTGTTTTGGGAAGGGTGGAACAGGTTTGAGAGAAAACGGCTCCAGCGTGCTGACTTTTTGATAACTCCTCTCCCCGCTGCGATAAGAACCGGCCCCTTAGCCGATGGCGATGCTTTGATGTGGCCACTGAAGGCGCGAGTCGCTCTGTTCTCATCTGGGCGCCCTGCTAAGGACACAAAATTCCCCAGATCCTCGTGGCCCCAAATACAAAGAAACCCTTCAAGCTGGGGTTACAGGTTCTGGTAATGGAAAACGGAGGTCAGCAGATAAGGGGGGGTCACTGCTTGCCACTATAAAGCCAGGAGCCCGGGTGGCTCACCCAGCTGCTGCAGCCTGCGGAGGGGATGCGCGGAGCCGTGGGTGCCAGCACCATGAAGTGGCTCATCCTGGCCATGCTGTGCCTCCAGCTCTCAGAGGGGCTGGTGAGGTGGGTCTGCGGGAGCGGGAAGAGCTCAGCAAGCAGAGCCCGGCCGGGTTTGTAGCCCCCCGTGTGCTGTGCTAGCCGAGGATAAGGTGTTTTTGTGCGCATCTGGCCTTGTGCCTCGCCATGAGCCATCGTTCTGCACCAGCACCAGCCCAGAATGTGTCCCTGGCTAGGAGGGGACCCTGGAGCAGCACCCAGCAGCCGAGCAGACGGCTCATGGATCCCAGAGGAGGCGTCATCTGAAAATGTCCAGTCTCCTGATTTCCTGCTTTTAAATTTATTTTTTATTTTCCCCCTCTGTGCAGGATCAAACTGAAGAAATGCAAGTCCGCACGGGAGGCGATGAGGGAGGCGGGTGTGTTGGAGAACTACCTGAAGAAAATGAAGCACGACCCAGCCAGGAGACACCAATTCAAGCACGAATACGCTGTGTACGAGCCGATGGCCAGCCATCTGGATGTGAGTACAGGTTCCCCCTTTGCTTCCAGCTGTTGGAGCAAGCTGTCCGCCCGTGAGCCTCCAGGGGCGTGAGATTTCTTTTTCTCACTCGTTCTTAAGCTTCTGTGTTAGATTTTAGAAAAGTTTTCTCCCAGCCTGAAAAGCTGTACTTTTCTATATGCAACAAAAGAAATACTTCATATCACTTTATCTGGGAGCAAAAGCAGGGTGGCCGTTCAGTCCCTTCCACCTACTTTGCTCCTATAAGAGTGAGCTTGGGTTTTCCAGCATCCCTGAAAAGTGCTGGGTCCCGACACAGGGCTGGGAGGTGAAAGCCTGTCCCATTGCCATCCCCGGGGCCGTGGGGACATCCTGCCTCTTGTCCGCAGTCGTCCTACTTCGGGGAGATCAGCATTGGGACCCCCCCGCAGAACTTCCTGGTGCTCTTCGACACCGGCTCCTCCGACTTCTGGGTGCCCTCCACCCTGTGCCAGACGCCGGCTTGCAGTGAGTACCGGCAGGGGCAATGCTTGCGTTGCACAAAGCCCCCCCCGGAGCACAGCTTAGTCCAACCACATGGGAAAAATCACAACGTCAGCCCCAAAATTAACCCTACTGCCTTTCTGGGGCTTTCTGAGGATGCAGAGCCCTTTCCCTTTATGTGGCTGGCTAATGATGGTGTCCAAATCTCTGTGGCTGCTGTGGGTGTCCTCAGGGTGCTGAAATCACAGTGCTGGTGCTTGGCTCTCCGTGGATGGACGGAGGGGAGAGCAGAGCTGTGGCTGGAGGAGCTGGTGCCTGCTCGCCTGTAGTTCTCATCCACTGTCGTGCGCTGGCTGCGGGCAGCCACGGGGATTTAAGAGCTCACACTGGGAATCTGACGGGGTTATGATCACCATGGTCATTCCCTCGAGGGGATGCAGAGAAAACAGGGATGCAAAATTGCCTGCCTTGGAAACAGCCGCAGGGCAGATCCCCAGCCTGACCTGCTCCCTCCCTGGGCGTTATCCTGCGGCCCTGCCGGTGAGACCCCCCGGTGCGATACCGGGCGGTAGCATCCCCAGGAGCTCCCTCACCTCCTCACCTCACGCAGGAAATCACGCCAAGTTCAACCCCCGTGCCTCCTCCACCTTCATCAACAACAGCCAGACCTACAGCCTGTCCTATGGCAGCGGCTCGCTGATGGTGATGCTGGGCTACGACACGCTGCAGGTGGGCACAGCCCTGCTCCGGCTGAGTTCCCTGATGGAAAGAGCCTGGGGGGCGGCTTCTGGAGAAGCCTGGAGAACCTGGGGGGCAGGTCTCGTGTCTCGTGTAGACAAGATTTGCACAAACCAGGTCCTGAGATGGGTAGGACCAGCATAAAGTGGTTATTGCGCCCTTCAGTTACCCAACTGGGGTTTTACCTTTTTAAAAACTGATTCCTAGTGGTTTTGCCAGGTGCCCGGTGATGTTTTCACCAGCTGTGGGCTTGCAGTGTGCTCTCCGGGCTTGCACTCTTTGGGTTTGCACCATCACGGCTGACGTGGCATCCCCATCCCCTCCAGATCCAGAGCATCAAGGTCAGAAACCAGGAGTTCGGGCTGAGCAAGAACGAGCCCTCCCAGCCTTTCTACTACGCCCAATTCGACGGGATCCTGGGCATGGCTTACCCCTCGCTGGCCGTGGGAGGGACGCCCACCGTGCTGCAGGGCATGCTGCAGCAGAACCAGCTCACCCAGCCCATCTTCAGCTTCTACTTCTCCCGGTAAAACCTGCCTGCATGTCCCACATGCATGTGTCCCTTTGACCGTCCCCACGCTGCTTCCTTGTGAATTTATCCCTTGCTGATCCGTGCGCATCGTGGCTCGCTCTCTGCAGCTCTAACCCCGTTGTTTTCGCAGCCACCCCACCTACAACTACGGGGGGGAGCTCATTCTCGGAGGAGTGGACAGGAGGCTGTTCACCGGCGAGATCGTGTGGGCGCCGGTGACCCAGGAGCTGTACTGGCAGGTGGCGATTAACAAGTGAGTTGCGTTCGTCCCCGAAGGGCATCACCCACTTGGGAAACCCAGCCCCGAGCCAAGGGCTGAGCTTTGCATCTTGGAGGCTCCCAGGCTTTCAGACGCAGCCGAGACAGGTTCTGTTGCCCGTAGGTGCTTAGAGCAACATATTTCCCCCTTTTCTCTCCCCAGGTTTGCCATCGGACATTCGGCCAGGGGCTGGTGTAGCCAGGGCTGCCAGGCCATCGTGGACACGGGGACGTTCCTGCTCACGGTGCCCCAGCAGTACATGAACAGCTTCCTGCAGGCCGTGGGCGCCCAGGAGACCAGCTACGGCGTAAGTGCTGGGCCTCCTTCGGAGGCGGGCACGGAGCAGGGGGGCTTGCAAATGAGCCAGAAACCCTGGGTTTGAACAGATCCTGCAAAAACCCTGCGGTGTCTGCAGAGCACGGTGCTGCAGGCAGCCTGGTGCATGGCCAGGGCGCTGCGCAGCGCGGGCCACCTCTCGTGGTTGGTGCTGCTCCAGCCCTAAGTTCTCCATCAACTTAAACTCCCCGTCACCCTAAGAAAGCTCCCCGTCACCCTAAGCTCCACATCACCCTAAGAAAGCTCCCCGTCACCCTCTCTCCCCAGTATGCCGTTGACTGCAGCCAGGTCCACAACTTGCCCACCATCACCTTCGTCATCAATGGCACGTCGTTCCCGCTGTACCCCTCTGCCTACATCCTCAACGTATGTATCACCCAGCTGCCTCCCCCTGCTGGGTCCCGAAGGGAAAGGACCTGGTGGGTTTTTTTTGGGGGGGACAGCGATGCTCTCCCTCCCTGTACGAGCAGATCCCACCCTGCTGCAGGGTGCTGGTGCTTTCCGAGGCCCTGACTCCCCGTTATTCCCCCTTGCAGAGCAATGGTTACTGCACCGTTGGGATCGAGGCTACCTACCTGCCCTCCCAGAACAGGCAGCCGCTCTGGATTTTGGGTGACGTCTTCCTCAAGGAGTATTACACCGTCTTCGACATGGCGAACAACCGCGTCGGCTTCGCCCCATCGGCAAAGAGGAGGGGGCAGTGAAATCCAGCGAGCCTTGGTGGAGTGCTGTGGGGTCCCTACGGGCCTTTATGCTCCCTTACGTGACCTCTGTCTCTCCAAGGTTTCTGCGTGAGATTGTTCTCTGTCTCCCGTTGCCAATAAACCACAGCACCTGCAAGTGCCTCTGCGCTGCGTTTGCTAAGCGAGGGCTGGGCGCCAGCTGAGGGCTCGTGTGTCTCCGACAGCAAGCAAAGCGCTGTGACACGCTTCTGGGCAGCTTTCTGCAAAGTCAGCACGGGGAAAGCAGCAGGAGAGCTGTCCCTGTTCAAATCCAGTGCTTACAGCACGCTGTCTGCCCCCAGCAGCTGATGGGACAGAGACTCAGCCTTTATCCGTAGGGAATTACTGAGCACGTGCTTGGAGGCAGTGCTGCTGAGCTCCTGGGTGCAAAGGTGCCCAGCCTCTCCATGAGGCTTTGCAGCCCAGCTGGGGGGGGTCTTAAACACAGATGGTGTTGGTGTAAAACAGCAAACACGGCCCCAGGGAGAGGGGTTCCCTGAGGAGTTCCCCAAAAGCTGGCTCTGCTTGATACTGGTGCAGCTGTGCGTGCATGTGAGCAGCTGAGGACCAAAGAGCCGAGCCCCAGCAGCGGGGCCGGGTGCTCCCCACCTCTGTCCCTCCTGCTTTGGGCATTTGGAAACCCCCCCCAGGGATGTGTGTGGGGAGCGAGCGATCTCCCATGCCTCTGGATATGGCTTAGCAAAGACCCGTGGTGAGGTCAGAGTGGGATACGAGCCCAGTTGAGGTTAGCCATGCTGTCCAGCTGACCCTAAATCCCGTTTGATCAGGTAAGGCAATAGCCAGAGCATTGGGAGGCACAGGCTGGGGCAGGAGGGAGCCGTTCCTGGCACCTGGGAGAGGGCAGTGTCTTCTGCAGCAAGCGGAGAGCAGCAGGAGGCTCGGGTAACACCGCTTTCCTGGGATCCAGACTTGTTTCTTAGAAGCTCTTTATCACCGGGGCTCGTTATCAGATATATTAATAGCTCTGTCATCTCAGCAGAGAAAGGACACAAACTCCTCCGTGCTTTGTGTCAAAATATTGACACAGGCTGAGCGCAGCGATATGGAGATTAGACGGGAGCAGATCGCAGGGAAGGGCATTTCTGCGCCGTGCAACAAAGCGTGGAGGTCTCGGGGAGCCGCAGCTGCTCCGGCAGCACAGCCCTGCCTGGCTCGTCCCCAAAAAGAGGGAAAAAATCTGCACCACGGCCTGTGCAGATGAGGCTGCCGGGCTGATGGGGACACGGGGACAGTCATCGTGGGGACCCATCGTCCCTAACGCACCTGAGCATCCTTGGGGTAACAGCTAATGAGCTGCTGTGAATCCAAGTGTCTTTGGTCTTTTGGAGCTGGTTGAGTGGTTGGAGCTGGGTGGGTAAAACGCCTTCCAGGGCTGC
This sequence comes from Cygnus olor, assembly GCF_009769625.2. Lineage (NCBI taxonomy): Eukaryota > Metazoa > Chordata > Aves > Anseriformes > Anatidae > Cygnus > Cygnus olor. The sequence continues at coordinate 3,595,226 of NC_049192.1, forward strand.
TATATGGAGCAATTTCTAGCCCCCCTCTCGGTTTTCTTGGGGGGGCATTAGCAGGGCTATAGGGCACCGAGGGGCAGAAGGGGAAGAAAGGACAAATGCCAGGGAAGCGAGATGTTTTGGGGCCACGTGCTGCTGCCCAGGAGGCTCAGAATGGTGCTGAAAACCCACCCCTACTGTTTGGTGCCAGCTGGAGGATGTAAAACATGCCGTGGGCTTGCACAGAAGAAATACGGCAGGCTGCGGCACCACTTCACTAAATTTTGGCTGCGTGGAGAGGTTGAAGGAAGGTCACCAGCGTCGGGAATTTCCATGTGATATGAAGGCACACATTGCCTTTGTTTCCTGGAAAGACTGAGCTAGTGGAAAGAGAAAATACCTTAGCCTCTGGAAAACAACAGAATCGTGCTTCTTATCAGATGTCCTGTATTTGATTTCGGTACCAAACTGGCCGGCCTGGTAGCACCCAGGCGCCCGAGTAAGGTAGCAAACCGCGGAGAGAAGTGCGTGGGATGTGTTGGCACCAGGTGGGCGCAGCGGGGACGTGGTGGAGCCGCCGTCACCGCAGCCATGGGGAGGCTGCTGCTGGCCCTGCTCTGCCTGCAGCCCGTGGAAGGGAAGGTGAGGTGAGTCCCCGACGTCTTGCTGCCCCATGCCCTGCAGGATCCCCCCGAGGAAGGGCGGATCTGTATGGGAGCGAGCGGGGTGCCGGAGGGGGTCCCGGAGCACCTCCAAGCGGAGCCGGGCAGGAAATACCAGCTCCGCAGTGCCGTGGCTGACGAACTACCTGGATGTAAGTGTGAAAGCTTCCTTCCTTCCTTCCTTCCCCCAGCTCTGGTGTTTTGGGACTGCTGCCTGCTCCGTGCTCCGGCAGCCTGGTGGCTCTGCTCCCGTCCCCGCTGTGCGGGCTTGTTGCTGGGTGATGTTGGAAAACGAGGGCAGGAAGCAAGCCTGTCCCTACCCTGATCTGACTTCTCTTGCACAAAGCTGAGTTTGATGGTTATAGGGCAGATCTGAGTGCCGTGGACTCAGGGTATGGCTCCTGGCCTCACCGATGATTTTTTTATGAGCTGTCACCAAGGCCTTGTTGTGCTGTAGCTGCCCCGGATGCTCTCTGGGGCTGCGAGCCCGTCCTACAACCCCATAACTCTCCGGGTTCTCAGCGACCAGGGGCAGTATCGCTGGCTTTGAGGTGGCCAACACCACGGCTTTGCCCTGGCAGCTTGGGGACGCCAAGCATCGCCTGCAGGCAGAGCAGAGCTGACCCCAGCCCGGGCACCTGCTCTGTCATCCCAGTGGCTGAGGAATCCCATTAAATCTGAGCAGAGAGGCTGCAGCTTTCCCGTGTCTGCAACACCTTATCCTGCCTTGGACCCAGCGGCAGTCTCCAAACCTCCTGCAGTGCATGAATACAGGGCTTTGAATTGAGGTTTCCAGGTGCTCCCTGGGCTGCAGCTTTCAGATGTGTGCAGACACTTTGGGTTTGCAGTGAGGACACATTTGGGATCGTCTTTTTGATTAGGACGCAGATTCTCCTGGGGAGAACACCACAACCGGGGTAAATTTGGGCTGTGCCGTGCGCTCAGCCACGTCCTGGGGACCCCGAGGTCACCGGAGCCGTCGGGAACCTGCGTGGAGCAGGACGAGCAGAAGTGGGGAGCTGCATGCGAGGTCTGGGGGGGCTGCCCGCGTGTGTTTACCAAGAAATTAGGGATTAAAAAGTGTTATGGAAAGGCGCTCGGTGGGAACAAAGGAACGTGTCTGTTCTCCAGGCTGGTTTTGTTCTCCAGGGGTAAATCTTCCTCTTCACCGCTGTGGGCCCGAAGGATGGGTGATGAGAGGCTGTGACGTGTCCCCACCGCCCTTTGTCCTCCAGGTTGCTGCTGATCCTCTGTGTCCACAACAAGCCTCGGGTGTGGGTGCAGGGAGCTGCACGACCCTTGTGCAAGGAGCTGCACGACCCAGTGCAAGGTGCTGCATGCCCCTCGTGCAAGGAGCTGCACTACACAGTGCAAGGTGCTGCACGACCCTAGTGCAAGGAGCTGTAGGACCCCGGCACAAGGAGCTGCACAACCCTTGAGCAAGGAGCTACATGACCCTGGTGTGAGGAGCTGCATGATTCAGTGCAAGGAGTTGCACGACCGTGGTGCAGGGAGCTGCACAGTCCCAGTGCAGGGAAATGCATGACCCTGGTGCAGCGAGCTGCATGGTCCTGGTGCGAGGAGCTGCACAACCCTGGCGCAGGGAGTTGCACGACCTCAGTGCAAGGAGCTGCATGAGCCTGGTGTAAGGAGCTACATAATCCCTGCGCAAGGAGCTGCGCAACCCTGGTGCAGGGAGCTGCATGACCCCCGTGCAAGGAGCTGCATGACCCTGGTGCGAGGAGCTGCGTGATTCAGTGCAAAGAGTTGCACGACCCTGGTGCAGGGAGCTGTAGGACCCCGGCACAAGGAGCTGCACGACCCTGGTGCAGGGAGCTGCACGATTCAGCGCAAGGAGTTGCATAACCCTGCTGTAGGGAGCTGCACAATCCCAGCGCAGGGAGCTGCAGAGTCCTGGTGCACGAAGATACACGACCCTAGTGCAAGGAGCCGCACAGGCACCGGCGCAAGGCTCAGCCTGAACCCGGCCCGGCCCGGCCCTGCCTCCCCCTTCAGCCCACACCCGGGATAAACCGGCCCGAAGCGGGGCCGGGACTACAACTCCCGGCAGGCGCGGGCAGCCCTGCCCCGGGCGGACTACGGCTCCCGGCGTGCCGAGCCGAGCCGAGCCGAGCCGTGCCGGGCAGGCAGTGCTGCCCTCCCTCGGTGCGGGAGCAGCGGGACCGAGCCGGGCCGGGCCGGGCCAGGCCGAGCCGAGCCGGGCCGAGCCGGGTGAGTGCCGCGGGGTGGGGTCGGGGGGGGGTGGGGTGGGGTGGGGGGGGGGCTCCTTCCTTGCTCCGGGCTCGCAACCTTGTTTTTTTTTTTTTTTTTTAATTATTTTATTTTTTTTCCCTCTTATTTTCTTTATTTTTGTGTTGCTGGCAGCGTGGTTTTTTAGCTTAATTTTTTCCTTTTCCCCCCTGTTTTTTCCCTCCTTTCGTTTACCCGAGAATTCCACCCCCCCCCCCCCAGCCGAAAAGGGGGGGGTGCACCCGAGCACCCCCCCGCCTCCATTAGGTTCGCTTTTTGGGGGTTTAGGGGGTGCCCCCCCCCATGCACACACACAGGGAAACTGAGGCACGGATGCTCAGCCCCCGGTGCCCCCCTCCGGGACGGGTTTGCTGGGGGCTCGGTGCACCCCCAGGGGCACCCCCCTGGCTGGGGGGGGGGGGAGGGGCAAAGGGCACCCCCAAAATCCCCCCCCCAGGTCTCAACGAGGCCATTTCGAGGTCTGCGAGAGGCCCCCCCCCCCCCCCCCGAGCAACTTTTTTGGGATCCCCGAGCGTGGGGGGGGGGGGAGGGGGCTGCTGTTAACCTCCTCGCGCCCCTTAATTATTCCGGCGAATTAATTGCGAAGCAGGGACGATTACGCCAGCCCTCGCGCCCGTGTCCTCTAAAAGCCTCGGTGAGTCAGATGATGGGGAAATTTCCTTTAAAAAAATAAAAGAGAGAGAGAGAGAGAGGGGGGGAGAGAGAGAAAAAAAAAATATGGAGGTTATTGTTGTGCTCTCCCAAGATAAATAAATAAGCCCGCGGACGAGCGGGGCCTGCTTCCAGGAATCGCAGCGCTTCTGCGGCGTCCCCTGCCCTTGAGGCATGGGGGGGGCTCGCAGGGGGTTTATTTTATTTTGATAGATCGGCAGCGGGTGGAGGTTGCGGGGTTTGGGGGATTTCCCCCCCCCACCCCCACCCCAGCTCTCCCCTTTTTGCTTTTCCCCGCTGCCGCCGCCGCCTTCGCTCGCCTTCATGCACGGCCGCTGCGGAGGAGGGAGCGGGGCTGCGCCGTCCCGGCTTCCCCCTGGGTGTTTTGGGGGGGTGCTGAGCCCACCCTGAACCCCCCCCCCCCCCCCCTCCGGGGGTCTGGGGGGGTGACACCCTGCTGGGGGGGGGGGGGGAGGTGGTCAGCGCTGGGGGCTCGGGTACCGCCAGGTGCGGAAGCGGCGAGCGGCACGTGCTGACCCCACGGCACGGAGGGGCCGGCGGGTTTGGGGAGGATGCTGGCTGCGCCCCCCCAGCTCCCCCCCCCCCCCCCTCCATCACCACCACCCTTATCAGTAGGAAACCGCTCGGGGTGGGGCTGGGTGCAGCGGGGGCGACTCCAGCATCCGGGCGTTTTTGGGACGCGGCCGCCCTTCCAGCTCGGTCTTTTTTTTTTTTTTTTTTTTTTTCCCGTGCGCGCGGCGGCGGCGAGCTGGCGGCACGTGCGTGCGCGGCCCCACGGCTGAGCCGCTGCTCCTGCGATGCTCTCGGGGAAGGGGAGGGCACCCTGGGCCTGCGAGCCGCTGAGACATGGAGGGTTGGGGCTGGGGGGGGCGTTTCCAGCTGGGGAGTTGGGGAAAATGGCTGGGGAAGAGGGTGTGGGGTTGTCGAGGGCACGGTGAGGGGGGCACCGGTAAAGCGGATGCACCCAGGGCAGCGGTGCAGCACCGCCGCTCCCTGCACCCCTCCTGCGTTTTGGGGGGTGCTGGTGCGGTGAAGGCATGGACCAAAGCCCCGCATCTGTGTTTCTCCATCCTTTTCTGGGGGGGCGGTAGATGGGACGGAAGATTTCCTGGTGCTGAGCACGGCACAGACGCCTTCTCCATCCCCTCTGCAGCCGGTTCCCACCAGGCGCCTCGCCCCGTCCCCGAATTTCCCCAATTAATCGTTTTTCCTGGCCTATTCCTTTGCGGGAGGCGAGTGACCGCTAGCGTGGTGGCTCTGGCATGGTGCCGCCACCTGGGCTCTGTCCCCAGGGCCGCTTGGAGTTGGTGCTTTGGTTTTTTGGGGGGCACCTCGAGCTGCGCCGCCCTGTCACCGCTGCCCGGTTATGGTGTGCATCGGTCCAAGAGGAAAGGGACCAGCGCCGGCCACGTGCCAGGGTGAGCTCAGCACATCCACGTCCCCGCGTCATCCCCCGGGGAGTCCCGGTGGCCACGGGCTCTGATGCTGACCCACGGTGGCCGAGTCCCGACGCCTTCCCCGTTTGCTTTGGGGATTTGGGGGCTGAAGCGGCAGCGACGCGGCGGCGCTGCAACGCGCAGGGGTGAAGTGACGATCGCTTCGCCAGGGCGCAGGCAGGAAATACGCGCTCGTCTTCCCCCTGCCCCGGTGCTGCTGCGTCCCGAAGGAGCCCGGTGGGTGCCGGTGACTCGCCGCGATTGGGTTTTGGCACAGCCAGGGGTTTGCGCCCTCGCCAGCCGGGGCTGCAGGCCCGGAGCTGCCCGGCCGTGGGATGCAGGAGGCTGAGCCCCGGGCTCCAGCAGCCGCCGGGGACCCGGAGCAAACTCCGGTTCTGCTCCTTCCCCTCCAGTGAGACCCGAGGGAGGCGGGGGCGATGAGAAATCACTAAGCAAAACTCGAAGGACGGGCACGGGGCTGCCCCCGGTGCCTGCACCGCCGCTTCTGGAGGGGCCAACCCGCTCTGCCAACCTCTTCCACCCGCCTTGGTGCTGGGCAGGCAGCGGAGCAAAGCTATAAATATTAAATGGCAAAAAAGCGAGAAAGAGAGGGGGGAAAAAAAACAAAAAAACCCCACACAACCAGGCCATACGGTTTCCCCGTGGGTGGAAGAAGAGAGCGCGCGAGGGCAGAGCCCCGAGAGAGGCCTCGCTCCTGGAGAGAGGCAGCGCGGTGGCCCCGGGGGGTGGCGATGGTCCCGGGGGGCTGGATCCTGGGGACCCCACTTGGTGCCTGAGGACGGTGGGACACGGGCAGGGCCCTCCGTGCCGCTGGGGAACGGGGAAGCGCTGTCCCTGGAGGCGTTTTGGGGAGGTAGGCGTTCTAGGGTGGGGGCTGAGCTCGTCCTGCCCACCCCCAGGGCTCTGCCTGGATGGGGTGGTTTGGGTCTGGTCCCTTTGGGTGCTGGGCTGGAGGAGCCTGGAGGCTGCTTGCGAGGCTCCCCACGGAGCTTAAATGCTCTCCTTTACTTAAACCGGTGCACCTTTCTCACCGGCTAAACCTGAAACGCCCAAGCAACATCTTTCCCCGCCGGGTAACTCGCTTTTATTTTATTTTTTTTTTCCTCGCCGTACGTGCATGCAATTAATGGAAGTGATTTAATTCTCGTATAAACAGCTGGGAAGCTGAAGGCGGTGCCGTCGGTAAAGAGCTGTTTGCCATCCCGTGCCTCCTTTCCCACCGCTCCGTCCTGCCCGGCCCCGTCGCGGCGTGCCCCAGGCCGGCTGTAAATTCTCCTTTCAGCGCGTGGCCGAACCTCGAGCGCAGTTTGTGCAGCTGCTGCCCCGGCGCCCAGGTGCCAAAATTCGCAGGGATGTGAGGGCACCCGGCCTGGGTCCCTTGGCTGCCCGGTGGGGCGAGCCCACCTGCGGCGGTGGGAGCCCGCACGGGGCGGGGGGGGGGGGGGGGGTTGTCCCTGGTGCAGGGTCCGTGCTGTCACCGATGTGCCCCCCACCCCGCCTGGCAGCGTGTGCTCGGGGACAGGCGCGTCCCCAAGCGACGGGGGCGGCTCTGGCTGTCCCCCAGGCTGGTTTGGAGGAATCGCAAGGGGTTGGGAGCTTTTAGGAGGAAAGGATGGGGGCGAAGAGGGTGCTGGGGAGGTTTTGCAGCCGGGGGGGTGGGGGGGGGTCTGGTTGGGCAGAGCGGGGGCCGCGTTTCCTGGCTCGCGGGCGGAGGGTCGGGTCGGGTGCCAGCGGGCTCGTCGCTGACAGCAGCTCCTGCCTTATCTGCAGCAGGGTGGGTGCCTATCGCAGCCCCAGCGCCGCGCCAGCTCCTCCGGGGCCGGCTCTGCTTCCACGTGCCGGGGCTGGGGGGCTTGGTGCCCTTCGCGCCCCCCTCCAGGCGAAGACCTCGTCCGGATAAATCCCAGCCTGCTCGGGCAAAACCTCTCGGCTCCGGCGTGGTCAAGCCAGCGTAACGCGTGGCACGGGACCCGAGCAAGAAGGGAGAACACCCGCGGCCTCGTGCACCCGCCTCGCTGCGGGGCAGGGGCTGGCTTTGCGCCGGGGGCTCCCGGCGTCTGCCTTTGACCTTGGCGAGCGGCGCGGAGAGGAGAAACGTCCCCGCCGCGGGTAAGGTGCCGCCGCCGGCCGCTCCCCGGGGCTGGTGGCAGGGAGAGCCCGAGGGCCGCCGGGGAGGCCGTGTCACCGGCCGTCCCCGAGTTGTTTATGAGCGGGGCCGGGGAACAGCTGCAGCTCCTGGGGCCGGGGCGGCCGCGGGGCCGGGGCGGGCGGGCGGCCGCGGTACGGTTACATGAAATCCACCTTGCGAGCAGGCGGGCCGCGGCGTATTTATAAATATTACCTCCTTGCAGCAGCACGGCACTGGGGGGGAGGACGGCCGGGGGCGGCGCTGGCAGCACCCACGGTTCGGGTCGCAGGTGGCTGCTGTCACCCAGCGCCTTCTGCGGCGCCCGGAGAGGGGCTGGGGGCTTGGCTGTGCTGGGTGTCCCCGCATAGGGACCCCCCCCCGGCAGGGTTTTGGGGAGCACCGTGGTGTGCTGGGCCGCCCCCCTGCTTGCACCCGGAGCTGGGGGAATGCGGATAGAGGCGTGCTTCCAGTTTCCCTTAGGGATTAATTCATGCATTTTTAAAGAAAAAATAAATAACAACCAGCACCCAAGTGGTGCGGGGTGACCCCGGGGTGGGGTTTTCCCCTCCCGTTCCCGTCTCTCTCCCTTCTCCGGGGGGAGCAGGACGGCGAGGCCCAGTGTCCTTCCCCGCCGGCACGGCCGGGGCCTCCCCAAGGTCACTCCGCTCTCCTGCTCCCCGCTGCACGGCCGCCGCGGTCCGGGCCCGATTAATCACTCAGCCCGGGGTGGTGCCGGGCCGACACGGCCCTTCCCGGCCCCTGCGCGGCCGTTGGCTCGTCCTCGCCCCAGGAACGTCCTTCTGCCTGTTAACACTTTTATTTTTAATTGCCTGCCTCTCCGGGAGGGGAGGGCGGCAACTTGTCGGCTCTGGCTGTTTGTGCTCGCGGCGGTCGGCCCGACAGGGGTGTTTCAATCGGGGGCCCCTGCGCAGCGCCGGCTGCTTTCCTGCTGCAGGAAAGGATTTGGCTCCGTTTCGGGGCCTCTGCGGGGGCAGGATCTGGCCCTACAATGGCAAGGTCCCAGCCTCTGCCTGCTGTACCACTGGGGTGGCACCGTGGCCATCCCCGTGCCGCGGCGGGCGTTTTGGGGCGGAGGAGGGCTGTAGGAGCAAGGCTTTGTACTATTGACCCCATAAAGGTGGCCGCGTGCAAGTGGGAACCTGGCTTCTGGGGATGTCCTTGGTGCCTCCAGAACCGGGGGCTCACGGCGGTTATTCTGCTCCAGGGATGACGCTGTGACAAGGGACGCTCAGGGTGGCGCTCGGTGACCGTACACCGATGCTTTTTGGGTCCCGAGACCTCCCCATCAGGGCCCCGGTTCTCTTAGGGTCCTGGGCTCCCTGGTTCTCTTGGGGTCCCGCTGCCATCCGCAGCTCGCCGCCCGCACCGAGCGTTAATGTTTTCACTGTGCCAAATGTCTGGGCCGCTTCCAAGAGCAGCATTTAACGCATGGCAGGGAAAACATTTGGCCTTTGACCCAAGCGCCTGTTAACAACGCCGTGGTCCACGTTTCTCAAATGCCGGGGCTAAAAACAGGCCCGGTGACTCAGGCGCTCGCTGGCGCTGTCAACTGACTCCTGCTGGGATTTGCCAAATTCCCCCCCCTCCGCCTTCTCCTTCTCCCTTTCAGGGCTGCGTGCTGGTGGCGCAGGGAAGGTGCCTCGGGCTGGGTCGGCCCCGTCCGTCTCCGAGGGCACTGCTGCTCTCCGGGCTGCCCCCCCGTTCCCACCTCCCCGTCCTCATCCTCGAGGAGAGCCGGCTGGGTGCGGCCTCGGGAGCCTCTGGTCCAGCCCCAAGCGGAGCCGTCGGATGGGGATGCTCAGGGCTGAGCCTGGTTTGAGCCTTGGGCGTCTCCAAGGATGGAGAGCGTCCCGCTGCCGGGGTTTGGCCACCCTCGTGGGGAGGAATTCCTTCCTCCCACCCTGGGTCCGATCCTGCCCCGCTGCCCCGTGCGCCAAAAAGGAGCCGCGCGCCGCAGCAGCGCGCTCCTCCTCCGCATGCCGATGGAGATGAAGGACCCCGTCCTTCCTCCCGCTGGGTGCCAGCGTCACCCGACCCCTGACACCGCGGGGACGCTGGCACGGCGTAAATCCCCCCCCCCCCCCCCCCGCCAAGTCGGGGCGAGGGGAGGCTGCGGGGCAGGTCCCAGCTGCGCGGCACCAGCCGGGTGCCAGCCCGCGTCGCTGGCAGGGCGGCACGGCGGCGGCACGGCAGCGGCTCACCCGCCTGGCCTGGGGGGGCTTTCCCGGGGGCTCTCCCATGGGGTGAGCATCGTCCGACGGGGAGGGTGCAGGAGGTGACGATGGGGACGCAGCTGCCCGCGGGGTGGGACCCCAGCCCTGCACGTGGCCCCAGCACAGGCACAAAATGGAGAGGGTGCGAGGAGGCTCTGCGCAGGGAGGACGTGCCGGCACCGTGCCGGTCCCATGGGGCATCACACCGGCGTCCTTGTTGTCCCCCAGACTTGATGCCACCGTCCTGGTGGCAGCCAGCACTGGCGGCACTGCTGTGTGTGCCGGAGGGACCCCCCTGTGAGCTGCGCCCCTCATCGCACGCGGGGCCGGATCCAGCTGGGTGACGCTGGCACCCTCTCCGGGCACACCGAGGGAGCGGGATCCCATCCCTTGGAGGGACAAGGAGCAGCACCTGCCCCTCCATCACTGCTCTCGGGGTGGGGGGGGGTGGGATGTCACCGCCGGCAGCTCTGCGGCCGCTCTGCCCTTTCCCGGTGGCCCCGAGGGGCCGCGATGGGGCAGACCCTGCCGGGGCTCTGGCACCCGGGGGAGCCGGGTGGCGGTGGCTGCAGCTATTTTTGTCCCGCTCTTTCCCCGGCCCCACTGCTGACTCCCGTGCTGCAGCGAGACGAGCGAGCAGGTTGGGAGGCTTTTTTGCAACTTCCTCCGCCTGCGCCCGCTGCGGCTGCTGCTGCGTTAAAAGCGGGGCCCTAAAAATGAGGAAACGCGGGGCCGGCGCAGGAGCCGGGCAGGGCGGCGAGGAGCGCGGAGGAGCTGCGAGGGGCCAGCCCCGGCGCCCGGAGACCCCCCCTTGTCCCCTGCCACCCCCTGCCCAGGTAACGCGCGTCCCCCTTCCTGCCTGTCCGCGGGTGGCTTTGCTGGGGGCACCCCGTGGGGTGGCTTTTGGGGTGACGGCAGGGACAGCCGGGTGCCTTTATTGCCTCTTGGCACCCAGAGCCGGGCTGGAACGAAGCCGTGGGGTGGGAGCAGGAGGCGCTGGGTGCCCTCGGAGCAAATCTCAGCGTGGGCTGAGCACCGCCACCGCCGCGTGTCCTGGCCGGGCTGGGGGCTGCCCTGCACCCAGGGGGCTGCCGCGTCCCCAAAACGGCCGCGGGTGCTTCGCCAGGGCCGGGCTGGGGTGCACGGGGGTGTCCTCGCGCGCTGCCCCCGCGTCCCCCCCCCACTCCCTGCGTTTGAAAAACAAAAACCAGGAAGGAAGGCTCGGCGGGCGCTCGCTGCTCGTACCAAGAAGCGGAGCTATTTTCACTTCTTCCTTCCCCGTTTCCTTTTCTCAGCCCTCGTGCTTGTCAATGAAGCAGCACAGGGCCGGGGGGGGGGGGGGGAGGGGGGGCAGCACGGTCACCCGCCCCCCTCCCCGGCTCCCCAGGGCCGGGGCAGGCTCAAGCTGCCGATTGATTTTTCCATTCGTAATGCCCGCGGGCGACTGGCACACGCGCGTGCGTGGGACGGCCGCGGAGCTTCCCGGTGTCCTGGCAGTGGGATGGGGTGGGGGTCTCGGCTCCATCCCTCGGGCATCGCCCCCCCCCCCCCCCCCCCTCCTCCTCCCAGCCTTCTGCCCTGGCGGAGGTGGTGCACTCGCTGGGTGCCGCTTCCCCGGGAGGGTAACGCGATCCTGCTGGGGCTGTGTGCAGGGACTGGCTCCGGGCAGGTTTTATTTTTAACCCCGGCTTCTTAGGGTTTTTGCCTCCCAGCCGCATCCGGGCTCGGAGGTGCGCTTGGGGACGAGGCGATGGGGGGCCGTGCGGGGACGGGGACAGCAGGGTGGCACCGGTAGCGGGGTGCCCTTGGCTGCTGTCCCCGCTGTGTGAGCAGCTCTGGGGACACCTCTGTCCCTTTGTGGGGCCGCTGGCCTCGTGTGGGGACAGAGGGGGGCTGCGGGGCCGTGCAAAGCCCCACGGAGCAGCGGTGGGGTCGGTGCCGTGAGGGCAGCTCCGGCTGTGGTTATTCCCGAGCGCTGCCGGGGCACGGGAGGATCCGCCCGATGAAATAACACCCCCGAGGAAAGGCAGGAAAGGTCCAGAAATAACCGTGCCGCTCAGTAGCACCGGGGATGTTCTGAAGGGAGATGAATTCCTTGGCTCCGGCCTCGCACGGGGTCGGGGCAGCGCTCACCCTGCTGCACACAACCGGGAGGGACGCCGTCCTGAGCCAACCATCTCCGCTCCCAGCAGGAGCTTTTCTCTCTAAAAGCTGCCCGGATTTTAGGGTGCGATGCCGCGGTGACGCGGGGATTTGCTTTTTCCCCCCCCCGAGGACCCAGGGGCAGGTCTGCGGCGTTCCCAGCACTCGCAGCGCCGGGGGTTTCCTTCGGGAAATCCGTGCCGTGCTCCGCGCACCTCGCGGGGCAGCTTGGGCTCCCCGGGCTCTTTCCCCGTTTCCCTCTCACCTTCTCACCCTGTGGCTCGTTCCCCCTCCGTCCCTTTCCCGTCGCCCCCCCACCGCCCCGCTCCATCCCCGGCTCCGCTTGGTGACCGCTGGGGACGTCGCCCCGAGCAGGTGCCCCGGCAGCACCCGCGGGGTAACCCAATGCCCGAGCACACCCTGGGCTCCGCGCCGCTGGGGCTGGGCACCCTCTCAGAGCCAGACGAGCCGCTGCCATGCATGGGGCAGGGGGGAGATGGGACAGATCCTGACCCCCCCCCCCCCCCCCAGGGTCCCCTCCAGGCAAGGACTGGGTCCGGGCGAGCCGCTGGATGTGCTTTGTCCTGGATGCGAACGCCTTTCTCCTTCCCAGGACTGGCAGGAATCCCAAACGTGGTCCTGTCCGCCCGAGAGACGCAGGATGTGTCCCCTTGGGGGGGGACGGGACGTGTCCCCTGGGCTGCCGCCCCGCTCCCCGGCCCACCCCGGCCCTCTCCCTCCTGGTGGGGCTGAGTCAGAGCGAAAGCAGAAGCTGCTGGGCACTCCGGGGGGGCGCAGCCGAGCAGAACCAAGCGGGTTATTTTAAACCTGACCCAGTTTCCACCTCTGCTTATCGCTCGCTCGAGGCCGGGCCCTGCTCTGACCACCCTTCCCCGTCTCGCCCTCGGTGGCGCCCCTTCTCCCTGGCTGCCAGCAGGGGTTTCCCTGGGGGGGGGGGGGGGTGGGAAAAGCAGCGTTTTCTGCTCCCCCCGCCCCCGTTTCCTATACAGGGGCTGAGGGGGGGCGTCCTGCAGCCAGGCGGGTTTGGGGGGGACGGGGATGACGGGTGCCGTGCCGTGGGTGGCTGCGCTTCGGCACGCTTCCCGTGACACCCTCCCGCTCCGTGCCCTTTCTGAAAAGTGTCCCTGGGAGCCCCAAAACGCTCCCCCAGCTCTGCAGCTCCATCCTCGCCCTTCAAACTGGGTTTCCCCGGCGCCGGAGGTGCCGGCCCCTCGTGTTTCACCTTCCCCCTGCTCCCCTCCGTGTCCTCACCCCGTGCCCACCCAGCCCGGCCACGCAGCCCCCGCGGGATGGCTCGTGGGGCCTGGAGCTGCTGGCTTGGAACCAGGGTGGGCGATCCCACAGGGTCCCACGCACGGCTTGAAATCCCTTTCTGCCATCCCCTCGTGCTGGAAGCATCCCAGAAAACGTCACTTTCTGGGGCTGGATGCTTTTCCCCCTCCGTGCCCTGGCTGTGCCTCGCTGTGCCCCGTGCTCGTTGGATGTCCCGGCTGCTCTTGGAGGCTTGCGCTCTGTATTTGGGGTTATTATCCCCCCCCCGTATGTATAAGCTGTGATTTACCCCCCTCCAGCCTTGTTTTATTCCTTGCATGAATAAAATTCCTGGCATCGCCGGGTCCCACCAGCCTTTACAACTCAGCTGTTGCTCATCTCCAGCGTCCTCCTGTGCCCCCTCCAAGGCCGTTTGCGCCGGCATCTTAACGAAGCTCTGCTCGCTAACTGTCCCAGGCCCCTCTTCTCCCTGCCCCCTTCAGATGGGCCACCATGTCTAATTAATTACCTTCCCCTTGCTGTTCAATAGCTGGCTCTTGATCCATGTAATCGTATTTCTGTCCACGCTGGCTTGATTTAATTTCCCCCTTAGGATACGGCGTGGCACCGTGTGTCGGACGCCTCGCTGAACCCCCGCCGTGCTGCATCCACCGTGTCCCCTTTGTCTGCGATTACACATTGTGTTTAAACAGCAAAGCCCTCCGGATTCGTCTGGTCGTGCTGCTGCCTCACGTGCCCCAGGGCTGCCCTACAAGAGGGGACGGGGACTTTGCAGAGCCCTGGTCCCACGTCCCGATCCCATCCCCATCCCACAAAACATCTCCGCGGTTCCCAGCGGAGCTTCATACCCCGGGCAGGGCAGCTCATGCAGCCGTCCCCTGGCCCCGTGGCTGTCCCCTTGTCCCAGCAGCCTCCCCTGCCCTCCTTGGGCCACCGTCCCCTTTTGTACGGGGGAACAAGGGCAGCTCTGTGCACCGTGGGGCCACGCACGCCTCTCCCCGCCGCCGCGCTCGCGTGCCGGCCCGGCACAAAGCCGCGTTGTTCGCCCGTGCCGCAGCGGAGGTTTGGTCGCGGCCCGCCTGCAGCGCCTGGCACGGGGCTGCCTTTTCTTCCCGGCCTTCCCTTGCTTTCTCTTTCTCTTTTGGGCTGCCCTGGCTTTTTGCTCTTGCTTTGCACCCCTATTTTTCAGGGCTTGGTGGCTCCAGAGCAAGCTCCGGCGGGATGTGAGGCTGCGCTTGCTGGGGACGGGGTCCCAGCCGTGCCCCTTGCCATCCCCATCTCCCCCGGGGTGTCCCCTGAGCCCCGCCGTGCCCTGTCCCCTCCTCCCCTCGTTGTCCTCAGGGCCAGTGGCGCCGTCACGGGGAGCTGCGGGCAGACCCGTCCGTCCGTCTGTCTGTCGTTAGGGCGGCTGTCCTTTCTTGCTCATCCGCGTTGGGGCAGAGCCCGGCTGCCCCCGGCGCGATGCCCGACGCGCGGCTCTGTGATGGCAGCACCCAAATTTGAGCCAAAATTTGAGCCAAGGCTTCGTAGCGACGTCAGGAGCAGGATCAGTCCTGCGGCTCAGCCGTAGCACCAGGTGCTCCAGGACATCCCCTCCCCGTGCCTCAATTTCGAAGCAGGCAGTCGTATTCCTGACGTCTTTCTCCTCTTAGGGTCACCTCCGTGCCTGGTGGGCGCCCGTGGCCCCCCGCCCCCCCGCTGCACCATGGCGTCCCGCATCGGCCTGCGGATGGAGCTGATGAAGCAGCAGGCGCAGCAGGAGGCCGAGAGGGAGCGCATGCAGCAGCAGATGATGATGAACTACATGCAGCAGCAGCGGATGCCGGTGGCCTCCAGCCCGGCCATCAACACCCCCATCCACTACCAGTCCCCGCCGCCCGTGCCCGGAGAGGTCCTCAAGGTACGGTGCTGGGCACGGGGTGTGTGCGAGGGGGAGATTTGGGGGCAGCACGGGGGCCCTGACGGGTTATTTCCACGCAGGTGCAGTCCTACCTGGAGAACCCCACCACCTACCACCTGCAGAAGTCGCGGGACAAGAAGGTGCAGGCGTACCTCTCCGAGACCTACGGGAACAAGTTCGCCGCCCACGTCAGCCCCGCCAGCCACTCGCCAAAGCCGCCTCCGGCCGCGTCCCCCGGCGTGCGGCCCGGCCACGTCCTGTCCTCCTCGGCTGGCAACAGCGCGCCCAACAGCCCCATGGCCATGCTCAACATCGGCTCCAACCCCGAGAGGGAGGTGAGGAGGGGGCCGCCGGGCTGCTGGGGGGGCACGGGGACCCTCGGCACGGCCTGGAAAGTGACACCGTATGCCTTTCTCTTGCAGTTCGATGAGGTCATCGATGACATCATGCGCCTGGATGATGTTTTGGGCTATATGAACCCCGAAGTCCACATGCCCAACACGGTGAGCCTCAACCGTGGGCAGCGAGAGGGAAGGGGGCTGGGGGGGCTGCCGTGGGCTGGGTGGCACGGGGGTGACCTGTCCCTGTGCCACGGCCCCGCGGCAGTGCTGGTGCTCCTGCGTGGCCCCGTACCAGTGGGAAATCAGACGTTACGGTGTGTGCATGAACCAGCCCGGCTTCCTGCTGATTTGCTCTCTTGTGTGGCCCCAAGAGCCATCGTGACACCTGGGGAGGGGGGACAACACCGGGCAGAGCTGGCTCAGAGCCGAGGGGGGGACAGGGACCAGCAGGGGGGCCTGGCCAACCTCGGGCTGGGGAAGGGAGGCAGCGAAATGGCCCTTCCGCGACTGCAAAAGCCAGTTCTTCAGCTTCTTGTCCTCTTTAATGCCAGTCCAGAGCCCTTATAAAATGCTGGAGCAGCGGCAGAGGGGCACGGGAGGGATGGAGCCACAGCATGGGGGGACAGTGGTGCCAGGGGAGGCTCCCCCCGCCAGCAGCTCGCCCAGCGCAGCGCCACCTCCCGAGGCCAGGTCCGTAGGGTGGCTTGAGCCTTGCAGTGGGATTCATCCTGCCGGGCCCTCCTCGGATGTGATTCACCTGCCCTATTTTAGATGCTGGCCGTGGGAGGGGATCAGCTGCGCCCTTTGAAGTCCTGTTTTCTTGGCGACTCTGATTATAGCTATTTTAAGGGCCCAGGAAGACAATTATACCTGCCCAGTCTGCGCACTCGCGTCCCAGAGGCCAAGGAGCTGGGCTTAAACCCCGATCCCGCAGCCGAGCCTCTCTCCCGGCCCCGGATGGAGCTAACCCGCCTGTCCCTTTGCTTTCCAGCTGCCGATGTCCAGCAGTCACATGAATGTGTACAGCGGGGACCCCCAGGTGACCGCCTCGCTCGTCGGCGTCACCAGCAGCTCCTGCCCCGCCGACCTCACCCAGAAGAGAGAGCTGACAGGTACGTCCCCTGCCCCGGGTACGTCCCCAGCCCTTGGCACGTCCCCAGCCCCAGAGCATGTCCCCAGCCCCAGGCACGTCCCCACGGCTGGAGCCCGTGGTGACAGCGAGGACCGGGGCTGGCCGGGGTTCCCCTGTCCCCGCGGGTGGCAAGGATGGCTCTGGGGGATGCTGACGGGGCGAGACGCAGCCTCATCCTCTCCGGGTGATGCTGTGGGTCTCTGTTGCAGATGCCGAGAGCCGAGCCCTGGCAAAGGAGCGTCAGAAGAAAGACAATCACAACCTGAGTGAGTTGGGTGCTGGCTTCCCGGGGGTGGCACGGCGTTCCCTCTCTGACCCCGGCACCCTCCGTCCTCCTTCCCCCTCTCTCTGCGCTGGGTCCCCTTCCCCTCCCATCTCACCCTAAGGGGAACGCCCCCACGGCCGCCTCTTTCCCAGCTCTGCAAAACGCCCGTGGTGCCGCAAACACCCGGTTGTTGTTCCCATTAGCACCGGGGGAAGGTCAGAGCTGCGGGGGCGATGGATGGGAGCGGGACCAGGGCTGGGAGCCAGACCAGGACCAGAGCTCGCTGCTGAGCCCCGGGGAGCTCAGTGCCAACGGGCAGGAGGAGCTCTGCCTCCTCTATTTAAGCTCTCAGCTTGTCTTAAACCATGCAGGTTTTTCACCCTGAGCTCCCCAACTCCGAAGGGACCCCTAGGGGCACAACGTCCCCCATCCCCGCGAGCTGGGGCAGCGGTGCGACGCTGCTCCCCCCGTCTCCTCACCGCTCCCCTCTCTTCTCGCCCTGCAGTTGAGAGGCGGCGGAGGTTCAACATCAACGACCGCATCAAGGAGCTGGGGATGCTGATCCCCAAGGCCAACGACCTGTACGTATCCCCGGCGGCTGCAGGGCTGGGATACCCGCGGCTCTCGTGGGCTTGCTCTGCGCCCTGCGCGGCCCTGTGGCAGGAGATCCTTGCAGAGGGGCGTTTTGGGGGAGCAGGTGCAGGCAGCAATCCTTTCTGTTTTTTTTTTTTTTTTTTTTTCCGTCCTGCACCGCAGGGACGTGCGCTGGAACAAAGGGACAATCCTGAAGGCTTCGGTGGACTACATCAAGAGGATGCAGAAGGACTTGCAGAGGTCGCGGGACCTGGAGAACCACTCCCGGCGGCTGGAGATGACGAACAAGCAGCTGCTGCTCCGCATCCAGGTGCGTTTCCCTGTCCTCTGCCCTGCTCTGCCCTGCTCCAGCTGCCGGCACGCCTCACTCCTGCCCCACCAGCAGGGCCGGGCAGAGGCTCCCTCCCTCTTTTAGGGCTGCCAACTCACCGGGAACACCGGGGGCTGGGGCCACCGCAGCGAGTGATGCCAAGCTCTGCATGGGTCACCGCTCCCGTCCTTCCCCATGAGCTTCCCGGTCCCTCTGTCCCCTTTGCCCTGCCATTTCTGCGCCTCCCTTCTTCCCTCCCGCCTCCGTGCGCCCTGTCCCCGTGTCCCCATGTCCCCACCGAGTCTTCCTACGCTCTCTTGGCAGGAGCTGGAGATGCAGGCGCGCGTCCACGGGCTGCCCACCTCCTCGCCCTCGGGTGTCAACGTGGCCGAGCTGGCCCAGCAGGTGGTGAAGCAAGAAGCCGGCGGGGACGAGGGGACGCTGGAGCCGCTGCTGCCTCCCCCGGACCCCGAATCGCAGCCGACGCTGCCTCCACCGCCGCAGTCTCCCTACCACCAGCTGGACTTTACCCACAGCCTGAGCTTCGACGACGGCTCCCGGGGCTTCCCGGATAGCCTGGAGCCCAGCCACGGCGCTTCCTTCCCTTCGCTCTCCAAGAAGGAGCTGGACTTGATGCTGATGCAGGACACCATGCTGCCCCTGGCCTCCGACCCCTTGTTCTCGGCCATGTCCCCAGAGGCCTCCAAGGCCAGCAGTCGCCGCAGCAGCTTCAGCATGGAGGACGCGGACATGCTGTGACGAGGAGCTGCGCCCGCGCTGGGGGCGAGGACTGGGCCTTCGAGTTTGGTTGCTGAAGTCACGGCGCGCTCTTCCTCCCCTCCCCGGAGGAGGAGCCCGTCCCGCCGAGCACTTGAATCTACGTAGGAGTACATTTTCTCTATGCAACAGGGGGGGGCTCGCTTCAAGGCTCGCCGGGTACCGCCACGTCTTTTGCAAGCTTTTTATTTTATTTTTATTTTTTTGCCCGGAGCTGGAGCCGACCTTCTTGGCTTGCCGTGCCATTGGCCTGACTGCAGCTTTCCCAGCCCTCGGCTGCTTTCGCCTTCCAGCAAAACCCTCCCGGACCGTGCTCCTTCCCCGGGGCTCAGAGCGGAGCGAGGAGCCCCCAAGACCCTGGAGGGAGAGGATGCTCAGAGCTTTTTGCCTTGCTACCCCCTCGCTCCCCCCCAGTCTTCCCGCACGGTGGCCTCACGGATGCCATCGGCGGCTGCGCCCCGGTGCCGCCTCCCCGCGGGGGCTTCTCTTTCCCTGCGGGTGCCGGGGAGGCAGGAGCGGTGCTGCCGGGCCCCGCAGCACCGACCTCCTCCTCTAGGTAGCGGGGAGAGCAAATTAATTCACGGGGCACAGGAGGGGTCCTGTGAGTTTTGTTGCTTCGGCGTCCCGGGGCTCGTTTGGGCGTGCAGCTCCGCCACAGCTCGTGCAAACCCTCGGGGGGTCTGGCAGCACCCCAAACCCCGTTGTCACCTGGGCACCGGTGACATCCACCCCGCGGAGGTGCCCCTGCCCCAAAAGGCCACACCGCGGCTCCAACGCTGACCTTCTGCCCTGCGTCCCCGGGCACGGCGGCTGTGGCTGGGGATGGTTTGTGGCGATTCCCCACGGGGCTCCTTGCTCTTCCCCCCATCGCCAGCTCGCTCCCCAGCCACAACAGCTCACCCACGGGGCCGTGGGACCTCGGTCATCAGCGCTGCTGGTGGTAGGAGGGAGCTGGGGACAGGAGGGGGAACTGCTCAAAGCGAAAATGCTGCACTGACTTGGTGTGAAGCCCAAAGGGGGGCGCGGGGGAAGGCTGGAGAGAGGCGACCCCTTTGCAAAACCCCATTAGAGCACAGCGTTAGCCCCCCGGGCTGCGGGAGGTTGGATGATGGAGACCGTGGGTACACGGCCAGGAGCTTGTATGGGGACAAGGGTCACGTTGTGCACCGAGGACGGGGAATGTCGTGGCTGGCGGGGTCAGGACACGATGGGAAAGCGTGATGGAGAAGGAGCAACGAGGTGGGATCACGAGGTGGCACGTGGGATGGCCCCAACGCCCCCCGGGGAAGCTCCCATCGGATGTGGAGGGTGCAGGGAAGTGCGGGGACGAGAGGAGGGAAGGGGCAGAGAGGTGGTGGCGGTGCCAGGCAGGGGCAGGCGAGCAGAGGGGGCGGCCGGGTGGGGTGCACGCCGGCGGGTTTGGGGCCGTTTCACCCCAAAGTCTTCACAGGAGGCCTTGGCGTCCTTCGTGCGCTGCCGTTAGTGCCTGTAAAGAGAATAATCCCGGCGGGCGGTGCCCCCGCGCTGCGCTCAGCATCCCCGCGCACTGCTCCGTGGGGGCGGCTGCTGCGGACACCGGCGGCTGCTTTGGGATGGCCGCACGCCACCACAAGCCCTGTGGGATTTACCGTGGCCATAAAACGGTTACACCAGGCCCTCGTGCTGCTATATAGCACGTGGGGGGCTGGCTGGGGCCCCCACCGGTGGTTGTCCGCTGCTCAGTGCCAGACGGGGCATCCCACCAGGCCGTGAGTTAGCAGTTGTGGATTATTATTATTATTATTATTATTATTATTATTATTTTTTAATCTTTTGGGGTTTTTGTTTGTCTTTTTTTTTTTTTTTTAATGCACTGTGCTCTGATTAAAAAATTTTACTACTGTTTTATAAATAAATGTATAAAAGAATGAACTGGAATGGAAGAAGAATCATTAAAATATATTTATTTACAACACGCCGGAGCATCGCAGCGTGGCCTTGTTTCTTCTCTACCCGGAGGAGGGAGGCGTGGGGCACCCAGAGCCCTGTTCCCCTCGTGGTGCTGGGGCAGCACCCCCGTTTCTCCCAAGGCTGAACTTGGGGGCTGCTGTTTTGGTGCTTTTTTACTTGTTTTTTTTTTTCAAAAATCCCAGGTTGGTTGGAAGGGGGAGCGCTGGTGCTGCTCTGATTCAGCCCCCCCCGGGGTGGTTTGGGGTTTTCAGGAGGGACACCGCTCTGCAGCTCCGGTGGTGCTGACCCAGCTGCTGATTGCTTAATGGGAACCAGGCCCCCTAATTAACAAATAGTTGCAAGCCCCGAGGGAAGCAGGGCTGGGAGGAATCGAGTCCCTGGAGCTGAGCGGCTTCATGGTGGCCCTGCCTGACCCTTGTGGGGTTGTCCTAGGAGCTCAGGTGGGTCTCCTGCTTGTGGGGTCACCCCTGGAGCAGGGCTGGGGCTGCTCTGCCCCCTGCTCAGCTCCACCTGGGGGTACTGCAGTGGCCCTGGGGTGCTGTGATGTCCCTGTGTGGGGTGCCTGGACCCCCAGCTTGCAGGGCACGGTGGTCCCACTGCTTCCACGCCGTGCCCCTGCAGCCCTTGGGGGAGCTGGGCAGCCCCACAGCCTGCAATTAGCATCTGGCTGGTTAATTAAACCCCGGGAGAAGGGGTGCGCACGCTGTGCCAGGGACCTGGTGGTCCCCGAGAGCTGGTGGGGTGGGCAGGGGGCTGAGCCCCCGCCTGGCAAAGCTCATCCCACCCCGTGCTGATCCCATCCAGGTCCCTGCTACCCCTCTGTGCCCCTCAGCCACGGCATTAAACACATGCATAGAGGGGGGAAAAAAAAAAAAAAAAAACAGGATTCGGCCTTTAAATAGACTTCCCAGGGTGGAAAATCACAGGGGCTAATCTCGGAAACTTTATTAAAAGCAAAAGGGGAGAAAAGAGAGAGAGGAGGCTTGGGGGGGAGAGAAGGAGTAAGTGGTTTCAGCCACTTGAAAAAAAAAATCCTGATTTGATTTATCTGGGGAGTGTGAACACTAAATAGAGAACAACGCCTGAAGTGTGAATTATTTCCTATATTAACACAGAGAAAAACTGATAGCCTTTTCATGTCAAGAGAATAGCGTGAAGGGGAGGGAGGGGGGGCTGACATTGTTCAATCTCTGGGTTTGCTCACTCTTTATCAGGCTGAGATCAAAATTTATTCCCAGGATGAGGCCTGCGGCCCGGCTGAGGCCCTAGAGATTTTTAAGGGCCTAATTAAGAAAACAGGATGAAAATGGCGAAATAAGAGGGCAATTTACTTCTTGCAGAATAGGGAGATCAAATCAACTTATGAGCAATTAATGTGCACAAGGAGAGAATAAAGGGATGCCGGGATATGGTAGAGGGCCTCATTTTAATGACATGCTCTGGTGTTGGCATAGAGGATTACTCTGAAGGTCAGATGTAGATTGAAACGACCTTGCAGATTCTTAACCCTCCTTCCAATTAACAGAACCAACTCAGAAATGCAAAAGACCCTGGCTTGGAGCACTGTCATCCCTTTATGTTCAGAAGGGAGGAGGGAAAAAAAAATTATAAAGGAGAGAGAGGACGAAAGGGGGTTTCCTTCGCTTCAACGACAGCTGCTGGAGACGGGGCTCGGGCAGGCAGGAGAGAAGGGCTCTTAATTACAGCCTGCGAGCCACCCACAGGAAAAAAACGGTGTCAGGGCTGCGAGTGGGATATAAAGGGAGGGATGGAGCCAGCCGGGCTGCTGCGCCTGTGATGAACTGCGGCCGGGCTCTGAGCATGGGGCTGGGTGGGATGGACGGATGGATGAATGGACGGAGGGATAGATGGACAGACGGACAGAGCAGTGGGGTTGGGCTGCAAGGTTGCTGCTGCTCCCGGTGCTGCCCGTTTGGGTCGTAGGCGAAGCTGTCTCAGCACCCGCTGGATGTCCTTGAGCCCCGCAATGCTCGCTCTCAGTGGTACCGCTGGCTTTGCACTCTTTGGGACTGTTTTCCATCACCCCATGCAATATCCTGGTGTGTTTTTTGGGGGTAGGAGGGAGGGCAGGCTGCAAGTAGCCCCAGCATTGCTGGAAGTTGCTGTGCCCCCCTTGTGCTTCCTATGGGCCACACAGAGGCATCGCCTGGGTCCTTTGGGGACAGCCGTGTCCCCCAGCTCTGAAGGGGCTCTCAGCATGGGGCTCATCCCCAGGTTACCCTAAAAAGAGAGAAGAGGAGAGGTGATCCCTCATCCCTGGCTGGCCCAGGGCAGGTTCAGGAGCATCTGAGTGCACCCATGGGGGCTCGCAGGGCTGGGGGACGGGCGCTGCGTTTGGGGGTACGTGGTGCTGGTGGCTGGGCAGGAGCAGGAAGGCTGCACAGGGCCTGAGCAGCCACAAGAGAGAGCCAGACTGTTGCTGGAGAGCCCCGGCTCCCTGCCGAGCCCGGCTCTGCCTCCAGGTTTGGCTGGGGAAGGAGCCCAAAAAGCATCCCTGGCTCCCCAGGATGGGGTGTGCCTGGAGGTGGTCAGGGGTGGCAGCACGTCCCCAGCTCTCTGTCCCCATGAGGCATCCGTCTAGCAGTGTGTCTGCTCCTCTGCCCTCTGGGATGCTCTGTGGCTGCAAAGGGACAGGGCAGGATGAGGCACAGCCGGGGAGCCACAGTCCTGGCCCAGGACGTGCCACCGCTGCTGCCACCAGCGCCCTGTGCCAAGGCCTCCCTGCAGGTCCCTCGGTGCTGCCAACAAACTTGTCCGGTTTTCAAAGTCCCTTGAAGCTGCAAATGTGACTTTCTGAGAGCCTAAAACACTTTACCTCTGGGCTGAGCCACAAACTAAGCTGCAGCAGCTCTGTGGGCAGCCAGGACAGGATAAACCCCCTGCGAGGCTGAGCTGTGGGTACTGAGCCCCAGGAGGACGCGGCCGTATCCTCCCTGCGCTGCTCCGTGTGCAGGGTGCTGGGGCTGGGGCTTGGCTCTGCCGGGTTTTGGCCAAGCTGGGTTTGTCTGAGAGCAAGGTTCCTCGTCCAGAGCCCTGTGACTTCCCCAGCACCACCCTTCACGTGCAGCTGGCCAGGCACGTGTCCAGGTCCCCTCGCCAGTGGTGCTGGGAGGTTCCCAAGTCCCCAGGAATTTTCCTTAAAAAGTTTGCTTGAAGGGGGGGTGGGGTGGAACTTTAATAAAACAGAAGATTGGCTTGCTCCTGGCCCCAGCCCCGAGCAGGGCAGCTCTTCCCCAGGGTGGAAGCAGAAGAGCATCACAGAGCCTGCGATGTGAGCTGGAGGGGGCTCAGGGTCTTTCCCTGCTCCACCCCAAATCTCAGCCTCCATGGGATGGGTGTGGGGCTCGGCAGCAAGCCTGGCACGGTCCCAGCCGGCCCTGCAGTCTGGAAACCATCCCCTGTCTTGCTGCTGGGCTGGTGCTGAGTTTTCCTTCCCCCCCCCCCCCAGCCCCCATCTCCCTTCATTTCCTTTCTGGCTCTCGCCGAGCTCCTCCCGAGCGCTCGGGCTGCTCCTGCGCCTCCGTCCCCACCTGGAGCCCGAGCCCCGAGCTGGTGACGTGCTTCGGCCGGGGGTGGTTGTGGCGACGGCTGGGATGAGCTCAGAAGGAAGGGCTGGCTTTTCTCAGGTGGGGGAATAGGCAGCTGGGCTTCGAGAACCCCGCGCAGCTCTTTGCAAGCGAATCTTTGCGTGCAATGAAGAGCGGGAGAGGGGGAAAGCTGTGATGTCCGTCCAGGAACCGCGTCCAAGGGGAGGGGGTGAGGTTGGTCCCTGGCTCTGAAGGGTTATCCTGGATGTGTTTGGCCTGTTGTTTTTCCACCAGCAGCTTTTTAAAGCTGTGGGGAGCCCTTGCAGAGGGTTGAAATGCTGCTGGGATGCCTGGTGCCTAGGTGGGAGCAGCCGTGTGCCGTAAGCCAAGGGGCGGGAGAACCTGGGTAGAAGGACAGGGGCTTGCTGGGATGGAGCAGTGCAGGGAAAAAAACCTTGGGAAGAGGTAAATGAGGTGCAGGAGGCAGAATGTAACTCGTGGGGAAGGATACGGTGTGTCTGTGCCTCAGTTTCCCTGCAGCCTGGATGACGATGCAGAGGCTGACATGGGGGCAGTGCCACAGCGCTCGCTGCAGTGCAGGAGGCAGCTCGTGTTGGTTTGGGGTGCAAATCCTCCGGGCTTGAGCCCTGCA
Organism: Cygnus olor; assembly: GCF_009769625.2. Lineage (NCBI taxonomy): Eukaryota > Metazoa > Chordata > Aves > Anseriformes > Anatidae > Cygnus > Cygnus olor. Next base: position 3,619,530 of record NC_049192.1, read on the forward strand.
GAGCAAAAACCCAAGCCCCTGGTCATGTCCTGCCCCATATGCCGCGTTTAGTTGAGATGAACTGGGCTCCCCCTCCCTGGTGAGGGGCAGAGCAGCAGGAATTTGCCCCCCTGGGTCTCCGCCAGAGCCAAATGGCCCCGCTCCAGAGGCAGAGCTGGCCAGGGATCCCTGGTGGGCTCGGGAGCAGCAGCCCAGCTGGATTTTCCATGCCTGATGCTGAATTTACAGTGCTGGATGCTGGAGACATCACGGGCTGGTTTGCGGCTCAAGCAAAGTGACCCTGAGACAGCAGCAGAGCCCGGTCCCTGCACCCGGAGCTTGGCACAGTGCACCCCCGAAATGGAGAAGGTGGGAAAGGGGCAGCGGCTGCAGGAGGGGTGGTTCGAGGCGTGGAGGTGTCGGGATCCAAGGGGCTGGGACCAGCAGCACCCCGTTTGTCCCAGTGTTTAGAAACCCCCTTGGACACGCAGTCCCCTCGTGCAATTCGTGCAACTCCAACCCCCCATAGTGACCACTAAGGCACAGGGGGTGCCCCTCTTCCACCAAACCCAACCCCAAAACCTTTTGCAGCCTGCTTTTCCCAGGGATGCTCTGTTTAGGACCCCACTGGTTCCTGCCCTCAGATTCCTGGGCTTTGGACCACAGGGACCTTGGAAATTTGGAATTCTTTGTCCCGATCCCCTTTGGGGTCCTGCTTTGTGTTCGTGCATCTCTCAGGCCACTGCGGAGTTCTGCCTCTTCCCCTGTGCTCTGAGCTGGTTTAATCAGCTCACAGTTTTCATTTCGTGCCTTTCTCTCTCTCCTTTTTTGAGGGGGCAGTGAAATTTATACAATATTTAAGCAGCATAGTAGAGTCCTGGAAGATATTATTAATGTAAAAGGGACAGGCTGGAAATGCACTTGAACCTGGTTACAATTAGAGGGTGATTTTTCTAAAGGTCAATGAATTCAGATAATATCCACAGGGGGGAAAAGAAATTTAATACCTTTTTAGTGAATTAATTAATTATAATATTATATCGGCTTGGGGTTCTTTTCCAGAGTGATTAAGGGAACGATCTGTCTTCGGAGAGGCTGGGGGAAGTCAGCGAGCGAACCAAAGACTGACAGAGGGGAAGGGAGAGGGGGAGAGCCGGGGAGAGTTTAATGGGAGAATAATGGAGCCTTTTCTTCCCTTTCAAAACTTACTGTATTTCCAGGCCACATGATCCCTGCCTGCTGGGTCCAGACCCTTTCCTTGCAGTCTCTCCGAAGGCCGTCGGAGGGATTATTTTGTAGTTTTGTCTTTCCAGAGTGGGTTTGGGTGCTTCAGCTGCATTAAGTCTCGGAAGACGTACGTGGCACAGGGGCAGACAGACCCGATGTGGCACCTCTGTCCCTCGTGCCACCACCTCCGCGTCCCTCAAAGGGGGTCTCGGTGGGTCTGTGCTGGGGACACGAGGTCTCCAGGAGCCCCCCGGAGCTGTGGCCGCAGCGTGGGGCTGCTCCCAGCAGGGCTGGTTTACCCGCAGCCCGAGCTGAGGCTGGAATTTACACTCAGCTAATCCAGCCAGCCCCAGAAATTAATTACAGTCTTGTACATTAAAAATTAACATAACCTTTCTGGATATATGTTCTTAGAGCACAGGAGCGGGCCAGAGTCCCTCAGCCGCCTGTAATTGGAGCTGCTTTCCTTCTCATTCTTTTTTCTCCCCCTGTTTTTTAAAGACGTGGACATTTCGAGTCATTAATCACGGAGCCTGGTGGCTGGTAAAGTTTAAGAGGTTTGTAATTGCGTTGTGTCCTGGCTGCGGGAAGGGGCGAGAGGGAAGAGGTGTGTGCCTGCCCTCGGAGGGGCATCCCTGGGCACGTGTAGGTGCCAAAATCCTGGCAGGATTTTGGAGTTACCCCCTGGAGATGGCCTGGAAGTGGTGCTGCTGCAGAATTGCTTGGCCATCTCCTGCGTCCTCTGCAGACACAGTTCCAGCAGGAGGGGGAAAGAAAGACAAAACAAACTTGGGAGGCTCTAACGGGTTTCTGTGCCGTAGTCTGCAGGCATCCGGCCCCAGCAGATGCAGTCTGGGGTACGAGTGAAGCTGGGGGGTGATGGGCTGGGGGCTGAGCCCCTGCACAGGCTGAGCACCAGCAGGATGCGCCCCCCATTGCTCCTCTCGCAGCTCTGCTGATGCGTGGTGGTGCCTGGCATGGTGGCGGTGGGGTTGTTTTAAGATGGTTTGTACCTATCCTTAATGTGCTTCCAAGCACAGTGAGTGATAAGGGCTAGCAGGGCATCCCTGCAGGGGATTTGCTCTCATGCAGCAGCAGCGTGTCCCTGTGCTTCTGCCCATCCTGTGCACGGGGCTCTGCTTTCCTCCCCACCTCCCTTGACCAACATCCCCCTTACCGGGCGACACCTCCCCGCAAAACCCAACCCAAACCCAAGCATCATTCAGCCTTCAGCTGAATGTTCAGTTCCATCCCCTCCAAAAGGGCAAAGCACCTGCCAGGCCCCTGGGCATGTTTTCTCTCCTCCTTCCCCATCTCCATTCCTTAAACCCCCCTCACCCTCTCCCAAACCGTCCCTTTTCCTTCCTCCCCCCTTAGCACCACCACCACCTCCCTCAGCCAGCCCGCCACTGCCGGGAGAGCTGGCTCGCTCCCATTGTGCTATCTTTGGGTCCTAAATTAAAATTTATGACATCTTGAAATGAGCAGTGAGGGTAATTTTGCTTCTGAGCGAAGATGCTAATGAGTCCCCTTAATGGCGTGAATAAGGAGTTGACGGGTCGTGTGTCACTTTGCGCAGCCCGTGCTGGTGGTGTAATGGCCGCAGTAAGTGTCTGTAATTATACCCTGTCTCGCTGTATTTTGGCAGCCGTTGTGGGAGAGCAGGCGGCTCGGCGGCGTGCGAGGCTGGGGGCAGGGAGAAGGGAAAAATCCCAGCCCCTCCCGCGCTTCCCGGGCTCGTCCCCTGCCTGGGGGCTTTGATGGGCGCAGCTCCGGGCGGGTGCGGGTGCTCTGCTCCTGTCCTGCGTCATCTTCTCCCCTGTGAAACAAGGTCACAATCCCACGTGTCCTTGTCCTCATCTCCAGCGCTGTGGTGAGGTGCTGGGATGGTGACAACCTGTTGGACCCAAGCGTGGGACGGCCCTGCTCAAAGCCATGGGGTGATGCAGGGTCTGTCCTCACCAACCCCAAAACGCAGGGGTCTGGCTCTGCCCAGGGCATCCCCTCCACTGAGACCCCCGGGTGCTCAGTGCCGGTGCTGCCCTGGTCTTTGCTTCCTTCCTGGCTGAGGTCTGATTTCATCCCTGGGGTTACTCGGGGCGATTGGCCTGACCCTGCTTTAATCCCTCAGGCACATTCAGTTCTTCCACAGGCTGCCGAAAGCCTCCCATGGAGACACAATTCTCATAGGGACAAGAAATTTGGCTCCTGTTGCTCTTATGGGGTATAAAACCACCCGTGTTCCCCTGGGGAGAAGCAGAGTGAGGAAGGGCTCCATCTCCTAGGGATGCTCTGTGCCTCCAGCCCGGTCCCATGGCCTGGCAGAGATGCTGCCTCTGTCTCTCACTCTCAAAACTCCTTGAGACAACAAAACCTTCCAGTCCATGGCCACGTTTATCATTTCATGGTGATATCCATTTGGGAAGGGGTTGGGTGGTGGCTGGTGGGGCCGTTGGGTGCACTGCTCCCGTGGGTTGGGCTCTTTGGGACTGGCTAGTGCCTGCTGCAACACTGTGGTCCGCAATGAAGCCAAGCGTTTCCCAGTGCATAAAATCAATGGGCAGGACTCCAAACACAAAGCAGTCGGCTTCCCGAGCCAGCCAGGTTTTAATTTGCTGGCTGCACAGCTGGAAACGTTGGCACCGGGGAAGTGCGCACCTTTGGAAACGTTTGGGAGCCCCGTGGGGTGTGTGTGCATGCTCGGAGGGTGGACTCTCACGGGGGAAAGTGCCCCCAGCAAGGAGGGCAAGGTTTTGCTGGCCTAGAGGAGAACAGGACGGGGAGCAGCTCCCGGGAGGCCAGCTGCCAGGTTTGGGAGCTGTTTCCCCTCCCAGCTGCCGCGCTGACACATCGGAGCTTGCGCACCACAAGCGCGCCTTTGAAACGGGGCGAGCTGAGAAATAGCGAGCAGCTGGCTCTGTTCCTCGTGTTTCTGGGCTCGTGAGCCTTCGAGCTGCTTGCACGGGGATGATTTACAAGCTGCAGACTTTCCCTGGTTTGTTTCTCTAGGTGGGTTTTTGTTTGTGTGCCTCCTGGAGCCCCGAGAGCCCTGGACGTATTTCTTCCTCTCCTCCCCCTGCCTCATCCCACACCTCCCCTGGTGTGAGGAATCCCGGGGTGATCCCAGCCCTCGGATGGGACCCCTCACTGAGGGGGGGCACAGCTGCTGCTGCTGCGGGTGGTGGGGATGGGAATTATTCGCCCCCCCATCTCCCCATCCCTCCTTCATGTCTCTGTTCTGCTCTGCCATCACCAGGCACCTCCTTTGGCTCCCCAGGGCTTTTGGGGACCCCTCGCTGTCCAAGATTTTTGGGGACCCTTTGCTGTCCCCTCCTTGTGGCAGGGGGGCATTGGAGCTCAGAGAAGTGACCAAAGCTGCCCCGAGGTGTCCCATGGGGATACGCAGGGTGCCTGGGGGGAGCACAGGTCTGCCAGGCTGGAAGGACGTGGGTTCAGCTCCGGCACCGATACGGCCGTAAGCAAGTCACCGCCTTCTTCAGGCATAAGAGGGATGGTTATGAGAATTAAAGCACTTGGGAACACAAAATTCTGCAGCTGCGGGGGCTGCGTGCTTGCTTTAAAGGAGCTGGGAGCTCCTGGGAGGCGAGGAGGCTGCGTGGGGGTGTCCCCAGCTGCCGGTGATGCCCAAAGCCAGGAGGGCAGCGGGGGCCCTGCACCATGCAGCCACGGCGAGGGGGCTTCGGCACCCCCCGGGGGAAGCCGAGCTCTGCCACGTCACCGCCTGCAGCATCCAGAAACGTGCCTGGTCCGGGGCTCCGAGCGGCGGCGGTGGATTAAAGGACGATATCAATAAACCCCGGCGAGCTGTTAGCAGGCTCCAGTGAGGGCTGGCAAGCTGGCTGCTTCCCCGCGCTGGGGAGATCATGACCATTGAAATATTGAAGTACTTGCATACAAACTGCGCTTTCAAGTATTTTTGACAAGGGTACTAATTAAATCTTAATTGACACTGCACTAATTAGCTTCTTAATTACATGGAACCACATAATTAGCAGCACACTCTGTGCTAATTGTTAATTAGGAAAACCAGGCTTCCCCCTATGCCCCCCCCCCCCCCAATCCCTCCCCTCCTGTTGTCGTTTTTAACTAAAGAGCCTCTGGTGGGAGGAAGAGGAGGAGGAGGAAGGGGGGAGGCTGCACCCCCAGCACCCGGGGTGCTGGGACTGGGACGCGTGGCTCCACGTGGAGCTTGGGCAGGGGAAGGGGCTGTGCCCACCCAGGGGTGAGAGGTGCTGGGGGCACCCAGTGCTCGTTAGGGGTTGTTAATGATCAGGTACTGGTGATATGGCATGGCCACACTGGGGACATCCCCAGGAGGTGCTGTGCAAGCCACGCTCCTGCACCTTGCTCCTGGCAGCGCAGCATGCGCGTCCTCCCCAGAGAGGCAACTTTTCCCTTTTGGCAAGTCCGTCCACTTGCTCCCTTTATCCCCTTGGTTTTTCTCCTTTTCCTTCCTTGCTCCACCTCTCCCTGCCAGACAGCAGTGGTTGGTTGCCTGTTATCGCAGGGACAGCAATGCTTTGCCTCAGGCAGACCTTTTTCGGCCCAAATTCCCCCCGAGCTCAGCTGGCCGCTTGCTTTGAGGATGCTTCAAGCAGCACGCTTACCTGCTGCGCGCTCACGTCAGCTGCGGTGGCTTTGCTCCCCAGGAGGATTTTCGTTTTTTGGCTGCTCTGTGCCCCTCCGGCGTGCAGGGTCAGGGCTTGTGTGTGCCTTAGGGCCAGGCTGGTGTGGGGCTGTGCCAGGTGTTTAAGCTTCCTGCTTGGTTTGGGAGAGGATTTGCTCTGGATCTGGTTGTGCCGCTGCCACGTGGGGTGATGCTCTGCAAAGCTTCGCTGCTCCAGAGCCTGCTGCACCCTGCTGTGCTCATGCCCCTGTCCAGCTGCTCCCCAAAACCCCTTTGGCCACCTGGGGATCACAGCCATGGGGTGAAGCCCTGTACCCCAGTTTGCCATGCCCAGAATCCGCTGCCTTTGATGCATCTCCCTGCCCTAAAAGCTGCACCAACAGCAGCCTCACCCACCAGCACGCATCCTCACGGTCGGAGCAAAGCCCAAACCCCCAGGCTGCAGTTTTGCAGGTCTCTCCCTCTCTCTCTTTTTTTTAATTTATTTTTTTAATAGTGCAGTTTTCCAGGAATTTTTAAAATGTCTTAACACCTGCCGTGGAGTTCGTCTTTCACAAGAGCCCAGAGGAGCGTGGTGCAGCTGGGAGGGCGCAGCCCCCTGTTTATGGGGAGAGAGGCGGAGGGGAAAGGAAAATATCTGTATTTTCACCAGGGAGAAAGAGGAGGAAAAGGGAAAAAAAATGAAGAGGTGAGAAAATTGCTCACATTTGACAAATCTTTCTAATTAGGGGCCAATTATGTCCTCAGATTCCTAATTGGGATTCCGGCAGGTTTTCAGGCTTGTAGGGTAATTACAGGCTCGTAATTCTATTAAGATGGAAATTTGGGAGAAATACCTTATCATAACATTTAGATTTTGCCATCTGTGTTGACGGGCGGGAAGGGGGGTGCTTGCACTCTGCGCTTGGGAGCCTGATCCTCCGCTGCTGCCTGCCAGCGCTGCCAGGGGCTGAGCCTGGCTCTGGGGGACAAAACCAAGCGGGGCAGAGGGGGCTCAGCATCGCCTCGGTGCCTTGGGGGCTTGCTGGGGTCTACAGGGCGCTGGGGGTGTGGATTTAAGTGCAGATCCCTGGGGTTGTGCTGGGATGTACAGGCTGAACGCGCTGAGACCCATCCCTGTCCCATCCATCGCCACCACTCTCATCTCTGAGCATCACCTGGGTGTTTCAAAACAGAAATAACCATGATGATCCTCCTTCCTGATCTGGAGAAGAAGAGAGCTCAGTTAATCTCCAGGTGACCCCAATTTTCATTTGCACTGATGTTCACTTGGGTGGTGGGACCGCAGCTTGTAACCCATTCCTGGGGCAGGGCTGGTGCCTCCTGGAGCATCACAGACTTGGGGGCTGGCAGCCAAAACCAGGAGGGAGAAAACAAAACCTGGGCTGGTGGGAGAGCACTGTACCCAAATACCTAGTTTAACCCCAGCTGAAGTGTTTCATGCTGATTATGTTGGCCATCAAACAAGCAGCCCCTTCCCCTTTCAAAGCAGGGAGAAAAAATGCTTTATTTAAAATAAAAAATAATGACCGCTGACATATCTTGTTTCAACAACTGCGATATTTCCCTTTTTTTTTCCTGTTAAATTGTGTGCAGAAGCTGTGCAACCTGGCTCAGGCTCACCAATGGCTAGGGTTGCTGTGACAGCACCCTATCTGCGTGGGGAATTAGGGGGGCCAGGGGGGTCCAGCTGCAGGGGCACAGGGCGCTGGGTGCTGACCCTGGGTCTGAGCAAGGTGCCAGGGACTGATGCCCTGGACAAGTGCCTGGAGCCCCCAGGGACCCCGGGTACAGCCCCAAATCCCAAATAAACCCAGAACATCCTGCTCGGACCAAGTTTCTCAGTGGAAATTTCCCTCCTCTCTCCCAGAGCGGTGGCTGGGCTGGCGCTGAAGCTGCATTTTCTGGTTGGTGCTGTTGCAAACCGGGGGTCTCCTGCTCCACAGGGGGAAATGCCGAAGGTGGGAGCTTCAGCGTGGAAGCAGGAGCCTTTTGCTCCATCAGCGGGAGCAGCAGCCCCCGCAGAGAGGACAAAGGCCTGCGTTGTTTCCTGCCCCGATTCGGAGAGGTGCCTCCCTCGCCGCGCTGCACATGCCGCGGAGCCGTGCCTGGGTGGGTGATGGGGACGTGGGACAGAGGTAAAATATTTCACCCAGCTGCTGGGACACCTCTGCCGCAGCACCGGGGACGTTTGGTGCCAGCCGGGGATGCCGGGCTGCCAGGTCCCCACGAGGGCACAGCTGCAGTTTGGGTCTCCCCGTGTTGTGGCGCTGATATTTCTTTTCCTCTTGGCTCGTGAAGCCAGCTGTGGGTAATTATTTTAATCTGTGTTACTGGGCGGGAATGCAGCTTCTTCTGGATCTGCGAATTTATACTAACAGTGGAGAAAAAAAAAAAAGAAAAAGAGAGAAAGAAAAGAAGAAAACCCTCCTCTCCGTAAGAGTCTTGCTTGCTTTGATCTTTTGTCTAAGGCCTCTTATCAGGACGAGAGTAGGTTTACATGCTGGAAGATAGGGGAATAATACTCAGCAGAGATAAGCTGCAGCCCTGGCTCGCCTTTGTGTGGCAAATTTGATAGTACTGGGAAAATGTTTACTGGGAGACTCTGGGAGAGAATTAGTCCCCAGCGCAGCTGAGAAAAATAATTGCTTTGCATTGTAATTAAAGGGTTTGGGCTCTGCCCCCTGCCCCGGGCTGGGGTTGCAAGGAGGCTTTGCTTTGCAGGAAACCCCTTGGCATTCCTGGTGGAGCCCATGGTGGGGTGACAGACGTGTCGGGGTGCCACCACCGCTGTGGGGACACAGCCAAAAATCCTACAGAATGGCTCGAGGGAGCTGCAACCCCTCAGGGCATTGCTGGTGCTCAGCGGGACTGTCTGCAGCTCTGCTCCATGGGCACGGGGAGGTGGAAGCACTGGGTTATTTTGGTAAGGATAAATGGGGAAAGGGAAATATTGGCATCTGGATACAATCCCCGTGTTGCTTTTAGCGTTGTCACCAGCTCCAGGGTTGCAGCAGGAGCCGTGTGTCGGAGCACGGCTTGGGGTTTCCCCTCGGCTGCATCCAGCCCCGCTGGAGCAACCCCAACAGCTCCCGAGCATCCGCAGCAAAATCCGGAGATGAGGGAGGAGGAAGGAAAATCCTGCTGAATTTCTGCTGTCCGCTCTGAAGTGAGTTTCCCAACTCTTACAGGTGCCAGGAGGAGTTTCCAGCCGGCTCCATCAGCATCTCCAGGCACCGCCTGGCAAGGACATCGTCCCCCCGGGGATGGGGGCTCAAGGGGATGCCCAGGGGTCACCGAGGAATGGTCCCCCCACCCGCCACAGCATAATCGGTTCCCTATTAATCTGGCATTTTATTATTATTATTATTGTTATTATTATTAAACATCTCTCTTCTCCCAAATCATCTCATAGCTGTGGCGAGGTCCCTGGTAATAGCTCCATAAATTTCAGCCATAAAAAGTAATGGAGGGAGACAAATGAGATAATTAGGAATAAATCTTGGCGAGGTCTCTATTCATCAACATCCCCCAGAACCGGCCAATATTCCAAATCATTAGCAAAGCCCGTAATTAACAAAGAGCCAAGGCTTCCAACGTTAATAAAGCTCTCTCAACTCTATATTATCAGGTAGCAGCTGACGAATCAGCCCTGTTAATATTATGGCCTTTGTTAAGGATCTTCTTTCTTTCTACCCCTTTTTTTTTTTTTTTTAAAGCTAAAAACTGTGTCTTTTTTATTATTATTCTGCTAAATTTTAATTAGATTTCGCATGTGCATCTGTAGAGGGCAAGAGAGGGAACAAAAGGACATTTTTTGTTTTGTTTTCTATTTGGGGATAGTAGCAAAAGAACTTGATACATTATTTTTCCCCCCATCTTACTACTTTTATGTATTGGTCTGCATCTCTACACTCTTCTGCAGGGAGGAGTCCTCATGGTAACAGCCAACTTTTTTTTGTTAAAGCTGGCACCAGATGCCCAGAAACCCCCCAAACCATCTCCAGGTGGGATAACTGCAGAGCAGCCACATCATGAGGACAAGTCCCTCTTTAACCCCCCTCTTTAAAAATGCTGATGGGTTTATGTCCCATCAGCGTTTTTATTTTATTAACCAGAGCGCTGCTGTGCTTACGCAAATAGGAACAGGAAAAGGGAGAGGTGTGGGAAGGGTGGGTGGCTTCGTGCTTCAGGCTTGCACAGGGAAGCACAGCAGCACAGGTGAGGATGCGGCTGCAGGAGATGCTGACCAGGGCTGGCAGCTGCCCCCTGCCCTCCAGCCCTCACCCTCCTGTCACCAAGCTGGACAAGCTCCTTTTAAGAGCTGGTGAACCCTGAGGTTTCCCCAGGAAAGGGGAGAGCTGTTCTTAGGGAAGGGGTTTTGATGCTCCCACAACGCTGCTGTCTGCACAGGGCAGTTACATTCGTCCGTGTTGCTTGGTTTGGAGGGGACATGCAGAGGACTCCGGCTCATGCTGTCTGAAAGCCATGGAGGGAAAGAACAAAGTGAGAAAACCTGGTATGTGTCCCAGCAAAACTCTTCATAGGACAAAAGTCAAAACTCCCCAGATCTGGAAAAAGCAGCAGCAAGGAGCTGAGCCAGCCCCAGGGGCACAGGGCACCCCCATCTTAGGAGCTGAAGCACTGAAGTGTTATGTGTTCTGAGGGCATTTCTTACCTCTCTGCAAGCGGTTTTATTAAGTGAGAATTTATCAGGGGCTTTTTTTGTAGTTTGTGCAACCATATCGTGAAAGGGCATTTCGTTACATTTCTGCCATGTGCCATTTTTATGGCACCAGATTGAGCCATCGTCAATAGCAGCCTCTATTGAACATGAAATAGTCAGGACAATAAAAAACCTTTATTGAAAATAATTCAATGTAAACATGAAACCAAGGGGACATAAACCACAGCCTGGAACAGAGCAAGCTTTACAGGATGTTACCATGTTATACACACCCAGCAAACCCCAAACAGAGCAGCTCAAAGGGACCAAGGGGCACCCAGCAGGGACGGTCCCAGCCCGCACCATGCTCTGCTTTGTGCCCAGCGAGTCCTTGCTGAGGCCACAGCAATTTCTGGAGCAAGTCAGCCCCTATTAGGGCAGCTGTATTAGGCATAAGGAGTGTTCATGTCCTCCCTGTAAGGAAGGGATATCAATACTCGTCCCAGGAGGGTGAGTTCAGAGGTGCTCACGGGCAGCACAGAGGAGCATTGACCCAAAAATGGTCCCTGGGGGGTCTGAGCCAGGATGTGCCCTGCCAGGCAGCCTGGGCTGCTGCCGGGCTGCTCAAAACTGCAAGTAGGAAAATAATCAAAGGGCTATTTATGTGCCGTGGCCACAACAGCTTCCCCTTTACAGCCAGGAAATACTGCCTGGGATGTAAATGTTCGCCTCCCTTATTTGCTTCCTTTCTCCTATGGGCAAGTGTTTGCTCTCAATTAAGAGGCTGCAGGAGAGCCAAAGGCTGGTCTGGCAGACGGGCTGCAGGACTGGGGCACTGAGAGGGGTTTTGGAGAGGGGTTTCCTCCTGGCACAAGCCCAGGGTCATCCCTGCGCAGCCTGGAGCAGGGCAGCACCCCATGCTAGGGGCTCTGCAGGGCCTGGATGCCAGCACTGATGTTTGCAATTTAAAGAGGCTGGGTGGGAAGGGGAGAAGGGTTTGCATTCCTACTTGATGCCTGAGCAAGGTGAAATGAGCTAGCTCTGCTGTCTACCATTCAGAGCCATGCCCACAAGGCCAGCCTTGCTCTGCCCTCCAGTACATGGGGATAACGGTGGCTGAAGCATGCACAGAGCTGCTCTCACTGCAGGTTTGGAAAGCACCATGTAAATAAAAAAACCCTCTGAAACAGTCCCGCTACAGGCAGCAGTGGCTGTGTGGTTGCTACAGAGCTGCTCAGTCCTTCAGTACAAGACACAGGGATGGAGGACACAGAGCTGGGGGTCCTGAGCACCTGGTGTACTCCTTCACACCAGCCAGGTGAGTGGAGCCCCAAATCTCTACTGCTCTGGAAACAACCCTAGGATCAAGCTAGCTTGGCAATACAGCCCGCGAGCAGGCCTGCAACAGGCACTCGAGGAACTCCAGGTCCTTACAGAGGCTGAAGTTTTCCAGGAGAACAGAGCCAAGGGGCACCATAGGAACCTGCCTGTGACCCCAGCCACCCTCTTCTGCTTTCCAGGGGGAAGGGGAGGGCGTGGAAGGGGAGAGCGTGCTTACCTTGGCCACTCACTGCAGTCCATCCCCCTTACCCAAGCAAAGAGAGCCTTGTCTTGTCAAGACCCTTTTATACCCCAGCCCATGGGCAGGTGGTTCCCCATCACTGCTGGGATTCGCTGCTGGGAGATTTCTTCTGCCATCGCCATCACCACGCTAATGCCCTGCACCTGGCTGGTCCCCGGCCTGGGGCTAAGCGAGACCCCTGAGAGCCAAGCAGCCCAGAAGCCCCCTGTTTGTGGGGCTGAGCACAGGGCAGATCAGAGCCAACCAGCCCTTCAACTGCCAATGCAGCCTGCAACATCTCTTTTAATGTCTCTTATAAGGATTCTTCCCCCCCCCAAGAGAATTGTCTTTTGGGCTAGAGGCTGCTTCAGATCCAATTCTGTAAAGTCTTTGCTGACCTGATGGATGACACCAAGGGGTGCAGATACTGAGCAACAAAAATGGGACGCTCGTGTCCAGATTTCCCACACGAGGAACCGACCAGAGGTCGGGCAACTGGGCCCGGTGCGAGCGTGGCGGGGAGGCTGGGAGCGGAGGCCGGCCCTTCACTAGAGGGCAGCAGCATGCCAATAAAACCAGCTCCAAATCCGTGCGATTGGGGATTAAGCAGGTGGGAGCGCCCAAAGAACCTCACACCTTGGTCGATCTGGCATCGAAAGGCACCGGCTCGAGTGGAAGAGGCCAGGTTTGGGCTGCCCGAAAAGCCCGGCTGTGATCATAAAGCGTGGCCGACCCCGTGCTGGGCGCGAGGGGCTGAGCCCCGGCGCAACGCGTCCGGTTGCTCACAACAGCTGGAAACCATCTCGGAGCAGCCGATGTGCAGCGAGGGGCGAGCGGCGCGATGCTCGTGCGGCCGGCGGAGGCTGAGCACAAATGAAAGGCAGCGCGGCGATAGCCGGGGTTGGATTTATTGCAAAGCAAAAAAAAAAAAAAAAAAAAGGCGGCTCGGAGGCGTGAGGTTACTCGGGTAATCGCCAGCACAGGCTGCTCACCCAGCAGCGTGTGCGTGTTAAAAGAGTTCCCTTCGTGCTGCCAGAGTCTTGAGTAAAATAACTACGATGAGCACCAGCGAGGTGCTTTTCTGCCCTTTGCAGTGGCACGAGGCGCACAGCCTCAAGCAGAGGCTGGACACCCGGCGGTGCTGAGCACGCAAGCACACTGCAACTCAGCTCCTTAAATACAAAATCTTTTGTGGTCCATACTTGGTTCATACTTGGGAACAGGCATAGGCACTAAAAAGCTTGGGATTCAATGGGGCTTGGGTGGACTTGGAGCTTGGAGCCGCCAGCCCCATATCCCTCCAGCACCGGCAGTGCTGGCAAATAATTAACACCAAATGGCAGCACAGGGGATGGCTCCCGGATTGCTGAGGGGCTGCTGAGCCCTGGTAATTGCAAACGAGAGGGCAAATGGGACGTCTCCAGCATGGGGAGGGGAGAGCAAACAAGGCCGGGGCATCCCAGTGCTTGGGAAAGCCACCCAGAGCCAGATGAAATCCAGAGGCTGCTGCTGGGACGAAGCCTCTAACAGCAAGATAACGCGGATAGCAGCACCGGGGAGGGCGCATAAAAATGTGCACGAGCAGATGAATGCATAAAAATATGTCTCTGTGTATATATGTGTGTGTTTGGCTATATATATGTGTGCGTGTGTCTATATATATGCAGAAAGGGATATATATATATATATATATATATATATATATATATATATATAAATGCGTCTGTATGTATATATATATACACACCCCTGCCAGACTCTCTGGCATCTAGCAGGGTCTGTCTCACGCGCACACACAAATGGACGGAGGAGGCAAGGGGCTCGGGTCACCCCCACATACCACCACCACATCTGTGCACACGGGGAAGGCGGTGGGTGTGAGCGGGAGCCCACACGAGGCCGAGCATGTAAAGAGGAGTGAATTTAATGTGTGGGAGGCGGCTGGCTGCTCACTCTGTCACGCACGTGTGCGCAGGGTGTGCCAACTTTCCCTGCTTTGGGAGGGACGAGCGCTTTGGTCTCAGAGCTAAAAAAAATAAAATAATCGGTGCTGCTTTTTTCACTCTATAACTCACCGCGGCCATTCGGTGCGCTTCGGTGTGGGGTTAAAGGTAGGGCTGAATTTTCCTCCCCAGATATTCCCGTTAATGGCTTTCAAATGTTGGCATCCCCGGCGGGTGCCTGCGCATGTGTGTGTGTGTGTTGGCTGCCGGCGCTGTCTCCCGGCACGGCGAGCTCCCCAGCTCCCAGATATTTCAGCTAACTCCGTCTCCTCTCCGGTTTCAGCTGCGTTTTTAAAGAAAACAACTCCCACCGACTGCAGCAGGAAATCACTATTTGGGTTTATGAGGCACCTCTTCCTGACGGGCTGCGTGGAGACGGCTCTGCTGGCTCTGCGAGGTCGGTCCCCGGCCCGGCAGCGTCGCACGCGGACCCTCGGCATCGGAGAGGGGCAGGGGGACACGGGAAAGACACTCCTGCGAGGGCTGCAGCTTCTGCCAGCAGGAAGGAAGGAGATGCTTGAGCTGATCGGGCTTGTGTCGGCTCCTCAAATGAAATAGGGGAGAGGAGAGGCAAAGGGGTGTCTTTGGTGCACAGAGCTGTGCGCATCGAGGCACTGAAGGTGTGAGAAACGTTAGTCAAATGAAAATAAACTCACTCTGAATTTTATTGGCCACGTTTCCCCTGCTCTGTACTTACAGAGGACCCAGGACATGGCTCTTAGGTCATGCCCAGAGGATGCAATCAGCATGGGCAAGGACATGTAACAGCAGCGCTGCTGGGGCAGGATCCGGCCATCCCATGGCTGGTCCCTGGGTGTATGTGCCCATGGGCATGTGTACGTGTGTATAACCCCTGGGGACCTTGATCCAGCTGTGCTGCACATCCTGCCTTCATCTCATGTTGTGTCCCTGGGGTCTTGGTGGTTTTTTGGGGGGGCAAGGCCCTGCCCTGCCCTGTTGGTGCCCTCCCTGTTGGGTGTCTGGCAGCGCGCAAGGGGCTCACGGGGCTGCTCGGCTCCGCTCCGCTCCTCTGCAGTCACCCAGCAGAGAGTTAACAAAACCCCTCCTGCATTTTCCTTCTCCAACTTGGTAGCAAGGCAGAACGTGGAGATATATGGTCTCCGCTTGGGTCCCGGCCCCCGAGGCTGGCTGGAGGAGGCAGCGCTTGCAGGCAGCTTGCTCTTTGGCAGCGAAACCCGCTGGCGGCGGCCAATTCTGCACCGCTGCAGATATTGCTGAGCTCAGACAGCTTCTGCACCCCCCTTCCCCAGAGACACGAGACCTTTCTGTGTAATACCCACTGGTGACAGCAGCACAGGGCCATCCCACCCCACACCCACAACCCGCTGCTGCATGGAGCAAAGGGGCTGGGTGCCGGGCTGGCACCCCAGGAACCGGCACCGAGCGTCCCCCCCGGCACGGGTACGTGCACAGCACCGGGACACCAAGCAGTGATGGTGAACACAGGCTCCGGCGGGGGTTTGCTGCCCAACAAACCCTTTCCAGCACCTTGCACACGTGCAGGATGGCAGAGATTAGCCATCGTTGAAGGTCCCGGGATTTTTCCTCCATCGGATGCTCACGCTCCTTGCAGGTTTGGGATCAAAGGCGAAACCAGTGCCGAGCAGATCCCGTGGGACGACAGGGATCTCGGAGAGCGGGGAAAAAGTGATGCTGTCGGGCCTGCGGCCTCAAGCTGCTTTTTGGGGAAGGGTGAAAGCGAGGAGAGGAGCTGGTGGACCTGCAAAGCTAATTCCTTCCAGCTGTTGTCAGTCTGGCAGGCTCTCAAAGGAAGTTTAATAGACTGCAGTCGGCTCCCCTCGGCCTGTCCCCCCATTGCTGCGCTGTGAAGGCAGCCCAGCAGAACCAGGGATTACACGAGCTGCCGCGTCTTCCAGAGCCCTAGTTCTAGTTTGTGGTTTTTTTTTTTTGCTTTTGGCTCTGGCAGTGTTTTTTTTGTGTGTGTGCGCACGCATGCACATGTGAGATGCCGTCCTCTCGCTTCCAGCCAAACCTGCCCCTGTGGTTGTGGTGTGTTAGATGGGGCAGCGATTGCACGGGGCCAGGATGGGGAGCATGGAGCAGGAGTGGGAACAGGAGCGGGATCAGGAGTGGGAGCAGGGACGGGACCGGTGGTGAGGAGGAAGGAGGAGACGGCTCCGGGGGCCTCCTTGCTGGAGCGCACCCCAGTCAGCCGTGTGAACAGGGAGGAAACAGGATGAAGAAAGTATTTGGAGTGGAAAAATAAAAACCCTCTCACTTGCTTTATTGATTGTGATTGTAGACAGAAATAGCCTGGGCTGCCGAAAGCAATCACCACCAAAGGAGCAGAGGCGCATCCACACCGCCCGTCCCCCCAAGCATCTTCCTGCTGCCCACAGCGATGGGGCCGGAGGGGCTCAGCCGTATCCTGATGGGTGCTGCGTCCCTACACACCGCGCTGCCTGCTGACAACACTCGACAATCAACTTCCATTATTAATACGTTCGATGTCCCAGCCATAATAAATTGCCTGCAGAGAGAGAGGCAAGAGAAAGCCCTGAAGGCAACGAGTGTTGCAGCTCTCCCTGCCCTGGGTGAGGTCTTTGGGGATGCACTTTGGGTTATCAGCAGAGGGATCAGGGAGCAGGGGGGCAGGGGGTTACCCCAGCAGCACAGCCACGTAGCCACGTATAGGATGAACAGCATGCCCACCACGTAGTCCTCATCCTGGGCAGACAGACTTATGTCAATTGGGGAACCGGTCACTGAGCTTTAACAGAGCGATGCTATTGCAGACGCTCAATAATTTAATGAATTTTATCCTGTTTCATTGAATTCCTTCGGTGAGGACCCCAGCCGGGCTGGGGGGAGGATGCAGATGAGCCCGGGCACCCAGCACAGCCCAGCCTGCAGGGCCAGCACCTGCTTGGGCACGGTGTGACGGTGCCCAGCTCCCAGCAGCTTGCAAGGAAAGCGTGAAAACCAAGTGCCGGCAGGAGAGTAATTAGTTAAAAACTGAGCACATCTGCTGTTAATTAATTCCCAGGCAGGAGGGTTAACCCCTACCTTCCCTGGTGCTTTGCAAGGTGCACGGCCAGCAGCAGCCCGCATCCAGAGGAAGGTTTGCACTTTGCTTTCCGAGCCCTTGCCAGGCACTCGGGCAGCTCAGCTCCATCATTGCCACATCCCAGTGCCCACGAGCCAATTTTCAGGAGCAGCTGGGGTATGAGCAGAGCAGCCAGCGCTGCCCAGGGTAGCACATGTTTTTTCCAAACCCAGGCTTGGAAAAAAAGGGCTTAAAAAAAAATAAATCTGGCCGTGCCCCCGCCAGTGTCCAATAAAGCCAGCGGAGGCGGTCAGCCCCCTGGGGGCAGAGCATCACTTGGCAGGGCTGGGCTGCGCTTTTGGGTAGCCCTGCAGAGGCACCGGGTGCTGTTTTATTTGCAGTTTTTTTGGAGGCAGCCATCACTAAAGTACATTTGTAGGCGTGAATATCACATACACTCAGCAGCACATCATGCTCCGCGCAGAGCCCGGCGCTGCTCCCCCCTCCAGTGGGTGAGGACCTGGTCCTTGGGGACAGCGTGGAATCGCTCCCAGTTCAAAAGGGCTTTTGGAACTGGGGAAACTGGGTGCATAGGGTGCGTGCCATCCTCCCCACAGGGAGGGGAGGATCTGGGACACAAGCGTGCACAGCACCACCAGCCACGGGGCCCTCCCGCACCGGGGAATCTGTTCCCCATTAAGCGGCTCCGGCAGCAGCGCTCGTTACTGCGGCTGGTGGGGAGAGCGGCCCTGCCAGCTCCAGCCTCCCTAATTAGCACCACGAGTGAGGCCAGGCTGGGGAAGGCCGGCGCCTCCATCCCTCCTTGCCAAGGATGCAAACGGCTTGGAGCCGAGCCGCAGCCAGAGCCTGTGGCAAAGCTCCCACCGGCTCCGCGATGGGGCCCCGCTCCCGTCCGTCCCGGGGCGGGCAGCGAAGTGCAGCCCCCCCAGTTCTTCGTCCTGGGGCTCAGCTGCATTTTGGGAAGGGTTCAAGGCTTTATTTGCCACCCTGAGTCCTCGCCCTGTGCGTGGGGTGGAGGAAGGCTGCTCGCACCGTCCTCTTCCCCTCCGTGCACTTGCCCTGCGCTGGGCTCCGGCCGCCTTTCGCTCACCACTAAAAATAGGTTTCATGGCTGAGCCGCAGCCCCGGAGGGCAGGCAGCCCAGATCCCAAACCAGCCTGTGTCACTGTGACCAACTGACCCATTTGGCCTCGGCTTTTAAGCATTTTTCCCTCCTTGCTCAACTGCAGCCCAGCCAGCAGCCTCGCTGGGGCAGTCGGGACCCCAAGGGGCTGCAAGGCTCTGGGGGGGGGGGGTGGTCAAGGTCTCTTACTGGCATGGCACAGCACAGCACGGCACGGCACGGCACGGCACGGCATGGCATGGCATGGCACGCTCCATGGTCCCTAGGCAGGGCTGGGAGGAGGCGGGTGACACAAGGGCACCCAGGCCACAAAATTTGGCTGGCTGCCACCTCCCGCAGCACCCCCCAAACCCCGGGCACTCTGCACCCTCCCAGCCCCACAGCTGGGACTTTGCATTTTTATTTTCTCCTATAAGGACCCTGTGCCCCTGCGGCAGAGGGGGTCCAACTGCGGGAGGTGAGGGGTGAAGGGCAGAGCTCCAGGGCTGTCACCGAGCCACCTCGTGTCCCCAGGGTCCAAAAAGCCTTGCAGCCCCTGCCCGAGCCCCCATGCCCTGCGGTGGGACTAAGGAACACGGTGCAGGGATGTGGGGCACGGCGTGGCCGTGAGCTGCCATCCCCCGGGAGCACCTCGAGGAGCGCGTGATGCAGCAGCCCTCGGTCAGAAATGAAGAAAGACCTTTATTTACAGTAACAAAAGGGACCCCAAAAATATATATAATAATAATACCATGACACTTATTCTCCCTCCCCTTCTCCCCAGCTCTCCAAGGGGGGTGTTCTCCACCCTCACCCTGCCACAAGCCCCGTCCTTGGGGTGACGGCAGCTGGGGGTCATTTGGCACCAACCAACCCACCGAGGGATGCTCACGGGGTCGGTGCCAGCTTGGCGCAGCTGCCCCGGCCCCGCAGGAGGGGAACAGGCAGGGGCGAAGGCACTCGGCCGCAGGGGGATCCCTGCCGTGGGCAGTTTATTGCACTTGGCTGCCAATCTCAGCACCGGGGAGGTGCTGGGGGGGCGGCGCTGCGTCCCCATAACACCAATCCTGCAGCCTGGCTGAAGGTTTTGGTGTCCACGGGATCCCCCTGGGGAGCTGCACCCAGTCTTGGAAGGTCCCAGGGGAGAGGATGGTTCAGGTCCCCCCTTGTCGCCGTGCCTGGAGCAGCTTCCTCAGGCAGCGGGGGCGCAGGATGGGAGCTCCTGCGCTCGGCTCAGGTGGCAGGGTGCTCCCGCGACCCTCGGCGCGCGGGGAAGAGGTAGAGCCCAAAGGCACACGTGGCCGTCTCCGGCCCTATGGGTCTGCCCTTCCCCACGCAGGGTCTGAGCGGGCTCAGCGGCTCCGAGGACGAGGTTTGCAACGGGGGAATTGTGCTCTCCTCCCTTGCCAGGCTTTGCTCTGTCTTGCGGCATCTCACGCCTGGGTTTCCCCACCGGCGGGGGCTCAGGGATCTGCAGGAAGGGGAATTATGCTCCCGGTCGTCCTCCCTCCTGCTGCCTCCGGCCCTCAGGAGGAGAAGCAGAGCCCGCAGCACTCCATGCAGATCTCCAGGCAGTCGGCTGACTCGCAGCAGGCGTCGATGATGCCGCAGTCCATGTCGCAGGGCAGGTCGCAGTCCGCGCACTCGCCCGAGTTGCAGCAGCAGCAGCAGATGCAGGAGTCCTCGGAGGTGCAGGAGCCGCAGGTGGCGCAGTCCAGCACGATGTTGCAGAGGGTCAGGAACTCGCAGAAGAGGCAGGAGAGGATGCAGTGGACGCAGCAGTCTGCAGGGGAACAGGGCAAGGAGGTGCTGACACCCCAAGCTGGGCTGGGGCAGCCCTTGGCGAGCAGACGCTCAGCCCCCAGAGGATGGAAATTCTCCCCTGGGAGTTAAGGGAAGGGACGGGAAGGGGCTGGGAGCCCAGCACTGCTCCAGGGACCTGCCTCAATGCCTGGGCACCGGTTCTGCTGCCTGGGACAAGCCCGGACCCCAAAGGAGACCGATTTTAGAGGATGTGAAATGACCTGGTCGGCACCAACCCTGGGGCAGGGAGAGGTGCAGATGCAGGAGGGTCCCAGGAGGGGAGCAGGGCTGAGACCTGGGGACCTGGTGAGCTGGAAGGGTGCCACATGAGAGACCCCAAGGGATGCGGGGCTGGAGGAGACCCTCTGGGAAGGGCCCCCCCGGGGAGAGCCGGTACCTTCTTGCGCCTCGATAGGGATGTGGGATGAAGCTGACTTGGAGCTGCCCTTGCTCTTCTTGCTGCTCTGGCTGTTGATGGAGTGGTGGGACTGCAGCTTACGGTGAGGCTTCTGCGAGCTGGGCAGGGGGCGGAAGACCCCGTTCCCCGCGTCCCCGAGGGCACCGCCTGGATCTGGCCCTCGCCCGGCCCCGTTGTGCAGGAGGTGGGTGCAGGGGCCGGGGGGCTGCGGGGCTGCTCGCACCTGGGGCTGGCCTGGTGGGGAGAACAGTGTGTTAATAGCGGTCCTGCCGCCCCTGCAGCACTGTGATGGGGGAAAAATGTGGTCCTGGTCCCTGTCCCCTGCCACTACACGGGTGCCTGGTCCCCAGCTGGGCACGGAGTGGCCCCGTGGCAGGGAGGAAGCGATGCTGGCAGGAGAGCGGTCCGAGAGGAGGGAGAGGGAAAAGGAGACGCTGGCTGGAGGGAAGGAGGGAGAACCGGAGAAAGAAAGGGAGGGAGGGATGAAAAAACAGAGCAAGAAATAAAGGCTTGGCGTGTAGGACGTGGTGCAGCTGCCAAAACTCAGCAGAGGACTTGGGGAGGAGGTCCCCAGGATCCCAGCATCGCCAGCGCAGGCAGGAGGGATGGAGCCACCGGGGGGTGACCGGCGGCACAGAGGGACACGCTCCCCTTGTGCCAAGCAGGGAAGCTCAGGGAAGCAGAGAAGCATCAGCCCCTGCTACCACCAAAAGGAACCCGAGGGCCAAGCCCCCGTCCCGCGGCACAGCCCACGTGCTGCCCGTGGCCGTCCCCACCGCTCTCCGGGCAGCCAGATAAGGCGAAGCTGGAGAGCTCAGCACCACGGCCGCCTAATGAATGGGCTCCCCAGCCTCTGGCTGAACTTCCCTGCTGGAGGAGGGAAGAAAAATCTGCTCCGGCTGCCTCTGCCTCCAGCCCTCGCACTCCGGCCCCTGCCCGGTGCCGTGTCCCCCCGCGGACACGCAGCCCAAGGGAGGGGGCTCGAGCGCTCGCCCCCCGGCGCAGCAGCTCCACTCGAAGGCACAAATCACCCCCTGCTTTTGCCAAACTTTGATTTTTCCTCTCCCGCGCCAGTAAACAAGGGATGATTCAGCCCGGAGGCTCGAGGGCAAAGGCACCTCTGGCCGCCGGGGAACAGTAGCTGCTTTCTGCAAACCGTGGCCACGGCGGTCCCATGGGAGGAGGGGGCATGGCCGAGCCCCCCGCACGCAGCCCCACCACCTCTGTCTGTGCCGGCAAAAATAGATGGAGGCTCAAAAACCACAGGCGTGTGCCCCTGCCCCTTCCAAAATGGAAGCTGGGCTCAGACCGCGGAGGGAAGTTTACCGTGAGTTTGGGTGAAAACTGCACAGAACGCGCTGGGGAGGGAGCTGAGAATAGGCTGAGCTGGAAGATCGGGCTGAAAGCAGGAGGGGTGTGAGAAGGGGAGAAAGGAGAAAGAGTAAATGGACCTTGGATAAAATGGGACGTTTCTCCCCAAAACCTCCTGAGGTCCCAGGTGGATCCCTTTGGTTTCCAAGGGGAGCAGGAGCATTCCCCGAGGTGCCATCGCACACAGCGCTGGTGGGGACGGTGGCACCTGGGGCTGGCCAGAGCCACGGGGAGGGGACAAGCACAGAGCCCAGTGCAGCCACTCACTAGCCCGCAGATCTGCCTGCTGTTCTTTATTTTATGATATATATATATATTTTTGGAGAAGCAGCAGGGCTTACAGCAGCACGGAGTGCGCTGGGTTTGGCGTTCTCCATTTCGCTGCATTCCTCAGATTAAACTGTTTGTAAATCAAAATCATGCTCCGGCTCCAGCGAGCAGCAGCAAGGGCCAGTCAGCCGTCCCCCCCCCCCCCTCCACGCCAGGAAAAAGAGCTCCCATTTCTCAGGGGGGCCTACAGCTCAGAAAGCTCTTCTGACATCTTCAACCTGGGGCCACCAGGAGCGATGTGTGATGCTCTGTTAAGTTGGTGGCAGGGTCGGGAGGAGCAGCCCATGGGACAGATCCTGCCTGTGCTTGACCAAAACCCTCCTGGAAGGGTGAAAATTCATGTTTCACACCATGGGGACGCTCCTTGGGGTGGCAGTGGCCCCGCATGCTCACACCACCAGCTCGGCTTGGACTCCCTGGAGGATCCCTGGGGCTTGGTGGGTGGATGGATGACCCGCAGCCATCCTCACCCAGCTGCCACCCGGCTCTGCCAGAGGTCCTGGTCCCTTGCCACCAGCAGGGCTTGGACCACCTGGCACAGCACCGATGGGGAAATTTGCCCTCCAAAATCGATGACAGCCCCGTCGATGACACCTCCAGCCCTCCCACCGCACCCGAGCAGGCTGCAAAGCGAGGGCTACCGGTGGTGAAGCGGGGAGCTGAACCTCCTGGGGAGGACATGGGGGGGGGGGGGGGGTTTCCCTGCACCCCACGCCCTCGGGTGCCTGCGCTCCTGCCGGCCCCGGGGCCTGCGGTGTGGGGAGGGGGCTGCGCGGGGCCGCGCCACGCGGGGCGCAGCGGCTGCGGCGTGACTCAGAGGTGCAGAATGTCTGTGGGCAGCCGGCCCAGCTCCCAGATGCTTGCAAGGGCTCGAGCTGGGGCTGAGGAAACGTGCGCTCGCCTCGCTCCACGTACGCCGCTGGCAGGAGCCCCCGTGGTGTGCCGTTCCCCCACCTCCTCCTGCCCGCTCGGCGAAGTTTGTGGCCCCCTTCCCGCTTTCTGCTCGCCCCCTTCCCACCCTCTGCTCGCCCCCTTCCCACCCTCTCCTCTTGCCCCGCAGGGAAGCACCCAGGCGCTTTCCGCCGCTTGGAAGGGAAAGCTGTGATCTTGCGTCCAGCGAACGGGGAGCGGCCGCGTGCGGAAGGGGCAGCCTGGGAGCAAAGTCCCAGCATCCAGGCTGGGAGCCAGGGAAGGGATGGATGGCGTGGCTGCAGGAGGGGCTGGCCCCCAGCCTCCCCCCTCGGCCAGCTCTGCTCTCCCAGCCCCATAACGGGACCCAGAGCGAGGGCCCCCAGCCCTGCTGTTAACCCAGCGCGCCCCAAACCTCCTCTCAGCCCGAATTTCTCCCCAAAACCAGGGGCTGCTGGCTGCCGCCCTCGGCTTTCCCCAGCTCCCGGTGACTCACGCTCAGCCCCAGCCTTTTGCTTTGATGTGGGGAAGAACAGAGCGAGGAGGAGCCAGCTTCCCACCGCCGCTGCCCGCCTTGTTAATCAGCTCCATCGCTCATTAACGGGCCGAGCCCTGCCGGGGAGCGCCTTGGAGGGAGCACTCACATGTCACAGCTTCGGGAGCGCCCGCGAGCTCGGTCCTGGCCGGCGCCGTGCCGTTCGTCAGCACTTTGTGGGGCTCGTCGTCGTCTTCTGGGCACTTCTCATGCCTGGGGGCCGCGGGGCGGGCGGGCGGCCGGGGCTCCGCCGAGGGGGCCGCTGGCGAAGGGCGCGAGGTCTCGCCCGCCTCTGCAAGAGAAACGGGGTTGGAGCCGAGCGCCTCGGGGTGCCACCAGGATGCATCCCCCTGCCATCATGCCCACTGTGCTGGACCACACCACGGGTTGTGTTTTCGGGCATAAACCAAAGCCATCTGCCCCTGTTGCACCCCAGTACACGGCTGGGGGAACAGAGGGACCGCCGCGAAGGATTTGGGGGGTGTTGGGGCTGTGCGACTCTGCAGCCGCTCACCCTGCTGCAATGCCAGCGGTGTGCGAGCACCCTCCCAAAGTCGCAGATTCCTTCTCCAAAAAGAGAGGAACTGGTTACACGCAGCCTCTCCAGCTGTTTCCCCCCCATTCCCAAGAAAAGGGCACTTTCTTCCCCACGGGGAGCTGGCTGCCACCCCCCATCACATCCCGCTTCTCTGGGACAGGAGCAGCCCCCAGGGACTGCCTCAGCTGTGGCAAGCAAAACCCAAAACCAGTGGATTTAACCCCAGCAGCCTTGTGGGGACAAACCCCAGCATCACACATCCCCTTGCAGAGACCTGGAGGAACAGGGTCTGCACCCCAGAGCAGCGTGCCCAGGGGGGCTGCACAGGGTTCGGTGCTGAGCCCCCAGCCCCCCAAGCCCCCTCCTCCTCCCCAGCCCAGGAATAGCAGCCGCTTGCACCACAGGGGCTGGACTGCACTTTTTATAAAACTAAATTATAGCTTGGGCAAAGGGAGGGAGACCAAACACCCGTCATTTCCCCGGCTATAACAAGAGGCCCTACATGCAGGCAGGCAAGGGCGGGGGGGGGAAGAGGGAGAGCTCGGCCGCTTCGTGATGCTCAATATAACGAGCAAAATATTCCTGCAGGCAGGAGCTGGGCAGGAAGGCGAGCAGACCGCACACATATAATTATAGGGACTATAACAAGAGGCCCTACAAGGGAGGTGGGGGCACCACCCGCAGCCCAGGGTGGGCAGGAGCCCGGGGTTGTCGCAGAGGGGCTGCAAGGAGCTGGCAGCGATGCTCGCCCAGCCCCATGCGTGTATCCCCCTGCCTTGGTTTCCCCACAGCACCGCCCTGCCCAGCACACTGCTCCAGCTCAGTTTATGGTTTCCACCCTAAGACAAAGTGCCCTCACGGAACAGATTGATACGACTTGGCAGGAAAGAAATAACCTGCCTTGGGTTTTTGTTTTACAAACCACCTTCCAGAATTCCAGCACAGAATTGCTCCCTGGCCTGAAAGTCACCTGGTGGAAGAGAGATTTTTTGCTGAGAAAAACTACAGAGCCCTGAGCACGGCTCTCCTGCAACCATTCCCACCGGCGTGGTGATTTTGGTACTCAGACAAGGGAAATCCAGCAGCTCCAGCTGAATTTTGCACAGAAACATTGGCTCCCAAACCCAAACGGAGTGGGAGCAGGCAAGCCCCAGAAAGAAACACGTTCCCATGCCCCTGTGAAAGCCCAGGGTGAGGGAAGGGAGCAGGCTGTCCTCTAGCCCCAGGTGTTTGTGCATAGGCGTGGTGTGAAGGTGAATAATAACCACACGTTGCTGCTTCTGAGTCCTCTGTCATGCCCCGACCTGGACCGGCCTGAGTCAGCCCTGCAGGGTTTGGCCCACACCTGATATCACGCCTGTTAACACCAGACGGGAACGCCCCGATATCTGGGCAGCTCCAGACGGAGCCAGAGATGTGTGATCTGGAGCCGTGGATGGAGGGCACGGCTCCAAAAGGTCCCCGGGAAGGGGCTCGAGGTGCTGAGCATCGCTGTGTCTGCTCCGGGCAGAGCTTTCTGCAGGCAATGCTTCCCCCCGTGTAATTACCCTGCACAACCAGAAGTCTCACACGCGACCACAGCGAAGGAGGGAGGAAGCTGGCAATTAAATTAACTCCCACTGGAACGAGCTGGCCAGGAGAGGGACAGAAATAGATGGGAGAGAAATTTGGGTAAGCTGGTCCGGTCCCTACGCAGCCTCGCTGCCTCAGTCCACGGGGTGAGGAGCACGAGGAAGTCTTTTGGAAAATCCAGGGGAGAAACGAAGGTGACACGGGGAGATCGCCCCAGGTGCTTTAGGAGAGCAGAGGTAACATGGCATTTAAAATACCAGGTCGGGCTTCAGTAAATCACAGCACTGCCGTCAGGTACAAGGGGTTAGGGAAGCCGATGGATGTGGAGCTCCTCTCCTTTGCCTCCTGGTGCCAAGCCCAGCAGAGGCACTCGGTCAGGTCTCCTCACCGTTCTCCCCATTTGCGAAGTCCCAACCCACCCTCTGCAAAAGCCCCAAGAAACCACTGAGCTCCGGTGCCCACCAAACAGCCTAGGACTTGAGAAAAAAAGAGAGAGAAGGGGAAAGAGCTGATGGATGTAAGAAAGCTGCGAGCTCTCCTTGCCTTTCACTGAATATCTCCCAACACTTTTGCAAAGCAAAAGGCACAAAATGAGCATTTTGGGACTGGGGGGAAACTGGTGTCAGGACGGACCCCGTGCAGCACCTTCATGCTGGCTAGGGGCGAGCGCACGCGTGTCTTGGAGGCGTGCTTCGTTCCCGACGAGCTCTCAGGACGGAGCTGACCCATCTGCAAAATCCCTGGACACAACCAGGAGGAAATGGCAGCGTGTCAGCAGCCGTCCGGCAGCACCGGCTGGGGCTGGCTCCGGCAGCACAAACAGGAACCGCGCCGCCACCGGCACGGCCCCCGCTGCGCCTGGGGTGACCGCGGGCGTCCCACGGGTGGCTTTCCTTCGTCCCCGTGGTGCTGAGCCCCCCAGCTGGCAAGCACGGAGGATGTGGGAAGAGGCGACACCGGAGCAGCGTTTTTGGGTTAAATCCTCCCAGGTTTTCCCATGGCTCCCCCCTTGGGTTTTCTCAGCTGTAGCCGAGCGCAAGGGATGAGCTGTTCTCCTGCCATCCGAGCGGTGCCTTCGGCTGCAGAGGGAGAAATTTGGTGGCAGGAGAGGGTCTCGGACACATCTGGAGCCACATCTGAGCTCTTCGGGACCTGAGCAGCATGCAAAGCTGGCGCTGTGGGTCACAGCTCTGGCTGACGTGGAGGATCTCAGGAGCCTCGCGTCTCCTCTCCCTTTAATGTCCCAGGGCAGGGAAGAGATGGTGTTGGACGGAGACACAAACAGAGATGGTCTAGCGAGGCATTTGCCATTAACAACACGCTACCTTGCAACAATATTTAATTTGGGAGCTTTCTAATCTGTTTTATGCAGATAAAACGAGCGCGTAATCTCTCTTGGTTTTCCCTTACACGCTGCCTGTCCCAATCAGGTGCCTGTCTGACCTATTCGAGGGTTATTTTAGAGCTTGATTAAGTGGTTTCAAGTGTAGAAGAGACAGCACTGAAGCAAATCCTTCCAATCCCATGAGCCAGGCTGGAGGAGAGGAAAGCAAAAGCCTGGTTTCAAAGTTTGCTCAAATGGGAGAAGTCCAAATGGCTTATTTACATTCAGTCTGAAATTAATGCACTAAAGCATTTCACATTCAATGATATTCAGGGAAAGGAAAAGGAGGGCGGTGGGGAAAGGCCCAGAAGTCGCGATGCTCCTAAGCAAGCCCCGGCCGCATCCAGCAGAGCTCAGCTCCCAGCTTCAGCCCCCTGCAGCCCCGTGTGCCTCTCCACTCATCTGGGCCATGCTCTGTAAAAACATTTCGGTCCTGGGACAATGAGGAATCCGGTCAAAAAAAAATATTGGTTTCTATGAAAAGTTACTTCCTAAATGCAAAAAGCAAAACAAAGCAGAAAAACCCGCAAAACCCCAAATAGCTTGCCAGCCTGGGAGATGTTATTATTTGTTATTTATAGCCATTGGGTGGGTAGGAAGAGAGGAATTTCGGGCTGGCCAGATGGGCAGGAGCAGCGTCCATCCCGTCCGTCCTCCTGGCACAGGGCAGGGTCCAGCACCTGGGCAGTAGCAGGGACAAAACCCCACAAGTCCTACTCATGGCCAGGACCAGGCTCAGCAGCATCTGACCTGGGCTGAAGGCACACCACCAAACCTCTCCTCCGGCCACAAAACCCTACTGCGGGTTTGGGGCACAGAGCCTGGGCCTGGCTGTCCCTACAAAGATATCACTCAAAGGGCCTCGTCGACCCAAATGGCTCCTGCCAAGGAGGCACCGACCACCCCAAAACCCTCCTGGAGGACCTGTTCCTGCCCAAAATCTGCTGGTGATGGTGGGGAAGGAGTGACCCCTTGTCTCCCAACGAGAGGAAGAGCATGACTTGGAGCTGCATCATGCCACCAACCTGCCCGGATATCTGCAAGAAGGGAGCTCAGGGAGGGTGAGAAATAAATCACTGCAAGAAGCATCAGTCACTGCGAGCAACAATGGAGAAATATGCCTCAAGAATATATTTAACATATATAAAGGTGGCATTCAAGACCCTCAGGTGCTGCAGATCCAAGGGAAGAAGCAGTCTCCAAGCCCACAGCCCTCAGACTAAACCAAAAGCCATGGGAGAACTTGGCTTGCCAAGGACACCCACGGACCCAGCAGGATTAGGTTCGTGCCCTAAACTGCTCCAAGCTCTGCCTACGGAAACCAAAGAGCACTGTGTCGCATCCCAAACATGTTGTGGGGTCTAGGAGTGGAGAAGAATGATGGAGAACAACAAAGGGTGAAGGATCCAGTCTGGGATCAAGTCAGCTTTCACGGACACCAAGGAGCACCGTGGTGGCTCGGTGCTCCCTCACCGAGCTGGCCAAGAGGACTTTGAAGCCTCATAGGATGGGGAGGAGGTCCTGCGACGTGCAAAGTGTCCCTAAGAGCAAGCAATTATCCCTGAAGCCTGGAAAGCAGCGAAGGCGACGCCTATCAGATCCAAGGAGATTCTGGGAATTACAGAGCAGCGAGCCACACCGCTGTGCCGGGGAAAATTATGGAGAGTCTAATTAAGGACCATGCCAGTACAGTAATTGCATAACCTTACGGGGTCAAACCAGCACAGGTTCTGCCAGGGAAAATTTGTGTCTTTCTAGCCTGCTAAGAGTCCTTAAAAAAAAGTTAATTGAAGAGCAGATAAATGTGAGCTGGTGGACATCATTATTAACAAGAATAATAATTTGCACTTATGCAGCACCTTTCATCCGGAGATCTACCCAGCCTACAGGTTTAAGCCCGTGCCGATCACGCGTTCCCCAGTCTTGATGAACCTCATTTTAGCACAGCCACAGCTCTAAGGCACCATGAAATGGACTTAATGTTTCTTGGCTCAATGGGGAAGCTGAGGCAGAAGGGATTTGCCTAAGGCCACACCGTATGGTGACGGAGCCCAAAACCTTGCAGTCGTGGTGCGCAACCCTTGCGCCAGGCTGCGTGCTTGCAAGGTTGGGGCTTTTCCTAAGCACAGACACCAAAGCAGCTTTGAAGGAGCTGCAGTGAGGTGAGAACAAGCTCTTCTGCAGAGGTCAGGGCACGACGCGTGGGGCAGCAGCATGCCAGCTCGGCAAGGCTGTCCATCGATGAGCCATTCGGGTGGAGCGAGTAATTAATAGCTCGTGGAGCTGGCGAGCCGACCCGCTCCTCGCGAGGCGGCCCTTTGGGAGAACACGCCGCTCCAGCAGCCCAGCCCTGGCACTGAAAGTGGCCGAACCGGGCGGGTGCCGTCCCGTCCCGTCCCTTCCCATCCCGTCCCGTCTCTTCCCATCCTGTCCCGCCCCGTGCGCCGCATCCCACACCGGGGAAGGAGCCGGCACCGCAGCCAGGAGCCTCCTGTACCCGTGGGGAGTGACCCAAAGGAAAAGAGGACGGGGGTGAAAGCACGTCCAGAAGCTGCTGCACGCTGCCTGATGTGTCCCATCGCAGAGCAGGACATTCGTCCCAGCAGGATGCCACCGGAGCGAGGGGGTGACCGTCCCCAAAGTCAACCACACAAGGCTCAAGCCGGGAAGACGCTGCCAAAGCCTGGCTGAAGATGAAGCAGAGCTGGACATTTGCACAACACCTGCAAGCATGCGGCTGCGGTGGCCGAGGAAAGCCTCAGGATGGAGATTTGGGGCAAAAAAAATCACATTACCCCATTTCTGCTGACACCCAACAACTCATTTCCACCAGCACAGCCTGAGTGGGCAGCGCAGTGCCCGGCGCACTTGGGAAGGACCGAGGTGGCTCCATGCGGAGGAGCATCTCCCACCCCAACCCCAGCACCCTGGGTGCCGCTGCCCGCACCAGGAGATACGGCACGAGCAAGGCAGAGTTCTGGGAAAAAAATCGGGAAAATCACAGAAAATGCCCAGAGGAAAGTTGAGGTTTCTGCAGCTAACAGGCTCGGGCGAGTGCTTTCCAAGGAAATTCAATTAGGGGCTGGAGCAGGAACGGGACGCTCGGGTGGCAAGCGGCACAGCCCCGAAGGGTCTGCTTTGTTTTGCTCTAAACGAGAAACATTTGAAAAAAGCCAGAAATCTGATTCTTGGCTCGTTTTCTCTTTTTTAAGTTTTTTTTTTTTCTGTTTAAAGAAAGGGAAAAAAATTGAATATTTTCATGAGCAGACGAGTAACTATAAAAGAAAACAGAAATGAATCTTTGGGTAAAAAAATGAATCTAGGATTTAAATAAAAAAATAAAAAAATCTTCGGGGGCTTTTTTTCCCCCCTTTTTCTCCTTTGCACTTGCCGTGCACAAATCTGCAACGAGTTTCATTTAAATCAGTGCTAGGATTAATAAAAACCTTTTATATTGAGCTCGGAGCGGGGTGCCTTTGTTTCTCCCACCTCTCCATTCAGGTCTGAGCCCCAGCTCCCGCCTGGCTGGGGGCTCAGGACAGCACCCAGGGACAGCGCCCAGGGCTCGCCGAGAGGAGCCTTGCTGCCGTGAAAGCTGCCTTGTTCGGGGCTCGGCCTCATGTTCCACCTCGGGGCAAACTCCTCGGGAACAGGCAGAAAGAATTAAAAAACAAAACCAACAGAAAAAAAAAAAAAAGCCAATGAGAAGTGCCTGTGTGCGAGCAATGAGGCGCGGAGCTGCCGGCGCCTGCGGCTGAGCCCGGACGTGGACACGGAGGGGGGGACGCGGCGGTGGCCCCACACTGAGTTTGTCCCACTGGGAAGGGTGGTGGGAGGGAGGAGAGGCAGCCTGCAGGGCAAGCTGTTCCTCCTGGAGGCGGATTTGGGTCCGCAATCCTCACATCTGTTTGCTCCCCTAAGGACAGCCCCGCTCACCTACCCCCCGTCCCCCCTCTTCTTCCTCCCCGCAAAGGGAAGGAAGCACAAAAGCAGTCCCGCCAGCCAAAGGGGTGCTGGTTTCTCCTGTTTTCTGCTAATTCCTCCGGAAAATAATTACACCCCACATACTTCACGTAAGCAGACAATTGCCTCTTCTCTCTGAGGCTCCTCCGCAAACTCCCTGCAGCTATTTCGAGGGCCGGGGTTGCTGCGTGCCCGATCCCCTGGGCAGGAGGAGGCTGCGGTGGCACAGGGCCCATCCCCAGCCATGCCAAGGAATAAAATCCAGGAGCAGAACTTCGTCTCAGGCTGGGAAATGAGACGGAGCACGGCGATGCCATCCCAGCTCTGTCCACATCACTCTGGCTTCGCCCAAACCACTCCAGCACCTCAGTTTCCCCATTTATTTTCCAGGCTTGGCATCACCAAATTTTCGGGTCCAATTTGCAAAGGAAGATGAGCAAAAATTCCCAGGCTCCACGCTGCGTGACAGAGCCCCTGGAAAGTGCCCAAGAGATAACGCCTCTGCACTGCAGCGTCACGAGGCCAAGCCAGCACCGAGCACAAAACGGCCCGTGTCCATTCATTCTTCAGAAATAAATAATTAATAAAAATATGGTGCGAGCAAAAAGCCCAAGCTCATGCCATGCGCTGGGGGAGCTGCTCTCTGGAGCCCTCCTGCCGGGTGAGGCAGGATGGGGAAGTTCTCTCGGTGTGGGACTGGGTCCCTGGAGTCTCGGGGGGGTGGAAATGGGGGTGTCCTGGAGACCCTCTTTGCACGCCCCAGCTTTGGGGAGGGTCTAAAGGAAGCAACCTTGGCGTAACTCTGCTCAGATTTCCTCTCTGAGAGGAGCTGGGGAGGAGGAGAGTGGCTTGGGTGCTGGTTTGGGGTGGCGGTGACACCCCCCACCGGGGTGCACCAGGTCAGGCACCCATGGGTGCCCCCAGGCTCCCAGACGTTGCCCAGCGAGGGCTTACAGCCTGGCTCCTGCCCACCCAGCCCCCCTGAGCTCCCCAAACCCCATCGATTTCTAAACCACTTTTTAAAAGCACGCTCGATCTCACAGTGCCAAGTGCACAGCTTAACCCCTGGCAATGGCACGCGAAAAACCTTTTTGCACGAGCTTGGGGCACGATCGCTTCCCCGTTTCCCACCTGGAGGAGTCCGGGGGATGCTGGGGGCCACCAGCACGGGGCAGCCCCTGCGGCCGCTTCGCCCCAGCCCCAGCAGCACGAAGCAGCATGAGGAGCTCAGCCGGGAAGCGGAGCCGGCAGCATCCAGCTGGAAACGCAGGGGGAAGAGACCAAGAGGATGTGTGCTCCAAAATGTGGGCCCGGCCGCGATGTGGGCCAAAGCCAAGGGGAGCGATCCAGCGGCGCTCGCTTGGGCTCGGCGCGTCCCCGCACCCGGTGTCACAGCACCCAGCTCCTGCTGCTCAGCCCCCAGCACTGCGGCTGCTTTTGGAGCGCATGCAGAGCCCGTCCCGGGCTGGATTTGGCCCCTTTTGTGTCTGCTCGGACAGCGTGTGGCAGGGAGTTTCACCCCGTGCCGTCACTTTCCTGCTCTGGCTTTTTTCTCTCGCCGTTTGGGCTTTCAGCACGGGTCTGCACGTGAGCCCCAGGCAGGGACCGGCCACCACGGGTCACCAGCACAGGTCCTCAGCCCCGACAGTGCCACCGTGCCTCCCCAGCATCTCAAAGGGCTCAGATTTGCCCCACAGGAAAAGCCACCATCCCCCAAACCCTTCCATCCACTTCTCCACATCCCAAAACTCTTCCATCCACTTCTCCACAGCCCAATCCTGCCCTGCTGCCTCCTTTTGCCCAAGGGACCCCAGGGAGCCGCTGTGGGCTCTGGAAGGGGCCCAGCACCCCCAACCCCTCTCGGGGTGCTGCCATCGGGGCTGCACCACAGCCCCAGCCCCTTGCATCTCCCCCCCCAGCCCCCAGCACATTTTTAACCCCTTCAGCTTGCGCCGGCCCCAGCCGGGCCCAGGCTGTGCCGTGCACTTGGCAAAGTTACAGGAACCGCTGCGAAGTTTGTGCTGCGAGCTCCCCCGGGGCTCGCCTGCATCAGCTGTGCTCACACCGAGCCAGCCGTGCACACACGCACGCAGGCAGGAGCGGGGACACGCACGCGGCCGTGCACGCACGCACACACACGCGGGCCCTCCTGGAGGGGTCCATGGCCCCCGGTTGTGTGCACACATATGTGTGCACACGCATGCACAGACAGACACACGGACACGTACACACACACACACAGCCACACACTTGCACGCACAGAGCTGTGCACACGCGCACACTCCCAGGCATGCGCCCCCCAGACCACGCACGCCCCGGCCACGCACACACTTTCCACCACAGCCCCCCCAGACCACGCACGCACTTCACCAGACCCCCCCCAGACCACACACACTCTCACACTCCACCATACCCCCCAAAAGCCAGGCACCCCCCAGCTGTGCACCCCCTCCAAGCCCTGCAGCTCCTCGCACCCCCCCAGCCCAGCCCCCAGCCCCCCGACACCCCTAACCACGCACACTCCTTCACACCCCAGAGCTGCGCACACCCCCGCCCCAGACCCCCCCAGCCGTGTACCCAGACGCCTCCAACCACACACAGACACACTCCCCCCAAGACGCCCCAAACCGTGCACACCCCCCCCCGCCCCAGAACCCCCAGCCGTGCACCCAGACACCCCCAACCACACACACTTCCCACTCCCCCTACACCTCCACACCCCCCCAGACACCCCCACCTGTGCGCCCTGACGCCCCCAGCCACACATACACACACAGCCCCCCCCAGACACCCCCGGCCATGCGCCCCAACACCCCCAACCATGCGTCCCAACACCCCCAAACACCCCCACACACTCCCCCTACACCCCCACTCTCCCCCCAGACACCCCCCCCATGCACCCAGACGCCCCCACCCCCCCTCCTTTCTACCCCCCCCCCCCCCCAATACCTGCCGGGGGCGGCTCTGCGCGGCGGGGCTCCGGGCGGCTCTGCCGGTGGCTGCTGGCCTGGGACATCGGAGAGGGGCCGGGCGCTGCTCGGGACACTCGGCTCATGCACGGCCCCCCCCGGCCGCCACCCCCCCGGCCCCCTCTCACCTGGGCCCCCCCCGGGGGGCAGCGGCTCAGCCCCGCACCGCGCTGCGCCCCCCGCGCATCCCTTTGCGCTCCCGGCTGCGCGCACGGGACCCTCCCGAAGCGCTGGGGGCTTTTTAAAATGTTTTGATTTTTTTTTTTTTTTCTGTTTGTTTGTTTGCTTCCCCAATTCCTTAAAAAAAAAAAAAAAGCCGCGAGAACAACCAACCAACCACCCGCGTCCGCCGAGCAGCTCCGTGCAGGAGGAGGAGGAGGAGGAGGAGGAGGAGGAGGAAGAGGAGGAGGGGGAGGAAAAGTTTCTTTGGGGGCTGGAGCCGGGGAGGGGAGAGGCGCCGGGCAGGCAGAGGCTGCCGGGCCCCCGGGGCCAGCCTCCGGCCGGGGATTTTTCGGCCTGGGGGGCTGGGAAAGCGGTGGGAAGAAAGTTTTGGGGCTGGGGTTGGGGAGGTGCCCCCGCCCCGCGGCCCGGCTGCGGAGCCAGGAGGGTCCCAAGCGCCTGGCAGCAGGCACGCACACGGCCCCCGGAGAGCCCCCCCCCGACCCCCCGTGCCTCAGTTTCCCTACGTGGAAGCAGCCCCCGGGGCGAGCCGGGCCTTGGGGCTCTCCCCTCCCAGCTTCAGGATTTTCCAAGGGGGACAAACCGGGTGTGCTGCGTCCCCGCAGGGACCAGTCCCCCTGCAGAGTGGCACGCAAGACCTGGGGGGACATTTTGAAAGTTGATTTATTTTTTTTAACACCACCACCTTTTGCTGCTTTCTACGGACGAAGAGTAGGGAAAGGAGCCGGAACAGCTCTGGGTGTAAGCCAGGGGCTGGGGGCTGCCCTCCCTGCCATGGGGGGGTCGTGACACCCCCCTGGGGTCACCTCATCCTGGGCATGCTGCGGGGCCGGGCTCCATTTTGCAGTCTGGAGCTACGGCTGCAGGGTGCTGGAGCAGGGCCGATGGACCGGGGTGACTCCCTGTCCCTCGTCCCACTGCCTGTCACTGCCATCACCCCGCTGCCAGCCCCTGCCCCGTGCGTGCAGCTTTTAGGGTGTAGAGGGATAAGAGGAAGGTGCTGGGACGTCACTGCTGCAGCCACATGTAAAGGAAAGGGGCTGTGAGGGGGAAACGAGGAGGGCTGGAGGGACCCGACCTTCTCGGGTGCTTTGTGAAAGCCAGGGGGATGGAGAGGGTCGGGCG
Source organism: Cygnus olor (assembly GCF_009769625.2). Lineage (NCBI taxonomy): Eukaryota > Metazoa > Chordata > Aves > Anseriformes > Anatidae > Cygnus > Cygnus olor. The sequence continues at coordinate 3,654,862 of NC_049192.1, forward strand.
AGACCGCAAAAATCCACTCTGCTCGCAGGCAAGTTGTCACTAGGGTTTGTGCTCGTTCCAGGAGGAGCGTTCCCGACTGCACCCTACAAAATGGCCCTAAAGCCCTCCCAGGAGCCACCAGCAGCATCCTGCCCACCCTGCTGTGCCAGGCACTGCACGTCACAGTCCCTGGGAAGATGGGCACCCCGACACCGACCCCACGTGCACGGGGTGCAGCGTGGGGAGCACCATGGGGTGCAGCACCGTGTGGGGCCACGCGCCCACCTTCCTGCCCTCAGCACCTTCACCGAGGGCGCAGCATCGGATGGCACTGTGCTGCCCCATCCCTGGTGCCCTGTCCCCAAAGGGGGGGTCACCCCGGTGGGGGTCCCCCCGGTGGTAGGCAGGGATTTCCACATTAAACCAGCACCCAAGCGGGGATCGGGGTGTGCCGGCATCGCCGGCCTCTGAGACAGTGCCTGAGTCACGGTGCTGCCCCGCCAGCCCCGCACTCTGCCGCCGCGCATTCCTCTCTGTTTTCCTGCCCTCTGACACCCGCCGGCCCCGGGGGACGTGGCACAGGCCAGCACCCAGCAGGACCCAGCAGCCCCAGCATGGCCCAGGAGCAGCCGGCGGGGGAAGGAGGAGGGCGGCTGCGATGCTCTTCCTGGGGGGGTGCCCGGATTTGGGAACCCGGGGCCACGTGCTTGGCTCAGGATATGAGGCTGCAGATCAGCACTTTCCTCTGTGCTGACAGCTCGGGCTGATAACCCACAGGAAGGAATTAGGGAGTGCTGGCGAGGCTGAGGCACAGCTTCGGTGGCCCAGCACCACCCCTGGGTCCCCACGGTGGCTGCGCAGGCACCGGGGAGCGGCGCTTTGTAGGGTTCCTTTAACCTAGGAGTTGCAGCAGGATGGGCGAGAGCGCAGAACTGAAAAGCTCCTCTGAGGATGCAGAAACGTGAACCTGACTTTGGGGCTCCTGGTGCCTGATAACCCCCCAGATGCTGATTAGTGGGATTTGGGGGTGCGCAGCCCCAAGGCTGAGTGTGCCCTGGGCAGCTTTAGTGCATGGGGACACGAAGGGCACCCAGCGGATGGAGGGGACAGGGCTTTACCCAGAGCAGCCCCACAGCCGTGCTGCTGCCTGCCTCCTCTCCCGGGCATCCCGCAGAGCCTCGGTGCCCCTTGCAGGGACGTAGGGACACAGGGATGACACCAAAACCAAATGCAGGATCTGATACCCCACACCAGGCCTGCACCCTCCTTTCTTTCACCACCCAAATCCCTTTGCCACAAGGCAAGACGCCGCCCCGGTACCTGCTCTTGGTGCCTGGGCAGGATACATCCCATCTCCGTGCTGCCGAAACGAGGGCTGGCAGCGGGGCTGCTGCCTGCTGCCTTAACCCAGCGCTCTGCCCTCCTCCGCCACCTCCCCAGTCTGCTCTGCCTCCTCCCCTTGGGCTTTCCAAACTTCTCTCCGCAGCCCACGTTCACCCAGGAGCACACAGGAGGGGACATTTGGCCAGCACGGCCCCAGCCTTCCCCGACCTCTCATTAGGGCTGCGTCGGGGACAGTTCGAGCACGTCACCGAAAGCACCCGGTGGGGCGAGTGGCTCAGCCAGCCCCGCCGCCACTGCTCGCCCACAAAATGCCCCATAAAAAAAACCCCGTGGCCACTCCGCACCACAGTTGCCCAACGGTGACAAAACCGGCCCCAAAATCCCTCCCTCGCCGCGGGCAGGGCCATGTACCCCACGGGCCCGTCCCTGTGCTGCAAAGCCCTGGGGAGAGGCACGGGGCCGTCCTCGTCCCAGCAGATGCAGGCGAGCAGGGAGTCGTGCAAACGAGTCCGGCCTGTTCTCTCTCCGGGGTTAACATTTACTCCGTGATGCCAAGCACTCAGTGAGCCGACAGGAGCGTTTTTTTTTCCCCGTAAAAACAAGTAATTTTTGCTCGAAGCGTTGTCCCCTCTAAAGAAAACGTCCCCCAGATGGTTGTTGGCAGGGCACCTGGGTGGGTAGGGGAAGGTTTGCAGGCGCCGCGCTGTAGAAAAGCCAAATCCTGCAGGGAAAATACACCCAGGACTGCTGCGCCCCGAGGAGCTGGCTGGATTTTGGAAAACAAGGCCGGTTATGTAGGTGTGGGACTTCACTGACCCACATTCACAAACATCTGGCAGCAGCCACCACGCCGGGCTCGCACGGGGCGGCCGCGGCCAAAATAAATCCTCCCCAGCGCTCCCGGCTGCGGGGTCTGCACCCCAACTTCTGCCCCCCCAAAAACCCAGCCAGGGGAAGGGGAGGGGAGATTTCAGGCGGCTGAAAAGCCCCCCCTGACCTTTCCAACTTGGCCAGGATTTAACGCTAAGCCTCGACTTTGCAGCTCACCGGGGGAGGTTTTGCAACACCCGCGGGCGGCTGTCCCGCGGCGGGCTCTGTGCTGTTTCGAAAGAAAAACAAATAAATAAGAGAAAAATGCGTGCGATCCGAAAACAACAACAGAACCCCAACCCAACACCCCCTGAGCCGCGCCGTGCGGCCAACCTGCCGTGAATGGGGCCGTAGATTTCGGCTGCGTCGCATTACAGAGCCGGGCTGTGCAGCCCGAGCCGTGTTTGCTTAGGGCCCAAGCCATAACCCCCTGATCTGCCGAGCAGAATTACCAGCGGCTGGGCACACACAAAAATCTCTCGACAAAATAACCTTCCCAAAAGCGGGCGGGAAGGGGAGGAGGGGAGCTCGCTCCGCTGGGTCCGCAGTGAATGACCCCACTGTTTTATATTTTCTGCTGAAAGATTTTGATGAGTCACGAGCTATTTCTGTAAATAATAAAAAAAAAAAAAAAAAAAAAGGAAATGGACATTAAAAAAAATAAATAAAAAAAAAAGAAGGGCCCCACGAACATTCATCTTTTGAAGATGGAAAAATTGAAGACTTCCCCCTCCCCTCCGCGCCTCACTCCGGCCCCGGGGGCTTTGTGTGCAGTCTCTGTTGCTGGCAGGGCCGCAGCGGCACGCGAGGGTCCGGGTCGGGCAGCACTGTGCTGCACGTCTTGGAGCGACCCCACTGCTGCCACCCCTTTGGGGACCTCAGGGGACCGTGGCCAGGGGCTCACTGGGGCAGGGGCTCAGCTGCTTGGGCTGCCTGGGATTTGAGCAGCCCCGGGGGTCCCACGGGTGGCCAGACTTGCTCCTGCTCCCCAACAAGCCCCCCTTTGTTCTCCCTCCCCATCCCGGTGCGCAGGCCCCTGGTGAAGTTTGTGGGTTTTCTGCCGGCTCTGTAAGAAGCGAGGCGCTCGGAGAGGGTGGCGTGGCAAAAGCAGGCACTCACAGCCAGCCAGCCGGCGTGCTCCGCCGCTTACAGGTTGTCTTCTTCCTGGCTGCTAAAGCCCCAATTACTCTTCCCATCACTTTTTATTTCAGCAGCAGCAGTCCCGAACCTCAGGCTGAAATCCTCAGGTTGTTCCAAAACTGCCACCAAGGCTGGGTGACGGTGACACCGAGTCCAGGGTGTGCCTTGCACCCATCCTGGCACACAGCAGCACCGGAGCTGAGCTCCCTTTGCCCCTTGGACCCCCCCCCGTGCTCCCCCCACACTCCCCGCTGTGAAGGGCTCTTAGCTCCGGACACGCCGTGACACTGGTACTGAATTGGCCACGCTCTCCGTCTCTCCACAGGGAATAAGTTGCTGTCTGAGTGGCAAGAGGAAAATAAATCAGCGGCGCGCAGTCCGAGCATGTCCGTGGTCTGCTCTTACAGTAACTCGTTTGTGCCCTGTCTGGGGTGTAAAAGTCCAGGGGTGTGCACAGACCGGAGAAGCAAAACCAGTGCAAAAGAGATGAAAGCACGGCGCAAAGCCGCTCGCCGCTCCTTTGGCCACATCCCTTCCTGACCACAGTCGTTGCAATTCCTTAATGCTGATTTAAGAAAACTCAACAAAACATCCAAAAGCTTTTTTTTTTTGTTGTTCTTTTTAACTATTTGAAATCTGGCCAGGCTGTGCATATCCAAGCTCATTTATTACTGGTGGCAGCCTTTTAATTTAACGGTGGCAGGGACGCAGTAGAGTAACTGCGGGATGGCGACGGGCACGTGGTGCAGGTTCAGGGACACCCGCGCTTGCTCCGAGGCAGCCATTTACCCACAGCACATCCTGAAACAGGGCTCAGCTCCCAGCAGCAAACCCCATTTTGTGCTGCAGGACTGGGCAAAACTCCCCCAGATTTAGGGCAGAGCATCAGGGCGGCCGGAGAGGAGGGCGCTGCCCTCGTGGGGATGGGCGCAGCAGCACCCAGGAGGGGAGAGCCGCGAGGAGGAGCGGGCTGGGTGCCTCCTGCCGCCGCGTGCTTGGGGTTGCTCCAGACCCTGAAGCAGAGCAAAGGGGGTTGCTTCGGACTGGGGTGGCTGCTCCCTCTCTCTTTCCCCAACCACACACCGGTTTAGCAATCAAACCAAGCCAGCTTTCATGTTCCTAGCAAAGGGAAACAAAACAAAAAGAAACAACACACACAAAACAAGAAAAAAAAAAAAGGGGGGGGAAAAACTTTCTGCATGAAAAGCTAGGAGCTTTCTCCAAGTGTTAAATCAATCAAAGCCACATGCTCCCCGCAGCGATCCGCAGCCCGTGCCGAGCCCCATGCGCCGTGGGAGTTGAGGATGGGGTCGGGGTCTCTGCGTGGCTCCTGCACCCATGGGTGCTGGCTCGGGGCCGGGGGTGGGGGGGGGGTGGGGGAGGGTCCTGTTGGCACAGGCACGTTCAGCGCGCCCCAGGAAGACACCGGCGAGCTGGCTGCAGTTCAAAGAGCCCTGGAAAAGGGCCACTGGAAAAAAGATTAAGGAAGTTTGGCCGAGACGGAGCAGCGGAGGGAAAGGGGATATAGCAGTCTATTAATATTGGCAGGGTCTAGACGCAGATGGGAGTGAGCCATCTCACTGCGCTGCAGAGCGGGGGGCTGCGAGCTGGCCGGGGGCCACAGCGGTGGCCAAAACCTGCTCCCAGCCCCATCCCTGTCCCCCTTGGTGCTGCAGCAAGGAGCAAGGAGATTCAGGGAGGAAAAAAAAAAAATACAATGGCCTAAAGCTCCTGGTGGCAAAGCCCGGGTTCCCCGTGAAGTCGATTCCCCGGTGGCGGTGCCAAAATCTCCCCGCTGCCGCTCCGTTTTGGAAAGGGCAGATCCCGAGGCTGCACATCTGGCCCTCGTTTCGGAGATGCGTGCCGAAAGCTTTCAAAAAAAAATAAAATAACCTCTGCTCCTCCAGACGCGGGTGCCGAGGTGTGAGAGCTGCTCCTTGCTCGGTGTCGGGACAAACCCGGCTACGTGTCCCCCCCCGGTCGGTCCTGGGTGCCCCCAGCATGGGGGAATGTTGGGGGCTGTGGGGTGAGTGGGTGGTGGGTGCCCGCTGCTGCTGCTGAGTTCAAAAAGCCTCCAAAAACCAAGCACATGAAGCTACTAAACGTGCTGGTGGAGGTGCTTCAGTGCAGAACTGGTCTTTAAGAAAAACAAGGGTAGGAGAAAAATTTCCTAAGGGCAGAGGCAACAGCCCTTACTTACCAGTTGTTAACTTCTTAATTATTGTTTTTTTGTTTGGTTTTGGTACTGGCAGATTTCCTGTTGCAGGGTAACTCCAGCAACCATCCGACCACTCGCCTTCTTCCCAGCCTTTGGAAAAACCCTTCCCGTACCAGCAGGATGGAGCAGGGGCTGGTTGGTGCATGGGGTGAGGAAGAAGAGGGACACCACTCCTGTCTGAGCTGTGCCTTTCCTGGAGCCACTGCTGCTTCATCCCATCCCATCCCATCCCATCCCATCCCATCCCATCCCATCCCATCCCATCCCATCGGCTTGAACCTGCAGAGAATTCCCCAGTCAGCTTGTGCTGGGAACCACAAATTCCTCCGTTTTCAGCAGCTCACGATGATTGCACCCACAGACAGGGAGGATTAAAACAAAAAACTTAAAAATCCGAGGGCTGCTGCAGCCCCGAAGCCAGGCAGCAAAGACCAGAGCAAGCCAATTCCCTTCCCTTGCTCGTTCCCTCGCTGCTGAGGAGCCCACGGGGATTAAAAATGCCAAATTTCCCAATAACCGTGACAAAGGCAGGCAGCACCGCAGCGTGATAGGTAATTTCTTTTATTGCATTTTATAATGCCGTTGTCCATACAGATTACATGCAGCTAGACCTACTGTACAAGGGTTTACCGTCTGCCAAAGCAGACACACGGAAGTTCGGAGTACAAATACACAGCAATGCTATTTCCTTTATACAGCACGAGGGAGGCGGCGGCGGGAGGGGAAGGGGGCTTTATACACGTCCCCCCCCTCCGCCTCCCTTCCGGCCCCAGCCCTCGGCGTCCCCGGCCCCCTCCGCGGGGTCGCCGTCCCACCCGGCGCCGAGGAGGAGGACGGGGGCAAAAAAAATGGGGGAGAAAAAGGAAAAGGAGGCGGCGGGCACGGTGCTTCCCAGCCCAACGGGGTGGGGGCAGCGCCGGGACCCCCCCTCCCCGCGTCCCCTCGCCCCTCCTGGGCTGCACCAAGCGCTGCCCCGTGCCCGTGAAGGGGTTTTGCAGCCCGGCACTGGGGCTCGGGGGGTCCCCAAACCCCCCGGTTCTGGCCCCGTTCCCCACCTTGCACAACTTTTCCAGGACAAAAACCTAGATTTAGGGCTTTTTCTCCTAGGCGGTGGCGCGGGACGGTCATGTAAACAAAGCAAAGAAACCCTTTGGTTTAATGCAGTTGGGGCTCCCCTCCCGGCAGCACCCCAGCCCCTGCCCTGGGCTCCCTTCCCCACCCCGGCTCTACCAATTCTAGCTATTCTGCAAAAAAATAAAATAAAAATAAATCATTAAAATAAAATAAAAAAAAAGGCCGACACAGAAAACGGAGTGATTCCTTCAGGACACCAGTGAGAGATACCAGCAAAATGCCTTTACTTACAGAGAAGTGCCCACACCGCCCCGCTCAGCAACGCCCCGCAAGGGAAAGCGGCAGCAAACGGAACAAAAAAATCCCAAATAAAAAGCAAACAGTCCGCGGTCGTAAGGTTTCAACCCAGTATATATATATCTCAGTATATACAGACGTACAACTCTGCCACACGTTGCGTTTGGTCCTTGATCCTTCCTTCTCTCCCCTCCCCGTGCACCAGGCGCGTGTTTGAGGTAAGACGAGCAGAATTTGGTACAAATTCAAACCGGCAAAAATAAAACACGCGCCTAAAGGCGGCGGGGGCGGGCAGGGGGGGGCCGGGGGCTCTGTACCTTTGTGTGGACGTGACCCTGCAGGAGCGGCCGGGGGGGGGGGGCAGGGGGGGCACGGGAACGAAACCAATTCACCCCTGAGTATCCAAGCGGGCGCGTTTCACCTCAAATCCCCGACCGCGATTCCCATTTCGGCCGGGGAAGAGGCATGACTTGGAGCCACGTGACCTTCCAAATCTGTGCATGTTTAAAAAAAAAACAAAAAAAAAACCACCTAAAAACAGAACTCCTTTATATTTATATATTTACTTTCATATATATATAATATATATATAGTGCTCTCGTGAGCCGGGACCGCGGCTAACAACCTAAACGGCGCGGAGGGGTCCGGGGGTGCCGGCGTGGAGCCCGCAGGCAGGCGGCTCACCCTGGCTCTGAGGGGGAATTTTGGGGTCTGTACCGCTGGAAAAGGTAAAAAAATAAAATCCACAGCCCAGGCGGGAACCGTGGCGGGTGCTGGAGGGCTCGCCAGTGCCGGGCGCGCTTCATGCGTGGACTGCGCTTAGGTTTGCCCAGCCTTATGCAAGAAAATGGGGTTGCAGAGCTGCTAACAAATTAAATCCAAAGAGAGGAAGGAGCTTGGTAAAAGAAAAAGAAATTGGGGCAGCTACCAAAACACCCAGCCTAAACGGGGAGGGGCGCTTTGAACCCGTGCAAACCCTGCAGCTGGATGGATGCCGGGCAGGAGCCACCAGCAAAATGGCTCCGGGGGTGGCTGGGGGGGAGGACCCTGTGTTTGGGCACCCCCCCTCCTGCCTGGCACCCCCACGGCAGGGCTGGGTGCCCCCGGCCCCATAGGGCTGGGACCAGGACCCCGCTGCTCCCCGCATCCCCTACAGTAGCAACGCCGAAAAGTCCAGCAAAGGGGATGGAGGGGTGGGAGAGGGGGAAGGACCCCCAGCATTTCTACGGATAAAGCAAAAAAAAATCCCCCTAAGACGGGAGGATAACGGTCCGGATCGATGCGGGGAGTCCCGCTGGGGGTGAAACACTCGGGGCTGTCAGAGCTGCGATGGGTGAGGGTCTCGGGGGGGGGGGGACTGGGGGCACGAAATGCCGCAGAGGCGCCCACCCACCCCTCTGTGCTCCCGTGGGGCAGGGCAGCAACGCGGTGGCTGTAAACTCGGCTAAAACAATAACTTAAAAATCCAAAAGCTGAAAAAAAAAAAAAAAAAAGAGAAAAAAAAAAAAAAAGGGAGCGAGGAAAATACCCCCAGGCTCGGCCCCTCTTTGGTGGGGACCGGGGTCGGCGAGCAGGGAGGCTGAAATTTGGGTTGTGCGCCTGCGATTTTGGCAGCGGCGATGGAGCGAGCGGGGCTGCTGGCGCAGGGAGAAACAGGGGGAGAGTGGAGACACCTAGCGAAGGCCGGCACGGCACGGCACGGCACGGCACGGCGAGCTGGAGAGAGGTTTTGCAGCTTTTTTGTTTGTTTCGTCTCGTTTTTTAAGGAATTTGGTGCCGGGCAAAGGAAGCAGTGGAGGGGGATGCTGGGGACCCCCCGTAGCGGTCCCCAGCGGGGTGAGCCCGTGGGTCTCAGCATCCCCTGGGTGGTGTGTGGGGGGGTCACGGGGGAACCCCCCCCATCTCTGCAGCCACCCGGTGCTGAGGCTGCAGCGGGCAGAGAGGAGAGGTCGGGGTGATCCCAATTAGGGGTGCACCCCAGGGGCGCACGCTGCAGGGTCACTTAGCACCTTGGGAACATCACGGAGGTGACGCGGGGGGGGCAAACAAGCGCTCCCCCCTCCTTGCTGGTCCTGGCCCTCCCTCCTGCTGCTGTGCCGAGGGCCCCCTGCCCAGCACCCACAGCTGCGCGCCCCATTTCCAACCCAAACCGCAGCTCCTGGGGCACCAGGCTCCCCCCCCCAGAACCTGCAGGGGGGCAAGGACCTGGCCCCCCAGTGCCAGAGCGCGTCCCCACACCACGCTACCGGGATGCCCCGCGCAGCCCCGGCTCTGCCTGCTCTGAGGTTTGCAGGCAGAGAGGGAGCAAAAAGACTTGGGGGGGGGGGAACCAGGACCGCTCTGGGGGCTGCAGCTCCCACCCCCTGCTTGCTGCCGTGCACTTTTATGCCCCACAGCAGAGGAAAACAGTCTGACCCTACAGAAATACTGGAGCCAGGTGGCACCGACAGTCACGTCCCTCTCCAAAACACAGCCCGTAGCCCGGCCGAGCACCCCCCAGGCGGAGAGGGGGGGTGCTGGTCCCCAAGGCCAGCACGAGGCCCTGGGGGGGGCACAGCCCGGCCCCGGGTACCCCCATCGCCACCAGAGAAAGAAAGAGCAGGGAGAAGAGGGGTGTTTGGTTGTGTCGTTGTCGTTATTATTAACATTTCTTTTTGGCATCAACACCATCTGGTCACCTGAACTACGGCCCTTCTGGCTCTGGACATCTTTTGGTATCTTCCCACCGGGACGCAGACGCTCGACACGCACAAAAGGAGAACGGAAAGGGGCGAAATGAAGGAACGGGGAGAGCCCGGGCTCCTGCGGGCACAGCGCTGAGCACCCATCTCACCCACGGTGCGCATCGCCCCAGGACCCATGGGGCACCAGGACCCACGGGGCACCCGGACCGAGCTCCAGCTGGGGCTTCCCAGCTGGATTCTGCACGCCAGCCTCCTCCGTGGGGGTCCTGCAGGACCACAGCCCCCCCCGGAGAACCCGGCACGGCTTCCGAGGAGGCACCGGGCGCAAGGAGGGTGCGGGAGCCATTCCCTGAAGCCGAACTCGCTCTTGAGACCATCTCAGCCTTTCGCAGCGTGGTTTGGGCTGGGCGAGCCGCCCGCTGCACCCAGCACCGAGGAGGAGCCGGAGTTTTGTCCTTGCTGCCCGGCCGGGGACAGTCGTCGCCATCAGGATGCCACCAGCCCCCGGTGCTGCTGGGGACCGGAGGGCTCGGGTAGGACGGCACGCAGGGGTTGGTGGCCTGGCGGTGGTGACCACGGGGTGACACGAGCCAGGTGGCACACGCAGGGTCCCACCGACGCTGCTCCTCGGCCTTCCCAATGCAAGGCGCAGGACGGCGGCGTAAAGCTGCGGCAGGGGGCTCGGCCCCGTTTCTGCGGATTCTTCCCCCAAAGCTGGCTGGAGGGGGAGGGTCCACGGGTCCTCCTAGTGCAAAACCCGCCGGGGAAGGAGGCTCGAGAGCGGGCTCCGGCCTCCTTGGGGTGCTTGATGGCAGAGGGTGGCACACGGGGTGCGCAGGGGACGTCCTGGAGCTGCGTCATGTCAGCCCCCGCCACGCGCCACGGGGCCAGGGGATGGAGGAGCCTTCCTCGGACCGCGGGGAGGGAAGGAGGGACAATTTCGGACAGAAACAACCTACCATCCTCGTTCGCCAGTTACTAACCAAGGGAGGAAGGGAGACAAAGTTCACCTCTGGGGTCTTTGTTTCTCGTTTTCGCTGCACGTCCCCCGCGCCGGGGACCTGTCAGCCGCCGGGGCAGCGGGGAGTGGGAGGGACGCGCCGGCAGCGACAGCTTGCCCCGAGGAAACCCTTTTGGAAACCCTTTTGCTTTGTGGAAGTGCCTTGAAGAAACGGGTCGGCGCCGGAGGTCACCTTGGGGAGGTGGGAGCCGTGGCTTTGTGTCTCCAGGAGGGACAGGGTGGGACGCGCTCGCCCCTCGGGCGGGAGGAAGGGGTCCTTAGGACAAGTCTTCCACCGGCAGCTCCTCCTCCAGGTCCCTGTCGTCGGCGATCGTCACATTCTGGTTGGTGGTGGCCAGGAGCGAGACGGGCCTGCTGTCGTCCTCGGCCTCGGCTGGTTCTTCCTTCACGTGCACTGGGTGGCTGCTGGGAGGGAGGAGAGCGGGGGCTGAAAGCCTTCAGCCTCGGGGACAGGCTCCTGCTGGCCACAGCCTCTCGGTCCCCCACCATCAGGGACCCCGTGCTGCCCCTTGCCGGGGGGGACACAAACCACAGGAGGCAACGAGCAGCTCCCAAACCCCCCAACCCCGCGCCACCACCACGCTTCAACCCCAAACCCTTCATCCCCTGGCACCCAGCGGGGACATGAGTGTCCCTCGTCCCCCCAGCGCCCCGGCGGACCTGTACTGCTGCGGGGACAGGCGCGGGCTGTTGCTGCCGTTGCTGTTGACCTGCTCCACCGTGCTGCTCACGTCGTCGTGGCCCACGTGCAGCATCCCGCTGGCGGAGCTGGTGTTGATCATGGTGGGGCTGTTCAGCAGAGGGAAGCTGCTCTCCGCCAGCGCAGCCTGCAACAGAAAGCGGCTCGAGGAGCGGCCCGGGCAAGGGGCAAACGGGGGCAAAGGGGTAAATCGCCCGAAATGGGATTGCTATGGAGCGGCAGAGGCTTAGTGCTCCGGTATTTCTGCCAGGATGGGACCAGGGTAACAGTTTTTTTTGCAACCGAGATGGGCAAATGGGGTGCAATTGCTAGTGGGGCACAGCTGGCTGCGTGCTCCCGGGGATGGGACGAGGCAGAGCATCCTCACCTGGTAACTTGCATTAAGTGCTCCGTACCCGAGTCCTGAAATCATGTTTTTGACTAAAGTCGGACTCCTGCAAAAGACAGAAAGCGGACCGATGCCCGTCTGAGCGCTCCTGGCCCCGAGACGTGCCGGCTCGGCAGCAGAGGGGGGCACGAGCTCTGCCCCGCCGGGGGGGACCCACAACCACACCCACCCCGTCATCTTTGGTGGCCTTCGCTTTTGGTACTCGTGCTCGTCGACGGTCCAGACGGCTCCCTTGACGTTCTCCACGCGCACGAAGCACTTGTGCAGGCTCAGGTTGTGGCGGACGGCGTTCTGCGGGTGCAGGAGGTGTCAGAGCTCGCAGCACGGCCTGTGCCCCGCCGCCCACACCCCGCCACCTCCTCCTCTTCCTCCCCCAGCCCCTGCGGGTGCCACCACGGCCACCTGCAACTTGGCGACAGCCAAATGCTCTGCAAAGCCACCTGGGGCTGCTGCCAACACTTTCTCGTCCTGTGAGCACCCAGAGGGTTTTAGGAGTCGAGGTCCTGAGCCAAACACGAGCCACGGCCCCGTTTTGTTAGCCCTGACCAGACGCCGGGCACCGAGGAAGATGGGACAAGGGACAAGGACAAGGGACACGTCATGGCAGCAAGGACCCCGGGGCACGGCCACCATCTCTGCTGCAGCTCGCTTGGAGATGCTGAGCGAAGCCGGTTGATCTTCTCCTTTCTTTTCTTTTCCCCCCACCCTCCCTTTTTTTTTTTTTTGGTCCTTTCCCGCCCTTTCTTCTTTACGTCGACCATCTTTACATTTCTAAATGTAAAATAAAGAGACGCACACGTAGGCAGACAGCGCAGCCCCGAGAGATACCAGCTCCCTTTTCCCCTTCCAACTCCCTGCCATTTGCTACTGCCCCTATTTCATTACCAATTTTAATTTGCCTCTAATTAAATCCTGTGTATTTTTCCGACTCACTTGCTAATCCATGAGGGAGGCAGGAGGCTGGAGTGGAATCTCTCCGAGCTATAATTACAAAGGGCCTAATCACGCCGGGGCTCTGCCTTTGAATAAATTTCCTTGCATTAAGGTTCTCAGATTCTCTGCCTTGCAAATGAGAATGACCCCAATTTCAGGAAGTTGGCCTCGGAGGGTTTTTTTTTTTTTCTTTCTTTCTTTTTTTTTTTTTATTTCGAGTCCTGATTCGTGATGAGAGACTAATTCGTTACGCTAAAACATTAACAGCAATTTAAAAGGTCGGACGGGGGCTGTATAAACAAAGGAGCCGGCCAACACAACAAGGCGAGAGGAGCCACCAGGACCGAACCCCCCCGTGCTGGGATGTGGTCGAGTTCCCGGAAACTCACCCGATTGCACTGTCCCCCCTTTTTCTTTCTCATTTAAGGACAAAAACAAAGCTCGGCTCCTTCCCTAGTCCTCCATCCTTCTGTCCACTGACTCTGTGTCCCCCGTGGTCGCGGTGGCCACCGGTGGCCCCGGCCGTGCCACCGTGCTGCGGCCAGCAGCCAGCCCGGCCCCCCGGGGGATGCTCGGTGTGGGGCAGAGCCAGGTCCCCCGGTCCCATCCTGCTGCCACCGCTGCTCTCCCCGGGTTCAGGCCGTGCCCTGCATCGGGGCAGCTCTCCTCCTCAAGCTGCCGTCACCCCGAGACAAACGGATGGAGCTGGAAATCCCAAAGGGAACCCCAAAAAAAACGCTTTCGGGCCGGAGCCGAGGTGAGGACTCAGCACCCAGCCCCCCCACCTGCAGCCGTGTCCCGTCCCTGTGCCCCCACCCTGCCGCAGACCCCCAGATCCCAGCGCCGGGGCCAGGATCTGGCCGCTGCCCTTCAACCCCCATCCCGGGGCGAGCAAACACAGGACTTCCTCCCCCCGCTGGGGCCGGATCCTGCCCCACGGTCCCCTTCCTCCTTCCTGTGCACGCAGGGGGCTCCCCGTCCAAACAAAGCTGATTAAAGGCAGCGCCGATGTCCCCTCCTCTGTCCCCCGCCCCCGGAAACCCCAGCGCCACCGAGGCATCGTCGGGTCCCAGTCTGCAAGGGCAGAGGTGGAGACGAAATCACTGCTGGCACCCGGGGGGTTGAGAAATTACACCCTCCCTGTCTGTCCCCTGCAGCAGTGGTGGCCCCCAGACCACAGCAGCAGCCCCCCCGTGGCCCAGGGGACACCGCAGGTGGCACCGGCAGGCAGCGGATGTCACCAAAGTGCCACCGAAGCTCAGGACACCCCGGGCAGGTGACACGGGGGGAGGGGGGTGTGGGGGTGCTCCTGCCTGGTTTTCCCGTGGCTTTTGTATTTTCTCAGGGTGTTTGTTTAGCGCCAGGCTCGGCTGCTCTGTTTGCTTCTCATCTTTGCCTTCTCTAATGATGTTTGCTTTATGCCCCCGGCCCCGTTCCCCCAGCCCCGCAGCGCTGGGCATCCCCCCAGGACCCCCCCCACTGTAGGGACGGGGTCCCCCCCCCCATACCCTGCCTCATCCCGGGGGGCAGCGAAGGTAGGAGACGAGGGAGGAGCCGAAATGGGGATTTTCTGGGGAGAGGAAATATGTTTTTTCCTGCGCATCCCCCTCCTTCAAAAGGAACCTGGCCTTGGGCACAGAAAGTTGCGAGGGGAATCGGCCAGCCCCGGGCCTTTCTGAATCCCCTGCCGTCCCTTCTGGTGGCGGAACAGGAAAAAACAAAGCAAAAAGGGAAACACACGGGATGGGGGCAGCCCCTCTCGGAGACCAGCTCGGCCCTTGCGGTCTGGGTAACGCAGGGTGCCGCGAAGAAATAAAAAAACCCTAAACTTATTCCTTTTACTTATTAAAAGGGAAGGAAAAAGGCGTCCTCAGCCAGCGTTATTTCACGGCAGAGATGGGGAAACCGAGGCACGAAGCAAGGACAGGGCTGCACCAGAGGGACCCGTGGGTCCCTGCTCTGCCCCACGGCCAGACACTGTCCTGGGGGCAACGGGACATATCCTACCGGCCCCACACACTGTCCCCAGCCCTTCCCGTCCTGTCCCCAAACCGGGGGCGGCTGCAGGGACTCGGGGGGGGTTGCAGGACCCCGTGCACGGCAGGGACACGGTGCAGCTCCTGCAGCTCGGCTCGGCTTGCAGTGCTGCCTGCGCGCCGTGAGGGGGACTCCAGGCTGCCACGGGGCTCGGCGAGGACCGGCAGCGGCCGCCGAGGTGCTCGGGGTGAGCTGGGCGAGCCGGCGGCCTTTGGAGCCAAAACGCTCCTTTTTCACCCCAACTTTGCCGCCGAGACCCACGCTCCTGCTCCCGTCAGCTCTGCTCTTCAGGAGCAACGCACGGGGACCCTGGGCTCCAGAATGCCCAATTCCTCCTCCTCAACTCCATTTGCTCTACTTTTTTTTTTTAATTATCTAAGTTTTAGTCGCTTTGCTTCGTGTTACCCTGAGCAGTGCCGCAGGAGACAATAAATAAATCTCCCTGGTCGGGGCAATAACTCCTCTTCTCCCAATAACCCCTTTCATCTGCAACACGTTTTTTTCACTTTTCTCCAATTCGGTGATTTCTAAATAACCAGCAAGCTGCACGATCCACGTGCACCAACCCAGAGTGGTTGCACCACGCCTCAGTGCCCAAACCGCCCCCAGCACCCTGCCCCGGGATGCTGAGGGGTGCCCGCACCCTCCAGCGCCCCGTGGGTCCTTCAAGAGGGGCAATGGGGCCAAGGGGCCCCTCCGGCTCCCTCCCTGCTCCATACGGCCCCAAAAACCGGGACGGGGCAGCTGAAGCTTCAGGGGGGAAAGGCACCCGCTGGGGTCCTGCTGCCGGTCCCATCCCACCCACCCCTCGCTCAGCACCACGGATGAGCACCCGCGTCCCTGTCCCCGAGCCCCGGCCGCTGCCTTTCGCCAGCTGCCGTTTCCTGCGCGACGCCAGCCCCCGGGTTATCATTAACCTTATTTGCTATTTCGAGTGCCTCGCTCTTCTCTCTCTACCCTTCTCCTGGCGCTGAGACGTGCTGGCTCTGCTCCCTCCCAGCTCCTTAACCTGCAAAAAGCCGCTGCTTCCTACAGCGCGGCCCTTCGCGGGCTGGGACGGATCCCACCACACGGACCAAGCCTCCCCGGAGTCCGGGGATGGATTTCGGGGTGCAAAAACGCTTGAATTTCTCCGTAAAATAATTTTCTACATGATTTCAGAGCTGTGCAACGAACCAGTCCTTGAGCACAGGGTTGTCCCTGCAGAAACGGGTACAGCAGGCAGCGCGGGGGACCCGGCCACCCCGCGCAGGGATGTGTGAGCCCTGTGCCCGAGCGGGGCTGCGCTCACCTTCCAGGTGGCCGTGTTCCTCCTGAAGTAGGCGAACATCCGCGTGAACCAGTTGTAGATTTCATTCAACGTTAGCTGCCTGTCGGGGGTCTCCAGGATGGCCTGGGGAACCGCAGAGGGGAGATGAGAGCATCACTCGCACAGCCCGAGCGTGCCAAGGGGCAGGAATTGGGGTTCGGGGGGGGTTCCCTGGGGACAGCTCTCGGCTCCCCCCGTACCAAGAAGGCAGGGAGAGGGCAGCTTGCCCACGGCAAGGTTTTAGGACCAGGAGCTGAACCAACACGGCGCAGGGAAGCACTCACCTGCCGGATGAGCGAGGCGTACGTGAAGGGCGGCCGGACGTCGGCGTTTTTGTAAAACTCGTGATTCTGTGCAAGCTCTGCGGGGGGAGGACAACAAGGGGACACGGGAAGGGTGAAGGGCCCCGCTATCGGACCCGGGGGCTGCCCCGGGGAGGGTGCTGGTCCCCGCGGCCCCGTCACGATGCTCACCTGAGGATATCGGGGTGCAGAACTTCTCCGAGTTCCTCCTGCGGATGGGCCCCACGTTGTGTAAAGTGGAAGAGCTGATGACGGAGGGGCCCTGCCGCAGCGGGGTGATGGGCGCCGTGGCGGAGGTGGGGGGATGAGGTAAACCGTCGGGGAACGTGTCCGAAGTGCTCTTGGAGAGGGTGGCACTCGAGACCAGGTTCAGCTGCGGGAGGGGAGAGCGGCTGGGCACCGGCACGGGGCAGGCAGGGGTGGGCTGCGGGAGCCCCCCCGTGTGCCAGGAGCGGGCTCACAACGCAGAGCAGGGTGGCTTGGTGGGGGTGTGACACAACTGAGGGATGGGGACGGAGCTGTGGGATGGGGATGCAACCACGGGATGGGGACACGGCCACGGGATGGGGATGAAGCCATGGGACAGGGATGCAGCCGTAGGATGGAGACACAGCTGTGGGATGGGGATGAAACCACGGGATGGGGACACAGCTGTGGGACAGGGATGCAGCCGTGGGATGGGGATGCAACCACGGGATGGGGACACGGCCACGGGATGGGGATGAAGCCATGGGACAGGGATGCAGCCGTAGGATGGAGACACAGCTGTGGGATGGGGATGAAGCCACGGGATTTGGATGCAATCATGGTTTGGGGACACAGCCGTGGGATGGGGACACAGATGCGGGATGGGGACACAGCCACAGGACAGGGACACAATGCGACCTCAGACGAAGGGGCAGCCGTGGGGGGAGATATAGGGGGGGACACGGGCACAGGGAGGGGAACGCAGGCTTACAGGTTGGCTGAAAGGCTTTGGCTCTGAAGGTCTCATGTGAAGGTGAGCCATCATTGCTTGGAGGCGCTCGCTCTCCTTTGCCAGCTGAGGGAGGCAAGCAGCAGAGGGAGGTGGTTAGGCGGTGCCGGGAGGGGCCCTGGGGGTGCCCCCCTAGCCTGCCCAAGCCCCCAAGCCCTGCTTTGGGCAGGCAGCATCCTCCAGTGTCCCTGCACATGGCTGTGAGCCACCAGAGCCCCCCCTGCCACCTCCTGCCTGATGCTGAGCCCCCCTCCAAGCCCCCAGCGGGGAGCTCCTGTGCCGTGGGGGTGTGTGTGTGGGGGGGCCGCTGCTGCTCCAACTCCGCGTGTGCAGCCGGATGAAAAATCTGTTGTGAAACGGAGCCATTGCAGTGTGATCCGTCAGCACATCCCCGTCCTGTCTGTCTGTCTGTCCCTCCCTGTCCTCCCCAGGTGCTCTCGTCCCTGCCATCCCTCGTGCCAGCTGGGGGGGCAGGACAGGTGCCCCCTCCGTTCCCTTGGGTCCCTGCAGCCTCCTGTTGAGCACCCTGCGTGCCCACCCATCCATCCATCCCCCCGTCCATCCGTCCATCCATCCATCCATCCACCCGGACGGGCGACATCGCTTTAATTGTGTGTGTCCCCCCCCCGCCTGTTTACTCTCCCCACGGCGCGGGGAAGGCTGAAATATTCGCCGTGGCACCAGGAGGGATTTTGAGCTTGGCCGAGCCGATGGGACCTGACACCCGCTCCCTTCCCGTCACCTCCCCTTCCCGCTGCGCCCCCTCAAACCCGCACCCCCCTGCACCCCCCCAGCCAAGGCATCGTGGCCGGGCGAGGAAGGGGTTAAAGGCAGGAGCCGGAGCAGAGTTTGCTGCAAGTTTGGAGCAGCTCTGATGCCTTCGCGCTGTCGCAGTGCTCATTAGAGCTGACAGCTCGCCCCTCGTGATGCAGACGCCCTCCGCCGACACAGCGGGAGCTCCGCGCTGAAAACTTTATAATTGGTAGCTCTGGTGGCAGGTTCTCCTCTCTCTCCTCTGCGCAGCTTTCTGCGAGCCCTTCAGGTATTTTTTTTTTTTTCCCTCCCCTCTTTAAGCCCCAGTAATTGCTTTCAACCTCGTGCTTCAGCGAGTGCTGGGGAAGAGGATGCGAGCGCACGGCACCGCGCAGGCGGCTCTGCAGCCCCCCTGGCAAGGGGG
The DNA here is from genome assembly GCF_009769625.2 of Cygnus olor. Classification (NCBI taxonomy): domain Eukaryota; kingdom Metazoa; phylum Chordata; class Aves; order Anseriformes; family Anatidae; genus Cygnus; species Cygnus olor. The sequence continues at coordinate 3,673,311 of NC_049192.1, forward strand.
AGGAGGGGGCTGGGGGCTTTGCTGCGTGTCCCCCCCAAGCTTCACAGCCCACGTCGTGCCCACTCTGATGGGCACAAACTGCTCCGAGCCCTGTGGCTGCCCTCAAATACAGGAGCCCAGACAGGGCAGGGGCAGCCAGGAGAGAAGCAAGAACACCGGTCCATGTGTGTGCCCCCCCCTTTTAATCCCCCCACGCCAGCGGGGGCTTCGTGAGCCACCCGAGGCAGGGACAACGTGCAGAGCCCTGTCCAGCCCTCCAGCATCTTTCACAGCTTCCAAGCCTCACGATGAAAAACCTCTGAAACCTCAGTTTCCTCCCATTCTGTCTCCTCCCATCTCTATTAAGTGAATTACGCACGGCACTTTGGGGAGCCGGAGGTGGTGGGGGAAGCGCTATTTCAAGAACTGCTTTTTCCAGAAATAGCACCCCAAAGTCAGGCTCCAAAGACCACGCTCAGGCACCTCAGCAAGCGGCCTGATTTCCAGCAGCCCCCTGGCTCTGGCAGGGAGGCAGGCACAGGGCTGGGGGCACGGGCGCTCATCCTGCAGCATGCACCAGCACCACAAACAAGGAGGACGTGGCTTATAGGACTTCGGCATCTCCCTGTACCCCCGGAAGGAATCTGGGGTGCTTTGGGCAGGAGGGCTGGCTCGTCCCTTCCTCCACCACCAATATAATCGTGCAGGGATGCTGGTATTGAGGGGGGAGCAGTTTGAAGGGCTCCGTGCCTTGATGCCCACCAAGACCATCATGGGACCAGCCAGGGCAATGTCCCTGTTTGGGAAGGATGCTTAAAATGAGCCCTGTGACACCAGGGCTGGCTGCTTGCCTTGCTAGAGGGCCCTGACCTGGCTGCTCCCCTCCTGCAGAGAGCAGCCAAGACCTGGCACACAGAGATTGCCTTTAAAGACCCGGCCCTGGAGGCTCCGGCAGCACCCACCTGGATTTCCAGCTGCTGTACCACTTGCATCTGAACTCGACACTGGGCTGTGCTTCGGTCATCGAGTGCGTGTTCTGTGTTGAGGTGTCTGGGGAGGAGAACACAGGGGTTTTACGCCTGCGCGGGCCACAAATGTGCCTTCCCCCCACATCACGCTGCGGCCGCACCTGGGATCAGCCCCGACCTGCAAACCGCCCCGCAGCAACGCCCGGGGATGCCTTCCCCTTCCCCGCACACCCACGAGCTACTGCCCGTGCTGGGGATGGCCTAAAAACTGACAAGCAGGAGGGAAACTGAGGCACGGAGGCACCCCAGCGTGCCTCCTCCCCACCTCCTTATTTTGGGGCTGCTGCGGGCACAGCTCGCCTTCGAGAGGAGGTTCAGAGGTGAGCAATGCCCACGGCAGCCCCGCCGACCTGGGGCCAGCACCCGAGGTCTTTGGGAGCTTGAAACTCCTCGAGAAGCCCTGCTGCTGGCAGGAGGCAGCCAGCAGCACCCACGGGACCTGAGGAGCAGGTTTCCAGCACAAAGGCAGCATTATGGAGACTTGTTTACGCCCTCGAAGGAAAGCCCCGAAGGCAGGAGGTGACATTTCCAGGTTGCTCCTCATCCTACCACTTCAGTGCCTTATGTTTACCGTGCAATTCGTGTTTATTAAACGCGGGGATGTTTGGTCTTTGTCACCCCTTCCTTCTCCTGGTAGCAGCCGGAGGCAGCCGGGCCCCTCCTGATGCTCTCCACTCCCAAGCAAGACCAAGACCAAGACAATTTTGCCGTGACATCCCCTGGAAAAGGTGCCCAAAGAGCATCGCCCCTCGTTTTGGATGTGGAAGACAGCAGCGGGAGGCTCACCGGGCTGTTTGCAAGAGGCTTCCAGCCCCAACTTGCAGAAACAAGTTAGGTAACCGGGCCCAGCTGCCAAGCCCGCGGTGCTCCGCAGCGCTCGCTCCTGCCTTCCTACACTGCAGGCCCGAGGCACGGCCATTTGTCCAAGCAGAAAACCACCCCCAGAGCCTTGGATGTGCAGGAACGGAGACATCTCCAATGGATATCCACAGGTTTTAATAAATCAGAGCTCCAAGGACGTGCTCTCTTTCCCCGAGCTGCCAATCCGCCGTGCCGTGGAGGCCACCCAGCGCCAGGTCCCTTGGCTCAAGGCGAGCTCCTCGCTGCGGCCGTGCTGAGCCTTTGGAGCTGGAGCTTTCTGCCTGCCTGTCCCACACCCAGACACACGCTCGCATTCGCAGAGAGGGGGCAGAAACACCTCACGAGTGCTTCCAGGGCAGGCTGCCTGCGGGGAAGTTTGTCCTCCAGCCTCGGCTCGGCGCACAAGCACCGGCTGCGTTTCGGGGGGCAGGAAGCTTTGCAGGCAGGGTGCAGGCACCCTCAGGCCCCCAGGGGCACGGCAGGGCTCTGCTGGCACCGCCACCCAGCCCTGGACACCCCCGGCAGCCCCACCGCCGGTCTCCAAATTTCCAAACCGGAGGTTACTCATCTGCCCCGCACAAACATGCCCCGAGAGCCACGGCGCTGCCTTATCGAGGTTTACCCGGTGAGTCAGAGGAAGGAGCCCACGTGAACCTGGCTCACAAACTCACTCCACAGCCACCAGGCAACGCCGAGCTGCCCCTGGCCTCCTTCACACCTCCTTCAGCCTCCCCCTGCTGCCTTCACACCTCCTCCTCCTCCTCTTCCTCCTTAGAGGGCTCTGCCCTGGCTCTGTCCCTGGGAACAAGGAGGCTGCCGCGGTCCGAGCTGCCTCTGCCGTGCCCGAGACCCAAAAACCCAAAACGTTTTTCCCAAAAACCCAAAACGTGGCCGAGGCAGAGCCTGGGGCCTGCCCTGTGCCTCTCGCCTCGGCAGCACGTGGAGCAGACAGCGGAGAGGAGGGGGGAAAGCAGCGGGCCCGTCACTTCCTTCTGATGTCTTTGCTAAAAATCCCAGCTACAAAGAGATCTAATTGCAAATGAACTAATTAAGTAAACCTCTGACGAAGCGTGAAAACAATTTGTTTGACCCTGACGCTGGCAGAGGGCTCTTCGACAGCCGAGTTAATCAGTCAGCGGCGGAGCCCACGAGCGGTGTCAGCGGCTGCCGCGCTGCCATCTGCTTCCTCCCTTCCTCTTCCTCCCCATGCTCTGCGCCCCAGGAGGGAGCCGCCAGCCCCCCTCGCCTCCTGCTGGGGTCTTTTCTCCTCCAGCATCGAGGCCTGGCATGTTCTCCCCTTTTTACACGGGTTTTTCTCCCTTTTGGACATGCAGGCCTGGGGGTCCGCACCTATTTTTAGGGCCTCCCCCCGTGCTGGGGTGCCTGGGGACGACCCTGTGAGCTTGACTGTCCCTTTCTCACCCCCAAAAAATGGCAGCACTTACTTGACAAACTGTCCCAAGTCCTCACAGAGGGTTTCGCAGCCGGGCCACTTGCACTCTCCGTGGCCGTAGAGCGGGTGAGAGCCGGGGGTCTCTTCATGGGAAGAGCTGCAAAAAAAGAGGGAAGAGCCCCAAAAGAGGGAAGAGCCCCGTCAGGAGGGGAAGCTGGGGGGGCTCAGGGATTTCCATGCATGGGGCCAGCCCTCGAGACCTTCCCCAGGCACCGTGAGGCCCTGCAGCCTCCCCGGGGATGGCTCTGGGGGGGGGGAAAGCCTGAGGGGCCGGAGCTTGGCTCTACCTGTCCCTTCTCGGCGTGTGCATGGTGCTCTGCCCATTGGGCAGAGGGTGGTGGGAAATGGGAGGCGAGACCTTGGCGGCCGAAAACGAGGTAGAGTTGGAGGTGTTGGTGGTGAGGTCGAGCCCCTCTTGTTTAATGCTGTCCTCGACGGGCTGGGCGGCCGTGACCTCCTTCCAGAGCTGCTGGAGGTCCGAGGGGCACACGGCTTGGGGAGGAGAACAGGAGAAAACAGGGCCATCAGCGGCAGGGGACAGAGGATGGGAGCACCCACGTGCTGGGCTCGCTCAGGACCCGATGGGACCCCCCCAGCCCCGCCGAGGAGCCGTCACCACCCTCAAACCCCAAACTTTTGGGTTAGGAGAAGCAACAAAGCCAGCACCGCTCCTCGGCACCGCTCCCGGCCTTGCTGCTGCAACCACCCCTCGCCGCTTTTTGGGGGAAAAGCTGCAGCCGTGGGGGCGTCCCCCGGTGCCCCCCAGCCCCGTGCCTTACCTTGGGGAAGGGTCTGCAGGGGCACGGTGCCCTGGCCGGGCGGGAGGCTCACCAGCCCCTGGCGCTGCAGGTTTAACAGGTGCTGCTGCTGGAGCTGCTGCATCTGCAGGAGCTGCTGCTGGAACGCCAGCTGCTTATTCCCTAACGGCTGCTGGGAGACAAAAGGGAGGAAAAGAAAACCCCGTTAGGGCCGGCACTGCAGGGGGGGCCTGGCGGGGAGCAAGGGGCACGGCTGCACGGGCTGCCTGTGCCGGCGGTGTGCGCCGCGGCCGCGCGCCTCCATCATCCTGCCCGCGCTCAGCTCGCGGCCAAGGCAGGCAGAGGCTTTGATCTATCGGAAGAGGAGGGGAAGAAAAGGAAAAGGGAAAAAAAAAAAAAAAAGGGCATTGAAAAGAGAGGGAGTGAGCGGAGCTGGGTGTTTGCTCAGCGCGCCGAGACCCGGCTCCGCTCGCGAGATGCACGGTGCCCGCACACCGGGGCTCGGCCACAGGGCATCGCTGAACGAGAGGGGGGCTCCAGCTCCCAAAATGCATCCTAACGCTACCCGGATGTACAACGCCCTTCTTCAAGCACGGAAACAATCCCTATTTACCCAAAATGATTATTACGAGCCCCTGTTTGGGGGAGGGAGGCACAAAACAGGCGCCGCAGGGGAGCAGGCCCCCAGCGCTCCCGGCCCATGGGCGCCAGCCCCACTGTCCCCACACATGGGGGGCACGGCCCCGAGCATCCCGGGGGGGCTCTCCCACCCTCCCGGGGGGAGCCAGCCGTGCTCTGCCCGGCATAACCAGCCCTAAACTTGTTAGGCAGGACGGGTCTCTGGGGAGGCACCGAGAAATCCATGAGAATTAACTGAAGGGGAGAGAATTCAATTAGGGATGGGGAAAGGCAGCTGCTAATCCGAGACGGCCACGAGAGGGGAGCTGCCCCGGGCTTGGCCGGCCTCATTAGCGGGGCAGGCGGCTCGGTAACCCCTTGAACCCCTCTGTTTGCTCAGACGTTGTTTGCAGGTTGCGAGGAGCCGGGCTGGCAGCAGCGCGCTGACCTCCCCCAGCTCCAGCCCTGCCCTGCATCTCCATGGGAGCCCGGGAGGGGCGAGCAGGATGGGGCCCTGCTCGGAAATCAAAGCCCCCGTGCCAACGTGCTGCCCTTATCCCCATTCACGCAGCTCTCCCCAGCCAGATGTCATTTTTTCCGGCTCCTGGCTGGGTCTGAGCGTCGTGGGATTCAGGCCCTGAGTCCCCTGCCCGGTGCATGGGGGTCCCGTGGCACCCCCAGCCTGTTCCCGCTGGGTGCAATGATCCCTGAGCCCAGCCACCAGGCACAGCCCTGGTCCCCGCACCCTACAGACACTGCTGATGCTCGGCCTCAGCTCTGAAATGGAGCAAGGACAGGCTCCAGGCACTGCCCTGCAAATCTCCTGTGGGTCATGATGTCAGGCACTACTGCGAGTCCTCAGTGGGGCACAGAGCGTTGAAATCTGGTTTCTGAGCCTCCAAGGGATGCCCCAACCTCCCTGCCCTGCAGCCACCCCCAAGAAGCCATTTCCAGGACCAGCTCCTCTCCGTTCTCCCCCCAGCCGTGCACCTCTGAAGATGGAGGCACACAGATCCAAGCCAGTTCTGCTCAGAGAAAAGAAAACCCTGCAAAAGCCCGAGTGATGAGGAGCCGGGAGGATGCCCGGAGACCGTGGCCCTGTAGGGCCACAAGTGATATGGGGAAGGAAGCAGGGCCAGAGCTGCGTGTCCCAGGACGGACACACACACGTGTGTCCCCAGGACGGACACACACACATGTGCCCCAGCAAGCCCTGCCCTCGCTGCAAACCGGAGCCGGAGCTCTTCCTCCTCTCATCCCACTCTGCCACCACCCTCCCCAGCGGCCCTGGGCAAGCCCGGGCTCCCCGAACACTGCCTCATTCACAGCACTTCCCGGCTGAAAGCAAGGGGAAATCGGGATGGATGAAGTCATTAGGACCCCCGGGGCACACTGCCTGCCCGTGGGGCTCCCTGACGCGGTGTCCGCAAGCTGTGGCGGCTGCTGGTGGAGCCACAGCACCCCGGGGCCGTGGGGGGACCCACGTGTGGTTCTGCGCCTTTGCACGGCTTTAAATCCAGGTGTGCATCCTTGCAGCTCTGCAAGACCATGAGCACAAGGACCGGAGTGGGAATATGAGCCCGGGAGCTCAGCAGGGAGCTCCGGGGGTGGGAAAATTGGGGTTCACCCACATTAGAGCCCACTGCTCTCTGCGGGAGCTGCTCTGCCAGTCCCCAAGGAGGATCTGTGACACGGTGGGGACAAAAAAATGATGGGCTCAAACCCGCCGAGCATGCTGGGGATGGAGGGGACCCGTCCAAGGCACCCGACAGCAAGGGGTCCCTGAGGACCGTGGGTGCTTCAGCCACGTGGGGGTGCAGGAGCAGACCCTGTTCACCTGCCCGAAGGGCTACAGGGCAAGCCCTGGCATCAAGGCTTGCAGTTTGACCACGAGTAAAGCCCCGAGCCTGGCTGTGTTATAACAGCTTGAGCCTGAGGGCCAAATCCTGCCCAAACAGCCACCGCCACGCACGGGAGCATCCTAGATCCTGGCTCAAAAACTGGACAAAAAGCCAAGCAGCGAGGTCACAGGTTTGCTCTGGAGAAGGCAGAGCCTGAATTCCACCCCGCAAGCCCGGTTTCCCTGACGGATGCTGAGCCTGACACTGCTGGCTCCTCTCCCCCAGCCCTCCTGGGGGGGCCCCCCAGCAGCTGGGGGTCAGGGTGCAGGGCAGGGAGAAGCGGCGAGCCGTGGAGCTTAGCGGATAAAAACCCCAAAACACACAGAAAGCAGTTACCCATCCTCATTAGGATGGCTCCTCCTTAGGGCCTTTGGCCCCAAAGTGTCCCCCCCTGATGCCAGCGACCCCCCCAGCGTGGGGTGGGCGCTCCGGGCCTGTTTTTTTTTCCCCGTGCTCCGTTTACATTAGATGCAGCTGAGTGGGTGCAGCTACCGGGGCAAGAGGCGCCGTCACTTTGATTTATGAGCACATCAAGAGGACTTTCGGCGTGACACTGGGGACTGACAGGAGCAGTTCATTAAGCTGACGCCGAGGTCAGGCGGCAGGCAGCCCCCCGCCGCCCCCCTCCCCGGCCCCGCCGGACTCGGGGGGCGCTGCTGGAGCTGGGGTGGAGAGGGGCAGCCCCCTCCCCTGGGAGCACGCAGGGACCCCGCGCAGCTGGCAGCAGCGGGGAGAGGTGGGTGCCTGCACCCGGTTCTGCTGGAAGCAAGCTGGGCTTGGGGAGAAAAAAGGGAAAAGCGGGAGGGCAGCTGCTCGGCAGCCCTCTGCCATGAGGTTAAGGGACAGCACGGAGCCGTCCCAGCGCTACGATGCAGCTCCTCGCCCCCCCCGGCACCCGGGATGCTGCCGGGGCTGCGCCTTCACCCTTACGAAGCGATGTGGTAAAAGGCTATGGGGTGGCTGGGACGTGCCACAGCTGTGCCCCGTCCTGGTGGGACGCACAGATCGGTCCCCCTGATGTCCCAGCCTGTTGCCCTGCTCGCCCCGAGCGTCCCTGGTGTGGCACAGCTCCCACCACACGCACACACCGAGCACCCCCCTGCAACCCCCCAGCCAGGATGCTGCCGACAGGCGCTTCCCGACACGCTTCCATCCTCTGCTCTCCTGCTTTTCCTGCTCCCCCCTTTCCCCGCGGGGGCTCCTGCCGGGGAGATCTGAGCTGCTGCTCCGCCAGAGGCTGCCACCGGCTCCCGGCGCGCGGCACAACGCCGTGCCCACCTGCTGCTCCCCCCGCAGCGCTCCGAGCCGAGCCGCCGGCTTCCAGTCACACCGAGGCGAGCCCTCGAAATCAGAAGAGAGAAAGCAGAGCGCGCCTGGTTTACAAACCTCGCGGCGGCCTGTAATTAAATACCGCCGTGGATTTCCATGAAGGAGCTGATGCCGGCCAAGAGCGGCTCTGCGGCGGCATCCCAGACACGCCAGCGATCCCCTGCGCCGTCGGGGGAAGCGACGGCATCGCCGCTCCCAGCAGGCGCGCGCTGCTGCCAGATGCAGGCTTTATTAATAGCAGCCGGGCGAACCCGCAAGGGGGAAGCTGACCCCGCTTTACGGGGCTCGCCGCAGCCCCCCCGGGGCCGATCCGCCTGCCCAGAGCCAGGGAGAGCTCCCTGCTTGGGGCCAGGGCTGCTTTCCGCACTGCACTCTCCTCTCGCGAGCAATTTGGAGCTGTCTGGAGGATGCTTTGCCTCTTTGCCTGGGTTTCTGGGGAGGGGAGATGCCATGGCAGGCACCCTGGGGACCCCTAGCTGTTTGTCCAGGGTGCGGGGAGCCGAACGCGCACCCCTTCAGCAGCACCCCGTCGTGCCCCTTCTACCCCCCAGCCCACTCCGACACTTTCTCAGCAGATAAATTTCTTGCTTCCTCTGTACCGTTTCATCCAAACACGTGCTTTTCAAACCGGGAGCCCGCTCAGCGAGCCCTTTGGAGGAGCTTAATTACCTCCTAGCCAGTTGCTGCAATCTAACATCGCCCCGGCCAAGAGGGAAGTCCTTGAGGAAGCCCAGATTTATGCCTCCCCCGTTCCTGGAGCGCAAGCAGCTCCTCCAGCTCCTGGAGATGGCTCCGATAAAGCCTGACCCCGCACACACTGCGTAAATATGGCAACAGCCCGCAATGAAAGCCCGGGTCAAAGCCTATTGAAGGCTCGAGTGGGCGCCAGCACGACCCTGAGGCGCTCGAGCTCCCCGCTCGCCCCATGCCGACGCGTGCGCTCCGCTCTCGAGCCCTTCTGCAGCTGCCCAAAGGCAAGCTGCAGCCTGAAGTCGTGCGCGGGGTTCGGCGCTTTCTTCCTCAAAGCCAACTGGGATTTTCTTTTTTTTAATGCAATTCGCTTAAATCGGGGAGGTTTTCCAGGAGATGAGGTTGCAACACACAGCCCCAGCACCATCACACGCCGATGCTGAGCTAGAGACAGGGGCTGAGCAGCTCGGGTCCACGTCCCCCTGCACCAGGGGGCAAGGAAGGAGCCGAGGGATGGCCCCACAGTGATGCTGGAGGCACAGCACCACGTGCACTGATCGGGGAGGAGAGGGGTGAAAATATCTGGGGGTTTGGGAAGGGAAAAAAAAAGAGAGGTGATGTCTGACTGCTGCTGGTCAGGGCTGACCCCAAACCGCCGTGCTAGCGCATCCCCAAAAGTGGGCCCAGGGGAAGAGTGCTCTGAGTGTGTTACTACGGGAAGGGACGGTAAACCCTGTTGTGGGAATGGAATTATTATATTGATTGATGTGATCCCAGTAGCATAAACGCTCCCATATCCTCAAATTCCCTCCCCAGCCAAGGGCCCAGCACGGCACAGCGCTGCCGACCGCTCGCTGCGCGCTGCCGCCAGCCCCCGCCTGAGCCTCTCCCTCCAGAAAACCTCTCTGCTGGAAACGCTGCGATTTCACACAGTGCCTTGGCTTCGTCAGAACCGCCTTTCCTGGCACGAAAAGCCTTGTTTTGGGTTCCTACCTGACCAGCCCTGCCTGCCTACCTGCCAGGGTGCTGTCGCGCTGGTTAAATCAGGACTGCGCCGCCCGACCCAAGCCGTGCCGAGAGCCCGCTCTGCCCTCACCCCGCAAGGAGCATTTGGGGGGCCCTCCTGTGTCCCGGGGGGACGATACCGTGCCCCACGTCCCCTTGGACATCCCCTGTCGGCTCCCAGCTGGCTGCCAGGATCCACACACGCCTCGTTGTTTTGCTGCTGGTCCCCCTTTTATTCGCAGCCAGATCTGATGGCAGCCGGAGGCTGGGCCCAGCACCCATCTGCGTGAGCTCACCTCTTTGGGCTGCTGCTTTCCAGCTTGCTGTTGTGTCAATAGCTGCAGGTGAAGCTGCTCCTGTTGCTTCTTGTAGTATTCCTGCAACTGGGAGGGAGAGAGGGAGGAGAGAGAGCGGGACGGATCAGCAGCAGGAACACCGGCTCAGCTTCCCATGCCCGGTGCCACCCCATTCCCGGTGCCACCCCATTCCTGGCGTCACCCCATTCCCACCAGCTCCCGGGGCTTTGCTTCAAGCCCTGTGCTAGGAGCTACACCACCTCCCATCAGCTCCTGGCTTTGAGTTCAGAGGAAAAGCACCTCTCCGAGGCCATCCCAAAACCTGGGAGCCCACTCCAAGAGCCTCCCAAGCGCTTCAGATCCCCACAGCAAATAAAATCCCCCAAAGAGCAGCAATCCCCAACCTGCCGTGCGTTTTACCCTGCCTGGTGCCACCGGTTTGGGAGCCTCCACCTTGTCCGTCACCCACTGAGAGGGTCCCAAGCCCGAGCTGAAATGAGGAACGTGCACCCCGGGGATTTTCCAGCTGCTCTGGGGTGGTTTATCTGACAGGGCAGAGACGAGGAGGCGAGCAGCTCCTTTGCAGCAATTTTTTTTAGGGAGAGATGCCCCAAACACCCCATAGAAAGTGCTGCAGAACTGGGGGAGCTCCCGGTGGGCACTTCCCCTGCTTTGCCTGGTGCACCCCCCCCAAGCAGCAGCACAGACGTTGCCCCATCCCCTCTGCAGGCTCTGCGGGCACTGGGGGGACCTTGGGGCACCCGGCCCTGGCTCGCACAGCGCAGACACCCCACGTCCTGGCAGCACCCCATCTTCTGAGCCGGGAAAACAGGACCACATCCCACAACAAGCCAGCAGGGAGGGTCCCAGTCCCCATTATCACGGGGGATGCTCTTGCCCCGGCCCCAAAATAAACTCCTGCTGATGGATTTGCTGCGCGCAGGAGGGGCCGGAGGCACGGGGAGGTCAGCGCAGGCGGGCGGCCCTCGCCCCGCGCAGGGGCGACGGCGGCGGCTCAGGAATGCCCCTTTGGATGCCGGGAAGCCTTTATCAGCTTGGGGCTGACAGCGCTGACAGCAGCAACTTTGCTTTTTCTGTCGGCGAACAGGTTTGGAAAGGCTCGGTGTTTACCCGAAAGCCAATCAAAGCCGGGGCTCTGCAACATGGTCGAGCGAGGCTGCGGGAACATTGGGTCAGGGGTGAGAGGTGTGATGTTTGGTTTTCTGCTGGTGGAGAATGCGAGCTATTCCGGCCTGGGTTGTTTAATTTGCAGTCAAACGTGTTTCTTTATCCGGCTCCAAAGAGGCTCGGAGAAGGACCCACCCAGGGTAGTGTTTACCCTTTGTTCTTTCCCTGGGGCCAACCTTGAGTCCTTATCAGCCTGTTTGGAGTAAACAGGTACTGGAGGCAGGAGGAAGGGTGTGGAGGATGCTTGTGGGATTTCTCCTTCCCTCTCTCCCGCCAGCGGGAGGTGTTTACCCAAGCAGCCCTGCTTTGTTTCGGAGGTTGGGGTTGTTTTTTTTTTTTCCTGGCCTCCCTTTGCTTCCCTCCCCGCTCCTTTGACGCAGGGCGCTGGGGAACGCCGTGAGAGGCAAACCCAGGTCTGGATCCTGACCCGCGGGGAGTTCTCCAGCATCCACCCCAACTCCCAGCCCTCCCCAGGAACCGGCCAGCCCCAAACTGGCCCCTTTGTGTGCTCTGAAATCCCGAATTTCATCCGGCTGTGCACCATCAGCATGCACATCTCCTTCAACCCTTGGTGCTGGACACCCTGGGGATCCCCAAGGAAACACAGAGGGAACACGGGAGCTCCGGGAGGAAGGGGCCCGGACCCTCTGCCTGTGCCGGCTGAGCTCCAGCACTCAAGGGGAAGAGAAATGTTTTGGGAGGACCCGGGCGATGCCCAGCCGGGGTGGGAGCAGCGTTACCTGCTGCAGCATTATCGCCTGCTGCTGCTGCAGGAGGGCCTGGAGCTGGGGCGGGGAGAGGATCTGCTGCATCTGCTGCGGGGTGATCATCTGCGGGGACATCATGGCCACGGACACGGGGACCTGCGGAGAGGAGAGATGCGTCACCTCCTGGGGAGCTCGGGGTGGCATCACCCTGCCGGGCTCCCCATTCCAGCTCTGAAAGCCTTCCCCAAACGCCTCCCGTCCCCAAACCCTCTGCCACCTGATTGACCCGCTCCCACCATGCCTTCCCCATCCAGGCACGCCAAGGCCACCACAGGGGATGCGATGAGGAGGTGATGATGGCACGGAGATGCTTGCTTTACCGCCACAGGAATCGGGCATTGAGAGCACCCAGTGGCACATGAGTTCCCAACCCCAACCCCAGCCCCTTCCCCTCCTGTGAGGGCACAAAAAGCCCTCGAGAGCTGGGACCGGGCTCCTTCCCTTGGGGTCTTGGGAGGAGAACCTCCGTGGGAAGCAGGGCAGGTCACCGCTCACCCAAATAGCTTTGCAAAGCAGAGGAAGAGGTGACCAGGTTCTCCGCAGGCACATCAAAGCTTTTACCTCCAGCTGACACCAGTAACTCACCTCATTACCGTGCCAAGCATAGAGAGGGCTCAGAAAACCTGCCAGCCCCTGCCTTTTGGTTAGCCTAACGCGGGCGCACGCCCCCGCGACGACGCGGGGAAGGTGTCGGTGATGGATCCCAGGCCGGCCGCGAGCAGGTCCTGCCCAGGTGGGGCAACGCCGCCTTCCTCAGCGCAGCCGCACGGCCTCCCTTACGCAGCCCCCGTGATCCCGGCGGCCAGAAACCACCCCCGATCCCTTTCCTCAGGCTGTAGGAAGGGTTATGGCCCTGTTGTCAGCGCGTAATGCTCCCTGGATGCTGCTTCTTGTAGGAAAGCAGCCTGGCTCCCCCGTGCAAACCAAGCGCAAGGCGTCTCATCCCTCCGCTCGAGGGTCCCAACACGTCGGGCACCAAGAGACAGAGAAATAAAGCCACCAGCTCCAGCTCAGCCAGCAAAGCCCAAAGCAGAGCCCAGGACCCTGCAGCCCCAGGGCTCCCGAGCGATGCCCAAAGTCCCCTGCTCCCGACCTGCCTCCCCCCTGCAGCACCCCGTGGCAGGCGCCCGGCCACACCACAGCGCGCTGACCTTCAAGGGAGATTGCAGCGGCTTATCTGTTTACTCAGGCATTTTGCTGGAGGGAGGCGAGCGGGCCGAGGCCCATTTGTCACCGGCGAGCCCCCCCAGCCGCTGCCGTGCCCGAGTTATTTATTAATTGCTGCCTGTTCACACCCAGGGCTGCTGCTGGGGCGCCCTCGGCGAAACCAGCCTGGGTGGCGGCGATGGGGATGCCTGCGGGCACGAAGTTCACCGCTGCCCCAATCCCCCTTCGGGGACGTTGGCCACCCTAAAGCAGGCTCCCCCTTCCACACAGCAACCCCTACTCCTGTTTCCAGAAAAGGGATCAACCAAACTATCCCATCACAATAATTATAAAACCAGGAGCATCCCCAGCACGGAGCTGCAAAACCCGTCGGCTGCAGCACCGCCAACGCCGGCTGCAGCAGCACCGATGCCGGCTGGAGAAGCCCAATCCACGGCAAATCCCCACTGCAAAACAAGCAAGGAGCTGCTGGTCGGGTGCTCCATCTCCGTGCACAAGCGCTGAGGGTGGCCAGGTGCCGGCAGACAGCTGTGCGCAGCGCTCGGCGAACATCTGGCCAGGAGGGATGCCGGCGGGGACGGCAGCCCACGCGGTGGCACCGGCACGGCGAGCGTGCTCGAGGTCCGTGCCCGCTCACCGGGAGCTAAGCATCCTGCTAATTTCCCTTTGCCAATTCATCAGCTGGCAACGTGCTCGGAATGAGAGCCCCTAATTAATTGCTCATCCGCATCCCCCCCATCCGGGCTGCCTCCCCGCCCCCCGGCACCGCGCGGCCTCTCGTACACGTTTGCTGGCATTTTCAAATCGGAGGCATCCTAATTACCGGAGAGTTATAACACCTTCCATTTCTCGCCCAGCGGACTGACACCCTGTCAAGAGCAAAGAGAATTGCCAGAGGTTTTGACAACACTAATTGCCCCTATAATCTAAAAACACAAAGGAGAGGCGATTAGTCGAGAGGGCCCCAGCTCTCGATCCGACACGAGGTTTTCACAATGTTACAAGAAAACAAAAGCGACGCTTTTTAGAGTTTGATGGCTGCTAACAAAAGCAGAATTATATTTTCATACAACCTTTGTCTGCATTAAATGGCTTTTTCTTTCCACGCTCAGATGCGGGGCTGACACGGGGAAATGGCGGCGGCGAGGTGTGAACGGGGACGCGCGCGGGTGCCGGTGCCGGGAGCAGCAGCACGCGGCGGCTTCGCCGGCTCCCAGAGCCCTGCTGGCCAAGGACAAATTTCCCCCTCCCCGCTGCCAACGTCCCCCTCCTCACCGAGGTTTCCAGGGAGGGCAGGAACTCGAAGCAAAACGGGAAATTCCCACATGCAGCAAGTTTTCGCTCCTGCTGCGGTCGCTCATCCGGTTACAGCCCCAGCTGCCTCCAGCGCGTCGTGGGGACGGTGACAGCTGCTGCTGGGCACAGAGACCCCGAGGAAACGGCTCCCCCCGGCCTGGCTGAGAGCCCCCGGGGGCACCCACCGGCAGCTGACCCTCTGGAGAGGAGGGGGGACAGCATGTGGCAGCCCCCGGGACGCCGAGGAGCGCGGTGCCTTGGGGTGCTTGCGGGATGCGCGCAGTGAGCGAGCTCTGCTGCAGCAGGGGGTGGGCAGCCTGGGTGTAGGGGGGTTTTGGGGTCCGACACCCCCAGGAGGGCCAAAGGGAAGGTGCTGAGGAGCACAGCACACTGTAGGGACGACGGGTGAGCGTGCACCAAGCTGGCTTTTCTTTTCCCCACGCACCCAGCAGCCAAGCCTCCTCCGCACAGCAAAACCTGACCTTGCACGCGGGACGAGCCGCAGCACCCGTCCTGCTCTTCGCAACCCCAAACCCACACTAAGGGAACATCGGCAGCAGAATCTGGGGCTTTCCCCTCTTTTGCATCCCCCCTTTGGGAACTGACCCCGCAGCGCCCAGCGGCACAGCACCGGGGCTCGTCCCCGGCCGCGTCTCTCCGAAAGCGGCGCGGGCGGTGTGCGACGAGCGGGCATCTGCCAGACACGGCGCTGGAGAAGGGCTTGACTCACTCCTTGGCCTCCTGCCACCCCGCAAAACTGCTTACTAACAGCTTTGGCTGCCTCACAAAAAGCCCCGACGCTGTATCTCTGATTCGCGAACACAATCTTGAGGGGGTGATTTTCCAGGCGGTCGGGGTTGTAATCCCTCCGTGCCAGAGGACAGGGGCGGACGGCGAGGGGGCGGATAAAGCAGGCGGCGGGTGGAAAATAAGACGGGTGTTAAAGGGGGAAGCTCGGCGCTCGCTGTAAGCTCGGAGCAACCCTGCCAAAGCCGGCTGCGCGAAACGGGATTTGGCCGGGCGTAAAACGCAGCAGGATTGGGGAGCGATGCTTTTTTTTATTATTATTTTTTTTTTTTTTACGGGAAGCGGATCGCAGGGAACGCGCTGTCCTCTGTACCAGGGGAACGCCACTGCCAGCGCGGGGGATGAGGCAGAGCGAGGGATGCCGCAGACCGAAGGCTGGGCTGGGCTTGGCCACCTGCTCGCAGCACCTCCCAATGGGGCCAGGGGAGCCCCCGTCAGCCCCAGAGTGCCAGAAACCCCACAGCGTGCCAAAACCCCCCTGGAGTGCCAAAACCCCCCCGGCGGCTCAGCCTTGAAGCATCCCTCCACCCTCCGGCACCACCACACCGAGCCGTCGCTCCCACCAGCAGCCACCGTGGCCACGGGGAAGTAGAGTCTACGTTTCCACACCTAAAGCCCCACTTCCAGGTGTGTCCCAAACCCTGCCACCTCACCCCTATCGACCTAGGGGGGTTTGGGGGTCATGGGGACAGAGCAAAGCTCTCGTCCCACCGTGGCGCAGCGCACGCCAGCTCCCCGCTGCCCGCAGAGCCCAAGGCTCTGCGCATCCTTGTCTCTGATCTAATCTCGGGTTTTAACTCCCAATTAGAAACAACAGCAAACACGCTGGCGCTATTATTATTTTTTTTTAAGCACCCTTTTCCAATCCAAAACCAACAGATACAAGCCCGGGACGTCTGCTCGGGAGGCGGGGAGCTGGGAATGGCAGGAGGAGAGAGGGAAGGAGCCACAACCAAGCAGCTTTGCATTTACTGAGGTCAGGGGCCAGGGATGAGAGCGAACACCCGGGTGGACCCCCCAGCACCCGCTTCCCATGGGTGGAAGCAAACAACCCGCTCACTTCCAGCCCCGCTGGGGTGAGCAGGCGCTTGCACCCATCCCCTCCTGCCCCCAGCCTTGATCCTGCACCGCGAGCCCCGAGGCCGAGTGAGCTCCGACCATCTGCAAGAGCTTCAGGTGCCTGTGGCCAGGCAGCCACCCATGGGCGTAAGCTCAGCACCATCACCCGGGCTCTCCTGATTTACACCAGGCTGGGGAGAGAGGAACTGGACACAAGCAGTCCTGCAAGAGAACCCCCAGCTCCGTGCACCGGGCTGGAGTTGGAGGCTGCGGGGCTATTTTGTGCCCACCCGGGAGGTGCAATGCCCCGGGGAGGACAGGGTGCTGCGCCCTCCGGGTCAGAGCACAGCATTATGGCCTTGCCCCCGCTGTACAGCTGCACGGAAAGAAAAGGAGGAATCAATCCCCTGCGTGCACAACCCGACGCGCGTCCTCATTAGCGCCGCGCCCCGCCGGGGAGCACTAATCGCGCATAATTGGGCTGCGAGTTGCTGGAAGTTGAAAGGAGCTGGCTGGGGGATGCGGCGGCGGTGGAAGGGGGCTCCCGGGCTGAGAGAGCCGGGGTTTGGGAAGGAAAAGGGGCAGAAGTGGGGGCAAGCAGGGGATGGACCCCGGGGCCGCAAGTTCCAATGGAAAACCCATCGCGGCGCGAGCTGAGACAGCCGGGCTGCTGTGTTTTTTTCCTGGATGGGAACGCAGAAGGGCTGGTATTGATCTGTCTTCATTACCCATTTCACTCAAGTTTCAAATCAACAAAATACACTTTTCCGCTCCGCTGCCCTCCCCGCCACAGCAGACAAAAGAAAAGCAATTTCCCGCAGTTTGCTCCAAACTCCTCGCCCCTTCCCTCGGCGCCCTTCGTCCCTTCTCCCCTTTCAGAGGCTTTGTAACCGCAGCGAGTCACTCGCCGATGGCTCGGAGACCCCAAATCCGTGAGCATGGGACCCCAGAAAGACAATTTCCATGGACACCCCGTGATTCAGCAGTGTCTCAAGCCAGAAAGTGGCCCAGCACCAAAACCCCACGGCATCCTCCGGGCACGTGCAGCCTCCCCGCTCCCGAGCACGCCGGGCTCGTGCAGGAAGAGCACCGCACCAACCATCCCCAGCAAAGTCCTCAGACACGGGGCTCTGGCAGCCTCCGCCGAAAAGCCTAATCGTTTTGAAGTTGCAGGGAAACCAAATCGTTTAAAAACGTTTCAGGGTGTTGGTTTTTTTTTTCAGACGCAGCTGCAGTCCCAGCGTCAGCTGCGGGACTCGGCGCACAGCTACACCTCCAGGCATCTGGGGGCAGAGAGGGTTCATATTAAAAAAAAAAAAAAAAAAAAAAAAGAAAACCATAACCCAAGATCCCTATCGAGCCCAGCAGCTCCTTGTTTGTTTTTAGGAGCGTGCCGTTGCCGACTGTCATTAATATTCCTGCTGGCGTGGCGCCCCACAAACGTCCCGTCCCCTCGGCACGGTGGCAGCGAGGGCACGGCGAGAGCGGGGACCCCGCAGCGCTCCTGGGGTCTGAGCGCTCGGCACTGGGCCCCTGCTGGGATGCTCCACCGGGGAGCTGGGGGGGCTACGAAACAGCTTCCCCCCCGTAAAAAATCCCTGGTGGTGTGGAAATCAAGCACTTGGTCGTTTTGCAGGCTCAGCCACCAGCTCTCCCCCGGTTATCGGGGATCCTGGGCGCTCTCCTCCCTCCCCAGCCCAAGGCTGCACTGGGAGCCAGCCTTCCTCCTCCTCCTCCTCCTCCCCTAGCGGCTGTCCTGGCCAGTCTCATCCACACCACCGCCGTCAGATAAACTTCCTTTCAAAGGAGCCTGCTTAATCCTCTATCTCCCCTTGTTCAGATCCCGCTCCAGCTGCCGGGCAGGGGGAGGAAGAGGCCGGCGGCTGAGTTATGAGCTATTTCTGACTCACGTCTACAACTTTCACAAGTTCTTTTGCAACACAAAAGGGAGGGGGGGGGGGGGAAAGAGGGCGGCAGATCCAGTTAACTCTGGCAAAGCCGGGCCAGATGGACGGCAGGACGGACGGACAGGACGGACGGAGGTGGGAGAAGGGAGGCGAGGGCACGAGGAGGCGACGGGAGGCCGGCGAGGCTGCGGGTGCAGCGCGGCCGGGGAGCGGGGCGCCGGTTCCCGGAATCTGACTTCACTCTTACTGCCTTTGTCCTTCGCAGATATTTTCCATGCAGTGACTGCATTTCCTTCCTGAAAACGCTGCTGGAAAAAGCCGCCTGGTTTGTGTGCCGCAGAAGCCCTGACTAATTATTGCTGCTCGGACCCAGCTGCGGCTTTCCCTGGTGCTTCCCAAGCCCGCGGGTCCCCCCCTTCAAGGCAGGTTGGGCACCCAGGGGGGCACAGGGGCTCCCCTGGTCCCAACAAGGACAGGGTGGCATCCACATGGCTCCACTGGTACTGCACACACACCGAAATTGAGCCATTTTGCGAATTTTGGGGGAAATTCACATTTCCCCCAAACGGAGCTTGGCAAGGCCACGCGTCTCGGCTGCCGGCCAGGAGCGCCGGGGCGCGCGGGGGCAGCCCCCAGCACCAAAAAAAAGCCAACCCGGTGATATGGAGGGGGAAAAAGCAACTTCGCGCTTGCACCCAAGATGCATTTCTGCAGCACGGGGAGAAATAAATGGGAAGCGTGCTGGGGGGAGGTTTAATTCCCCGGGTTTGGGGAGGAGAGGAGCCCGGCCCCAGCCCCGCTCGCCTCCTCCCTGCTGCCTGCGCCTGGCATGGGCAGGACCTCCAGCTCTGAGAGCACGTGTGCTAATTACTTTCCTTTGTTAATTAAGCCCACGTGGCTCTAATAAGGTAACCTGCTGTTCTCCGATAAATTTAATTAGCCTGAAGGGAGAGCCCCTCCGCACAGCTATTTAAATTGTCACTTCCCATTCGTTTGGGCTTTGCTTCTTTCTGCCTGGCCCCTCTCCGGGTTCATACCCCTTCGCTGCCCCTTTTCTCTCTGTTTTCTGCCCCGTTTGGCTGGCTGAGGGAAGGAGCAGCAGGACAGTCCCCCTTCCACCATGGGTGCAGCCTGAAGGTGCTGCGCCCACCCAAAGCTGGGTTTTCCTGCCCGTACCCCCCAAAACCCACCCCAGATGGGTCCTTGCCCCATCCCATGCACGAGCACCTGCCTGGCTCCAGCCCCAACAGGCTGTCCCTTATCCTGTCCCACCCACAGCACCCACCCGTGGGTCTTGGCACGAGTCCTGAGGTGCCCAAATTCTTGAGAACCCCTGCACCCGCTACCCAAAACGCTGCCCCAAGCCAGGGTGGCACAAGGCGACGTCCTCTCCTGTGGCACCCCCTGCTCTTACCCCCCAGGAGCCAGCCCTTCCCCTCCATCCATCACCCTTTCCCTGCACCATTTCCCACCACGGCAGCACACGGTGGGGACCCCAGTGGTCCCTCCAGCCCCACACCACGCTGGACCCTGTGCTGAGGCCAAGTGGGCCACCAAGGTGCCCCGTCCCCCAAAAAACACGCAACCTTGGTCCCCAACAGCATTTCCCTCCCGAGCTGCTGTTACAGAGGAAACCTAAAGGAAAGGGATGTGCATGCAGCCAGGGGCCGACACTAAAAAAACAAAAAACACAACAAATTTCTGGAGGTTTACAGGGGATTTAACTCTTCGTGGGCATGCTGCGGCCATCCTGAAGGGGGAGGTGATGCGTGCTGGTGCCTGCACCGCCCGCGGCCCCTTCGCATCAGCACCAGTTTGCAGCCGAGCCCTTCCCGAAAAGCAGGGGGAGGTCCTGGGGCTCACCTGCACCGCCGGCTGCTTGCCCTCATTGCTGCTGGGGGAGCTCAGCCCCGTGGCCTGCTGCAGCAGGAACTGGCGTGCCACCTGGAGAGCCTGCAAAAGAGACACACTGGGGTGGGCAGGAGGAAGAGGCCCCCTTTGCCTTCGTCCCCCTTCCTCCTCCTCCTCCTCCCTCTGGGCACGCTCGCCCTCCAGCTCAGGGGGCAGCCGCACGGGGTCTCTGCGGGTTTTGTTCCTGGGGTGTGAGCGAGCGGCTGGAAAGGAGGGCAGCACCCCCAGCACGCTCTCCTGCAACACCAGTACAACCAGTACATCCCATTGCAAACCCCGCTGTGTCCCCAGCCGTTCAGGGCATCGCTCGGGGCCAGCCTCAGCCCCTTCCCGTTCCCTCCTCCGGCCACGCGCACCCTGCCCCAAGCAAAGGGCGCCCAAACTGCGCACGGGAGAGCTGCAGGAAGGGTCCGGCTCCCTGCTAGGTTATTCCACGGGGCCACCACCACGATTTTTTGCTGAAGCTGGCAGCCCACATGTCTAAAGACAGAGCGTGTATTTAATTACACCGCTGGTCATCACTTTGCAGCACCAAAAAGTCCCAGGCGCCACCCAGATTCGGGTCACGGCCAGCGCAGGATTACACCCCAAATTAATAACCTGTGAGCACGTCTGCATGGAGCTCACAAAGATACCACAGGAGTTTAGCAACCGGCACAAGTGACCGAGATAAAACCTGCTCATTTTTATGGGTGTTTGCCTTCGAGTTATTAATTTCCTTAACACGCACTTGTTTGCAGGGATAAGGGTATCTCGCTGCGAAGTCGCACAACAGGCAAAAGAGGTAGAAACCCAATGAAATCGATAAAAAAAAAACACTGGCGGAAACACACGTAGGCACCAGCACTGCAAGCCATGCATATGGAAAATCCCCTTCCCATAAGGAAAATCCCACAGAGACTCGGAGGTGAGAGGAGCCAGGGCGAGCATGCAGACGGGCTGGTCAGCCCCGTGTGGGGGGGCAAAAAGGGCTTCGTTTGGGAAGGGGGAACAAAGCTCCAACAAACCCAACCCCGCAGCACCCAGCCGCTCCCTGCTTCCTCGTGCGCTCCTTATTTTTGCTTCTAAAGCAACTTTTTTTTTTGGAGGGGGCACATTTCCAAACAACCAAGCCCTTCCTTGTGGTCCTGCCTGCCCACCAGGATTTTATTACGGTGGGGGGCGGCGCGGGGGTTCGCCAGCTGTCAACGCCCCCCCGGCCGTAAATCACCACGTGTGCCCCAAGGAAGGGCTGCTGGTTAATTCAGAGGAAGGGCTGCTGGTTAATTCGCCACATTTCCAGCTCTAAAGAACAAAGTCGTGCCCCGGCTGGTGGTCCCGCGCTGCCTCCATGAATCTGAATGCAAACCGGAGCGGTGCGCGCAGTGTGAACGCGCCCCAGCGCACAGCCCCACTCCGCTTCCCCATTTATTTCCCCCCCTGCTATCCCCGTTCCCCCCTGACACCGCTGCTCAGCGCAGCATCCACCAGGACTCGTTACCTGCTTTTCCGCCCAAAACTCCCCTTTAGCACTTCTCCCCGTGGCGGGGTCGCTCGGGAACAGCGCACGCGACGGATTTAGAGCAAAGGATGTCTGGGTTGTGCCACAACTTTTTTGTTTTGTGGATAAAAGCCCCGTGCACGTGGACAGGTGGTAGGAGCATGCTCGAGGAATAAGAGGTAAATTTTAGGGTTGCTGCCCAAGGTGGAGGCTGCAAGCAGAGGTTTTGGCTGCAGAGGGATCGGCTGCGGTCCGGGAAACTCAGAACCAGAGGGAGTCAGTCCTAAAGGACAGCCCCGCTGTGACGCGATGGGGGCTGCTGGATTTGAAGGAAAACAAATGAAAAAGCAATTTCCCTGCCTTGGACCTCACTGCTGAGGCCTGGGCCCTGGCTGGCATCTCGTGGAGCAGCTCCCCAAGGGCTTTGCCACCCCCAGCTTTCACAGCCCCAAATTTTAATGCAACCCCTCCCAAGGTTTGCCAAGCTCCTGCACTCCCAGCGTGCACCCAGCAGCAGACGAGGCTTGGCATGGGCACCCTGGCACCCGCACCAAAGCTCTCCCATTTCCATTTCTTCCCGAGCATGCCACAAGGGCTGTTGGGGACGCTCAAGAACCTCACAACCAATAACTCACAAACTCATCGCTTTACCCAAACAACAAAATAAATAAAATAAAACCCCCTCGGCTCCCGTGGCTGGTGGAGCCGGCGCAGCCCCAGAGCAGGGCGCGCTTCTCCACGGGCACGTTATTTCCCTGTTATTAACCGTAATAGATGTGCATCGGTAATAGGAACACAAAGCCGTGTGACAGTTATGACAGCTCAAGGTCTGATATTTTAATTACTTTTTGAAATGAAAACAGTAATTCCAGTTAAAAGCCAAGGGTGGAGGAAGTCAATCTAAGGCTGCTCAGCACCCGCGCGGCTTCTCCTGCAGGGAAGAGCCAGGCACCCATCTGGGACGGGTGCTGGATCCCCCACCAACCCCAGCCACGTGTGCACACCGGCTGCCCGAGCTCTGCGGATTTCTCCACGTGTCCGTTTGATGGAGGTTTGCAGGGATTTGCTTTCTCTGTCTGCACCACGCGAAGTTCCTCTGCAGCTTGCAAGGGCTGCGCAGAGCTGATGGAAGCGGCTTGTGTGCAATGAAGGGGCAAAGGAAGGTAAGCCCTGCACGCTGCTGGGGACGGGGACACCAGTGCCACCCTGTCACTGCTCTGCAAACGAGCTGCCTGCTGCTTGTCACCCAGCCACAGAGCTTTCCTGCTTGCCCTGGAGCACACCGACACAAGTTTGGTTCCGGAGCACGGAGAAGTCATCTCTGCTCGGGGACAGCCACGTGCCGAGGACTGCCATGACCCTGCTGGCTGGCTGGGACGGATGCCACCGTGCTAAAGGCAGTGGGATGGGGTGACGTGGGGAGGCAGGTTCCCCCAAAACCTGGGCAAAAATCAGCACGGAGGTGGAGAAAACACAGCCAAGGCCGAGCAGAGGCTCACTACAGCACGCAGGCGAAGCACAAGACAGGGCTGCTCCCAGAATCTCTCTTTCTAAACCCAAATAATCCCTGGGAGATAAGAGGGGACAGAACCCCTCTGAGAGCCGATACTGGAGGTGATGCCACCCCCAAGCCCTGCTTGTTGGGGTTTTATTAATTTTTTTTGCAAAGGCAGCAAGCAGCAGCGCTGCTGGCGGGGAGCTGCGGGGCAGCCCCCAGTCTTTAGGAGGCTCCACAATCCCTGCAAACTCCACGCTGAGTTTTATTTGAGCTGGCAAATGACCGGTGGCAGAAGGTGGCTTGTGCCAGCACTGGGGAGGGGACAGGAGCCCGGCTGGCACGGGTGCCACCGAGCCCCCAGCAACCGGGGCCACGGGGGGCCCGGCCGCCCGCCCCGCTCGGCATCTCAGGGGGGAATTTAATTCACTTCCCGCTGGCTCCCTCACTTTGTTGTGCTCTGAAGCACGAAATTACAAGATTTACAGGAAAAAATGACATGGCCTTACAATCGCACATGGGGGCCTCCCCGGCTGCCCCCCTTCCCTCCCTCCCCACCGCCCGGCAGTGATTCCAAGCAAAGCCCAAATCGGGCTCGGCCGCGGACCAAAGGATGCTGTGGATGTGGTGCGCACGGGGAGCCCCGAAAATGTCATACCAGGGGAAGATCAAAGGTAAAAGGCACTCAGGAGCCGATAGTTGGGAAGAAATTAGGGCACCCTTGGTATCTGCAGTCATTACGTTCCCCCCCCCAAGGCAGGAGGAACAGCCCCAGGTGCCCCCCGGGGGGGGTAAGCACAGAGGGTGTCGCCCAGTCTGTCCTTCTGGCTCAAAACACGAGAAAGCAGAGGGAAGAAAGTCTTCTTCCCTAAAAGCAGATGTGCTTTCACCTCCTGGGTCTACGAACTGGAGAAAAAATGATTTTTCTTAAATTGTATCCTGCTGCATGGTGTTATTCAAGAGTCATTAGCACGTTACCCGTAATTAGGAACGAATGGGTTGTGTCAAATTCATCATGCTCCTGGATGGCTCCCTTTGATCAGCAAATTATCCCATAAAAAAAGTTTGTAATGTCTCAGACACTTACGTCAAGAGCTGATGCTGGTTGGCTTTGCCCTCCTCAAGAGCAGCAGGGCTCGGGGCTGAGGAAGAGGATGAGGATGGTGACGCTGCCCCACGGAGGGGCACATTGCATATCTCACACCGAGAGCCCCCAGACCCAGCAGATGGGGCAGGAAAGATTTGAACCTCAAATTTTGGATTTTGCTCATTTCATTATTTTAGCTTTTTGCCTTACTCTTTCCAAGCACGAAAAACTCCATTGCACAATTTTGGACGAGGTTTCGCCAGCGTCTCGATACATTCTGTACTATTGCTCTAATGAGGCAGCACTACAGCACAGGGCCCGTAATAAAACAACCTGTAGCTACCCTGGTTTCTACACAGGTATTTTTAAAGGTGACCACAAACCTGAGAAGTACCCGGACAAGCTGTCAGCATGCTGGAGGAAACCTCCCCCAAATTCAGCGCTCCCATCTCCGTCCACTTTTGGCGCTGCCCCATCCGTGAGCTGCTTTGCAGCTGAGCTCCTGAGCACCACGAAAGGCTAAAAGAAGCAGGGGGGGTAAATAAAACACACCTCGGACATGCCCACGGAGGGGATGCCCCCAGCCCTGTGATGCATGGAGATGGAGGCTGCACCAGCCGGCAAGGAGAGGCTGCTTTTGGCTACCTCCCTCCCGGCAAGGATCACAAAATTCACTTTTTCCCCCGGGGAAACAAAGTTTGCATCAGGCCCAGGTGATGGAGGAAGCAGGGAGAGAAGAGCACGGCTCACCAGCACTGGTTGGGATGCCTGAATTCCACTTCAGCCCCTGCGTTATCCCCTTGTCCTTTATCTTCCACCTTTTACTCCATGAAAGCTGCCAGCACTGAACCTCTCCAAGGTCATCACCACTTGCTCCAACAGAGAAGAAGCAGGTGAAGAGCTTCCAAAGTTTGGCAAGGATGGAGACACCCCCGGGTCTAAAAGCACCACGAGCACTCCTCAAGAACCAGAGAGAGCAATGGAAAAATTTCGTCCGGGGTATTTTCAACCTCCCTTGCCCCAGCAGGTATTTTGTTTCGCAGCTTTGCCGGTGCAGGGACGCCGCAGCTGCCGGAGCCAAAAGCGCAGCCACTGCTCCCTGCCCAGGGTGGGACCCGCCACCCAAAAATAGCGGAGGGATTTTCCACCTGGACGGGATCAAAGCTTCGCACGGGGTTTTAACCTCCAGCGCATTAAAAACCACCCTAAAAATTACACCAACCCCAGGATTTTGCGAGGAAGGGGGGCAGAGCATCGGCAGCCTGTATCTTCTCTTTTCCCTCCGCTCCTTTTGGAAGATAAAAAGAGGTTGGGAAGGGATGAAAAAATTAAAAAAGACTTTTTACACTAACCTCATAAAAATGACATCGTCGCATTCCAGAATTAGAGCCATTAAAACAACACACACAGATATTTTTAGCTGGATATTAATGGTAAATGATGCCATATTGAAAAGCACTTCCACCCGGCCCAGCCCCGGTCTGGCTTAACCAGAACCAAATGGCTCGAAGAGATCAGAATTAACAAAATGACACAATTCTTCACAGGGAGAGAAGAAAAAAAATAAAATAAAAAAATAAAAAAACGGCCTTTTTGCAACCAGCTCCGTGCCTCTCTCCCGGCCCCAGCTGTTCTCCCTTTCGCGGCACACACTAATACTTCTGGACTTTATTCCTCCACTCTTGACTCTTCAATCCTCCCAGGCGAGGGGTTAAACCCATTTCCACTAATGAAGAACACAAGGAACAAGCTCCTGACAATCCCACCCCTCCCTCCGCCCCACAAAAAAGCAGAAAAAAAAATGGAGAAAAAAAGAACCCAAACCCTCCTGCATTTGTACTCAGTAAAATATGAAATACGGATTGAGGAACCTAATAGAGAGATGAGTTTCCCTTAAGTGCTCTGGTCTCGTTTTTATCTTAAATACCCTAATAATAGCGGATTACACAATATATTTGAGATGTGATCACATGTTTTATGGAACGGTATCTTTCCTATCGCGGCAAAGTGCCTCTCCTCCCCCCATCCACACCCCTCTCAAACTGCAGAAAAAGTCCGATTTGCTTCTTTTAAAAGCCTTATTTTTGTTTAATAACTTACCATTGATTTTACGTGTCTGCAATAAACTGTAAATATATATTTTTTTACTTTCTGCCTAATAAAACCCAGAACAATGCTGGAGTAGCTGGGTTTTCCAGATGGCTCCTTTTCCGTAGGACTGCAAGTTGGGAAGCGCTACCGTGCAGGCCTGCACAGTCGGATTTTAGGGTGGAATTTAAAAGAAAACAAACAAAAACCACACAAACACACCCCAGCGCAGGAGAAACCTGAGCCAGGCGCACTTTTCTCAGCACCCTGCGGCATCGCCGGGTCCCACCACAGCCCGGTCCCGTGCAAGGTGTCCTGAGTTTGTGTGGCCTCCCTTTTCCTTGGGGGCACCGGGGAGGCTCTGAATGTCCCTATTTAATAGCGGGGGGGCCCAAACCCACCCCCTCGCCCCCACTTTGGGCAGCAAACACTTGCAAATAAATCCAGGCGGCGACGGCCGAGCGAGGTACAACGAACGCATGGGGGACACCAGATTTTTTGCAGCCATTTGGGGACACCCCCACACCCCAAAAGCCCCAACCCATCGGGATTTGGCTCAATGGCTCAGCCCCACGCATCACCCATCAATGGGGGTCCCCAAATACCCGTGATCCCCCCGAAACCCCCATCCTGAAGCCGGGCCCGGTCAGTGCCGTGCCCCCTGCTTCCTGCCCGGCGAGGATTACCGGGGAGGAGGCCGGGGCCGGCCCCCACCTTACAAAACTCATTAATGCGCCCGGGCAGCGGGCGCTTTGGAGGCCGGGTGCGGGATGTCGGCTCGCTGGAGGTCTCCTGGCCGTTCCCACAGCAACGGCGGTGGGAGATGCCGGGGGGCCGGGCAGCCCTCCCATGCCCCCAGCCGACCTCTCCCCTCCGCCAGCCCCGGCACAATGCGAGCCCTGCGTCCTATTCAAGTTTTTCAGCCCAGGGCCCCCTCCATTGAAATCCAGGGATTTAACCCCAACGCCGAGTCCCTCGAGGCTGGGGGGAGAGAGGGGGGGGGGCGACGCGCGGCCGCTCGAGGAGCTGGGGAGTAAAGAGGGGGCTGGAATTGCTGCCGGGGGGACAGACGGACAGCAGAGAGCTGGGATGGGGGGACGGACACACGTGGCAGCCTGCTTCAGGAGGCCACAAAACAGCCCCAGAAGGTCCTGAGCACCCCACGACTTGCAAATCCCCCTCCTAAAAAGTTCCTCTCCTGCCCATGCGCATCCAGGCAGCCTCCACACGGACATATTTTAATCCCAAACCCCTGGGGTTTGCTCTTCCACCCGTAGAAGACATGGTGGCACCGCACAAAGGGTCCAGCACCCACCCATGGGAGCCAGGTGCCCATGGACCTCAGGCACCAAAGGTCCAAGCCGCCCCTCCTTGCCCCAGGAGGTACAAAACTGGCCCCAAAACCCATGGGCAGAGCACGAGCCCCCCTTGGGGACCACCCCATCCAAGCAAACCCTTGAGCTTTAAGCCACCAGTGGCTCCTCGAGCTCAGGTGGGGGCACTCGGGTGGGTTTCTGCCCCTCCCAGCCACCAAAAACCTCCAGAGTGTTCACACAATTAACTAAGGAAAAGCAGCACGAGGAGACATTTCGGGAGCCGGGCCTGGGGAGATGTCAGACAGGAGCACCCAAGGGTGCAGGAGCACCGGGGGCGAATGCTGGATGCTCCCGCGGATGGTGTAAGGCCTCCATAAAGCACCTAATTGTGCAAAACTCTCTGTACGGGGCCATTTATTCCTGACCCCAGCTGCCGCTCAGCCCCACGCCCTGGAGCATGAAGATTGATGGTTCTCGGGATGCCTCCCCCCCGGCCCCGAGGTGCTGTCATTGCGGATGTCATTTGGGTTTGGAAGTTCACCAAACCCTCTCCCTTAATAACTCCACGTGCCAGCGACTTTCCCAGGGTAATTACAGCGGGAGCCCCAAGGAAGAGACACAAAATGAAGCCCAGGCGCTGGGCAGGGCAGGATCCGGGGGCTGAGCTGAGAGAAAACCCACAAGGATTTGGGGACGCAGCACCAGGGCAGCCACGGGGACGAGCCAAAAGCACCAGCACCCCGCAGAAAACCCTTTTTCCTTTTCCTACACTGCTTTGCCAGCGTGCCACCCGCTCACATTGCCTTGGCCATATCGGAACAGGTGTCCCCAATTCCTCCTGGCTCCAGCAAAGGGAAATTCGGGGCCATCCCCCGCGTGGGGAGGGGAGCGCGGCGGCACGTTCGGCAGGGGTGACTTGCAGAAGCATTACACGCATGATTACCCTTCAGATCAGGGGAACAGGGGCTTAACTGCGTGAGAAACGGCTGTTATTCAGGTAATGGATTTACAGCACTCACTACTAAAGTATCAGACACAGCAATTTTTTACAGCTTTCACGCTGGAATTTATGGCTCAGGGAGGCGATCTCCATACGAGGCAGGGATCATTGCCTTATTTAGTATCCGAGGAGGAAAATTTATGTTTTCGCCCAAGTTTGTTTTGAAAGGTAACCTGCAGGCACGCACACGCAGCCCCCTTCCCTGCGGGTGCGCAGGGACGCGGGCAGAGCACCGGGTGCCCCGGGGGACACGCACCAAGAGGGCTCCTTCGAGGTGCACACGTGTGTGCAAGGACAGAGCTCATGCACACAACTGTCACGCGTGTTTTAGGCCGTCACACATGTTTTAGGCCGTTACACGTATTTTAAACCACACATGCAAGGTTAATTCTTCATCTTAATGCACTATGAGCCCCAAAAACTGGGGGAGCACCTCTGCTCGCCCACCTGGATGCCTGAATGCTGCTCAGATCAAAACCTGCCCTTGCTTTTGCCATCAACGGGTCTTCATCTTGTCCCCAAAGCCCTCCTGCATCACACCAAGGGGGTCGGAGCGTGCTGACCCCACCAGGACAGGCAGGACCTGCTCCCCCCACCCCAAAACGCAGCCACCTGCGGCAGGGACAGCCAGGACCCCACATCCAGCACCTGCACCCCTCGACAAGGATGGGCGCAAAGAGACCACGGCTGGTGCAACCAGCCCTGGGGACACGGGGAGGGTGAAAACTAGCACTGCCCCAACCTAAATACTCAGAGAAGCCTGCAATAGGTTGTCTAGAGAGGTTGTGGAGGCTTCTCCTTGGAGATCTTCAAACGCTGCTTGGACGTGGTGCTGGGCACTCTGCTTGGGGTGGCCCTGGTGGCACAGGGGGTGGGGACCAGGTGGACCCAGAGGTCCCTGAACCATTCCCACATAGTGGGACCAGCTCACGGAGGCACCATAGCACGCCGGGGCATCCGTCCTACCTGCTGCTGCTGGAAGTGCAGGAGCTCCACCGGGCTCATCTCTCCGTTGGCCTCCCCGCTGGCGGCTCCTTCTCTCCCCCCGCCGCCCCCGCCGCCATCGGGCTGGTTGGTGAGGCTGCTGACCCCGTTCTGGCCGGAGGGAGTGGAGCGTATCGTCTCCGAGGCGGATTCAACCATCATGACTTGCTAGCAGGACCTGAGGAGCGAGGAGGGAGAAAAGTAGAGGCTGAGAAAAGAGACCGAGCCCCCCGCCGGCACCCCCACTTTCAAACCCAGTGCCTGCTTCGTGGTCGGGCTACGCCCAGTTTTAGCTGAGGTCACTGCACTCCAAAAAAATAAAAATAATTTTTAAAAAAGGGGGAAAAAGAAAAAAAGCTTTCGGAAAATCAAACATAGGCTGGGTGGGTGCGGGCAGTGGCGCGAGCTGTTCCCAAGGTGCTGCCAGCACACCCCATCCCCTGGGGAATCGCTGTGCTTTTTGGCTTTTCCCCTGCCTGACGGATACCCTGGAAGCTGAGAATTTTTCACAGAGCCACAAATAACGAAATGTTTCGCTCAGAGACGACAGAGGCGGCAAAGTTGCAGAGTTTCGATGGAGCTGAAGACCAAGCATGTGGAGCTGGCGCTGCGCGTTTCGCCCTGAAAACCTCGACGATCTCCACCAAGCCCCCGCGGAGCATCTCAGCTCCAGCACCCAGCACCCGCCTTCCCTGCTCCAGCCCCTGGCAGCAGCATCTGCATCTCTTGAGCTTCGTTTCCCCCAAGCACAGGCTCTTGGAAGGCACACCACTTTTCTGCATCCAGGACTTTTATCCCTGACCACCGTCCCATTACGCAGGGCAGAGGATCAGGGTGCTGCACCCCACTCCAGCCATCTCAGGGACCGGCCAGGGCTCGGTTTCCCCAGCACGAGCACCTGAAGCACCGCACGGAGCCGGGGGGGCACCAGCAGGAGCTGGAGTGGCCGCAGGCTGGGGAATTTGGTGGTGCTGGCACGTCACGGCCGGCTGCACAAG
The DNA here is from genome assembly GCF_009769625.2 of Cygnus olor. NCBI lineage: Eukaryota > Metazoa > Chordata > Aves > Anseriformes > Anatidae > Cygnus > Cygnus olor. The sequence goes on from NC_049192.1 coordinate 3,703,779, forward strand.
CACCGGGTGCTCGCCGCCGAGCATCCCGTGGAGCTACTTTGTAAAGGAGCGCAGCCCGGCTAGGGGAGGGACTCCCGAGGAGTTGCAGGGAGTGGTTTCGGAGAGACCTCGGTTGGGTTTAATTAGCGGGTAAGTCATTAGCTGTAAAGCTCAGGGTCCCCCTGTGCAAAGCACAGGACCCCGGCAGGGTCCCCTCCTGTGAAAGCCCCGTGCATCCTCGTGTCCCCCCTGGGTTCTGCGCAGGAGCAGCACGGGGATGCTGCAGGACTTGGGGATGGGATCCACCTGCAGGAGTGCTGGGTCCAGAGGGAAGCAAAAGCCCCGGGACTTGGGAACAGGGAGCACCCCCAGCCCCAGCACACAGAGATTTAACCCCTCGGCTCCCCAGGGCCACATCCAGCCCCGAGCAGCTCGGAGCAGACGGGAGGCAGGGTGCTGGGTCTCTCCCTCCCTCCCGACACACGTTTTGCCCTGCAGAAGGGCAGAGGACGCAGTTTTACCCCCACTTTTCTCTCCTCTTTCCCCACATCAGAACCAAAACGGCATCGACCACCACCGCTCAGAGCCGGCCCGCGACTTCGAAACAGGAGTGGAATAAATAAAGCAAGAGGGACGGGGAGAAGGAACACCATTTCTCCCTTTTTTCTTCTCTTTTTCCCCCTTCTTCCCCCACCCCGCCCCAAAAGACAGAAAGACAAACCGCGAACAACATAATTGCTGAAATGTGGCGTGTAATAATAGCTATTCAGAAGCTGATCATTCATATTAAACAGGGTGAAGCAAGCTTCTCATTTGCATGTTTGAGATTATATGCATTTCAAAAGTCATTTCCGCAGGGTATATGACTGACATTAATTCCCATGCGGAGCTGCTGGCTCCCTCCCGCAGCCCGCGCGCCGCAAGCACACGCGTGTGCACGTTGCACGGGGACGCACCGGCAGCCCCGGGAGAGCTCAAGGTTAACGGGATTACGGCGTTTTAGCTGCCTTTGAAGGGCAGGGAGAAGGAAGGGATGCTCGCCTGCAGGTGCTGAGTTAGGAGCGAAAAAGCTGGAAGAGACGAAGCCCCTGTTTCCTCTGATATTGCCCCAGATTCCTCCCTCCCAGCCCCACGGGGCTTTCAGCCCTGTTAGCAAAGGTCTCAGGCGCCCAGAAGGGAAGGGAGCCCTTGAAGGCAAGAAAACACCTTTTGTCCTTGAAAACCACGTTTGCTCGCTGGCCCCTTAACGCCCCACAAGAGCCTTTAGAAAAAACAGATTTTGGTTTTGTAACTTTTCTCGCTTTCCTTCAGAAAAGCCCCAGCTCCGAAGGGGCGCAGCCCCGCAGGGAAAAGCAAAGCGGCGACAGGGCCTGTCCAGGAGTCACAAGGTATCACCACGGCCAAAAAACTCAGCAGGATTCAAAAAAAAAGGGATTTGACTTTTATATGGAGAACAAGAATATCCAGAGTTACAACAGGAAGTATTAAAAAGGAAAAAAAAAAAAAAATGGAAGAAAAAAGTTTTGGAAAGGATATAAACTTTCCTGGCTTCGGGGCATAAATTGAAGCCTAACTATTGGGAATTAGGAGGAAATCTCTTCCCATCGAGGAGCCGGAGCCGGGGGCTTGCTTCGCCTTCCCCCAGCAGGGCCAGGATGCTGCAGCAGATGCAGCAGAGCCGGGCGAATCCCGCAGCCAGCGCCGGTCCCTTTCCAAGTCTAGTAAACTCGCCTTCCCGCTCGCAAACCCTACCGGGACGCTGGTGTGTTTGGGTTCCCAGCGCTGCGAGGGAAGTCATAAAAGAAAGCAATAATAATAATAATGAAAATATTTCCATTCACATAAAACTTTTACAAAACCTTAAAGGAAAAAAAATGTATGTATATAATGAAGCCAAGGGCTGCGGCGCTGCGGTGCCGCCGTGAATTAGGAAGGAGCAGGCGCTGGGCTCCGTAAGTGCTCCGGCACATGTGCGTCCCCGCGCACGGACGGAGGTCTGTGCAGCATCACAGCGCCGGCTTTTCATCTATTTTAGTTCGCCCCAGACAGCCAATATTTTAGGGATTCTCCCTCATGCCGGGATCCAGAGGGTCTAATCGGGATCAGACCTTCCCCCAGGCACGAAGGCATGGCCCCTGGCCAGATCGTCCCCGCCCGGCAGATCCGACAGCCAGATAAAGTACAAAATGATGGTTTTACTTAAAAGGGGAGGGGAGGGGACCCCTCTAATGGCAATGAGCAACAGAAGCTGCGCAAATGGATCGCTAATTACCATCGCAGACTCAAAACCATTTCACTGAATGAGCACTCTTCCTTTTTTTTTTTTTTTTCCCTTTTACTTAAGTGCACACCTTTCGCAGGACAAAGAAAGGGAAGCGGAATGGCAAATAAAGAATCCCCCAGCCTTTAGCAGTACCATATGGCGATGAGAGTATATTAATTACGGTCGCCTTTTAATTAACAATTGCTTAATTTGAGCAGCAACATTGCCTTGACATCCCCTGACTTGCCACTAACCTGTAAAGCGCGCGCGCCACGCCAAGTCATCAATTCAGTTTTATTGACCCCCCCCCCCCCCAAAAACAGGCAGGATACCAGGGCTTTCCAATTAACACCTCTGCACTCTCTAATTAGCACAGTTAACAGCCTGATGGATGCCCACAGCTTCCCCGGGAGGGCAGGCACAGATCAGGGGGTTTGCTGTCAGATGGGGTGCACATGTGGCCGTCCCACGGGTGCCTGCGCGTCGCGACATGAAGCGTTCGGGACCCTTGGCAGACAGGGGAGGACGAACCTGGAGGCTGGCTTGGGGCGAAGGCTTGCTCTGAAGGACATGGGATCCATGCACGGGGCTCGCAGGTCTTTTTAAGGGATGAGGCATCTGCTCCGGAGGAGTTTTGGGGCACCCCGACCCACCCACCGCGGTGATGCTGATTTCTCCTCCACCCAACTCAGCGCAACGGATGCAAACACAAATAGCGCTGCTTAGCCCCCGGGACACACAAAAGCAGGTACATCCCAGGCCGCAAGCTCCTAAGAAGCCCGAACACCTATTTTAGCTGCTTCTCCTATTTTTAAACACCCTTATTACAGCGGTCCTTGGGGGCTCTGTAACTTTGCGCCTCCCTTCGCGGGCTGTGCGCGGCCGTGCTCGTGCTGCTGCCACCCCAAACCAGAGCCCGGCACGGGCGGGGAAACGAATGGCACAGCCCCCGATAGGTTCCAAGAGCCCAAACCGAAGCAGGGCAAGAGCAGAGGTGGGCAAGGAATTATTCCCACAGGGCCGAGGGAAGTTATGGTGCGGTGTTTCTGGCAGCAGCCGAGCCACGCAGCAAAGGGGGGGGACACATGAGCACAGAGAGCGCCAAAAGCAGTCGCCTTCGGAGCATCCGATGGAGATGAACCAGGCCTGGGCACTGCACGCATTCCTCCCGCAGCTGGTCCTTTGCCTCAGCTTCTCCTGATGCAAACCAAGGCGCACCCCAGCTGGGAACGACCGCCCAGGAGCAGCTGGAAATGGGAAAATGCTCCCCGTGCCCAGCATGTCCCCGCTGCGGGACCGCGTTGTGCCAGCGCAGAACAAGCCGATGACACCAGACACTTGCAAGCAAACCCCAACCACGCTGCTCCGGAGACTTTTTTCCGCCCCTCTCTCCACCCCCCAGCCCCAAACTGATCTCCCCAACCCTTTTTTCCAGCTCCATCCTCGCCAAGCTGCAGAGACGAGGACGGGGGCACCCCACGGCACCGCGGCTCGCCGCCAACCTCTCCCACGGGCACCGGCAGCACGAATCAAGCAAATCCCTCAAAAGCTGGGCAGCAGTGGGGGTGGATCCAGGACCTCCAGGAATCCGGATAAACTGAGACCTTCGGGAATCCCGCGTCACGGCGGGATGCTCCGCGTGCTGCTAGGAGCAGGCGCGCGCACATGAGGCTGGGGCGCAGGCAGCGGATCTGCTCCGAGCCATGGGAAGTTGAGCAACTTGCCTGGCCGGATCCTGCACCGAGCAAGGCTTGGGGAAGTGGCTGGCTAATCTTAAAAGGCTTTGGCTCCGCGAGGAGAAGCAGCAGCCGGGATTGCTCGGAGAATGGCTTTTTACCCTTTAATTAACACATAAACACATGGAAATGTGGAAAGGGGATTAAAATACAAGTCTAGGGGAGCTAAAATGAATCTAAAGCATTACTGTAAATTAGAAGAGATTTAAGGAACCAAGGATTGGCTAAGCCCAGGCACCGCTTTAATGGGATCACACCTCTGGGCACTTTCATCTCCCACTTTCATCTTGCTCCCAGCAACTTTCCTGGGCAGGACCGCGAGCTCTGGGCACAGCTGCCCGCCCGCAGCTCTCCCCGGGGCCACCCCAAAGCCTCCCTCACCCCCGCTGGGTTCACGAGCACCCCAGGGCCATCAGGCAGCGGCGAGCGTTTGCCGCTACTTGGAAATCCAGCGACAACAACCTGGGAAGGGATTGTCTCCTCCCCAAAAAGCTGGCTCGCCCTACTCACAGTATATCTGGAAAGCTGAACGTCACCACCAAGAAAAGTCCCTAGGAGAGCGCTGGACATGGTGCAGCTCCTGCTCAGCTCCAAAATATCTCCCTCCGAGCAAGCTTCTCTCTCCAGACCTCGCTCCAGCAGCACTGAGGATGCTCCAACAGCACCAAGGATGCTCCGGCGGCACCGAGGACACTCCACGAGCATCAGGGATGTCCCGACTGCTGCAAACCCCATGGGTGATTCTCCTCGGGACCCCAGCCCGCTCCCACCCACGGCAGCACCCAGGGTGGGCAGCGGCCCCGGCTGCTCCCCACCGAGTTCCGGGACGGCCGAAACCCCTCTGGTGGGGCCGGGCACACGCCGGGGCCGCGGCTCCATCCTGCGCTTCCCTCCGCTGTGCTCTTGAAAAGATTAAAAAAAAAAAAAAAAAAAAAAAAAAAAAAAAGAGAGCACCCCACTCCATTTCATTAAGAAAGTAAACACAAGAGCCGTCTAAGTGTCTAATTAAGCTTCTAATTAGTCCCTGCTTGTTACTAATGCAAATTAGATTACGCCGCTTAACTACAGCATGTCCACAACACCCTTGTTAATTGCGGCCTTTTGAAATTAAATTACTCCCTAATTAGCATATCAAAGCCATTGATTCGGAGCCAGGAAAGATGAGGGCAGGAGGAAGCCGAACGCCAAGTTTTGTTAATCAGGGACGTCTAATTAAATAGTGACGTGGCGCACGGGGGCTCCGGTCTCGCTGCTCAGGAGCCGCACGTGGGGGTCCCGGGGGAGCCCGAGCGGGGCAGCGCCCAGGGAGCTGCCGGCACCCACCCATGGGTGCCCACCACCTGCACCCAGCATCCCGGCAGGCCCAGCAGCCGTGTCCCTGCAGGTGGAAGCTGGCGGAGAGAGCTGGGGGCCAGAGGGATGGAGGAGCCCGAAAGCAGCAGCGTTGGGGCAGAGCACGAGCTCTTGCATAGCCCCTGGTGAGCCCGTGCCGAAATAGGGTCCAGAATGGTGCTGGGATAAAGCAGATCCCAGAAATAGCCACTTGATTCCCTTCTGCTCGATGTAAAGGGGAACTCAAAGGAAAAACGTGTGGCAGGGCAGCACACAGCGCCACTGCCCAGGCCCCTGCTGGGCAGAGCAGCCTCCGAAACCCTCGGTATCCCCAGGGAGCAGAACCAGCACCAAAGATGGGACAGGTCTGGATGGAGGCAACGGCATCTCCCACCTGCAGGGCCCACGGCAAGGAAAAAAACACCCGAAACCCCCCACACTCATGGGCAGGGGGATACGACCGCCCCCAAAAGCATCCCACAAGGGGCACCAAGAGCCCAGCGTGAATTTAGTCCTCGGAAGAAGCCAAGCATGTCCACGATCCCATCAAACAGAAGCGTGGATGCACTCGCTCGAGTTATCCAACTCCCTAAAAACCCCAGCCCCAAATTCACGAGGGGACATAAAGGGGGCACCAGGGAAGAGCCTGTACCTAAAAGCATCCAGGTAGATTCCCTCCAAGGAGAGTTACGCTGAAGCTAACGCCTAATTTTTTTTTCCTAAGTTATTGAAATAACTTCCTGAATGACCCAGTTCTTTAAATCTTATAACTTTTCCTCTCCCTTTTTTTTTTTTTTTTTGTTTAAAGAGGTGGGAAGGAAAAAAAAATAAAGGGACGAAGATTGGAAAAGTTTAATAGAGGGAGAAAAAGTCTATTAAAAAAACGCAGGCAGCCCGTCTCGGGGGAAGAGTTGAAATATTGAAGAAAGGAAAATCGCTTCTCCGGCTGCAGAGACAGAGGAGGAGAATAGAGCGGGCTTAAGAGAAGGAGCCGCGCACTTTTAATTGAAAAGAGGGAGATTCAAATGAAATATCCAATATCCCCAGTTAAAGAAAGGAAGAAAGACGGACCCTGGCCGCTTTGCTACGCCAAGAAATTGCTAAAGCACTAACTTTCTTTCTCTCCCACTGCCTTGTAAGTTATAGGAGAGAGGGATGAGAGAAAGAGAGAAAAAAAGGGTCTTTCATAGACGAGGAACTCAAGGGAATGGGGAGGAGGGTGGGAAGAGAGACCAAGTTTTATTCATTTATTTTATTTTATGAGATGAGTTAAAAATAATAAGAAAAGGCCGAGTTTTATAATGTCAGTGTTTGGAAGCAGCAGCAGAAGGGAGAAGAGAGGGGGGAAAGCAACTAAGAACAGAAGGGCCAGCTCCAACCACCCGCCGCACGAGCCTCTCTCCCAACGAGATTCAATTAATTGATAACAAGAGGCATCAAATTAATTTTTCAAGGATGTTAGATTTTGATGAAGGAAAAAATCTCTCTGATTTTAATCGGGGCGGCGTTTAAAAGGCATAAATGAATATCCCTTTCTAATCATCTGAGGCGCCGAGGAAGCACCAAGCGGTTAACGTGAAAATTCAAATCGTTTAATTGGGGGGGGGGGGGGGGGGGGGGGGGGGGGCAGGGGGGCCGGATGGGGGAAGGGTAACTGGGTTTTTCTTTTAAAGAGCTTTATGAAGAAATTATTTTTAAAATGATTTCTTTCAAGCATCCTTGCTCCCCCCCGCCCCGAAACACGCACACTCATAAAAACACATCTCAGAGGTTTTTTCCTTTGAATAGAGACCATTCCCATCACAATCTAATTAACAAAAATGATAATGAATAGGGTGGGGAAGAAAAAAAATTCACAGGGAAGAAAAAATACTCCAAGCTCCCAGGAAAAAAAAAAAAACACGGGAGGAGAACCCGGCTGATTTCCCAACACGCACAGCTCGCTGTCAGAACCGCTCCGCACCTCCACACGGGACGAAGCCTTTAAGATTTGCAGCCCAAGCGCGCTCCTTCCTCAAAATCCTATTAAAATAATTAAAAGTACCTCCCATTGCTGCTCTTCCAGGGGAAGAGCTTGCAGCCCAAGCCCCGGAGGAGAGCGGCGTGCGCACCCACGTGCGTGCGCACGCCCGCCCGTGCACGCGTGCGCGCCCCGCAGCCTTGCACCCGCGGCCCCGTGCGGCATCCACGGCCACGTGCTGCACCCACCAGCCACGCGCCGGTGTTTCCATCCACGGGGACACGCCGGCATCTCGCAGAATAAAGCCAGACCGGGGGTTAAGGCTCTGCCAGACCGCGGTGCACACGGCTCTTTTTGCTCATCGCCAACACGAGCGCACGCGGCAGGGAGGCACGGACACGGCGCACGCATCCTGCCCGCTGCACAGCCCCAGGCCAGCCTCCGGGGCACACGCAATGCACGCCCAACGTGCCACGCACCCACCACATCCCAAACCCAAGGTGTCACTCACCCAAGTCGCCACGTGCTGCAATCCCTTCCCTCCCTGTTGCGCGCCGACAGCCTGAACGTCACCCGCGCCCGCGGGTGTCTCCGCCGAGGCACCCACCTACCGCAGCCTCCAGCCAGTGCTGAGGAAGAGGAGGGCTCTTCCCCTCGGACAGAGCCACTAACAGCATCGTGTCCCACGCCTGCCTCATGGCGAGATGAGGAAGAGGAGGGCAGGGAAGTGTCCTGATGTGTCTGGGGTTGAGAAAGGCACCCACGGCGTGGGAGCGGCACCCGGCACCCTTGGGAACTGGAAGGGCAGCAGCGGGGCGGAGGAAGGCTCCTGGTAACAGCGTGTTTATGGGGAAAATAAAAAATAAAATAAAAAAATAAAACCAGTTTGAGGCTGAGCAGGGTGAGGACACAGCCAAGAAGGGAGAAAATGAACTGGAAGCAGGCGAGAGCCAAACAGGACCAGGAAAAGGAGCAACGGGGGCGCGCGGGCGTACCGACGCCGCCAGCCCCGAGGGATGCGGTGCTGGGACACACGGCCCCGAGCAAAATTTTCCAGCTGAGTTTGCATGAAGTCAGGCTGGAGGTTGCTAAAAGTCTCTTCTGGCCTTTAAATAATCCAGAGGGTGGAAATAAAAAAAACACCGCGGTGCCTATTAAATGCGAGGGAAGAACTCAGATGCTGCAAGTTTTCCCAGACTCAGTCATGTTTGTGCAAAAATTCATCCAGAAACGCTCTACTTAACGCACTCCCCGCTGCACAGTGATGCTTTCCACTGCAAGTCCCATTTCTATTCAGGAAGAGGCCTGGTTTTCATCCAGAAATTATGCTGCTCACGAGGAGAAAGAAGAAAAAAGGCGGTGGGGGGGAGAACTATCCTTGGGCATTTTCAAACTCTCGGTCTGAAGTCTTTTTTTTTCATCCGAATCAGAGGCAGGCATGACCCGAGGCCGGCTCCCCGTCTCGCCAGCACCCCCGGAGCAGGGCTCGGCCGTTTCGAACCCCTTCCTGATTCTGTTTCTGCACGGCTCAGCTGCCCTGCCCGGGCTCAGCACCTCCTGCCCGGTTCCAGCATACCCCGAAGACAAACACGGCTCCCGACAGCAGCACCGGGAGCTGCGGCTGGAGGAACGCGAGCAGGTTCAGGAATTGCCTTAAAACATGGGAAGCAGCACCCCAGGACGGCATCGGCGCAGGGAGGGAAGGCGTGCTGAAAGTTTCGGGTGTGCAGAAGAGGGTTCAGAGGCTCAGAGCATCCCCACGAGCCAGGGAAGCACCTCCCCGCGCCAGGGTCCCCCACGCGCCGCGGTCCTTGGTGGGTGACCTGGGATGAGCCGCGTTCAGCCACCGCATCCTCTTCGATCCTGAGCTGAGTGGGGCCGGGGAGAGCCCCCCCAGCACCCTCGCTGGGGCGCCACGTGCAGGGATGGAGCAGGAGCTCATCTCCTCTTTTCCTGGCAGGGGTTGAGTCACACCGCCGCGCTTCCAGCATCCCTTTGGCCGGGCAGGCGAGCTGGTCCCGCAGCACCACCCCCAGCGTCTCCAGACCACGCTGGGCTCCGGAACCCCGCTGCGAACCCAAGAGCTCAGCCCTTAAAGCACGCATCGGGACTCAGCACCGTCCCAAATCCCAGCAGCACTCCCCTGCTATACAAACTGGGACAGAGCTATGGAAGGACTACGGGGACTGATGGAGGCGCAATAAAGCTGTGCCAGAGGGGGTCTGCACCCCCAAATCTCTGCTTATCACCGGCAGTGGGTGATGCTTCCTCCTAAGAATATAAGGCCCCCAAACTCATCCGGCCACGGGGTGCAAAGGCACAAAGCAGCAGCACACAGGGCACTGCTGAGGCTCCAGCCAGAAGTGACCAGGCTTCGGTGGCCGAGTGCCACTGGGGGCATCCCTGGTGGCATGGGACGGACGGTGCTGCGCTAGGGAGGTGGTATGAGATGTATCCTCATTGCAGAGCACACCTGGAATGGTGCAGGGTTTTCTCCACTCCGCCCCTCTTTACAAAAAAAAAATAAATAAATAATTTTTCTTTATGATATTAGTTTATGATTCACTGCCAGGGCAGAGGGGGCACGGTGGGACCGGTGCCCACCCCAAGCTGGGTGCAGGCGAAGCTCCGGCACTGCCCCTGCTGCCGCAGGGTCCGTCACGTCCCTGGTGAAGCAGGCAGCTGGGGCAGCCCTCGCCTGCCCCAGAAACACATCCCCAGAGGTGGAGACGGAGCACCTCGCTCCATGGCTCCAGGCAGGGTGTGTTGGGGACACGGCCCCGGCGGTGCCTTTCCTCATCATCCCTGGAACTGGCGAGTTTCACCCCAAAGCAGCGTGGCCGTCCCAGATCAGGACAGCCCTTGCGAGCGTGCTACTGGGGGCGCATTGAAGTGCTGCTGAGCTGCACTGGCCTCATCACCAGCCACCCTGGGCAGGGCACGTCCCCATTTCTCCCCAGCCCCAAAACAACCCCAGCAGGATGAGGGATGGCAAAGACACCGGGATGCAGCACGGACACCATCCAGGTCACCAAAACTCCACCAGCAACAAGTCCCCGGGTGCCCACCATGCTATCAGCCCCACGCGGACCAACGCTCCTAACTCTAGCCGTAATCCAGTACCGAATTTAAAAGCCGTGCATCCGTCTGTCCATGTGTCCCAAACCTGCTCCCGAGCACGGGGCTGGGAGCTCAGCAGCGCCGGGGGCTCCTTGCGCATCGTCGCAGATAATCGACCAGCTGGCCCCGACCTTCCCCAAAGCCTCCTCTGATCCCCAAACGTTCCCCTCGGCCCGTCAGCTTTCCCTCACTGTATTTCTAAACGGACTGCCCTCTTCAGCAGTCTTTTAAAAGGTTCTGTAACCCGGGGGGCGTTGGGGGGACGGCGCTACCTCGGGACCTTTGTGCTACCTGCGAGGAACAATGCGGCGTTTGATCCCGGACGGGGCTGCTCCGACAGCCCCCGAGCTTGACCCAGATTCGGAGCGGCGGCTCCTCTTCCCACAGACAAGGGCGTTTGTTCAGGCTACAGCCCTCCAGCATCAAGGGAAAGACTTCAAGGGATTTGGAAACGGAGCCTAGAAGCGGAATCTGTCACGCTAGGTATAAATAAAAACCTGGGTTAAAAGAGGAAGCCAGAATAACCTGACCGGAGCCGTGCTGAGCAGGGAGCGAGTGACCTTTGGGGCCGGACCTGGAGAGCCCTGAGCATCCTCCAGGGCAGGCAGGGATCAGCCCCAGGACCTGTCCCATTAACGCCGGGTCCCTGCTGCATCCCCTGGCGATGGCAGCGAGATGCAGGAACTCAGACCCGAATTTCGGCAGGGCTGAAGCCAGCACAAACCTTCCGCCTGCAGCCACAGCAAAAGAGGAACGAAGCAAACCTCGTGCCGCGCCACGAGAGGGAAGCTCGGCCGGCAATCCCTGCTCCGGGACGCTTACACACACCTCGCCCGCGAAGGGATTTTAGGACTTCTTCCCTATTTCTCTTCCCCTCCCCACAGCAGCAGCTTTGCAGCGTTTCCCGATCGCCCGGCTGCTCCACGGGTTTTATCCCAGCCCTCCAAAACGCTGCAGAAACCGGGGTGGCTCTGACGACACCCAAAAAGCCTTGTCCTGGTGCAGGATGCGGCCTGACACACAGCCTGCCCGTCTGCTCTCCATTGCCCGTTCTCTCCTTTTTCCCCCCATTCCCACCTTGCACCTGCCTACAGGAGAGGCCTGGCTCCGTTCCCCCCTCTGCGAACCCAAGCCCAGCACCGCCACAAACCCCCAGCCCAGATTTCCCAGCGGGGCAGGAGCTGAGCACCCCTTTTTGCTTCCCAGCTGAGAAATCCTGGCCCTTTGGGGGGGTCATTTACACGCGAACGCTCGCGCCGGGGACGAGGCTGAGAGCGGGGCACGGCGGCAAAATCCGGGCACGGGAGCGAGCAAAACCCAGCCCAGAGCCCCCGTGCAGAAGAGAAGTCACATGGCTCCCGTCAGGAAGGGATTTCCCTGCAGGGAAAGCAGCCTGGGGAGCAAAGGAGAAGGCGTAAATACTTTGGAGACAATAACGGAGAAGAGCAAAGCTGGAAACATCGTTTTATAAAAGCTGCGGCTTTACCCCTACCCAAGTCCGTGGTGGCAAAAGAAGCGGGGTTTGCAGCTACGCCCGGGACAGCGCATTTTCAAAATCCACATTTCCTGCCACAGAAGTTACGGGACTTTGTCCCCACACACGCTTTTATTTTCTCTCCTCCTTCCGTTTCTAATAAGCCGAATGTGGCTGCATTTGGGAATTTCCCTCCCAGCCTCAGGTCTGGCCGCATCCAGGAGGGATCGGCCGGGGACTTTGGACTCTGGGGGATGGCCGCCCACCGGCACAGCACCCCGGTGCGCCGAGCATCTTGCTGCCACCTCCTGCCCCTGCCAGGAGCCCGGAGCTCCCATGGGAGGGGGAGATGCCCGAGATGGGACGTGGGTGGTTAAAGGTCTGGGTTTGGTTCCAGGCATCACCGTCCTGCTCTGCTTCCACACCTCGGGGTGTGCTCCTCTGGCCCGAGCAGCCCAGCCATGACGACGGTGCCTCTTCAGGCTGGCCACCAGGACAGAGTAGGTGGCACCTGGAGGGGACGTGACACCACCCAGGGATGCTCAGGCTGGGCCAGGCCATGGCAGGGGTTCTCTGCCCCTAACCCCTGCCCAAAGCCAGGTCCAGGGGAGCCCAAACCGGCCGATGCTCACCAAGAAGCTGCTCCAGCTAGCAATTCTTGCCATAAGCCGTCGCCTTGCCCAGAGTCAGGGACAGCTCCAACACCCTTGGGACCACCCCACGTCCAGGAGAGCCCCACATCATTCTGCCCATGCAGAGGGGGGCAGCTTCCCTGTCCTGAGCCCTGCTCTGCCAAGCTGGGCTGGGGACAGTCATCCTCATCCTCGTGCCACGAGGACCCCCCAGCGTGGACAAAGCGGGGTTATCCATGCTGGAAACCCCATCCTACAGCAGCCGACCCACCCGGCGACCCCAGCATGTGATACCACACATCCAAGCGAGCCACGAGCCCAGCTGCAAGCCACCAGAGAGCCAGCCCCGGGCAGAACGTGTGCCACCGCCAAGAGGAGACGTCCCCGGGTGGACGGGACCCGTGCGCATGCCTCGCTCCCGAGCACAAGCCCTGGCTGCAGCACACTCCCGAGGCTGGAGACAGCATTTATCCAGCCCGTGACAGCTTCTCCGAGGTGGTCCCCATCCAGATCCTACTACACACAGCGTAGTCCCCAGCTTGCACGTTCACGTTAGGCAGGCAAAAAGAGCTACTCACCACTGATCTCTGGCGCACGGAATAAACTCAGAGGTCTCGAGCGAGCTGCCGAGGCTCACACAGGGAGGGCAGGACGGAGCCGGGCTCCGACACCCGCGGCGCGATGCTCGGCGAGGCGCACGCTGCCCCGGATGGCAGCGGGGAGCACGCACCGCTGTCGTTTTCTGCCTCCGTTCGCCCCAGCACGGTTAAATCCCACCAGACAAACCCAGTTCTGCGAGCGCCCCGGGAAAGGTGTGTTGAAACGAGCCGTTTCGACACCGCCCGCCGCCAGCGAGCCGCTCATCCCGGCCGATCCCTGCTGCGGCCCCATGCAGCGGTGCCGAGCGCGGCCTCTCCTTCTGTTTGCTTAACCGGCACCATCGGTGCCCGAGCAAACGCCCAGCCCGGGGCCGGCGTCACCCCAAATCCCCGAGCCTTTGGAGCGCATCCAGCCCCGGCACGTTGAAACCCTCGACGGCTCCTCCTCGGTGCCACCACCGCCGCCGGCACGCGGCGAGGGGCTCGAGCCGGCCCCCACCCCTCCAAACCCACCCCGCCCGAAACATCCACGGCGAGGGGGGGGAAATCGGGGTCCCCAACACGTACCCGAGCACCCCCGGAGCGCGCAGCCCTCGCAGCCGCCCCGCTCGCAGCGCGGAGCCCGCGGCCCAGCCGGGAGCAGCCCCAGGCGCCCGGATCCGGCCGGCAGCTTCCCCATCGGCCCGTGCCAGCTCCCGACCAAACACGGTCACGTGGAAGAGGTTTGCCAATGAGGCAGAATAAACAGCTTTCAAACTGCCTCCGAAGCAGGGCCCCCGACGGGATTTTCTTCCCCCTCTAGTACCTTAAAAAGGATTTTTTTTTTTTTTTTTTTTTGTGTGCGTGTTTTCACAGCTGCCTGCGGTTTGGAAAGCAATCCCCCCCCCCCCCAACAACCCGAAAAAAAAAAAAAAAGTTTCGTTATTGCACCTTTCGCTCCTGATAAACGCACGCAGGATCCGTCAGGACCGGGAGAAATTTCCTCCCCCTTCGCAGCCACCCTCCTCTCCCCGTTTCGCTAAAAAAATACAGATATATAAAAAAATAAAAAACTGAAAGTGCTTTTGCTGCTGATCCGGACCCGACAACCGCGGCACAGGAGAAGGATTTCCGTTTGAGCACGAAGCAAAAAGACTTTTTTTTTTTTTTTTTTTTGCCAACTTGCCAGGGCATGAAAGCCAGGCAGCGAGCGTCGCCTGGGGCCGGCGAGCGCCGACACCGGCTTGCTTCAACTGAGCTAACAACCCAGCTAACAACTCCGAGCACATCTCCAACATAGGCTTTTTTTTTTCCCTTTAAAAAAAAAAAAAAAAAGGGAAAAAAAAAAAAAAAAGACAAGCGGATGGAGACAGCCCGTGCCAAGTGCTTCGAGCACGCAGGGTTCATTTGTTTCGGTATCCAGGTACCGTTAGGGCCGGCCCCGTACCCACGTCTGCGCTCCCGGCACAAGGCATCGTAATCCCTTAATGACTTCCCTTCAGCTCCGTCCCCAGATCTAATCTCTGCGGGCAGGGGAGCGAGATCTTTATGAAATAAAACGCGGACGGACGGAGGGACGGGCTCTGCATCTCGCTGCGGACCTCCGAGGGAAGGTGGATTTTGCCTCTCAATTCTCCCCCTGCCCTGCCGCTGCTGCGCTCGCCAGCGCTTTTTTGTCGCGAGCATCACGCCTCAGCACAGAAACTTGGTTGCCAAAAGGGCTTTAAATCAGAGTAGGAAAAAGTTTTAAAGAAAACCTCTCCGGCGGCGTCTCCGCTGCGCATCGCACAACTGCAAAATGCTCTCGGTGGAAGAAAAATTGGGAAGTTTTTCCAGCACCGACCACCCCCACCCCGACCCGCAGGTCCCAGCGCGCCGCACACGGTGCCCCACGGGGCGCGGGGATGGTTTTGTGCCCCCCCGAATGCCGGGAGCCCCTTCCCACGCCATCCCCGTGCCGCCTGGCAGCGGGGCCGAGCTGCCGGCCAGGGAAGTCCTGGCGGGCGAGGGGTTTTTTTCTCTGGAAAAATCAAAATAGAGCGAGGGGAGGTGACATCGAAGGGCAGAGGCAGGCAGCACTTCTCTCAGGTGCACCAGGGTGCCCAGAAGCTGCACGTTGCCGTGTTTTTACATCTCCTGAGATGGCTGGATGGGTTTCCAAGGGCATTTAGGGCTTTATTCCCCCACTTTTTCCCCTCCCTCTCTGGGTATCACCACGCTCGCCCCTCCAAGGGGCAGATGCCAGCAGCTCCCCCCGGGGGGGCACAGCCGAGCCCCCGGCTGCAAGGTGCCCTCCTGCCCCGCTCCGGCGAGCGGCCGCGCCGGAGGAGATGGAAATGAAAGCGGACAGGGCAGGAAATTTCACGTTTCCACTTCCAGAAACGGCAGGTGACAGCGGCGCGGCGGCAAGCAGAAGGAGGGGGGGGGGAAAAATCGCCCCCGGCCCCGAGGGCTGGGAGCTGTCGGGAGGCAGCGGGGAGCATCCCCCGGAGCCCCCGCACCACCCGCGGCCGGGGCTGAGCGCTTCGAAAGCGCCACGGCCACGGGGGAAAACTGCCCCCGCCACGAATAACGAGGATTTCCCGAACCCTTCCAGCCGCCAAAGCCCGCTCTGCGGTGGGAGACGAGGTGCCAAAAGATAGAACCGTGCGTTCCTTTTAAATGGAACAGGGGGGGGTGAAAGAAATGAGGGGGGCTCGGCGTTGTCCTGCCTTTCTTGGGGAAGAAGAATGGGACGCGTCCCCGCGCGGGGCTCGCCCCCCACCTTGCCACCACAAAGGCGAAGCCGGCCCCGCACCTCCAGCTCCTCTGCCCCCCGCGGGACGGCTGAGAAGGAGCTGGGGGGGGGGGCGGGAAGAGAAATAAATAAAAAAAAAAAAAGCAAGAAAAAAAAAAATCACAACTCAAAGCCGGAGCCTTGCCGCCCCCCTCCCCAGCCCCACTGCGAGACACAAACAGCCTCAAAGCATCCCCCTCTCCGGCGGCAGAAAAGAAAAGCTGCCGGGCTCTCCGGGCAGCAACTTCACAAGTGAGTGCACTCGCATTCCTGCCGGGTTATTAGGAGGGAGAAGGGGCACGGGCCCGCAGCGGGGATTTCGGCGGCGCTGGATTTTACGGGGTGCACTCATTTCCCAAACGTGCTCCGGCCGCTCTCCCCTGCCCGATGCGGGACCGGGACACGTCCTCGGAGGGCAGGGAGGTGAGCGGGGCCGCCGATGTTCCCCCCCCTGCACACTCTCAGCCCCCCTCCTCGCCTCCTCCCGCCCCCAAACCACAACTTTTCAGCCCTTTTCATCCCATTTCTCCGCCGGTTTTCTCAGCTTTCCGCCCCCGCCCCCCCAGCAAATCTGCCCCAAAAGGCACCCGGGCGCTTCCCATTGCATCCTCCTCCCCCGGCCCCTTCCCCACGGGGGGCACCCACGGCTCCCCCCGGGGCCCAGGTCCCTGCAGCACCTTCCTGGGGCTGAGGGGGGCAATTTTCCACATTTTCCCCCCAAACAGAGCCCAAATTTGGGCTCTGCACCAGGTCACAGCACTGTTTGCTTCTCCCAGCGATGCTCAGCCCCCTGCTTCGGGCTCAGCATCAAATGGCCCTGGGGGGGAAACCTCAACAACAACAATGAAAAAAACCAACAACTAATAAATTCAAATAAAATTTTTAAAAAAAAGGCAGCATCTCCGAGCCGGGATGATCCCCAGCACTACTCCAAGTCCCGTCCCCCCCTCGCCCCCAGCTCCATGCCACAAAGGGCAGGAGCCGGAGCCACCCCAGGGCTCTGCAGCCCTGACAAAAGCTCCCCGCCTCGGCACATGAAATTTCCTCCCTGCTTTTCGCCAGATTTCTCCCCCCAACGCATCCCACCCCCCCCCTTTGCAGTTCGATTTGAGCAACCTGAAGGGGGAAAAAAATAATAATTAAAAAAAAACGGCAAAGAAAAAAAGGGGGTAAATTTTACGAACCCAGCGATTTCTCCTTCCACCCACCCCTGGGGGCTTGTCGGATTTTAAACAGACTCGAAGGGGGGGGGTGGGAATTAAAAAAATAAATTCAGAGCTGGGTTTCACAGAAGCCCGAGGCTTCGCCGTGTATAATTGACAAGCTGGGGAGGATGAAGGGGAACAAGGTCCCCGTGAACCCAGAGACCAGGGGCACAGCGCCCGTGCAAGCCCCACGTTGTGCTGATTTCCCACCGAACGCCTGCTCCCAGCACAACGCGGTGCTCGCGTAAATTTTTTAACACACAAGAAGAAATTTGTAAAAAGTAAATCCTCCTTCTGGTTCGGGTTAAAAAACAACCCAGGCTTTTTAATACAGAAACTAATAACGTTTTTATGGTATGCCCCACAGCTTTACAACGCTCGCAGAAAAGCCAGGGCTTAACCCGATGCTAAGTTGGGTCCGACCGTGGCAAGAGGCAACGTCGGGATCCCGCGGCCGCCGAGCGGAGCCGGTGGAGCTGCCTAAACCCGCCGGGGGATCCTGGAGAGGAATCTGGACCCAAATTCCTTTAGGACTATATTAAGAGGAGCAAAATCCCAGGGCAAGTTTTTCAAAGCGTGCGGTTCGCCGCTCCGAGCGAAGTTGAGCTTTCGGGCGGCCGTGAATTATTCCTGCTCTCCCCCACGCGGGTTTTTATTTGATTTAGAAAGTGCACGGGGGGCAGGGGGGGGGGGAAGAGAAGGCGACAGCTCTTCAATTTTTTTTTTTTTTTTTTAAATGGGGGGGGGTGGGGGGAGAAAAAAAAAAAAAAGAATCAATCCCAAATGGTAAAAACAAACCCAATTACACTCCACTTGTTCTCCCCTATACACACCTTCGGAACGCGCCTGCCAACTCGAACCAGATTTCCTACCACCGAAAGAAATATTCGGAGCAATCTGCTGCTAGCACAGCACTTTGTGGAGAGCCTTTCTTTTTTCTGAGGGGGAGCGGGAGAGAAGAGACAGAGCCGCGTTTGTTTAGGACACGGACGAGGGAGAGGGCTCGGGGAAGAATAGGAGCGAGCGAACTTTGCCGGGGCAGCGTCGCGCCACGGAGCCGGGACCGCACCGAGTGAGGCTGAGCCGAGGCAGCCCTGGGGGGCTCGCAGCGACCCACCGAGGTTTCACCACCCGATTTTAAATTTTTTATTTTTTTTCCACCAATTTCTGAACCCCCACAAGGCGACGGCTCCGTACGGAAAAACTCTTTGCCAAGGCGCTCGGATCCCTGCCGTCACCACCAGCAGGCAGCCCCCCGAGCCCTCCCGCGGGCAGCGGGCATCACACCGGAGCCCCGAGCCCCCCCCCAAAACCTCGTAGGAACCCCCCCCAGGCCAAACCACCCCGTCTGCCCTCCCGAACAAAGGCGCACCGAAGACTCCCAAACTTCGCAGCCGGGTGCACGGCGGGCACAGATTCGGGTCGGGGCGCGCGGCGGTGGCCCCCCCCCGGTGCCAAACCCGCGGCCGGCTCCTCCAGCTCCCTGCAATGGGGTGTTTTTTTTTTTTTTTTTGGCGGTGCCCGTGGGTTTTCCTCCTCTCCCTCACCTTGTGGGTTTTCTAGAGGGTTTCCCAGGGCGCCGGAGCGACGGCCGGTCTCGCTGCAGGTTGACGGGGACGGCTGCGGCTGCTTCTCCCAGCAATTTCAAAACTTGGGGCCGCTCGGCCGCCCGACTTATTTATCTCGAGCGAGGCGAGCGCGGAGCGGCGGGGCTGGGGGGGGGCGAGTTAGAAAAGTGGGGGGAGGAAGGGGAAAAAAATAATAATAAAAAAAATAAAAATAATTAAAAAAAAAAAAAAAAAACAAAGAGCCCACCCCGAGCCCCCAGGAGCAGCTGGTGTTAAAGCAAAACTGCCAGCGGGGGAAGAAAGAAGGGGGAAAAAGGCGAAGCCCCAACAAAGGGAGCGCGGCGGAGGCTCGGCATGGCGGGGGCCCTGTGTGCGTGCGTCCCCCCCCCCCCCCCCCGGTGCTGGGACCCCGGCCCGCCGGGGAGCGGCACCTCCGGAGCCCGGCTCGGCTCGGCTCGGCTCAGCCCAGCTCGCCCCGTGCCCCCCCGCCCCCCCCCCCAACCCGCCCCGAGGGGGCTGCCGGGGGCCGCCTTCCTCCTCCTCCTCCTCCTCCTCCTCTTCTTCCTCCTCCGCCGCCGGCCGGGGAACGCCTCGGGGGGGGAGGCGGAGACCCCCGAGCCCCCCCCCCCGCCTTGGGCTGCACCGAGAGAGGGGCGCAATGGGGACCCCCCCGGGATCCCCCCCCATTAATCCCCCCCCCCCCCCCCCCGCTGCCTTTGTCCCGGCTCCGCACCAAACTTCCGCGGAGGGGGGGGGGGGGGAAGGGGGAAAAAAGGGGAAAAGGGGGAAAAATGGGGGAAAAGGGGCAAACGGGGGGGGAAAGGGGGGGATGGAAGAGGGGGGAAGAGGAGGAAAGGGGGAGGAAAGGGGGGGGTAAGGGGGAGAAGAGGGGAAAAGGGGGGGAAGAGAGGAAAAAGGGGGGAAAAGAGGGGGGCGGAAAGGGGAGAAAAGGGGCGAAAGGGGGCGATAAGGGGGGGAATGGGGGGGGAAGGCGGAAAAAAAGGGGGAAAGAGGGGAAAAAGGGAGAAAAGGGAAAAAAAGGGGGAAGGGGGGGGGGTCCTGTCGAAGCTCCCCGGTGGGGGTGGGGGGGGGGCACCGGGACCCCCCCAAGCCCGCTCCGCTCTCACCCACCTGGTAGCGCGGGGGCCGCGGCGGGCATGCGGCCGCCTCCTCTTCCTCCCCTTCCTCCTCCTCCTCCTCCTCCTCCTCCTCCTTCCTCCCCCCCCCCCCCCAAAGTTCGACGGGGCGCGCCTCTAGGACCGCCGCTGCATGGCACGAGGCTGCTGCTGGCGGCGGCGGCGCTGGTGCTGGAGGGGGGGGGAACCGGCACCGGCGCCCCCTGGCGCCCCCCCCCCCCTCTTTCGGGAGCCCCCCCACCAAGGGTACGGGGCGGCTGCGGGGCGGCTGCGGGGCCGTGCCGAGCCGGGCTGGGCTCCGGGGTCCGCCTCGTCCCGGCTCGGCTCGGCTCGGCTCGGCGCGGGCGCGGCGGCGCGGGGCGGGAGCCGGCCGCCCTACCATAGTTCCTCTAAAGCAGGTGCAGCCGCTTTCCCTGCCCGGCCCCCCCTCCCCTCTGGCCCGAGGAAGAGGAGGAGGAGGAAGGACGGGGAGGGAGGAGGGGGGGGGCTCCGTTCTGTCATCCCCCCCACCCGCTTGGTTTGTGGTGTAAGGGATGCGGTGGGTTTTCAAGCCCCCCCCCCCCCCCCAAAGTGGGGCTCGCTGCCCCCCTGTGTGCTCCCGGTGTTGTTAATTAGCGCCTGTGGTAATTGTGGGATTCCCCAAGGCCAGTCCCGGGGAAAGTGTTGGGTGAGGGGCTGGGGGGTGCAGGGGGAAACTGAGGCACGGGGGACGGGCTGGTTGTGGGGCGAAGCGCTGCCAGGGGTAACGGAGCTCGCACGAGGTTGCTGAGCCCATTTTACAGGTGGGAAAGGTGAGGTGCTGAGCTGGTAACCCCAGCAGCCCCCCAGCCCCACTCTGTTACACCCCACGGCCGCATCCAGCCAGGCAATCAGGGTCCCCAGAAACCCGTACCAGGCCACTGAACCCAAACTTGCACCCAGCTGCTGGCCCCACACATCAGGATTGGGCACCCAACCTCCGTGCAGCTGCTGGACCCCATCCATTGCCCGGCCGCAGGACGCGAAACCCTTCCCCACACCCCAAAAGCACCCTCCCTTGGGTGCCAGGGCTGACCCCGAGCAGGGCAGGGGGACACGGTGGCAGCGGAGGGGGCTCAGCACGCTGCGCCCACCCAGCAATGTCCCCACCAGGCCCACAGGGAAGGCACAACCTCATGTGGACGCAGCGAAAGAAAGTTTTTTGTGAAGCCCCAGAGGCAATTTGGTTCACTAGCACTGACTCCCTGTTCTTTTTTTTCACTTCTGAAGTAGCTTTTTAGACATTTCTGGGGTTTGGACAGATGAAATAGTTTTAAAAAGTGAAATTAGGATGACAAGTGTTTTAATACAACCAGATTCTTTTTTTTCTTGACCATTTCATTTTAACATTTTTTTTTAATTTATTCTTGAATGAAAATTCCCCTGCACCTGGAATTTCCACGTGGCGGAAAAGCCCGCTCCCACCAGGCACAAGCTGTGGTGCCCCCAGCAAACATCCCAGCGACCCCATCAATGTCATCCCCCCAAAAATCTTCCCTGGGGGGGCAAACAGCCGGTGGTGAGGGCAGGGCGGTGCCGAGCCTCCAGCCCTTCTCCCACCTGCTCTGGAGGCCTGAGATTTTTCGGAGGGCTCCCCTCAGCCGTGTGTTTGCTGCGCACCCGCTTCTGTAGAATCATCTCCAAGGGGCTGGCTTTCTTGGAAGGGGCCCCCCAGGATGGGGTTCTCTGAAATGCCGTGCCCCGCTGTGGTGAGGGGAGGGCTCTGTTTCCTAAAGGTAAACTTTTCTTTGGAGCAGGACAACTTCCTCCTTTCCCTCGCGGTGAAAAATCCCAAGCAGCCCTCTCCGTGCTCCCAGGTTTTGGCACCGCATGTTCCCGTGTGGTCATGGGGTTTCCTGTGAGACTCATCCTCTGTGTTGTGTCCCCACAGCTCTGCACCCCAAAAACACCCCAGAGGCCACCCGCAGCCACGTGGCCTCTCTTTAGCTCTTTGCTCCAAAGGGAAATTTTCCCAAAGGTGGCGGAAAAGGGTAGCTCTGTGATCATCACAGCGGGCGATTCCCACGCATGGTGCACTTGCGAAGGATGCTGGGGTCCCCCCTTGATTTGGGGTGCACGGGACGAGCACAGCCTGGTGCACGGTGCTCGGGCAGAGGGTTTGCTCCGGGGGTGGCCGTGACCCACGGAGGCACCACAAGTCGTTGCCTGCCCCTGGCTTGACTAAGAGACGATTTTCCCAAGGTGTTTTTGTGGGTTCACGGAGCTTTGTTTCCCTCCTGGGTACATACCCGCTTGCCTTCCTCCCCAGGTTTGTAGCCTATGAGAGCCCCAGCATTCTGACTTTGCGGGTTTTTTGCCCCAATATCAGGCTGCAAAAAACAGGCTGTTTTTTTAAATCCTGAACTGGCACTCTTCGGAGTGAAAAATAGCTTTGCTTTGAGTGAAGAGCCTCGTCAAACCCGCGCCTGCCCTCTTTTCTCAACATAAGAATAGCCCCTTTGAAGACATCAAATAGCATCCGAGTGGGAAGGATTTGCACAAAAAGACATGGGCAGACTTCCACCGAGGGGAGTTTGTGAATTGAGCATGGCCCAAAGATCCCTCTTTGTTCGTCTGTGTCAGCCAGGAAGAAAATATTAGGAACAGGACCTGGGTGAGGTCCCAAAGCGGCGCTCGCCACGGCACCTTGCAGGCTCTGGTCCTGCTCCAAGGGGCCGCCTTGCTCCTGCCCCAGCTGGAAACCCCATTGCTGGGGGGACTTTGGGGCTGCTGCAGGCAAGGGATGTTCCTGGGATTGCAGGAGAGATGCTCGTAGATGCTCGTGCTACAGTGCTAAAGTCCCAAGAGAGGGTAAAAAAAAAAAAAAAAAAAGGAAGGAAAAAAAGTTCCTTTATTCTGCAGCAGGCGAAGCTTTCGGTGTGTATCGTCTCCAAAAAGATGTAACAGAGGCAGCAGGATTTATCGCCCTGGGATCAGACGTTGTGCATAATGCCTGGTTATAAAGCACGGAGACACGTGATGGGAGGACAGTGGTGTCGCTCAAGTGGTGGGGTCCCACGTGGCGGGGTCCTTCGCCTCCAGAAGAGTTGTACATCCCAGCTCCCCCCGGCAGGACACATCCTCACTCTCTTACACCTCTACCATCGTTCCCCAAATCCCTGGGATTCCCAAATCTCTAGGATTTTTCCTTCTTTCTTTTTTTTTTTTTTTTTTTTTTTTTTTTTCCCTCCTCCACAAAGCGCCTGCTTCTCCATCCAGAATATTGGAAATCTTTAAAAAGTGAAAATCTTCACTCAGAGGTGTTTACCCGGAATGGAGGAATTCCCAGGTTGCTGTAAGCTTGGCAGAACGCTGCAGTCTTCCATGGAAAAGGTCGGTTTGGGTCTGCTCTAATCCCACTGAAGGCAGAGCAGCTCCGACCCGGGCAGCGGCCTCATCCTGCCAGGAAAGTCCGAGCTGGCTCCAAAACCCCTTTGCCACAGGTTACGGGTTCACCATTGCTGGCAAATTGACGGAGGAGAGCACGAGAGCTAAAGCTCGTTTGTCTTCTGTCTCTTCTTACACGGTGAGAGTGACTTAAAAAAGAAAACCTGAGTTTTCTAAAGATGCTTATTTGAAAATCAGTGAGTGGCCAAAGATGTGAACACCACCCCTGAACTTTTTGCTTCCTACCTCTCTCCCCCCTTCTTTCAAGGCAAAATAAACAAACAAACAAAAAAAAGGTGGAAAGAAGGGAAAAGAAAATTGGGAATGGGAAAATAGGGAGAACAAGGAAAAAGTGTTAATTTTGGGGGGAGGGAGCTGTGCATTCACACAGCTTAGCCCCAAATTCCCGTCCCTTCCAAGGTGGAAAGCTCAGGAGCAGCAGAAAAGCTGTTTTTCCGCCCAAAACACGCCATCCATTTCCATGCGCATTGCTTCCCCTTGGGGACCGGGGCCGGATCCGAGCCACGCTCCCTGCCTTGCACGGGGCTCACCTGGGCAGCTCCCGCACCCCGCTGCCAGCACCGTGGGATGCTCAGCACGGGGAGCAGGGGCAGGATCCGTGCCGGGGGGCAAGTGGGCAGCCCTGGGTGCTGCTGGAGGACCGGGGGAAGTCAGCTTCGCCTGGACGTGCCGGCGGGCCCGTGGCCGCCGCCGCTCTTGGACCCCGCACACGTGTTGCGTAAGGCAAAGAAATGATGCACCGAGTTACTGTAAGTGATGAGAGGCTCCTGGCTGCCTTTTAAAGCGACAGGCTGCCGGGTGCACCGCAGTCAGCGCCGCTCCCTCTTCCCCCTCCGGTGTCCCCCCCAGCAGCCCCAATGCCTAAAAGCCTCTCGGTATTCCCCGAGCGAACAGCCCCTGGGGATGGGACGGGGACAGCACGAAACTCGTGGCCCTGCTCTGAACTGCAAAGAAATGGGGGGAATATTGCAGGGGGTGCAGCGTCCTTAGCCTTGGAGCTTGGCTGGGGGTTGCAGCCCCTCTGGCTTGCAGCCGTGCCGTGCCTCAGTTTCCCCTTCTTGCACAGAGAGAGGCGGTCAGGCAGCCTGGGCTCGGCTGGGGTTTGCTGAGCCAAAGTTTCTGGTTAAAGGAGAGAGCACGGAGGCGAAAACGCCAGCGCCTGGCTGCGCTGCTCCCACACACGGAGCAAAGGTTGTGGCGTGGAGGGTCTCCAGCCAGGGACCAATTTTCCTCCGTGCCTGCAGAGCCTCAGCACGGGAGAGGGAGGAGGCTGCGAGGCGAGGGGATGGATGTCATACAGTGTGCCAGCAGCGATGTGGGCACCGCAGCACCCCAAAGGGACCAGACCCCACGTGCCGTGCCATGCCACGCTGTACCATGCTCCTGGCACCCAGACACACAGGACGCCTGGCTTCTCTCTCCCCACCAGCACGTGTGGTGTTTTTATTTTTTTTCCCTTTCCCCTCTTCCCATTTTTTTTTTTTTTCATTTATCTGCTTTTCAAATAACGTTACTCATCCAGAGCGGGACGTCTGCGCTCACCACTCCCGGTGTTTGTCTGCATTGTTTCCTTAGGGGAGATGCTCACCCGCACGCGGTGACTACTTGTCTGAGCCGTCACGGTGCCGAGCGGCGGGGATTACTCATGGTGTAAGGTTTAAGAAAGCGGGGGGGGAGAGAGGCCAGACTTGGCCCTTTGTCTGCAGTTGTTCATTTCTCGCTCTTTGATATATTTTTCCCCTCCTCTCTTTCTTCCTCTGCCAATGCTCTCCGTCCCGGCTCCCCGAGCTCCCTCCTCCCCGCACTCACACCGGAGCTCCGGGCCAAATCCCCGCGGGGTGCCCGCCAGCCTCCGCTGCGCAGCCGCAGCGGCACGGGGGGGTCCCCGTCCCCTTGTGTCCCCCCCCGGCAGAGCCAAGCCCTCCCCGCGGGCCTCCCCCTGCAGCCACCTCTGCAAGTTGCCCATTTCTGCATGTTCTTGGCCCAACTTTCCCCACATCCCTCTGCCAACGGCCCTGCGTGGCACCTGCCCACCCTGCTGCTGCCAGAGCCGGTGTGCCAAACCTCGGCTGCCGGTGGGTGCAGCAGCATAGAAATGGGGGGAAAATGGGGGGAAAGGGGAAAAAAAAAAAAAAAAAAACAGATTTTGGCATCACCTTGGGGTCCAGCAGAACTCCCAGTGTTCTGCCGAGGGCAATATACCCGTTCCCACCTCTGCAGTGCCAGGGCACAATCCTCGGATTTCGGCACGTGCTTGGGAAGGCGCAGCAGGAAAGCATTTGGGACGCGCTCCTTCCCTTTCTCCACGCGAAACCGCGGCAGATCGATGAATATTTTAACAAAGAAATGTTTCATTAAAAGAGTTGATTGCTTAATGAACTGTCCCTGTGAGCCATCAAAATGCAATGTTTTTTTTGTTGTTTTTTTTTTTTTTCCTCCCCTTAACGAAGGCGAAGATTCATATCACGAAGAACTGGCTTATCGCATTACCGTAATAGCCTGAGTAGACCAAGCCCACGGAGCGGCGCGGGGCAGCTGGGGGCTGCCTCGAGCGGGTGCCAGGCACGTGGCGGGACCAGGCCGGGTCCCTGGGCACTGCTGCAACACGGTCTGTAAATAACAGCGGTGGGGACGGGGCTGTTTGCCTTGGGGCTGCCAATACCGGAAGGGAAAGAAAATTATGTGTATTTTTTTTTTCCTGCTCAAGAACATTGTTATGAAGGGACAGTTTCTGGTTAAAAAAACATTAAAAACCAGTTCCGATGTATTTCCCGGATTTGCACCAGTGCTCAAGCCTCATTTACCTGGTTAAAATAGAAATAGCATCTCCTGGCGATGCTGCTCATTTGCTTTTGTGCCACGAGGTGCCCACTCCTCCGGCCCTGCCGGGGTGAGGACAGGAGGGGAGGGCATCATCCTCCTTCTTCGCTCCTTGGGGAAGTTTCTATTTTGTCACTTTTTGAATGTTTGTTAGCAGCAATATTCCTGTTCAGCTCAGGTTTTGTGGCAGCTCCGCTGAGGACGAGAGGTGCCAGGGCTGCACGGGGAGAGGGGTGCTGAGTCCTTCGTGGGGGAAATGAACAACAACCTGCCAAGAAACAAACGATTTTCCATCAGTTGGAGCGAGGCCTCTTTTTGTCTTTTTGCAAAATTAAGTTTTGCTGATTGGGGGTTACTTTAGTACCCAGGGAGGATGTTAAAGGTGCAGCCAGGGAAGGTGAGGCAGGGCAGCGCAGTAACTGGTGCTGCATGGAACGGTGGGTTTGGAGGCTCAGGAGGTCAGGATCCGGCCTGTGCAATGCTCCAAGCAGTGGGACCCGGAGGAGGAGGGCTTGCAATATGTGGGACCAGGGCTGGACTGAGCTGGTCCTGCAGGAGCAGCTGGGGAGGTCACCGGCAGCACCTCGAGCAACCGCACAAACCCGATGCGATGGAGACCGAACTCCGGTTAGAGAGTGAGGGGAAAACACACACCACGTCCTGCAAGAGCCCCTCCTAACTACTGTCTGCCCTTTGGAAAACTTCCCTGGCAAAGCCGCCTTTCGGCGAGCCTAACCCCAAGCTTTCACATTTATTTGCTTATTTGTAAATGTTTCTCGACGCTTCCAAGTCTGGCACGCATCTGCACTGATTTTTCTGTGGAAAGGAGCTGCCGAGAGCGTCGCCTGTGCAATCCCTTCCCAGGGAAACGGGCAGGGATTAGATCATCAGATGGCGATTGTGAAAGCTAAGTGAGTATTTACTGTAAGAGGTCTTTGATTCAGCAAGGCGGGTGTTTGAGTGCTAAGTCAATGGGATGGGAGCATGTGCTCCTGTGCTGGGCTGAATCAGAGCTGCGCCGGACACCTCGCTTTTCCCACAGCCTTTGGCTCCCTGTTCTCTTGAGACGTATGCTGACATTCCTGTCCTGCAGCAATGAGTCTGGAGGAGGCAAAGATTTAGCAGGAAAAAGCCAGGTTCTCACTGGGTTCTTTTCTTTTTCTTCCGAAAAACCACTGCAAGCCTGCAGGAAGTGCAGAAGTGGTGGAATCTGGATTTTTAGCAGCACACAGCTGGGCGTACCACGTAAACACACAGATGTTTTGCTCCGTGCACTTTTTGGCCACTTTGTTTATAACTTTACTTGGGATCACAGAAACTGGGGTTTCCTACCGAAAAGCCTTTTCCTGTTCTTTCATGACCTTTGTCCAACAATGACCCAATTTCACTCCAAATGTGGCATATACTATTCCTTAGGTGAGAGGAGAACCAGCATGCAAAATTGGGCTGCTTTTTTAAAAAAATGCTGCCATTCGCTCACAGTTTTTTGTTTGTTGGGAGGACTGGGTTCTGCTAGGAATGCCACTCATGGCAGAGGGGATGGCTGCTGTGCTTGACTCGAGCAATGGGTTAATCTTCATGGGAAACCACCCGTCACCGCTGCTCGTGCTCAAGGACTCGCTGCCTTTTGGCCAGGACTTTTCTCCCCTGGAGGGCTTGGATGGATGCAGTCCCTGGGGGTGGCACAGTGCCCTTGATGGCTGCACAGTCCCAAGTGCTCAACACTGGGTACAAGGACCAAGAAGGGACAGGGGCAGCTCGAAGTCAGGCTGCAGCGTTGTGCCTGTGCCGTACATCATGCGTAACGCCCGCCGGTCCACGTGCACGGGCTGTGGTTTGGCCAAGAAATCTCCAGTTTGCCCCAAGGAAGATGCAGGGGAGAAACAAGAAAGCACCGTGGAGGATGAAAGACCCGATACCCTGACCTAATTCAGAGCCTAATCCACAGCCTGCCCTAATCGGGGGGATCTGAATCTTAAAGTCTGATCCCCCCCAACAAGGCAAATGGTAAAAAGCAGCGGGACTTGGGTGATGCAAGCCAGCTGCCACGTGTCCACAGAGGATCCTGGAGGGCTCCCAGGGACAGATCCAAATAAAAGGGAAGCGATGACCAGTGGGGGACATCACCGCAACCACGGCCTCTCCTGGTCCCGTGGCTTGGGAAGGGAACTTGGCCTTGGTGCCCCATGCATGGCGAGAGGCATGGAACTGCACTTTTGGATCCACTCGGGATGGGACGGGAGGGAAGATGCTGTAAGAGAGCAGCAGAGCCACAGACCCTGTGATAAAACCCTGCGGGAGCTGCGGGGTGGGCAAAGCTGGCGATAAACCAGCTAAAAACCAAGCGCGAAGCAAAGCCATCTCCCGCCTGCACCGCGGTCGCGCCGCCGCTTCGCAAATGTGCAAATTATGCAGCCATTTCACGGGACACTTAGGAGTCAATTTGCAACGCGGCTCAGGGGGGAAATTGGGCACATAATTCCCCCGCGCCATAACCGGGAGCAGCCCGCTTCGTTTAACTCCGAGCCTGCCCCTTGTTAGCGCTTGCCGAGGGGAGGACGCTGCGGGCACCGGGGGCCGCGTGTCCCCGTCCCGGGGGGGCTCAGCTCAAGGGGCCGGGGGTGCAGCGCTCGCACCCCCGGTGCACACGCGCCGCGAGATCCGGCAGCCCAGAGCACAGTGGCAGCAGGCTGTTCTCATTACAGCCCAATGAGGCTGTTTACTCACCCAGCTGGAGACAGTTAGAGAGTGATAAATAATGAAAGAGAAAACATGATTTTCCCCTCTGTGGTTTCTATTTGTGTAACCATATGTCACAGCTCAATACGGCAGCATTTTTTTCTGCTTTATTCAGGAAAGAGTTGATTTTTTCCACAGAGTGGCTATTTTTTTTTCCCTCTTTTTTTTTTTTTTTTTTTCTTCTGGTGCAGTGACAAAAGTATTTCTGTTTGTTTTCCCGTGAAACTCACTCATATGCAGTCTCCTTAAAGTCTGGCTCGTCCCGGTAACTGCGAGGGTTTGATAGCGCTGTTCTCAGCTTCTTTTCAAATACCTGTCATGTGGCTGCGGGGAGAAGAACCAGCTGAAAACGGAGCAGGGGAGGAACACCACTGCAGGGTAGGGACTGCTTTGCTCTGAGGCTGCAGCGACTTTGTACCGGAGGATAAAAACATGTTGGAGTTTTCCCTGGTGAGAGGAGGGAGGGTTAGGTGAGCGATAACATCGCTCCTGTGGCATTTTTGCCAACAACGCTTTCCGACTGCTTTGCGAGGGTGGTAGGGCATTGTTCCTGCTGTTGTGCAAGCAGGGAAACTGAGGCACAGCGCGCTGCAGGGATTTGCTCCAGGTGCAGCCCTAGAGCTGAGCTGACCTGCTGAAATTCGGCCACGCCGAGCACCCTGGTGTCTGCAGGGCTCTGTCCCGGAGCGTCTGGAGCCCTGTTCCATGCGGCGAGCCCAGCCCCGTGTGCCCTGGGGAAGGCAGGTCCCTGCAAGGTCGCACTCGCTGCCCGCGGGGAACCGCGGATCTTCCTCCTGCAATTATCCCCCTGGCTTCCCCCAGCGCCCGATCTTGGCTGCCGGCGTCTCTTCCCCTCCCATGCCCCCGGAGCCTGAGGTCTGTTTTTTGGAGGTCTTGGCACGCTCTGCTGCCGAGCTTCCCTCTCGGCCAGGGGCATACAATGTACTTTCTGCCTTAGCAAGTTCTCCAGCTTCATAACAGCCTCTTCCCGCAAGATACGGCGTTTTGGGAGGGCAATTATCCCAGTGACCTCATCCATGTCTGCAGCATGAGGTCACCGACGTGCAGGGAGGTGTGCACCTACCCCGTGCCGAGCCGGGCGCGCCAGGAGCTGGGCTCATCCCAATCCCACCTCTGTGCTCGCTCCGGATCCCAATCCCGTCTCCGAGGAAACGGGCAATTAATTCTGGCATAATTCCCCGAGGCCAAATCAGATACTCGAGTGTAGATGTGGCAGCGATAGGAAGGGTGCAAGAGCCCAGACAGCACAGATTACCAATATCCCTGCCTGATGTGGGGTTTGGGAGAGAAGTGCCGGTGCTGAATGTGTGCCTCTGTCTTGAAATAGTGCCGAGCATCGTACCTTGCTTCCCCAGACCTCCTGAAAGGAGACCTGCGGACCCACCATGCCTCTGGGTCCTGGTCCTTGGTGTGGAATCGCAGTGGGTGCACAATGTTAGCTGCGATACCTAACCTCTACAGCCAGAATCCCAAAGCCTCTGCTGCGTTTGATTTACCTCAATTAAATTTAGAGGGCACACCTCCTCGTATGGCTGATCACTTTTTTAAACGTATGAAAACTATTTATCTGGGGGTTTGTGTAATAATCCCCATGTGCCTGGAAGGGAGGAGATCACCCCCTGCCCTGCACACACACGTGTGTGTTACACAGGCATTTGCACAGCGCTTTGCTGGTTCCTCCACTGGACACTCATGGCTTCCCTAGTGGTACCCAGCAGCACGTTTGGCATTTCATCAC
Source organism: Cygnus olor (assembly GCF_009769625.2). Classification (NCBI taxonomy): domain Eukaryota; kingdom Metazoa; phylum Chordata; class Aves; order Anseriformes; family Anatidae; genus Cygnus; species Cygnus olor. The sequence goes on from NC_049192.1 coordinate 3,734,282, forward strand.
CTGGGTTTGAGCAAGTCTGGAGTTTCATCAGCTGCACCACCTCTTCTGGTTCTCAGAGGTGAGGTCCCATCATCAGGGAGTGAGCTGGGAAAACACCGTCGTCAGAAATGTGCTCACATCCACATCCACCCAGAAGCTGGAGAGCAAGCTGCGACCTGAAGCTGCTGCTACCGAGAACGAAGCCACCACGTCCCCAGCAAAAACACCCCGGCTCTGAGCCACACACCGAGTGTCCGAACACTTTCACCATTGACGGAGTTGTCCTTTTTTAAAGCAATTTAACTGAGTAAAATCAGTATCTTCTTGCTCCGGGTCACAGCAAGCTCCCACTGTATGACTTGAGCCGGAGCTGAGGGGAAGGCGGGTCCCGTTGGCTGCCCTATCATTTTTTACAGGCTCCCACCAGCAGCCCAAATGCACTCCCCTCGCCCCCAGGTCCTGCTCCTCTCCCCACAAGCACCAAAAAATGAGGGCTGGGGATTTGCTGCAGGTTAATTGAGGTTATTTCATATTAAAGCCCCTTGCCTCTGCAAACTCAACCTTTGCAGCATGGCACCAGTGGTTTCACCATGCCCCGTTGCCCCCCTTTGTGCTCAGCAGAGGTATGTGGATGCTTCCCTGCTCATCTCTCCCCATTGCAGCTACATGTTGACGTCCTGGCAGATGTGACATGGGCCTTTACCTTGCCACGATGCCCAGCTAAGCCCTTGTTGTTCAATGCTTGTACACGCCTTGCAGGAAACCCTCTTAGCCATCACCACACAGCTGCCATGAGCGCAGCCCACCCCACACCCCCACTGCTTGGAGGCAGACCTGCAGAAAAAAACTAAATTCTCTTGCTTTGAGTTGAATACCAGGACTGAGGCCATCCTGGAGACCACCGAGGTGGCATCTGGAGGGAGGCTGCAGCCTCCAGAGAAGATGCCCATCAGCTGGGAACCATGTCTACTGTGACTGCATGGGAACACCGAAACGCTTCCTCTGCGTAACGTCACTGCCTGCAAGCTCGCGGCTCCGGGCTCGCAGCCCCCGTGTGCCAGGAAACACAAAGGCTCTCCATGGCTTTTTCCACTCCTGGCTGTACAAACACACGGACTCTGCTCCTGCCAGCGGTGTCCGCCTCCGTGCCTCCCCTGCCTCCCGGCCCCGGCACCGCCTGGGTTAACGGGAGGCGGTTGGATGGAAAAGGCCGTTTTTATTGTAACAGCAGATACAGAGAAGAAAAAGCGCTAGAATCATTTATCTGGCTCACAGTTTCGCTAATGCCCTCGGCTTTAGGCCAACGTGAGATATTATGAGGTAAATCGGCCAAGTCATGCTATACAAACATTTCAAAAAAGAAAGATATTTTCAGGCTCTTGAAGGAATTCAGCCCTCCCCCTCTGCCCCCGCGTCGGGTTACTGCAGACCTCAGCCGGGGCCATAGCCCCCTTCACGTTGATCTGAGAATTAAAAAAAAAAAAAAAAAAGGAACTTGGTCCAAAAGACAGCACTCAAGTTTGGCACGGGGCTTGCTTTGCGATGCCACCGTCCTGGCAGTGGCCGGGCACCGCGCGGAGCTCCCTGCGCATCCCCTCCGTCCTCGCCCACCACCCCGCGGGCACCCCGGGAGCGAAGAGGAAGGGCAGGGCCAGGGGTGCCAGAGAGGGGGATTTCCCAAAGGAAAAACATACCTTCATGGTCCCACACAGATGGCTCTTTCCTCTTAACATCCCCAGACTTGCCCTGCAAAGCGAGCCTCCACAGATGCACCGCGCTGCCAGACTGCCCCTCGGTGCCACCCTCCTGCCCCTGGTGCGCACGAGACCCTTCTGCACCCTTCACCCCAAACCCCAAAATTGGAAATATTCTTGGCCAGGTAGCGGGCACTGCTGGATTTCTGGGTTAATAATGGATTTTAAGGTCACAGGAACTACGCGTGTTCAATAATATATACGCTTTTTATTGCTTACAACATTTAAATCGATGTGTTTTGTTATTTATTAAAGCGCCATTGAAAATCTCTTTCCATTCTTGTTCCTGTGTCCCGAGCAGTTCATTAAAATGCCCACCTTTCCTGTCATAAAACCCATGTACGCAGGGTAATAAAATCCAAACATGTACAGTTAAAGTCCCCACACAGAGGATTAAAAAACCGACCCGCAGCCCGTCTGCCGAGTGCCCACATAAAGCACTGAAAAAGCTTCATGCTGCGGCACTGACACCCCCTCGGGTGCGGGATTACAGCACAAGGAGAGGTGACAAGGAGAGGTGACAAGTGCCTGAGAGGCTTGGGGCTGGCCCAGGGGGGTTCAGCAGGGGACAGAGCCCTGGGGTCCGCCCTGGGTACCGGGGGCTGCCAAGGTGCCCGCATCCGCTCTCGGTCCCACCAACCCGCTTGTGGTTGGGAGCGGGGAAGGGGTCCTCAGGTGGACATGAGAAGCCGCCATCCCCTCCCCAGCCAAGGGGGATGTTTGTTGGAGGGGTTGCAGTCGGGCTTGGTTGGTTTTTATTGAGGAAACCCACCTGAACATGGAGCCTGTTGCTCGCAGCCAGGGAACGCGCTCGGTTTTCCAGCTGCCCAAAGGCAGAGGTGCTCGGGTCCGGGCTCCGCTTCCACCTGAGGCACAAACCTCCAGCTGATGACCCAGACCCCATGCTGCTGCCACAGCTACGAGTAGCCAGGTGACGAGATTTTTGGCATACAGGCTTATTTCTCTTCTTCCCCTGCTGCGCCTCGGAGGTTAGGGTGAGACGGGCTCAGCCCAGGTCTCTGCATTGTCACCAGCCCCTGGTGTCACATCAAGAGGGGAGAGCTGGTGGCACCTGGCACGGGGCTGGGAGACCCACCTGGAGAAACCCTCTCCTGGGGTCCTCCCCACCCCAAAGGCTGTGGGTTGCAGGGTCAGGCAGGCAGCCTGTGAGATGCACCTGTCCCCAAATGCTCACAGCCTCTGATCGATGGTGAGCTGGGCAAAATCAGGAACATCATTATCATAACAGCCTGACAGCAAAATGGATAAGGTGTCCGGGGTGATAGGTACATCTCCCTCCACCCTGGGCACCGGCAGCAGCACCCCGTTCCTGCCCACCCCTTGCTCTTGCTTTTGCCCAACCCTGCTGAGATGCCCGGAGCCTCGGCGTGCAGCCAGAGCATCCGCCGGCACGGCATCGGCACCGCAGCCCCCGTCCTCCCTCCGCCTGCTTCCTCCCCCCGGGGAGCCCCAGCGCTTTGCTGGAGGGCACGGAGTGAATCATCCAGTAACACAGAAATCTCGGAGTCCTCTTTAGACGTCCCAGGAGGAGGCAGATCTGAGGGAAGGCAGCGGAGAAGATGCCTGCAGCAATGTCAGTGCGAGAACAGCCGGGCTGACAGGATTCAGTGCGGGGATTAAGGTTGGGATCAGGGATGCAGGGAAAATGAAAAAAGACTCCGGCTTTCAGGCACGCCTCCGCTGTGTTTGTCTTCTTGTTTGCTCTGGAGGAGGACGGGCTCCCAGGGTACTCAGCTTTAAAAGGCCCTGGATCACCTTCCTGAAGGGGCCCGGGTTCATGTCAGCACTGCATCCGGAGGTGTTTGCAAGGGAGCAGGGATGCGGAGGGCATGAAGGTACCAGGGTGTGCAGGTACCAGGTGGGCATCTCTGCCGTGGCTGGCCCCAAAACCATCCCACCCATGGATGCGCTGAGCAGCACCGAGGAACCGCAGGGCCCTGCGGGATATCCACCTTGTCACAGGGTTTCCCAAATTTCTGTGTTCCACTTTTTGATGAAACTGCTCCCACTTAATCGTCCACAACATTTCTCATCTGGGCACTTGACTGCCTCCCTCCCAGGCCAGGGCAGGAGGCACACCAGTGCACTGACGATTTCCTTGCCAGCTGCAAATCTTCTTGCTCTGAGGTGGCATTTTATTGCGCATGGGAAAGCAGGGCAGCTGCCTTTCTCCATGCTCCAGCCTCTGTTAAAAGCAGGCCCACAGGTCATGGGAAGCTCATGGAGAGTGAGAGAGGAGGAGGAGAAGCCAAGCCAATTAGGCAGCTCACTTAGGTGTGAAGGGGACCCAGAAGTCCCAAGCTCCCGAAGAGAAGCCTGCCCCTCTGTTATTCGCTAACAAAGGCACAGAGCAGCCCTTGGTGATCCAGGCAAGAGAGGAGACAGTGAAAGGTGGGCACCAGGGAAAGCAGAACATACCTAAAATCGCATTTCCAATGGGAACGAAGGCTCCCACCCTGCTCCTGACCCGCACGGAGGCAGCACCCTGCACCCACCCGCTGCACAGGCAGCATTCCCACTCCAAGGAAACCCGGACTCTCATCCCTCTGACCTATTTCTCTTCCTTGCCTTCCCTGTCTTTTTTCTCCCCACCAGCTTCCCCAAGTCCTTCCCCTGCTGCGGGCTCCTTGGCACTGCCGTGCCCACACTCACGCCTTGCTCACACGCCAGCGGCCGCACTCCTCCCGGCTCGAGGACGCCGAGCTGGGGTGACCCTGGAGCTGCTCACGAGGCTGCTGCACTCACACGGTGCTCTCCGACTCCCTGCTTTGAGGCTTTTTTTTCCCTCCCCTTCCAGATACAAGAGACACCAAGTTTTTCCTTCTTAACCCTCTGTTTTCACCCCTTCTTCCCTTCCTTTGATTCCCAGCATCAACCCCTCGGTTTTCAAGGTTTTTTTTCCCCTTCTTTCCTACCCCTCTCCTTTTTTTTTTTTATTTAAGTTTTTCTTTTAACTTTCAAGGTCAACACGGACAGACAATGCCACCAGTGCCTGTTTGATATGTGAGCGCTATTGGCGTCCATTGCCACGGTTTCCGTGGTAACACAGTAACCATTAATTTTCAATTAAAGTAGACAAAAAGCCCGATGACAGCTCCAGGTCTGCTGAAGATGTCAAGAATCCGTATTAATATACAGCAAGAGAGCATAATTGTGTGTCCATCTTCCCGAGCAACGAAAATGGAGGGATAATTACCAGCTAGAAAGCCACTCTGTAATTTTGTTCTTACTGTCACCACAACCCTACATATTAGCATAAATTAAAAGCAGGGTTTATTGTTACCAAAGTGCATTGATATTTCCAGCCTATTTTCTTCCTTTTAACTGTTTGTTGTTGACGAGTGACTCCTGGACACATGGAGGGTGAGCCCACAAGGAGCGATCGAGACAGCGGAGAGTGATGGATGGAGCCTCGTGATGCCACCCAGGTGGCAGGGAGGGGAAGGCGAGCAAGACGGAGCACAGAGGGGGGAAAGAGAAATCCCAGGTCCCTTCTCAGCCGCTTTCCAGCCCCGCATCCCCGAGGAGCTCCCAGTGCCCGTGCCGTCCATCCCTGCTCACCCATCGCCACCTCCGCCGGGGGACTCGCACCCCTTCCAGCTCCCGCGTGCGCGGTGACAGCCGCTGAATTCATGAATTCAAGTGAATGGAAAAAAAGCGGGTTCCTTGTATCATATCCAGCGAAAGCTGTCCTTCAAAAAGAAATTTAGTGTAATTACCCTTAAGGGAGCGATCCTCGCTCAGTCAGTCACAACACTGACCTGCTGCTAGGATCTGACAGGGAAATTACAGGCTGTGTACTCAACAAAAGGGGCTTCCTTCCTTCTTAGAGGGAAGATGAAATGCCGAGGTTTGAAAAGAAAAGTATTGGCTTCTGGGTTTTAAATCAGTATCTCGCTGAGGGCTTTCCTTTGCACAGGAACGAGGAGGGGAAGGACGGAGCCAGGGAGGGGAATGGGAGTTTTATGGGCTGGAAAAGGAACCGAGATGACCCAAATCCCCACCGGGCAAGGAAGGTGGGTCCTCGGGATCTGATTTTGTGATACACAGCGAGGCGACAGGCACAGCAAAGAGCTCTGCTGCCAATGAGCCTGGCACATCCCTGCCCATCTCCCATGGGAGCAGTGCCACCGCACCAAAGTTGTCACCTCACTGTGACTGTCACTGCTCAATGCGGAGCCCCAAAGTGTCCCCAGACCTTGCCACCGCTCCACTTGGAGACAGGCCTAGAGAAGTCCCTGGGGTCCCCCCTTGTACACGAGGAGGACCCAAATCCCTCTGGATCCACCGGTTCGCACTCAGGTGGTGAATTCCCAGAGGGCTGGAGGAGACAGTCATAATGCCTCTGATTAAAGGGGGGGATTAGCCAGAATAAATTGATACGCAGAAAAATGCACAGATAGATTATTAAGCAATCAATTTGTAAAGAGCTGAGAGATAGCAGCAAGGGGATGGGTTTGTCCCGAACGCTGCACCGAGCCAGTTCTCTGAGGAGGAGGTAGCAAGCCAGTGGAAATGGGGAAAGCAGAGGATGGGACCACGGCTGGCTTCAGAAAAGCTGGTGCAGCCCCCGGTGTTCTCCTAAGCAAGTAAAGGCAATGGTCTCAAGGTAAAATCTTCACCCTGCAGCAGCACATTCGGGTGGGAAAGCCCACCAGGAGCAGCCAGCGCTTCATCACCGGTGTGAAAGGGCTCAATCAGGGCTGGGGAGGAGGGACAGCCCCCAGCCTGGGTTCATGGTTCAGGTGGTGGGAAGCGCACATGCACCATCCAGGAGATCACCCTGGAGAGGGGAGGCTGCTGGAGGGGCAGGATTAGCCCCAAACCATCTCGATAAACAGAGGAATGACCTAAGGGGCTGCAGTCAGCCCAACAGCACGGGCACCACAAGCAAAAAGCTGATGGCAGCTGGGGCACAACAAAAAGGGATCTGGGATGTCCATTTGGTGGAGAGCTCGGCACAGACCCACAGGGTGTGGAGCAAAAGGGGCTGCAGTGCAAATGCTTGGCTGGTGCTCATCCCGTGCTGCCCATTGGGAAGGAGATCAGCAAACCAGAGGGAGTTCAAAGAAGAGCAGAGAAACAACGATAAGGGGTTTGGAAAGCACAACCAGAGAGACTGGAGGAGCTGCGTTTGTTTAGTCTAGCCCAGAGAAGGCTAAGGAGGGCAGCCGATAACAGTGTAAGAGGTCGCTGCGAGGAGGACAGGATTGCCGCTCTCCGTGATCCTGGTGCAGGGGGACCCTAGTTTCGGGGCAGGGAAAATGTACAAAATCACTGCAGTGTGAGACCAAGGGAGATCACGGCCTGTTTTGTAAGCCACAGGAGAGCAGAGGATACCACTACAAGGGAGAACGGGGGCAGCCCCCCCCCCACGCCGAGCATCCCCCAGGGCAGTGCTAGGGGGCGAGAGGATGCTTGGGCTCCATCCTCAGTGCTGGGCTCCCCCCAGCTTGTCCCAAATGTTGATGTTCCTCATAGGAGTACAGCAAATTCTCCCACAACCAGCCCCATGGTGCTCGATGGCCTTGTGATAGACCTAGCAGTGCAGTGAGCAATGAGGGTAAATGCATCTAAATTCACCAGCTTTGGCCAAATCAAAACTTTTCAAAGCAGATCAGCTTGAGCAGCCTTTCACAGCAGAAAGGAGGAAACAGGAGCAGGCCGATAGCACCTCGGCTGTGCGGCTCAGAGACAGGGAGACACTTTCCAAAGGGATTTGTTTGGAGAACATTTAGTGCCTCTAACAATTAGAAATATGACAACAGTTTTAAAAGCTCAAAACAGGATCACCTGATTTTCTGTAAACAAAACACTCAGCTAGACAGCTTTTTTTTCTTCCAAATTCCATTTCACACTAATTTAAAAAAAAAAAAAAGTGTTTCTATTTTATTTGCAGCTTTTTTTATTATTATTTTTTATTTAACTGGGGCACTTGCAGTGTTTATGAATTGCTATTATACCTGCAAAACACAGCAGGTAAGGGAAGACAGCCTGCATGCTCTTTGGGCTGTAAAGCATTGGACACAATTATTGTGCAGATTTTGGGCCCTACTCACAGCTTCTGGGACTTGTTGCCTAAGTCAAGACTCACCTTCCAGACCTCGGAGCCAGCATCCTATCCCCAAGGAGCATCAATGTTGCTACAAGGAGCTGGGAAACACAACCCCAGGCCTGAGCTCCTTTTATCCAGGTGCCCTGGGTTGCCAGTGGTGGAGAATACAAGCACTGGCTGCACCTCAATCCCCTCTGGGTCAAATCACCTGGTGTAATTGGTGCTACTCCACTGGCACCAGTGATTTAAAGCAGCTGAGGTTTCAGCTCTCAGTGTATAGGTTCCACCTGTGAGAGTTAGCCCTTCCCTTCCCTTCCCTTCCCTTCCCTTCCCTTCCCTTCCCTTCCCTTCCCTTCCCTTCCCTTCCCTTCCCTTCCCTTCCCTTCCCTTCCCTTCCCTTCCCTTCCCTTCCCTTCCCTTCCCTTCCCTTCTATGTCCAGCAGATCCGTAGGATACTCTGATCCTGACCTCAGCACCTGCCCTAGAAGTGGCAGAAGAAGCACTGAACGGACCTGGTGGAGGATCCATAAGTGCTGCCGGGATCCCTGAGGACGAGGGAAGATGCTATAAGCGTTATTCACGTGCCCAGCTCAGCTGGTGGGATGCTGCGTGCCCTGCCAGCTGAGGAAACAGGCCAACTCCTGCTTCTGGCTACACAAGGATAAATCTAGAGCAAGTCCCCTCTGAGAGCACCTCCTTTCTGGAGGCAGGCTGTTAAGCATCCACATTCGTTTAGTTCAGGGGGGTGAAAGCCATCATTTACCAGGGCAGGTCTGAGAGGGAAGGTGACAGAACCAGCTCACTGCCAGGAAAGCCCTCACTCTGCCATTTGGGGTGCTTTGCTGGGGGATCCCCAGCCTCTGCCCTGCCCAAGGGGCTGTGCCGTGGGACCCCACGGGTGCTGAGTGATGGTGCTTGAGTGCAAGAGTGGGTGCTCGGGTGGCTCAGTTGTGGGCTCTCCAGAGAGCTGTGACCGAAAGGTACCTCCCAGCCCCGTGTTGCTGCTGCTCGGGGGTGGTTCAGGTGCCCCCGTCCCCTCTGCTCTCTTCCATCCCTGGGACCACTGCGGTCAGGATGCTTCAGCGTGCTGCTAGCCACCCCCAGCTCTGTCACCCTACAGCCAACACCACTCGAAAGGCAGCACGCCTTCACTCAGCCCCCTTCTGCTGCCTGCCGAGGGGCCGTTTCCAGCTGAAGCCACGGCGCTGGGACGCAGGCGAAGGCTTCGAGCTCCGCTGTTAGTGAGCTGAGCCCCCCCTCCTGCCTGCCGGGCTTTGCGCATCCTTCTCCCTCCCCTCTCCCCATGCTGCTGGTTCTGACCATGAGCCCTGTGCGTCGGGGAATCCCTGGCCAGGCATTTATCCAGCCGGTGCCTGGCACGGCCAGCTCAGCCGGGACCTCGCACGCCTCTGCACGGTGGGGAAACGAAACCATCGCACCCCTCGCGTCCCCCCCGGCTCCTGCAGCACCCAAGTTCACGCAGCCCGAGCTAGCAAAGGGTCAAAAAGCTCCTCGCTCTCCTTTCCCCCCCCCTCGATATAAATACCAGCCTACCAGTCGACACAGAGTACATACATCTTAAACAAACACTTGGCCGGGCTGTTTATCTCCACAGCCTTTAAACAAACTCTTTCAAAGGTTTCTGCTGATATGAGAGATTTACTGAAAACCATTCGCCCTTCTTAAAAGCCTCTCAGTTTATGCTGCTATGGGTGAAACGAATAGTGTTTTAGCCTGGAGTTTTCTGTCTTCTGACCGCATGTTTATCCTAGGGGCCACTGCTGGCTTTGATAGGAGAGCAGCACGGACACAAATCTTTACTAGGGAAAATATAAAATAAACCCAGAAACGCTGTGTGTGCGTGCATGCGTGTGCAAGCGCGTGCGTGTGTGGCACTGGCCGGGGGGTGCTGAAAGAAAAGTTTTGTCCCCGTGGGTGTCACGCTCAGCACCTCCCAGCTTCGCCTCCAGCACCCCGCGTGGCCGTCCCGCTGTTCCCTGGGGTTGCCCATCCCCAAAATTGGTGGGGGTCTCCCAGAGATTATGGATTTATGGCACCCGCCACAGCTCAGCACCTCCTGGGCTGGCTTCCTCCCTGCCGAGCTGGGCTCATTAAATCCCTGGCAAAAAGGGAGAGCCATCAGAGTTACTGCCAGAGAGCAGCCCCAGCATCTGCATGGCCCAAGGCACTGCCTAGCTCCTTTTTGCAGTTTTCAGCCCCATTTCACAGGTGAGGAACCTGAGGCAAAGGGAAATGATGCTCTCAGGGATGCTCAGGAAGTGAATGGGAGGAACTGGACCTGAGTTTAAATACTGATGGCCCTGCCTCGAGTCAGGCTGATCGACAACATCCTTCTCCGACATAAGATGAAAAAACGTGTGAAGACAGACTGAAAGTGCTTTTGGAGGAGCCGTGCCATTTCGTGGCTGAAGGGAAAGGAGAGAAAACCTCTTACCCTTCCCCGCAGGCACGCAGCCCCTCCTGACCGCCACCTGCAGCACTTGGGGACAGGGCTGTCCCCAGGGCACAGAGGTGCTCAGGGAAGGCTTCGAGCAGGGGAAGGGGCATTTTCCGTCCTCACTTGTGCCCGTGCATATCCAGGCGAGCTGCTTCAATAAGGCTTTTGCTCCAGACTTTGATGGGCTTTCTGCTGAAATCCAGGCTCATTTCTCCAAAGCCTTGGGCCTGCCTGGCACCCGCAGCAGTGTAATTAAGAGATTCTGGCACAGTTGTAATTACCGCCCGTTGGATTTTGTTCAGGAGAGGATGCGGCGAGGCATGAGCTGAGCTCTGACTGCAGCCCCGGGTGCAGGGGGGACACCGTGGCCAGCGTGGGGGTCCCAGGGCATCATCCATGGACCAGAGGCTGCAGCACAGGGACTGCTCCAAGTGGCTTTGCACAAGGTTTTTCCTCTGCCCCAGGAGCACTCTGCCCACATGGAGCCCCCAGGAGCATTGGGAGCTCTCTTAGCAGCTGTGCCACGATGCCCGCGTGTGCTGGGCAAACTCAGATAGAAACAGCCCCTGCCCCAAAGACTTATGATCTAGGGGCAAGGTAAAATGTTCCCTTTCTCCCCTCCCAAGCAGCTGATGATGTCGTTTCCTCTGGTGTTTTCCAAGGAGATGACCGAGTGTTCGATTTGCTTCTGCCGCAACGTGCCACGCAGAGGAGGAATCTGCTCCTTTGTTTCCAGCGGCCCAGGGCTTTGCAGCGTTACGTGTCATCGCTTATTTACCGTCCTCCCTCGCTTATGACACACTCAGGTAAAGACCTGTTTGTTGTCAGCATGACACCCACGTTGGTAAACAAGGTGAGTTTGCCCAGCCATCAATCAGGGAGTTATCGATAGCTTTCCACCAGCACGAGTGACCTCGGGGTGGGCGAGCTCGCAGCGAGCACCAGCGAGGCTCCGACACCTGGTGTCCTCGGGGTCTTTGTGCGCAGAGGGCGAGGGGCTGCTCTTGCCCCACCAAAACCCAGCCACCCACACCGTGGGCCCTGCAGGGAGAAGGTTGCAATCAGGCCCAGGCTCCTCCAGGTTTTATTTTTCTTTTATTGCTCTCTGGATGTGTTTTCTCCTCTCGAGCTCCCCGGATCTCCCAGCGTTTTAGCAAGCTGGAGAGAACAAAGTCACACGACAGGTTTCAGAGTAAACACCGGCTACCACGAGACTCCTGATCAAACTGCAAAAGCTCTGGCCACCCAGCCACGCTCGGAGACACAACCTCGCTGCCCCGGCAGGTCTGCAAACCAGAAGGCAAATCAAGAGAGCCCCAACAGATTTAGCAGTGGGGGCTGCTATCGGCACCAGGGGTTCGCAGCCCGGCTCGGTGCAAGCTGGAGGCCTCTCCTGCGATCTGTGAATGCTCGCATTGATGGCATTGCTTTTCCATCCCTCCTCCGGCCCCTCCTCAGCTCAGGGTAGGAGCAATGCCAATGTTTCTGGGTCTCTCCCGAACCCAGAGTCCGGGGAGGAGGATGCAGAAGGCGGCTGCCAGCTGTCCCCCCGCACCGCCACACGTGTCCACCCGGAGACGCGGTGCTCGGGGCTCCTCACCGGCTACCCGGCTCTATTTCGTGTGCTCTGCACTTAGGAGAAACCCGGCAAAAGAGTAAAGGTCAGGAGAGAAACGCTGCTATTTATTTATACAGGAGAGCCTTGCGAACAACATGTATTTGGGAGCCTTTCGAAACAACAGAACTCGCCCCGCCGAGCTGCTGAACCAGTTTGGTGGCGACGCCGCTGCGCACACACACGCAGCGCCTGAGACGCCGCACGAAGGCGTGTTTTGGGGGGTGGGAGAAAGCTTGCAAAGAAGCCGAACAACTCGCCCCAGGGCCTTAGGCCAACAAACAGCCCCCTCGTGCCTTGCTCCCGGCGCTAGGCACCCTGCTTGTGGCTGCCGGTTAAGTCGGGCTGAGCAGGGCCCGACGCCAGGGTGAGGGGCGCGATGAGGTTGGGTGTAGCTGGAAGGCCCAGCTGTGTCACCCGCCTTTCTTCTCGTGGCAGCTTTCCCCCGTTTTATCGTTTTATCGCTTTTTTACTGCCCTGGTGCAGCACACAGGGCGATGCTGTGGAAGCAGAGCTGGGCACGGAGAGGGGCGCGAGCGGGGCCAGGCGCGATGCTGCCCATGGGCACTGCTCCTGAGCCGGCCCCGCCGCTCGTTCCCACTCCTGGGGGGGCAAAACCACACTGTTGGGAGCTCAGGGTGCTTCTGGGTGTGGGGTGAAGCAATGCAGGTGGGCACACTCACTGTGGCCATGTAACGGCGTGGGCTTTTCTGAGCCGTGGCTCTGTATTTGTCTCCTCGTCCCTCTTAGGGTCACAGGATATTCCCATCTGGAAGGGACCCACGAGGGTCACCAAATCCCACTCTTTTCCCACCATGCTGCCGGGTGAGTGATCAGCACCCCGACACCTCATCCACTTTTTTTTTTTTTGAGCCAAAAAAAAAAAAACAAACCAAACCAGGCAAAATCTTTGGCCCAAACCCAGCGAGGCGGCCTCAGGAGCGCTCCCGCGGTGCCGCCCGGGATCGGTAGCTGGCTTTTTGCACACCCCTGCCCTCCGAGCTCGACCCCGCCACATCCCAGCCCCGGCCACGTGCGGTCCCTGCGGGTGGCGATGGGCAAAACCTGTCCTGGCAGCCACCGGTCCCCTGGGGTGGGAGCAAGGTGGCCGGGGGGGTCCCCGTGCGGGGAGGCCCCGCTGCCGGCGAAACGTGGGTAGCACAGACGGGCCCTTGAGCATAAAGCAAAGAGAAGCCTTTTTGTTCGCATGTGTTGGCTCAGCTCAAATAACTCTTAGGGGACCCGAGCTGCAGGCTGGAAGGGGAAGAAACTCTCTCCAGATGAAAGGATGTCAGAAAATTGTATTTAGTCAACTGCGTGTGTGTGTTAGAAAGGGGCGGAGGGAGGAAGGGGCCGCGGAGGCTGTTGCTGTGACTGACTTTCTGACTTCTTAACTTGTCAGCATATCCTAAAGTTAAAAATGCACATGCACACAGGACTGCAGCCAAAGAGGCTGTCTAGCCGCAAATCCAGATGTGGGGGCCACTGCACAGCCAGCCAGCCCCGCTCTCCCTGAAACGACTTTCAGACTAAACAATTGTGACTTGGCTGTGAGAGGCAGCGCAATTCCAGATGCTGCTTTCCTTTCACGTTGTTTTAATTGGGCTGGCAGGCGCAAGGGCTCTTTCAGTGAGAGGAAAGCTTCCCCACGGGACCGCAATGTTTTGGCAAAGCTCCCACGCTGCTACCTTAAGAGAGCGAGGGGAGGAGAGGGAGAGGAGGGGAGGCAGGGAGGTGGCGGTGGGGAGAAAAATTGGGAGCGACTTTCCAAGGTGTTTACTGCTGCGAGAGGCTGCCGCTTTGCGTTTTTATCTGCTGAAATTCTCACCTTTTTTTTGGGGGGTGGTGGTTTGGTTAGTGTTGCCCTGGTGGAAAAAAAATAAAATAAAATGAACGGGGCGGGGGCCATGCTGGGAAATGGGGACTTGGCCCTGTGAGCTGGTGGCACGGTGACACTGGGACTCCCAAGCCATCCTGGGATGGGTGTATGCAGGGTCCGTGCCCTGTCTGCGGGCATCGTCCGAGAGCCAAGGTGGGTTTTGGTGCTGGTCATCCCAGTGGCACAGCCCTGAGGGTGTTTTCCATCCCCTCTCCAGATGTCTACAGGCAACGAGCTGCACGGAGCCAGCGGCTCTGCCCTTCACCTTGCGCTGCCAGTGTGGGAAGCGATAAGGCTTGTTAAAGTCACCGCAGATCTCGTCCTGAATTATCAGGCTGCTGCCATCCAGACCCTGCTCTAAGGGGGAGAACCCTGGGTTTAGGTGGTGAGCACCCCGTCTCGTCCTGCCCCAACTCCCCCAGCCCTGAACCCATCCTGGCTGGCACAAATGGGTTAAACCAGCGAATTTTGGTGCTGCTCATCCCCATCCATGCCGCTCCCCTATTTACACCCCTTTGCCCACAGCACACCCAAACAAGCCAGCATCATCCCTGGGGCATCCCGGTTGTGCTCCCACAGGGTTAAACTGGCGTGGTCCTTCCCCACGGTGGCGAGACCCCAAATGCTCTTTTAATGCCGTGCAGTGGCGTGCCGGCCCGCAGCGTGCTGCCAGCGGCTGAGTCAATAACACAATTTTAGCCTGGGCCGGGCTCCTCTCCCGCAGCCAGGCTGAGCCCTGCCTTTGCCAACTGAGGCACAGCCGTGGCGGAGATGGGTTTTTAAGGTGGACCCTGGAAAAATTAAAATGTGACCCCCCCCAGGGGAGCACGGGAGGCAAGAGGGGAGTGAGGAGTCGGAGTGGTGCAATGGGGTGAAGCAGGTCCCCACAATACCCAGCTGCTTGCAAACCATGTGGATGGTGGAGATGTGAGAATACGGCTTTGCTTGCATTTGGGGGGATGCTAAAATCTGGGGATCGCTGCCCGGGCATGGGGGTGGGTCGGCCACCTCCCTGCTTCGGCTGCCCCCGCCGCGGGCACTGCCCTTGCCGCCTGACTTTGTTTTTCTTGAAGCTGGGAGGTCTGAATTCCTGCTGGATCCTGTCGGAGATTCAGGAAAGGCCGGTCAGCCGCCTCCGTCCGGCGCTTCCAGCGGCAGGTACTTCCGATCTGCCAGGTCCCGGGCAAAAGAGACGTGCCTTTTGGGGTCGGGGGCTCCGACAAGGCAAGCAGAGCGAGGGACTGAAGTCACTGTCCCAAACCCAGGCTGGCTTCTGGGCCAAGTGCGCTGGGAATGTTAAAAAATAATCAGGAAGGTTTTCTAGACAGGAAAAAAAAAAAAAAGTCCCAAACACATCCTTAGCCTGCGCCCTTACAAGTCCCTTAACTCTTTTTGCCCCCCAACCAGTGAGGGAAACAGTGTGTTTTTCTGCTTTGGTTTGTTTGGGGGGGTTGTTTGTTTTGTTTGTTTTAAAACTTTGGCCTCATTAATTTCCAAAAAAAAATTTCCCCCCAATAAAAGGAAAACATGGAAAGAAAAACAAACTATTAGAAAAGAGAGGAGGGAGGAAATGTTATTTAAAAGGTTACCAGACCACATCATTTTCCAATGATATTATATACTCCCTGCAGTATCCAAAATATATATGGGCCTTAGGCCAAGAATGTAAAAAAAAAAAAAAAAAAAAGAAGAAAAAAAAAAGAAAAAAAAACACCCAGCGTAGACACAACATCTGGACAGAGGCTGAACAAAACCTCCATTTATCACACTTAATCCTGCAATGAAGCAGTCAACAGTTTACTTCTGTTTTGCTAATTTAGCTGCTTTCATGCTTCCGAGGTGGAAAAGCCAAAGTAAAAGCTTTGAATTAAGTGTCACTTTGTGGAGCTACTTCTCCTTTTTCTCCCCCCCCCCCCCCCCCCCCCCCCCCCCCTTTTTTTCATAAAACTTTCTTCTTTCTATTTTTTTAAATCCTGTTATTTTATTAATTCCACTTTCCCTGCCCCATCCTGCCTTTTCTCCTGGGGGGATCAGTAAGAAACTGGTGAATAACCGGGCACGAGCCCTGCCCGCAGCCTGCACCCAGGGGCATTTGTGGCTCTGCAACTCCTCCAAGAATCAGGTCCCTGCTTTAGCCACTCGAGCACAGGATTGCACCCAAAATCAGGCTCCACACTGGAAAAATGTGAGCCCTGCAGCTCACATTGCCCAGGAGGTGTGCGCAGCTGGAAACCACCGTGGTTTCCCATTTTCAATGGAAAATTGGTTTTGTTCCATGCCAGAATGGGTGGCATGTGCCCGAAATGTGCCTTTTTCCCCAGGAATTGTCTGAATTTCACTGAGCATCGCCCAGGAGCTGGGAGCCTGAAAGGCAGTGGCACATCCTGGGGGCTGCATGGGGGGTGCATGGTGCTCTCTCCTGCTGCCACTTTTTGGGGTGGCTCTGGACTGGATTTTTTCTTTTTTTTTTTTTCTTTTTTCCCTGAAAAAAAACCACCGTGTTTTCAGGAGAGGAAAAAACCCCATTTCCTGACTAACTGCGGAGCAGCTCTGAGAGCACACATCTGTCTGCCTGCAGCCCTTCACACCCGCCGCCCTGACAATTAGAGGCAGCTTGCGCTGTCTTCAGAGATGAGTCTCTTCCTTCCGACCAGCTATAAAGTACCCAACACCCTGTTCTGGGGTTGGCGATGATAACGACGACCACAGCATTAACCACAGCACATCTCCATCCACCCAGGAGTTATGGACGCCAGGGGATTCTTCTTCGGCTGCTTAAATATGGAGTTTTAGACCTAAATTCAGGCTCTCGAGTTGGGAAAATTTTGGTCGTGTGAGGCATATTGCCCGAAGGATAAGGTTAGGCATGGAGGGGAAGGAGGCTTCTTTGACTTGCCTCAATGTTTAATTAAAGTTAAGGAGCAAAACCCAGATTTTGTTGGAAATTTGGCTGTTTCCATCACCAGGACAGTATCAGGTGGGCCAGCACCAGGCAAAGCCTTTGCAGGACAGGGTAAAACATCCCTGTGCCCCCAGCGGGGCCAGGGTATCTGCACATATTTAGTAAAAATACTTGTTTGGTGCTTTTCCGGCTTCCTCAGATTATTTTTGTTGTGTTAAGAGCAAAAGATACAACAAATACCCATCCTCAGAGGCTTAATTAATATTTGCTAAGACCAAAATAGTCTACATCTCACCAGCTGCAGGGTGTCCTGCCTGTTAGGAGCTGCACATTATCAGGCAGCGCTTAATGCAGCGTGGGGAGTTAGGTTTATTTTTGGGGCTGTCTGGTTCCCTGCTATTGTTGTATGTGCGGTATTGCCGTCGTTTCCCTTGACTTGATGTGGTTTCATGTGTGTGTCAAAGGCTGCTCTGTCTCTGTAGACACTGCTTATTACTGTTTTATAAAGGGGAAGAATAATGAACTAACTAACTAACTGCGTGCTTTAAGAAAAAGCCTCGCGTGTACAAAATACAAAAATATTAATAGCTTATCCAGAGCAGCTTGCTGGTCCTGAATGCCGGTATTCAGAAGTGACACATGCTGCATACCTTGTCTAACAGACACATCAATACAAGATTAGATAAGGAAAAGTACATTCAGGCTGTCTAGAGCAACAAAAAAATGTACCTAGCTTTGAAAAACAGGAGTGGAAAATTGCCGGCATGCATGGTATTGCTAGGGCCTCCTTCCCTGCTCAGATGGGCTAATTTTAGGAAAACATGCATCGGGCTGCAACTAAACAAGTCTGAGTTCCTAAGAACCATGGCACACCCGTGCCCTTTGGGGTCGGATGTGGTGTCCGTGGAGAAAGCGCCCGCAGACCTGTAGGAAAGCCTAACAGAAAACAGC
This sequence comes from Cygnus olor, assembly GCF_009769625.2. Lineage (NCBI taxonomy): Eukaryota > Metazoa > Chordata > Aves > Anseriformes > Anatidae > Cygnus > Cygnus olor. Next base: position 3,751,896 of record NC_049192.1, read on the forward strand.
GTGGGGCTCACAAAATTAATATGATGAATTTTCTCTGTCTGCAGGTGGGAAAAGTAATATAACTGAGTTAAGCTGGTTGAAACGGGAGCTGCAAGTGATAACGGCCGGGTCTTTGCTTGCTGGAGGTGTCGATCCCTGCTCACTGGGGGCAAGCTGCAGGGTGCGCAGCCTGCTCCTCGCTTCTCGCTCCGCACCCAGCGCCGAGGCCAGCCTGTGCCGTGCCACCAACACATCACCCCTGTGCCTCCACGGTGTGCCAGGAGCTGCTCAGAGCCCTCTTAAAAACCCATGAACAAGCACCAAAGTGTAACAGAATGAGCTCCGATTTGCTGCTATCCAGACCTGCCTACTAACTCGAGGAACGGGCTTTTCCCATTTTGCTCCATCCTAGCACACTTTTGCACGGCTTTGAGCTATTTCCCTGCAGGGATTTTTCCCCTCTCTTTCCAGAAGCTCTCCTCAGGTGGGAAAAAGTGCTCCATGCCGCCATGCAACAGTTGTTCCCCTACACATCCTGCCAATTCCTCTGGTCGTAGACGCGGGGAAGGAGCTACGCTTTGACACAGCTCAGCTACCGCATCTCAGCATCCTGCCACCAGCGATCGCCAGCTCCCTCTGAGCCAGCTGATGACAATAAATAACCACGCTATCTTTTCCTCCTTGCAAAGACGAGGGCCGGCCGTTTTTCACGCTCTTGCTGTGTAGGGCATGGGCAGACCGGGGCTCCCCCAGCCCCGAGCGACTGAGGCCACGTCTGCGCGGCGGTGCCTGCGGCCGCGCGGTCCCCCCGGCGTGACGTAGCGGCCGCTGCATTCCCACGACTCTCCAGTGCACAGACAGACTATTTCAACCCTCGCATGTCGCTCCGGGGTCATCTGTTCATGTTTACTGTAGGGGAAGGAGGCCGCGGCAAACATTCCTCCTCGGTGCCTCACTCAGGCGGGAGCTCTCCCACCGTGTCGGCAGCCCCGGCGCCCTGGGAAAGGGGACTGGAGGCTGTGCCCAGCTCTGCCCACCCCGTGCAGGTGCAGCTGGTGGGGATCAAGCACTATTTTTGCCCTTCCCAAAGCCGTTTTGTTGCAATGAGGCTGGTGGGCTCAGGATCAGACCCGTGAGCCTTTGAATAACCTGCCCTGGACGGACGGCAATACCAGCAGCTTGGCCATGATCTTTTTGCATCCTCACGCTCAGGATCCACTGCAACATCAGGGTTAGGCATGGGGCTGGAGCCTCCAGCTCCCTCCTGGGGGTTCTCCCCACCTCCTGCCCCAGCGTGGTTAACGAAGGCCAGCCCTGCAAGCACTGCGAGCTGTGGCACCATAGCCAGGCTGGTGGCATGTTCCCTTCCCCAAGGGAGGACGAAGATTTCTGGCAGGGAAACCCACACGTACCCAGCAGGAGCAGCTGCCCAGCCCCACTGAACCCCTCGGGGATGGGAGAGGTTTGTGGGGAGAGCAAACATCCCAGCTCGTGCCCCGACCACCACACCAAGGGCACGCTCGGGGCCACCTTCGCCAGCCCCCAGCCCCTCTGATCCCAAACCCTCCCCTCTGTGCACAAAAAGCATCGTCGGCCCAGAAGCAGGGGCTGTCAAATTACAGCGAAAATGATTACAGCTGGGCTTGTGGTGGGAGAAGGATGCCGGAGCCCCCGGCTGCTGCTGGGGCGAGCACTGGGCAAACAGCTTGGGGGGGATCAGAGGATCCCCTGACGTGGATCCTCCCACACCAAACCCTCTCCAGTCCTGTTCCTTTCTGCTAAGGGAAGGAGCAGGAAAGTCTCTGTCCCAGCCATGTTTTCTGCATCGAGCGCGTTGGCCCAAAGGGACGACTTGCAGCCAGAAGGCCGAATCCTCCATCGCCAAAAGCAGGCTGAGCATCCGCGGGGACAGAGCCCCCTACGACCGGCTTTACCTCCGCGAGTGCTGGTGCTTTAAAGCCAGCCTCTCTAAGGTTGTTGTCTCATGCAGTTTTCTTTTTTTCCGTATTTAATATTAATAGTAATGACTGTGGCGGTAAGATAATAAGCTTCAGTCAGATTAGAAGGGGGTCGGCTCTTATCTGTGACTGCTGAAGACGCATGTCTTTCACCTGCTCCTTTAATATCCCCCATCTTTCATTCCTACTGCCGAGCCCCCTCCCACTGTCCTAGAACAAAAGGGGTATTATTGTCCGGGGTCTTTTCAGGCTGGAGCCAGGAAGACCTCCTCCTCCCCCAGACGCTCCCCGAATGTGCAGCAGTTTGAAATGAGCCTTTTTCCTTCCCCGGCAGGAGATTAGCTCGGTTTGACAAGGCGGTGAACTTTAGGCAGGGTGAAATAGGGTCTCCTTGGGGAGTGGAGGCAGTTCAGCCCTGACTAATTCTGACAAAGAGAGGCACCGAAAAAAAAAAAAAATCCCTGGAAAAAAAAAAAAAATTAAAATAAGAAAAACAACCGAGCCGGAGAGGAGGCAGGGAGGGGGAGGCTGGGGGAAGGAGGGAGCGCGGAGGCCGCGGGAGGGACGGAGAGAGGACGGAGGCCAGAGGGCACGTTCCCGAGCGGGGCTGGGCTCGGCGGCCGCCGTCAGCTCCTGGGTTTGGCCTTGGCAGAGGGGATCGGTCCCGGAGCCTCCCGGCCAGCCCCGCTGTGAGCTCACGGCACCCGCTGCTCCGCAGGATACAGCGCTCCGGGCTGGCTTCCTCCCGAAATCCCCCTTCTTTTAACAGTGCTGCTGAAAGCCTTCGAAATTAGCACTGGGGAGTCGGCACCCAAGGCTCTCGGCTTTCTTTGGAAAGGAAAAGGAAGGGTCAAGCTGCTGTGGCCAGGGCGTGAATTTAAAACCAAACCAAACCAAACAGAGAGCGGACCCCAACGAGTCAAAATCGGGACTGGGAATGGAAGGAAACCAAGCCGAGTTCTTTTCAAAACGCTGTTTGTGCGTCAGAGGCCTGAGTTTGTGCAGAGACTTGTGAGCGTGACGTGCCCGGGTGGGGAGGGTGTGGATGGAGCCCGGAGTGACGTAGGTGAGGGATTAAAGCCGAGAGATCGGCAGGGGAGGGAGCAAACCCTTCCACGCTGCAGCATCTAGCCCGGGGTGTCTTCCACCACAAGAAGGCTTTAAAGCAGGCAGAAAGCAGCCAGAGAAACGGAAAGATGGAGATGTGACCTGCAGCACTCAGAAGGTGGCGGGGGCTGGAGGAAGACCACGACACCGAGCGCTGGAAGCTCGGGGCAGAGGAGGGGGCAAATTTTTCTGTGCCCCCCACAGCACCTCACACAGAGCTCATGCACTGTGGATGGAGAATCAGCTTGGAAACGTCCCGGAGTGATTTCCTGGCTCAGGGTGCCATGGGGAGGGCACTGCGTTCCTCTGCAGCTGAGAAACTTTTGTATTTAATCAGGATTTTATATTACAAATGTTTGGAGATGAGCAGGTCTATGTCAGTGTTCCCCACCCACATACACATGCACACAAATATCACAGATTTACATGTAGGTGTGTGCACACACGTGCATGTACATCTACTAGGAAATGCAGGCACACGACACGAAGTCTTGGCAGCCTGAAATTCCCCATCAAAGGGGAAAAGACGAGGAAGGACCAACCAGACGTGCCAGTGCCCTGGAGAGGTGGGAGCCAGCACCAGGGACCAGGATAGGGCTGAGCCCAGGGCGCAGGCTCTGGGATAACTCAGCTCTCAAAACTCCTTTTGAGCCCCATTTTCCCCAGCTCCTGCCCGAACACACAAATGAGTTGTCCTTCAGGTTGCTCCTGAGCTCTGAATTTGGATTCAGGACCTAGAAAGCAAACCAAAGCTTTTGTCACCAGTTCTTGCCCATCCGTGCACACAGGTGGTTATTTTCAGAGGGCACCAACCAGCGCCCACCTCCAGACCCGTAGCACCCACGTCCCTGGTGCTGCAGGCTGCAGAGTGAGGTGACGGCCCCTCTGCCCTTGCCTCTGCTCCGGCGTCCTCCAGGACATGCCGCATCGTGCAGGACATTTCCTGCCAGTGGCTCAGCAAACCCCTGAAATCTCCCCGTCCTGCCAGGAGATTCCTCCCTAATACTCATTAAGCCGCTTGCAAATCCCTGGCTGAACATGGCTGCACAAGTTTAATAAAGCGAAAGACAGATGCCATCAATCATGTGGGCCCGCCACACATCTGGGGGAAATCCAGGGCCATTCCTCTCCTTTTTCTTCACCCCACCTCTGTGTCCCAGCAGCCAGATCCCAGCACTGATGCCGGACAGGTTTGCTCCGCTCTTACTGCTCTGCGCCCCAGGGCCCTTCCAGCTCCCCATCACCCGAGGCCAAAACCTTGCACGAGCGTTGAAAAGGGCATTACACATTGCACAAGCTCTTTTCCTCTGGGCACTGGGATTTCCTTCCTTGCAGCCAAATTTTTTGCTCTTTGAAGTGGCCAGGAGGTCCCCCCAAGTGGCTGAGCACAGGGAAGGACGTCGCCACCCCGCTGCGGTTGTGCAAAGCAAGGAGGGAGCTGGAGGGAGAAAGAGAGCGGGGAAAAAGCCCAGGAGGCAAGAGAGGAGAGGGGAGGCTGGCGCTTCATCCTTGCACCTCTTCTCTGCTTCTTTCATTTTCAGCCTTGCCTCCTGCTCAGCAGCAGTGGGAGGAAGGCAAACCACTCAGCAGGGCTGCAACACGCGGGTTCTTGGTTCAAAATCAGACGACGGCACCCACGCTCCCCATCTGGAAGAAATCCACACCTTCGCCCAACTGCTTCCATCAGGTGGGAGACAACATTTATCAAGCAGATGTTCACTTCAGAGGAGTCAGGACCTCGCTGGCATGTCTGATCACCACGCAGCCAAGTATGCACTTTATTTAGGAAACGCGGCTTTCTTTTAGCAGAGCAATCCTCTGCTCTGCCTCTGACAGATTCGCTGAGAAGATCCCCTATTTATTTGTTTTACAAGTTCCCCTCCTACCTTTTTCAAAACCTTATGTAAAAACACACGCTGCAGCTAGCCGACTAGCCACTGTGCAGTGGAGCTCACCCGCTCACAAGTCCTCCGCAGACTCTGGTTTCTTTTTCCATTTGTAGCCCCAATATCGAGGTGAGAGGCAGGTCAGAAAAGTGTCAGATCAGGCTGCCTTGCTTTCCTTTTGGGCTGCCAGAGATGACTTCCACCTGAAGGTGTCAAGGGTGCGTGCCCTGTGGCTGCTGCAGTGTTGGTGTGTGCGTCCCGTGGATGTGGTTTTCGGAGGAGGCTCTGTCTCGGCCGTGGAAATTAATGAAAAGCCAGTGGTCACTTGGGTTTGGATACCTGCTCTGAGCTCTGCTTATTTCTCCAGATGTCCAGGTTGAGCTGGTGTCACCAGGAGGACATGGCGTCATCGAGGTCTTCCCTATTTCCAAGTGTGGGTTGGGCAAGGAAAAGCTTCCTGGGATGGAGAACAGTGGGGCGAATGGGACAGCAAAAATCCTCTTTAGCCAAAAATCTGGCCAAGCCACCTGGTCAGACAGACACAGCATCCTCGAGGGCACATTGAGTGTGGAGGTTTGCACTAAGGGGCACGTCCTGCTTCTGCCTAAAACCTGCTCTAAAGTGAGGATTATACCTCTCCTCTCGCTGCACCCCTGGGCCACGACGGCAAATTCCTATCTATTTGCTTGGTGTTGAGACCACAGGGAAGCCAGCAAAATAGCCCGGCAGGAGCCACCGCTTAACTAAAGCTACCCATTAAATAAAGCGGTCTTTAAAGGTTTAGCAAGGCTCTTCCCCCACCGGGTCTCCAGGGCTCGCTGTCGGTCCCCGGGGTGCGCTGCCTTGACGGGCAGCTCCGAGCGCCGGGCGCACAGGGCTGGAAGGCAGGATGGTGCTTTGGATCCTGCTCAAAGTTCTGCCACCTGCCAAAAACGCTTCCCATTTCTGTTTTGTAAAGGCCCCGATATGTATTTATTAAAAACAAAAGACAGCAAATCAAAAAAAAAGGATGGGAGGATTTGAGGATCTGATCTTTTTATGCGCTCACGACGAAGGATGTGTTATCGACTTGTACAGCATCGTGGGACAGGAGTAATGCACAGACTTTACTTTGTTTTTATCCCCACCAGTCACAGAGGGATCTAAACAGGTTTGTGCATCCAGCAGGGACAGCGGGGCTCCCAGGTCCATTTCCCAGCTGCTGGAGGGGGACTTTGCATGGGGTTACAGAGCATGCAAGGCCCCATGAACAGCTCTGGGTGGCACCTGGGACAAGTCACCCCCTCTCGTGCAACGCTGCTTCCCCAGCAGTAAGTGGGGAGATTGGTGCCAGCTTCCCAGCAGGCTGATCTGGAAGTGGAAAGTGTTACCTAAAGGCATCGAGATGAGCAAACATCGGCCTCAACAACGTCTTCGAGGTCAGCCTTGGGGGACTTATTGAGATGGCTCCTCCTTGCTCGTCCTCCTCATCCTCCCCGCAGGCTTCCACCTCGCCCCTGTGGACCAGACAGCACCATCGAAGCAAGCACAGGAGGGTACAGAAAACAAAACCCCTCCGTCTCATCCCATCCTGGCTCGGGGAGGGAAGGATCTGGGTTGGAGCCCGTAAAGGGCCGGCCTGATTTCGGCAGGAGCCGCGCCGTCCGGCCGGGCTGCGGCGCGGGCCGCCCGCCAAGTCGCACATGTGGGATCGATTAGCCACAGTGGCTTAGAGGGGCTTCTCTCGCTGCCACTCACCTATCCGCCCGTGTGGCAGAGGGGATGGCAGGAAGGTTTTCACAGCTGGAATAAATTGCGGGGAGGAGGAGGAGGAGGGGTTTGGGAGAGACAAAAAACAACATTGAACTCAAGATGGAAGAAAGACAGTATTAGCGGAGGTAATGGAGAAAATATGTGCGTGTGTGTGCGAGAGAGGGTATTTTATTTACAGTCTGTTTGTTTGGTGTTGCCCACACACGGTGAAAGCTGGGCAGTGGCTGGGCTCCAAAATCCCAGCAGGCACTTTGGCTTGGAGAGGTAAGGAGAAATAGAAAGAGGGGAAAAAAGAAGGGAAGAGGGAAATAGGGGCAGAAGGAGAAAGAGAGGGGGTTAGAAGAGGAAGCGACCGAGCAGTGGTTGTTTGGACAAGGAAGCCATTTGGTGGATGGGGCTGCCTCTGCCCCTGCTTGTGGCGGAGATGGCTGGCTGGGGACATCGCTGGGCACTCCCTTGTCCCCTCCAGCAAAACCCTGTGGTTGGCGAGGCCTTCCTCGAGGTATTTCAGTGCATAAAGGGACTACCTTTCCTCTCTGTGCTGAGCCAGCCCTGGTTTCTGGGCACGGGGTGCCTCACCAGCATTGTTACCTGCCCATGAGCACAAGCCCAGGGCTCCTTCCCAAGCCCTCTCCATCTGCTCCCTGCTGATGGTGGCACAACCTTTGGATTGCCACCGCTGCCTGCCCAACCATCCCCTCCAAACCCAGACCAGCACACTTTGGACACCACGAGCCGCCCACCAACTCCCACCAGGACCCCTGACATCAGCCCAGGAAGAGCAAATGGGCGTTTGGTGGCAGTGCCAATGTCACCAAGGAACCCCAGCAGCCGGCACTGACCCCTCTGCGCATCCCCGGGCAGGGCTAAGACAACCCAGAACTCCCCAGCGAAAGGTTTTATTCCTCACCCTTTCCCCCCCTCCCCATCTCATGAAATATTGGAATTAATATAATAACACATCTTAATAATATTATCCCTTGTCGAGTCCATAAAAGTCCCCTCTTGCATTACGGCATTTGAGAGCCTATTAAGTTTTAAGGCCACGACACCTCCATGAAGGAGAGAAGTCATTTCCTTTTTTTTCTCTCTTTCGAGGGCACTGGGTTTTATGGGGCAGTCAGCAGCAGGGATTGACGAGGCTCCTGTGTGGCAGCACGTGGGTCACTGCGGTGAGAGGGACCTGGCATGTCCCCAAGGAAGGGCCTGGCAATAGCATTGGCATGGAGTGAGTGATGCATTTTTTTTGGCACTTGGTTCTTCCCAGTTCCTGGGCTTTCTTGCAGAGGCGGGTGTTTAGGGGAAAACCAGACAACTGCTTCGACACAGAACAGGGTGAGGATCTGGGATGAAACAGGCTCGAGTTCCTCTTGTGCATTTCTATCCCTTTACACATCTGAGCATCCAAACGTCTGAGCACAAAGTAACCAGAGAAATGCAGCACCCTTTGCTCCAGGGTTTTTTGGTTTTTATTCTGAGTCTCTCTAGCAGGACAGGCAGGAAAGTGACAAAAGTTTTCACTGCTGGCCTGCACTGAGAGTGAGAGCAGAATAATGCCCTACTCATGCCAACAGTCCTGCACGGGCTGGGCAAAGCGACCTTGTCCTCGGGGAGGTTTGGTGCACAGGGAGAGATTGCAGAGACAGCGGGAGCTGGGAGAGTTTTGCTTTTTGCAAAACTCGGTTCAGAAATGATTTGAGCATTCAATCCCCCAAACCTGTAAGGAATTTGGGTACGGTCAGGTCAGTGCTGCTGGCTCTGGTTTGGGGACCTGTTGGAGTCTAGTTGCTTGCTGCTCAGCAATGCAGCACATATCCAAGCAGGACAGAGGTCTGGTTGATGAGACCACTCACAAGCAGGTACTTCAGCATGTGCACAGTCTCGCTGACAAGTGGATACCTCTGTTTATGCAGCCTGGAGTTGCATTTGGCTTCGATTTAGCAAGGCACTTTGTCTTAAGTGCTTCGCTAAAGCAGGGATGGGCTTCACCCCACTCTCCGTGTTAAGCAGGTGCTTATGCGCTTTTCTGAAATGAAGGCACAGAAACCGCAGGGGCTGCAGAGCAAACGCAGCCACCCAGTGCTGGGTGCAGCCCCAGGATACGAGGTGCCATCGGAAAATTCAGCATTTTGCAGAGAAATGGGTGCAGTGACTGCACACAGCGCAGCCTGGAGTCCCGTCTGCTGAGAGCAAATGGGCAAAATACAAGGAGGAGGATGCGCACCCTCCTTCCCCTTCCACTTCTGCACAGCCTGAGTTGAGAGTAAAACAGCACAACGATAAAAATGCAAAAATCTGATCCTGCTCTTGCAGAGGGCAGTGCAGGAACCGTTGGTGACAGTGGTGGGGACACAAAGCTGGCTTGTGTTAACTGGGGTAGCAAGGGGCACTCAGACCTGTGTGCCAGGAGAGGAAAGGTTTTAAGGTTTTTGGTTAATAATGTGGTAGTACCTGGGGGCTTCCTTCACCATCTTTACATGCTGTAAGGCTTTCAGGGAAAGAGAAGCAAGGGCTCACAGCCCAAACCTGACAGCACGGTGGGAAGACGGAAAGACCTCCCCTGGAAGGTGAAGCAGATAAAAAGCAAAGTGAAACTCACACATCAGTGATAACAGTCCCTTGGTGAGCAAAAGCAAGAGAAAAACCAAAGCAAATGATGAAAGGAAAGGAGAACATGAAGATTTCTTCCCTTTTACTAAGACTATCGTTACTAACACTGCTCCTAAGGTAGAACCAGAGCACTATTTACTCCAGATTTCTGCCCGTGCTGAAGCCAGCAGGGCTGTCTGTGATTTGCCACGAAGTCCAGGAGCCCCTCTCCACAGTATTTCACCCGTCCTCTCCTCGGCAGCCTCCCCCAGCCCGTGCAGTGCAGGGGGCTGAGCACCAGCACTGGGATCCCAGCTTCTCTTTTCCCTCACTTCTGCTTGCTGTGGTGCCAAAGAAAGGTTTTGTGAGAAATGTTCCTTTTTTTCCTTTTCTTTTTTTTTTTTTTTTTCTAAAGCGTAATTTCATCAAGATGCAGCATTACAGAAAAACCTCCACCTTCACTAAGAAGCAAATAAAACATCCTTCTGATTGCCAAGAGTGGTTTGAGAATGTGACCACTGCAGACTCAAAGAAACAGAAGGCCAATTAAAAAAAAAACACCCTTTCACATTTATTACTATGTAAAATCTGATGCTCTTTAGGGCAATCTCATGATTATGAAGGGGTCAGGGGAACTGATTTATGATTAGAGAGCTCTTGGCATTGGCAATATTGTATATGTTTTAATTCTGAACCTTAATAATCCATCCAATATGCAGCACTTGATCATGACACTCATTTCTCACATATAATTTTCCAAGACTCTACACATCCACCTTCACCTCCTCTGTAACATACACACCCGCCCGCGCCACACCAAGTAGCTGTAAAACCCGTTCCCTGCGCCAAAGTCAAACGCAATCCAACTTTTCCCTTTCCACTCGACCCTCCAGACACGGCCCCGCAGGATTTCATCCCGTCCCACTGCCCAAAAAGCCGCAGCACTGAAGCAGCCGCCGCTCTCACCACGTGGACACCAAGGGAAGGGAAATCCTGGCATTTCTCTGCATTGTTTTTTTTGTGAATTCTCCTGCAAGGGAAAAAAGAAATACTTTATTTTTTTTTTCCTAATATCTGACATTTGGAAATGATCCGTCTCTGGTCATGGGTGCCCACTGCAAAGCACCTTGTGCCTTGCACACAGCACCGGGCACTGCTGTGAGCATCGATCAGGGCTGGTCGACAAACCTGGGCTCCAAAAGTCCCCCCTGCCTGGAAACCTTGGTCAGTGATGACCGAGGGGGATGATGCTCTGAATGGAGGAGGCCGGAGGTTTGTCCTGCTCTGTTTCTCCAGGATTCCCTTACAAACGAGCCCGAGCTGCCACTTCCCTGCCCAGGATGCCCTCCTCGCCTCCGCGGCCGTCTCCGTCTCCTTCCCCTGTTCGAGGTGTTTATTTAATTGTTTTCCCTGCTCCTCGGTGGCAGCGCTTCCCTGCCATTAAACCCTGCCATCCGCGTTCTGACTGTGTAATTTAAAGCTATAGTTAAATTATGACTTCTCTGAACCTGTTGTGGCACTGACGCATAACCCTAATTAAATGATCACATCCATTCTAAAGCCAGTCTTTTCTCCCCTCAAACGTTAATTACAACATAAGAGGCTTTAATGGCTCGCCTCACCTCCAGCTCCTCGAAAGAAAGGTCATGCGATTAATTTTCGTCATTAATCTTTTCCCAATGTGGACATTGTGCTGTCACTGGAGCCTATTAAACCCCCTTTGTCCCCCTCCCCTTCTTCTCCCTTCTCCCCCCTTCCTTCCTCCCCCCAGTCCTAAGTGAATGAGAGAACAAAAATATTTGAGCTCCACTTTGGCTCCGGTGCTTCCTTGGGGTGAGTGGGGCTGGGGATGGTGGCTGGGAGATGTCCCATGTCCCATGTCCCATGTCCTATGTCCTATGTCCCATGTTCCATGTCCCATATCCCACGTCCCATGTCCCACGTCCCCCTCCCACCACCGACGTGAGAGCAGGCAGAGGGAAGGGATGCTGCTGGACTGCACAAGGGACAATTTGGGGCTGGTGGTGACCCCCTTGAGAGCTGCAGAGGGCCTTGGGGTGGCATCAGGAGGGCAAGGCCACCTCCTTGGTGGCGGAGGCTGCTGAGGTTTTGGGACAACAGCAGGACAGCTCCAGCTGGTGAAGCACCAGGACCCTGCCTGGAGCGCGGTGCCGCATCCACCCCTCGCAGAGGGGCCTGTCTCAAGGCCCCTTTTTTTTCCCCTTTTCAGAGGAAATGGGCGCTTTTCTAAACTCCACAAAATCGCCTTCAGTGACTTAATCCCCCCAAACCTCGGAGCAGGTCTTATTTCAACCTGCCCATCTCGCCTGAACGGGGAGAGATGGGCGGGAGCAGGGCGGGTGGGGAGCGGAGCGCACGTTTTGCTAATTTGCAGTATTGTTTCAGCTGAAACGGAGGCCGGATAATTCCCTTTTTATGCGGGGTGACGTAACCGGGGAACAAGTCGCTGCACGGTGGGGGCTGGCAGTGAACACGGCACCGTTGGAAACGGCTGCTTTAGGCAAAAAAAAATGCCCCGGGATCCGACGGCGGCGGCCGAGCCCGAGCAGCACCGTGTCCCCGGGCTGGCAACGTGCCCCAGTTCGGAGGGGCTGCGAGCTCCTGACGGGGCTGACCCACTTCCCAGCCCTCCCTCCAGCTCGCTGACATCCTTTCTGCCTATTCCCAAGGACGAGGACTCATGGGGGAAAATCCTGGAGTATTTTAATAAAGAGGAGACAGATGGTAGTCACCTCGCTGGGTAAATATGTTCGTGGAAGTGGTCCAACGCTGCGGCGATGAAAATAGAACGAGAGACACGAGATGATCCTGTTTTGACCAGGAGCCCTCCTTCAGCGCACCGCTGCCAGCTCCTTCGTGTCCTCGAGGGTCTCCCAGGCTTTAGACAGCTGCCGGAGCACGTGCGGGGTCCGCAGCCCTTCCCACAAAGGGCAGAGCGCTCACAGTCCAGGCTGCTGCTGCACCTCGCCCGTGGGTCCTGAGCTCTATCCCTGCTCTGCCCTGTGCCCAATACCTGCCTGGGGTGCATGAGGAGAGGAAACCCAACGTGCTTTGGACAGAGGATTTGTTGGTAGCGAGGGCAGGGCAAAGAGCTCCGAGTCTGGGAATTTGGCTGTGCGTTCCTTGTGGGCGCAGGGGCACAAATAAAAATTTCTTCTCTTTGGGAGCCCTTCGGGCTCCTTCCCGTGGGCACTAAGGATGGTAAAATTCCCAGAAATGGGTGGTGAACGGTCTTTGGGATGAGGAGACACAGCGATACTCATCCCTGCACGGCGTGGAACCGACCACAGGCACAGGAACCAAGGGTAGGGGGTGCAAGACCAGCACCCGAGGCGGGGCAAAGGGCTCCGGTTCTGCGGAAATCAGACCCAGGCTGATTCTCTCCCAGGGCCCTTCTCACCTTGGATGATGCTAAGTCGCTTGATAAGAGCACGGCAGGCAAAAAATGATCCCTGCACGAGCCTCAGACACTACACTAATAGTTAATACATTCCCAACAACCACTTTATGGCTAGTAAACAAGCAGCTGATGGCTATAAGCCTTCACCTGGACTCCCGACACAGGACACAGGAGCACTGCAGTGTGTGTCCACGCACAGTGCTAAATTTCAGAGCAGCTACAGACCACAACTGCAGTCTCCATATAAAGATGTGAAAAAAAAAATGGATTTCACCCCACACTGGTTTTTGGTTGCGGATTCTCTTCGTGTGTTTTCCTGGGGAAAGGGCTGGGGATGTGTCAGCAAGCACAAGCCCTCCTCTGGGACCTGCAGCTGCCAGGGATGTGGCACATGGGGTGGTGGCCTGGGGACTGGTGCTGGTCCGGGGGCTGGACCTGAGCTGGGCGATGTGGCTGTGATTTTGCTTGGCGAGTGCTCTCCCCAAAAATACAGGTGGAGGCAGCTCCGGAAGGCAAGGTGACTTCTGGTTAGCTCGAGGAAACTCTTTCTGGTCTCTGTGTAGGTGCGTTCCTTGCCTCCCTTAACCAGCCAGCAAGGAGAAAAGCAAAATCCCTCCGAAGATATCCGAGACTGCAGAGTTTTTCACGAAATTAATGACTGAGTCGCTGTCAAGAGTTGGGATAAATTTCTTTGTGGCTGGGCAAAACTAGCGAGCCAAACCGAAGGGAGACAGAGCAAGAGCGGGGCAATGCTCACCCTCCCGACAACAATACCAACAGCCCAGAGGGGCTGCGCTGGCCCCGGGGCTCTCTGCCAGCAGCAGAAATCGCTGCTCCCCTCAATCTTTGTGCTGTGAGACTCGCGTCCCTTTTCTTCTGCGCAGACGGGTTTGCCTCTGTAAAATCCACATCAGGATTTCTGGCACCCCAGGTGCTGAGCGGGCTCTGCTCCTTGCAGCTCAGATGATCATAATGGGTCTTCCCGGCCCTAAAAGCCAGCGGCTGTGAACGTTCAGCCTGATGATGGGTCTGGGTCTGCTTTCCAGCCCCTCCAGGAGCAGCGGTGCAGGATCCGACCCGGCTCCGGTGGGAGTGGTGGGACCCTCCACGCAGCTCAGAGTCTCTCCAGAAATTTAGGAACGATATTCAGGCTCATCTCCAAAGAGTAACCAAAGTCTGGGGACAAAGGCAGGCAGTGGGGAGTCGTGACATTTATTTTGTGTTTTCTACCCCAAAAAAAAACCTTGACCTGAAACGTGGGCAGCAGCTGGCAGCACATGGAGGCATGCCAAAATAAAACAAGCTGCTGAGGTGGGGATGCCGATACCTGCCGCGGCTCCTGCCAAAACCTCGCCGCACCCGAGGCGGTGGCAAAGCCCCGCTCGCTGCTCGCCGCCTGCCAGGAGCCCGCCCCGGCCCGGACACCCGGCTTTTTTTTTTTTTTTTTTCTCTTTGTCCCAAGGACGTTGGGGACATCACGTCCGCAGTGCTCTGTGTAGCAGGATAATAATAATTAATAACCATTAGCAACAATAAGGATAATACCAGTGCCAGGCCGGACTGACTGTGCAGAAGAGACACTTTTTTTTCCCCTCACTTTAATGAAAACAATGATTTGACTTTGAAGAAAGTGACTTTTTTTTTTTTAAGTGAAAGCTGAATCCGCTCCCCTGCCCCCCCGCACACTCCTTCTTCGCCCCCTCCCTCCTTTTTTTTTTTTTTAACTCTCCTTTTTTCTTTTTTCTTTTAATACTCTGCGTTCTATCATGCAAATCCCCTTTCAAATTATGAGAGTATTAGAGCCATCAGCGGTAATGTCACCGCCACAAAATGAGAGCAGGGACTTAAGCACCTAACGAACAATGAAATGTGCGAGCCCTGGGACAGGACAATTAAGAACTGGGCTTAGCCAGCCAGGGAAATTTATTGCTATCAAATCCATATTTCTATTTTCCCCCTGAACAGTAACCTATTTGAATATGATTAAAGGGTTTCATTAGAGCCGAGAGAAAGGCCCGTGTCCCGCCGTTCCCTGTGAGCTCACAAACACGCGCTCTGCAGACCGCGCTTTGGGGAGGAGGGGGCCGGGACGGAGGGGAGGAAGGAGGGCAGGCGCCTACGGGATGGGATGGATGCCCGGGGTCGCCGGCCCCGCGGAGGGATGAGGATGCTCACCAGGAGCTGGATGGCCGACACGGGCCTTTTCGAGAGCAGCAGCACCCGCAGCGAGCTCTGGCTGTGCCATCAGAGCCCCAGAGGGGATGGAGGGGAGGCGAGCTCGCGGCAGCCTCGGTGTCCCTGGTGCGACGCACAGGAGGCAAGGAAGGGGCTGCGGGGCAGGCAGGAGATGGCAACCAATGCTCCCCGGCAGGGCCCGGCATCCCGGGGTGCTGCCGGACAGGGGCACGGCAGGGGGATGGTGGTGGGGTGACCGCAGCCCCCCGTTTGGGTGCAGGCACCGAGCTGTGCTCGTTCCCATGGGCACACGTGGCCCCGGCCGCTGGGTGACTTGGGGAGGGGGCTGCAGGTGGAACCCCCTTCCTCCCTCCCCAGCCCAGTCCCCGCAGCCATTTGGCAGCGGAGGGAGGGGAGAACAAGGGAAGGAGCGTCCCGGAACCCCAAATTGTTTCATGATTTTTTCCCCATCGCTCAGAGGGGGGTGTTAGTGTCCCAAACCACGTCCCGATGCAAACCCACGTCCCGATGTAAATCCCGAAGCGCGCAGCCCCAGGAGTGCTGCAGCCCGAAGCACCTGTCCTGCCCCTTGGCTGCAGCCCGCTGCTGTCAGAAGTGGAGTCCTGGCAGCACCTCGGAGCTTTCACACCCCTAACGTTCACTCTTTTTGCCACGAGAGAAGCCTTATCCCCTGCCATACTATTTATTTACTCACTATTCCCACCCTGCAGTACATTTATCACAGGAGCCAAGTCCCACTTCGCAAGATCTTTTTCCAGCCGAGCAGCTTGTGCTGGCATTTGCAAGCTCCATGGAGCCGATCCCTTTTTGCACCTCTGCTTTCGGCCCTGCTGCAGAAACCACGGCACCACCGCAGGGAGCGAACGGCCGGGACGGGCAGAGGGGAGATGGAGCAAGCAGAGGAGAAAGGGTGCAGGGTACAGCACCACCTTCGGCTTAGCAAATTTGGGAAATAAAGCACAAAATTTTTAGGAAGGAGGAAAGAGAGAGATTTGATCCATCCCCTTGTGTCCCAGCTCGGATCATTCCACACAGTGACGCGTGGCAAGCCATCTCCTTCCCCACACCCCAATTTCCCTCCCTGTAGGACTTGGGGCTGGTACCACCAATACCCCAGCCTCGCAGCCCCACTGCCCAATCCTGGCCAGCCAGACACGTCCGACCCCAATGGGACAGACAGTGGGGGGCTCAACTCACCCCTGGTGAGCCCCTGGGCAAGGGGGTGTCACATCCCAGCTCCCCAAAATATCCCACGACTGCTGGAAATCGCCCGGCCCTGGGATTCTCTCCCACCCGTGCCCAGGGGTTCAGGATTCCCTGACGCTGCTGCAGCCGAGTTTCTTCCCCAGCAGATGTTACCAATTTTTCTTTGCCGTTGATATCTTGCTTGCAATTACTCCAGAATGCGACAACAGTACAAGAGTCTGCGATACTATTTCGCTGTTGTAATTTCTGCAAGAGACTGGCCCGTGAGAGTGAATCTCTCACCTCTCCAAGGCTCTTTCTCCCAGGTCACTGTTTTGCCAAGGCATCCCGAAATCTCCAGCTGCCTCCTCGCCCCGTGCCTGGAGGGCTGTCAGCTTAACACATCGGCATCTCCTTCCGGACTGTTGAGTGATCTGAGCTGCCAACATCACTTTCCATCTGTTTACATCATGTGCTTCTAAAAGAGCATAGAGGATTTGAACTCCGATTTTAATTTTTCTCTCTTTCTGTTGGAGCAAATACGGATTGATTTCTCCCTGGTACTTCTCACCCCTGCTCCCTGTGTTTGCAGATCCCGGCGGGTGTCAGAGCCGGGGCTGGCACGAGCAGATGGCCCTGGATGCTCACTCAGGTTGTCCTGGAGGAGCCCTAGCATGTAGGGATGTGTCCCCCTGTCCTCACCCAGGTGTTCATGTGCTGCTGTCCCGGGGTCCCCCTCCTCTATCCTGGGGGTGCCGTGAGGTTGGAAAGTGCAGGAGATGCCGCAGATATCCCCAGTGAGAGGGGGCTGTGGGTGGCACTGGGGGGGGACGTGGGGGATACCTGGCCTGGGCAGCACAGCTTACGGGGGGCTCTTGTGTATTCTGCAGGGATCGGTGTGAATTTCCCCACTGACTGGGGAAAACATCGGTACCCAGGCTGGTGCTCAGGCGGGTGGCTAAGCCCCATCCGTCAATGGGACTTACGGACGTGCTTAAGCTAAGCACGCATCTGAACACCTCCCGGAACGGATGCCAACACCAATAACGAGTGCATCTCCCGGCCCTTTCAGAGCCGCAGCCTTTCAGGCCGCGAACAAACCCACAGAAACCCGCTGCCCCCGGCGTGCCCAGCCCCGAGGACGCAGCACAGCATTTCCCAGGGGGGACCCACCGCCAACCCGCTCGGTGCCGAATCCACGGCGGCGCCTTCCTCCCGCACCCACCCGCCGGAGCTCGCTGCTCTGTAATTACAGCTCCGCCACCAGCTTGCCCCGTGCCGTGCCGGCCAGCCCCGACGGGTGCTGGGCATCAAAGGGGGGGGGGGCTGGCAGAGCCGCGGCCCCTCGGGACCCACCGGCAGCTTTGTTCCCGACAAGTCGGGGCCCTCCTACCGCCGCCTCCGTGCCCACCCCCACCCCGGCGAGGCATCACAGCTCCTAACGAAACGGAACTGCTGCCAGATGAAATATATTACTATTAAATACTTAATTCTTCTAGTGAGCGGAGAGCAGCCAGTATGAATACGATTATTAAAGAAAATTACTTTGGCTGATCAGATATTTCTGCATACTAATTTCTGACCCTTCTTTCCTCTCTGCTTGCTTCTCATCCCTTAGAGACCAGGACAGATAAAATTCCATCACAAATAGCTGATTACTGGGGCTTGCATTAAAATCAAATTTTTTTTCCTCTCGGCGCTAATGTCCTTGCCTAAAGTAGAGGCAGCAGCTGTCAAAAAAAAAAAAAAAAAAAAAAAAAAAAAAGCCTAGAGATTGGTCTAGATCTGAGTATCCCTGAACTTTGAGGCTGCTGGTGTTGCTGTCTGGATCCAGATTTGGAGGTTGTCTCTCCAGCCGGCCAGGCAGGGCTTGTGCAGCGGGACCCGGAGGAGGCTGACTGAGGCTGGAAGGTGGCATGCTGCAGGATCCGTCCCTCCCCGCTGCCCTGCCCTGCTCCTGCTCCTGCTCCTGCTCCTTTTCCTGCTCCAGCCCTGGGCTCCCTCCCAGCCTGCTTCAGCCAACGTTTCCAGTTCCCAGCAAAGAAGGCAGAGGTTACACCACGCTGATAGAAGCGGGTGGATTGAATGGGGCAGGCAATAGGAAAAGTACAGACTGGGGGGTTGAACCCTGCAGGCATCACCCCTCTTCCCGCTCCCATTTGGGCAGACAGAGGCAGGGCCAACACAAAAACCTCTCTCCCCGCTGAGCCCAACCAACTTCTGAAGTTTCTTTGCCTTCCATCGCCCACAGCCCAGGCCACGGTCAACCTGTCACAGCGCAAGGATGCCACGGAAAATAATTCGCTCCTGTCTCATCCCGTCCCCACCATCACCACCGCCACCTCCCCCTGCTAACGTACCCAACCTGGAAGCCTCCAATTTACCTGCTTTTAAATAAAGACACTTGTAAAGGTGTCACGGCGCTGAAGCCCTAATTACAGCCTGAGCATGTTAATTCTCGGCTCCGGCTCTGCCAGCGCCTGTCGCGATGGGGGATCCTGTCTGCCCCCTTCCTCTCCCCCTGCCTCTGGGACGTGCATGAGGCAGTGGGAAGGGAGGGAGCGAAGGGGACGGGGAGTTCAAAGCTCAGCTCTGCAGCCTCCAGAGCCTGCTGGAAAGGAATCCCTTCGGGAGGCAAAGCCCATCAGGTCTGGTTTTTGTGTCTGACCACTGGACTTGCTACTGGGGATGTGGCCTCGTGCTGGAGAAAGGAAAAGGGAAAATCCCTTTGCAGAGGTGGTGTGTCCTCCTTTGCTTCCCAGCAGCCCCAAAGCAAGGCTTGGGGCCGTGCCCGGCTTCGGGCACCATCTGGGAGCCCCCGGTCTGCCACGCACAGCCAGCCCAGGGATGTGTGCACAAGGACGAGGAATGTTTGTTTTTCCTTATTGACTTTCTCCGAATAAACGCAGGGCAGGCAGAAAGGGGCTCCGGCTGCAGCTGTTTACCAAGTGTTTGTGATAAAAAGCCTTCTCCATAGGAACAGGTGGCAGCGGGACTGTCCCCAGGAAGCACCAAGAGGGGCCTCTGCCACAGCTAGCCATTTAGGGTGAAGGAGAAAACGTATTTTGTACACGGCTCTGGGTGCAGCCAGGCACCGGGTTACAGCCCAGGGGGCTCAGCGGAGTCAGGTTCTTGGGCTGAATATTGCTGGGGACACGCGATGGCCCAGAGGAACTGTGCCCAGGCACAGACACGGCCCCGTGTGTCACCACGCTGTGGGGCTCTCCCCTTTTGCATGTTTTTCCCCTCTAATCTCACCCAAGTCCTACGAGCCCTCCTCTGAGGGGATTTCCCTGGGTGAAGGGATCAGTCCCGAAGTGTGAGTTCACGCTGAAGCCTGAGGAAAGAGGAAAGGATTGGCAACAGGGTTACTGCCGGGGTTTGTGCGGTGTCACAGGCACAATGCGCTCCAAGATGCCCGCACACGAAGCAATGGCCCTGCTCTGCTCCCAGCACCCCCAAACCATGCCCTGTCCTGGAAAACGGGCACAGGTAGCTCATAAGAGCAGCTTTCCCTACCCAGCTCTCTGTGATCCTGGCCATGGTGCATGCCGTACCGTGCTGTGCCATGCCGTGCCATGCTCCCAGCCTCAGCAGGACACCTGGCACGTGTCCGGGCTCTCTGGGATTTGCACAGTCCCATGAGCAGGAGCATTGGGTTGAGCGAGTCCAGTGGTGGTTTCATGATGCAGCAACACAGGATTTTTTGGTTTTGTGAACGCAGGATTTGGACTTTGGCGGGGCAGGCAGAGGGCTCGCTCCTCGCTGCTGACCAAAGCCGATTTAGCAGGGTGCTGCGACAGGGTACCAGCACATGGATCCTAACAGCTCAGCTGGCCGAGCTTGGGAAAAGCTGACCCAGGCAGCTCCAGCGCAAAATTAGCCCTGCCACTAATGGCCCAGCAGAAGTGCTTTTTCCTTCCTTGGGTGCAGACACATCCATCCTCCTCCACGCTGCCTGGCACAGGGCGAGCAGGGCTGGCAGGAGCCCCACTCCGTGCCGGCCGCCCCCAGCCCCAGCTCAGCACCTAAAAATCCCTCGGCAGCACCGTGCCGGCTTATCTTCTCATCACACAAGCCTAATCTTCACCTACAACAATTACAGGTGCATTTAAACCCCGACACGTGAGATTTAGGATGCCTGACGGTGCTGCTGTTGCTTACAGAGCCTGGCAGGGTTTGGTATCCGCGTGCTGGCTCAGTTTCTTCCACAGCCTCGCTGAATGCTCATCCTCCAAATCTAAGCACGTGCTGTTGTGAAAAAGTACTGCCTTTTATCGCTGTGCTGATAAGAGACCCAGAGACATGCGTTTCCACACCTGGCCCTAGCCAATCGATATTTTATCTATCATTTCCTCTATTAGGTACTGCATGGAGGAATGTCGCAGCAGCCCCTTTGTCCTTTCCCGGGCTGTGCCGGGCAGGGGATGGCACTGCGGGGGCATCGGGAGCATTGGGGACCTCTGTAGGGAAACACCTCGGAGCTCTGGTTCATGGCAGCATCGAGTGCTTTGGATGAGTGGAAGAAATGCCCTGCCCAGGATGGTGGAGGAATCCCAAAGGGTTGGGCAGGAGACTGGGAAGGGAAATGGGACAGGAGAAAAAAAGCTGAATTTTCCTTCCTCTCGGAGGAAAGGAGAGGGAAGCCTGGCTCTCTGAGGCAGCACGGGCAGCTTTGTCCTGCCTGGGCTGGGCCCTACTGGAGGGGTGGAAGGAAATAGGGGGAATAAAAGGCAGCAGGGGGAAGGGGTGGAAGAGTGACAGAGATCTGGAGGATATTGGCAGCACTTGGCAAAAGACACCCAACCTGGGAAGCCGACTGACGGGGCACTTGGAAGAGAACAAGTCTCAGGAGCAAAAAATCCCAACCCAGGAATTTTTCAGCATCTCCTTACAGATTTCGTCCCCTCAAGTGCACCCTTCCCTTCCCCTCCGACAATTTCGCAGCATTTCCCCCATTAACTCTTTGCAGCCGGAGGGATGGTCAGCGCGTCTCCCACCTGGCACCGTCTCCGACATTTAATTATCCTCCTTCCCGTCACACCGCTCAGCTGCCACGCGCATTTCGCTGGCTGCAGCAGCAGGTTCATCCGGACCCAGAAATGTCACTTTGGGTGTGATGGATTTCAGGCTGGCGCGGCGTCCCCGTGCAAAGGGCCGCCTGCCACAGGCTGGGCTCCCATCTGAATCTGCATTTTCCTGAACTGATCCCTTTTCACTGATTTATTCCCCGTTTGCACCAGGAGAAAAAGGTCTGGAGAGGTTGCAACGCTTTTCTTTCGTTGTGCTGTGAGGGGAAAAGGTGAATTCCCAAACTCTTCTCTCCAGATGCTAAATCTAGCTGGGAAATGCTATCTGATAATAATAAAAAAATTTCTTGCATTTTTATGTGCTTTTGAGTGCACAAACATGAGAAACAGCCCCTTGCTGAAAAGATATTTTGTCACTTAGGAAAGCAGACAGGGTTTATTTGTATTTTTCTGACAAACTGCTGAAAACCTAGAGATTTCACTTTCTGTTCTGGCAGAAACTCCTGCTAAAACCTAAAAGTCACTTTCCATTGGTGGGGGGGAGGGAAAAGAGGACGGGTGAAAGCTCGTCTGCGGCACGAGGAGCCCCGTGGCTGCCTGGGCGCTCCGGGGGCTGCCAACCCTGGCGCGGGGGGACCCCGGCGGTGATTTTTTAGGGCCCCCTCCCCATGCCCCCACGCTGGTGGAGGTTTGAGCCTGTCACCTGCTTCCCTGCCAGGCTGCAGGGCTGTTAACTTCTGCTGACACGGGCACGGAGCAGCCCCTCCCCGTCCTTGATAACTCATGGCAGCAACACTTGCACAAATCTTTAATTGTTTAGTTTAAAGAATTGTGTTTTGACCGCAAGGGGATTTTGGCTGGAGCTCAAGAACTGATAATGATATTTTGCTGCCAAGACGTCTTCTTGGCTCTGCCTGTGTTAATGTTCACTTACAAGAAGCTCCAATTAACTGCATCAGCTCTCACAGAGCGAGAGCAAGCGAGAGTGGGAGAGATTATGTCTTTTCCTGAAAGAAAGAGGGGAAGAAAGAGAGCAAGAAAAAGAGAGAAAGAAAGCAAAGCCAAGCACTCCGCACCACCAGCCTCGATGTGGCACTGAGCCCATGGCAGATGACTTCCAAGGTGCTGGTCCACGCAGCCCCAGCTCCGACCCAGCCGGAGCCGCCTCCATCCATCGGCTCCGTCTCCCTTCAGAGGCCGGCGTGGGGCAAGGGGCAAGGCAGGGAAAGCCCCAGCGAGGCGGGTCTGGAGATCGGGGGCACTCACACCCGGGTACCCCAAGTTTCTCCCCTTCATCCCCACTTGTTGTAGGTGAGAAGAGCAAGGAGGTAAAACCGGAGTGTGCCAGGTCCTCACCGCTCCCGCCAGCCTCGGATCCGTGGGGCATCGCGGAGCCGTCATCCCTCCTCCAGCCCAGGCACTCAGATCAGCTTTGCCCACTGCTTTCTCCAGTCTGATATGGGGAGATAACCAGCTCTGGAGACACACTTTTTTGGGCTGCCACATCTGAGCAGAGACCAAACCAACGAGGCACAGCAGAGCTGAGTGGCAGCGGGGTTTACACCAAGCAGCTTTTGTAGGGATGCCACTGGGTGCAGCCCTGGCCCTGCTGCGCCCTTCCAGCGTCGCCCTTTGCTGTGCAGGTGCCAAGAGCCACCAGCGAGGCTGGAGGCCGATGCCCCAAGGACTGGAGGCTGCAGCAGCGCTTGGGGCAGCTGCCTCCCGGGAGGACGAGCCACGGCTTGCTCAGGGGCTTTGGGGGATCAGACCAGGGGATTTCTCACTAGAGCCGAGGCTGTGCCCCCGGACGGCTCAGCGAGAGGGTCAGATCCTGCCCTGCCGGCTCACGTTACACGGACGCGAGGACAGGAAGATTTAAGAGTGGAGATGCCACACAGTACAGTGTGTTGTTTGTCTGCCTTTGAAATAGGAGGCAGTGAGAGCGGGAGGGGAGGGAGGCCGCACCGGCCCGCGCCTCTGACTTGCAGTTCCTTTCTGGCATCGAGGGGAATTGCATCGGCTCCCCTTGCCTCTGTTGCTTCAGGTGCAGCTCTGTTTTCTTACATGTTAATTTTTTCCTGTTTTATTATCCTGGCCCTCACCCGCTACCAGAAACCCTCCACCGGCTCCGGGAACGCTTCCTCCAGCCAGCAGCTGGGCCGCATTTGGCCAGGGAGAGCCCTGCCACCGCTGCCAGGGGGTGGGCACGTTTTGGGGTGCGGGGACGGGCACCTCCTGCTGCTGCCAGCCCTGAGAGGCTCCAGGTTGGCTCTGCCCCATGAGCACCGACGTGTGGACAGGGATTTCCCCTGAAGCCTGAGACCTGAGCATTTCCTGGTGAGGTGCCCGCTGCTTTGGGGACCTGTGCTGGCCACCACGTACCACCAGCAGGATGGTGCCACCTTGAGAGGTCCCTCAAAGCCCCGTGTATCTGTGCTGCCAAAGCGGGGTGGGAAAGAAGCCTCTCCAGTGCAGAGTGGAAGGGATGAGTCAGGACGGGGCTGCTCAGAGCCGCCAGGGCTGTGCCTGCACCCAACCGCTGGCACATGCAGGGTGCCGCCGTCCCCCAGGTCCCCCCTGCCACCAGTCTGTCCCCCGGTCCCTTGGGTGCTCCACATTGCCGCTGGAAAAAAAAAATCCCTATTCATTGACTACACGAGGAGTGTAAGCAGATTAAAGCCGAGAGCTACGAATATCCCCCAGCGGGAAACTCCAAGCAATTTATCCCTTCCCTCCGCGTTTCAGCTCCTGGGAAGCTGGAGCTTTTTGTCCCCTCGCCCTTTCTTGGTCCTGGTCACAAATTATGGAGAGCAGAGCCTGTCCTGCCCAGGGCCAATGCACACAGAGCGATGCAAGAGGAGGCAGACTCGGTGCCAGCACCAGACCTGGGCTCGTGTCCCATCAAGGCAGGGATGGAGCCGGGATTTCTACCTGCCGCCAGCCATGGATCCAGCTGGCGGCAGGGATGGGGCACGAGACAAATGTTCCATTTACATTTTAATTTCAATAAAATTGTTTTATTTTGTGTTTTATTACCGTGCTGGTGCAATAAAAGCATCCATTAGCCCCAGGGAACCTCTCTTTGCATTAGGAGGTTTCTCAATCAGAGTTTGGGCAGGACAGCCACGTGGCCTCCTGGTTTATCACCAAACCTGCTTAGTGCTCCACAAAAGTGAGGTCTCCTTGATGTAAACCCCATGTGTAAGAGCAACTGCAAGCCCTGAAATGCAACTTGGCCTCCTTTATTTAAATAAACCACAAGGATAAACCTCCTGCAGGTAAGCACTGGGTGTTCCCTCCTTATTACAGCTCCGTACCCTCCCTTCAGCATTCAAAACCATGAGTCAGATCAAACCCAAACCCCGAGACTGACTTCAAAAATCCCAAGTCGTTTTTTTAAGCACAACATGTTTGCTCCGTGGGATTTTTTTTTAATTTTCCCTCTTTTAAAATAGAAAACTTCTGGGTGCACGTTTTCAAGCCTTCCGCTTTATTTTAATGGAAGATGCTCTCCTTTCAAGTCAATAAAGATATCCAGGACACAGATTACCATTTGGCCCTCTGCTTGTCTGCTGGATTAATTTCAACTAAATTATAGGTAAAGAATGATTGATTATTGTGATGATTAAGAATTTATCCTCATCTAATACCTTTCATCTGCAGAGGCACAACAGATATTAGAGCAGTAGGTACAGGAAAAATTCATGCGTTGATTCGGATCGCACGCCACGTGGGAGGAGAACGGATGGCCCGGTCCCTGCCCTGGGGAGGGCAAAGCCAGAGGCAGAGGACAAAGCGGTGGAGGCAGCAAGCTTTTACAAGGAGGCAGGAGCAGGGCAGCAATGAGGCAGGTACGGTGGTCCCAAGCAAGCCTTGGATCTGTTTTAACAAGCTGAAGGTGTACAGAACACCAGCTCGATTGGGCTTAGAGCTAATTGCTCTGTGCTGCCCTCGCACACCCCTCTGCCTGGCTGGGATGAACCCCATGCACACAATCTGCCCTCGCAGCCCCCACAAACACAAAGAAGCCGCGAACCCTGCTATGAATCATGGTGGGTTTTTTCTCCAGGCTTGGAGGCACAGGAGAAATTACTGTTTTTCTGGGTCTGACATGCTGGGGAGGTGCTGGGTGCCACGGTGGGTCAGTTCTCCTTGAAACCTCCTGAATCTGTGAGTTTGTGCCAACATCGCAGTCGTCTTCATTGCTCTTATTCTGTGCTTCCAAAGGGACAATTTGTGGACACACGTATGAACGCAGGGTGCGAAGGCTCACCCTGGCAAAACAAAAATATTTTACTTATTTTTTTCTGGGGAGTTCAACAGAGGCAGCACCAGCAAGGACTGGCTGACCACACGGAGGGAGATCTCCGGTGGTTCCAGCCCTGGAAGGGAAAACCTCGGCCATGCCTACACCACTTCGATTCCTCCTCAAAGTCCCTGCTGCCCACCTGGGGTCTGGCGTGCTGCAGCCCACCTCCGGGGAGTGTCCCTCCTTCCCCCCGTTCCTCTTCCTCCCCTCGCTGCCAGTGATGGATTTATTTCCTTAGCGGAAAGGACGGCGAGTTTACAGTTGGGCTTTCACGAACGCATCTGATAGCGGCGCAGCAGGGCAGGAAGATCCCACCCGTGGGGCTGGGGCGCTCCCCGCGGCCCCCCGAGCCACCCCCTCCTTCCCCGGCCCACCGCCGCCCCTTCCCCGGCCTCAGACAGTCCTCAAACAACAACTGTCTGCCTGCCCGCCTAATCCCTCACAGGTGACCTCAAGACAGCCGACGCCTCTCGCTAAATTCTCACATTCCTCCGCTCTGCCTTAACCCCTCCGGCACCGCGTCCGGGCCCCCACGGCTGCGGCTGTGCCGGGGTCCCCACGGGGGGGGACCCTTCCCAGGCGCTCCCCATCCCCACGGGGCTGGGAGCTACCCGATGCCGCCTGGATCATCCCCTTCCCCGAGCTCCCGGTCAGAGGTTAAAAGCCTAATGTATTATTATAAAGCCCAAAAGAAAAAGGCTCGCATTCTCCCCTATAAATCTTCCTAACAGCCTCGGCACATGTGGGAGCCAGACGATGCCCCGGCCTCTCCCGCGGCTTCGCTCCCGTACCCGCTGCGCTTTGCTTCGTCGCCGCCACGAGGGGTGGCCCTGGGACGGTGCCCGTGCTCCTGTCCTGCGCCCCTGGTCCCTGTCCCACTGTCCCCAGCTCCCCCGGCATCTGCTCCTTGCCAGGCACCTGCGAGAAGGAGGAGAAGGAAGAGGAGGAGGAGGAGGAAGGAAGGATGCTTCTACCTCTCTGACCAGTGCCAAGTCTCCCTCCATGCCCTCTGCAGAATGCCTTGGCACAGCCTTGTGATGTCCCAGCCCCGGGACAAGGGGACTGCAGGAGATATAAGGCAGGGAAGGGTCAGGGAGCTCCAAGAGCTGAATATTTTTGGTCTGCCCTGCTCGCAGCCCCGTGCTCCTGGCCCTCAGCATCCCCCCAGCATCGTCCCACGTCCCTCCGTGCTACCTTGGGGGGCAGCAGCTCTCCCATCTCTGCTCCTCTCTGCTCCAGGCTTTTTTTTTTTTTTTTTTTAACCTCTTTAACTCGAGCGAGACCTCAGGAAGCAAATTATTTCTAGTGTAAATAACCTGGCTGCAGCAGGTCCGTGCCGGTAACACTGGACCACCGGCTGTTTGATCAATGGTAAGCGTTTAATACCTGCGTGGAGATTTGCTACAGCATGACAACAGCTGTGGGGAACAAAGGCTCGGCTTTTCTCTTCTTATTCTTTTTCTTTTTTTTCCCAGTATATACATATATTTTTTAGGAGCGATGCCAAAGTTTCTGGAGATCAAAGTGAAACCAGTGTCCAGAGATGATCGAGACAATAAAACGGAAGAAGGGCAGGGAAAGGGGGGAAGAAAAGCGGGGCTGAGATGGGAAAGCTGCGCTGGGAGCCGGGAGCTGCAGCCGGGGATGCTGCGGGCGCTGCGCAGGCTGCACCGTGCCCTCTGCTGGCTGCAGAAGCCGGGATGGGGCCGGATCCGGCCCTGGCTGTGCCCCTGCCCCTTAAGAACCCTCGGCTCCATCCCATTGCTCTGCTCTGGTGGGCAACGGTGGCTCCTGTCCTGTCACCAACTCAAAACCCTGCCTGTGCTGTGCTTGGCGGTGCAACCTCAGGGAACTTGGGGTTCCCTTCCCATCCCCACCTGTCCTGTGCTGATGAAAACAGCTTGCAAGGGGCCACGACTGCCATTTTTGCCCCCTGCTGCAACATGAGTACGGTTGTACCCACAGGTAAGGGGGTGGAAACAGAGCAGGGGGCCCTGAAACCCCAGCCCCAGCCGATGCCAGCCCCAGGGACTGGCGCAAGCACAGCAAGCGTAATGCAAACAAGGCGAGGGGGGCAAGGCTGATGATAGGGCTGGGGGCACGAGGAGCCTGGCAGGGTTGGCCTTGTGGGCAGCTGTGGCTCTAGGTGCTGCTGTCTGTACCCAAAGAGCCACAAAGCTTTGGTTGTGGCTTCCTGGGGAGCACAGCAGAGCGGTGCAATGCGCCGTCCCCCTCCGTGGACACCTTGCTGGGGTGAGAAGCAAAACCACCCCAAAAGTCATCCCCGATGGCTGGGGACCCCAAAAAGATCTGCAAATGGAGCACGGGGCCTGAGTAACATCCCCACTGGCTTCAGCTAGCTGTGCCTGGGTTCGTCCTTCCCTTGTGCATCCTCCACATTTCTGCCCAGACTCTGAGCAAGCCTGCAGCTCCAACCAACCAGAGGCCTATAAATCACAGCCGTTTCCCAAGCTTTTTGCCTCCGAGCCAAGAGAAGCCATTGATTTACTCTGATTTTTGAAGCAAAACAGTCCGTGGGCCAACATTTGCTGGAAAGCTGGGATGGACCCAGCCCAGAGCAAGCCGCTCTCGCCCCTTCAAAGCCCAAACCCCAGACCCAAGAGCCCGGGCTCTTGCCCAACCCAGGTCTCAGTTTCAGAGCGCCGATGAAGCTGGCAGAGACGGCAGCACCCTGGGGAATAAATGGGTCTTTTACCCCTCTCCTCCACCCCGACGGGGCTCAGGATGGGTCTCCCCCATCACCACTCCATGCAGCAGCGCCCACTGCTTGTCTTTCCTTACAAGCCCTATGGGAACAGCCTCTCCTGAGCCGAAGGGCGAGGAGAGGAACCCTTCTTGTTGCAGCTCCACTCCCCTCCTTCCAAGCTGCCTTTGACTCCCTGCTTTAAATGCCCAGGATGGTGTGAAAGCAGCTTTCTCACCTGTACGTGCTGAGCAGGCTCTTTCCGAGAAGAAAGGCCTGCAAACAAACAAACCAGCAGGATTTGTCTGTGAACAAACTGTGAACTGCGACGGAGCGTCTTTCAACCTCCAAATCCACCTAAGCACCGAGCGGCAGCAGCAGATCGATCGCGCTGATCAAAAAAATGAATATTTGTTTCAAGGGCTCACCAGACATCCCCAAGACACTGGTTATTTGGCAACTTATTCTGTAAACATCCAGAGATGGCTCGCTCAACTTTCACAAGGTATTTGCTCCCAGCTCTCGCCTCGACTTTCTTAAGGCTGTTTTTGAGCTCCGCCATCCAGCTCTTCTCTCCCTGCCCGTGGCTCAGCCGAGCTCAGCGGCCGCAGCAGAGCAGGTATTTGGGCTGGGATGGAGGCTTGGTCCTGCCTGCTTGATCTGGGCAAAGAAGGACTTTAATCCTGACCATTAGGAAATCACGGCTCATGCCTCCCCACCTGAGGTAGCAAGCTTCAAAATCATCAAGGAAAAACCAGTGTTTACTTTCTGGGTTTCACATTGCTCCAGTTCATATTTTCTAGCTTTATCTCAGCCACAAGGACAAGAAAATATTTTTTTTATAAAAAAGGAAAGAGCGGAGATTTTCACATAACCACATGATTCCTGAGGCTTTAAAAATCTCCAAATTTTGGGAGAGTCACAAGAAAAATCCTCAGGCTCGCTATGATGCTGGGCTGCTTAGTTTGGCTGGTCAGCGTGGCTCAGAGCTGTCCAGAGCCCTCACAGAAAGGTCTGACCCCAGGTTTTGTCCAAGGCACAGGACGTGTTTGCAGCTGGGGCTTTGGTGCTGGCCTGTTTCTTGGAAGAGCCAAATAAAACTATTGCAACAGCTTCTGTGAAAGCCAGCGAACTCTGCGTTTGAGAAAAGCAACCCAACGAAGTTTAGGTGAATTTTCTCACTCCCTGCGAGCTTTTCCTTTCCCCACTTTTCCTTTTCCCACTCGCTTTGCACCAAGCACCCGTGCAGCACCCAGGCTCAGGAACTTTGTGCAGCAGATGAGCCCCTGCCAGCAGAATTGGTGACACCGGTGCTGGCAGCGTTTGATGCCAAATGCCAACTGGATCCCAAAGTTTTGGGCTCAGACGGAAGCTCATTGCCCAGAGACTTTGCTCTGGGCACCGCCTGCATCCTCACCTTCTCCTCGCATGCCCAGTTCTGGGACTCCAGGTGAGGGCAGGGGGAGATGGGGACCCTTTGGTGCCAGCAAGGAGCAGGACAGCCTCACCCAGATGATGGGGCTCCAGGTTCCCGTGCTGCCCCTAGGCTGCATGAGCGGGATGCTCACCTCCAAACTCAAGCTCAGGCACACCTCCTTGCCCTTTCCCAGCCCCAGACACCCACCTGGACCCGCTGCTGCGGGCGAGAGGTGCTGGAGAGAAGCGGCGCTGCTCAGCCGGTTGCTGCCACCAGCTGCCACATCCCCGTCCAGGGCCAGCTCCCAGGCTCTGTGCACAACTGTCCTGTCCCGTCCCCACAGCCACCATGCCCAGGGGAGGACTGAAACCAAGGGCAAAAGGCTGATTGCCCTCCCAGCCTGGCGCTACATCCATCGATATCCACGCCGTGCCTTAGCCGATCTTGAGAGATAAGTGAATCCCCCGCGCCGTCTGACAGGCGGGTAGACATTAATAATTATGTACTATTTAAGGCTGATTGAAAATGAAGAGGTGGAGGTGTTGGGACAGATGTGGCAGTGCCAGATGGATTGTGATTAGATTAGCACCGTTCCATTTGACGGGATCTGAACCATGCTTTAATCATTTATTGTGAAAGCTCAGCTCTGCGCCGGCACACGGGTGCGCGTCGCCCTCCCTGTTGCTCCGCTCTTGCGACATTTGTTAGTTTGGTTCACCCTGCCACGAGTTGTCTTTGCTTGAAACGTGTTGTGTTTACAGCTGGTGTTTCAAGCCCCGATCCCTCCCCTCTGCCTCTCATCTCCTTGTTTGTACAAAGCCTCCTGCAATTGCCGAGCTGAGCCTGTTAGTCACTGCCGTCGTATAAACAACGCAGGCGAGCAGTCATCTCCTCTGCCATGAGACGAGTCACGTAAGTGAGGAGTGGGACCCTGACCAAAGAAGGGCCCAGCAGGCAAAACTCCAGGAGCAGCATCTTCTCCTTCACCGCTGCCTCCATTCCCGGACAGATCCAGAGCTCTCCTCGACGGTGCTCAGCCTTCGGTGCGGATCCTGCAGCTCCGTAACCGGCCTTTTTGCACCAACCACATCAAAAAGTGCTTCTCCAGACCATGCATCAGGGCTGGCAGCTGTGTTACAGAGCAACGCGGCAGTCCGGGAGGAAAAGGAAAAAATAAAATAAAATGCCAGTATCCACTTGAGATCCCTGGAGCAATAAAGGGAGGCAGAACAGGATTACCTGGGTAACTGGAAACTAGCTCAAGACCCTCACTGGCAGTGTCATGCAATTTTAATTATCATAAGTGGTCTGGATCTCAATGGATGAAAAAACTTATTATTGTTATTATTCCCTTCAAACGTGATAGGTTTTAGTTAAACAGATATCCATATCTATTAATCATGCAACATTTAAGATGGAGCCAAAGTAATTAGCCAAGATTCAGACTGCAGGGATCACCTTAAAATAAAACATAATGCAGTTGCCTCCCTGTAGTCCTTATTCAGCCATTCGATTTTTCTTTTCCCTGAATGTTAGGTTTGGGGCATGTGGGGAGACAGGAACCTTTTGGATCCCAAAGTCCAGTTTCCCGACATCACAATGAGCTTTCCTGGGAGGCTGGATGCTGCTGCCGTGCCGACCCAAAGCTACGGAGATGCAGCGAGGTGGTTGCATCTCAGTGGCAGTGAAAGAGGGTTTTGCATCGATGTGACGTTTGTGAAGCACGTCCAGATGAAAGGCAGACTAACTGTAAGCTATTATTATACTGTCTAATATAGTTTAATATGTGTGCACTACTTTCTATAGAGTGCAATACAATCAAAACCACATTACTTCTCCATGTGGGTAGTTTTCCTGCGTTGACTTGTTTCCAAAACAGATGTGAATTCTTAGCGAGGTCTCCCGCCCCTCTCCTTAAAGAGGATAAAATGTCATCTTTGCTTATGCGTGCAAAACCAAAAGGCCCATAGGAACACAAAACTGCCATTTCCAAGTAGGTCAGGGGGTTGCGTGGCCCAGCGACCCACCCTGAACCCCAGCTGTTCCCACATGTTTCCAAAATGGGTACAAAGAGGTCTCATAATGAGTGAGAATGGGATAATTCATCTAGCTGATCGCCCTAACCTCAGCCCATCCGTGCTGGTGCATGCCCCAAGGCATACTTAGAGCTGTTATTATCTCTAATGCAATTTTAGAAGTTTGTTTTTTTCTTTTTTGGTAAAGCTTTCCTTCGTTTTTTAGACCTTTTCCTAGCCCTGGCCTCGAAACCCTGTGGCAATGAGTGCCACAGGTGACATGCTGCACATGCATGCTGTCCTTAGCACAAAATCTGTGCAGCTCTAGAAGCTGCAATGAAATAACTGGGATCCCCCTCAGCTCTGTCCCTGATTCCGCAGTATTTGGGGACCACCGTTCCGCCAGCCTTGCCATGAAACATTCAGGTTAGCCTAAAGAGGCTTCCCCCAAGGGTTTAGGGCTGATGTCCCGGTTTGTGCCCATCTCTCCTTATTCTGTGGTTCTCGCAGTGGCCCCGGATACCTGCGAACCATTCACAAAGCAACCCAAAGCCCCCTGCCATCAGGGTCTGTGCCAGCCCCCAGGGGTCTCCCGCTGGGCTCCTGCGCCTCTTTTTGGCTGTGCAAAAAAAGCAGTGCTGGAGCTGGGCAGCTGGGGGGGGCCAGCATTGCCCTGCTGTGGCTGAGCAGTGCCCTGGGACTGTGTGCAGACGTGGGGGGCACCCACCGGGGCAGCCCTCCTCAGACACCCAGCTGAGGTTCAGTGCGCACCAGCTACAGACGCCTCTGCTTCCTCGCAGCCTGCAAGGGGGTTTCCATTAGGAAATGCCGAGTTCCCGTCTAACGGACACTCCCTTCTCCCGGCCTGGGTTGATATATGAGAGGTGAGGGTTGGGCAGATCCTTGCGTAAGATCAGAGCATCCCCAGACCCGGCGCTCGGCAGCTGCTGCGAGTGAGGAGTCAGCGGCAGGGCAGGAGCGAGAAGACCTCGCACAGGGAGGAGCTGGGACAGCAGGAGGGGAAGATGCAGGCTGTCCGGGGCTCAGAGGGGACAAGGAGGGAGCCCGGCCCCACATCCACGTCCCCCCAGCCCCGGCTGCACCTTGCGGGGCTGTGCCTGCTCCCCCTGCTCCGGCCGCCGGCCCCGGCGCGCTCCCCGCCACACGCTGGCCACCAGCCCGGCCTGGCGGCTGCAGGCAATGGGTCTTGCCGCTTTTACTCCTGTTTACAGAAACGGGAATTTGCATGATGAAAATAACCTGGGACGGATTTTGATTTTACTGCCCTTGGCAGCGGGCTTGGAAAAAAACGGTGCATAGTCAATTACTGGAATTTTTAAACACAAATAATATTTTATGTGATCAGCAGGCTGGCTCGGGGCCTGGGCACCGCGCTCCAACGGCACTTATGAAAGGAACAAGCCATCAATTGTGCTGCCGCGCACAGGAGCCTGTGGGCAGGTGCAGCCTGTGTTGACCTTAGCGCACACAGCCCTCTCGGCTCGCTTAACCCGTGAAGTATGGGGCCGGAGATTTGCGAGGCTCAGACTTGGCTCTGGCTGCCGAGCTCTGGCTGGAAATTTCTTCCCTCCCTCCCTCCTTCTTTTTTTTTTTTTTTTTTTTTTTTCCTGCCAGAAACCCAGGGAAGCATCATCCCTCGGCAGACACGGAGAAGGGGGGTGATGCATGAGGCTGGGACACTCACTTCCAGAGCTGGAGGTGCAGAGCGAGGCACCGTCCTTCGCGCCTCGCCACGGCCACCCCCAAGAGCCGTGTCCAACCTGTCGGTGGCAGGGAAGGGGTTAACCGAAGCAGGGGCCCCATCTATTTCCCCCAAATCCCCACCATCCTGGCAGGCGCCCCAAACCAACAGCCCTGGGACCTCATTCCCAGAAACGCTCGAGCCGGGAAGGCGGGTTCCGGGAAGGACCTGCACGAGCCAGCGAGGCTGTAACGCGGGGCAGGAACCTCCCTGGCAGCCACAGACCCTCCCGGGACGTGTTACTGGGACCAAGGGAATTAGGGGAATTACACTCCCCTCGCTGTTAGGCAGCTGGGGCGAGCACAGGCGGCGAGGCGCTATCGGCGAGGCCGGGCGGTGTGTTTACCCACCGAGGTTCTTACGCAGCTTCCATCCCCGGCGAGAGAGATGACTTAGGAAGGCAGGACAATATTAATTAATTAATTTATCACAAATACTTTTTTTTTTTTTTTTTTTTTTTAAGCGCCGGGCAGTGAAAAGGCTTTAAATTTCCAGGCCTGCTGCCAGTTTCCTCCTTCTCTGCCGTGCTCGCTTTAAAAACCTCGCCCCACGGGTCCCCTTGGCAAACCCCTGCCTGCACGGTGCATTCGGCAGGGCCGCCTTCTGCAGCTCGGTGCTGGAAGTGCCCCGAAGGACCAGAGCCTGGCAGAAACCAGGGCTGCACTCGTAAGAGCTGCTGGCAGAGGCTGGAAGGTGCCATCCCTTGGCAAAGCGACCACTCCTGCTTTCAAACAGCTTCAGATAACAACCGCGATGATAATTGGCTGCCTGCTTTCTTCAGAAATAGGCTTTAAAAAAAATAAAAATAAAAAAATCACCGCTATTGTTGTTGTTCCAGGGCCAAGGGGAAGAAAAATTCCTTCCCTGTTTAAGGATCTTTAACACCTGGGTAGAGTTTCACTTCTCTCAGCTGCCTGCTTCAAGGCTTGATAGCTACTTCCTAATAACTCCGGGCTGGATCCAAAGCTCACTAAGTCAGCCGGATTCTTTCCATTCACCCAGCGCCGATCGGACCTTTCTTGGCCGATTTGAAACCATTTGACACCCTGAGTGTGTGCACACATGTAAGAGCGAGAGGCTGTTTTTTCGAGTGGCTTCTGGAATGGCTTTTTCATGTGCGCTTAGCTGGGGCACAACCTGCCTGCGGGAAGGCTCCCGGGGAGTTTCTGCCTCTCGGTAGCATTGTGCTGGGGGCTTCGTGCTCACCTCTCCCAGCCCAAGACACACACGAGACCTTAGTGCCTGGCACCTCTCCTTGCCTGCTCGTGGCTCCTGCCCGCCGCTCGCCCTCGGGGAGCCCCTGCCATCATCTGGCTGCGGGCTGCAGCAGGAGGAGGCTCCCTGGCACGCGGGGCAGGCTGTGCGACGCGCTCGTGGCCTCCGTCCAGGAGATTTCAGCTGTTTGCTCTCGGCCGGGGCAGGTGAAAGCTGCTGGGGTTGAGCAAGCAGCTCTGCAGGAAGCTGGGTGACGGAGCTGGACGCTCTCCTCTGAGTCAGGGCGGCCCCGCTGCCCTCCAGCCGGGCCCCAGGGACCGGGCAAGCCCTGCGCTCGCCGCGGCTTTCTCCTCCCCGTCTGCGCTGACCCCGTCCAAGTATTGCTGCTTGGATGGGATCTCTTGGCTCCAGCTATTGCAGAAGCAAGGGAAGTGTTGCAGGAAGAGTCATGCAAACCTCCTGGCCCAGCTGAAACTGCCTTCCCCTCTATCCCCGGCCCGAGTTGTTGTGCTGGGTTGCTACGAGCTGCTAAACAGATGCTGCGGTGCCCCCAGCGAGGGCTGCATCTCATTAGGGGAAGAAATGAACCCTTTCAACAGTGGTCACAATCTGTAAAGGCTTTGGGATCCGTCCAGACCTTGGCGGTGGTCACCAAGGGCTGACTCTACACCCATAAAAGAGGCTTTGGGTCCCAAACAGCCAACACAAGGCAGCCTTTGAGGGAGTACGGCAACATCTGAGCTGGCTGGGGAAAACATCTGGGAAGGAAGAGGCCTGAACAACAGGCCACAGACATGCCTTGCCCACCCCGCCAAGGCTCTTGGCAAAAGTGTGACCCCTGGAGCGGGCTTCTTCACTTCGCAGTGTCCACGGTGCTTGGACATGCCCACAGCACAACAGAGAGACCTCAATCCATGCATCGCCTGCTCCGTGCTTGGATAAAAGCACGTGCAGCCAGCCTGTGATCATTTCCGTGCATGGTACACCTGACGGGTATGCAAGGATTCGGGTCCAGCAGCATGAAACACGCATGGAGATCTGTCTCCTGCACCGTGTGTGCTTGGCACGAGCAAATCTGTCTGTGGCATGCACGGCGGGTCTGTCACAGCACTGCCTATGCCTGGATGGAGCATGATGGATGCTCAAATGCTGGCTGGCACCGGTGCCCTGCTGCCACTGGAGCCCTGCCGTGAGCAGGGAGAGAGCTGTGTCCCCCGTGCACAAGCGCGTGTGTGCGCCCGAGGGCTGCTCGTGCCCGCGCGTGCGTGTGTGCAGAGCGTGTGAGCCCCCATGTATAAACACGGCAGCAGGGAGAGTGCTTGCAGCCCCCAAACTTGGCGTTCCCGGCGCAGCGCAGTTGCAAGGTTAAGTAAATATCTGACTGCGAGCTGAGGAAATGAGTCAAAAAACATTGAGAAAGAAGAAACGCAGATCTCCGGAGAGACAAACTCCATGCACAGCCTGTCCTTATTGTGACTGCGTGTTCCCGGCCTCCCTTCTCCCCACCGAGCCTCCTTGACCTGGTTCTTTTCAAGCTGCCACCAACTCCCCACGCCGAGGGGGCAAGCAGAAGAGAAAAGAAAGCCCCAGCAGCTCCCTGCCCACCTCTGCGGCCGTCCCACCCTGCCTGCATCTCGCATCCTTCTGCAGCATCCTCGTGCCCGGGCTGCGCCTCGTCCCTGAATCACGCGAGCATCTGGAACGTGTTAGGGCACGAGGAGTTCCCTGTTTTACCTGGGGAAATCCCAGAGCTGGGAGGACGTGCCCAGGTGATGACAACCCCCTCGCACTCCCTGACAAGCGAATGGGAAGCTGGTGAGCGCTGTTTGAATGGCATCCAGGAAAGAGATGCGGCGTCTCGGAGACATCTAAAAAAAAAAAAAAAAAAGCTGAGAATAAAACAAAAACAGCAATCACGCCTGATGGGAGAGGAACTGGATTCTGGCCTCCCCTCTGCTTCTCCCCTCCTCCCCCCAGCCTTCTGGAGGACCGAGCTGAATGCAGCTGGCTTAGTTTGGCTAATTGGCTCTGTCAATCAAGTGTCAATCAGGTCAGCTCTCGCAGCCGCTCCCGCCCGGGTGAGAGAAGTGTTAAATCCACGGGGCTGCCAGCTGGGAAAGCAAAGGTGACCGGCAGCGTCTGATGTGGTTTGGGGGATGTTAAACCTCGGAGCTGGCAGGGGAGGTGTGCTGGACCTGGTGCCTGGCACCGCTTTGCTGTGCGAGCCTCGACGAGCTGGTGCCTCAGTTTCCCCACTCCTAAAGGGGCTGAGGATGACCACGGAGAGCTGCTGGCTGCAAAACCAAACCCAATGGGGCTGAAAAGCCCCAGATTTGTTCCACGCACGGTCCTGGAGGCACTGCCCCCTCCTCCGGCAATGCGTACTTAGATATTCGGTGCCAGAAAAGAAGGAAATTCCCTCTTTATCCTCTGGGAGGGCGAGTGAGGGGTTAATCACAGGGGTGGCTGGGGAGGAGAAGGGGAAGGTTGGCAGCGATCCCCCCTCTGTGTCACAGCACGGCAGCGGTTAAGCCGGAGGTGCCACCTGGGAAGCAGAGACAGGTCTGAAGATGCTTTGCCAGTTACTTCACTGTATAAACAGCTTTTCCTTCCTGTCCCACAACACTATCTCTCCGTGATACACTAATTACCCAAAGCGCAAACCAGACAAAAAAGAAAAGGAGAAAAAAAAAGAAAGAAAGGAAGAAACAACAGATTCTGGTGCTGGCTTTCCCTGCACGCTGAGAGATCTGGCAGCAGTGGAGGGAGGGGACAGATGCTGCTGCTCTGTTTGCCCGAAAAAAAAGGAGGAGAAGATTACACTTGGCTTTTGAGTTTGCTTATGGCGAGATCAAACCCGCCGCAAGCTCGTCTGGCTTTCAAGTGGCAAAAGCCTCGGGTTATGGACTGGGGGGACGCAGCCTGGCCGGGAGCACGTGCCAGGCGGGGACCTGCCTGGGCAAAGGTGGCACCCAAGGACCGGTGACACCAGCTGGGCACTGCTTTCTGCAGCTCTCCTCCCTCTTACAGGAAGGGAAACTGAGGCACGGGGCGATTCGGCACGCACCCCCCCCCGGGATATAGGGATATAGGGGTGGGTACGGGGGGACAGCAGTGGGAGAAAGATGGCTGGGGATTGATGTCTTGATGCAGGGAGCTAAGGGACGGGCTGGCATCTCCGTGAAGGGCAGCACAGTGGAAATGCCAGGTTTGCCAGCACTAGCCCAAAGCCACCCCCAGCTGGTGCCGGTACCTGCTTGGCCCACACACCAAACCCTTTTCCCCAGCTGTCGTCATTTCCAGATCCCAGCAAAACTCCGCTGCTTCACCCACAAGCTCCAGCCAAGCACACTCGGTGGCGAAGGAGTTAAAAGCTCTGGGCCGAGCAGTTTTCTAGCCCGTGGCTTCTTTCCCCCTCTCCCTCCCCGGTTTCAAAAAAAAAAAAAAAAAAAAAAAAAAACCAAACCAAAAACCACCACATTATCAAAAACCTGCCTGGAATCCTCTCAGCCAGTGACACAGAAAATTCACATTGCGGAGGCTGCCAGGGCGACAACAAATAGCAACAGTAAATACAGCTGCCTGGAGCTCCCGGCTGGTGCCCTGCCCGCAGGCTGGGGCTCAGGAAGGGCGTCACGCTTCGGCGCGACACGCTCGGCCTCCACATTTCCAGAGGACGCTCGGCTTTCTTGGTGCCTCTCCTCCGGTCTCCTCCGCTCGGTTACCCGTGGCCCCTGGACGTGTCCTCCGGAGAAGTCACGGAGCCAACACGACCAGTTCCCACCGAAGCACATCTCCCTCCTTCCCTCTTTTGCTCCTTTGCTTTCCATCTCTCCAAGAGCCTGCACATCACGCACCCCGTGCACAGAGCTGGGTCTCCACGGACCCCCTCGGCCTTGGTGAGGCTCTGGGCAGGACCCCAGGGACCAGGGAGGGATGTTCCTGCAGGGAAATCCCTGCCCTCACCCCCAGGAGCAGCTCGGCTACCCCGTTGCTCACCAGCTCAATGCTGCATCTCTACCCGCTCCCCCTGCGCCTTATTCCCATCTCCCCCTTCCTCCTTTTTCGCACGTTCCCCTTCTCCTTCCCCTCCAGCCATCACTCACACTTCACACATCTGCCACACTCACTTTAGCACCAGGTAACGAGGCCGTGTCTGGCCTAAAACCGGTAATGCTAAAGGATATATTTTTTTTTTCCAGCATCACTTTTTTTTCTGAGTTGCGGCGGGCTCCCGGCCCCGCTCCACATATCTGATGTTTATTTTAAGTCAGTTGCCGGGTGGAAGCTGTATCCCTGCAGTTCCTGTTCTTAATCTCTGCTTTTTTTCCCTCTTTTCTTTTCTTTCCTGCTGCTCCCCACCTCCTTGGAACAGCACCTGCAGCCCCGGACAGGAATACTGGGGAGATGGAGGGGCCCTTCCCGGAGCTGTCTTTACATCTCAGGCCTCCTCCAGGGCATTGAGTCTGTCTCCACTTAAAATCAGCACCACAAACCCCGCCACTAAGGTCAAAGCAGCGAGCACAGAGGCAG
Organism: Cygnus olor; assembly: GCF_009769625.2. Taxonomy (NCBI): domain Eukaryota; kingdom Metazoa; phylum Chordata; class Aves; order Anseriformes; family Anatidae; genus Cygnus; species Cygnus olor. Next base: position 3,790,954 of record NC_049192.1, read on the forward strand.
AATTAAAAGCCAATGATATAAAAGATGGGAAAGCTTCCTCTAGGCTTCGTGGGAGGGCACAGAGCAAGCCTGGACACCCACGCGACAACCTGCCTCCGCTGGGGGACTTGCAGCAAAGGGGAATCCAGCAGGGAGCTCCCCAAGTTCAGACATCCTAAAGAGAGAGGCTGGATGCTAGGAATTAAAGGAAGATCCAGGACAGCCCCTCTTGGTCACACCATCCCCACTGGGAGACCCCACAGCAGGAGGCAGAGGCTTGGTGGCACTGCCCGATGTCACCAGGGTCACAGCAGGTGCCTGGCATGGCAGGGACACGAGGGCCAGGCTCCTGCCTCCCACGTCGGGCTCTTGCCTGCCTCCCAGTGCCTGGCAGGGGGGGAAAAGAGAGGAAGATGGAGAGGATGCAGACACGGGGCCGCCTGAGGGGTTTGGGAGGTGAGATTTACGAGGCTGTGTCTTGGAGAAGCTTTCAGGAAGGGGGGAAAAAAAAAGAAAAGCCCTCCTTCAGGTGGCTGCAGATCTGTCTTGCTGGTGATAGCAGAGATCTTACCCTGCCAGTCTGCACAGAGGAGGGTCTCACCTCTCAGGGACATTGCGGGGACTTTGGGAAGGTGCCTTGTGCTGCTGCAGGTGGCTTGGTGCCACGTCCTGGGCACAGGCAAGGGGACATCCCTTGCTCGTGGGGAGATGCTCTCACAGGCACTGCTTTCCTGCCTGGGACCCCGTGTGTCCTGTTCCAAGGGTTCACAGGGCAGCAAGTCATCCCAAAAGCTCCAGACCAGGAGTAGAGGGTGCCCGCTGAAGGATAACAGGGGGATGAGGACAGGGCTGGGTGTCCCGGCCCCCTGCTCACTCCTGGCTAGGCGAGGGCTGAGCGCGGTGGAAGGAAGAAAGAGCAAAGCCAGGAAAACTCCTTCCCCATCATATTTACTGAACTGCTCTGAGTTATGACTGGAGGCCAAGATCTGGCTTCAGGCGATTGCCTAAATCATTTAGGAGCTGACAAGGTAGGGAGGGGGGAAAATGTTCTTGTAATTCTTCAGTCTGAGGTACATTAAGGAGCCATAAGCCATGTCGAGAGCTTGAATTACATTAGAGAGATTATCCTGTTACAGTTCATAATCCTGGATAATATACCATCCTGCAGCACACCTGCCAATGATAAATCTCGCCCCGTAATGGGGCAGCCGTGACCCTGGCGGTCCCGTAGCCCTCTTGGCATGGAGCGGTAGCACCATGCAGACAGATGGAGTCAGGAGGGAGAGCACGGAGGAATAACAGCCTGGCAGCGGTGTCTGCACCGAGGGAAATTCATGGCCAGGTGGCTCCACAAGGATCTCAGTGTGCTGGGACTCCCTGGGCTGTGGCAGGTCCTCGTCCTGTGGGCAGCACGGGCCTGGGATCTATGGGGAACGGACAGTGGGGCCACCAGGCTCCATAGGGACCCCACACGGCCCTATAAGTGTAGGGCTGAGGATGTGGCCCTGGCCAAAGCCCACAGGACGAGGAGGGGAGCCTGGCAGCCAGGTGGGCAGTGGCACCCTCAGCCCGGGCAGGACATCTCCCCCTGAAAGTGGGGATTTCTGGCACCCAGCATCACGTCTCTCAGTGGGAAATGGGGAGGGATGGGGCTGATCCACAAAGGGATGAGGGAGAAGATCAGGTGGAGCAAAGAGCCTGTCTGTTTAGAGCAGGGCACCAGAAGGAACAGAGCTGCCTTAGCCCCTCAGGGACAGTCGATCAGCTGGGGAGGGGATCTGCAGCCCAGAGACCTTTCCTCTCTCTCCTTGGCATAATCCTGCCTGTAACGTCTCACAAGAGGCCAGCAAGCCCCAGGTCTCCTGCCTCCTTAGCCCACCCGCTCAGCTTTTTGGTCTCAGCCACCTCCCAGCCTTGCTATCCTGCTCTGCCAACAACAGCCCCCCGGGCTATCAAGCCATTTTTCCCGATCTCCAGTCCTCCTCCAGCCCAAGCTACTTCTCTGCCCTATAGCCATAAATCCTGCTGTCCTCCTGGATGCTGAGCTGACCACGCAAACACAACCAGGCAGCTCCTGCCTCTGCCAGGCAGCATCTCCCTCCTGCAGCCTGCACACAGAATCACAGAATCGTCTAGGTTGGAAGAGACCTCCAAGATCATCTAGTCCAACCTCTGTCCTAACACTAACAAGACCTCCACTAAACCGTATCACTAAGGACTACACACCCTGCACTGCGAACTGCAGCTGCCCCATTTCAATCTCCCAGGGGAAGAAGCTCTGTCCCCGAGGCCAGTCTGGCTCCTGATTTTGCAGAGGGCTGCTCCTGTAAACTGCATCAATCCACTGGCTGCAGAAGGATGACACTAATTTACACTAACTCCCCAAAGGGAGGGAACGGGACCGTGTCCACCCGCTCCTGGATGTCTCCTCGTCTCCTCTTCCCTCCTGCCCCTCTCTCCAGGCCTTCTCCCCGTGCCCTTGATCTTTTCTTTAATAACCGTTCGCTTCCAGGCTGCTCCGCTCTGAGGCTCAGCAGCTCCCAGGAATTACTGCCTCCGCTCTGGCTGCCGGCCTCCGGCCACGGTAAATCCCCCCCGCCTTCCCTTCCCCAGCGCCCATCACCTGCACGGCCCCAGCTCGGGGTCTGCACAGTGTTCAGACAGAGCCCCTCTGTCCTGCGGGGATTTGCAATTTCCCCGATGGCCCTGGCGGATACTTGACAAGAAAACCTCTTCTCTCAGGCTTGTGTGTTTTGTTTAAGTGCTTTGAGATAAAGCCCTTTTATCACGTTAAGAGCTTGGTTGCCCTGGTTTCTTCCTCTGGCCTGAAGGCCATTCTTTTCCTCCCTCTTGTTTTTGACCTCAGGTTCAAGAGTGCTAGACCTCCCTGGTTTAGAGGAGACCTTGGCAGCCAGCGTGACAGCCAGTGTGGGAAAAGCCAGGGCAAGAGCTGGAGAGGGCTGCTGAAGGCCCAGCTCACCCAGGGAACAGCTCCCAAACCACGCAGGAGAGCAGGAAGGAAAGAAGTGTAAGAGGAGAGCAGACATGCACTCCTCCAAGCCTCTGCTGCTCGCTCTTCCTTTTACCTTTCCTTTTCTCTCAGCCACCTCCTTTTATTTACTCTTCCACCCTTTCCCACTCCTCCTCCCTGCTCCTTTCTCTGGCTGCGCCTCTCTCCTCCTTTTTCTCACCCATGTTTTGCTTTCCTTCCCTCCTTCTTTCTCTCTCTCCCTTCCCCTGCGGCTTGCCAACTGCCAGCAGATGACATCTCCTTTCATGTTTGGGGCTGAGCGGAGGCTCTGAATGTTCGTTTGATTCCGTTAAGATAATAGCTGGTTCACTGTCAGATGCAGACTGATCAGTTAAAACCTTAATCACTGCCTGTCTACTCACATGGCACTTATTTTTTAAGAGATTAATCCCCTAAGCACTGCACCAGCATACATTCAGGCTCAAAGAAAAGGGTGGGTTTTTATTATTATTTGATGCGTTTACTGTTTCTTTTTTGCCTCCACCTCCTTTTTTTTTTTTTTTTTTTTTTTTTTTTTTTTTTAAATGCATCCCCCTGCTTCTTAATCTGATGCACAGAAGACATCTGACCCCCAGCACTGGTCCCTTCATGCCAGGCATGCTCAGAGGCCAGGGGAGATGGAGACACTGCTGCTCCTGTCCTGGGCTCTGGGAGAGGCAGGAGCCTTGCAGGACAGCATGCTGGGCTCAAGACAGAGCCCAGCTGGGGACTCAGGACAGCCAGGCTCTGTCCCTATTTCCCCCATCACACATTTTCCCCCTACACCACCACTATTTCCTTTCCCTTCCCTATTAACTGCAGGAAACGGCGCTGGTAAAACACCCAGGCAGCAGCAGCGAGAGGCCTCGGCGAGCACATCGCAGCCGGCTGGGGAAGCTCGGTGTCCACCTCTGACCAGGATTTAGGCAAAGCTCCTCTAAAGCGCCTGGGCTTAGCGCCTGCCTGCAGTGAAGCCGTGCCTCCTGTGTGGCCGCAGCCCCGCCATGCCCAGCCCGCTGCTGGCACCGCAGAGCTCAACCGTGAAATGTTCAGGTAGCAGCAAGCTCAACCCTCCTCCTGAGCTAGCATTTTAATTAACGGAGAACACCAGCTTCCCCCTGCTTAGACTTTGCAGTAGGTGCAGAGGAAGAAACCGGACCGTGATACAGAGCCCGTCTCACCATTTGCTCCAGGGCAGCAGCGAAAAACTGCTTTTATGTGGTAATTTGCATTCACCGAGCTTCAAGTGTTTCACATCTTCACCTCCATCCTTAAAGGGAAATGGGCACTGAGAGCTCATTTGCCTCAAAATCACCCTGCAGGTGAGGGCAGAGCTGCTGGACCAGGCTTCCCAAAGCAGCTGCCCAAAGGGATGCTGCTCCTCTCCCCGTGAGAGGCAGCCTTGGAGCTGAGCCGGGCTGAGGAAGAGGATGGTCCCACCAGGCAGGGTCCTCCTCACTCCTCCTGGAACACTGGAGAAACACGGCGATATTTTCTGAGTGCTAAAGGCTTACAAAAACCTTCTTTACATTTGACTTGTGATGAAAGACAGAAGAGAATAACAGCCTGAAGCCCATGGTTTGCTTTAGCACTTATAGAGAAAGTTCAGGAAAAGCAAATCTTTTACTAACACCCAGGTAACGTTTTTCAGACGCCCATTCCCCACGATGGCGGTGAGAAATGACTGAGTTCTGCATCCATCGTGCCGCAGCCACCACGCTCCGGAGTGCCCGGCGTTGTGACCTGCCTCTCGCTGGAGGTCACGACTTTATTTGCATGATGTGCAGCACGAGGGGACGCGGCCGCCCGGCACACGCGAGGGGTCCCGGAGGTCAGTCCTCAGCCGAGAGGGTGCTGGTGGTCCCCGTGCCCCCGCCAACATGGCAAGAGTGGTATAGGGAGCTTCCTACGGACGGGCTCCTCTCCCTGGCACCCCAGGAGGAACCTCCAGCAAGGTCTGCAAAAGCTCCTTGAGGGACAAAGCAGCTTCTTAGCAGCTCCCTGTGAAATACAGCCGGGGTTTTGCAGCCTTGCCTTGGGGTCTGGCAGGGCGCTTGGTCCCCAGGGCTTCGTTTCCACGTCCTGCTGCTAAAACCACACCTGCAGTGCCATCAAAGCAGCGACGGCGGTGTCGCCAGCTCCTGGATGAAAGAGGTGGAGCTGCTGGCAGCAAAGGAGTGCTCAGGATTTGGTAAAATAAAGTTGGAATTATATGAGAAGAGGTTTTTTTGTCAGCTGCCTTTGGCATTTCCTATTTAAAATGAAAATGTAGTGAGAGAACAGGCTCTGAGTGTATTTTGGCAATTTTCGGTGAAATAAAACAAAACTGTCAGAAGGATCTGTATTTACACATGAAGGGAGAATTCACCTCCAGACCTTATTCTGCCTATTCCCCAAAGCATTCCTGAGGCCAGAGTGCAGTAGGGTTATAAAAAACAAAGTGAAAAAAGAGACAGATATAAATAAATTATATCCAGAATCATAGTGATAAAGTTTAAGAAAGCTTATAGGTGGATAAAGCAATCTCTAACTAATGGAGATCAGGACAAAACTCTCCCAAAGGACTGGTTATCCCATAAATTAATAGAGTCAGTAGTGTCACAGACCCGAGTCCCGGGGTCCCAAAGCATTGTGTAAGTGCCACAAGCAGCACCTGGGGCTGGCCGTGCTGCGATCACTTCGCCGACAGACAGAGCCCAGGCTGGCAGTGGCCATTCACGTGTTTCACAGCAATGCAAAAAAAAAAAAAAAGAAAAAAAAAAAAAAGGCCATAGTAGTAAATGAGTAACAACACATGAATCTTTTCGGGAGGAAAGGGTGTGAGCTCTAACTGAAGCCTGCCTCGACTTTGATCTTGTATGAATAGGCTAGACCTGGCAAGAAATTTCCTAGGATGCACACGAGCCTTCAGACATGCTAGGAGCAATCCCTGGTATTCTTACAGGCCAGAAAGAGTTGCTGCCTTCCCTGCCTGCACAGACATTAGCTGGAGTTCACAGCACATTTAAGTTCACACAGTGGCTTAACTACTTTTTGGGAAAGTAACTGCTAAGCAGAAAGGCAGGCTAAGCCACAGGTCCGGACCTTCAGGTGGGCATTAGGTGCACATAGGATGCTCCAGTGCAAGAAACTTTCGGATTTCAGTCTCTGGCTTTAGCACGGGCAAGCCCATGCAGTTGCATTGGTTTCTTCCTGACTTACAGCCCAAGAAAAGGTGGCAGGGCTATTCAGAGCACTCAGTTCTTAATGACATTTTAGCACATTATTTTGTTAATGAAATCCAGGTAGTTGCTTTAGCATAACAGCTACACCTCTGCTCAGAGATCTCTGCACTGTTAGACTAACACTGTTGCATAGCTACAGTCTACAGGGGTTCTTAATCTACCCTGTAAAGCAGCTTAAACTTCTTCCTCTCTTATCAAACTGCACTAGGATCCCTCTCTGCCTGACCCTAAAATACAAGGGCTGCACGCCACGTTCAGGATAACCACCCTCATACACTCGGAAAGATCTGCTTGCTAATACAGAGCCCACCAGGACCCTGCAGAGAGACACCTCATTAATAACAAAGAAAAAAAAAATCATATCCATCCAAACAAGCTCATTTCTAAACTTACCCGAACAAGAGAACTAACTGCCCCTGCCAAAAAGCTCCAAAAGCCCCAGCCCCTCACAGCTGGCCATCAGCAGGGCAAAACTCCATGCTTAGGAGGAGAAATGAAAACCCACAGCATCACCTGTGGCTGCATTTTTTTTTCCATTTTCAATGATTTTTTTTTTTACCTCTCGCCCTTTGTGCAAGCAGTGCTTTCCCCTCCATGCTCTCCAACGTGAACATTTGAAAAAAAAAAATCTTGTTAAACCTTTAAGATACCAAGGAAACAATTATCCAATTACTTTGTCGGTTATTTATTATTGTTGCTCAGGCTGCGCTCGTTGCTTCACAGCTAGAGTTGAGCTTTGCACCTAAGGTTGATATTAATAAATAATAGCCATGAATTAACAATACGCCTCTTGCCACCTTAATTATATCTGTGATCTCAGTCCCAGGGCTTTTACATGCCTCTGTGCTCACACCAGTGCCGGCCAGGGTTACCGGCGGAGGGGAAATTGCTGCACATGGAGCTTGTGGCCAAGCTTCCCGGGGATATTTAAATGCTTAACTCCCACTGAAACTGCAAATCGCTCTGAGGCTCCCAGCCTCAGAGACTTGCCCGAGCCTGCGGTGGATCCAGGAGTAGCACAGCGCTTCCCCCGGGTTCACACCCTAACTGCGAGATCCTCCCGTCGATATCGCAGGATCTCAGGACCGTTTAACAGCACTGACAAATAAACTGATGCCGAGAAGGAGCCATCTCCTTTTCTCAAAGGGGCACGGATGCAAAGAGACAGATGAGGTAACTCGGGGAAGATCGCATTAAGGTTTGCTGGAAGCTCAGAAAATCAAGCAGCCACCTCCTTGCCCCCATCGCCCTGCCCTGACCTCCGGGACTGTCTCTGCTCTCAGCAGATGAAGACAGGCAGGGTGGAACAGATTGACCAGCCCAGCTTCCTGGAGGTATTTCCCACCGATTGTCGCCGGGACATACAATGAAAAGTGATAAATATCCCGGTGGAAAATATACGGCACCTCATCTCCCAGTTGTGTCGCCGCGAAGAGCCGGGGATAAATTTTAAAAAGGCCTTTTCCCTCTTAGGGGATAAATCCTTCAGGACAAATCCTCTGGTGGGAAGCAGAGAAGAGCCAGAAAACCCCGTGACCCTGCCTGCAATCGTGGAGCCAACAAGTGGTCAAGCTGAGGTCAAGGGGCCAAAGCGGGGCCAAAAGGGATGCTTTCTGCCAGGCCCATCTGCTGGCAAACAGACAGCAATCACCCCAAAGGTGCAGCACGGATCAAGCTCCAGGACTCAAATGTTTCTTCCCCCAGACAGTAGCAATTATCATAATCAAGCAGTTGACTCCAATTACGCCTTCCTCTCATTACAGCCGAGGGGATGGACACAGCCACGGCAGCAAAGGGAAAGTTCGCAGCCGTGTCGCCTTTGCATATCTTAATCTAAAATGACAGGGTGTGACACGGGGGGCCGGTGACCCTGCCAGCCTTCAGCTGTTCGTGTGGCAACAATTTCCAGCACCAAATTACTCCCAGGCAGAGCTTGATTGGAGGTTCAAGGCAGCAGGAGAGAGAAGCCATTTAGGGGACTGAAACATTCTTCACAGCCCTATTTAAATACAATTTACATTCCAGGCTCCGCTGTTTGTGCATTGTTAATTGCATCTTGTACCTTAGTTTATTTTATAGTTGAAAGGTTTTTTTCTTTGCTGTTGTTTTTCAAAGGCATTCTTTCCTTCCTTATTTATTTTTTTCCTAAGGGGCTGTTGTTCTCAGAATATAGTTATATTTCCTGGAAGGGAAAATAGATTAGTAGATTTAAAGGCCAGAAGAGACAAACAGATCATCTAGATGACCTCCTGGAGAAGACAGGCCAGGACATTTTACTCTGTAATTCCTGTGTCTCGGTTTGTCCAGACATAACCCAATGCCCTGTGCTGGGTAAAATGCCCTTTCCAGAAAGGCAGCCTCGGTCCCAAACCCCTGAGGTTTTGGGGCGCCTCGCTGGCTCCCAGGGTGGCTGGTTCCAGCACTGGGAGAAGTCACAGGTGGGGACCCAAATAAATACCTTCTGCCCTGTAGGATAGCAGGGATGCTTGGATCCAGCCCATTTTCATGGTGTCATCTCACGGCTACAGCTGAAACCTGGTAGCTGTTGTGCTTGGAGCTTGAGAGAGGAAAGTGCTAAACTCAGGAGAGGTCACCAGCAAAACCCAACATGGCAGGCATTGTTTAACAAAGACATTGCCCCCAAAAGATGAGCACTTGGCCTGTGCCCAGGTTAGAGGCTTTCAACTTCCATCATTTTCACCTGAGTTTGTATCAGACTTAAGGTGACTTGGTCGCTCTTGGTCTTTGTTTCCCATCTGTAAGGACGCTGGTGCCTCGCTTTGCTCCAGCCCTCTCAGAAATTTACTGCCCTTTGTGCGCTGGGTCAGGCTAGGGAGCCAGCGGAGGATGAGATGCATTGATTACAGCTTGATAACTGGATAATGCATGGACCATTTTCATCACCTTTCCTCTCCACTGACCAAAGAGTTGTTGGTAGGAGACTGAACGTGGGAACAGACAATGATTTAGTTGATTTAGAGGGGAAAAAAAATGCAGAAGACAGAGTGGCTCTGGTTCGAGCGCCTTTTTTTCATTCAATTGAAATGGGGCATACAAACCAAAATAAAAGCATCCACCCAGATTTTTGCATTACTAAAACATGGTGCAGACATCAGATTTTTCCTGTCGCCCTAAAGCCTGTGGACACTGGCGATGAACTCCTTCTGGCTGGTGCCAAACAGCAGGCCAAACCCAGACAACACAGCTGACTTTCCTACTTACAATTCCATATTCTCGTACTGATTTTGCATTATTGCATGTGACCACACATTGTGGAGGCTAAGAGAGAAGCCTTGTTTTCTAGCATTACTTTAACACACACTGTGCCAGTTGCCTTGCACAAGGTTAATTTAATGACAGCGTGGACAGAAAATCCTACGCAGCTGAATTATAGGGGTGCAGAAGTTTAACTCTTCTCAGATGGACTGTACGGGCTGCCCAAAGGCTGACTTCTGACCTGGTGCAAATCTGAAGTAAAAAGTTTTCACCAGTCCCTTCTCATTTGCTTTGCAGAAAGGGTGGCTGCAGGAGTGGAAAACGGGTTTTGAATTTCCAAACTTGGGTGGAATTTCAAATCCCAGCTCTGGCTGTAAAAACAAGCCAAACAAAACACCTGTTGGGGGAGCACAGGGTTAAAACTTTGCAGACTTTTTCACTCATTTTTCCAGCTTGTTCTGCTATTGGGTTTGAAAAGCCGATGTCTTTTGTGAGGGTACTGGATTATTTGTGACTTTGAGCTTTCCACCAGGTTAAAGGCCAATTTGGATGCCCAGTAGCTGGAGCCAGGACCCATTTCTGGGTCTCGGGACTGTTTTCTTCAGTGAAGCCCTAGGAGCTTCGACTGAGTTGCACAAGCCTGAAAGCTAAGATCTATCATCCAGGTGACAGCCAGGAGAAAAGCGAAACCACCCAGTGAAACGTCCTGCCCCGTGGGGAAGGCACGATTCTGCCCGGAGTGGCACCGAGCAGCACTGTCAGTTCATAGCTTTTTTGGCATTCTTTTCTTTGAGCCCCATCTGCTGGAGTCCCGTGATTTCATGAGACATTTTATCGTTCATTCGGTTGTTCGCATTAAAAAAGAACATTTTTAGCCCTTGTGGCCAAGGACAGAAGCCATAAGACCAAAAAATAAATAAAAAAATAAAAAAGACTGAAAGGAAAATGTTTAAATCTGAAGAATTTCGGAACAGTCCCATGATCTCACAATTTCTGAATGCTCGTGGCTGGGAATATCTGGTGCTGCCACTGGTAAAAACAACCTCCTGGGCCTGGTTCTTCTTTCCACCAAGGTCCCATCACACCAGTCCGGCAGCACTGGAAGCTGGTGTGATATATAAAGAGGTGTCGGTGTAAATGACAACTAAGCCCACTTGACCCCAGCGAGCCTACTCCTAATTTACTCCAGCTCTGGGGAGGTCTGAGGCAGACACCAGCTCAGGAAAACTTGACGGAGAGACAGACAAATGTACACCGCAACCTGCTGCTGCTCCAGAGGCCTCCGAGCCAATTATTTGGGTGATCTCACTCCTCCCTTCCTTCTCCTTTCTCTCCCCCCTTTTCCATCACGTGCTCGCTTCCAGCAAGCACACGACCTTCTGCAACAAAAAGCAGTGCCGCGGAGGAATGTGGAGGGTTTGAAAGCCCCCCGAGAGCAGGTAGATCCATCTGAGCGAGAGTGCCTGCCTCCTCCGAGTCAGGAGGGGAAGGCGGGAGGAGATCGGTTTACATAAGTACTTTGCCATATGAAGAAATAATTTAGTAGTATTAATAGAGGTTAAAGTTTCCCAGGAATCCAAAACAGGCCCCGCAGACACAGGTGGGTTCTTTCACTCGCAGGGATGGGGAACGTAACCTGATTCCCTCCGGCCGAGGGGAGACGAAGGAGGGTGATGGGGACTGTGGGTCCTGCTGGTGCTGGGCTGCGGGGCAGGGGCTCTGCTGCGGGCTGCAGTAACCACACGAGCCCCGCCGTGCCTGGACAGGGCAGGATTGGCACAGGCATGGGTGCTGGGTGGTTGGGAAGCCGGAGCTGAGCTCCGGATCAAGCTTATGATGAGGAACGGGTTCGTGGGGACGATGCTGGCAACATGCACGCATGCAAGCGTGGCCCCTGCACGCTCCCCACGTGGCGCTGCAGGCACGTGCAAACAGGCACACACTGCAGCATGCACAAAACATGCTCAGCAAGGTGCCTGGAGCATGATGTGCAGCGCTGGAAACATCCACACGTGCAGGGTTTGGGTAGCACAGACCAACCTGGGATCACCTCCTGCCTCTGCAGGACCCCCCGGCTGATGCCCAGCCATGATGCACCCCTGGTACCTCCTGGAGAGCAGGACTTGATTGCCACGAAATGGATAAAATGGGATGGGATAAACGGATAAAATGACATTAGGCTCTTAGACAATGTTGCAGATTACACATTGCATCAAACACGGAGCTTTTTACAGCCCATGGAGCTTTAGGCCACCCCCAAAATAATAATCTCTCAAAGCCCTAGTGACTGCGGTGTTCTCATCCTGTAAAACACACGGGACCGAGCTCCAGCCCACCCCACGTGGGGCTGTGCTGCCTTGCACCAACTTGGGATTTGGCCCACGGCCTCCCGATCACAGACCTCAGCACACGTGGCTGCTGTTCTGCTCCGGAAGGGACTAACAAAGAAACAAGAATATTTGTTAATATATCTTTTTTCCACTGAAAAGCACTTAAACCTCCTAAGACACTTTTTCCAGACATCTAAATCTTTTAAAAATATTCTCTAGACTCCATAAAACTTATATTTTCCCCGGGTTCTCCCGTGAGTTATTAAAAACCTGAAGTCTCTACCTTAAGAGCTTAGAGTTTGGTCATGATCAGAAAACCAACTATGCAGAATGGCACCTTCTTGTGCATGCAGAGGCACAACCCACTGCCTTGGTGGGGAATAGCCGAATGTACTGCAGAACCAGCACAGTCAAAGGAGAACAGCCCAGACTACAAAGAGATGAGCGATTTTTTTGGGTATCTGGGCGAAGACAGATCGAGGGACGTGTGTTTGAGATGACAGAGGCTCGGCGCTCTCTGAAAACACAGGGTGCTTTGATGGATCCCTTGGATTGGCACCACAGTGTTTGTAGCTGTTGGAAAACAGAATCACATTCTCACTGTTTACTCTTTTCTCAACCACCACCTGAAAAAGTCAGAATTTTTAACGGCAACATCGTTGCTTTCTTCCAAAGAGGCCCTTAAAAAATCAGGGTTTTTTCAAGGAGCTCCCGAAGCTGCATCCAGCCACCCTTTTATCCGTGCCAGCCCAGCACGGAGCGCTGCTGGTAGCGGTACACCCGAAAGGCACCCGGCACGGGGGGGCTTTGGGGAGTCAGAGCAGGGTGTTTCTTTCCATAGCTGCTTTCCTAGACCAGATCCGTGCTCCAACGCTGCTGGAATCAAAGGGATCGTAATACCCTCCCTGGTTCACTTAAACATCAGTTTGTCTGGGGCGTGAACTCTGCCAACAGCAGCTCCTGCAAAGTGCTTAGCTCTTTTTTTCTCCCCCTTTCTTTCCTTTTTAAAAAAGCTTTCTCTTCTCCTCCCTGCTCTTACCTTGCTCCCTGTCTGCCTCCCCGTAGCCTCCCAGAAGCACTGGCGTGTTTTTAACCCAGGCATGAAACAATCCCGCAGCCGCAGATTGTGATGTTTCAGATAACATACGGAGAATGTAAATCCTGTCAGCAAGTGCAACAGCCATAAAAGGCTAAAATGGATTCCTGCGGATTAGAAATAAAACACAGAAAGGGCCCTGTTCTCTCACTTTCCTCATCTCACAACCTCCTCCGCCTCCCCTCGCCCTCCCTCTCCTCACTCCCCTTAAAAAATCGCCTGGAAATGCAAGGGGCGTTTTTTTTTTTTTTTTTTTTCATCAACTTAAAAGAAAAATAAAATACATTCCAGGAAAAGGACTGCTGCTAAGAAAACTAAAACCAGAAAATGCTTAAAGATGTTTTAATGACTTAAACACAGGGCCGGGATTGTGTCTAAAAGTTTCCACATTTAAAAAAAAAAAAAAAAAAAAAGGCAAATTCAATATTAAATGTCCCCCCTCCTCACTACCACTGCTGCTGTATTTCTTTCTCGAACCATCTGATTTAAGCAGCGTGTTATTAACACGGCCAGCGCGAACAGACACCGGCCCACGTTTAAGCAAAGTTTATGCTCCTGTTCCGAACTAAAAAGGCCCAACTGAAAACGCTCCTAAAATAATGAGGGCCGCGTGAGCGGGGGTCCTGGAGGCTGTTAACAAGCAGCTGACAAGCCCCTGCTCTCGGAATCAGACCCTCGTTTAGAGGGAGATCAGCCGAAATCTTCCTTCTAATTACTGAACAGGTCCGGCCGCCTCTCCAGCCCGAATGTGCTGGAGGAAAGAGCCTCCTCCAGCGAGGGGAGCGGGGTCAGTCCTCAGCCCCCCCCTGAAGCCAGCCCATGTAATTTGTCACGACCGGTCGCTTGTGTTGCGGAGGGGCCTGGCTGCCGACGGGGCACGAAGGGCTGAATCGACCCCTTTCACGGAGCAGACAGCGTGCTTCTTCGAGGTCACGGCAGGGCAGGGTGCTACGGCTGCCCACGGAGTGTTTGGGCCTTTGGAGCTGTTCAAAGGGAGATGTGGGGAAAGGCCCTGCCAAACTGCTGGGCAGGAGCAGGAGAGACAAAAAAACCTCCTGGTAGAGGCGGCAGCCCAGAAGTTAACACACGGACGGCTGTCTGCAACGCACAGCACTGGGAACATTGTGTTTAAGTGAGCAAAATGTTCTGGGCTGGATGCAAAACCCCAAGTGAGAGCTGCTGCTTTGAGGCAATGTAAAGGGTAGGTAAATAAACGGGGGCAGGCTGAGCTTTGCCTGCTGAATGCCACCCATCCTATCAGCAGGTACACTGATGCTCACGCATACACAGATACCCCCAAAAACCAGTCCCTGTCAATGGTGGGGTAAGAAATATTTCAGTATTGCAAAGAAAAAATTATTGCCTGGGTGGGAATGCTAGAAGGGACCCATGTCCTGCTCCCACCACATCCCACCTCTGCCCTCTCCCAGCGTCACTTTATCACTATCAACCTCCACCTGCAGGTGAAGCCAGAGCTGCCCAGAAGTGGCAGAGCTGAGGACAAATCCTGGAGGAGGGCTGGGACACGACGACCGTGGCTGGAGAACCGTCCAAAGCTGTGTGTGTCCCCCGGGTGGAGGGGAAAGCGACGGGACCAAGGGCGTTTCTTGTTGATCCTCGCAGCTCTCCAACCATTCCCACAGGCTCTGACCCTCTGTTTCCTTCCAGCGTAACACCGTCTACCTAAATCTTTTGGTGATAAACCAACGGACTGAAATGAAAAACCTGCCTGCCTGCAAGCGGGTACTGGGGTAGTTTCTGAGCAAGTTCATCTGATGGTGCCATGGAGCCTTTGATGGGGCCACACCGAGCTGAAAACCTGCCCGTCCTTCCCATGTGCAGCCCGGCCACCAAACCCACTGCAAGAGGAGCTGTCATGGAAAGCAAACAAAAAGGCTTTAGTTTCCTTTTCCTGATGTCAGACCTGATGGACCAAGGCTCTTCTCACAACTTTGAGAGGTGGAAAATCCTCTCCTGTGGGGACCCGCTGGGAAAATAAGCCTGGGTGGGACCAGGGGATCCACCAAAGCTCAGCTGGAAGCGACCCTCACTCCTCTTCCTCCTCTCCCTCCTCAGGAAGGACCTGCTGAGCCCGAACCAGTTCCGCAGCAGCCACTCCAACAACCTCTCTCCACCTTTACCCAAAAGCTCATTCCTCTTTTCAATTCAGCATTTTTTTTCTTTTTCTTTTTTTTTTTTTTATTGAGAACGTGCAAGCGTGTTTGAAACCCAGATTTCCATCCAAAAGAGTAGGAGGCCGAAGTCAGACTTCCCAGACCACAAAGACGCACAGCTCAATCTCTTTCCAGCCAGAGTTTCCATTGTATTCCTCCCAGATGAACTTTAAAAATATATGTGTGTGAATGTGTGTGAGTGCGCGTGCAAATGCATGTATTTTTTCTTCCTTTTTTTTTTTTTTTTAATGAATAGAAAAAAGGCGAGCAAGCAAGCGAGGCTTTTAGGAGGTTAATAAACCGACCTGTTGCCAAGTTGGATATGTGCATGGAAGGGGGGAGTTGAGGGTTCTAATCCCAGCTTTTGATAAATAGAAGACATTCTAGTCATAATAAAACGTGTTTTACACTTGAGGGGGGGAACAAGGGGGAGAAAAAAGGAAAGTTTTGGCCAGGCACTGCAAGCTCCTGAGCCCAAACAATGAGGTTAAGAAACATAACTGTAACGCATTAGTAAATTGACAATGAAATTGCAGTTACTTCACTGGCTCTTTATTAAATAAACACAGCCTGAAATGGACCTGTCTGCCCCGGAGGTATTTGTATAGGGTTCGTATTACTAACTCAACACTGCTGCTAACGCACTCTCAGGCACTGCACACCCTGGAGTGCAAACACATTCCAGAGCAGACCCTGCAAGGTGGGGCCGACCTTGCTTTTCCCCTTGTCACTTTTTCCCTTTCGTTTAGACCCAGGGTTTTATAGCCACTGGCTGCTACCATGACATTTTATCCCCAGTCGCAGCCCCTTTCAGGACCAATTGAGAGAACCACGTGCGTGAATACACGTGCTAAGAGCACGCTCGTGGGCTGGGGCTCTCCCACACCCTGTGCCCCCCTTCCTGCCCCACTCTCACCCCTGGGATATGGTCCTGCACCCCCAGGGCTCCTTCACACCCTTCCCGCAGCTCACGGCCACTGCTTGTCCCCAGCTCCCTCAGTTCTCCTGCTCCTGATTCCCAATCGGCCCTTCCCACCTATCCACAACCCCAGCAAAAAAATCACACACCCTGTGACAGCGTGCAGAGCTCAAAGCAAGTCAGTTACCCTTTACCATTTACCCCCAACCAGCAGCATCACCATGGCCCACTCAGGGGCTGTTCTCCCTCTCCGTTGTGGCACCAACACAACGGGCTTTCAGCATTTCTCCATTCCTGTCCTCACGTGCATCCATCTCATCCACCGTCCTGATGCCTGCCCCATGGCCTTACCTGCAGCCATGCAACATTAGGGTGCAAGCAGCTGCTGTAACCTACAGGACACTATTGCATTTGGAGAAGCAGCTGCAGTTCACAGGCGAAGCGGAAAGCCCTTTTACAAAGCCTTCACCACTGACAGACACGAGCCCAGCCAAATCCCAATCCCCCTCGCACTGGCAAACTCAGGTAATCCATCCCCGTGCGCAAGCACACGTCGGAGACAACGGGAACTTCTGCATGTTCAGCACCTTGCAGGGCCTTGAACAGCTGCCAATGTCCTCTGGAGATGCGCCAAACCAGTTCATGAGATGTGAATGATAGAGATTCTCAGCAGCCCATGGGGTCTGTAGCAGGCTGTGCTACTGTTGGCTTGTGTGGACACGACACGCTTCTCCCTTGTTCTGAGACGCACCTCCTGTGGAGTCGGGTTTTCTCAGCGAGGATTTCTGTTCCTGTCTGCAACTAAAGCAAAAGCTCTCTGCTCTTCTTTCATATGTGACCAGAACAAAAAGAGGCCTTGGGTTAAGCGTTTTCTTGCTCCCACTATCATCAAAGGCCTTAAGGGAAAAGATTAGACTCTCACAGAGGTAAAAATAGAGAGATAGGGCCTAACGAAGGATGCAGAACAGAGACTTTACCTGTCACTAATTCCATCCAACCAGTCTTCACCTAGACTTGAAATTTCCCCAGCCACTCAAGGCTTGCATTTGCAAACCTTCATGCAGAAGCAAAGTCTGATGTGATGAGAAAGTGCATCGAAACTCAACTTTTCTGGACTAATTATAAACACCTTCTGCACAAATCTGAGCCGTGGAATAAGAACAAGGCCAAGCAGCACATGCTGAGCTGGCCTGGATGTTCCTGCAGTGAGTACTGTCAAACAGAGACAAAGCAGGAAGCAGAGATGCAGCCACTGATGGGAATTTTAGTAATATGGAGGAGATGGACATTTTGGGGATATGTCATACTGGCACAGAAGACAGCAGATGAAAAGGCCACCGTAAAAGCATGGTATAGTAACAGGTGAGGTGGCTTTCCTAAATCTAAGTGCTAAAGACAAGGTAAGGAGGTTTTGCACTTACAGATGGGCATTGGGAACATTCGATAGTGACGATTTAAGCTCCTCCTCTTCTTCCCTTCCCCTCATGTGCCAAACTGCATTAAAATCCATCAGGACCAAGCTCACACTGAGTATTTTCTTAGTCATCCTGTTTTTCCATATGAGTAAATGGCGTTGCTGGCACATCCAGCCCTTGGAAGAGCTTACCAGGGCGGGGAGAGGCAGCGAATTCCCCAGTTGTTTGTGATCCCTGCAGCACGACTGGATGCCTCTCCCGCAGAGACAACGTCCCAGCTCCACCGGGGACTGCTCAGAGTGCGCGGGAGCGGAGGTGGAAATCCCTGGCCAGCGGCGTGCAGGAGGTCAGCCCAGCGCTCCGAGGGATTCCGTCTGGCCCTACAGCTGAATGTGAAATCACGGAGACGTCTCCTGCTTTGCCAAAAGCAGTTTTAATCTTGCAAGGGAGTGAAAGGGAGAGCTTTCCACTGAGTTCTTTCATTCATATGGACTAGTGGGTTTTTAGCCTTTTTTTTTTTTTTCCAACCTGTAGAAGCCTCCAAGTTTCCCTCTGGAAATCCCATCCTGAGATGGTTTTCTCTTTGAGTTACCTTTTGCAGACTCCTCGGGTGAAGGCCTCCAGGGGCAGGTTTGAAAAGCTCTGCAAATTTAAGTGTGGATGCAAATAGGAAGATGATGCCTTGCTCAGACATTTGGGCTGCATTTGATAGGATTCTCCTGGACCTGAGTCAGCCTGGGCTGTTGTTGGAGGGGAGTCTCTCAGGGAAGATGGCTCTGCCCTATGGTGCTATTTGTTTCCAGAGATACTATTGAAATAAAAATTAAGATAAAGCAGTGTTGTATGTATATCCAAAGACCGTCTAAAGCACACAAAGGGTCCTGAAAGATGCAGCCTCCTACTCCTGTTACCATAGGAATTACCAGAGTCAGGGCGCTGGGGCCAACAATCCCAGTATTTCTCTCCGAAGGGAGGGCATTTGGAGCAACTCTAGCAAGTGGCAGTGGCACAGCAGCATCAGGCTCAGCCTTCTCGTTAGGTTACCTTAACTAAAGCAACATCTGTCACTCGTGAGCCTCCAGAAAGACAGCCTGGGCCAACATTTCATCTTCTACATGCAGCAGCATGGAGCACCAGGTTTATTGTTCATTGCGCAGCTCGCAATGCAGGCAACATGCAGAGCAGATCCACAGGACACGGGGGCTCAGGACCTTTTTAAACGGGTTCCAACCTCTTCCTAGCTGGGAAAAGTGAAGAGCTCAGCTGTAAGAAACTTGTATCCTTTGTGGACTTACTCTTTTGTGGGTAGGTTACAAGGCAGAGAAATTGTAAGGCACATTTTGCAGTGAGTAATACTAGCCACTGCTTGGAGTTTCCCTCTTTCCCCATCCATCCAGGTGGTTTTACACGTCCTGTATTCCTCTCTGTGGTTTCTCCCTGCTTTCAGAAAGGCCCCACCTTCCCCTTACCCATTTTCTAGGCATTCACTTGACATCTGGTAGAGAGGGATATAAGCCATTCTGCAATGAAATCTTACCCTGCCTCTTTTTCCAGCCTGCCTGACACAGAACAAGTCAGCTGTGGGCCTCACCAACAATTTTAAACAAAAACCCACAATCCAGCAGGTCAGGCCATTTTAGCATATGTACCTTTTATTTGTAGCAGACTGTTAATAATTAAGTGATGCCTTTCATACAGACATTTACAATAATTTAACCTTGCCCTTGCTGTGTAATTTATTCTTTGCAGAAGCCAATAAAAATAAAGGCCCCATATTTCGTCTCTCTCTCTCATTCTCCGTACATATATATAAATATATATATATACACATATATCCAGAATAGTGTAATAGGTTTCACATATTGTTCCATAGGTATCATTAAGGTAACAGAGCCAAGTGTCTCAGTTCATATGACTCTCTTTATAGGTGCCTTATAATCCACATAAAATTGAGTTTATGTTTCCTTTCCATCCACTGATTCTAAAACAAGATGAGGAAGGGTTGTCTCTCTCTAGTTTTTCCTCCATAAGTCCGGTCCTCACTGCACCAAATTCAAAATTTGCCATCTGTGGCAAACACCTGCCTTTAAAGGACCCAACCAAACTGTAGATCATCTACAACCCTTCTGTTGTAGTGTCTTACCTCTGACCGTGGCAAGTCCTAAAGCCTCCAGGAGAAAGGTTTGAGTAATGCCCACAGAAGACAAGCAGCAAATCGCCTGCCTGGAGAGGAAAATCCTTCCTGAGTTTGTGAGTGAGTCATTACTCCTGTTTCCAAAGCCACAGAAGAGAGGACCCAGCAGGTAAGTGGAATAGGAGCACGGGAAGGGACCAAAACCAGAGATTTATTTCCTCTCCAAAAAAAAAGCGAGAAAAAAAGTGGAGGACAGGGAAGAAAAGGAGCCAAAGCTAGTACTATTGGCTTCACTTCCCCAGAAAGTCCTAAAGAGGCTACGCAGAGAAACAAAAGAAAAATATTTTCCCCTGAAGAAACATTAGCAAAAACACATTTATTAGAGCACAAAAAATTCCATAACACTTAAGAGACCTGATGCTCTGGAAAGCGCAGGGCTGACCGCTGGGTGAGAGCCAGCGAGGCTGCGGGGCCGCGGCCAGCACAGCCCTGCTGCTCCAGCGGGGAAGGCTGCAGAGCCTGGGCTGCCCAGCTGCCCATTCCCCCTAAAGCAGGGCAAGAAGCCCAGCCTGGACGATTTGAGCACCGTGGAAAGGGGCCCAGACCTCAGCCAGACTGCTCCTGTGCTCCCAGATAAGGGTCAGCTTTGCTGTCCTTTTCCTGAGGTCTAAGCTGCTCTCAAAAAGCTGCATTAGGTAGTCCATCTTCCTAAATGCAACTGTGACACACTTAACGAAGACATTCAGGCCGCAAAGGAGGAGCTGAGACACATTACAAGCCCCGTGGATCTCCTGCTCCATGTGGTCTAGAACCTATAGGTCCTACAGGAGACGTGCTTCCCCCGTGCTGCATACCCAGGGCGATGCTGCAGGAAAGTTTCCATTCAATCACAACCACAGCTTTTTTTTTCCAGCGTCCTTTAGAGCAGCAGCTCCGCAGGGACACAAGAGCACGTTCATATTGTTATTGTTGTTATTATTCACCAGCGTGGCAGGGGGAGAAAGGGGCAGGGACGACGCGGCTACTGGTCCCTGGTGCATGTTCTCCTCGCGGCGCGCGGCTGTTTGGTCCATATGAGGTGATGGAAAACTTTTCCCCAGCATCAGGTGTTGCTGCTGAGTGTGAGCTGCTCCAGTTACACTCTCGGCAAGTGTTATAAACACACAGGCACAATCTAAATATTTATGGCACATGAAATCTCCCGTCTGCTGTTCCTCAGCAGAAAGAGAAGAGAGGCGGGAGGGTGGGAGGGTGAATTAAGAGGTGATTATTGTGCAGGGCCTGTAAAATCAAAATATGGAATCAAGATGTATTCGGTCCCCAGGAACGGTCACCACGGTGAGGAGCCAGGTGCCAGCTCCCTGATGTTGATGTGAGAGGTTTGCACAGACCGGGGTCAGGCAGCCCGGTCCGTGGCTGGGGGGAAGCACTCAGCCTACACCGGTTGTAACGCCGCTGTTTTACACCAGATGGAAATATGGCCCTGGTTTCGTGGTCTCCCTTTTCCTCTCAGGCACCTCCTGAGAGACGGATTGCTTTAGCTCGTAAAACCTTTCTGGGGCTGTGAAGGAGGAGTAGAGCAGGCTGGGAAATGATTTCTCTGCCTTCAACAAAAATTGTGATAGAACTTTTGTTTTCTTATTCTATGCTCAAATCTCCAGGGGGTTTGTTAAATGCTTAAAAATAATAATAAAAAATAATAAAAAGACCCCCAGACAGGGCATGTTCAATGTGTTTCCGGAACAAATAGCCATTGATACAACCTGTAACGCACTGAGTACCTGAGGGTGATAGGACCATCTTGCCAGAAAGGAGAAGAGGAGACGCTTTAGGAGAAATGCTCCACTTAACGAAGTCTGGGAAGTTACTATCAACAGAAATCCTGTCTGCAATTGCCTCTGGTGATAGCAAATGACATTTCAGAGCAGCAGATATCACCACCATGGCAAGAATAAAGGATAAGAATAAAGGAGCACACGTAAAATTGGTTATCTGGGCATCCCACCAAAAATCTCTTCCAGGTCATCACAGAGACCTGATGAAGAGAACACGTCACAAATACATTTTCGGGACCATAACAAACTACAGTTCCCAAGGACGTGTCTGCCCACAGGTGAAGGACCTGGAGGGCAAGAGCATCATCCTCTCTGATAATGTAAATTCACCCAGGTACACTCACCCATGACTGGCTTGTGCACACAGCACCCGAGCTCTCAAGGTGCTGCCTAGACTCCTCGTTCAGATTTTGCTCAATTACTAGAAGAAAAAGACAATGCAGAGGGCATCTCCCTCACTGAGGAGTGCTTTTTCTTTACACCGGTGTTAAGACATCAACAGTGTCAGATACAGCATGGGAGGCTCTGACTAAAGGCTTGGGGATGTCCAGCTGGAAATAAAGCAAGACATTCCTCCATGCGCTTGAGCTGCCACTTGCTGTGTTCCAATAGACCCACCAATTTCTACCAGGAAGGGTGACACCACAAAGAGTAATAGTTTTCTAGCTTCTGATGACTTGGGTTTCTGGCTGCCAGAAATCTAGAGAGAACCAGCACATGGGAATCTGCATACTGCTCTGTTTTCAAGGGAGCGCATTCAGTTATGGTGGGGCCCCCAAAGTTATTTTTAGATCAGCACAAATAACTGAGCAGAAGGCTTTGACGTTTTTCCTGAACGAGTCCCAGGACCAAATTAAAAAATCAAGGCGTTTTCAGCTCTGAGCAGGAATTTATACAACCTTTCACCTTGATCTGTGCTGGCACTGGTGAGTCCTGAGCACAGGCTGGAGACAGCTATGGGAGGATCAGCAGGAAGAAATGCACAGGCTGCAGCTGAGATGAGCTGTACCAACTGGGACCTCATTTTTCCGTCCAAAATATGGGCTCTGCAAAGTTGCTGAGCAGCAACTCTTCACTTCAAGGAAGTCCTTCAGTGCCTCCTCACAGGGCTGACAGCTCGCTCCTGCCAAATTTGAGTAAACAAGCCAATTTCCACGTCCCCCGGAACTGCGAGCACGTCAATAATCACTCAGGAGAAAGCTGAAGTGGAGCCGGGCGCTCGTAGTAACAAAGCCAGGGCACGTTCTAGTTGGCACACCCCGATGGATGTTTACGCTCACACCCACGGAGGCGCCAACCCCAATCTCCTTCCATTGCAATGACAGGCCTGGCTTTGCAGGGCTTCCAAAGGCAGAGCACCTCCTGCCCTGCAGAGGAATTTTACTCCCAGGAGGCTGAGAACGTTTTCCATAGGAATCTTCCTTTGAGAAAAGCACTATTTTTTCACATTTCAAAAAGGCAGAGTGAGACATCATCTACTGCTTACGTTTCCACATCTCTGCCAAAAACTGAAACAAAGGTACTGACTGCAGTGGGATTCTCATGGAGTCACCTTTATTGTCAGTAAGACAATGGGTAGGTTTTGAGCAGAATTCCTCATATTATACATTTCCAGGCTTTCCCATAAGAGTGTCTCCTGTGGCTCTCTAGAATCAACTGGGGGAAACAAAGTGCTTTCCTCTAGAGATGGCTCAGCTGACTGCACAGCCAAAGGTAAAGCTACTGTGGACATTAAGAAGCCTCCATGCTACCCAGTGACTGAGCTCAGATCTCAAAAAAGCCAAAAATCTCCGGCTCAAACTAATAGACATATCTGCCAACAACTTCTTTTAATTTTTTGGAACTACTCTATAGATCATTTCATTGCCAAGAAAAAGAAGAGATATTTACGATGGTGACTGAAAAGCCTTGAAATTCCAAGTCAGATCCTCAGTGGTGTAAACTGGAGCTGCTCCAGTGAGTCCAGGGGACACTGCCAATTTACACAGGTTGAACTGGCTCTCTAGTGATACCTGCCTGGCTCTCCAGCTACCATGGACAATTAGAGATAGCTCATTGAGGTATTACATCAATACCTGCCTCTCTTTCCTCTTGACTCATCCCAGTGGAAAAAAAAAAATACAAGGACACAAATGCAAAAGTAGAAATCAGACATTTGCTCCCACCTTGAATTTAGAGATAATGTAAAGATGGGAACGGAAAGCTGGATAGACAGATGATGCCTGCTGATACAGCCTGAGGTAGTTTTCTTGACAGCACTGGGTCTGTCCTGTAAACCAAGGAAAAAAAAACAAAAAACATCTTTCGTTTGTAATAGGGTTGCAAGAATTAAAAACATGTAGGAAAGGGAGGTGTTTCAATACCAAAGCAACAGGAGCATGGGGGAGTTCTAGAGATATAGAAAACATGTGCTTAACATTCAGCAGGTGCTTAGGTTTATATAAAGTGCAGCTCAATGAATTTCCTTATTTTCCTGTCCTGGGGTTCCTCATGAACAAAGTCTCCCCAGATGGGTCTTATTCAGAATCGGGGCCTTATTTAACATCAGGGAGGTTCTTTTGATCTGTCAGTCTCCTGGTTTTCATTATGACTGAGACATCTTTTCTGGAAGGTTGAGGAAATGTGTATTAAATAATGGTCTTTATTCTTAGTTAGTTTCTGGAATAGAAAAAAAAAATATATAGTCAACAGAAAATACAGATGAATTATGACAGCCTGCAACCGAGGACCTTCCTGAAGGTATGCACCCAACAAATACCAGACACTATTGGCAAACACACATATGAATAACTACTCCTGGCAATAATCTCCATTGTCTTCAACCAGTCCCACTGGCAAAGTGACTCCCACGACTGAGAGCACTGCAGGACTGGGCCCTGTGTACTCCACATTTAAAAAAAATTGGAAATTTTAAAAAATTTAAACGCATCTGAACCCTTAAAAATGTAAACCAGTTGTAATCTCCTGGCATCCTGCGAGTTTAAGAGGAGTTTTGTCCACACAAGGAACGATCCCTTTGTTAGATCAGAACATGCTGAATTTAATCTCAGAATGATTTTTTATGGCCAAGACATAACCCACCCTTGAAAAGAAAGAGAGTTTATAATGGAAAGGCTGACACAATCTGAATTATAGAGCTATAAATGACAGCACTCTAATCATTTGATTAAAGTGACCAGTCACTTCTAACAAAGGGGTGCTTGATCCGAAGCTGTTGTAGCAGGTGGAAGGATCCTCCATTGTCATCAAAGGTCTTTGGATCAGGCCCAGCTTGTTCATGTATTTCACTGATTTTACATTCATTTCAATCCCTATTCAGCTAGATATTTAAACACGTGCTAAATATTTATTGTTTGTGCAACCTGGAACTAATCTCAGATTTCAAATTAGGCCTGAGTGTAAGTAACTACTTTGCCAACTGGTACTCAGATGGGCTGGTTTAAAGAGGCTCTTTCTTGAATTTGATACCATATTTTAGTAACCTTTTTGGTGTTACCCTGATTGCTTTAATGCAGTTGTCATCTTTTGTTAAAGCACATCCTGACAATGCAGTGCAGCGATTTTAACTGTGTGGATTTAAAAAAAAAAAAAAAAAAGAGAGAACAAAAACTCTGCAGTTATTTGGGGTTTCGTTTTCATTTTTTTTTCATGTTTAGGGAAGAAGAAAAGACACAAAAAAATAGAGAGAAAATTGAAGGTTGAAAATTATTGGGTTTCAGGAAAAAATATTTTTGGCAATGAAATCAGCAAAAGAAGTAGGGGTTTTGAGTACTGAAGCTCACCAACTAAGCCAGGGAATAAAACTGAACTGAGCTCTGAAACTTTACCTTCCTTTAATTATAGAGGTGACATTTCAGACATTTAGTCTGATTTTTTTTGCATCTGCATATTGAAAACACCCTTTTAAAAATACTTAAAAAAAAAAAGCTGCTACAGAACATTTATTTAGTGAAAAGTAAATCTTATAAAAATTCAATTGCAAAGTAGTTAAGGTATTTGAATTTTTTTTAAAGAAAAGAATCCCAAGAAAGAAAGTATTTGATGGCTAATAATCTCATTTCAATATAATAGGACCTTTCTTTTGCAAAGAGCAAGACAGGTTAAAAGATATAATTATGACTTTGCAAACTCTCCCAAGTGCTACGAGATCATCTGACAGTTCTGATCCCGGGCTCAGCTCTCAAAGGGGAAAAGTCTTTGTCTAGTTAGAGAGTTAAAGAGACAGGATCCCTATTCCACCCTCTGCCTACATTGCAATTTAACTGTCAAAAAAATCCAAGCCGCAAAATTGTCTTATTCCAACACAGCACAAGAAAAGAGAGAGAGGTTTGAAACTGACCTGTCAAAAGCACCCTGTTTAAAAATGTATAATATATTTTAAATATTTTTTTTTTTTCCGGAGGTACTTAAAGGTTAAAGATGTGCCAAAGAAGTAGGATGGATTTTTTTCCCCCTTCACTAAAGCTTTTTAAAACAATTAAAAAAAAAATTGTTTCAAAATTAGGGATCATCAGCGTAAAAAATCCCCTGAAGATCAAAAGGAACACATTAGAATCACATTAATTCTGATTAAAAAAAGAAAAAAAAAAGAGAGAATAAATCCTCTTTTTCAATGGAAAGAGAAACTTTGAGGACATTTAAACAGTGTTTTCATTGTCAGCATTTACAAGAAGGTGGAGCAGAGTGTCTGGGAGAGATGAGGACCAAGGCAAGCACTGAGCTACTCGGAAAGACACGGGCTGCTGCTGACAGACTGTCCTCGATATCCCCGGGCTCTTTAAAGCTTCGCTTTTTTTAAGGTTTCAAAATAGTGAAAGGAGGAGGGGAAAATATTTTTTCCCCAAGTAACCAAACAAAAGAAGCCATTTCTTAAGGGCAGTTTCCAAGGAGCCACAAACAAACAATTCCCAATCGTTTTTTTTTTTTTTTTTTATCCGAATATAGATGGCAAACAGGCAGCTGGACGTGACCAAAGGCTCCTGCGCCGTGCCACCCGTTCGGTGTCTGGCGGTGCCATGAGCACGTGGTGCTGCGCCCAGCCGGGCCCTATCAGTCCCACTGCAGCATTAGGCCCCTTGCTCAGCGCCACCATGGCAGGGGTGTTAACCACCTCAGGGGGTGTTAGCGAAGGCAGGGGGAGCTTTGGGGCTGCAGAAATGCCGGCCTGGGTCTGTAGGCCATTACCTGGGTCTGTAGGTGTGTGCGTTACCTGTTTCTCTCAGAGCGGGCAACACATTCCGCTAATCAGGGGCCGAATTTCCCTGTTATTCCTCCCACTGCAAGTCAGGAGCAAGCCCTTCGTTAACAAAGAGACAATTTCTAGGAGACAACAGCCTTCCCACCTTACAGAGGTTCACCCACCTCCATCGAGGTCCAGCAAACACTGCAGCAAACAGGAGCAACTGCGAGGGCTCCACAGCCAGCAGCCCCTTCGTAGCCTTCATTTGCTGCAGGGCCTTAGGCCGGCCTCCAAGGAGTCAGTCGGGTTTTCCTCCCTCCTAATCAGCAAATTGTAACCTGCTCCTTCCCATATGCGGCTTGAGTAATGGTCCTGCCGTATGTCTGGCAGGGGCACAGGCCAAGCTTTCACATACGTGATTGCATGCACCCGGCGGGAACAGAGAGCTGAGGGAAAGGCAGAGCCAGGGAAGAGATTTGTAGCTTTTGGACAAAGGGGCTGCAAAATAACATCCCTCCCTGTCCCTCTTTGGCATTTTAGACGTTCCCCACAAACAGATCTCTTCAAAATTGTCCTCTCTAGGATGCTTGGGTCCCAAACCCAACAAGAAAAAAACGGAAATTTGCTTTGGGATCTGCACCTGGTCCTTCTAACCCCAGGCTGACACAGAGGGGTAGCGACCTGTCTCGTCCTCAAGGTCACGAGCTGAAATCTTTCTAGGACTGAGATCCAAAGGGCACACATACCACCTACCTCAAGTAGCTCCCAGAGACGAACCCGCAGAAAGAGATGAGAATAGTCCAAAGTGTCCTGTAGTCCAATAGTCCCTGTAGGACTGGGCAGGACACAGAGCCTGGCCTTCTTGGAGACGTCAGCCTCCTGGTCCTGGGCTTAATTCCTCTCTCTGGAGGGGTGCAGCCCCCACATGAGTTGAACTCCAGGCTGGGAGACCAAGACGTGGCCTCTTCGGTGCCCCTCTGGAACTGGGTGGGAATTTCCCTTAGGGAGCATCCGTTTTTACTGGCCTTGGAGAGCAGCACTGGGCACCCAGGCTCCATTTACTGGGGTTTGGAGTATGGAAGGTGGGGGAGCCATAGGGAGCTCAGAGCCTGAGCTGCAGGGCTGTAATCCCTCCCCAAATTCTCTCTGTTAATCATCTTTTGAGATGCTCTTTTCTGATGGAAAAAATCAAACCCAGTATTTTCCTTTCAATTTCTGTTTGTTTACTGATAATTTTGGCATTTTCTACTCCTACGGAAATTGCAGCTCTCCAAACTGCTTCTGCGGTTGGTTACTTCTCTGGTCTGGATGTCCTCACTGCACTGCATGTCTCACACATACAGACCAGAAAACAGCAGAAATGCTATGAAAAATGTAGGGGAAGGTGCTTTATCCAAAACTTTGTGGTAGTGGAAGCCTGGCAGCTGAGTGTTGTTGCAAAAGGAGTGACAAAAGTATATCCAAACCACAAAATTAAATATACCTTGGAATTGTCGTTATCCTTGTTTTACAGATGATGGAGGAAACTGGGAACAAGCAGGTAAGTGACTGACCTGAGATCACTCTGGCAGCCAGAAGCAGAGATCACCTAAATCACAATACAAAGCCTTCCCTGCCAAGAAGCAGTGCTCACAGACAGACCTGCATCGCCTGCATGAGGGCTGTGCAGCTGGGCTGATGCCATAGACCTTAAAGTGCTTTGAAACATATTTATTTAGATTTATGCAAACACCAGGGCCATAGACTCCAAGCATCCTTGGCATACCCAATAAATACACCCTAAATGGTATCAGTACAATCCAAGATAACATGGGACCAGCGAGACAAGTGGCATAAAAATATCAGCCTATCCTCACTGCTCCCCCTGTCAAATTTTCTCCCTTTCCAGCCCTCTTCAACCTGTCATTTCCAGGTGGCTGGTGAAATAGATGAGGTTAACAACATCACTGAATATCACCATCAGACACAGGGAACTTTGGAACAGGGTAATGCAGCAGTTGTGTATCGGTGCTTATCCTCAATATTTTAATATATATAAAACTCTGGAAAATCATGGTGTGACCATTATTAAAAAATAATTTTTAAAAAAATGGGGTGGGGAACCTTGCTAAAGCATCTTTGCAAATTGATTTTAAGATTTACATACATCCTGCTGCAGTAGCCTGCATTAGAAAAATGTGTCAACGCAGTCCATTGTTTCCATAGGACCTGCAGGGTGACCAGGCTTTAAGTATTACTCACTGAAAATTAAAGCCAAACTGGACTCCTGCCTTAGGAAACTCGCCAGATTTCTGCTCTTAAAGGAATGATAAGCCTTTGGGATGCTGCTCTTCTGACTGTGCAAAATCAGGGTCAAGTCTGGGATACGAGCGCCTCATTAAATAGCTCCAGTGCTACCTCCCTCAAATCTGAAGGGAAGTCTTCCTCTAAGAGCAGGACCAGGAACCACCAGCAAGATGAAGGTGTGCTCCTGGCAGCCCAAATGGATTATTTGAAGAGAAAATGCTTTTTAGAAGGTGTTCCTTCCATGCTTGTTGCTCCTAAGAAAGCAAGCCTTCCCAATTCTTTCCATTAAGCTCTCTGGTCCAAAATTCTCGGACAGTTTGCCTCAATCACTCAAAGGATGGGATGATAACGGGGTGTCCCACCCACAAGCAGGATCTGGGTCTCCTTGTAAGTGCTGTATGCTGAAGCTGGCTTCCTCATGCCATTGGAAAGCTGCCATGATTCTGTCCACACACAAACCAAAATTCATCTGCTTTGCACATTTCCCCATTAACCCAACCTGCTCTCCCACTCATCTTTTCTCGTTTGTGATCAGCTTGAAAGATTTTGTGCTTTTTTTTTTTTTTTGTCAGGGACAGTCTAGTTGCTTGCTTATGACAGCACCCAGAGTGCTGCAGGTGCCCAAAGGGAATTCCTGCAGTGAAAATCACGGATGTTTTGTGGAGACACAGACAGTGGGGAGTGAGACAGTGCGAGTGGCACCTGGTGAGAAAACAGCAGAGAGTGGCAAGGAGCCACGGCACACACTGATTCGACATATGTTAAGTGTGTAGCAGGAGCAGCAACGTATGCACAAAAGAAAGGAGGAAGCCGGCAGGCATAACCTGATGAAATTACATAGGACCTGTACTTGGGTTTGCCATTTTCTCCTCACTTTCCTCCTTTCCTATTGTTGCAGAGGCCATCCCTTCCTGACCACTCCATTTCCAAGTGGCACAGACCTTACTGGCCAGTTCAAACCAAAGGCCACGGTCAGTACTAACAGCTTGGCCAGAATTTTCCCTTACACGGGGGAAATTTGGCGCAAAGCTGGTGGTGCTGGCTTCACACGGCAGAGAGCAGCTCTGTAGAGCGCCTGTCCTCAGAGCAATGCCTCACCATCAAACGAGACAATTTCAGCTGAGCTGAGAGCTGAGCTGCCTTCAGGCTGGGACAGGCTCAGGCGACGTCCCCGCTCTGCAGTTGGTCCCCCCTCAGTGCACAGCACACGTTTCGGTTTGATTGATTTTGTAATTGCTCGTTTAATTGAACAGTTACAGCAACACTATCAGGAAAAGGTTTCAGGGCTGGGAAGGGGGGTGGGAGGGGATGGGGGTGGAAGGGGAATTGGAGCCGGGGAAAGAGCAAAATGGGTTTTTCCCTTTCTCTCAAGATGAAAACAGAAGAGGCAAGGAGCTGAGCTCCCTTTAGCAGGCACTGAGGAGGAGGAAAGCTGAAAACAATAAATTGTGAAAAGAGAAGGAGAAAAATTAGAAGTGGGTTGAAAAGTGTGGCAGGGCCAGAGGGTCCCAGGGACTGCTTAGCCTCTAACTGACATCCTCTTCCTGCTGGCTGTGAATGCTGGCATGAGGAAAATGGGCCACAGAGAAGGAAAGCCGGGAAGCTGTGTGGGCTGGAGGTGGGGGAGCAAGCAGCAGAAGATGCCTGTCTGCCTAAACAAGAAGCAAACGAGCAACATGGAGAGATGAGGAAAGACATACCTGTGTTGGAGAAGAGAATGTATGAAAGCAAAACACGTGTATAGGAAGGTTGGCAATTCAAAGGCGTGCAGGGTCAGAGGTGTACAAACCTACTGGCCAAGGAACAGAGGCATACGGAGAGATGTATGCAAGGGAGAAATGTGTGTGTGGCATAACCTCGTATGAGAGAAACCTCCAGGGAATGGGAGAATGGAGTCTACAGGAAGGTTGGGATGCATAGGAGTGAAAGGAGAGCACACAAACAGGAAAGCAAAGCAAGAAAAATAGGGAAAGAGAGGGACAGACATGTCCACAAAAGTAGATGGGTGTGAGAGAAATCAGGGCACGTGCTAGTCAGTTTTATCACTGTGTCTGCTGTTGGATACGCTCTGCTATCAGGTTATGATTTGAGGTTGCTGTTCCTTTGCACATCTGGAGCCGTGTCGTCTGGGGCTGCGTGGGCACTGCCTGCGTGTGTCTGTGCTCTTTTTAGAGTCTTTCTGCCTCAGATTTGCATACACTGCCTAGGCAGGTTTCCCAAGGAGGTGAACAGCCCCTAGTTGTTGGCACAGGGGCTATTTGCATCGCTCTTAATAGTGTTTGTGTACAACTGTGTGAAGGAGGACGTGTGTGTAAATCTACAACGTGCCCGTCTGTGCGGTGGGCACTGTGCACCGCCGCATCTCGTAGTCCAGATGTGGCGGTGTCACCGCGTGCCCCTGTGTTATGTGTGTCTGAGCGCCGAGCATGTGCTTGTTGGGTGTGTGTCAGGAAAAGGACAGGAGAATCCAGACAGGGTCAGGGGGGAAGGTGCACACAGAGGCCATGGTGCAGCTCCAAAGCAAAGGAGATCAGGTTTCAGGAGAGCCTGGAGCTGGGGCTGGAGGGGGACAGGAGGTGGGCTCTGCTGCCTGCATTCCCTGGCAGGCAGCACAAGGCAGGTTTAAAGAGTATCCTTCCATTTAGGAGTTTGTTTATTATTCTTAACTAAGCAGCTCAGACAGGCAAGCCGGCAGCACCGTATCCACATTGACTTCCCAGGAAGGCAGGGAAGGGAGGGACAGGAAGGCAGATTTCCAGGCTAAGGGACAAAGGGATTTATGTACTGCTGCGCTAGGGAAGGGGGCAAGGCTGCTTTGCCAACTATTTAGAAAGAGGGTGGAAGACAGTCAGCTTTGGGAGGTCGGAGTGGAAGCTGGGTGGGGTACAGCCGGGGTATGGCAAACTGGCTCGTAGCTGCCACGCTGTGCCAAAACCCAGCAGCACTTTTCAGTTCACTGTTACTTTTACACTCGGAAAGTTCAGGCAAACTTCCTGAGAACCAGGAGCAGAGACTCAGGTGCGTTTTCTAGGGAGAAGTGATCTCTTCTCTCTCCTGTTAAAATCTAGTCAGGAGTCACAGGGCACCAAGATACTTGTGGCAATAGAAATTCCCTCACTTTGCAAGCTTGTCCATACCAGGGAGTCAGTGCACATTTCTCAGCTCTGGGTTTTGGGTTGTCTGGCCCACCTAGCAATTTTTCAGCTACTGCAGCGATGACCAAGAACACAGAAACCCAGACAGAGAGACATTATCGGTGTGCATTTCGCACGGGGAGGCGCCATGTATCTGTGGGCTCCCTCGACACGTAGATGATGGAGGAGGGCAAAGTTCTGGATGTCTAAACAGTGCAAAATACACAGGAGTTGTTTTCCTGCATGCTGCTTTCGCATGCACACCAGCTCAGCTAAATGTTATCCATATGTGCAAAGAAACATAGACCAGCATTTTGCAGCCAGCACCTTCCACGTCTCTGGACTCCAGTGTGTAAGGCAGAGCTGCAGATTCAGGCAGTGGGGCAGCCACAAGCAGACACCAAAACCTACCCCACGTGCGAACGGGAGGGTTAGCGTCCTTTGCAGCTCGGAGGGCAGGACTGCAAGGGAGGGAGTATCGTTGCCATTCGCCGAGTGCTGCTGTGTGTGCTCACACTGTCATGAAAATGAGGTCAGGGAAGGTCATTCAGTTCAACAGTATAAATCAAGGAGGAAAGTAGAGTGGAAGCCTGTGAATTCTCGGGAGATCTCACCGGTGGGGGGTGGCCAGGGAGAGCGGAGGAGCAGCTAATGAGGCCGAGAATGCCACACACGGGCGAAGCAGAAAATAACGGAGAATGAAAGCAGCCAAACGGCAGCAGCCAAAACAGAAGGCAGGAAAGCCCAGCCTCGGGTCCTTTATCCTGCGCTATAACCAATGCTTCATGTTAACTCGCGGGATTATTCTGCCAGAGCAGGCAGAAAGGCTCCACACCCTACAGTCCCGACCCGCTGACAGGAAACCTTTCACTGGAAACTTGCTTGCGTTTGGTGCAAAATGTCTCACTTCTGTTAGCAATTTGTTCCCCATCACAGGCATTCCTGGGAGAAGTTTGGCGGGGGTAGAAAACGGGCCAGGAGGGCTGTGTGCGGGGCGCTTCCACCTGGTGACCTGGTTAATAACACAATGGAGCAGACAGCCGGCCTCTCACCACCTCTCGCTCTCCTCCGTGTCCCTCATTCCACCTTTCACCACCTCCCCCTTCATTTCTCCCCTTTCTCCTCCCTTTTGCCAGGCTCCTCTTCCCTCTCCGGTTCCTCTTTACCTCTCCTTTCATCCTTTTCTTTCTCTGCTGCCGTGTTCCCTCGGCGCATTCGGGCCTCGCTCTCCCCAGGCCTCCCAAACCCATCACCTGTGCCCCGCCGAACCCTGAGGTGTGCTGGGGCTCTGGGCTTCCTCCTTGGGCTGGGTCTGAGGCTCCAACGTGCTTTTTGTGACCGGTTCCCCCCCCAGCTCTCCCTGGACATAAGTCTCCCTCTTCCCTTCCCCCTCGCTTTCTCTCCCTCACATAATATTTTCCATATGAAGAAACCTTCCTGAAGCCGCGCGCTGCCCTCTCAGTGAGTCTTAGGCGGGTTAGAGGAGACCCTGGGAGCCTTTAATCCTCTCTCTCTCGCTTGCTTTCATCCTCAGCCACAGCTGGACGCCCCATTGATGTGGAACAGACCAAACACCAGGCCTCTCGCTAAGCTGCTGCTGTGGGGCCTCTTCTTTAGAGCCGCGCCGAGCCCATGGCCCACGTCCTGCGTGCAGAGTGCCGGTCCCGCGTGCCCTGCAGCCCCCGGCCCCACCACCTCCTCCCCAGGCTTCTCGCTACTGCTACCATTTCCCCCGGCCACCTCCCACCACCCTGATATAAGACAAGCCCCCGTCTCCTCCCTTATCCCGGCACTATCCTTTCAGCCAGGATTACTGAGCATCAATTTCCACTGCTTTGCACCCCCGTGGAGCACCGGGCCTGGATGAGGATGAGGCGTTCATTTGTGTTTCCCCGCTGAAGACGTATCTGTCGGTGGTGTCCCCTGGCAGGCTCCACTGTCTGGCAGAAAAGGCCCTAGGGCTGCAGCCTGTTTACAGTTTTGGGAAGAAGGGTCTTTGGCTGATCTCTTTGGGCACACTGCAGAGCAAGGCAACGATGTGCAGCTTCTCTTAAGGGATTCTGCAGCATGCACAAGGCGGCCTCGCGCAGACACCTGCAGCTTTAGGACCTGAGGGGATGGTGTCAAGCTGTGACAGGGGAGGTTCAGGCTGGATATCAGGAAGAGGTTCTTCACCGAGAGGGTTGTCGCACACTGGAGCAAGCTCCCCAGGGGCGTAGTCACTGCACCAAGCCTGTCAGAGTTTAAGAAGCGTTTGGACTGTGCTTTTAGTCATATGGTCTGAATTTTTGGGTAGACCTGTGTGATGCTTGTGGGTCCCTTCCAACTCGGGATATTCTATGATTCTATGATCTCAGGGGAAACAGAAATCATAGAATTAGACATAGTTTGTTGGCAGAGTGACAAACTGCCGCACCAGGCCACGTCCCACCGCCCAGGAGACCCCCACCAGCCCTGTGGGGCGAAGCACCCTCACACCACAACCCTGGCTGCTACCCCCTGGGCTGATCAGAGCATTGCTTTTTCACTCCCGTCACGGGGAAAGAACCAGCGAGGCCCCAAGAAGCCAGAGCTCCAGGCAGCTGGAGGCCCTCGGAGCCCCCCATTCGCGGTCCCCCTCTGCCCCCTAGCGGTCCTGCGGCGGGGAGCGGCCCCCTGGCGGCCGGGGACACCGGGCCGGTGGTCGCAGCCCCCAGGAGGCTGCTGCGGGGTTTTGTGGCCATGAGGAATGGCAGCGAGGAGGGAGAGTTTCTGTGGAAGGGGAGAGAAGGGCAAGGCTGCACCCCCGAGTGGATGCGCAAGCTCGGAAGAAAATTCAGGGGGCTTTGGGGATGCTGAGTAGGTCGGCAGAAAAGAGGCGGATTGATGATTTAGTTCGGAGAACTAAAAGGATTCAAGCTGTCAGAAACACGGCCTGGGAGGGGAAATTAAAAGCACCGGGGACGGCTAGTCTGGAGTGGAAAGGCTGTGTGGAGGCATGGCAGGAGCCTGCAAAGCAGGAGAAAGGGAAGCATCTGTTCTCCGTGTCCGTGGCAGACACAGAAA
Source organism: Cygnus olor (assembly GCF_009769625.2). Lineage (NCBI taxonomy): Eukaryota > Metazoa > Chordata > Aves > Anseriformes > Anatidae > Cygnus > Cygnus olor. The sequence continues at coordinate 3,825,930 of NC_049192.1, forward strand.
GGATAGAGGTGTTTAATAGCAGGGAGAGTCAGGTGTTAGGAAAAGCTTTCAAGTCAGGATGGTGCAGCACTGAATAGGTTACCAGGAGAATGGTGCAACCTGAACTGGTTAAACAGATCCTCAGAAACGACACAGGAGGAGGTGATCCTACTGTGTGTCACTGGGGTGGATTAAATGACCTCCTGAGATCCCACCCGTCTCATTTTCTGCGCTGCTGTAATTAAAATCCATATTGATCCTCTGTCAGAGACACAGCAAGAGGACCACCATCATTACTTCTTTGCTGCTCCCAACACGCCGGGTCCTGCACAGACATCTCACGACCTGTCCTGCCTCTGAGAGCTCCTCTGCTCCAAGGCAGGACCTCCAATAGGCATGGTAAATGTGGATGCAGTGCCTCAGCCTTTCTCACAGCACTGCGGCACAGTTCTTGGCTCAGTTTGCAGGCAGCCAGCTGCAGAAACTGAACTAATTGCAGGCTCTTGGGATTTGTTCATAAGAGAACCAGTGTATTCTTGCTTCTTGTTATTGAGCATCAAGTGCCTGATGAGGGAGGGATTTGGGGAAAAGACAATGTGGAGATATCTAGCACAAAATGATTAGCCAAAACTTATTGTTAATAAGCTGCTTATTCATATAATTGGAAATTATTTGCAGCCAGGGTGTGAGTACAGTCTCTCTGCACTGCTCTGATGGAGCAAGGCAGGTAGGTACTGGCCCAAGGGAGACCGCTGTGAGCATATATGATGGTGGTGGGAAGGCAGAGGAATTTACTGCCACTTTATTTTGTTGTTGTCACTGTCTTAAAGGGCAGAGAAAGGCACGGTGATTTCAAGGGGAGGGAATCTGCCAGGCCACACTGACTGGAGCAATGCTTCCCACTGTGGCAAGCACAAGATGTCTGGGGAGCAGCAGCAGGACTGTCCCTCTCCTGTGTCCCTGCAACAGCTAGAATGAGAGTAAGCGCAAGACAAGTAAACCCTGCCACTTCTTGTGCTTCCCAAGGCAGCCACCCGAGGCAGAGATGGCTGTGGAAGAGCTGAGTCCATCCCTGAGCTGTGACAGCCATGGCCAAAGAGACTTTGGCTGTGGCTACATGTACATTGTGGCTTGACAATTAAACTAGAGATTTCCACAGGTGGCTTTGCTCTTGATGAGAGCTGGCTGCATCCTGATTACCAGGAGAAAGGGTCCTAAGGGAGGCCAAGGGAAAGGAGAGGAAAAGCCACAGAAACCATTCCTCATTCCCTCCATTAGCTCTGCCCAGTGGCTGCACAAACACAGGCATGCGGCACTGCACCCCACCACATCTTCCTCCTTCCCATACCTCCACGGGGTTGAAGCCAAGCCTGCAAAGCACCAAGGCTCCTCTACAGGGAGAGGCTGAAGACACTTGGGTTGTCTGGTCTGGAGAAGAGAAGGCTCAAAGGCAACCTCATTGCTCTTTGCACCTTCCTGAGGAAGGAACACGGAGGTAATGGTCCCTTCTCCCCAGTAACTGATGACAGGACACATGGGAACAACACAAAGCTGTGCCAGAGGAGGTTCAGACCAGACAATAATAAAAATTTCTTTATTGTGAGGGTGGTCAGACACTGGAACAGGCTTCCTAGAGAGGTAGTGGCTGCCCCATGCCTGGCGGCATTCAAGTGGCATTTGGATAATGTCCTCAATAACATGCTTTAACTTTTGTCTAGCCCTGAAGTCCTCAAGCAGTTGGACTTGATGAGCTTCATAGGCTCCTTCCAACTGAACTACTCTATTATTCTGAGGCCAAGGGCTGGCTGACTTTAATGATGTTGCTAGTGCAAGTGTCAGCACTCTTTCTGAGGCTGTCCCAGGGGTCTCTCAAAGACAACAGCTTGTCCTTGAATTCTAACACCTCGATGTCCTTATCAGTAGGATTTAGCCAGTTCAGAAGACAATTAAATTACTCAAGTATGAATTTGGTTGTTAAACTGTAGCAAAAGATTTCTGTGCTAAGCCAAGTAGTAAGCCACAAAACTCAGTCATTTCCTCCAACAGTGCTAGTGTGGGATAGGAGGGTACAGAGAGAAGGTAACTGCTATTGCTCTGATCTGCCTTCAACACTGCCCTCTCTCTCGGCTCCAGCACAGGCACAGAGTTATGATCCCTCCTGCTTCTGCTCTTCTCTTTTCCAGGTAAGGAAGGGATGCAGCAGTACAAGAGGCAAAGGGATCCTGGGTACATTTTTTCTCCTGCATTTGTCTAAGATCCTGTACAATGCATAGTATTCCAGCATTAGAAGAAGAATTTCCTGAAAGTTCTACCATGAAACCAAGTTTCTCTTCAGATGGAGAAATTCCCTGCCCCACTGGGAAAGGAAGAGGGTCAACTCCAGTTCCTATTACCTGGAGATTCTGGGTTCTCCAGGCCCAGGAGCCAAGTCACACGGGGCGCAGTTTCCTCTTCAAGAACAGGCACATGCTCTTGATCAGAAAAATGGCCATAAGCTGACACTGGAACAACAACGTCCTCTCAGAGAACTCCTGACACTGCATGGGGCATGGATGGACCCGTACCACGAGAAACACTACAGGACTGACTTCTGCAAATACCCAGCCATCCGCTCGCTTATTTGTTTCCTTCCCCTTCCCCTGTTGTGTCTTGAGGCCAGTCCCTCTAGTTCTACCACTGGTTATCTGCAAGAAGAGGCTGACCCCCAGCTCCCCACACCTTCCTTTCAGGTAGTTGGAGAGAGCAATAACGTCTGCCCTGAGCCTCCTCTTCTCCAGACTAAACACCCCCAGTTCCCTCAGCCGCTCCTCACCGGTCTTGTGTTCCAGGCCCTTCACCAGCTTCGTAGCCCTTCTCTGGACACACTCCAGGGCCTCGATATCCTTCTAGGACTGAGGGGCCCAAAGCTGAACACAGCACTCGAGGTGTAGCCTCAAAGAAGTTGCTAAAGGAGAGAGAGAGAGAGAGCAGGCAGTGTGTGAGGTACACAGGATTGAGAGCACAGCTGAAATCAACCTCTGCTGGGACATGGCTGAAATCAGGGACATGATTTCACCTGTGAAGACTTTATCTCATAGTGGGCATGTAGTTTGTGGAAGATGTGTGTTGTCGTGTCTCTTAGCCAGGATTTATACTATGCTTCTTATGCTTTGCAATGGTCCAGTACCACCCTCTGTCATACGTCCCTGTAACGTCCAGAACTACAGCGATGTGAGGAGAGCCTGATGCAGAAGGAAAGACAGAGATGAACATGACAGAGATGAATATGACACCTTAGTCATCACTGATTACTGTCTATCAGCATATCTCAACAAGGTTTGTACAGAGAGAAGCATGGTACTTGATGACACCCAGAAGGGGATGATCACTGTCACAATGCAGAAGCTGCAAGTTCAGGACTCAGTAGCGTGCTGGTGTCCACACTATGCACATTCTCATTTTTTCTTGAATAACTGAGATTAAGCTGTCTGTTTCTAAGAGTGATTATTTCTTTCTGAGGAAAATGTGGGGTATTTTGTAGATTTCTACCTCAATTTTTTCTGCTTTTCAGTGGTTTGTAGTACCCTCACCCAGGTTACTAAGAATCACAATAGCCATAGTAGGTCAGATCAAAGGTCTCCAACAGTGGCTAAAGCAGATAATTAGTTAAGAAAGAGTATAAAAACAGAGAAGCACAAAGAAACAGTTGTCCAGAATACTCTCTTAGCCTGCAGCAATTCCCTGCAGAGGGCATTTTTATTATAAGAGCAATGACTAAATTCCTTTATCTCTTTAAGTCTTCCATTTGTTCTGCTAGCACATAAAAACTTTTGGTACGTGAACATCCTGTGGCAGTGAGCTCCACACTTTATGCATGCATGCATGCATGGAAAATTTCCTTTTCTCCTTGTATCCTAGCTAGTGACTTGCTTCTTGTAAGACAATGAATTATTGCTCCTGTGCTCTTTCCCTGCTATTCCCAATTTTATACACTCCTGCAACATCATCCCTGTTCTTTCCAAAAAGTTGTTTTAGTCATTTCTGTACAGAAGGTGACCCAGATCTTTCTCTGTCTTGGCTGTTTATCTCTGATCACTAACTTAGCTGACTAACTCAGAGTACAGACTCCACAGGTTTCTGTTGCAATATGCTTTGATTTATTTGGGGGCATAGTTTTATTATTCTAAACTTTTTTTCAAGAGAAAAAATATTTGGAATTTCTTTTACTTAGTATCCCAGGTCAATTCGACCCTCCCATAGTTAGCTAAAATGTCTGTAAACAGGATTATAATATTGTGCTTATTCTAATAGTGGGAATCTGATGCAATTGGACATTTTACCTGGACATTACTAACCGGTTTGACCTTATCCAGAAACCCAAGGATATGCAACCAGGGAGATGGAGACTGTCTCTGCTGAGTGCCCCTACAATGTGTCGTATTTTTACATGTGCAAAGATTACAAGGCTGTGCAGGAAGCTTAGTGCAGAAAGACACACAAGAAAGAGTGTGCTGTCCTGGTCAGTACAGAAAAGATGACCAGTGCCTCTGAGAATAACACTGAAAAAGGAAGATACACCATAAATGATAACATCCAGAAGGGAGTTCACAACATCACCATCAAAAAGTTCACAGTATCACAGTACAAGACACTGGAGAATACTAGTGATCATTTTCATTTGTGATCATTCTCAGCTCTCCTGAATATAGGAAATCAAGCTGGCTGTTTTCGTAGGTGAATGCATTTTATATATATATATTTTTTTAAATTGGAGAAACTCTTTTCTCCTCGTTTTCCTTGCAGAAGAACTCACTTCGTGCCCCACCTCCTCCACCCATTCTCTCCTCTCTATACTCCACAGTTCATCTTATCTATTCAGCTGCTCCTGAACCCCAGCTCCCTCACCATATCATCTCCAGTTCCTGAATCGTACTGGGAATCAAAAGGACATGCAGAGCCAGGAGGCCATGGTTAGCTGTCCATTTTCACAGCCGGCTGAGTGTCAGCCATGTCAGGAGCTGCTCTGAATGGCTTATTTCAATATTTCCACTGTTTCCCCTGTACTTAAAATCACCTCAGCCGTGCCTATAGAGACCTTGCTGTCAGTATGCCACCTCAGCAGCTGTACACTTGACCATCCACACAGTTTCACTTTGTTTCCTGTCACCAACAAAGGTCAGTCTTTCCTCTGAATGTATTTTACTTGGAGATGAAACAGCAAACATCTTCTGCTCCTTCTTCTCCAAAGACTCCTTTAAGTCCACTGAAACAGCCGTCAGTAATGAGGTACAAATAAAACAAAACAGGTGAGCTGTCCCTCACTGCCAGGTAAAAGGAGCAGCATGGGCCAGTCCGAGCACCAAAGGGTAAAAAAGGACAGGTTCTGTCAGGCAAAGTCCACTTTTGCCCTAAGTGACAAAAGAATCCCCTTTGTTTATCAGCAAAGCAAGTGAGTAAGAATGGAAGAAGATAACCTAGTTTATATCACAGTTGCAAAACTTGTTGAAAATGTTCTTCACATAAAAAAAAGAAAAAAAAAGAGAGAGAGAGAGACCAAGAAGCTGTAACATTATAGGAAAAGGAAAAAAATCTTAGACTAGAAAAGTGGCAAGGAGAAAAGAAAACGCAAGCTGCTATTTTACCACATGTGGGAAAAGAAACCCATGAGGCTGCCCACAGAGCCATGGCCTCTCTGCCACCATGCCTTGAGGGAACTTTGGGTAAGGGCCTGGGCAGGGGGCACCCGGGGAGCCCAGAGGGAAGGGCTGGGCTGCAGCAAAGGACCTGCTCCGGCTCCCAAGCCTCGGCACAGCCGAAGGAGCACCCCGTTGCCACTGGCGTGAGGGCAGAGCGTGACAAGGGCCAAGCGAGAGCAGCAAAGGGCCTCTGGCGTCAGGACGGGCCGCGCTCTGCTCCCGGCCACTTCCCCAAACGCACCCTGAGCTCATCTTGATATTCGGTGGCGTTGCAAAACATGGGGAAGGACTTCGTGGGAAGGCCAGACCTCAGGCACTTCCTCCAGCAGCGTCAGTGGGAGGCAGGAGGGCTCACCGGGCAGAAGCGTTGGAATGGGGTGCGTTGGGCAGCCCCCGGCAATGCCCCTGCCCTGCGCTTGAGGAGGCCATGGAGCTGCGAGTCGTCCTCCTGCTGCTGCTGCTCTGCTTCCCAGGTATGAGGAGGGCTGGGCATGGCTGGGGCTTCCCATGGGACACCCTTCCCCAGTCCTGCTGCCTGCAGGGCCCTACAGTGGTGGGGCCCCGATACCAGCAGTCCTGGGAGCTGGGGAAGGGAAGGGAAGGGAAGGGAAGGGAAGGGAAGGGAAGGGAAGGGAAGGGAAGGGAAGGGAAGGGAAGGGAAGGGAAGGGAAGGGAAGGGAAGGGAAGGGAAGGGAAGGGAAGGGAAGGGAAGGGAAGGGAAGGGAAGGGAAGGGAAGGGAAGGGAAGGGAAGGGAAGGGAAGGGAAGGGAAGGGAAGGGAAGGGAAGGGAAGGGAAGCCCCAGTTCAGACCACCCCACACCTGGCTCCTCCAGGCTCACAGCCCTGCACCAGCCCTGCACCAGCTCCCCTCTCCCTCACCACTTCTGGTATTCGCAGGTCTCCAAGCCCAAACACCTGGGGAGGTGAGCAAACGCGAAGGAAGCAACCTCTCTGTCCTGTGTCCTTACCTAGCAGAGGATGAGTACCGGGAATTGAAATCCTGGTGCCGCTGGACAGGTCAAGGATATCAGCGTCAAGTGGTATTAATGGGCACAATAACGTACCCGTACACAGACCGGGCCAGACGGGGGTATGTTACCATACAGGATGACCCCATACACAGGAATTTTTCTATCACCATGACTGACCTCCAGGTAGAGGATTCAGGCACATATTACTGTGCTTACAGTCACAGCAACATTCCACTGAAGAGGATCTCGCTGAATGTTTTCAAGGGTGAGTACCTTATCCCCACGCAAACTCCAGTCCTGTCAGGAGGCAACGTCACTGCTGCCCCGCTCCATCCTCCTCCTGCACACAGCGGGCGGCTTCCCCTGACCCCATCCATCAGCCCCCACCCTCACGCCCTCGCTCGCCGCCTTCCCTGCTCGCAGAGCACGGAGTGAAGGAGCCCCGCAGACCCCACGGGCCCCGAGGCGCACGGCTCCCTGCGGCCCTGCCCAAAGTGCCCTGCCCAGGCTGATGGCCACAGCCTGGCCCAGGTGCCCGGATTGTGCTGGGAGATGGATGCCCTCACGCCCCAGATCGTGGGTCAGACACCACATTTGTTGTTCTGCAGAGTTTCACAAGTGGGAGTTGGACAGTCTCTCTGTGCAGTGCCCGTACCCTGGCCAGGTTTACCTCTATGGAAGAAAAGCCTGGTGCCGATATGTTGATCAGACTGGCACGTGTGAACTCGTGGTGAGCACAGATACCACTTACACATGGAGTATCAACAAAGCCCAGAAAGACAGAGCCTCGATCCAGGATGACACCCAGAAAAGGACCGTCACCATCACCATGGAGAAGCTGCAGGCACAGGACTCCGGCGTGTACTGGTGTGCGCTCTACACGCCCTACACAGCCATTCATCTCACCCGGCTAATGGAGGTCCGGCTCTCTGTGGACAAGCGTGAGTACCTGCTGGCACATTTCGGCCTCGCCTCCCCTGCTTGCTCTCCCTCCTGACCTGTGCCCCACCACCGAGAACCCGACCCGCTCTCCAACTCTGTCTCTCTGCACAAACTTCTGTCTGCTTCTGCACAGGGTTGTTAAACACCTCCCTGCTACCTGCAGATCTCTGCCAGGGAGCTTTTCTGCCTGCACTTAACAGCACTTCTGCCACGTCCTGGGATGGGTTCATGGAGCAGGGCTCCTCGGGAGCTCCTTGCTTCTCCCTCCCACCTTTCCATCCTTCTGCTGCTTCGCCTGCTTCCAGTAGCTCCCGAAGACACAGGAGACATCGCCTGGGCGCCTCGTCTGTGTTGGCTGTCACAGCACGCCCGGAGTTACACCCATGGTAGCAATGGCAGGGAAGTTCAGATGGGGGATGCATAACAGCCCGGTAATTATTCTTCTCTTCTTGTTTGTGATTGCAGGACCAGCTGCAACAACGTTGTCGGTTACTACAGGCATGAGTCAAACTAACCCTCCTGGCAACAGCACACAACCACTGTAAGGCCAAAAGAAAGCCTCTGAGCTTGAATGCAGACAAGAGTTACTGATGTCCCGTCCACAATAGTCATATCTTCCTGGGGGAGGCAGTCTCTGGGCATTGCAAAGACTCCCGCTTACAGAGGAGCTGGATGGGACAGGCATTCTTATAATGGACGACCTCTCCTCTTCCAGTTCCTGCCCAGAGCATAATTACAAAGGGAGAAGCAGACTGATGAACTCAAGTCCTAGCTTCCTGGGAACTGACTTCTCTCCTCACTCACTGCCATGTGGCAATGAATCCACCTGGTCACTGTCATTTTCTGCACTCTTTCCCTGTCCTTGTTTCCCTGTTGTGTGAGGAAAGGATATTTTCAAGTTCGTTTCTTCTTCCATGGTTTTCCTATGGGGCAGGGAGACATCTCCTGCACAGCACTGTATAAACACTTCGCTTCCTGGGGAGGGCTCGAGCTCTCATACTGTGGAAGGGGACAAATTAGAATACAGCTTGGGAAGAGGAGGGCACTTTTGGAAGTGTATTTGAAACCCTGTTTCTACAGATATTCTCCCGCAGCATCATAGAATGACTCAGGCTGGAAAGGACCTTAAGGATCATCTCGTTCCAACCCCCCTGCCATGGGCAGGAACACCACCCACTAGATCAGGTTACTCAGTGCCTTGTCCAACCTGATGCTGAACACCTCCAGGGACTGGGCATCCAGAGCCTCTCTGGGCAACCTGTTCCAGTGCCTCACCACCCTCTGAGTGAAGAACTTCCTTCTAACCTCTAATCAAAATCTTCTGTCTTTTAGTTTAAAACTGTTCCCCCTTGTCCTGTCAGTATCTGATTGAGCAAAAGGTGCTCTCCATCCCTTTTATAAGCCCCCTCTAAGTAATGAAAATCACAATGAGGTCACCCTGGAGCCTTCTCTTCTGTGTGCTGAACCACCTGAGCTCTGTCTTTCTTCGTAGGACAGCTGCTCCAGCCCCTTGATCATCTTTGTGGCCCTCCTTGAGACCCATTCTAACCCCCACATCCTTCTTGTGCTGGGGGTCCCAGACTTGGACATAGTACTCCAAGTGGGGCCTCACAAGGGCAGAACAGAGGCGGACAATCCCCTCCCTCCTCTGCTCCTCTGGTGATGCAGCCCAGGATTGTGTTGGTCTTCCAGGCTGCAAGCTCACTGCTGGCTCATGTTGAGCTTTTCGCCCACCAGAACCCCCAAGTCCTTCTCCCCAGGGCTGTTCTCAGTGAGTTCTTCTCCCAGCCTGTCCTCATGTCTGGGATTGCTCCGGCCCAGGTGCAGCACCTCGCACCTGGACTTGTTGAACCTCATTAGGTTCACGTGGGACCACTTCTCCAGCCTGTCCAGGTCCCTTTGGATGGCATCCCTTCCTTCTGGTGTATGGACTGCACCACTCAGCTTGGTGTCATCTGCAAACTTGCTGAGGGTGTGCTCGATCCCACTGTCTGTGTCGCTGATAAAGATACTAAGAAGGAAGGATGAAGGACAGCATCTCGTTCTGGGCGAAGTCCTTTTCTCTTCCATGGCCCAATCTGCTCCCCTTTTCTTTGTGTTTCCTTGACAGCTTATGGAGCTTTACCCTTTGGACACTCCTAGGATTCTTCATCAATAAGGTGCTGGTAATGTTGCTCCTCGTTTTTCTTCTGAGAAGGGGAAGCTGCAGAAAAGAGGTAACCACACACCCGCAATGGCAAAAGCACACCTAGGCTCCAGAGAAGCCACAGGGTGGCATTTGCACGTGCTGTCTGTCCATGGCTTCCAAATGGGGAGCGAGAGGTGTGATACGGTCAGTTAACGCTCCGGAAAGGATGAGAAGCCCTCCTACATGTACGCTTCACTACGTGGGCCAATGTCACTGAAGACCCTGCCTCCTTCTTTCTTTCAGAAATGTAGGACAGCAGAAGGCAGCCCTGGACAGCTGTCTGAGGAGGAAAGGAGCTGACGCTACACGTGGGGCCAAAAGGATCTCTGTTTTTAAGCTTGGAGACATGTCCAGAGAGAAATCCCAAACTGCAAGCTGTTGCCCTTGAGCTTCAGAGAACCCAGGCTGGCCTCCCACAGTAACCGAGGCCCGCTTTCCTCACAGGCTCCCACCACGGCAACTCTTGGGGCTCATAAGGGCAGAAAGCAGCGCACACCTGGCAAACCCTGCCACGTGGCCCAGGCTGGGCTCTGCCACCAGCCCGCTGGCTCTGCCAGGGGCAGCACATCACCACTTCTTGCCTGAGAGCCGCCCCGCTGGTGCAGCTAACACGGCCTAACCCCAGAGCGCCCACACGTCCCTCACTTCCCTGCAAACCCTCGAGACTTCCCCATGGGCCCCCGCACCAGGGCCCTGTGCGGTTGTCCCACGTCAAATAAACTGTGCAAAAGCCCAGTGGCTCGGTTTGGTTTCTCCAGCTTGGCACACCGCGGGCAGGCAGCCCACGGGCTCGGTGCTGGGCACAGCATGGGCAACAAGGGGACTGGCTGTGGTGGAGGAGAGCCCCAGGAGGCATGGCATGCAGAGGAGGCTCCCTGCACACAGAGCCGCAGCCTCTCTGCCACCACGCCTTGAGGGGACTTTGGGTAAGGGCCTGCGCAGGGGGCACCCGGGGAGCCCAGAGGGAAGGGCTGGGCCGCAGCAAAGGACCTGACCCAGCTCCCAAGCCTCAGCACAGCCGAAGGAGCACCCCGTTGCCACTGGCGTGAGAGCAGAGCGTGACAAGGGCCAAGCGAGAGCAGCAAAGGGCCTCTGGCGTCAGGACGGGCCGCGCTCTGCTCCCGGCCACTTCCCCAAACGCACCCTGAGCTCATCTTGATATTCGGTGGCGTTGCAAAACATGGGGAAGGACTTCGTGGGAAGGCAAGACCTCAGGCACTTCCTCCAGCAGCGTCAGTGGGAGGCAGGAGGGCTCACCGGGCAGAAGCGTTGGAATGGGGTGCGTTGGGCAGCCCCCGGCAATGCCCCTGCCCTGCGCTTGAGGAGGCCATGGAGCTGCGAGTCGTCCTCCTGCTGCTGCTGCTCTGCTTCCCAGGTATGAGGAGGGCTGGGCATGGCTGGGGCTTCCCATGGGACACCCTTCCCCAGTCCTGCTGCCTGCAGGGCCCTACAGTGGTGGGGCCCCGATACCAGCAGTCCTGGGAGCTGGGGAAGGGAAGGGAAGGGAAGGGAAGGGAAGGGAAGGGAAGGGAAGGGAAGGGAAGGGAAGGGAAGGGAAGGGAAGGGAAGGGAAGGGAAGGGAAGGGAAGGGAAGGGAAGGGAAGGGAAGGGAAGGGAAGGGAAGGGAAGGGAAGGGAAGGGAAGGGAAGGGAAGGGAAGGGAAGGGAAGGGAAGGGAAGGGAAGGGAAGGGAAGCCCCAGTTCAGACCACCCCACACCTGGCTCCTCCAGGCTCACAGCCCTGCACCAGCCCTGCACCAGCTCCCCTCTCCCTCACCACTTCTGGTATTCGCAGGTCTCCAAGCCCAAACACCTGGGGAGGTGAGCAAACGCGAAGGAAGCAACCTCTCTGTCCTGTGTCCTTACCTAGCAGAGGATGAGTACCGGGAATTGAAATCCTGGTGCCGCTGGACAGGTCAAGGATATCAGCGTCAAGTGGTATTAATGGGCACAATAACGTACCCGTACACAGACCGGGCCAGACGGGGGTATGTTACCATACAGGATGACCCCATACACAGGAATTTTTCTATCACCATGACTGACCTCCAGGTAGAGGATTCAGGCACATATTACTGTGCTTACAGTCACAGCAACATTCCACTGAAGAGGATCTCGCTGAATGTTTTCAAGGGTGAGTACCTTATCCCCACGCAAACTCCAGTCCTGTCAGGAGGCAACGTCACTGCTGCCCCGCTCCATCCTCCTCCTGCACACAGCGGGCGGCTTCCCCTGACCCCATCCATCAGCCCCCACCCTCACGCCCTCGCTCGCCGCCTTCCCTGCTCGCAGAGCACGGAGTGAAGGAGCCCCGCAGACCCCACGGGCCCCGAGGCGCACGGCTCCCTGCGGCCCTGCCCAAAGTGCCCTGCCCAGGCTGATGGCCACAGCCTGGCCCAGGTGCCCGGATTGTGCTGGGAGATGGATGCCCTCACGCCCCAGATCGTGGGTCAGACACCACATTTGTTGTTCTGCAGAGTTTCACAAGTGGGAGTTGGACAGTCTCTCTGTGCAGTGCCCGTACCCTGGCCAGGTTTACCTCTATGGAAGAAAAGCCTGGTGCCGATATGTTGATCAGACTGGCACGTGTGAACTCGTGGTGAGCACAGATACCACTTACACATGGAGTATCAACAAAGCCCAGAAAGACAGAGCCTCGATCCAGGATGACACCCAGAAAAGGACCGTCACCATCACCATGGAGAAGCTGCAGGCACAGGACTCCGGCGTGTACTGGTGTGCGCTCTACACGCCCTACACAGCCATTCATCTCACCCGGCTAATGGAGGTCCGGCTCTCTGTGGACAAGCGTGAGTACCTGCTGGCACATTTCGGCCTCGCCTCCCCTGCTTGCTCTCCCTCCTGACCTGTGCCCCACCACCGAGAACCCGACCCGCTCTCCAACTCTGTCTCTCTGCACAAACTTCTGTCTGCTTCTGCACAGGGTTGTTAAACACCTCCCTGCTACCTGCAGATCTCTGCCAGGGAGCTTTTCTACCTGCACTTAACAGCACTTCTGCCACGTCCTGGGATGGGTTCATGGAGCAGGGCTCCTCGGGAGCTCCTTGCTTCTCCCTCCCACCTTTCCATCCTTCTGCTGCTTCGCCTGCTCCCAGTAGCTCCCGAAGACACAGGAGACATCGCCTGGGCGCCTCGTCTGTGTTGGCTGTCACAGCACGCCCGGAGTTACACCCATGGTAGCAATGGCAGGGAAGTTCAGATGGGAGATGCATAACAGCCCGGTAATTATTCTTCTCTTCTTGTTTGTGATTGCAGGACCAGCTGCAACAACGTTGTCGGTTACTACAGGCATGAGTCAAACTAACCCTCCTGGCAACAGCACACAACCACTGTAAGGCCAAAAGAAAGCCTCTGAGCTTGAATGCAGACAAGAGTTACTGATGTCCCGTCCACAATAGTCATATCTTCCTGGGGGAGGCAGTCTCTGGGCATTGCAAAGACTCCCGCTTACAGAGGAGCTGGATGGGACAGGCATTCTTATAATGGACGACCTCTCCTCTTCCAGTTCCTGCCCAGAGCATAATTACAAAGGGAGAAGTGGACATATGAAATCAAGTTGTAGCTTCCTGGAAATGTAGTTGCCTATGTAACTCTTTGGGCTGTTCTCTTTGTAGCAATAGAAACTCTCAGATTCTTTCCCAAAGCCTGTCTCGACTTTGTTTATTCCTGTCCATGAATAGTCAACAGTGAAGTAATCTTTGGCTACTATTTCATCCTTCATTTGCCAGGTTGTTAAATGTAAAGGATTTTCTTTCCCCATGAGGTATCTGTTGTCATGAATACTACATCAGCACCCAAGAGTACAATCATACATCATCTCCTAGTTTGCAAGGTGCAGGAAAACCTAGGAGGAAAAAAGCAGTACCTGCTTCAGAGAGCCTGGAATTGTGCTCTGAACTTTAAATAGTGGTTTGATTTAAAGGGACAAATAGTAGTTTAGCAAAAACTCAGAAGGTTCAGCCAGTTACAACAATCAAGACAGAATTCCTCCCAAAGAACCTGATCCCCTCCTTCCAAGTACATGAAAGCTATTCCTGCCCCTTTTTTGGTCACCGTTTGGTAATGGGCTATGCCAGCATCATACTGTGCTGTTATCTAACACTGGTAACTCCTTTGCTCTTCCTGCTTCAGCCCAGATGTAAACACCTACATCATAATCTCTGTGGTCCTGTACCTCCTACTCCTCCTGGTAGTTATCATCTTGATAACATCGTGCATCAGGCACCACAAAAAGCTGAAGAGAAGAGGTATGTGGAAACTGGTGATGCCTCATTTTCTATTCTAGCTTTCTCTGACCATCATTTTTCCACTCCAAGTGAGCTTATTCCCAACTCACTTTGCCCTGGAGAAGATAAGGCATGCACAGCCTGGGAAGCCTCAAGGCAGGCTCCTTGCTGTGATCTCCTCTCACAGTAAGTCAAAGCCATGTTCCTCCAGACATGCACAGAACGTGTCCTAACACTTCAGAGAAGTAAAGTGGGGGCAATGTGTTCACCAGATTCGGGGTAGATGGGTCCCATTGGCACACCCATCACTTCATTCAATGGGCAATCCCAAAGCCTTTTCCAAAACTCCTGTAGCACAGACAACATCCAGATAATTGTCATGGATTTCTGTACTTCTAAAACCTCTGGTTTTGGTTCTTTCCAAAGGTAACAGGCAAGCAGAGGACACCTGTGACAAACCAGAGGACACAACGCAGGTAAGGAAAGTGACTGATTTCCCACACAGCACCCGAATCCCTTCCCAATAGTCTGTGAGGAGCTGGCTGACCCATGGGATGAGGGTCTTGGTGCTCACTTTTGGTTGTGAGCATTAGGGGAAATGGCATTTAATGTCACCAGAGAAAGGAATGTTGCTAGGTGGAGAGAAAGAGGGCAATGGAAGGAAACTCCACTGGGGAAAACAAAACAAAACAAAACAAAAACAAACACGGTGGAGCAAATTATAGTAATTTCTGAGAAATTACTCAAAGACTAGACAGCAAGGCTAGAAGATGAGGTTGTAACAAATATCAAGGAGAGGAGATGAAGGAAAGAATTTTCTGTCCTTTCACCTCTGTCATGACCAAAGGTAACATTTTACATGACTTCTCCTTTCCCCCTAGGAAAATCTTGTTCCCTTGATAACAGCTGTGTCTTGGCACTGAATCATGCTGACAGTTGTTTACCCTTTCTTTTCATAGCTTGAGAGCACTGAAAGAATGGGAAGTCCCAAGGATGACAGCAAAGACCTAAAATATGTTACCCTGGACTTTAAATCCCAACGCAGCCCTGAGGAACCTCTCTACTGTAATGTTGAACCGGATCAGGCTCCCAAGAACCTCAAAGATGAAAATGTGGAATATGCTATCATTGCACGTGATTAACGACAAAAAACAAAGAATGAAGCACAGAACCCCACAACAATCCAGAAATGGGAGGAATGAACTGGAAAAAGAACTGGAATAGAAAGTGAGAATGGGGAATAGAAAATGTGTGCATGGACACTGGGGAAAGAGCTATGGTTTTGCTGTCATGTGTATGTTGCCTATGCATTTTAAGACCTCTCTCCTATTAGAGGCCAGTAGAGAATTTTGTCACAAGTATGCAAATTCTCTCAGGCCAGACAGAGGTGCTGGTTAATTCTCAGGATCCCTTGCACATTTGCTTTTTTTTTTTTTTTTTTTTGATTCTATTAAAATGCAGACTGTTATGGAGAGGCAGGTGTGGAGGAGTATCCTTTTGAAAAAGAGCAGTATTTGCCTGGCCATGGATGGGTTTGGTATTTCAACTATATTCACTGGTAGAAGCTCTATCCCACTCCTAAGGACTCAGTTATTATGGCCAGGCAAACTTATTCCAGTGTTCTAGGATTAAACTCTCACCTTGCTACCACTGGATTCATTTGCCATGTTATGTGTGGGGGATTTGAGCTCTGGAATATAGGAATAAGCAGAACCAACATCTGCCTGACAGCAAGTAGCTTGAGTACTTCAACAAGCTGAAACACTGCATTGCAAATTTTGCAAACTGAAGGTTCTGCTATATAAATATGAACACTAGAAGGTCTTCCAGCTAAAAAAATAGCGATGCATATGTGCAATACATGTACTTTTCGATACTTTATGCAAATCCCTGTATAGCCTAAACTTATCAGTCTGCTTAGGTAATAATTAAGATGGTAAGAGGCTTTCAAACTGAAGCCAAATATCCAGATATTGATCAAGAAGAGCACGCATGCTGGATTTGGGAGTGGGGGGAATGAGGGTGATATCACTACTGAGTGCAAGTACAAGCATCCCTTTATGGAGTGCAGAGGGTTCTGGGGTGGATTCAGCATGTGGATTACATTCATGAGAGCCTTCAACACTATATCCTCTAGACAACTCAGTTATTTCCCAGCTTGAGGGTTGAATTTGCTGTCATGGTCATCTGCAGCCACAGCACATTTATGGAGTCTCTGAGGCCTGTACACTTACAACAGAATGAAGGAACAGGTGAAATGTGAAGTTACAGTTACGGCTTTCCATGTGTAGCTTGTGCAGACTACCCCATCCTTCCACCATGTCCTAACAGGAGACTCTACTCTGTTTAAAAACTTTTGGCTGGTCTGCTGTCCTACAGCCTCTGTTCCTCTCCAGCTGGCTGCCTAAACCAAAGCAGTGTAGGATAAAGACAAGCGGGGAGAACACAGAATTATAGAATCATTGATGTTGAAAAAGACCTTCAAGATCATCTGGTCCAACCATCCCCGTACCACCGCTATCACCCACTAAACCATGTCCCTAGGCACCAGGCCCAACCTTTCCTTGAACACCCCCAGGGACGGTGACTCCACCACCTCCCTGGGCAACCCATCTCAATGCCTGACCACTCTTTCTGAGAAGAAATGTCTCCTCATTTCCCACCTGAACTTCCCCTGTTGCAACTTGAGGCAATTCCCTCTAGTCCTATCTCCGGTTATCTGCGAGAAGAGGCCGACCCCCAGCTCCCCACACCTTCCTTTCTGGTAGTTGCAGAGAGCAGTAAGGTCTCCCCTGAGCCTCCTCTTCCCCAGCCCAAACACCCCCAGTTCCCTCAGCTGCTCCTCACAGGACTTGTGTCCCAGGCCCTTCACCAGCTTCGGAGCCCTTCTCTGGACACGCTGCAGGGCTTCAATGTCCTTCTAGGACTGAGGGGCCCAAAGCTGAACACAGTACTCAAGGTGTGG
The DNA here is from genome assembly GCF_009769625.2 of Cygnus olor. NCBI lineage: Eukaryota > Metazoa > Chordata > Aves > Anseriformes > Anatidae > Cygnus > Cygnus olor. The sequence continues at coordinate 3,842,896 of NC_049192.1, forward strand.
CCTCACCAGAGCAGAGTACAGGGGGATGATCACCTCCCTGGTCCCACTGGCTGCACTATTCCTGATACAAGCCAGGATGCCATTGGCCTTCTTGGCCACCTGGGCACACTGCCGGCTCATGTTCAGGTGAGCATCAATCAGCACCCCCAGATCCTTTCCCTCTGCACAGCTTTCCAGCCACTCTCCCCCAAGCCTGAAGCCTTGCATGGGGTTGTTGTGGCCAAAGTGCAGGACCCTGCACTTAGCCATGTTGAACATCATCCCATTGGCCTCTGCCTATCGACCCAACCTGTCCAGGTCCCTCTGCAGGGCCACCCTACCCTCCAGCAGGTCAACACTTCCCCTCAACTTGGTGCCATCTGCAAACTTACCAAGAGCGCACTCAATTCCCTCATCCAAATCATCAATAACAATATTAAAGAGGATGGGCCCCAACACTGACCCCTGGGGAACACCACTTGTGACCGGTCACCACCTGGATTTCACTCCATTCACCACCACTCTCTGGACCTGGCCAGCCAGTCAGTTTTTAACCCAGCAGGGTGTGTACCTGTCCAAGCCATGGGCTGCCAGCTTCTCCACGAGAATACTGTGACAGACCATGTCAAAGGCCTTGCTGAAGGCTAGGTAGACTATGTCAACAGGCTTTCCCTCATCCACCAGGTGGGTCACCCGGTCATAGAAGGAGATGAGGTTGGTCAGGCAGGGCTTGCCTTTCATGAACCTATGCTGACTGGGCCTGATCCCCCGGGTGTCTCACCATATGCTGTGTGATTGCATTCAAGATGACTTGTTCCACATCACCTTTCCTGGCACTGAGGTCAGGGTGCCAGGAAATGAGTGCCAAAATGAGTGTTTCTGGAGAAAGGAAGGAAGGGAACAACATGTGGTACTGCATCAGAGGAATGGAGAGGGCACTGGGGTGTTTTTGAACAGAATTTGTCTTGCTCTGCCAGCTGCAAAGATGAGCCCTGACATAGATATGAGGAAGGTCTTGTACAGACAGTAGCACAGAGCAAGAAACTGGCAGGCTTAGCAAAGAAGTTGCAGGAAGTATGACAAAGAGAACAGAGGAAGAAGCAGAAGAGGGCTGTTCTCAACATCAGGTGATATAACAGAAGGGAAGTGACAGTACTTTAAGAGTGGATTATTTACAGATGTAAATGTCCAAGTGAGTCAAACATGTAATTTATTTATAGATCTCCAGTGTAGCTCTGATACAGGCTGGCAACTTCCAGGAGTTGCCAAAGGAACACCGGACTGGCAGGGACCTGATCAACCCCCCGTTATCCTGAATAACGTCGCCATAAATTATCAAACGTATTTCCAATGCACTTGGTCTCTACCCTTCACTGTTATGAGACATCTTTGCATCTCTGCAAGAATCCACGATCCAGCCAGACTCAGACGTAGCTTTGTGCTTCTGCAGCACTGTGCTGTACTTTAAATAGTTCTCCCCAGCTTATTCACCAGTGCTGCCAGAGAAAACCAGCATGCCTACTTCCAGCACTCTTTATTATTTTTTTTTAAAATTTTTGATACAGCATGGAAAGCAAGCTCCAGTGGCTTCTTCTAAAGTCACAGAGGACCAGAAATGCATGTGAGGTTTCATGGGAAAGCTCATCAGGGCCTTGGATACCATTACTTCCCTGTCTCTGCTGGGCATACCCTAAATTATGCATTTGCTGCCTTTATTTAGCAGTCATCTGGTGAGCAATGAGAAATGCTGGGTGTCAGCTCAATTCCTCTAAAAGACCAAAAGCCCTAGCACTTTTTCAACTGCACCAAGCTCTGCAGACAGGTGGCAGATTAAAGGGGCCTGAACCACTCGTTATTCACAGGCCAGTCACATCCAGCTTTCCAATAGGCTTCTTTTGCTATATCTGCAGCAGGGAAGCCGATTTGTTCTTTGAGAATGTCAGAGTTGCCATGTTTAACTCGAAACAAAAGGAAGAAAAAGAAAATGGTTCCAGAAATGGATCATCCAGCCCACGATTCCTCTAACTATTTGCTATTCTTGCAGTCAGTTACACTGGGTCAAACAGCGGAAGAGGTAGAAGACAATCAAGTGGAAGAAATACATTTTCAGGTTCACAGTTGCTTCTAATCAAAGAGAATCCAGACTTGTGCTTAGTGGAGCAAGAATGAACAAGAGCTGGAACGTGTAAGCCCCACTGAGAATTTTTAGGTGCTGTGAGGTACCATTTTCTTAAACACTAACTAGAGGAAAGAAAAAGAAAGCACATTTATTAATGGGTAGACCTGCATGTTTATCTGCCTGTTTCTGTAAGTTAGGAAGCAAGGCTTTACCAGCACTAGCATGGAAGATCTCCAAGTAAATAAATCAAAAAATAAAAAGGGCAGCCAATCGGTTTGCTAATGCTACTGGAGACCATCACATGATGTTCTCTTTCAGGCTGTCTAGACTAAACTCTGGCTGTGAGTGGGCAATGCTGATGCCTGAATTTTCAGCTTGTGAGAGAAATGCCCGTCCCTAATGAATTGCTCAATACACAGGCCGAAAAAGATGCCAAGTTCCTGTGCTCATTCCTTCCGGCAGAGCAGGGAGGGGGGAAAAGCAAGCTGCTCTTGGGCAACAATCCTTTTTGCTTTTGTCCAGACTCATCTCTTGACTGCTTCTCTGCTGGACAGACATGGAGAAGCTCACGCACCTCATCTTGTTGCTTTTGTCAGGTAAGAAAGCATGCATGGCCTTGGGTTTCAGTTAACGGGCAGGGTAAAGGACTGGTGTAAACTTACTCTCTATCTATGGCTCATATAAGATTATTGATAATACTACAGGAAAAGACTGCACAGGCCATGAGATACAGTAACTCTTTCTGGATGCAAAGGCATCTTCATGGTAGCATGCAGCTCTTCGGAAGACCAATAAAAACTATTATGGTTGAAGTTCACTCTTTTCTCTTAATTTAACAAAGGGCCAGCAATGATCCAAGCGCTCACCTTTTCTCACAGGGATCCTTTTGAGTCAGAACAGGAGTCTTATGTGCCTTCTCAGAGTGAAACTGCAAAATCCTATTTGTTTGCATTTGTAGGGGGTTGAATGTAAATTGCAGCAGCTGTGGTTCAAGAGGAGGAAAATAAAATTCATTGAAGCAGGGACCTCTCCTCTGAAATCTTAGGCATCACAATAAGACAAGAAGAACGTCTCTGTAGAGAGCAACACTCCCAGTCTCTATTTTCAGCTTGGAGAGCAATGTCTACCTGCAGTGAGAAACAAGGCACAGGATCTAGCTGGTATTCCCAGCTCAAAGCTTTCCCTCTCCAGCCAAATTTTGGAGAGACTAGATATATGAAAGAGTGCACAGAGAGGTAACAGATGCAGGCTTTGGGAGCACAGAAACCTATCTCAATTATGACAAAATCTGAATGAACTTGGAAAAAAGTCCACTATATTTTTTCCGGAAGCAAGCAACAAGGGAGAACAAACACAAACAGTAAAGGACCTGTCAGCAGAATTGGCTGAAAAGATAATGACACAGTTTTTCCACAGGGGCATGAGCAAATCTTCAAATGCCATGATTCTGATCGAGACATTTTTGCAGTGGTGTTTCTGGTCAATAAAAGAAGTACCTGGGGCTGCCGTGGAACTGAAGAAGCTAACTGAACTAGGGGCAAGGAAAGGTCCACAAGAGAAATAAGAGAGGGAGTTAAAATGTTTAGTTGGCTTGCACGGGACTGGACTGGACATGCAGGGAGGTAAGCCTTGACTGGAACTACCCAGTGGAGCAAAATATCAGGATAAAGTGTTGTAGGTGTTAGATAATTGGAGAGCATAGCTCCACTTTTATGCTTTCTTCTAGAAAAGCCTGAAACACCTTCAGTGTTTTTTTTTTTGTTTGTTTGGTTGTTTTTTTTAGTTTAAAATTCACTCAGAATTTTTTATGATTATTTTAAGACATGTTATTAAAAGGCTCTGCCAGCACAAAGTCCTCACAACGACCTATTTTTTAATTTACTTCTGTTTTAGCATTACTTATGGTTTCACAGAAGCCTCAAAATTTTTTCACTAGAAATACAAATACTTCCATAAATACCACGCTGCACTTCTCTCCAGAATTATTTATAGTTAAGACGGTCCCTTCTGCCTTTGCCCACCACAAAGAGGAATGGAAATTAGAAATAAGGAACTAAGGCAAAAAATAAAAATAAATATCTATATATATAAAAATGAAGCTAAAGACCAGTTATCAACAGGATTAAAATTAAAAGGGTATTAAAAGACAGGGTGAAAACATCTGATGACTCTGGAATCAGGAGTCGGATTAAGAGGTAACCTGCTAAACAGCTAGCTGGATACATATTGTAGGTATCACTTTCAGCATCCGCCAAGGCTCTTTTGCTTCCCTTTGGCTGTGTAAAGCCCTTAAAATTGGAATAATCTTCATGGGCATTTACTGCAAAGGACCTTTTCCACAGCAGAGTGCACACTGGAGCCAAATCTATACTTTTGGACCGATGGGGAATCTATACCTTTGAACCTTGCTGCAGCTGTATTCAAGTAGGCAGGTCAGATGCTGCAAAGTAGGGGTGTTACAGCAAGACAAATCTGAGAGTTACTCAGAAACAATTGGTCATTATTGTGTCAAGCTGTGTTTTGATGATTTGCCTTGTAAAAAGACCTTTTAAAAGCCAAGCCAGTTTGCCTGGCGCCCAGTCAATCTACTTGAATACCCAGCTTCATGCTCCTCAGAACGAGAGGAAAATGCAAGTTTATTTTTAATGCCGTAGTCATGCTGGCAAACTGCTTCCTCTTAATGGGCAGGAGCCCAACGACTACAGCAAGTGTGATGTGGTTGCGCTCCAGACTGCAATCCACAGCAGTCACCACAGGGCCAGAAGGGGAAGATGAAGACCAAAATTGGCTGAGCTTCAGAAAATCTGCAAATATTAATGGAACGGTTACCTCAGTCCCTACCCCAAGAGCTGCCTAGCACGAGCCAGATGACACACCAGTCAAAAGGATCACTACTGATGTATTTCAACAAAGTCTGAACCAAGACTGTCATGAGGGAAGCAGACAGGTGAGCCAGCCCTACAGCTGGCAGCAGTTATCATTAGAGTTGTAAAAGAGGAAAATGGCATTTGTTTAGCCTAAACACAGTGATAAGCAATAGACGTAGAAGAGATGTGGCTCACCACTTTCTCCTTCTAGCATCCTGCGCTGCAGACAACATCACCCTGGTGTACGGAGTGGAGGGGGGGACCATATCTATCAATTGTACCTATAACCCCTGGCAGCAGCGGTGGAGAGAAAAGAGCTGGTGCAAGCAGATCGATGAGACCAAGTGCCAACATGTGGTGAGCGCCCGCCGCTTCTGGCTGCCCTTCCTGAAGAACAGGAACGGCACCACTTCCATCAGTGACAATGTCCACGAAGGGGTCCTGACGGTGACCATGAAGCAACTCAAGAAGCAGGACGCTGGGCTGTACCAGTGCAGAACTGACTACCTGGGGGAAACAAACACCTTACAGAAGGTGCAAGTGAAAGTGCTGACAGGTAGGTCCTGGGGCTCTGTGTTTCATGAGTTCCTGAGTTTAACTTAAATTTCACGTGTCTGCAGATGTCAAGGCCTTACTTTGGTAAACATCTACTTTCCTAAGGAAGTACCATGCTTCATTGTCCCTTTGTAGTTCCTAATTTACAGCAACTACTACAGACATCTAACACACGTCATCTATAATTACCCAGATTAATCTCCTAGCATGCAGCTCATTGTTCAGTCTCATCTTGGTTACCTGTGCCTAACAGGGGCACTGGTTTTGTGAAACCAATGAGTATTACACAGAAACATTTGCAGACTAAACTGTTCTGTGTCTTCAGCTGTCCTGGAAACCCAAATGCCAGAGGAGCCTAGTGCTGTGCACAGCATCTCCAGGTAAGCCATAAAACTTTTTCACATGCTCTGAACTCTAACTTTCCTAGGACTAAACTAGATTAGCATCTGCAACTCCATTTGAAGCTGAGTACCACCACAGGCATATTCTCTGCCTATTCCTAATCCATGACAATTCTCGAAGCTGCTGTGCAGTTTCTAAATGGAATGCAGTGCTTCAGGGACAGGCAAAACAAATCCTGTAGATGATAATTTAATGGTGGACTCAGCAGTGCTAGGTTAAAGCTTGGACTAGATGATCTTGCAGGTCTTTTCCACCTAAAACAGATTCTATGATTCTATAATTTATTCATATGTGAGATCTTACAGTTAAAACCTGTAACAGTTGTTCTAACCTCTGAGGCTCTGCTATGCCCAGGCATGGAGCTTGTCACATAAGATGTTACCATCTTTGCACTTTATACTACCAAAATACGTGAGCTTTTTCAAAGGTTGAACCATCCCCTTCCTGGCTAAGCCTTTTTTTTGTTGTGCTTATGGCTCCTCATAGCATTCATCCTGAAGCTGACTTCACTGTCTTCTATGTCATTGGCGGACTCCTGGCTGTCAAGTTTGTGGTGGCCGTGCTGATCTTTTTATCATTAGCAAGAGTGGGAAAAACAGAGAGACAGAGCAGAACAACTCAAGCTTGAATGAACAGTGGGTCCTCCCTTTCCCCGGTGACCTCGTAAAGCATGCATGTGATGGAATCAGCTCCTCCTCGAGAGCGCTGCTTAGAGCTGAACCAAGAGAATCGACAGGGAAATGAACATCAATCATTTTCCGGCAAAGCTTTGCCACCTGCTGTAATAAAGAAAAGGATCACCCACGGGACATAGGTATTGACAGACCTATCGCCCTAAAGAGGGAATGTCACCATCTCACCTCTCATTGCCGCTGACCAACTTTTCCCAACGCAATTGAAATGAAATGATGCTGCCAGTAACACCTGAACCTGGTGGAAGGAGATGGAACTGGGGGTTGAGGGGAAGAAGGAACATGAAATATTTTTGTCAAGAGATCCAGCAAAGACTTATCTATGTGCAGAGACGCTTCCCCAGACACAGTAAAGGTGACAGAGCTCTGCTCCATTTTCCCCCAGCTCAGTGCCAGGCCAGACAATGCTTTACTGTAAATGAAAGTACAGATAGGCCAGTGAACGTAAACAGGAGTTCAGGTAATGCAGCTCAATCACCGTGTGTTCTTGTGGAACTCATGAATGCACACATAAACAATGTAAAAATTTTAAGACATTGCTCTGTCAAAATTCCCCAAGGAACTTTTGATTTATTGAAGCTAATAGCTTTTTTCAGCATGTCCTATACGTCTACAAAACTGCTGAACGCTTCTTCCAAAAGCATGAAATATAACCAGAAGTGTATGGTTTGTACTGAAAGCCAGTATTAGTGTCTAGAAATCAGTTTTGTAACTGAGATTCCACCCTCTAATGACTGACCTTTTTGCCATGTTTACGGCAATGCAGTGCTCTGCTGTCACCTCTAGTCACTGCTAGTAACTGCTCCATACCACCAGGCAGAAACTTATCTCCAGCATCATTCCACTGGGGTCTGGATTGAGACCCGTCAACGTGATATTATTTCACGGTACTGCCAGGTGACAGATTCTCTTTTCCCAAGGTGACTAGCTCCCACAGATTTCCTCTGGCAGAATGGATCCTTAGTGGACAGTCGGTGTGGAAAGAGACGCGAACTGTAGAATGTAACAGAAAGGGATGTGAAGGCTACGCACAACCCTGAGCCTGCTTCCTCATTTCTCAAGTGAAATGTTCAAAGCATGAACTCTTTGTACTTCTCCCTGCCTTTCATCTACTTTCTCAAGGGGATGTTACCAACACGATCATTGTTTATCACTCCCCCAAATGAAGCTGCATTTAGCTGCCCAAAGACCCCAAACCCAAGGCCACTCACACGTATTTCCGTGCATTGCCTACAAAGCTAAATAAAAAACTGATTATCTTACTTAATGTGGATTCATGATAAAGGGTGGAGTACCCCGACTCACAATACATCACCCAGACAAACGGTAACACTTAGAACATGCCGGCACGTTTATAGTGTACAGAAGTGCCCCAGGACACCTGGGCAGGTTGGCAGGTCAAGCCCGCTCCATTTAGCACCATTTAGATGAGCTCCATTTAGATTCCAAAACCAGACTAGGCTGTTCATGGTTGTGCTCTAAGTTAATTTCCTCTGCTTCCACAGGGTAAATTAGCCCACATACAGCCGCACAGCACTGCAGCTGTACTAACACAAATCTAGCTTTAATATTCCTGGGTGGCACTGTAGTACCCAGTGTGGAGATGAGCAGTAAAGCAAGGGAATCGCAGCTCTAGCCAGGAGGCTTAGGTCCTAATTCCAGCTCTAACCTGTTGAGAGACCTCATACAAGGCTGCCCACTGCTTCCGTGATGCTGGGGGAATGTAATGCGTGTTCTCTAGCACTGTACAAGCTCTTTGGGAACAAGGATACAAAACTTGCATCTGTGTGCAAAACAGCAGGAAGAATGAACACATCCTACTGAAAGCTGCTCTGTAGTACATCAAGGTGGCCCTAGAGACCAAAAATATCCGTTTCTTTCACAGCCACACAGCATGGTTGCTAAATATGGCTATCTAGAAAACAATATACTTAAAGCAAAAAAACAGCCAGTAAACATGGTGCAGCCTTCCCACATGGGAAGTAATATTAAGACTGTGGTTAAAAGATGTTCTCAGTGACTCCAAACTGGCATCACTAGGCAGCAGATGACTGTAAATGACAAAGCAAGTTAGCTTCCCCTACACCAGAGAATTCCTCAGTGATAAAGAAGATCTGGGATAATTTTTTTCTCCGTGCCCTAAACCACTTTGTACTTCAGAATGGGCGGTTTTCCAGCCCTGCTGCTCTTGCTGGCACTACCAGGTAAGGCTCAGAGACTTCTTATTTCTCCAGGGAACAGGGTACTTTCTGTGCTGTTGTGTGCACTGCACACTGTTATTTGCACTTTTTATTCAGGCCATCTATGGCCAGACACAGAATAAGACTGCCAGATGTCAATGAGGGACTACAAGGGGAGGACACATTCAGCCTGAAATGTGCTTATTTTAATTATACAAGCTTTTGGCTTCTCATTTTTCTTTACAGTAGTTTGTTAGTTTGTCCAGAAATTAATTTTATAAGGGATACTTGGCAATCTCTGACCTTCTTAGACCTTTCTCTCCCACCACTGAAGCATTCTTAGTCTGAAATCACCTAGCATATGGGGAGGGAAATCTGTGTTGCTTTCTCCAGATACGTGATGGATGAGGTATTGTGAGCAATGTCAGACAGGCTAGCTGCTGTTTGCTTTCTTACTGCCAATAAATACTGAGTCCACAGAGAGGAACAATCTGAATAACAATGGAAAAAGGGTAGTGGCTCCCTTTTTCTAGGCTAGGCATGGATGTTTATTTATGCAAACCTGCAGAGTTAAATAACTCTTCTCACAGTCCCAGCGGTATTAGTGGTATAACGTAAGAAAAAGTGGCACACTAAGCTGAGATTAGTTCTAGCATCAATTTTCTTTTTTTTTGAAAGGATCATGCATGCCAGGAGAGGACACACACGTGTTCCTGCAAGTAAAGGGAGACTCCTTCAGAGCTAACTGTTCATATGATGTGCACAAGCATTTACGTGAGAAGAAATTCTGGTGCAAGGAGCTATCAGAAAGATATTGTCCAGTCTTACCCTTGAGCTTCCCTTCAGAAGAAGGGATTAATCCTAACCATGCATGGCATCGTTCTGTTCAGCTGGAAGACTTTGGAGGCGGCCAGTTTTCTGTTAACATGGCAGCACTTCGAAGAGAGGATTCTGGCACATACCAGTGTGGAGTCTGGGTAGATCTGAAGCAAGTTTTGCTGCAAAGAATACAAATGGTGGTTTCACCTAAGGGTGAGCTATGAGGTCAACAGAGCACTGGGTGGGAGACAACCAAAATAAATCAAGAATGATGCGTCATTTCCAGTTTTTGTTCCATAGCAAAGTATGGTGTATCTAGTCACAGAGATTCCACTAGAGATTATCAAGGGCAATAAGAAACCACAATATGTATCTGCATGTATCTAGAGGCAGAAATGGCCAAGAAATTATTTTTTCCATATGAAATCAAAAAGCATCAAAGGGAAAGAAATCATTATTTAAAAAATTACCATCAAAAAAAAAAACAAAAAAAAAACCACCAAAAAACCACAATTTTGTGGGATTATACTCATCAGAAACAAATGGGTTTAGGTTTGGGACAGACAAGTTGATGAAAGCTAAAAAAATAATACTTTTTTTTTTTTTTGTACAAAATCTTCCATTTTGTTAAAAGCATTTCCCAGTCACAGAGACCTTTCACATAGAAAGGCTTTGATAACTCAAGTAGCTGACTTGAGAGATGGAGCAACACCCTCCTAAATTGAACACAGCGCAGAGGTAGCTCCATGTCACAGCAGCTGGGGAATTTGACAGCAATGACAGCCCTGGAACTTGACACCATGGCTTCCACGTCTTCTGCCAGTTCTCTTTGTGCTGGTGTTTGCTCTGCTCCTTTGGGTGAGATGTGTGCTGTTGTGGGGATTGCATTTTCCTGTCTTTTGCCCCTCTGACGAATCACCACTCTGTTGTCTTTAGAACCTGTAACAATATTTGCAAAAACAGGGAAATCCCTGTTCCTTCATTGCTCCTGTTCTGTGACACCCAACGTTGGGAAGCTTCAGCATTTTATGTGGTGCAAAATGGTGTCCCGAGCTAGATGTCAACCTATTATCAGAGCTAACGCTGATCAAAGTATCATTAAAGTAGGAAGGACTGAAATGATGAATGACTTCTCAAGGAAAATGATTAGAGTGTGGCTGAAAAATCTCCAACTTAATGACTCAGGCGAATACCATCTTGAGAGCCATTTCCAGGGGAGAAACAAACTACTGAAGAGGATCATGCTGAAAGTTTTGGGTGAGTTGATCAAAGAATTAATGATGATCTTCTAAAAGTCAGCGGTTTCATAGTACTTGACAAGAAAGACTCCAGGTCAACGTTAAAGAGCTCTCTTCTGAGCCTTGAAATTTCCTGAGACACAGATAATTCCTGAATTTCCTTTCTCACATAGATTTTTTGATACATACTAATGGTAGAAATTGCAGCCAATTCTTGGGAGGCAGGCAGTCTGGTTTGGCTTCATTGACTAATGAAATTTAACATTCACATCAGCAGATGAAACAGACTCCAAGAGATCTGAACATTTACCTGAATTTCTGAGTTCACCTCTTTATCACTGTTCATTAATAAACTTTTCTATTTGCTTTCAAACTTTACTTCTTCTGCTTTTAGCCGGTGCAGAAAGCAGCAAAACAGAAGATGCTTGGTGGAAGCTATTTGATTTTTCTGACAACTGAAAAATGTGGAGGGAAGGGGAAATCACAAGATTTCTTTTTTAAGAAAAAGATCACAAGATATTTTTTTTCTAAAATGTTTCCTTTCTAACAGCATTCAATTGCAACTCAATTTTTACATCAGTTTCTAAAATTGTATGAATTTTCATGGCTTACCTATCCCTTCTACAAAACTTAACCCCAACAGTAGCTGTCCTTTCCCTTTGATTTGTCACAGAACCCAAACTTATAAGGGAAGCAGAAACCACCAGCCTTTTGCCCCTCCGCACGTGATATAATCATCAAATAAGTAGGTTTTCCAAGGTATGATGAAATTCAGTAGGAAATATTTTGCAAGAATGAAAAAAAAAAACACAAACAAACAGAGGACTATAATCCAAAGGGAAGAAAACTGGACTCACAGGATGTCTGTTCCTGTCCAGCTAGCTACTAGCTGTCTGGCTGGGCCTACACCTGATGTTTTCATTTAGATTCATTGATAATAGGTACTATTGAACAACCTAAACAAAACTCCCAGATCCTTCTTGAGAAACTGGATGATCCCATTCCAGTGACTCTGCTGCATTAATAAACCTTCTTCTGCGGGTAAATAGCACAGGAGGAATATTCTTGTGCACAATGTCATGGGTAACAAACAAGCAATAACTCCAGAGCATCCTACCAACCTGCAAAGCAGGATTTTTAAGCATGAGAGAAAGTCACCAGGGATGGATCAATGTGGGAAAATCACCTCCTCTTGTGTTTTTTTTCCAAGGGGAAAACTGGAAACTGGATGCCAGCCCCACAGATGCCAGCAAAAAGGACCAGAGGTAAAAGCAAAGATTCCCAGACTCTAATCGTGGCATTCTGGATGCAGTGCAGGATTTGAGGGGTGCTGTCACAAACAGCTGAAACTTTCAGATGCACACATACACGTAGGCTTCCGTTTCTCTGCCATGGGGTTTGGACCAACCTCCCCAAGTCCCATAAAAAGCTGCAGAAGTCTCCTACTGGTTTCAGGAGCACCAGGAGAGGTCTCTTGAAGATGCCCAATTTAACTGCATCCTTCCTTTCTACATGGTTAAAAGGGACAACCGTATGGCCCGTGCAATGCTACAATGATTCTGCCTCTGGTACAAGCAGACCAGCCTAAGACCAACCCCAGCTAAACAACACGGCATGTTAGATGAGAGTTATTACCAGACCTGATCAAAAGAGACCCTCATAATGATCCTGATGAAAGACAGATCAGGAGAAGGGCAACTGCATCCTTATGAGGGATGCCTTTGAGCTCTAGTAGCACTGCAACTGATTGCAAGAAGAGATTTCAAGCTTCTGAATATGCCCCAGGCTTGCCAAGTGCCAAAGAAAATACAGCTGAGATGGATCCTTTGTGTCTGTAGACCAGTACTGACCACCCAGAACCAAACTTGTTTAGAGACAGCATGCTGAATTTTTATCCTGGAACCATACTCCATTTTCCAACACACAAAATCCCCTTCCAAATTAGCCTAATCACCTCTCATGCTGTAAATAGTAATGGAGATACCATGCTTTTCCTTGCAGGACTCTTTATACTGTCATGGTGCTGAGTTCCTTCCTGGCTACAACTGCCCTTATTGCTACTGTTACACTCCTTGTCACCAGCTACATCAGAAGGAAAAGGGCAGGTAAAGCTCTCTAATCCTCTTCTCTATTTTTCCCTGCCCCTAGGACCTGGTTTCACATCACCCTGAATGCCAGTAAGGTTTATTTGTAGTATCATTGCAAAGGGAGGAAACAAGACCAAGCTGAGAGAAATGCAACATGTGAGCTAAATGTCAGAGACAGAAGAGTGGGGGCAATTATTTTTAAGATGAAAAGGTAAAGGTGTGGTTCTGCACTCAAAGGAGATTCTGTTATTTGCGGCAGGAAAAGGGATGGACTTTAGCAGACATCCTGATTTCAGAAAAGGAGTGCTGCAGGTAAGAGAGCATCAGAAATACCTCATTCCTGGTGCTTTGTTTGATCTCTGTCATGCAGAGATGCTGGCTCTGTGCTTACCACTCAAGGCGATTACAAAGCACACGATACCACACATCCTACAGCGAACACGTAGCATCCGCTCAAGCTAGCAGACTGCAGCTAGCAGTCTGTGTTTGTGATTGCCCACCTGTGGCTGCAGAGCAGACACAACCTGACTCGGTTATTTGGCTAAGACATAACCCCTCTGCATGTTTTTGTTTACAACACTCAGAAAAAAAATGCAATATATAATTTTGAAAGTTCGCTGGCCTTGAACCTTTAGTAAGATCAACAAAGTTTCTCATCAAAGGAAAAATCTGCTAGTTGCAACCCCCCTAAATATTCTGTGTGTTAACTGTTGCTGCGCCTTTCTACCCAGTCCCTTAAGACTTAGGAAGCAGAGTTTGGTGTAAAAGAAGTTTCCCAAACTTCTCTGAGCACGCTTTCTTTTTTCTCCAGCATCCTCTCCCCTCTTCCCCAGCTTCATGATACGAGGCGAAAATATCTGTAATTTTAAGTGAGCTGAGACTAATATTCATAACCAAAAAATGGTGAATTTCTTTTTAACTTCTCACTCTTCACGTCTTTTCAGAAGGATGGAAGAAAAAAAGCAAGTAGAACTTCAGATGGGGATAAGAATGACTGCACAACATATGCTGTCTTAAGGCACCAACCTCAACCAAAGCCTGAAGATGTTACATATGTCAACGTACAGCCTTCACCAAAAGTTCTCTTCCACCTTGAAGAACCACCAGGGAACTCAGTTTTCTCAGGGCCTGTAGAATATGCTACTGTTTTCTTCAGAGCCACAGCTCCACGTTCTGGAATTGAAAAAGAGAAAAACAGGTCCACCTAAACAAAGCAGCACAAAGCCTTGGGTTTATTCATAGAATTTTGCTGAACTGGGCTTAGAAACAATCCATTTGTAACCAGTTGCTGAAGCTGGGTACACACGGGATTGCCCAGATGAAAGCTGCTGAAAGGATGAGACACATGGATGCACAAACCTTCCCTGAAAAAATAACCACACTTTTCCAATAGTGCAGCATCACAATTCAGCTATTAGTAAGTAAACGTAGTGGAAGGCTGTAGTATATTTGCTTTCTCTAAATTACTCTATTTTTAAACAATGAACGACTCTAAACCCAAATACAGGAAACAGATTCTCTCTCATGGCAACAGATCCAGTGCCACAGCCAGCAATGGGCTTTGAGATACGGGAGCATGACACTTCCTTCTAGAGTTTTAACTTCAACAACACACATAAATAGTTGCATATAAAATGTTAATAATTGCCCATGCTTATTAGGTCCAAATCAGCAAAGTGGTAAAGCATCTGCTGAACTTTAGCAGGTAAAATTGTTTCATGTATTTCAGAGAGTCAAGGAAACATGTTTAGTTTTGTTGAAAAATTTTTCTACGTTATATGTCTTCAGTTTGAACATACAAGTGCAGATTTTAGACTGTATGTATAACTTTGGATTTCCTTCCCTTCCATGCTTGTTTATTAATGCTACACTCATGCTACAGTATAAATCTGTCTTGACTGTACTACAAATTACACACATTTTGATCAAATTACTGAATCCTGCTATCATAGTGATACGTACAAACATCCACTAAGGATTATGGATAAATCCCAAAATTCAGCTAAAATTCTCATCTTAATCCTGTGAGTTGGGCCCAAGGCTGCTGAATAAGACACAAAAATGGCTTTAATTTGTTGATATTAAGATTGGAAGAAGCACCAGCTTAGGTACTGCGTGGCATGGAAAAAAAGGAATGTGGAAAGGCAGAGATGTCCATGAATCATATCATGTAAATGTAAACTTCATCTTGCCTGTGGGTTCTTGTCCAGTTCTGAGGACAGAGAGATGGGGCGAGGAGAGGGGAGAGAAGAAGGAACTTCTGTTGCCTGGTCTGATGTGGCTACAGGACATCAGGCACTTTACAACTGTATCTGAGATTATTTTGTCTCTCTATTGCAAATTATCTAAAAAATAAAACTAAACATAAAATAATAGCTAACAAAATCATTTTTTCCCTTCCTAAACAGGCTTACATGATTGCATTCTTCACTTCCTATACTGACTTCCTGTTTTCTCTTGCTTACGGTTATTTCTTCTTTTTTTTTCTTTCTTTCTCACAACTGCCTTCACTAACTGCCTAAAGACTTACTGACTGACACCCTTATGTTTTGGGGCATTTCTGAGACAGCAAAAGCATTTGTGTGGGGACCATACCATTAAGGTCTGAATTACACACACCAGGAAATAAAAATAATTAATATAATAAGCTTCAATATACAAATTCTATTCCTTATTTAACCTCTTTGATTCTTTGAATGCAATTAAACTTTTTATGCATAAATTCTTCACCTAGGCAATGACACACACAATAAAGGCCCTGAAGGCCTCAGATCTTAAAAAAATAGAAGTTAAATAACTAAGTCATGATAGCAAGGCTTATTGATACACACTTCTGGTCTACAAAGCTGTAGATAACCTTATATCATATGGTGAAATTGAGGGTGTTTCTAGGTATAGTTTATCTCTACAGATTGCACCAGTCCTCTGTCACAAAACACAAATACGTAACTGGCTGTTTTAAAACAAAGACACAAGAAATATTCTCAAATCTTTCCAAATTTGTAACATCTTACAGGTATTTTCCCTCTGTGTAAATGAAGCAGACTTGCTAGTAATTTGACCTGCCTACAACAAAGGCAGCATTGTTGGAACAACTAATTTGCGTTGGCACATTTGGTAGTTATGTTAGTTAGCATCAGCAGCACACTTATCCACTTCTGCTATAGTCAGCTGTTGAATTCAGGAGCACTCTAAGTTGTGTACAAGCAGCCTCTGGACATCTGGGACATTACAAACCTGAACGTGTCTTCAAATAAGCCTGACAGAAACATCTACTCAGTGACCCTGCTCTGTATTAGCTGCTGAATAGTGATGTAAAGTTGCACATGGCTAATGTCTCACATATCCTCCCAGCTTATCTTTAATTTGACAGTAGCAGGAAATAAATTTGCAACATTCTAGGAACTGGGCATATGAGATAGGGCACAGTGGACAGGATGGAAGAGGACAGGAGTTTTTTTTCTAAGACTGAGGCTATCTGTCAATACTTTCCACTCCAGTGCCTCCAGACATCTCCTCTGTCCTTTTCCAGGAAGTCTAGTTAAAACTCATCCCAAATCTAAACATTCTCTGCAGCCTATCCTGAAATATTTGTTTCTTCTTTGTCCACTTTGTCCACTAAGAGGACTGTTTTCATCTCGAATAGGTAGTAAAAGTATATCCGTATGACTAATGGCTAGGCAGCTTCATCTGCTCACTACAAAGGGCTCTTGCCCTAAGTGAACTATAAGAACAGAGCAATCATATAATCAATTATACTCTAGAGATTCTGCTACAGTCATCATAGTACGATGCCATCTAAGTGCCTTCCAGCAACAGTTTTGCAAATTGGGTAAAATTTGCCATATGCATGAGAAACCACAGAGATTTGAGCAAAAGACATGAAAAGCATAATGTTTTATTAGCTACTACATAAACCATCCAGTTCTGCTCCATGTCCTGAAAGACCCACGAAAACAAACAAAAAAAAAAAAAAGAAGAAAAAAAAAACAAACAAGGAAAGCAAACTGAATTTTGGATTATATTGCTTGGGAGCAAAACTATAGAGATCAAGGAGTCTCCTGCTAGACAAAATTAAGTTGGCTCCTTCATAGCTTTCCTTTTCCTCTGGAAATCACAGAAACACGAGAACACTTTTGGAACATGTTTGTCTCTACCTCCTCAAAATACAAAGAATCAGCAATGTGTTCTTGCATGAGAAACCTAAAGAACAGAGAAAATCCAACACTTATCAACCATATCCACTTCACGTTCGTCATACAAAGTTTTATTTATTCTATTCACTCTAGAATACCTGTTAGATTGTTCTCTACTTCATGCCTTACTTCTCTCCCATCCCCAGCAACTGCAAAATATAGAATACCAGAAAGGAAAGATAAGCAACAAAAACCAGGATCCTGGCAACCGTGATTAGCCCAAGATTAGCAGATATAGGAACTTCTCTCCAAAGCAAGAGACTGCTTTAAATTAGTCTGCTCCTGTTCTTGTTAGGGAACTGAAAAGAATTTCAAATTAAGAATAAAGCAAAAAGCTGTAAAAATCAATATCTGAGTGGCTTTATAATCAGATAACCTATTACGTGCTATGGGCATTCCCTCCAGGCCTATGGTGTCTGCTTATTCCCTTGGGCCACTGCCCTTCGTGCTCTTCTGCATTCATGAATCTTCAGCTGTGATGTCCTTG
Source organism: Cygnus olor (assembly GCF_009769625.2). Lineage (NCBI taxonomy): Eukaryota > Metazoa > Chordata > Aves > Anseriformes > Anatidae > Cygnus > Cygnus olor. The sequence continues at coordinate 3,860,517 of NC_049192.1, forward strand.
AGGATTTATTCTGCTCTATTTACCAACAATCACACTTCTAGCATTTCTGCATTTCATCGTGATTGCAGAGCTGCCAGCAACGCAGTGTCAGAAAGCAGGCCAGCTTTCTTCAGGACCCACACTGAGTGCCAGCCCGTGGGGTCTTTACAGCACCTAACAGTGACCAAGCTAAGAGGTCAGATCCTGTTTATTTAGCAGAGGGGAAAAAAAAGGATTTTTCAGAAGAAAACTCCAAAACAGGAGGACTGCTGTTCAGGGTGCTCTGAACTGCCTGTTGGAGGCAATTCTCCCCTACCTCACCTATGTGGACACCACCCGCCCCAGTTTATACAATTAACACAGGCAGTATGGCTACACCCCATTATAACCAGCATTTGAAGTACACCAATTTTCAGCTGGAGCTCTGGGACCACTTCAGCATACCTAAATACAAACTCATTCAGCATCCCCACGCTGTTTCACAGCATAAAAACTTCACCCACAGTTGGTTCACGTGGAAATCACTGTTAAGGCACCCAGCACAGGAGAAAGAAACAACAGTGCCTGGGGCAAAACTTGCCCTTTTTGTTCTGCTCGTTGCCAGCTGGTGATGCTCACATGTGCTCTCAACCTCTGCTAGCAGAGAGATGCTTCTGCACCAGCGAGGGTAGAACCAGGCTCCAGGAACCACAGGAGTGCTCACAGTTCTTTCAAGCATATCTATGAATACCTATCTATCATATCTACCATATCTGTCTATGAATACCTGTGAAGATTGGTGTATCTCTTCTAAAACAGAGTACATCCCCAAAACACAGGAAATGGAATAGGCTGAACACATTTATTTATTTATTTATTTATATGGCTGTTATCCCAAAGAGCTTTGCAAACTCTAAACACGCACAAGAACTGTTTCAACAATACTATGATAACATACAACTACTTGATGATACCACACAGAAAGACTGCCTGACAGTGCAGGACCTCAGGCTTGATAAAAGTATTTACGTTATCACTGTTAACATTGAAGTTCCAATACCGTTGAGAGAGCCTGAGCACACGTGGAAGGAAAAGCAGGTATGTCTGAGAGGTATTAGTAGGCAGACATGGAAGCTGAGTATTAAACCTTTGAAAGCCTGCTCAAACCTCTTATGAGGAAAACTTCCTTTTGCACCAAAACAAAAAAGCTCTTTTTAATGGTCTCCATTTAATCATATTTGGCAAAAAAAAAAAAAGATAATGGCATGATACTAGAGAGTTTGGGAACAAGAATAAACCACCTTTCTGGACGATAACCAGGAATATAAAGGAATGAATGTCTGGGAAAGAACAGCATTTGGGTAACATGAAGTTAGACGGTCATCTCTTACACTTAGGGAACCCTGAACAAATTCCATCACTGCACCTGCACGACACTCCCTTCTGCATTAACACTAGATTCTTCTACACAACCTTTCAGGGATAATTATTCAAGGTGTACAATGACTCCTGCGACAAGCATGAAAGAGACTGAAATGTCACCCTGAGCATTATGACAATGGACACCCAGGAACTGGCTAGCTAAGGAAGCAGGATAGTGTGACTTCAGGGTATATTTCCCTTTATTTTGTTTGCATCAAAAATTACCGTTCTAATTAGCGTGCACCTTCTTTGCTCACAACCCAGAGATTCACCTAACACTCGAAGCACACACAAAAGGCACGCTGGCCAGGGCAAGGCAGCCTTCCTTCCCTTCTCCAGACCAGCGAGGCCACTCCAGGAGGGTCTCAGCACCTTCCCCAGCCCCAGAGCTGAGGGCTAAGCCTGCCCTCCATGCTGCCTGCAGCCCTCCCTCACACAACCCCGTGCCTGCACGCAGGCCATCCCACAGTCGCCATCTTGAGGCTGCCTCAGCCCGTGAGGGAAAGGCGGGACAAGATGGTGAAGTGCGGGAAACAGACTCCCCAACCTGTAAACAGCCTCCACAACCTGTAATCAGACTCCACAACCTGCAAAGTTGTAAAGTAGGTGTGTTTATTCAGCGCTGGGCAGCACGGAGGGTCGCACCACCACAATCGTGCGCACCCGCCACAGTAGTTCATCCTGTATTTATACAGCAGGAGTTACACCGGTAAGGGAACGCCTATACATATTCATAACCTCTCCCCGAAAGGGCGGTTTTATTACAATGAGTTCCGAGAAATCATTTCCATTGTCTCCGCCTTTAAATCCTCCCAATTGCGCACACTCAGTGCCACCTTGTGGTCGTGGGCCGGGGTGTTCGGGATGAAGGCTGTATGTCTTCCTCACCATGGACTTTTCACTTCAGTCGTAAAAGTCGTCTGAACCCGTTCTTGCTTAACAGGGAATGTGCTATCTTCCCGTTTTATCGCTTTTCTTTTCTTGATAACTAGTGTTCACAATGGCCTGGGCTATAGAAATCCCTTATCTTCCAGAGCTATCCTGTCTCAGTCCTGCCCTTGTGATTAGTTTACAATATACATCTGTGTTAGCTAAAACTTGCAAAATCAGCATGGGGTGGCCTCTCCAGACCTGCTAGAGTTCTACGGTTAACCCTTTAGCATCTATTCCTTACTTCAATCCCCCATTTTCTAAACCGTTAGTAAATTCTTTTACTTGTTTCTACAAAATACTTTCTTTTTCTAAGGACTTTCTAAAGTATTTTCCTGATTCTATCTTCTGACGAAGTTGATGCTTTTTCCGGGATTCATAGTCGGTTAGGACATTCTTACTACAAAATATAAAACACTTTAGCAACAGAATAATACAAATAATTGTTTTAGCCAGGTGACATTGGGCAACCATGAGGTTAATTTATGCCACGACTATTGGAGTCCCTAAGTAGCTCCATCCTGAGATACTTGATGGAGAACTTTGGTATGTTCCCAAATTTTCTGAATGTTGGTCTCTATTTCCCTAGATACAACGTTCTTCACAAGTGAGACAAGTATGTTAGCATCAAAAGTTGCATCAGACATGGTAATTAAAGCTGTAATTACAAAGCAACAAAGTGATGAAACGATCTGATAAAATTACCACAGGAACCCAAATCTCGGTATTATTTCTTATAACAATGCCTTGGTTACCTCCTTAGCCTTGTTGATTTGGCAAGGGAATGCTTCTGGCCATCCAGAAAAATGGAGGCTTTCTCCACCACCCAAGCAGAGGTGTCACAGAGCAGCACCCACCCAAGGAGAACCCATGGTGGGAGGCCCAGTTCCCTCAATCAGTCAGGGGGGATGGGACTAGGTGATCTTTCAAGGTCCCTTCCAATCCCTAACATTCTGTGATTCTGTGATTCTGTCTCTAGCAGCAAATGCTGTGCCTCCACCTACAAGCAGCTGGTTTGAGAGGCAGACTGAGTTCAAAGAAATAAATAGGGTATTTTCTTCAGTACCTGCCCTGGTTTTCAGCATGGTGTCTTTTTTCTTCACTGATCTTGATTCACCCTAGGGACGTGCATGCTTCTTGCATTATGCAGTCTGTCCACCCTTCTGGCATTAAATGGAAGGGTGTTAGAGATCTTGCCACATTGTGCTGGCCAGGTGAATAAGCAAACTTGGTATTATCAAGCTGCTTTTCAATGTTGGGCCAACACAAAACGAGCAGCCCTTAAAAGTTGCTGATCAGGAACATCATCAGTCATGAAGGCATAGGGAATGAGGGCAGAGCTGTCAGGAAGACTTACAGCATAATGGAAGGGAGGAGATACCGGAAGAATGGAGGGTAACAGTGGGAGGATTTGGAGGTCTGGGCGAAGACTGTGGCCCTGGGCCATTTTCTTCCTCTTTCATAGAAACACTGAATCATTAAGGTTGGAAAAGTCCTCCAAGATCACTTGGTCCAACTGTCCCCCTACCACCACTATCACCCACTAAACTATGTCCCTAAGTGCCAGGCCCAACCTTTCCTTGAACACCCCCAGGGACGGTGACTCCACCACCTCCCTGGGCAACCCGTACCAATGCCTGACCACTCTTTCTGAGAAGAAATGTCTCCTCATTTCCAACCTGAACTTCCCCTGTTGCAACTTGATGCCATTTCCTCTAGTCCTATCTCCGGTTATCTGTGAGAAGAGGCCGACCCCCAGCTCCCCACACCTTCCTTTCTGGTAGTTGCAGAGAGCAGTAAGGTCTCCCCTGGGCCTCCTCTTCTCCAGACTAAACAACCCCAGCTCCCTCAGCCGTCAGTTTTTAACCCAGCAAACAGTGTACCTGTCCAAGCCATGGGCCGCCAGCTTCTCCAGGAGAATACCGTGGGAGACCGTGTCAAAGGCCTTGCTGAAGGCTAGGTAGACAATGTCAACAGCCTTTCCTTCATCCACCAAGCAGGCCACCCAGTCACAGAAAGAGATGAGGTTGGTCAGGCAGGACTTGCCTTTCATGAACCCATGCTGACTGGGCCTGACCCCCCGGTTGTCCTGCAGATGCTGTATGGTTGCATTTAAGATGACCTGTTCCATCACCTTTCCTGGCGCCGAGGTCAGGCTGACCTGACAGGCCTGTAGTTACCCAGATCCTCCTTGTGACTCTTCTTACAGATGGGTGCCACATTAGCAAGTCTCCAGTCATCTGGGACCTCTCCAGATGACTATGACCGCTGATAGATGATGGAAAGGTGCCCAGCAATCACATCCGCCAGCTCCCTCAGCACCCTCGGGTGGATTCCCTCTGGCCCCATAGACTTGTGACAGTCCAGGTGGAGCAGCAGGTCTCTAACTGCTTCCACCTCAACTGTGGGGGGCTTCTTCTGCTCCCCATCCCAGACTTCCAGGTTGGGAGGCTGAGTACCCCAAGGATAACTGGTCTGACTATCAAAGACAGATATAAAGAAGGCATTAAGAGCCTCAGCCTTTTCCCTATCCTCAGTAGTCATGTTCACCACCACATCCAGTAAAGGATGGAGATTCTCCTTGCCCCTCCTCTTACTGTTAATAGATTTGTAAAAACATTTTTTTTTTGTTTTCTTTTACCGTAGTGGCCAGGTTGAGCTCATGCTGGGCTTTAGCTTTCCTGTTTTTTTCTCTGCATATGCTGGCAACTTCCTTGTTCTCTCCTGAACTTGCCTGTCCCTTCTACCACTGGACATAAACTCTCTTTTTTTTCTCCTGGAGACTCAGCAAAAGTTCCCTGTTCGGCCACACCAGTCTTCTTCCCCGACAGCTCATCTTACAGCACGTGGGGACTGCCTCTTCAGCAGGCTGGAGCCTGCTCCAGCATCCTCAGCTGCCTGTAGCTCTGGAGCTGCTGCTGGATGGTGGGCAGAGAAGTTAGTGCCAGAAAGCTGCCTGGTTGCTCTGTACCCATCCCTGCTCTCCCCTTTTGGCTTCTCTGTAGCCAAGTGAGAGGCTGAACTAAGGACTTGGATGCTTCCCAAACAATGCTTTTCTGAGCTGGTCACTGGAAATGGATCTAAGTCCCTTTCTCCATAACAAAATCGAAAGGAAAAGTCCCTTAAGTAGCTTAAGACTGCATTTCATATTGTTCTCTGGCAAGCACACAAGAGAGCACAAACCCTTCTAACCTGCTGTAGTTAACCCATGCTGATGTCTGCAGCATTGGCTACATTTGAATGACATCTTTTTTAATTTAGGGATCAGTTTCTGCATATCTCCATTTTCTTTTCAGCACCTAAGGAAGCACTTTCTATTACATTTTTCTTAGGCAGAAGCAAGTCTTCGAGTCTCTTACGTGACTTCTAACTCTTTCGAAGACCCATTGCCAAAGCAAGGACCGCTTCCCATTTTTCTCAGTGAGATGTTGTGTTACACTTCGCAACCAAAAGAGGTCAGCATCTTCTCAAAGTAGTAGTGAGCAAGAAGGAAAAGAGGGAGGCAAGTGGTCTTTACCAAAGGGACAATTCTTGATTAGTGCCCTTGATTTCCCCACCCCTCCGTTTCCCTTTTCTGCTGGCAGACTCAATTGAAAAAAAGCACAGAAGAAGATCGCTAACCTTTAACTTCCTGTTGACTGCTTGTAACTTTCTCTCTACCCATGAGAGTGAACTTGTGGAGTCAAAGAAGATACTTACAGTGCCAAACCCACTTTTTTTTTTTTTTTTTTTTTTTTTCTGACAAATTGTTGTTGGTTCTCTCCCTCAAACACACATGGGAGTTGATCAAAACATCACTGAATTTCTTTCAGCGTGGATGGAGTGTTTTGTTGCTGTTCAGTTTTTATCCTCTGTCCAAGTGTTTTTCTGTTGCTTATATTTGTGCATGACTACACAAATAGTTCTAAAATAATTGCCCTTTGCGTCTCTTGTTTTTGTTAGTCAGGCGTTCAACGGCTCTGAAAGTGAAAGCTGTCTGGCAGACAGCCTGCTTATTTTTTCGTGTTCATATAAAATCTCTCGCTGTGGCATTCGGTGGCAACTCAATGCCACTACAAAAGCTGTATTAAACGATAGTTTTGATAACCATCTATGTGTGGTACATATGACCGGCAGCTGCTGAGCGATACGGCAGCTTGGCTCTACAGTCCCACAGAGGAGGATGAAGCTCTGCTTTTTACCACAGCTCTTGCTGGGGAGAAGCAAGTTTCCTTCCCTGTTCATCCACTTCTCCTCCAAGGGAAGGTTCCTTCCATGTCCGGGAAGGAACCAGGTGCATCTGCAGCCAGCCCCTGCTTTCTGTGCTGCAGTGCTTGTTCCCTGGGTGAATGTGTTAGAAAAGGAGGGAGGGAGAACTGCAATTTAGCTTTATCTGCTACAGGCATCACATTTCAGAAACAGCACTGAAAAAAAAACAGTGAGGTTTTAAAAGAAGTTGGCATCAAAACCAGGAACAAGTAGAATGTTGATGTTTTACTACTTGATTTAACTATTACTTCCTCCCTGCCCGAAGCTGTTGATCTGCTGTTTCCCTCCACGACGACAAAACATAGCCCGGTGGCCTTCGCAGTTTGCTTACAGTGCGAATAAATAACCTGTTGGGAAAGAGTATTTTCGTTTCTTCAAAGAGCTAAACTGGGATTGTTTCTCCAAGTAGTACCAACAAAGAAGAGAGCTACTACAGAGGAAACTGCTAAAACCCACCGAGACTGCTCCTGCTGGTGTTGGACAATGAGCGTATCTCGACAGAAAACAAAGTGAAACAACTGCTAATACTAGAATCCTCGGAAACATATTTCATAGGATGTTGCTTATTTGCAAAACCTAGGTTTGTTTTAATTAGAAATAACAGCATTTCCTACTCATCCTTTTTTCTTTTTTCTTTAACAATTACTCTACAGCCCTTGTTGTCCTGCAGCCAGCAGGCACCTGCTCCCTGACTTCCCTCCATCTCCACGTGAAGTCCTGATGTGGCCAAAGGCTCGGTGCAGAGCTGGGCACTGAGGTGTGGTTTGTCCCTGTCGCTAGCAAGGCTGGAAAAGAAACCACGGCCTGCGTGCTAGCTCTGTGCAAAAGTTTTCCAGTGCAATGGTGCCCTGAGGGAGAAAGGAAAGGGTTGAAACTGGTGTTTGGTGCTTCTCGTGAGTCACAGGCAGGAACGGGCGGGCAGATCCAGCAGAGTCCAGCGTGCTCTGCCCTTGGACGGGGCACAGCTCAAGCCGGCGCAGCGCAGCGCTGCTGGCAGAGACCTGCTCAGTTCCAGCTCCGGTGCTCCCGGCTGTACTTCAGGAGTCCCTCCGGTGCTTCTTCTGTTCATGGTATTCTGTTATCTTCTGCTGGAAATACACTGTGGACAAGAAAAGGTCGTTTGCCGTCACCAAACACCGCAAGTGCCAGAGCTGTCACATCCATGCTCCGTTGCTTGTGCACGGAGCTGAGCGGCAGGATGCAGGGAGGGCCCGGCTGCGTGGCTGTCACCCAGGTGAGGGTGGCATCGAGGTTGTGGCAGTTCCACCCAGGGCTCTCCACCCACCCCAAACGAGCTTTATCAAGCTTGGGTTAGCGTAAGGCTTTAACCCACGCCATCACTCCTATTCAGTTTCAGTGTTTCCTATCCAACCAGCGAGGAGGAAAGAAAGTGGGAGGCCCCGAGATTGTGAACAGCCAGAACGGTGACGTAGGCTGGGAATATGACAGGAAAGCTGGGATTGTGCCATGCCTCTCTCCCAGGTCCGTGCCCCGCTGGGCAGGTTGCAGGCGGGCTGTAAGGGACCCACCACAGGCTCCATGTGCCGCCCGCCGCCCGCAGCGCTGCCCCACGCGCCCTCTGCTGTGCTGCACCCCAGGCCACGACGTCTCTGGCCACCGACAGATGTTTTTGGTGACGTCCTCAACCTCTCTCGCCTCTATTTGCTCTCATCATGAGCTGGGAGGAGGCTCGGCTCGGGCTGGTGCCCTCCTGGGCAAGAGGAAGCACCAACCCAGCCACCACGGATCCGCGCTGGAGCCGGCAGCAGAGATGAGTCAGGACCTGCTGGCAGCACAGCTAGGAGCCAGCTCCCAGCTGCTGCCTGAGTCCAAGCCAAATATTTGCGCTGCTACTGGCATGTTTGCCTGAACATTGAGCCCTTGGTAAGCCTGCCTCAGCCCCAGACAAGATCTAAAATGAGCCCGGGGACGGCTTTTTGATTGCTTGACAGGGGCGGAGAAATGCAAGTATTGAAGGCAAATGGGTGCTCAGGTGCCTCCTGCTGCCCTGAGCGTCCCCAGCCCGGCGCTGCAGCCTGCCCTGGGCACGGGGCATCTTTTTACCTTAACCAAATGCCCCAGGACTTTGCAGAGCTCACCCGACCAGTGAAGAAAGGAGAGATGAGGCCGTTTACCTTCCTGCGGGATCCTGTTCTTCTCTGCATCCTCAATAAATAGGGAGAACATGTTCGTCTTCACAAACTTCTTCACAAACTTGCGGTTGGTCTTGGAGGCGATGGCTTTGCAGAAGGCTCGCTCCTGGAAGGTGCCTGGGCCGTTTTTACTCCACTTGATGTGCGAGGCGTAGTGTCCAACTATTCGGACGAAGAACTGCACAAAGGCCTCGGAGACGAGCGTGTTCAGCTGCTCGGGTGCTGGAAGAGGACACGGAGCACGAGAGGTGGGCATGGCACTTCTGGACATACGGAAGATGGTCCTATTTTAACCTGGCCAGTTCACAGGCTGTGCTTCCACCCCAAGAAACTGTTATTTGCTTAAAACCTCCCTCTGCCTGTAAGCTAATTTTGCTAAAGGAGCACCGGCTGCATTTACTTTCCAGGGCAGCAGCATCTTTGCAGGCCAAATACTGACAAAACCCGATTTTTGAAGCAGAATCACTTGTTCCTGTTCTCACGTTTTGCAGGGCAGGAGAAGGGCCAAGGCATTTCTCTCCTGTGGCTGCATTTTGCCTCAGTTTGGGGCGGGAACACCTCAGGCCAGGTTCCATTAGAAAAGCCATTTTGCTGGGGACTGTGGCCACCCGCAGAGGGCAGCTGCATGTATTTTACCACCTGTAAAGAGACGCCCTTACTGTGCACGTTGTTGTTGTTGTTGTGCCTGTTCAGAGACGTCAGCATCTCGTTCTGCAGCTTGATGGGCAAGATCTCCTCCTCATCCCCGACCTGGAAGGCAACGGGGCTGTGAAGCACCTGGCACTGGTGGGAACGTGGCTCGGGTTCAGGCAGCCCATCAGCACGGCTTTCTGTAGGGCTCATTCATTATCGCGCGCGGTGATGCTGGGCGTGGGATGCCCACAGACCCAGGTGCTCTGGCTCATGGGACAGATGCAGCGGGTGGAGAAACCCATTTGTGGGTGTCCTGGTTTCGGCTAGGATAGAGTTAATTTTCCTCCTAGTAGCTGGTAGGGTGCTGTGTTTGGGATTTAGGATGAGAAGAATGTTGATAACACGCTGATGTTTTCGTTGTTGCAGAGCAGTGCTTACACTAAGCCAAGGACTTCTCAGCTTCTCGCTCTGTCCTGCCAGCGGGCAGGCTGGGGGTACAGACCCAAGACAGCTGACCCAAACTGCCCAAAGGGGTATTCCGTACCTTATGGGGTCATGCTAAACAATATATAGGGGTGGCTAGCCGGGGTGGGGGGGCCGGCTGCTCGGGGATAGGCTGGGCATCGGTCAGCGGGTGGTGAGCAATTGCATTCTGCATCACTTGTTTCGTACACATTATTAGTAGTAGAACTATTATCATTACTATTCTTTTCTTTTCTTTTCTTTTCTTTTCTTTTCTTTTCTTTTCTTTTCTTTTCTTTTCTTTTCTTTTCTTTTCTTTTCTTTTCTTTTCTTTTCTTTTCTTTTCTTTTCTTTTCTGTCCTAATAAACTGTCCCTATCTCAAGCCACAGGCTTCATTTTCCTGTTTCTCTTCCCCATCCCAGAGAGGGAGGGGGGAGGGTGAGCAAACGGCTGTGTGGCGCTGAGCTGCCAGCTGGGTTAAACCACAGCAGAGGGACACCCTGACATTCTGACACCCAAACGGGAGAGCTGCCAGGCAGCTGGGACCGAGGAGGGACAGGGGGCCCAGCCCAGCCCCAGGCCCTGTGCAGGGGCACCTACCGCCCGGATGATCTTCCCTTCGCACAGGTCAACTATCAGAGCCTGAAAGAGAGCAGAGAGAGCAACCAGGTTGAGCAACCAGGCTCACCAAGACATCCCTGGCACCGTGGCCTCCTCCCACCCATTTTGGGATCAGACCACTGTGTCTGCAGCCCACGAGGGTGGCAGGAGAGGGCTCGGTCCCTCTGTGCTGCAGGCATCTCCCCAGGGGCCGTGTTTGCCCCAGGCTTGGTGGCTGTCCCCAGCCTCTCTCTGCTTCTGCAGGGCTGGGACGATGCCAGCAGCCAGCAGCCGATGTCGGCTCCCTGAGCCCCCAGGGTCAGGGCTGTGGGTCCTGGGGCAGCACCCAGGGATGTGGAGGTGTTGCCCCAGGTGCCAGAAGGAGGAGGGACACAAAAACCCAATCTGGAGATTATCTTTCCAGATGGGAAAAGGGCACAACCTGAGCCTTCAGCCCCGGAGCCAGCACAATTGCAGGGTGATGGAGAAATTCACATCTCCATCCAGACACCTTCACCCTCCCTGGCTGAAATACCTCCTCCATGGGCTGATCCAGGACCCGCTCCAGGTGCCGCATCTGGATGCCGACCATGAAGGGCGTGGGGCAGCAGACGGTGTCGAGCAGGCACTCGGGGACCACGGGGATGTAGGTGTGAGCCCACGTGAAGGGGTAGAGGAGAGCAGCCACTGCGTGGATGCACTGCGAGAGGACGCTACGAGAGGACAAGGGGCGCCCTGAGCTTAGCTGCATCCTGCAAGGTTTTGGTGGTGTTTTTTTTTTTTTTTTTGAAAATAAAGAGCTCAGGACTCACCTCAGCTCCTCGGCCAGGAAGATGAGCCGCCGCTCCAACACGGCGGAGGCGAAGATGTGCAGGATGAGGTTGGGGCTGAGCCGCTGGAGCAGCGCCTGGAACTCCACGTGCTCCAGGTGGGCGTCCACGGGCCGCGTGAGCTCGATGAGCTGCGGAGGGAGAGCCACCAAACCCCCTTAGGAGGTGAAATGTCCCCCCAACACCGACCTGGCCCCCCAAGAAGGCAGTTTGGGAGCAGTTAATGACCATGGCGCTGCCCAAACACCCTTCCTGGAGTTTGCAGCACCTCCATCAAGATCCTCTGCAAAGCACAAACTTCTTGTCCTGCGTGGCGATTTGGGACACGCAGCAACAAAGGTGCAGTGATGATGCGTACTGTGGCATTTGTTAATTAGGATAATGGAATTTTAACCAAAATGCGTCTTTTCTCCAGTGCTCATGAGTCTCTGGTGGGAGCCCAGCAGGGAAGTGCCCCGATCTCAGCAGCTGACAGCTCGCCTGTGAGCAACAGCGGAGAAAGTTGCCCGGGAAAAGGAGGAAGGATTAGGACATGACTTTTTTGCTATAAAAACCACATAAGCTTCCTCAAAAGACTCCCTCAGAGGGCCAGCTCGCCTCGTGACAGCTAGGATGGCCCAAAGGTGAAACACGGAGCAGATATTTGCGGGTGGTCTGTCCGTTTTGCTGGCTCTGCCCTGGAGAGGAGCCTCCTAAACCTGGCCGGTGCATGTTCCCCGCTGTGGGCAGCCCCAGACAGCGACCAGCGAGGGGCTGGCAGGACTGTGTTGCCCATCACAGCCCTGGCCCCAGCTTTGTCTGGGTTCGGGGATTACCCTCTCCTCCCCGGGCTGTGACACACTTCCAGCTGTGTTCCCAGCCAGCAGCTCAGGGCTTGGCCGGGCTCCGCAGCCCCTTTCCAGTACAAATCCTGCGTGGTCCTCAGCTCCCGGCCCATGCAGCACCCAGAATTTATTTTCACCCCCTTCCCGTTTTCTCATGGATCTCCCCGACTTGCTCCAGCCCCTGCCTGGAGCCCAAAGCCCATCTCTTTCGAAGAACCGTCCCCATGTGTCCTCCCTCTCCGTCACCCCCAGCCACGCTCCCTGCAGCCTGGCCCTCAGCCAGAGCATTGAGCAATGTGCAAAGCCCTTGCGCAAGCTTTCCTGGATGAAGAAATCTCTTGCAATTTGATAGCCAGCTGCCAAATTGCACTAGAGAGAAGGGATCCTGCTTCCCAGACCCACCCTGGCAGGACACATCCCCGGCGATGCTCAGCACTGACGTTATCCTGCGAGGTGCCGGGGCAGATCCAACCACTTTTTCACTGAAGCTTCACCGGAGGAGAAAGGAAAAGCAAAAGAAAAGGCTCTGCCTGTGCTAGCCTGGCCCCGTGCGGTGCGTGGGCGAGACGAGCCCCGTGGGCAACCGTGCCCTGCTCAGATCTTTCTGAGCAGCACCGCAGGTAAAGAGCCGGGCTTGCCGCACGCCGGCGGCACACCCTCGGGTGCGGAGGGCGAGCTGCGCAGCCTGCGACAGTGCCCAGCCCTGGCCCCACCGCGAGCCCCAGCCCAGAGGTGTGACCTGCGGCTCGTGGGCAGGGTGCTGCAGGCAGGGTGCTGCAGGTGCCCCGGCACGGCGCGGTGCCAGAACGCACGGGCCCTGCTCGTGCAAGCGGCAGCGAGCTAAGGACGGTGGCCGGGTGAGGTTTGCATTGGTTGCTCCAGCTCCGGGCTGATGGAGCTGCAAGGTGGCATCACTGTGGATGGGATCCAGCCTCATCCTCATCTCATCCTCATCCTCATCCTCATCCTCATCCATCCTCAGCCTCATCCCATCCATGTTTCTCCTCCCCTCCTCCTCCTCCTCCTCCTCCCTCCTCTCCCTCCTCCTCCTCCTCCCCTCCTCCTCCTCCTTCTCCTCACCCTTCTCCTCACCCTCCTCCTCCTCCTCCTCCTCCTCATCCTCCTCCTCCTCCTCCTCATCCTCACCACTGGCTGCTCTCCTCCTCGGCAAGGAGGGAGGGGGCACCCACATCTCCCAGGGCATGAAGCCCCCCCAGCCTGACCCACTGCTCCAGGGAGCACCCATGGGTGCTGCAGATATGGAGGATGCTCCAGCGGGCAGCCCGGGCTCCCCATGTTGGAGCAGACCAGAAGGTGCTGAGCCCCCAGAACCCCACCAACCTCTGTGCCCGACTCGGGGATGAAGCTTTTGATGGTGACCGTCTTCCCTGGAGCCGGGAAGGGCGATTCCCGGAGGCCCTGCATGAAGGGGTAAATCACCGCCATGGAGATCTGGCGCCTCTTCTCCACCTCGTCCAGGATCTGGGGGAGGCAGAAAGGAGCCGTCAAACCCCGGTGGGTGGCCTGACAGCTGCCAGGGCCACCACTGTGCTGGATGGAGCCACCGCGTCCCTACCTTGGAGAAGAGCCCAAAGCAGCCCAGGCAGCTGATGATGCAGAAGACCTCAGGGAGGCGGACGCCACGGCCGGAGGGCTGGAAGAGGATGGAAAAGGGTTTGAGCATCTCCCAGCCCCACGACACCATCTCCCTGCTCTCCCCAGTGAACTCCAGCCCCATTCGCCACGCGAGATGTGCTGGGAACCCAAGGAGATGCCCTTCGAGGGGCATGGATGGCTCTGGCATTTCAACGGAAAAAGAAAACAACTGCCCGCTGGAGGATTTTCGAAGCCGGTGCTCTGGCCAAGGACGCAGTCCATGCTGTATAAGCAGATGGTGCTGGGGCCTGGAGAAGGCAGTTTGGATGCCGGAGTCGTTAATAGTTTTGGTGCAAAGCCCTTTGGCGTATTCCCAAAGTTTCCTCCCCATCCTCCGAGACCTCCTGCCACACTCTCCACCCTTCCCAGAGCTAATGGGGGATGCTCACCAGCAGCCGCCTGCAGTAGCCGATCTTCCTGCTGCCGTCCACGTTCGTCAGGACAAAGGAAAAGGTTTCACTGCAAGGAGGGACAAGGCATGGGAATGGGACGGCTCTCCCAGCCCGCAGCCCCCGCGTACGGCGGCACCGGGTGGGAAGTGGCGGCCGGGGCCCCGCAGCGGGGCAGGTACCTGGTGAAGTCGGTGACAGGCGCCCAGTTGTTGCCATCGGGGAAGCAGAAGAGGGGAATGGCTTGCAGGAGGCGCTCCTCCTCCTCCTTCTGGCCCCTCAGGAGGTTCTCGCGCTGGAACGAAGTGATGCCGCGAGTCAGGGCGACGCATGGTGCCCACAGCCCCGGGGTTCTGCTGGGGGCAGGGGGGGACCTTTTGGCCCCAGCGTCCCTGGGTCAGACCGAAGCAGAAGGTGCCTGCACATCCCTGGGCATGCATCTCCCCAGAGTCCCAATTTCAGCCTGTTTTACCCCGTGGATATTGGGGTGCAGTGCAGGCACCCAGGGTGCAGGCACCTGTTTGCACTCTGCAAACGGGGTGTGGGGGGGTCTCCATGTGCCACCTCCCCAAGAGGTGATTTTGTTGCTGGAGCTCCCAGGGAGCTCCGAGGAGCAGGACTGGGCTCTGCCTGCTGGGGAGAGGTGAGCAGGGAGCACCGATGGGCTGCTTCGCCTGGGCACTGTGCCCCCCAGCTGGGACCACGGGGAGGGAGGGAGGGGGGGTCACAGCAGTCCCAGAGCCCCACATTGGGGTCTGCACCTCCAGGGCACGGGGTGCTTTCCTGTTCTGCACTGGCTCTAGCGGTGGGGGAAGGAGCAACGTCCCCTTTTCCTCTTAACCTCAGAAAACTCATATTTTTCCCCAAAAGTGGGACTTTAGTCCTTACCTTTGGGAACTGGTATGCTATCTTGGGTTCATAACGTCCATCTGAAGTCTTCTTCAGCGACACCACCACCAGGTACTCAAAGAAAAACTGTCCGGCAGAGTAGAGGACAGAGCTCCGGTCTCCTGCCTTCCCTTGCAGCGCTCGCGAGGAGTTGCTTTCTGCAGCAGAAGCCTCCTGTTTTCCTTCTGTAGCCAAAAAAAAAAAGCAAAAAACAAACCAAACAAAAATAAAAAAAAAGAGAGCACAGTGAAACAAAAGGCCAGGAGGTGTCCTGGTGGCAGGACGGGAGACGCAGAGCTACCCAAGAACCGACCAGAGGGGAGCGGGACCCAATGCCCATGCACCCTGCAAGGGTGGTGGTGAACAGCCAGGGGCCCATCAGCGCAGGACACGGAAAGGAAAGAAAGAATTAGCTTTTAGGAGTCTTTTGGAGAAAATCTAAGCACTGTCAGAGCCCCCCAGAACTCCTTCACCCTGTGTCAGTGAGGGCAGAGGGATACCCAGAGCAAAGCCAGCATGTGGGGTGGTGGAGAGCAGACGGTCTCTTCAGAAATGTGTGGGAATGTTTTTGGAGTACTTAAATTTATTTTCTTAGGGGGAAAAAAACAGCAAACAGCCAGCACAGATGTTGCTTGAGCACCTCCAAAAGCTCCAGTGAGATGAATCCCAAAGTCTCCCTGCCAGATGCCCTCAGTCCTGGGAATTGCTGATTGCAAATGAGATACTCGAGGGTTTTCCCTAAGCCGCAGCTCCCAGAGCGAAGCAGCTCCCTGCGACTGCATCCTCATTCTTCTTGGGCTGGCTGGGGAGAACAGCTGGGGAGCGTCAGCTGTCACAACCCCAAACTGAGAAACGAGAAGGAGAAGAGCCCGAGCTGACATCTCCAAGGGCCCTGGGATGGGCGCCACGGGGCAGCGCGATCGAGGGCTGGCAGTGGAGGAGCTCGGGGCTGGCAGGGGGCTGAGGCCATGCCACAGCTCTGCCCTCTCCCAGCAGCCGCCTGTGACTTTGTAAATGCCCAATTCCCAGCACTGAAGCTGTCCTGGACTTGGTCTTGCCTCTGACTATGGCACGGCATTACAGCAACGCTTGAGCTGCTTCTAGGTGTAACAGGCAGGAAAACAAACGCATGGATGAAACAACTCCTGCAGTTTGTCCCCGTATCCCAGAGTATCCTGTGGGCTTTCTGCAGCTCAGCAGCTCAATATCCAGCTGTGGTTGGCTGCTCCCATGTCCTTCTCTGATGGCAGTTCTGGGGTCAGGCCCACCCTGCGTGTCCCCCACAGCTCCGTAGCCATCTCCTTTAGTCCTGAAACAGGGCTCCAGCCTTCGCTCCTGGTCACTGGCAGCCGACGGGAGCAGAAAGCTCGGCCGAGGAGGTGACACTGGCTGTCCCATCACGGGTGGTCCCTGCCCAGGGACCAGAATCACCTGTCCCTGGGCATCTCTCATTTCTCCATCATCTTGTCTAGGCTGTACCGTGGGGAGGGCTGCTGGCGGCTCCCGTCCTTGCTGGATGCCAGCATTGGTTTGCTTTCCCCTTGCACGTTGTAAGGTGAAAGCACGGTTAAATCCTGCCTGTCCTGTCCTGTCCTGTCCCGTCCTGTATTTCAGGGAATGCAAGACGTGCTCTCCAACAGGATCTGCATTTGCATTTTCTCCATTGGATTTTCAAACACTTAAGAGAAAACCTTCCATGGCGGGGCAGCTGCTGACACCGAGCTGTGGGTCTGCCTCTCGCAGATAGACCCACGATCCTGCCTGGCCCAGCGAGCACTGCTGAGGGCATGGTGCCACTCACCTGGCTGGGCTCTCCTGCACCACGTTGGGTCACAAAGTGTCCAAGCCTAAATCCCTCCAAGACCACAGCACCTCATCCCTGAGCTGGAAGATGAGCTCCGGGGATGTATGGGGCCATGCACCACTGTGCAGCACGGGACTGGTGTAATGTGGCATCCCAGCACTCCCCCAAACCACCAGGATTAGCAGCTCTCCGCGCATCCCGGGGATGCAGGCTGCTGTCACGGGATGGGATTTGCTGCTCTGCTGTCTCAGCCAACAACTCTGGCGTAGCCTGAGCTGGAAGGGACTGGGAACAGCCCAGAGCCCCCCACTGCAAGCAGGGAATGTCCCTGGTTGAGCGAGGCCGTGGTGGGGACGCAGCTCCAAAGGGAAGCAGCTGCTGGTGCTGTGCATTCCCACCCCTCCCTCCCACAAGCACGGAGAGGGCAAAGGCTGGTGCACTGCAACCTGGCCCGCGATGAAAAGGCACCGGCATTAAAAGGAGGAGTTTTTTCTGCATGAACAGCTTTCCACGCTGTTGGGGGAGTTTCTTATCAGCCGAGGGCAGCGCTCGGGGCTGCTTCGTGATGCGGCACGACCTGTTTTGTTCTGCCCAAACAGCTCCTGGGCTGCGGCGGGGGGAAATCTCCCAGCCCCACGCGTGTATTTGCATGGCAGTGAGCCGCTCGCACCACGCAGCCACCCACCTGCCCCAGCGGGGAGGAAATGGCTTTTGCCTCAGTGAGACATTTCTGCTGAGCTTGGAAAAACAATCGAGATATCACAGCGAGAGCGAGAACCAGCCTGCACACAACAGCGCCCACGGGGGGGGGTCACACCGAGCCCCAGAATCCCCAGCCTGGCTCCGTCTTGAGGTGGGGGCAGGCAGGAGCCCCCCATTCCCTATCTCGGCAGTGCTGGCAGATCCCAAAGGACCAAGCTCTGTGCCACCCTCCCGGCGGCCCTGCGGTGCTGCCTGCCTCGGTGGCACCGCACCCTGCGGATGCCGGGGCTGGTGGAGCTGATCCGGGCCAGTTCGACGGCTGTTGTGGCCACCATGCCCGATGCCAGCTCAGCGGGCAAAGGGCTGGCAAAGCCTTTGGGGACGTGGCTGGGGGGAAGCCGGGGGCTCCCTCTGGTGTGGGTGCCAACCTCCAGGGCTGGGTGCCAGTGCCCGGGGGTGGGCGAATCCCCGGGGGATGGAGCAGGCTCGTTCGGGACGGGGCTGGCTCCGCGGGGACGGGGCGCAGCACAAGGGCTGAGCCCCCCAGAGGATGCGGCGAGCCCCGGGGATTTGGGGCGGGCACCGGGCATGGCTGGGGGGGCCCGACCGGGGCCGCTCCCGGTGAGGCTGAGCTGCGTTGCCCGGGCAAGTCCCCGCTCCGCCGGCACCGGCACCGGCACCGGCACCGGTACCGGCACCGTCCCGTCCCGACGGCCCCTCCCTGCCCTCACCTCTGCGGCCCGATCGCCGCAGGCTCCGTCGGAAGAAGTTGCCGATGGATGATGCCATGGTGGCCCCGGTGCGCCCCCGGTGCGCCCCCGGTGCGGCGCGGCACGGCTCGGCTCGGCACGGTTCGGCTTCCGCCCGCCGTTGCGCTTTCGCTTTCCCGGGGGAGGAGGGACGGGACGGGACGGGGCGGAGAGGAGAGGAGGAGCGGGGGGGGGGCCGGGCAGCACCTGGCACCGGCTGGGGCACGGGGGCGGCGGCACCGGGAACGGGGAGCGACAGGGCACGGGAACCGGGAGCGGCTGCTGGAGGAAGAGCCGGGCACCGGGAGCACCGGGCATGGGGGTCCTGGGAGGACCTGGGTGTGGGGGAGCCGGGAGCATCCCTGGGTACGAGGGTCCAGGGAGCACGGGGCACAGGGAAACGGCGAGCACCGGGCACCGGGAGCACCGGGCACCGGGGACCCAAGGGGACCTGGGCATGGGGGAGCCGGGCACTGGGGAAGTGCCCCGTGGGCATCAGGGTGGGGAGCCGGCCCCAGCCCGGGTAGGGGGGAGCTGCCCAGGGGCCGGGAGGGGCGCACCCCGAAGCCGGGGATGATGCTGGACCGTCCCCTCTAGGGGCCAGAGGTTTTGGGGTCCCCTCTGCGGCGTGCTGGGGAACCAGCCGAGCCGCCCTGCCGCTGCCGCCACACTTTCATCCCCATGGCTGTGAGCTTGTCTGGACTTGGGAACGCCGGCCGGGTTGTGCAGTCACCTGTGCTGGCGTTTGTCCATCGGGCAGAGCGTTGCTTCCCTCTCCGGGTGACTCAGAGGTAGCTGGGCCAGCTCCAGGGCTGCAGAGGCCAGTTGCCAGCTCCCTGTGCTAGTGGGGGGAGCAGGGTTCATTAGCACTGCTACGCGGTGGCCGCCCCGTCCCCGCCAGGCAGCCTGCGGGGTCGCTCTGCTTCACTGGGCTTTGCTCATGGTTTCACCGCTCCAGACCCATCAGTGGGAAACGACTCTCTAAAACCAGTGATATCTTTAAAAAAAAAATCCCCTTTCCCCATCATTCACCTGCCCAGACCCTCAATGTTTCTTCTGCCACTTTTAGGCAGTGCTTACACAGCAAATAAAGCGCCCAGAGGGGGCTTTGGGCACAGCTATGAGGATTTTAGGTGTGATGAGCTATGCACAGACCTTAGCCTTAGTGCCGGAGCATGGCTTTTTTCAGACATAGCCCAGTTTTCCTACACCAAATCCCCTCCCTTCGTGTGCTGTGATACCTCCCGTCCCCTTTCCTTCCCTGTCGCTGCTGCCTCGCTGCAGTCCTCAGGGATTTGCTGGTCTGGGGACGGTTTCTGGCTGATCTCGAGGGGTTGGAAGAGCACTTGGGCATCTTGGAGGAGATTGCAGCTGGAGTGTTTGTTGCTCCTAGGAGAAATTTCCTGTTGGCACAACAGGAGAATAAAAATTTAGGGGTTTTCCCTTTCGATTTTAGAGGAAAATCCCTCCTTTCCTGGAAACCGGAGCGACTCTGGAAGAATGGCTGCTGCCTTCAGCCAGAAGAAATCCCCGAATTCTTTTTTTTTTTTTTTTTCCATATGCACAAATATTTTCTGCTTGCTTCCTTTAAGCCAAGCTTCTGACTACGATCCTGTGCTTCGATAACGCCTTGACTCTGCTCAGATGCCTTCTGTGCGCAGAAGAAAAGAGCCGTGTTCCCAGCCACAAACCTCCCCGCTCCCGAGGAAACACTGTCCCTTTGTGCCCCTGGCACAATCCAGCAAACCTTGCGCTGCTGAAAGAGGTTGAACTTTGAATATTCCCACTGAAAGCTCTTTTCTGCAGGAACCCAGCCACCCACCGTGACAACAAACGGGCACATTGTGGGATCTGGGGGGCTTCTGGCCACTGCGGATGCAAAGCTCGCCATTGCACTGCTCCATTGCCGCTGCCAAAATCATTTTGCTTCACCAAACTGAGCCCGGGGAGCTTTGTGTTTTGTTTTGTTTTTCCCTTGCAGCCCCAGTGCTGATGAATACACGCTGGTATTTGGTTTTCTGCTAGCGTGGTGTATTCAGGATGCAAACATCCCGCTGCAAACCCTCTCCCTGCGGAGCCCTGGGCATTGTGCTGTGACCCCGCTAGCACTGCAACCCCTCCTCCTCCTCCTCCTCTTCCTCCTCCTCCTCCTCCTCCTCCTCCTCCTCCTCTCTCTTCCCTCACCTTGTTGCCCCTTGACTCACCCCAGTGCATCCTCACCCTTTCCCCATCCCCTCACCAGGTGCCACATTTCGGGAGGACATTAGGAGCTGGAGCTTCTTGGCTCAGCATCCCTTCAGCACGGGAGCGCTGTTGACTTTACCCCATAACAAAACTAGGGCTGGGGCACGGAGCCGGGGGCTCAGGTTCCTGGCAGGACCCCCCTGGGCAGCCTGGGGCTGGTGACCCACCTTGGGGCTGGGACTCCCATGGCCACGTTTCCAGCTTTTTCCCACTCCAGGGCGTTTGTCCCACTGGATGGCAGCATTCGAGCAAAGAAACTTCTCTGGAGAGCTGGCGGGAGAGGGCAGCTTCCTCCGGAGACTTTTCTCCCTGCTTGTCCGGCTCTCGGGAGGTTTGCTGAGGGCAGGTGGGCTCAGCTCACTTGTGTTTGCACCGTTTCTGCCCTGTTTGGAGCTGGCTGATCCCCAAATCGGGGTGCCATGTAACATCCTCCACCTGCCCCTCTCCCTTTATGCTCAGGGGTGCAGGGGGCCCTGCCTGGACACAGGGGCTGAGCGCCAGCTGGGATGCTCCGTCCCACAACCAGGAGTGAAGCAGCCCCAGACTGGGTGAGGAAGAGAAATGCCAACCCCCACGGGACACTGAAAATGGGGCTTCTTAGCAAGATGCATCCCCTATGGCCCTACACCCCCCTGCGCCCATACCCAGGGTGCGGAGAGCCCTGTTTCAAAATCACCGCTGACCCATGCCACGCATTGCTGTATGAAAAAAAGCCTCATCTTTTAGATTTAGGGACTACTTCCTGCACGGTGGTCGTAGAGGGGGGTGCAAAGCTCCCAGTGATTAAAAAGCAAAGCAAATCCATCTGCTTTTCCTTGCACCAAGCTGGTTTTAATCCCAAGTATTTTAATCTGCCCTTGGGATTCCTTGGATGTGGTGTTTGGCAGAGGGGCTCGGGCAGCACTGGGTGGGAGGGCAGGATTGGTGCTGGGCTGCAGCCCCCCCCACCCTGCAAATATAGTGCAGGGAAACCGTTCCTTTCTGGGGCTGTTTGATGGTCAGGAGGAGCAAAGACGTCTCAGCTTACAGGCTCACGGCTGGGCTGGCATCGCTGGTTTGCAAGCGGGCATCCATAGATGGAAAGGGTCGCGCTGCGCAGCCTTGCCTCAGGTGTAGCACGAGACCTTCCTCAGCCTCCGCGTACCAAGCCAGGAACTTGTCCCGGGTAAAAATGCCAGCTCCGGGCTGCTTTGGCCTTGGCAGTGTGTTTCAGGTGTTAATCAGCTGCAGCGTGCAAAGCCTGTGTCCGTCTGGGTGCACGCGGTGCTGGCTCCCAGGTGCTTGCTGCCCCTATTCTGCGTTTCTCCCTCCTCTTTGCCCCCCAAGCGGGGCTCTGGCGCACAATTAGTGCCCAGCTGAGCTCGAGAAACTTGCAGCATATGTGGAAGCAGGTGGTGGCAGCAGGGTCCAGCCTCCTGGTGGCTTTTGCAGAGCTCTGGACATTGCTGCTCTGAAGCATCGTGGCTCAGGGACCTGCCAGGGTGCTGGGGACACCAGGGGCACCAGGGCACTGGGGATGGTGGTGGCTCATCCCCTGGGGAGCGTGGGATGATGCTGGGCTGGGGCAGCCAGTGGGGAGCTTGTTTTGCTTCTTGTCAAAGAAAAGAAGGAGAATGGGGATTTTCAGGGTTTTCGCAGTTGGGCTGAGCAGGCTGGGACGGGGAGGGCAGAAGCTGGGGGTCAGTCCTGCCTCTGATGGCCTGGGGGGCCACCCCCATGACACTGCTGCCCTGCACATGGTGCTGGCCCCAGACTTTGCCCCACTCTCTCCAAAGAACAACAAGCATTTGCACCTCAGCACAGCCCCGGGGGGCCAGGGTGCACTGGCACAGCAAGAGCCCCCCATTTACGCTGGCAGGGCTGCAAACCTTGACCCTGAACCAAGCTTTTACTCAAGGAGCTCTGTAAGATTTGCTAATCTCGAAATATTGTTGGCATCCAGGGCAGTGATTTACTGCGTGTTTTGCCACAGCAAGAACTTTCCGAAAGGCCATGCTAAGTTTACACCGGAGCGGCCGGGATCAGATAACCGGCTGCTGGCTGCTCCCTCCGTTCCCCCCAGTCCCCACTGGCTGCTGTGCTGGGTGCAAAGGACATCAGCTTCCCCGCGCCCTGCGAGGAGGAGGTGACCCCAGTCACAAGCAGCAGCAGAAAGGGGACACCGAGGGTGTTTTTGCCCATCCAGGTGGCAGGGTGGGATGTGAGGAAGATGCGGATTTGTGCACGGCTGTGGCACTTCAGGTTTGAAGTCAGACTGCCAGGGATAGGAAAGAGCCAGCCCCGCCGTCCTGGCCACGTTTCCTCCCCAAGGGCTTTGCAGGTTGTGAAATTAAATCAGCTTCTCAACATCACCGGCACTTGGGGCTGGATGTTCCCGAGCGTTCCTGCAGTATTTTGCCACCTGTGGGATCGCAAGGGCTTTGGGGGAGCTGGGGAGGAATGTCATGGGATCCTGGGGTGTTCCCCACACCGTCCGACCACTGTTTTTGGGGAGGTCCTCCTCCTTCCTAAGGACCACAGCCCCCCTCCACTGTCACCAGATCCCCTGGGATCTGTGCCACCTCCTAACCCCCAGGAGATGGGAACCAGCTCCCTGCATGTGTTCGTGGCAAAAGCCGTCAGCAGGCTCAGCCCTCGCTTGGTCACAATGGGCTGGACGCGGTGGCCTTCCCCTGCAAAAACACATGAGCAGCCCTGCTGTGTTGGTGCGCGCATGGGCGAGGAGGAGGAGGATGAAGTATCTCTACCATGGCGGTCTCCTCGCAGGTTGTCGGGTCAAGAGATAAAATCCTGTTCACTCTCAGAACCCCAAGTCCTGGCCTAGCTGCTCGGAGGTGCTTTGGGGTGATGCTTCCTCCAGGGGAGGCACGGGGCTGTCATGGGGGGCTGTGCCACCGTGGATGGGGACAGCAGAGATGGGTCAGGACAGGGAGGGGGTGCCGAGGTGCCCCATCCATAGCACCCCACCCTGTGGCAGCTGGAGCCCATGCATTTGCCTGTGGGGACATCAGAGACACTGAGAACCATGCAAAAAGGGCGTCTTCCCAAAGCCTGGCTCTGTATCTGGAGGGTTTGGGATGGTTCTGAGGTAAGGACTGCTCGATTAAATGTCCCCATGATGCTCTCTGGTGGCAGCAGGGAAGGGTGCAGCTGAACCACTGTTGGACAACCCTAAACCGGTTTGTTTCTCCAGTTACTGGGGCCTGGCATGAGTCACTGGGATCTGCGGATGCTCTGACCCCTGGTAGTCCCTCTGATCCAGCAAACTCTGCAGGGAGGGGGGCACAGCAGGGAGGGTCCCGCATGAAGATGCCTGGGAAGAGGGGGTCTTGGGGGGGGGGGAGTCCAGAACCTGCTGCCCTTTGTCCAGGATTTGCTCCCCTTGGCTTCCGAGTGTCCTGGGGAGGGACAGCCCTCAGGGTGCCTGCCACCCCCACAGTGGCCTTGGGGACCTCTGCAGGCTACCAGCTGCCCCATCCGAACCATGGCTGGTCCTGCTGCCACCAGGGCTGGGATGGGTGCAGGACATCATGCTGGTCTCCATCAGCTTTGATGCTTTCAGCCAAAAGGACCATTCCCTGCTCCACCACAGCGGGGTGGAGCACGACAGGGACTCTGCATGGGGCAAGAGGAGGAGGGTGAAGAAAGGAGGATGGGATGGAGGCAGGTGAGGGTGCAGGTGGAAACATTTAGGGCAAAGAAATGAGGGGTGTGGATGTGAAAATTCAAGAGAGGAGGTGGGAAGGGGAAGCAGAGATAGTGATCCTGATCCTGCAGAAGGAGTCTTGAGGACACCAGAGGGGACCTTAGTCCTTGGTGGAGGTAAGGGGATGCTGAAGGTCTGGTGAGACCAGGAGCACATGCCCAGGCTGTAATGGGCCAGTGGTGTGTTTTTTTTTACATCAGGGCTGGGCACTAGCTGGGCTAACTGGGACGCACTGGGTGCTGCCTAGGACTGCAGGGGCAGGGGTCAGCAAAGCAGTGCTCTGGGCTGAGGTGTTCGCCCCTGCGTAAGGTGAGCAAGCACCCGAGCAAGCGGCTGGCATGGTGAAGAAATCAGTCCTTGGTGCTGGTGGAGCCCGGGGCTGGGCTGGTTCCTTCTCTTGCAGAGCATCCCAACTCCCTGCCTGCTGGCAGAGGGGTCACCCAGCAGCGCTGGGCACAGCTCGGGGAGTGAAACATGCAGCTGTGTGGCTGCATCTCCCCCCGGGGGAAAACCTGAAATAAAATAGCAGGGGTTGCTTGGATCATTTTGGGACTTGCTGAACGCTTGACTTTTGATGGATGGGAGAACACAAGGTGCTGTTTGCAGCTTTTCCCTGTCCCAAAGTGGGACCAGGCAGGGCAGGTGGTGACAGAGTCTTATCGGTGTCCCCAGCTGCTGTCCCCTGCCCTCGGTGGAGGTGACCCCCAGGCAGGCTGTGGGCAGCAGGGCTGGCGTGGGCTCAGCCTGCCCTAGGTAAGCTCCTGCTGGCAGCCCTGGAGGTGCGGCAGGACTGGAAAAAGAACCACCAAAGGCAGAGCGATGCCCCGGGTTTGTCATTGCTTCTGGGTGCCAGAGGCACGGCAGGCAACTGATGTGGTGCCAAGGTCCGTGAGTGCTTCTGCCAGCCCGTCACGTCCTGTCCCAGGAGGTCACCGCTCCTGCCCTGTGCCGACCTCGCGCCGTGATGTGCCACGGGACCGCTCTGGTGGGGGCAGCAGCGATGCTGCTCCACCGTGGTGCCATCCCCGGGGAAACTGAGCTGGGCTCGGTTCCCAGTGAGGCACTGGGCAAAGTCCGGGCATCCCCGCGTGGGTTTCTCTGTTTCTCTCTCCCTGCCAGCTCGGAGGAGAGTTATCCCAGCGCTGCCCAAAAATAGCACCCTGAAGATGTCAGTGGGGCTGGGTGTTTGCATCCGTGAGCCCTGCCCACATCTGGCAGCTCTCAATTCCAGCGGGAAGGCTTCAGCGCCGGGTACCCAACTGTGCTGCATCACGGGCTGATGCTGATGGTGGGAGAGCCCCAAGTGCTGAATGGAGCCATGGTGATGCTGGGCGCTGGTGCTGGGAGCTGATGCGTGACAACGCAGTGGGGACATCCCCAAGTGTGCACCAGGTGCGGCTGCACAAGCCGTATTTCTGTGCCTGGCGGAGATCCCAGTGGGAGCTCAGAGACACCCTGAATCAAGCTGGCCGCATCTCTGGTGCCTGGCTGTGTTTTCTACACCTGACAGGGATGTTTTAAAGCTTTGCTAGCTTCAATCTCCTGCCTGGGGGACTTTAGGAGAGGGGTCAAGCCCATGTCCCCGCTTGGCCCCGGAGCCCCTGCCTGCACTCATTGCTGTGGGGTGAAGTAAGCCTCTGCTTGCGTGTGGTGCACAAGTCGGAAAGCTTGTCTACGTCCCAGCCCACCTGCTGCCTGCCCCGGCCGCTTGACTCAGTGCGCTGTGAATATCACGGTGACGGGGAGCCTGGAAATGCTGCTGGGAGCCGGGCAGGCGTGACGTGGCCTGCAGGGCGCTGAGAAACCCTGAGCTGGCAGCCGTGGTCAGCGGCTGAGTGGTCTCTGTGTGAGCGCCCTGGTTTTTGGAGCTCTGGCTTAACCCCCCAGGGAGGGGATGGACGAGGAGGTCCCCATGCTGCATAGGAGGGGACAGCCCCGCATGGGAACCATCTCCAGCCACATCCGTGGCTGGCAGCAAGATCTGCCCCAGAGGGGTTTGAGAACCTCCTTTCTGCTGGAATCTGGGGTTTGGGGCATTTCTCCAGGCTGTTTGTGGAGTCTTCCATGGACTCCCAGGCCACACAGTATATGCAGGGCTGGATATGGCCATTTGGAGATGGGGAAGGTTCCTGGTCTCTCCTGCTGGCTGGCTTTGGCTATATCCCGCTGTGGGGTGTCAATGGGAATGCCGTCAGCCCTGGGTGTCCCCTTCCCCACCGTGATACAGGCAGTGGGTGGCTGCTCCTTGTTGACTCCTATGATATATAAAGGGCACTTATAACAATAATGGAGAAAGACCTCCTTATCAGGGCCCATAGTGGCAGAACAAGGGTCAGCAGTTCTAAACTGAAAGAGGGTAGGTTTAGGTTGAAGGAAGAGATTTTTTGACATGAATGTGCTGAGACACAGGAACAGGTTGCCAGAGAAGTTGTGGTTATCCCCATCATTGGAAATCAGGTTGGACAGGGCTTTGAGCAACCTGGTCTGGTGTCAGGTGTGCCTGCCTACAGCAGGGGAGTTGGGCTGGGTGGTCTTTAAGGGTCCCTTCCAACCCAACCCAAACTTTGAGGAACTGTAACCACCCATACAACACAGATCCTTCATTTATTCTGGGCCTTTGGTGTCTCTGCTTGGCTTTAGACATGCAAGTGGAAAAACCTTGCCACCTCTTGCTGAATACTGGAGACCTGCTTAGGGACTGAAATCTCTAAAATCCTCCAGGATTTGGTCCAGCTGTCGGAGGCATCTTCTGTCTTCCCACACAGACACATCAGCTGTCACCGTCGGGAATGCCTGGGCTTTCCCCAACTCCACCCAGCATGTCCTTGATGCTATGATTTCCTAACCTGGCTCTTTAGGGGTGAAGCCAGATTTATCTCTCTGCACTGGGGTCCTGTCAATAAGCCCAGCAAGAAAAATGGCCATGCTGCTTCTTTGTGGGGGGCTTGAATTACAGCGGCATGAGGAGGATCTGATTCTGTAAGTAAGAAATGAAGATCTCATCATTTAGACCTATATTTTACCTGGAAGATAAGTAAGGCAGTGTACCCATAAATGTGGGCTGGAAATGTTGGCCAAAACCAATTTATAAATAGTACCTACTTCCCGTACAGAAAAGATCATTTCTCACTGGAAATTGTGAATACCCTGCATTTCAGCTAAATCCCAAAATACTTAGTTTCAGGCAAAATGCATTGCTATTTAAATTATTACTAGAATTCTAATGTCCAACCCCCATCTGCCTGCAGTAACAGCCAGCACAGCCCACTCAGTGTGCTCAGTTTTTATGCCGAGGTGCAGCACTCACCCAGGGGGCATCTGTAGTGGGTTTACATGGCAAGGTTTGGGTAGCAGGGGGCCACAGGGGTGGCTTCTGCAAGAAGAATCCAGAAGCTGCCCCATGTTAGATAAGGGCCCTGCCGCTGACCAGGGCCGGGCCAATAAGCGATGTTGTTTGTGCCTCTGTGAGAGTGTATTTAAGAAAGGGGGAAAAAAACTGCTGTGGAACAGCATCTGGGAGAGCAAGGAGTGAGACCCAGCACTGCAGCACCCCATGTCGGTGCAGGAGGTGCTCCAGGCGCGCAGCAGAAGTCTCCTGTGGCCTGTGGAGAGGCCCCTGGTGGAGCAGGCTGTCCCCCTGCACCCATGGGTCCCACATGGAGCAGATCTCCACACTGCAGCCCGTGGAGGAGCCCCTGGTGGAGCAGGTGGATGTGGCCTGGAGGAGGCTGCGGCCCATGGAGAGCCCCCCCAAGAGCAGGCCCCGGGCCAGAGCTGCAGCCTGTGGAGAGGAGCCCATGCAGGAGCAAGGGGTCTGGGGGGAGCTGCTGCCCATGGGGGACCCGTGCTGGAGCAGTTTGCTCCTGGGGGATGGACCCCATGGTATGGAGCCATGTGGGAGCAGTTCTTGAAGAGCTGCGGCCTGTGGGCAGCCCCTGCAGGCACAGTTTGGGAAGGATGGCATCCCGAAGGAGTGGCAGAGACCAAGCGCCATAGACTGACCACAGCCCCCATTCCCCCTTCCCCTGTGCTGCTTGGGGGGAGGAGGTGGAAGAGGGCAGGTGAGGGGAAGGCGTTTTTGGTTTCTTTCCTTTGTTTCTCACTTCTCTAGCTTGTTAGTAATAGGCAATGAATCTTACTGTCTCCCTACTCCGAGTCTGTTTTGTCCGTCATGATAATTGTTGAGCGATCTGATCTCCCTGTCCTTATCTCAACCCTTGAGCCCTTTGCATTGTATTTTCTTTCCCTTTGAGGAGGGGAAGTGAGAGAGTGGCTGTGGTGGAGCTTGCCTGCCCACCTGAGTAAAACCATCACAGCATCTCCTTTCGTCTCCGTCCTCAGATTAACTTTTGTGACCCCAAAGTGGGGGGCCTCTTGCTGGGACACCCCGTTCCACCCTGGCTGGTGGAGTGGCTCCATGGGAGCAGCTTCTCCCTCTCCGTTTTGTACCCGCAAGCGAAGCTGTCGTGGTGGGTAACCAAACACCTTCATCTCCTGCGGCTGGTCCCTGTCGGAACCCTTTGACTTTGGATTTGGGCAACCTGCCACGACGCCTTTGTGATCTATGGCAGGGAGCACAGTGCTTCTGTGCTTGGTGTATTCGACATCCGGCAGTCTTGTTGCGATGTGAGAATAAACAAGATGCCAATATACTACAGTAACGTGGCCCAGATAAGTCTGGATGATAAACCATGTTGATTCACTTGCTCTTAACCTATGAGTCATCCCGTGAGTCAACAGAGAAAACAGCATCTAAACGTCACCGAGCAGGTCTTAAAACCTCAGATTTCATTCATATCAAGAACTGCAAGTGAAATAATTGCACTGATGTTCTTTTTCCAGAAGAAAGTGCTTGATTTTCAGCTGCACTCACCCAAATTGAAATAGAAGAGAAATCTGAGTGCTCATTTCCTTATGAACTATAGTTTTGGTATTGATTTTTTTTTCCCTTTTTGAGTTCTTTAAATTGCTTTTCTTAACACATAATCAAAAGAAACTTGCTTTTCGCAAAGTGTTCTGGTTTAGATTAGACACCACAACCACCTTTGGGGGGGGGGGGGGGGGGGGGTGGGCGGGGCGGGGAAAGAAAAAAACAAAGATTTCCAAGCAGAGGTGATGCTGTTTGTGGGAGCCTGGAGATGGTGGAACACCTTTGAGCTAATGGAGCCACCAAGGCGTGGGCCAGGTGAATGTGTCCCACAGACAGAGCTGAGTGTTTGTCTACTTAAAGTCCCCATGGAGATGCCACTCTGATAATCGCAGAGGTAGGACTACAGACAACGCCAGTTCTAGACAGAGGCTTTTGGAGGTTTGATCCCACCTCCCTCTAGGTTGAGAAGATGCTGAGATCATCCAGAACAGGATGACATCCCTGTGGGTCATGGCATAGAGGAAATGGAGTTTCTCCAGTCCCACCCTCTGGGTCCTAGCCCCTCTGGGGGCAGCTGGAGAAGGACGGATGGATGGTCTCCTCTAGCCCTACATTGCTGTGCTGGGGGGCAGGACTACCTTCTTTTTAGCCAGAGCAGCTGTAGAAAATTTTCTGGATTGTGACCCACTTGGCTCCAACATGCTCCAGGGAGCAGGGGAACTGCCAGCACCCATCCATGGGGTGCAGTAAAATCGCTGGGAACCCTGTGTCACCCTCCCCTGCCTCAGGGAGCTCAGCCCTCTGGCATCCAAAGGCCTTTTAGGAGAAGGAGGATCCATTATTAGTGACATTCCTTCTCACTGGTGAAAGTATATGAGGAACGCTGGGGTTATCACGTAGTTTTGGAGGAAATATACCCTCCCTGAGATACTGATACCATCTCTTGGTGTCCTGGCTCTGTCCTGCTGCCAAATGCAGTCGCTGAAATAACTGAGGGGGAAAAATCTCCTCCCTGGAGCAGGAGGGTTGTGCTGCCAGGCTCAGCCTCCAGGGCCCACAGGGAGATCGGGGCAGCAGGAGGGTTTGTGCTCTTGTTACCTGATCCCCCTGTGACTCGTGAGGCTGGGGGCTATGATGGGTTTTCTACTCGGATTACTTGCAGGGCTAGCAGAAAGTGCAGGAGCTCCTTCGTGCTCTTTCTGGGGATCATCGATCACCCCTCCACGTCCCCTCATGTCTATCTGTGTAGGGCAGAGGGTTTCAGGGCCCTCTGATGCCCACTGGGCCAAACAGCAGCAGTGCTGCCCTGGCCAACTCTTCTTCCTCCCACCAGCTCCATTCCCCGTGCAGGGCTCCTGTTCCACAAGGGACACATCCTTCAGAGCCCTCTGGCTGTTTTTTGAGATGTCACCATCCTGTTAAACACCAGCCTGGCTAAAGGGGTTTTGCTCTTGTTCAGCAGTGGCCTCTTGACCCTGATATTCATGTTTGGAGGTGTTTCCTGGGGACCATGAAAGCCTTTGGAGCAGTGCCCAGGAGAACCGGGCCTGCTTGGTTCCTCCACAGCAGCATCTCTGGAGGCAGGCAAGCAGCTGGGAACAGGAGAAAACACTGTTGACCAAATTTGAGGAAGGCAAAAGAATTAAACTACAGGTTACAGAGACATTTTTAGTAGTGTCTCACACGACAAGCAAGGGAAATGAGGATAGGCAAGGGGTGAGCAGGTTTCTATCCTACAGCCTAACAGGGCTTTCCTGGGCCAGCATGGGGCTTTGGGGTGAATCACTTTGGGGCTGGCAGAAGGGTGGCTGGACATGAGTCCTGGAGTGACCAGACCCCATGGACGAGGGGGGGTATGTGCAGGGCAGAGGCTGGAGAACAGAGTGTGGGGCTGGCCTGAGATCTACCTTCTTCAGGGCGGTGGGTCTGCAGGGCTGGGAGATGGGCTTGTGTTGAGGGCTGGAAGGGACCATGGTGGAGAAACCATGGCGTCAAGCCAAGGGGCTATGGGGAAGACATGGAGGGAGAGGGTCTAGGGCTGAGAAGGGGACCAGAGGAGGGTCTGGGCTGCAAAGGTTCAGGTAGGAGCTAGGAGAAGGCCTGGGCACAGGGGACTGGAGGAGGTCACGAGCATCCTGTGCTTGGTGCCCCTGCTTTGGTGAAGGGTTGGTCTGGATGATCACACGAGGTGCTTTCCATCCTCAACTCTTCTGGGGCTGAGGGGGAAGCTGGGAATGGAGCGAGTTGGGGTTGTGGTAGGGACTGTGGACATGGGACATGGGGGGCAGGTGGGCTGGGGGAGCAGTGCAGGATTTACCAGGAGGCTCAGAGGTGGGGATGCCTTGTGTCAATGCAAGGGCTGGGACGAGGTTTGGGGGGCTTGGAGAGGCTGGGGGCAGTGTGGGAGGGTGCGCAGCTCGTAGGGGCTTTGGTGCTGGGTACAGGAGCTGTGTCCCCAAAGAAAGGTGACCTGGCTCTGGCCTGCCTGGTCCCGTGTGGGCCTGGGAGGTGGCGGGGGGGCAGGACCATGTGTTGCAGTTCCATAGGAGGGGGTAGGGGCATGCTGCTGAATGTGCAGGTCCCGGGTGGCTATTTCTGGCGGCCCCCGCCTGCGCAGGCAGATTGGTTTGCAGGGAGGTGACAAGTGCCAGCCCAAGCCTATAAAAATCTCCCAGCCCCTGTCCCGGCTCAGTGACCTGGTTCCCCCCTCCCAGCACAGCCGTCCTGCAGCGGAGACTGTCCGTCCAGAGTGGAGACACCGAATCCAGAGTGGAGACGCCTGGTCTGCGCCAGGGACCCCATCTTCAGCGTCAAGATCCCAGGTCTGGAGGAGAGACTTTAGGTCTGGAGCTGGAACCCCAATCCAGAGCAGAAATCCCAGAGCAGAGACCCCAAAACACCCCCTAGGCTTTGCAGCAATGACTGGCAAAACCGCACCTCCAGCTGCAGACCTGGCTCCCGCAGCCCCAAAGGAAGAACCAGCACCAGCCCCAAAGGAAGAGCCAGCACCAACCCCAAAAGAAGAACCAGCACCAGCTGCTGAAGAGGCCCCGGCCCCCGAGCATCCCCCTGCTGCGGAGCAGCCCCCGGCCCCCACAGATGAGCCGGCTCCCGTCCCCACGGCAGAAGCGACTCCAGCCCCCAAAGAAGGTTCCCCAGCCCCCCCAGCTGAGCACCCTGCCCCTGAGCCTGAGAAACCCAAAGCAGGTGAGGAGGGGACTGGACACTGAAGTGGGGAGGGGGATGCATGAAGATGGGCTGGGGGGTTAGGAGGTGGGTGGGCTGAGGCCCCGCTGCCCGGGATCCTGCTCTCACCACTGCGGGTTTGTTACAGAGCCGCCCAGCTCCCCCTTGTCCCTGACTGTGGAAGAAGTCAGCGAAAACTCGGTTACGCTGACCTGGAAAGCCCCTGAGAAGACAGGTCGGTCAGGCCTGGATGGATACCTGGTGGAGATCTGCAAAGATGGAAGTAGGCTTGGGCTTTCCTGCCTCGTAAGCATGGAGCGCTGGTGTGGGATGGAGCTGGGCAGAACCTGGCAGTGTGTTTCCCTGTATCCTGTTCCCCTCTCTTTGCCCATTTATTTTTTATTATTTTTTTTTTCTGTGGAGGAGAGGGGCTTCCTGTTTTCTTCAGATAGCAGTGATTTCTTTATCAGGGGGCTGGACCACAGCATCTAACATCACTGCTGCATCCACCTAGAGGGTGGAGGAGAGGTCAGCATGCCCACTGGGGATGGTCCCTGATGGCCACCAGCTCTGCATGGACTTGGGGTGGGATAGGATTATGAGACCTGAGAGGATAGAAGACACATTTCTCCCATGCTCAAAAGGATGCACAGACGGTGGGAGGATGAGGAAGGAAAGGGCTGGGCAGTGCGAGAGAGGCTGATACAAGGCAGCAGGCAAGCCCAGCCCAGAGGGAGATGGGGCTCGAGGAGCCTGGAGGGACGATGGCTGTGGTGGGTTGAGATGGGCTGGTGGCTGGCAGCAATTACCTGTGGCTCTCTGGTTGCATTGCCAGTTGGTGGGATGAGGTAGGCATTGAGAAATGTTTTGGGCACTCTCATGAAGCCCTGCTGGGTCTTGGGGTGAGAGTGAATGAGCTGCGAGACTGGGGGGGTCAGCGAGGGGCAGCTGGGGTTGGTGGGCTGGGTGCTGCATGAGGCTGGGGTGCTTTGGGAGACCTGGGTGGTCCACAGGCCTCGGGGAACTTGAGCTGTGACCCTTGGCTGTTTAGTTTGTGGCAGGCACGACCGACACAAGCTGAGCCACGAGCGTGGCCACGGGAGGCTTTCACCCTTGGGCTGGGGACCGGGAGGTGACCACGGCGGGACTGGGTGTGTGAGGAGGCCCTTGCTGGGAGAAGCCATTCCTGGAGGGAGCTGTCTAACAGCCTCCCAAAGAGCACGGTTTTGGATGCTTTCCTAGCTTGCTTTGGGCTTGGCTGGGTGACAGAAGAGCTGTAGTCATTCAGTGGTCGCCACATGGACTCAAATTGCTGTATCTGAGCTCGTACAAGACCATGGTTGGTGGTGTTGGGGGGGGGGGGGGGGGGGGGGGTCAAGTTTGAGTGAGGGCTGGTCTGATTAATGCCATTTGCAGGCGATGGGCAGACCTTGCTTGAGGATGAGGACAGTCTGGGGACCGTGGTGAGCCCCAGCAAGGTATCCTGGAGCAGCTGGCGGAGAGGATAGGCTGGCAGGGTGGTCAGAGGATCTTAACTACTTCCAGAAATGCACCTGGAAAGTCAGCAGAGACCACGTTTGTTGGCCTAACGCCTTGCAAGCAGCCTCCTGCTCAGCAGTTGAGCATCTGCCAGCATTCGGTAACCCACACCCCTTGCGGAGGGGAGGCCAGCCCCCTCCCTCAGATGGCTTTTTCTCTCACTGCCCCAAATCCAACAGGATGACTCTTTCTGCTTGTGCCTGTGCAAGGAAGCGGTTTTCTGCCTCTGGGTTTCACCCCTTGGGGCTTGATCCTGCTGTTTGGGGGATGTGCATCCATCCGCCTGTCCATGTCACGGCTGAAGTGCTCCGCTGGGTTTGTTCTAGGCACAG
This sequence comes from Cygnus olor, assembly GCF_009769625.2. Classification (NCBI taxonomy): domain Eukaryota; kingdom Metazoa; phylum Chordata; class Aves; order Anseriformes; family Anatidae; genus Cygnus; species Cygnus olor. The sequence goes on from NC_049192.1 coordinate 3,894,643, forward strand.
ACTGGGCAGCGGTGAACAAGGAGCCCTTTCTTTCCACCCGGTACACGATCCAGGACCTCAGCTCCGGTGACAAGCTCCACGTGCGGGTGAAGGCTGTCAGCGCCAGCGGCACCAGTGTCCCGGCTACCTTGGAGCAGCCGGTGCTCGTCAGAGAGATCACCCGTGAGTACTGGGGACATGCACTGTCCCCGTGTGCCCTATCAGCAGGCAAAGGAGTCGCAGCCCATCCCTACAGCCCCAACAGCCTCTGCCCTCTCATGTGTCGCAATCCAGCCTTTCACCGAGATGTTGTCCTCCAGAACTGGGCCCAGTTCCCTTGGGGTGGGATGGGGATGACGCTTCCTGACCGCAAGGCACCGGTCCTGTAGATGGTGAGGCTTTGGGGGAAAAGCGCTCCACCCAAATTGCAGGGCCATGTAGAACATTGCAATGGCTGGGAAATGGTCTCGCGTCTCCTCTCCTTGGGCACGCTCACATCCCTAGTATGCCAGCACACGCGTGTCGGGCAGCGGCAGCTTTGTTTGTTTAGCTCAGGAAAGTCGAGAGCGGGTCGTCGGGAGCACGGGAACTTTAATCATGCTGAACACGCTAATGAATGACTTGCTCCCATGCTTAGGAAGACTCACATTCCTGCTGGGGTGCTGTGAGAGTGCTGAGGCTGATGTAGGATTGCAAAGTTGGTTTTCACTTATCCAACAGCAAATAGAGCCTTATTTGTCCTTTACAAGGAATTCTTAATGTGCAAATTTTCCTATTATTCAAAGAACAGATTTTTCCTTCTGCTTAAAAATAGTAATAATGATAACAGAAGTTATTCCAGAAACTGTCAGCTTTTTTTCTTTTTTTTGTCAGAAAGGGTTTGGAGAGGACTGTCAGTGTCTGGAACGGGTGCTGCAGGGGCTGTGGGCATGGCTCAGCGGGTGCTGTGTCTGCTGCCTTGTCCAGACCCTGGCTCTGTCTGGCAGTGCCGGATCCTTCGGTGGCTGAAGCAGAAATATCAGGGGTGTCTGGCAGGTGGCACCTCTCTCCTTGCCGCGTTCACCTCCAGATCCCAAAGGCATTGCTATTTTCCTTGCGGGACTGGGGAAACCAAGCTGTGGGGGACTGGGAGGAGATGCCAAATGCGTGGCTCAGGTTTCCCACTTCTAGTCCCGTGCTGCGCCCCCCAGGCCAAGCTGCCTGTCCTTGCTGCAGACTTTTTCCCAACCACGTGCACCAGCTGAGAGGTGTAAAACTCCAAGAGTTGAAAGACCCACGTGCAGCTTGCTCTTCCTCTAAGATTTCTATTTTTATTTTTTTTCTGCTGACTGAAACTCTTTATCAGCAAATGGCACTTGCCAACTTTTGTGTTTTATCTGAAATAGAGCCCTGCATGTCCTTCCTGGCTTTGCTGAGTAACAAATGACCCCTCCAGGCTGCTGCCGCCCCGTGTCTGCCCCAGCGGTGCTGGTGCATGCTGGGTGCATGAGCCTGCTCCTCCCCGCCCTGCCCTTTACATGCTGGTCTTTACATTTTATTCAGGACTGCATTTTGTACCTCTCCCTGGTTCATTTATAGCGTCACAAGGGATTTTAAATAGCAGCAGTATGGGTGGCAGGGAGCTTGAGAACAGGTGGGTCGAGGGAAGGCGAGTGGGTTTGGGAGGCGGAGAGAGAGACGGGGAGAAACCAGCCAAGGATTCGGTGCAGGAGTTGTGTTGTGCAGGGAACAAGGGCAAGAAAAACACTTTCTCAGCCACGGCCATGCTTCACCTGGGCCACCAACCCCGACCAGCCCTCTCCAGCTGAGCTGGGGAAAACACCCATGAATTCATGCCCCTCCATGGAGGTTGGGTTTCTCTGCCCCGCTGGGACGGATGAGCCCAAGTGGCAGCACCGAGGCATGGATTCCTGCAGCGAACGGCCGCGTGTACAGAGCAGAGCCCACCCCAGCTGTCAGCGGGGCCATCTGGGACTGCCGGGCATCTCCTGGCCCTCCCCAGCCCTCTCACGCTCACAGCTGTTCAGGCATCACTCGCTCATGGTTTAATTCTGGCCTCCCCAAGCCCCCTCCCAAGAGCTGAGCTCCGGCACGTTTAATCCAGGCAGAGACACACGGCTCTTTTATGAGGGGCTCACGTAAACCCGATGCCTCCCCAGCAGGACTGTTGGCACCACGCCGGTTGGGTTACGCGGCTGCTATTTTCACCCTGGGAAGGAGATGCGCGCTCCATCGGCATTCTCTGGTCTTTTTTTTTTTTTTTTTTTTTTTGGCTTATCTTTGTTATGCTCCCTTGGGGACGTTAGCCTTCCTTTTCCAGCCTGGGGCTTTTCCGACTCTGCTGTGTGGACCTGTGAGCCACCTTGGTCTCTGGGCAGCCCTGAGCCCACAGCGATGGAGCTCACCAACCCTCGTCCTGGCTGGAAGCTGGGTTGTGAGTCTCTAGAAAGTCTGCTTTCTTAGCTGGGGGAGAAGTATTTCCTGACCAGGAGATGCTGTCCACTGCTTTGCTGCCATGCGGGTTGTGCTGGTAAAGCCCATGTTGGTCACCACGGGCTCAAGGATGGACAAGGAAGTAATTCTGGGGGTGCTGGCAAAGGGGTTGGCTGGTGTGGCCCTGCAAAGAGAAGCACGGTTCTGGAGATGAGAAGGAAGAGGTGGCCATGGTTCAGGACAGGACATCCTGATGGCCAAGTGGGGGATGTATGGGATGGGCTGGCTCATGCAGGAGTGTGGGACATCTTGGGCTGTGAGCTGGGGTCTCTGATTTCCTGGCCCCACAACTTCACTTTCTGGTCCCCAGAGCTCCCGAGGATCCGCATGCCTCGTCACCTGCGGCAGACTTACGTCAGGCATGTTGGGGATGCCGTGAACCTGATGATCCCTTTCCAGGTAGGCGAGCAATTTGGGATTTAAGCTCTTGGGTTTTCTCACTGCAGGTTGCTTTCCGGAGTGACTTTTTTTGCCAGCATGATATGCCTGGGGCCAGCTGAGGGCTGGCTTGTCCTGGCCCCCATGTCTCATCGGGTCCCATTCCTGCTCAGATCCCATTTTGTCCTGCAGCATCTTTATTGATGGTGATCCCAAACAGACTAGGGCATGAACTGGATATTGCTGCTGTCTTGGCCCATGAGCCCTGTTTAGATCATACCCAGCTCAGCAGGGCAGGGGCCCAGCCACATGCTGCAGGACCCAGAAGCACAATTTCGGGGCTCCTCCCAGGGAGGGCAGCTGCATTTGGAGCAGGGTAGCCCCAAGGCTCTGTGATGGAGGGACCGAAGCTGATGCTGGTGGACCAAGCTGGAGTTTATCTCCTGAGCTGATTTATTACATGCTGCCTGTGGCATCCCAAAAGCACCTCCACCAGGGCATCTATAAAGTGAAAAAGCCATCCATGAAACACCCCAGCCAAGCAGGGAGAAGCAAGAGGCAGAAAGGTCCCCCTGCAATGTGGGATGTGTCTATCCCATGTCTTGTAGGCAGCTGGGAGCCTGTGCTGGCCATGTTCCAGGCATGAATCAGCCCTGGATGCCAAACTCAAGCCCCTGCCACTGAGTGCCTGGGCGACATGAGCACAGCTCTGTCTGCAAAGCCCTGGGCGGGCAAATGGACTTGCTCCACAGGGACTTTGAGGACCAGCATGTGTCAGCATCATCCCTGGAGCCTGACAGATTCCTGGCAGCGGGGCTGGCGGGGGTTGGACATAGTTTTTTTCCCTGGCCCTTGCTGGATAGGAGAGGCCATATCCAGGCCATGGCTACCTGGACATAGCGGGGTGGCTCTGCCCACCCCACCAGGACCATGCCCTTGAGTGGTTCCCAACCTGCCTGCATGGATTGCTCCAGGGAAAGCCACAGCCCCAGGTGGTCTGGACCAAGAACGAGCAGCCCCTGGACACCAGCCGTGTCAACATCCGCAACACAGAAAAGGACACAATCTTCTTCATCCGCGAGGCGCAGCGCAGCGACTCGGGCAAGTACCAGCTGGCTGTGAAGATAAACGGAGCAGAGGACAAGGCCACCCTGGACATCCGAGTGATTGGTATGGCCCTGGATGGGGTCCTGTGGGGTTGTGCCGTGGCTCTGGGGCTCATTTCTGCCCTTTGGTCAGGAGTGGCACCTGGTCTGGTGGGATGGGACAGGCCCAGCAGCAAGGCAAGGGGCTTTTGGGTCCTTCTAACATGTGAAGGAATTGCTCTGGTGAAGGCTGCAGGGTTTCTACCGGCCCCTGCCCATTGCAGCTTCTCATCCCTCATGTGCTGCAACAGGGTGAGAAGGCATTAAAAGCGAAGCAAAAGGGATGGTTGGGGTGCAGAATTCGAGGGGAGCAAATAAGGATGCAGCCTTATGTGTGTTTGTAATTGCAGAGCCGCCAGGTCCCCCCCAGAACATGAAGCTGGTAGATATTTGGGGCTTTAACGTGGCCCTGGAGTGGTCCCCCCCAGCGGACAATGGGAACTCCGAGATCAAGGGCTACACCGTGCAGAAGTCAGACAAGAAAAGCGGGGTGAGCACAGCCACTCCTGGACCCCTGCTTTCTGGGCTGCCCCATGGGTTCCCTTCCTTTGGACAACCTGTCACTGCTCTTTTTTCCCCCTCAGAAATGGTTCACAGCACTGGAGCGCTGCACCCGCACCAGCTGCACCATATCCGACCTCATCATGGGCAACACCTACTCCTTCCGCGTGTTCGCGGAGAATGCCTGCGGGCTGAGCGAGAAAGCAGCCGTCGCCTCCGGGGTGGCCCACATCAAGAAGACAAGTGGGGACAGAGACACGGCTTGGGGGCGGTGGGGTGGGCAAGAGGGCTCCTGTCCCCACTGGGGTTTCCTCAGCATTGGGTTGGTGGTGATGCTGCCTGGGATGAGCCCTGTTGGGTGAAGGCTGTGCATCCTCAGGACAGATGGATAGATGTCCCCTGTCCTCCTTCTCCACCTCCTTTCTCCTTCGGGGAAGGCTTGTGCCATGGGCAGACCCCTGGGAGGGATCAAGGAGTGAACATCCCTGGGGTGAGATCAAAGCAGGTCTCTGCCACCTCCAGAGCCTACTTCCAGCTCCTGTTTCTGTGCACTTAGTTTTGGGGATGGAGCAGAAGGTCCAGCGAGGTGCGTGGCCTGGATACAACCTTCTGCACAGAGCAAGCATCATGGTGCTGGTTTGCAGACGGGTATCTCCCCTGTCACCCCTGGGACTTGGCACAAATGTGGTGTGGTTGGATGAGAAGGGGTCTGTAGACAGGGCTGGTGTGAAGCCAGGTCCTCAAGGCCACTCCAGATGCTGTCTAGCTTATGTGAGGGAGAAGGATTTTGGGGTACCTTGGGCTGAGTTCTTGTGACCATGTGGTGGTCAACCCAGGATCCCAAGCTCTGCCTCAACCTACACTTAATTAATTTCCTAGAAACTGTTTACCAGCCAGAGAAGATCCCCGAACGGGACATGATGGAGCCTCCAAAGTTCACCCAGCCCCTGACAGACCGAGCCACCACCCGGGGCTACAACACGCACCTCTTCTGCTCTGTCCGGGGCTTCCCCCAGGTCAGTGGCTCCTCCATTGGCAGCATCACCCCTGCGTGCAGGCAGCCACCAGCTGGGCTCTTGCAAGGTGGCTGGAAGTGTTGGGAGATGGCTGGTCATGTTGGGTTGGGGTTGAATAGGGTTGGGGGGCAGCAGCTGTCCTCCAGGTCAAACTAGGGCAAGCCTGGGGTGTTTCTGCATGTAGAGCGGAGGCTGGTTGCAATTCAAGCTGTGTCCTGTCTCCTTCTACACTAGGAGAGCAGCTGTGGGTGGTGGCTGGGGCTTCAGAGTAGGAGTTCTTGCTCTTCAAATGGCTTCTGACTGTGGATCCCACCATGGCCACCAGCTTCAGATGGAGCAGAGGGAGGTGGCTGCATTTTGGGGACAGTCAGATTTCTCGTTTCTCTCCCTGCTTAAAAAAAAACATCTTGCTGCCTACCAGCCCAAAATCATCTGGATGAAAAATCAGATGGAGATACGGGAAGACCCAAAATACATAGCGTTGATTGATCAGGGTGTCTGCTCCCTGGAAATCCGCAAGCCCGGCCCTTTTGATGGGGGCATCTACACCTGCAAAGCTGTGAACCCCTTGGGAGAAGCTTCGGTAGACTGCAAACTTGACGTGAAAAGTAAGATTGGCTGAGGCGAGAGAGGAGCAGGTCTCCCTGCCTGTCTTTCCCTGTCCTTGCTTTCACAGTGGTTCAGTTTGTCCCTGTTTTCGGTTGAGTCCTGGTGGTGGGGGAGCCTTAGGGCACTGGGCAACCCTGTGGGGCTGGAGCTTTGGGCTTCTTGGGTTGACAGTCTTGCATCGTTCCTTGTTCCTGAAATCACCTTCCCACATTCATGGCCAAAGGGTGGGGAGGAAACCAGAGACTGCAGAGGCAAAGGACCAGAGGTGCTGGTGGGGGCTGGGACAGTCGCTTGCTCCTCACTGCATCCACCAGCACTTGTGTCCCAAGTCATCTGCAAGCCACACGTGCCAAAACCACTTCACTTGCACCTGGGGTGCCTTGATTTATGTCTCAGGGTCCTGCCCAGGCTTCCCAGCTCCCATTTCCCTGCCTCAGCAGAGCACCCAGCCCTTGATGACAAGCTTGTCCTTGTGCTGGGGACACAGAGCACCTGGCCATCGCCTAGGTTGGGACCTGGGGTCCTGGGGACAAACTGTCCGGGAGAAGGCAGTGCATGCACGTAATCTCTTGGAGCATGTATGCACAGGGATGGTGCACATAGGTGTACGTTGGTGTGTGCACACGGGTGGATTTGTTGTGCCCTGGCTCACTTTTAGATGTCAGAGGGGAGTGAGGTGAGGGGAGTTCACGGGTTTTACATCTCCCATTCTCTCCTGCAGTACCCAAGTGAGGACAGGTTGGAGGGTGAGACGAAGAATGAGGTAGGTCTGGGCTGGGGCTGTGGGTGGGAGGGAAGGAGGATGGATCACTCCATCAGGGCTGGGGCAGGCTGGGGTCCTGGATCAGCCCTTGTCAGCTGCTGATGGAGCCCCTGCTCAGGGCTGCCTCCTCCCATGGCTGGAGGTGCGCTGGTGGGGTGGGATAGTAGAAACCTGCCCCTTGTACGGGTGGAGGGGGGCTGTAACTGGGGCCGGGAGGAAGGAGGACGTGCATGGGGAGACACGTGAGAGGCCAGTGGGCAGAGCCCCTGGTTTGCAGGCAGAGCTTGGAGATGTGGGGCTGTTTGCACATGGGGGGCAATACTGGGGCTGGGGGCAGGTCTAAAGGGGTGTGAGACAGAGAAGCAGAGCTAAAGGGTTATAGCTGATTTTTAGGGGGCAGGAATGAGTGGAAGAGCTGGGCTGAGCTTGTCTTGCACTGGAGCCACAGCTGGGCCATGGTTTCCCATCTCACCCTTGACCAGCGGTCTCAAGGCAGCTTGCAGGGCTCAGGGCTTGTTCCTTTCCCCAGGCGGATGCTGCAGCAGCACAGCACACAGCGATGCTCCCGGCCACAGCCCCCCTGCCTGCGGGCCTGCCCCCTCCCCGGCGGTGTTCCCGGGGTCCCGCCCGTTGGCCTGGCCATGGCATGGCCCTCCCTGGATGTGTTCTTACCTGTGACAATAAAACAAGCCTGTCTGAGCTTTGGTCCTCAGCAAACACCGTGTCCTGCTTGTTGTGGGGTTGGCAATGGGGGTGGGGTAGGGGGTGGGTATTGGGGTAGAGGGGAAAGAGCTGCCGAGGACGCTATGGGGTCTCATAGCATCCCACCCAACCATGGGTGGAGGAGGTGGGTTTTGAGCCCGTAAGGAAAGGACCAGATTTATAAAACACATGAAGATGGATAAACCAGAAGCAAAACAAAAAGGGGGAGGAAGGGGAAAAGTTTCCTGCTGCCACTGGAGAGTGATCATGGCTGGGGAAAAAAAGAAGAAATAGCAAGATCAAAACACAGTCATGTTGATGTGTCTTCATCCAAGAGCGATTTCTTTATCCTCACCAGGGACGCAACGAGCCAGCCACGCGCCGTCACCCTGCCAGCAGCATCTCCTCCCCAGGGCACGAGGCCGCGGGGTCCGGATGCGCCCATGCATTATCTGGAGGAGGAATCGGCCCCGTTAGCTACCAATAGCTCATGCGCAAGAAGGCGGCCTCATTACTTACAGCTCTGAGACGGCTCAGGTCAGATGCTGTTTAATAACAGAGAGCCCAGACAGATCCATCAGGGTGAGTGAATGCACTGCTAACCGGGGGTCAGCAGCGCGGGGCAGCTCCTCCATCAGCACAGCCCTCTCGGGCTGATGGAGCCAGCACTGGGGCAAGGAAGGAGCATTCCCAGCTCGGCTGTGGGGCCAGACCCACAGCCTGCCCTCGTGTAGACATCCTGGCTATCCTGGTGGGCCCTGGCACTGCAAACCTATGGCTAAAATGCCCGGTTCCTCTGCAGCACCCCTCCATCAGCCCTGTGGTGGGAACCCTCTGCCCCAGGTCACCCCGTGCCCTGAAGCCCAGGGGCTCAGCACCGGCACGGCACTGCCCACACCAGACATCGCCTCCACCATCAGAGGGCATTGTCGGATTATTTTTTATCCCAGCTGATGGTCAGGCTGGTTTATCGAGGCGGCTGGGTTAGTGATGCCACCGGGGTGGAGGCTGAGGTCCGGCTGTCCGGGCGGTGGGCACTGACAGGGATGTTCTGCACCCGCCGCAGTGCTCCCATCATCTCAGTGTGTGGCTTTGGCTGGGGAAGGACGGGGCTGGGAGCGGGCTGCACGAGCAGGGGGTTTGCAGCCCTGCTGAACAGAATCAGCATAGCCAAGCCTAGGCAGTGCTGCACCCTGTGCCCTTTTCTGGCTGTTAATACAGTCCTGCAGGGCAAGGAGTGCTTGCAAGCCCCCAGGGGACCGGGGAGGGCAACAGCATCCACTTTTAGTGAGCTCTCCCGGGAAAGGTCCGGAGGGCACGAAGCGGAAAAATCTGCTAGATTTTTTTTTTTTTTTTTTTTCTGAAAGCAATCATCCAAATGCCTTTTAATTTATGAGCATCCCAGTTGTTAGGTTTCTGGGCACCTTAGCAAGGATCAGGCACAGGCATCATTTGCAGGAAAGCAACCTCTTGCAGAAATAAGCCGCAAGTGGAAAGCTGCCCTGTGCGCGGCAAAGAGCAGCCCCAACCTGCGGCCAAGTTCCTGCTGGGCAGGGAGCAGCGGCGTCTGCTCGGTGCAACCGAGTGATAAGGGATTTTGGGGTTCTGCATCTGGAGGGGGCTCGGGGGTGGTTGGGTCACCTTTGCTGAGCTGAGACACAAAGGAAGGATTCACCCCACTCCTTGCCATTGCTTTTCCGCTCTGCTCCCATTTTGGCCAGCGTGGTCTGAGCCTGGAGGGATTGCAGCTGGCCTGAATGTGTTGAGGCCCCTCGTCTCCTCATCCTTCCTCCCACCCTCCCTTGCTGACTCCTCTTCCTCTCAGCTCACTGTATGTTATTGGAGCTCCCTCCAGGCTACATGGGGCTGGCTGCAGGGGTTGTGTGAAGCCAGCTAAACAGCCACCCATAGATCCGACCCGTAAATCCCACCCATATATCCCACCCACCTGAGGTCCTTTTCCTCCCTGCAGCCCTCCAGCCCCTGCAGGAACTTGCTGCGGTCACTTCGCCATTCCTGACATCCGAGGGGCACGACCCTCCTGGGGCAGGAAAAGGGCCATAGGAAGTGTGCTTCCAATGGGAAATAGGCAAACAAGGGATGCTGATAAGAAAGGAATCCCCATTAACTCAAATTCACTCTTCCCACCACCACTTCAGCCCTGGAAGAAGAGGGCCATCCCCCCTCTTCACCATGGGTGCGAGCTCCTCTGCTCCCCTGGGTCATGGAGGTGGCTGCATTCACCCCAAAACCACAGGCCAAAAGGGTCTGGTGCAGGTGGAGGGGGTAGGGAGCAAGGTGGGAGAGGGATGATGCCAGTGGGGGCTGGGGGAGACTTGCTTCTGCCTTGCACAGAAGACACGGGAGAGAAGAAAGAGCCAAAGCCATCAAAGCAGGAGGAGAGAGAAATCACGTGGAGGGGACGCAACGCCCTGGGTGCAGCTCGCAGGGGTCTGTGGGGAGACATACTGGGGCAGCAAAGGGTGCTCCTTGCTGAGTGTGCTCTGGGGCCACGCTAAAGGTTTCTTCTCCCCTATGCGGCAGCCTTGGAGTTGGAGGCTGACCCTTTGCTCCGTGGGGATGGTGCGGTCATCGCCCTGTGGGTGCTGGCATTGCAACGGGAGACGTCTTCTCCTACCCCCCTGGCTATAGAGGGGAAGGGCTGGGCATGGAAGCTCTCAGCACAGCTCTGGAAATCACACTGCCCTGAGCTCCCCCAGCTCTCAGCAGCTTCACTCCCACCAGGGCATCCCCCTGCCACAGTGCTCAGGCAGCCCACGGGCACACGGATATGGTGACCACCAGCTGCTCCAAGGAGCCAGAGGTTCCCATCGATGTCAGAGGACCCCCTGGGTGATTTTTATAATTTTACTTTATTTGCGTTAAGATAAACCGCGCCTTTGTCTGTACAATTTCTCCTTAAATACTTGGCAACCCTTAAAAATAAAAATCAAACCAAAAAAAAAAAAACAAAAACAAATAAAAAGGGAGGAACAGTGCAGGCTACAATATCAAAACAGTACAATGCTTGTGAATAAATAACCCCTGGGCAGCTCGGGGACTCGGCTGTTCAGATTGCACGGGGCTGGCAACCGCAGCCCTGCTGGGTCCTCATCATCCCTTCCCCCGATGGCAGGACCAGCAGCTCCCCCCAGCTCCTAGTTGACTGTCTCAGCTATGGTGTTGCTGTCATTTTTGGTGGTTTTGCAGCAGAAGTACTGGTTCCAGATCTGCAGGAAGGCTGTCCGGAACTTCTTGATCCTGAAAGCGTAAACGATGGGGTTCATGGCCGAGTTGCCGTGGGTGAGGAAGATGGCGATGTAGGTGAGGATGTGCGGCGTCTCGCAGGATGGGCAGAACAAGGTGATGCAGTTGAGGACGTGCAGAGGGAGCCAGCTGAGAGCAAAGAGGAAGAGGACCAGTGCTAAGGACTTGGCGATCTTCAGCTCCTTCCCGTAATACTTCTGGGGGTCGTTGGAGCTGGAGGAGACCTTCTTGTTGAGCTGCTTGCGGATGAGGTTGAAGACTTCCAGGTAGATGAGCAGCATCAGCAGCAGGGGAGGCAGGACCCAGACAAAGAAGTTGAAGTACACCATGTACTCCATGCTGATGACCGTCTCGAACTGGCACTTGATGACAAACTCCGAGTGGCTGGCGTTCAGCTCGTGAGTCCTCCTCATCTTGTTCAGGTTGTTCCAGCCAAACATTGGGGTGAGTCCCACCAGGAAGGAGACTATCCAACAGCAAGCAATGGCCACTGCTGCCCTCCGGGGTGTCACCACGCTCTTGTACCTGTGGAGGAGACAACAACCACAGGGAAGAATTAAACACAAGCGGGAGGTTTGGTCTGGGGGTTAACACTCTCCATGGAGCCCCGCACTGCCTCCCAACACCTTCCCCAGCCTCAGGGATGGGCAGAAACCTCCGGGGTGGTGCTGGAGCTCCTGGCATTGCTGAGAAGCCAGGAAGTGCATTAACAACCTGGCATATGCCCGAGCATTCACTCGATAGGAAGCCACCCCCCCATATCTAAGGGGGGGGGGAGTCCCCTCACTCTGGCAGCCCACCTCACACCCGAGCATCCACACCCACAGCAGCGGGTGGCCTTTCCCTCCTGTTGTATGCTTTCTCCCCGCCAGGCCGATTCCCTCTGTGCCAGGGGAGGAAATCGCCAGCAAAAGCTCCCCAGAGACCCGCTGGGTGGAGGAAGCATCCAGCGGTGCTAATGGTCCACTGGGGATGCTCCTGGGCACAGCCTGTTTCATTTCCTAATGTGTTGGCCCCATCGACAAACCCCTCTTTCCTAATGGGCTGGTGCCAAGGGGTGGAGGCAGGAGGCGAGCAGAGCCCCGGCTGGGCTCTGTGCCCTCCCCACTGCTGTGGGCATCACACTGGGGCTGGTCCCAGCTCTCCAGAGCTTTCCAAGCGGGAAGCGGAGCCTGCTAGATTGATTTCCCCCCTGGCCCTCAGATGAAAGCTTCTCATCAGAGGCCAGGTGGATTCGCAGCCCAAGTGTTATTACTTTCCACCGGAGGGGATTGAACCAGGAATGGTTTTTTTTCTGGCTGTTTGTTGGGTTTTGCAGTGATGCTGGTGTTAACCTGGCCATGGGGATTGCTTGGAGGTGGCTGGGGAACCTGGAGCCCTGTCCTGGTGCTCAGAGCTCCCTGCTGCTTGTCTTTAACCTTTAGCTGAGGTGGAAAAAATAGAGCATTTGGGAGCTTTTTAATAAATCTACCAAGGACCCAAACCCACTCATTCTGCCTCAAAGGTCTCTTCTCAAGACCCATCTCATGGGCAGGGTGTCAGGGTGGGAGCAGGATGGAGAGGGGACATCAGTCCCCAGGAGCATGGAGGGTCCGGAGCCGCCTGCCCCCAGCGGTTTTCCCAAATGACCCCTCTGGTCTGCGAAACAATTCCCAGCATCTCAGAGGCAGGCAGGTCCCATGGGAAGGAGGTGGCAAGGCAGGCTGCTGTTTCCTCTGAGAGCTGGAGGGTGATTTATTCCTTGTGGGGAGGAGAGAGGGCAGGAGACCCTGAGAAAGCCAACGGGGCAGGGAGAGCTGGGGCACCGGGGGCCCAAGGGGTGGTGGGAGAATGCCAGCACTGTGGGATGAGAGAGGGGAAAGAGGGGACCCATGGGAGCAGCGGGTGGCAGGAAGATGGGGAGGTCCCCATAGGAAGGTGTGCTGGTCTCACATCACCCACATTTGGGGGTTTCGAGAGGCTTCCACTAATTTTGCTGAGGTCCTGGGTGCTCCCCCGGAGCTGGGTGAAGACAAGGCTGCAGGGTGGCAGTGATGCCCCTGTTGTCCCCAGGCACCCTCCTGGAGCTTGGAGACAGTACCCAGGCATGGAGCTGCTCCTGGAACACCGACCCCCATCTTCCCGTGCCCACACATTTGGGCCTGGGGGGCAGAGGGAACAGAGTGAGCACTGAGACCCCAGTTTTAGCCATGAGCTGGATCAGGGGATGCAGGATTCGTGCTTGCAGCTGGAGCAGAGGGGATGGGGAATGGCTGCAGGGGGCCAGCACGGACGGTCCCGGCCCCCCACAGCTCCAGCACGTGGTGTGCTGTTGCAGATGGCTATCAGGACAGCTGCAGAGGTCGCGCAGACCTCAGGTCCCAGGGTGCATGCAAGCTCACGTAGTGCAGAGGGTGTAGCACACGCTCAGCAGAGCAGCTGCCCCACAAGCTGCCGGTTGCTTGTCCACCTCCCCATGTCAGTGCACGTCCCTCCGTCCTCCCTGCACCTCCATCTATCCTCCCTGCACCTCCATCCGTCCTCGCTGCACCTCCATCCGTCTTCACTGCGCATCCATCCCTCCTTAACGCACATCCATTCGTCCTCAAGGCACCTCCACCCGTCCTTCTTGCTGCACCTCCATCCGTCCTCGCTGTGCCTGCAGTCCTCCTCAGCGCACACCCATCCTGCTCCCTGCTGCATACCCAGCTCTGTGCCGTGCTGCACACCCAGCCCTCCTCGCTGCACTTCCCTGGCCCCACACACATGATGGTCCAAATGTCTGGGCCTCGCCTGCCTACTCCTCGCCCTGCTTACGCGTGGCACTGCAGAAGCAGCCACCGAGAGCAAAACCCCTCTGGTGCATCTCCCTGCACATGTGCCAATGTCATCACTGTCACTGGGGCTGAACCCCAAATCAGCAAACCCATAGAAATCAGCAACATTTGGAGCTGGGGCTTTTGTTGCCTTCGCTCCTTCAAGCAACAAGCCGAGGGCAGTGATGTCCACCAAGCAGAGCACCCTGCAGAGAAATGAGCTGGGGGCTCAGGGTGCCCATGCCGCCCGTCAGCCTGCACAGGAATGATAAAATCTATAAAATGACTCCAAGTTCCTCCTCCATATACCCCATAGGGTCTGGCCATGGGGATCCCATGGGGCTCAGCCACTCTGAAGGCTGCAAACCCTACTGAAAAGAAGGGAAATGCAAGATCCTGCCCATTGCTTGACCCTGCTGCACAGAGTGATTTGTGGGGGCACAAATAGCAGAGGGGCCACGAGCAAGCTCTGCTGCTCCCATCTTTCTGCCTTGATCATGCCATCAAGAAAATGCCTTTCTCATTTACCTCATTTTGTATTAATGTGATAGAGACGGAATTCGGGATGGGTCTGGGAGGCAGAAGTACTAGTAAATGCTGATAATGGCTTACAATTAATAAATTATTATCATTGTCATTGGAACAGTTGCTACCATCATTATAATTTTATTGCTACTATTACTTTTATTAACAGCTGTGCCTAAAACATCCAAGATAATGGTCACTACCATCATCATACAATTTTGGTTTATTTCCTTCATCTGTGGGGTTTTGAGCCTGGCCATAATTGCCAGTTTTCCGCCTGCCCTCCCTCACTGGCGGCCTCTGTGCCATCCCTTCCCCACGGTGATGGGCATCACCCCAAGCACTCCTGGACACACTGCCAAGGCCAGGAGAAAGGAATGTGGAGAGACCACAGTGGTTGTCTGTCCTTACTGATATCCCAGTGAACTGATCCCAGTTCAGGAGCTTTGGTTTGGTCCAGAACAAGGATGCCTGTGAGGGTCTGGAAAATAATACAAAGAGCCAAAATATCAATTATTGATAAGGTGGTGTCTGCATCCCCAGAGGAAGCACAGCAAGTGACAGGTTGAGGCAGAAAAATTAGTCTGACTGGTCTGAAAATTGGTCTGATTGAGCTGGAGCAGACTCCCCCGGGAAGAGCCACTGCCCCGTGCTGGGGTGCTGCAGGAGGTGCTGCAGGCAAGCTCTCGAGCTGTCTGGCAGTGGGTGGCCCCATGGCCCTCTAACAGCTTTCAGGACACATCCAAAAAATGCATGAGGAGTGGTGAATTTGTTGCTCTCCTATCAATTTGACTTCCGTCCTGGGGACTGTCCCTCAGGATAGAGAGGAGGGCCTGTTTCCCAGACCTCTAACACACAGGTCAATCCAAATCTAGCACTGAGGAAACATCTCCTCTTGGCTTGATTGAAAAAGCTTCAAAGATTCCAGGTCTGGTTTGAATAATCTATTTTCTTAGTATTTCTCTGAATACCTTTTACACCAGAAAATACTTGCAGTTGCCCAGCCAGCCCTGAGATGCATCTTTGCTGGTCGTTGCTCTGCTAGGGTTTATTGCAGTGCAGTTCCTGAGGAATTAATTCACTAATGAAGGCAGGTCATTGCTAACGAAATGAAGCTGGAGCCAAAGTAGTAGGAGGAATGGAGACCAAGCTGACATGAAGATCATCTGTATTATGATTGCAGCACAGAAAAGCAGCCAGAGCATGTCCTGATCTAATTGAAAATCTCTAGATAAAACCTCCTCGTATCTTTGCTTCAGATCTCTCAGTGTCCTGGAGGCTGCTGGATGGGAAGACATTGGGTGTTCGAAGTGGCTCAGAAATGTGATGCTCAGAAATACAAGCTGAGAAATGCAAAGCAGTGTACAGCAAGGGGCAATCTCAGCTCAGGGCTGGATACGGAGGTGCAAGGTGGGAAGTGTTGCTGAAGGGACATTGTGTGCCAGAGGGACCATGGTGACAGCTCCTTTGTCAATTATAAACCTGGACATGAGAAGTCATTCCTTCTTTTGCCTCTTTTCTTGACTATTTTCCTTCTTCTCTTTAGGGAAGCCCTCTTTTGGGCTTCATTTACATTAAAAACCTTAAATTCAAGATCTTGAAGCTTATCAAGTATTTGAAAGTATACCAAAATGTCTAAAAAAAGTCAGCTGGCATTGGCAAAAACATCTCTTAGCACCCCTTGCATCGCTTGAGTGCATCTCCCATCTGTTCACATCCACCTTTGTGTGATGGCTGGGAGCTTTGTGGCTCTTCAGGATCAGCACCAGCTGCTCAGTTCTTCCTGCTCCCAACAGCAGCTATCCAATGACCACAGCAAGCCAACTCGAGAGCCCATGTTGTTTGCAAACATGGCTGGAGCTGCTGGATGAGGTGTAACAGGCTCTCCCTCCCACCACAAATGTATTTCACACCCTCCTGCGTCATCCCTGCAGTGCTGGGGATGGAGGTGACAGGTGGCACTGACACAACCGGAGAGGTAAAGTGAGAAAACATCTCGCAGGCAGAGGGGTACCAACACCATTTCAGCCCATTGCTCTCGTGGTCTGTCACTTCTAGTTCTCCACCTTGGAAGAAACAGGGGTTTGTGACGTCTGGTGGCTGTGTGGATGGTGGCCTTGGGAGGGATGGATGTCAGCCAACATCAGCCGAAGCTGGTAGCTAGATGGAGCTCTCCATGACAGTCTGTTCCTACAAGCACTCCAAAAGGGGGAGACTGGGCCTATCACCATTTCCTTGGAGTTACTTGGGAGATTGTCCCGATCCCAAACTCCCAGACCCGTTGCTTGTTTGATGCTACCTGGCATCTAAAGATCTACAACCTCCAAAGCCCATGGAGAGTCTCTCAGGGGAGCCCAAAGAGTGTGTCCTGCAGACAGGACATTGGTGCTAGGCGGTGATGGAGCCCCTGTCCTGCACCAAAATGGCCCAGCAGCCCCCATAAGCTTGGGATTTACGATGTCCTACCACAGAGCTGCTTTGTAGTGCTCCTAAGGGACCAGGAGGACCCAAGGCGCCCTGTGCACCGTCCCCCCCCAGCATGACTGGTTGGCTGCTCCATCAGAAATTCAATCTGGGGGAGAAACCTGAGAAGTGCCAGCAAGCCCCTGGGACAAGAGGGAACAGCAGGACATGGTGGGAGAGGACAGGCCAGGTGGCTGCGGCAAGGCAGCTTCCAGCGAGCTGGCCTCAGGCTCCTTGTGTGACCCTGGAGAAGTGATTGAAAGGAGCCGAGGAGGAAAATCCCAGCCTGGCACCGAGCCCGCGTTTGTTTGCTGAGGGTGAGTGTGAGTGCAGCTGGAGGGGGCGGCTGGGCAAGCACCAGGCCGCGCTCGCTGCCGGTGGCGTTTTGCTGGGGCTGCGGCTAGGTCCCATGCAGACGGGGCTACATCCCCAAAATCTCTACCTGGAACCCCTCTGGCACCCCTCAAGAAGCCACAGCCCAGGCCAGGGCTGCCCAGCTCCCACCACCGCCAGCTGCCCCAGTCTGCAGCACGCACTGGGACAGCCCAGTGGGAGAAGGGGCAGCAAAGGCCTGGAGCTCGGCGCTGCCGTGTGCTGAAGGAAGAGGCACAAAGCAGGGGCCTGTGAGGTGCTGGGTCCCTCCCCACTGCTGCAGGACCCCTTGTGGGGTCACCATGGCCACTGTGGCTGAAGCATGGCCTGGGACCAAGCCTTGAGACCCCGAAGGACTTTGTCTCCATGCAGTGTCCTTCCCATCTGTCACCAGCTCCACAAGCAGCTGGCACCTTTCTAGCCCTACAGCTCAGCCCACACACGGAGTTACAGCAGCTCAGCACCCCGGGCTCAGCACCACCAACCTTCTTGTTTGAGGACCTCTGCTCCCAAAATGCTTTGGTTTCCTCTGCTGCAGCAGGAGGAGATGGCTCCACACCGCAAGGCTTCTTAATGCAAACCTGGCCCAAAGCCACCATAAGCGAGGCAGAAAGCATGTGCACGGAGATTTATAAAGCTGTAAGTGAGATGTGTGCCTCTCAGTGAGGTTCCTCCTGGACCAGTCCATGCCTGGGGCTTGGTTTTGCCATGATAAAATGGCAGCTCTCACTGTAGGAATTACTCTGCAGTGAGTGTCTGCAAAGTGCAGGCCGCTACGACCAGGCAAAGCAGCTAGTAAGCCCGCCAAATGTTTCTAACCACTTTTAATAGCCAGTAATTATTTAATGGATAAAGGCGAGGGTGATTATGAGGTTTATGAGAACAAATCCATCCTGCCAAAATTGACTGGTCCCTGCACACCCAGACGTGATATCCCCAGGGCTTTGGTGAGTGCTTCACTCGGTGGTGGGCGAAGCTGGAGCTGGCCACAGCTCCGGCAAGTGAAGAGGAGGTGACAGAAGAAGGAGGTTTTGTGTTCTGAGCTTTGTACGAGCAGGTTGTGTGTGGGAAGCTGGACCTTGCAGCCCTCCTGGACCCAGACAAGGCCTGGGGAGATGCCTCTGCCTTGGTCTGGGTTCAGCCAGCCCCAACACCTCTCCTGGGCCCTTGGAGGCAGACCTGGGATGCCTGAGGGCTGCAGGGGAATGCGGGCACATCCAAAAGCAGCCTTAGGTGCAGAAAAAAACCCACAAGAAGCAGATGAAATAAGGTGGAAAATGGCTTTTATGGGCTACAATGCCTGGAAATGGGAAATGATGTTTCTACAAGGCATCCAGGATGTGCCAGGGGTTTGTCACCTTGGTTTTGTGGTGCAGAACCTGAGGGTACACCAGGGATTTCCATCCAGCTGATGGCTCCAAGTGAGGAAAGAGGTGTCCCCCCAGCTCCAGCAGTCCAAGTCCTGGACCCAGAGGCTGGACACAGCCCACCGCCTCTACCGCTCTCCTGAAGCCATCAGCCCTGGTGTAGCCAAGCCCCTGAGCACATATCCCAGCTTGAGCTTGGCACCTCCAGTGGGAATGCATCACCCCCAGCCTCCTGAGGCTGATAAGGGCTCACGTTCTGGTACCCATATCCATGCTCCACAGCAGCCACCAGGTTTCTGAGGCTAAACCTACCACTTTTCAGGTTCCACCTCAAGAAATGAGTTCAGCCGTCACCTGCCAAGCCAAAAGGCCTTGTATGATCATATCTCCAGTCCCTGGCATGTTAGGAGCAGCCACATCATCACACTGCCCCGGATGAGTTCACTGCCAAGCAATCACAGACCCCTGCCACCAGTCCCGGCGGAGAAGGAGCTGGCTGGCTTTCCTCAGCCTGCTTTGCTTGGGATGTCTGCGCCAGCGAACTCCCTGGTCTCTGGCAATGAATCACAGCCTGTTCTGGGGAACAAACCACAGGCTTCCAGTAACTGCAGAGGTTCTTGCAGATCCCTTGCCAGTTGTGCTCAGCTCAGAGAAAGGATGCGAGCAACCTCTATGGTGGCTCCACCATGGACAGATGGTTCCTGCTGGGACCAGGAGCTGCAGGGGGAAGTGGGACCCTGGGAGGGCTGGAGGTCACAGGGGAGGAGGATGGAAAGCGTGGTGACCTTGCACACATCATTCTCCTCCAGGCTCTGCCTCGGGCATGAGAGATGTTGCAGTTATCCAAAGAAGGCAAAGGAGTGTGTTGTCCACTGCCACGCAGCGAGAAAGGCAATTTTTCTCAGATCCTTCAACAGCATCTTTCACCCAAGCAGCAAATATAAATCCTTCCTGCACATAAAGTTAATTTTGCTTTCAAACTGGGCTTGGTTTATAGCCTGTGGTTGGATCTTGATAAATTCAAGTACTCTCTCACTGCATAAGCAACAATTCTTGGTAAGGAGAGCTCAGCTGCTGCTCAGCCCCCTCATCCTAAATATGTGCAGGCTGGGGCCAAGCAAGGAGCTGGGGATGCCCAGGGCGTACAATGCCTCACGGAAATGGTGGCTTAAACTGTGCCCCAGAGGGCGACCGTGACACCACCCAGTGCCCCCAAGGGTGCTGAGTGCCCATGCTTTGGTGGCCATGCTCTGGAAGTGTCACCTCACTGCTTTGTGACCATCCTGGGGGTGCACATGCTGTTGCCGGTGATGGGGTACAAGGAGCACTGAGCCACAGATTTGCTGCCTGCTTCCTTCTGGGGAAAAAGGCAGGATTTGGCCTCCTGCAGCCAAGCCCTGGGACTCCCTCCCAGCTCCGCCATGTGTGGTCACAGCCCTCAGGGGTGTTCCTGGATCGCCGGCTTCTCCCTCCAGGACCTGGAGGTAGTTAGGAGGGAAATGATTTAACGCCACTGGCAACAGCTTCAAAATCATGAAACGAGCTGCAGGATCTCAGAACTGGGGGAAAAAAATGTAATGTTCCTGGCTTTTGGCTCCTGGTTTCAGGCAGCAGCATTTTTTGATCATTTCTCTGCAATGCAAAGCATGAGAAGCACTACTTTAAAAAAAAAAAAAAAAAAAAAAGGAAAGAAGCAGAAGTTGAGAATCTTCTATTATATCAAGACTCTGGGAATTAGGGCACAGAGGAACAGCCCAGTCCCTGAGAGATAGGGGTGAACTTACGAGGGATGATTACATCAGCTGATGGACAGTGTGATGAGCACGATGGACTGGCTTTCAACATGTCCTACATGCAGCAAAGTCACCAGATGTTTTTAGTGTCTGAAGAGGTTTGCCATCAAAAAGTGAAATTTGATGTGCAAATGTCTCCTTGGAAGGGGGAACGGGTCTGGCTCTGAGATACATCATGCATGCGGAACGGCCCACCTCCAGCAGAAGACAATTTCTGCAGAGCAAGAAGGTCTTGGGACAAGTCACCCAAAGCCCATGTGCACCCCTCTCCGGGTGCTGCTGTCTCTCACCCGAGGATGAGAGCCTCAGGTCCTCCGTCCTCACCACTCTGGGCCATCACGAATGGACCCAGCCACTACAAGGACTTCTATGCATCAGCCCTGCCCCTGCTGCAGCAATTAGCTGGGCACTCATTACCCAGCCTGGGCTAGGAGCTGTGTGGTTGGAGAAGTCAGAGCATCCTTGTAACACAAGGAAAAGGGGATAAAAGGCAGCTCTGGCTCTTTTCAGTGTAAATCCAGGATAAAGGCAGTGTTTTTTCAATTGAATTTTTGTATTGCACTTGAATTTTTCTATGCATTACATATATTTCTTCTTTATCCAAAAGAGCCCCTTTGAAATGAGGACTCTGAAAGTCAGCCCCCAAAAACGAAGAAGGGAGGGGAAAGAGGGAAGGGAGAAGAAAGAAGGCAGCTCCAAAACATGCTCAAAATGCCAAATCTGTCAAATGTGGGCTCCATGAGAAGCTGAAACAAGATGGCAAATATAAAATGCCTGGTGTGATCAGGCTCCGAGAGCCTCTGTGGCTCTTACCCCAGCCCACAAAGTACTATGGCTTGCTAGGAGGAAGGCACCAGCTGAGGAAGAGCTTGGTACCACCTGCATGGCACCAGGGCAGGTGCCACCGTCCTTCCCTGCATGTCACCATCACCCTCTGTGAATGCTCCAAGTCAAAGGACAAGTTGGTATCCAACTGGGTGAGTCTGGAAAGAACCAAGAGCTGTTAAAAGGAAGGAGCGGGACAGAGATCCCAATTGGGGAGGAGATAAGAGGGGTCTTGAGACCTGCTGTTGGGCAGGATTTTGCGCTCTTCTCCCTGGGTGGAGGGGAGGCAGGAAACCTGCGATAGCACCTCCCATGGAGAGGCATTCACCCAGCCACGAGGCACAGCTGAGGTGGGTCTTTATCTCTCAGCTGCAGAAGGACACTTCAGAAAAGGAGATATCCTAAATTACAGCTGGAACAAGAGATTAGTATCGGCTGTCTTTTAATTTCTTGTTTTCGCACTTCTGCTTGCTGACCCAACTCCTGATTTTTGCAGTCAACAACCAAACTCTTTGGTTTCTTAGGCTACAACTTGTTATTGCTGTCCGGGATCCTTACAGCACAATTTGTCGCTGCAAAGGGAACATTTCCCTTCGTGCACTTCGCCTAGTTCAAAGATTAATACAACCAAGGCTGAAAAATTGGCTGGAAGTTTGCAAAGCAGGGGAGGTTGTTTTCTCCACCCAATGTCTAAATGAGAATTAGGATAGCCGACGAGATCTACTGCTTCTAAGCCTCAGAGGACACAGTAACCCCAAACAACCAGTTCAGCGTCTTCTGTACAGTGCAGATTTCCCCTGCTTAAAAGCTCCATTTCAAATACCAAAAGCAGTCAGATTAATTAATCCTTTTTTTTTTTTCTTGCTGATGAGTTGGCTATATGTGCTTTCAATTAATGAAAACTGTCTCCAAGATGCCATTTTGCGCTATAGCTAACTTCTAACTTCAGTCCAAATGCAACTTGCCACAAATCATGGGTATAACCTGTGTATTTCACCCCTCTGCAACATCAGAGAAACAGGAGAAGGAAGGAAAGGACTACATATGTGCTAAGCCATAAGGTTATTTACGTAGAGATGAGTCTGTCCCATGCAGATCTATATATCTTGACCAGCCAAATGAAATACCAAATTGAAAGTGAAGGCTCCAGTTAACACCACAATCAAATGTTCCCTCACCGCAGAGAATTGATTTTTCACCAAGAAAACAAACAAAAAGTTCAAGTGCAAAGCAAATCTGAACTCTATTATTTAAATCCTGTTTCCTTCAGATTTAAACAATGATTTATTCCCTTGGAAGAAAACCGATTGACCTTGCTGCCTGGAAGGAAACAGCTCGGTATTTCCATCAGAAGGGCAGAGAGAAGGAACTGAGACCCGAGACCAGGAACTGCAGCAAAATGCATCAGCTGGACATAAATTACACTCTGTGCATCTTCCTAATTACCCTGGCAATTAAATCCAGGCAAGGAGCAGTGGGCAGATGCAGCCTAGGTCTGCCCAGGCAGCCTGGCTGGTGCAGGGCATGGACTTAAAGAACTCATGGGCCAGGCAGCATCCAGCTCTCCCCGTGCACAAGGACCGCCGTGAAGCCTGCGAGGGACCCAGCGTCCCCTCTTCTTGGTGCTCAAGGATCAGTGCACCGTCTGTGCAAGAGGCTTCCCAGGCTGCTGGCGACAGAGATGCTTTGCTGGGGCTGGACCAGCAGCGATTAGGGCAGGGGATGGCCCTACGAGGATGGAGCATCCACACTGCCGAGGCTGCGAGCATCGTGGGAACAGGTGCTGGTCACCGTTAAAGTAAACCCACGCGGGTGTCCGCCTGGCTCTGCACAGCCTTTGGCTCGTCCATCTGGACACAGGCTGTGCCATCAGCTCTCTCACAGTCCTGACCGCTCGGTGTCACAGGCACACAGAGCCACTTGCACTGAAATAAACCTGTCATTTCTGCATGCTACAGGGTTTAAGTCACCGAGTGTTGTTACCAATGCAGAAAAGAAAGAGAAATAATTCAGTCTGTAAGCCTGTGCTAATTATGGCTGTGTCTGAGGCAGCATTCCTCAGCATCAGCCTCTCGGTGCTTTCGGAGAGTCTGTAGCATCACTCCCTCTGCGAACAGATGGGGAAACTGAGTCGTAGAGGGGGGCTCTGACAAGCCAAGTGAAGCAAGATGAACCAAGCTGAATGAGAAAGCATCCCTGGTGTCAGGAGCTGGCACTTCCCTCATTCAAAGGAGGCCAAGAGAAATCATCCTGGTCTCTGGATGCAGGATGGGGAATGGCCCAGGGAAGGTGAGTAGGCAGCCCTGCCCCAGTGTCCTCAGCCTTCTGTGGCCTGGCCCTCCTTCGATGGAAAGGTCTTATTGTCACCGGGGTTGCGGACCAGGGGACGTCACCTCCCTGCCCCTGTGTCCCCGCATTCCTGTTCAGGCATCACTGGTACCCAGGGCTCTGCACACACGGGCACTGCGGTCGGTCTCAGGGATAGCACAGCCGGAGGCTGGAGAGGAAGACAAGGGAACAGTGCTTGGGGCCTAACCCCCTTCCTTTTTGTGAACAGGTTCTCATTAGAACAAAAACCCAACCAGACCAACCAGCACTGCTCCAGGCTCAGTGCCGGGGTCAGAGCCCATGCAGGAACCAGGCAGGGACGGGATGGGGGAGGATGGAAAATGCAGCGAGAGACGGGACAAGGACACAAGCAGGAACTGCTGGATCCTACCAGGCTCTGTGCAGTGAAAGGAAACCCAGACACCACAAAACTTCCCGGCATCTGATCTTGCTCTGCCCTGCCCGGTGTCCCCAAATCCAGTCCTTCCTCCACAGTTTGTCCCCCATCACCAATATGGCCCTGCTTGTTTTTTGGAAGGAGGAGCCCACCGCTGTCGGGTTGTTTTACGCTCCTGCTGATGGTGACACTCTCTTGGTGACTGTCATCACCAATGACATCTCCTCAGCCCCAGACCTTTCCGTTTGGCTGCCCCCAGGTTGGGAAGTGCTTGGGCAGGCTGCAGCAGGGCTGGGCACTGGTGCAGCAGGAGATGCTCAGCTCATTGCTATTCTGCAGGGCTCCCTGCTGGCTCTGGGGCTTTTTTGTGCCCATCTTACAGAGCATCAATTGCTCTTTCTTCCGTCTGGGCGTCCTGTGCGAGAGCCACACGCCTGCCCCGGCAGCTGGGTGTCTGTGCTGCCAACAGAGCCACGCTGGCTCTTTTGACAGGGTTAAGCTCATCCTAACACCACGAAGGGCAAGGGAAGCAATGCTCTGGTGCACCCTGGGGTGTAAGAGGAGCTGAGGGTGGCCCAGCTGATGGTGACCCCACAGCACACGGCCGATCGGAGCACGGCAGATACCACACACAGGTGCCAGGGGCTGGGCGATGACCCAGACCAGCCTGTGGCTCTGGGGCCAGTGGCTGGGGAGCAGGCTGGTGCCAGCCTGGTGGCAGAGCGGTGCCCGAGCCCACCTGCACGCCTGGCGCCCACCCCGTGAGTCACGGGGCTCTGCTCTACGCCCTGCATGGAGCCAAGGTGGGACTATTTCTATAAAACCAGGTGACGATTGCATCTCCCACCACTGCAGTCGAATTCTTCCCTCTCAGAGGTGGGAGAAGACCCAGGACCCCATCAGAAGACTCCGGCATGTCTGGAGCTGGCTCCAGCGCCAGCTGGCCGCACTGACGGTGCACACCAGGGTGAGCTGGTCCCTGACTCACTCCTGACACACTGCCTGCAGGGCAGGGCTGGGCTGGCGGGCACCCGGCCGGCTGAATCAGCAGCTTGGGCTTTGGCAGAGTCTCCTTCTGTAGAGTTTCACTTGTCTTATTTGCCCCAGCTCTGTGGGGTCCTTGGAAAGCACTGGACACCAAGCCCCAGTGTGCGTCATCATCGCCTCCACCAACCCAGCACTCTTGGAAACATCCAAGTCGCTCCAGGAAAGGGAAAGCCATCTCCAAAGCGTGTGGTGGGGCTGTTGGAAGTGTGACAGAGACCATCTGGACGTTCCCAGTGTTTTTGGGGCTCTGCTGCTCTACCACAGGTCTGACGGACCCATCATACTACAGACCTCTCTCACCTCCAGGGTTGGACCTCCCCGTACTCACAGCAGACATCTCTGCCCACCCCACCGAGCCCACGTGCTCCACACCTTTGGCTCAGTGGGCAGTCTGTATAGCCATGGGATGAAGAAACTCAAGCGTACTGAGTCCCTGCTGGCTAGCATCCCGACCCGCCCGCTTCACAGAGCAGCTCCTCTGGGGTTGTTGGTACCCAACGTGCCGAATCAGTGCTGTGGTGACGGCAGAGCCGTGCTGGATCTCCACATCTCCACCTGGTCTGGTGGCTGTGCTCCCTGCAGGATAAACTCATGAGTGGGAGCCACCTTGCTGAGGACATTGTCCCCATGGATATGTCTCAGCCCCTTTTGACTCTCTCGGCGTGGAGATGCTCCTACATTTAGGAATGAACCGTGGCTTTTGGCACTCAGCTCCAGGCTTTTCAGACCAGAGACCTGCAGCCCAAAGGACTGTGGATAACCCTTGTTTCACCGTGTTACCCCAGCACTGATCACCATGGCATGGGCTGGGGCCATGGAGGAACCTGGTTGCTGGGTGCCCTGGGGACAGCTGAGACACGAGACCAGCTGGTGCAGGGCACGAGCAGAAAGGCCAGGTCACCCTGACATATCTCAGCTTCCACATCCATCCAACCCTGCTGTGCCCTGGCCTCTGTCCCTGCCTGCTGGGGTCACCCTGAGCAAGCCATGGCACTGCTCCGTGCCTCAGTTTCCCTACCTGTAAGTGTACTGTTGCCCTTGCTGGGAACATGTCTTCAAATTTACTGGTGATGCATTGTCAAGGGTCTATGTTCTAACCTCAGAATTACTGGAAATCAGAAAGAAAATAGTGAAAATCTTCCCAGAGTGTGATTTTGGTGTGTAGGTGGTGAACACCAGCAGGGAGCTGCTTGTTGTTCATCTCCCTGCAGAACGATGCTGCAGAGGGAAGCTCTGCCCAGGAGACAGATGTCGGCTCCAGCTATCGGGGTCAGGGCGAAACAATCCCCTGGGCAGCTTACCCAGCACGGGGCCTGCACCTGGCCCTGTTCAGAGGCTGGGATGAGATGGGGTGCTGCTGTCCTGTGTGCCCATCCAGGGTCTCCAACAGCCACACACTTCCCCTTGCCCTTTGAGTCCAAAAAGTTTGGGAATAACCCCTAATATCAGCAAACCCAGAGCATCCCTGTTCTTCCCCCCTCCCCTCTGCACTGCTGAGTATGGAGCATCCCATGGTTGGACCCTTGCCATGTTCCGATGAGGGGACATCCAAAAACCCAAGCTTTTTTTCCCCAGAATCTGAGGATCTGGGAACACTGCTTGCAGCCCAGGTTGCTCCCCTCTGGCCAGCACCGCAGCGTCTGTGGCTTTTTCGAGTGACCTGATTTTGGGGCTGTCAGCAGGCGTCTCGTGGTGCCGCTGCAGCAGCTGCGCGTGCTCCCAGCGAGCCTGATCCAGACGTCCCCTCGCCGAGGGAAGATCTGCGACTTAGCATGCGCTTGGCTGAAAGTTACTCTGCAGATCACAGAGTCGTGCTGCACACTGGCTCACCCGGCTATTCGCAGGATCTAAGGCTGATATAACCCGATGGGAAATCCCTGCCCATTTCAGCTGTACAAGGGTCAGGCTCCGGGTCCAGGATCCGCACGGCCCATCCGTGCCTTCGGGTGTAAGCAGAGCTCTTGGTGTGAAACGTCTGCTCTGATTTAGCGCCCACATGCTGAGCTGCTCGGGGGAGGGGGCTGGGAAATACAGCTCGGGAACAGCCCCAGGTCTCCAGCAGCCCCTCCCAGGCTGTTTTCTGCCTTTTCTCCTCCACCCTTGGTTCTGATCTACCTGCTCCCTGCTCATGAAGCTCGCTGCAGGTCACCCTTGTCTGCTAAAAATAAGCTTGGCAGAAGGCAGCAAGGGCAGAAACAAAATTGCTCTAAGAAAGAGGTGGCTGCAAAGGTCTGCCAGTCCCCCAAACCTCCCTGGTTTAGGAAAATGGGAGTGTTTTCCTTAGAAATGCAGCCTGCTTTTGTAAAGATGGATGGTGCCTTTTCGTTGACTAACAGCGTGAAAGAAACCTCGATGAACTCCCGGGCACGAGAGCCCCCCTGCAGCTCTCCAAGCTCCCGCTCCCACTCTGAGTCACCTGGATGCTTTTGAAACCTTTCCTCCAAATTTAAAAATAAGCCTCAGATGAGCCACGGTTTGGTTTATTCACTTGCTTGGCTGGGCAGGATCACTCACCGTTGCCCTCACATATCGTCTGCTGCTTTGTCCAGGCTGGTTGGAGCCATCTCCAGTCACCCTTGCCTCCCCGGGGACACGTGGGACACATCACCTCGGTAGCAGATTGCCCTCAGATGACGCATACATTCCTTTTTCTTAATTTCAACCCATTGCTCTGGACTGATAACCTTACAACAGTCTGAAATATTGCTTCTGAGGTTTGAAAACTCCCCTTTTCCATGGGCATCATCTCCAGGGGAGCAGGTCCCGCAGGGACTGGGGCCACTGCACACCCCAGCCTGGTACAAAACCTCTCCGTCTGCACCCTGGGCACGTCTGCTGCCTCCCGGAGCCCAAATATCTGGGGAGATTTCCCAGCATTAAGAGTTGGGAGCACTGCAAATATTTCCTGCGTTCCTTAGGTGCTGTGGTGCTCCCGTTTCCTGGGAATTTGAGCCAAAGCAAGGTTCAATGCCTCCCTCGCCCCCTTTCCCACAGCAGCGGGGTGCCCCCAGCCATCCTGCCAGGACCCCCCATGAGCTCCCCGTGGGGGGAAGAAGGGAAAGCAGCTCGGCCACGCTCCCTGCTCCGCGCCCCAGCTGGCCGAGGGTGACGGCGCCTTCCCCAGCTTCCCTGTGACCCAGCCCCAGCTGGCCCCGCGCCTGTGGCTCTTGGCAGGCCCGGGGAGAAGGGGAAAGAGCGCTGCAATCCTGACACGAGCCAGCACTCAGGCAGGAGCCTGGAAAACGTAGGGTCAAGGGGAGGGAAGCTTTGCACCGCCAGCTCCATCCAAAGGCTCGCAGGTTACCTGCAAGTCCTCGTCGCTTGCAGGAGCTGTGGTCCAGGCCCAGATGCTCCTGCTGTCCCTGAGCTGTTTTATCTCCTAGGGCTCAGGGTATTTCTGAAACAGTGCAGGGTGCCAGCACTGTCCCCAGAGCCACCCACAGACCCTGCTCCACCCTGGGCTCTCCCCGTGCTGTGTCCCAGCTTCCCATCTCTGCTCTTGTCTCTCATTTCCGAGCAATTTCCAGCCTCGTTTGATCTAATTTTCACAGCTCTGCAGCCTCGCACATGTGCTCAAAACACACAGAAATGCACACGCAGTTTGCTCTGGTGGGATGCTCCTTGGGGTGCCCCAACACCTGGGTGTTGGGGTCTGGGCAAGAAGGATGGTGGCCCCCCCACGTGCAAGGGCTCTCTCTACGAGCAGATTTTCCCTGGTTTTCTCTTCCTGGCATGCGTTTCAAACCATTTGAGGAAAGAGCTGGTGGTCCAAGAGAAGCAGGAAGAGTAAGCCCCCGGATGAAACCAGGCTGTGTCCCTGCCTCCAGCTTCCCTGGTCGAGGGGGCTGTGGTTCAGCACAGGCTGTGGTCCCGAGAACTCCAGCTCCTCCTGCCCCAGCCCTCTCCAAAAAACCCCATGCAGAATCTTAGGGCAGAGCAGAGAACCCTGAATCAGCCTCACAGCAGAGATGGGCGCCAAAGGAGCTCCATCCCCCTGCAGACATCCCTCCGGCACCGTCCCCTCCTGCATCCTGCCTCTGGCCACCGCTGCGGGGATGCCTGAGGCCGGTTCCTGTCAGACGCCCCTGGCCGGCTGCTTCCCCTCCCTTTGAACTCGTTTCATCTTCCCTGAGTGTGGCTGCGAGGGGAAAACATGGTCTGGGCCGGGGACCCTGCTGTGCCCGGCGAGGAGAGGCAGCACGCCGGGGGTGCTGCTTCACCGCCGGGAGGGGAGGAAGGATGCGAGAGGGGAGATGTGAGCTTTTCCGCCAGCATGAAGGCAGCGAGTCTATTTTAGGTGGTTTCCAGCTGTTTGGAAAGGCGCCTGTTGGGGCTGGGAGCTTGGGACCCTCTGCTCAACCTGAGCAATGCTTCTGCATCCCCACGTAGTCGAGGAAAGGCACATTGGGGGATGCAGCCTACTCTGGACCCCAGCAGGCAGGAGGGGTGCTACCCAGGGGCTTGGGGCAGAGGCAGAGGGTTCGGTGGGATAACCCCAGTCCCAACCACACTGGGGACACAGGGCACTGGGAGGGCACAGGCTGCTGGGAGGGCATAAGGTTTGCCTCCAAGAGCAGGAGCCAGGAGCATCTCCCTCCCCAAAATCTGCCTCTGCTTTGCACGGATGGCCCAAACTCCTCAGTGTTCCTGTGTCAATGGGAAGCGGGGCTACGGGAACAAGGAGGACTCCTGAAATGGAGCAGAAGCTCTGTGGGTGCTCAGGCATCACCCGCTGCCCCGTTACAAACGTCTCGGGGCACGATTTGCTCAAGACACAGCCACACCAACATCAGACACCCACCTCCAGGGCACCAAAGCTCCCTGGCCCCGCAGGACTTGCTGTCTGCAGTGGGTGTGTGGGGAGCGGACAGGTCCACGTTTGCTGGATGAAAGCACAACCCTTGTGGCTCCTGGGCCGGGTGCGTGTGGGTAGCCAGGAGCTGGAACCGGGCTGCGCTGCGCCGTGTTCCCCCTCCCTGCCAAGCTGCGCCTCCAGCCCCAGCTACCTAATTAAATAGAAAGCCCGGGAAGCCCAGCGGTGACTTTGCTTCTCCTTCAGACAACTCTCTGCAGCCAACAGCCCTGTTGTCTGCTCGCCCCAGGTGGCCAGTACGTGACGGGGACTTGGGAACCCTTGTGCTTCGCTTCAGGGCACCCAAAATGCAAGCAGTATCTCCAGGGGATCCTGGAACGGTGACAGCACAAGGATGGGGAACAAGGATGGAGCAGGGCCACATGGAGCCTCTCTGCCTGCTGCTCCCCATCGCTGCCAGCCACCTCTGCAAAACGCACGTGGGCAGACGCACCTCCTGCACTATGTCCCCTTGTCCTGCTTCCCCCGTCGGTCCCCTCTGTGGATACCTGGCCATGGAGCCCAAAATGTGAAGGTGGTGGGCTGAGAGGGAGCTCTGCTAGACAGCAGCTCTCAGTGCCATCAAAATGTTTCAGTACCTTTTTTTTTTTTTTCATCATCTAGCAAGAAGTTGGGAGAAATTTGGGCATTTCAGATTTGGGAAATATTCTTTAGCGACGTTTTCTGTCCTATTTGTCATTTCTAATATTCCGCTGCTCTGTCTAGGGCACAAAATCACCTACACTAACTGCATTTGCCAACTGCCAGGAGTTCGTGATAGGGACGAAAGGAAACATCCAGGGAAAAGTGAACGGGAGAGCTGGCGCAGCTGAACGCTTCTTGGCAAGGCCATGAAGTTATTCAATATTAAAGAAGGGTGGGAACCGTAGCAAAATCTCACTGTGCTGAGTGGTAGAGCACGAAACAGGCTGACAAAATACAGGGTTAATATTGCATGAGAAAAGCCTGTCCAAACTATACACAGTACAGAGGACTTTAACTTAGTGTTGCTCTCAGGAAAGTGCCTTGAGTCAGAGCAGAAATCTCCCCGAAAAGGCCCATTGCATGCTCAGAGGGAGTGAAGGAAGAAAGAAACTGTATTTGGTAGGAAAAAGAGACAGACGAGCTTGGCAGCATTGCTATGTATAAACCCGCAGTCCTCCCACACCTGAACCTGTCCCCACCACGCAGGGGATGCAGAAGGACCAAAAAAACACCGAAAGCAGTGACAGGGTGCGAATCGCTTTGGTACGCCGTCGGGCTGAAGGATGAGGATTTTTCAGGCTGGGAAAAATCACACTTGGGGAGGAAGTCGGGAGCCGCCTGCGAAACTGTGTGTGGCGGGGAGGGGGTGAGCAGGGGCCGTGTTTTTATCCTGTTCCACCCCTCTGCACTACGCTCCTTTCCTGAGCAGCCTCTCTCAGCCCCAGATAGATGAAAAAAAACAGCAAACCAACAGATCCTTGTGGATCCAGTGGACCTGAGCACTACGAGCGCTCCTGAGCAGCCAGTTGGTCCCGACGCAGTTGCCTCCTGCCCCAGAAAAGCAATTCCTGCCCTGGGAAGGGTTCTGCTCCCACTGGCAGCACCCAACACAAGGAGGTTTGGTCCCTTTCGGGGGGGTCTTTGTGTTTACACGGGGCTGTGCTCCACCGAGTGGCCCCGACGTGGCTGTCACATCCCGCCCAGCCCCCAGACACCACTGGGCCCACCACGGCTCCCCAGCCGTGCACCGGAGGGCAGGGAGCTGGCCACAAAGCAGTTAAATATTCACTCCTGGAGCAACGGAGTTAAAACAAAGTGCGTCCCCCAGGTATTTGCTGTGGGCTTGCCTTTCCCAGCAGATACAGGTGATGGGAAGGGGAAAGACACGCAGAGAGGAGTCATCTGTGGGGCAGCCCCACAGCCAGGGCTCACTGCTGAGAGGTGAGCCTGCCTGAAGTGACGTGCCGGGCTGTCACCACTGACCCTGCAAGCCCCAGAGCCGTGTCCCACAGGTCCCTGAGGCTGTCAGTGCCAGGGTCCTGGTCCCCACCTTGCCAGGAGAAACCTGGCCAGAGGACAGAGCTATTGTCCCCCTGCTGCTCTCCTGGGCACCCCACAGGATGGGACGTGGGGATCCCACGACCACCCCCAGAATCCCCCAAGCAGAACAACCGAAGGCTGTGGGACCCCCCTGGCTCAGCCCACCCCGATCACTGCTGCAGCCAAACTGGCACTTCTGCTGCTTCTCAGAGAGCCTGGGGCATCCTCCCTGCTTCTGAACCTCGACAGGAGCCACCCTGGACCCGTTCCCAACGTGCTGTCCTACCTGACAGGGATCTTCACCCGCAGGTACCGATCCACGGCGATGGCCAGGAGCGCCAGGATGGAGCTCTCAGTGAGGATGAGGACGGGACAGGCCACCATGAGGCAGCTGTAAAACTCCGTCTGCGGTCCGATGTTGATGATGATGGCCAGGGGGATGACCAGAGCCCCCACAGCCACGTCAGCCACCGCCAGCGAGACGATGAAGCAGAAAGTGGCGTCCCGCAGCGCCTGGTTCATCTTCACAGCCCAGATGACCAGGATATTCCCCGGCACGGACACCAAGGCGATGAGGACTTCGATGGAGATGTAGGCAGCCTGGAAAGCCGAGACGGGGTGTGCCATGATGCTCCCGTCCCCTCCCAGCTCCTTCTGGGGTCCCTCGGTCACCTGCAAACGCAGAGGGAGGCGATCAGCGACTGGCATCCTCGGCGGCGCTGCGAGCCGGGACGGAGCCTGTGCGGCTGGGGGGGGGGGGGGGTGGGGGGGGGGAGGTGGGAAATGAAAGGGAAAAAAAAAAAACAACCAGCAAACAAAAAAACAAACAAACAAACCACAACCTCCACTTGTGCCGGCCCCCAGGGCTCCGGCCCCCCCCTCCCCAACCCGGCCCCCGGGGCTCGTCCTTCCCCGGCCCTCCACCCCCCCCCACCCCGCCCGCAGCCCGGGGCCGAGCCGAGCCGAGCGGCCAGGGGGGAGCAGCGGGGGCTCGGCCGCCCCCTCGGGGCCGCCCCGGGGCCGTTTGCCAGAAGCGTGCGGCCGAAGCGACCCCCCCCGGAGCCTCCGCTCGGCCCCGGCCCCGCCGCCCCCCGCTGCTCCCCGCAGCCGCCCCCCCCCCCCCTCCCCCGGGAGCTCCGCAGCCAGCCCCGCGGGCGGCTCCTCACCGCGTCCGGCGGCCTGGGGGGCTTCTTTTGGGGCTTCTCCCCGACCCCAGAGAGAGCGCAGAGAGGTGCTCAGCCGCCGGGCAGGGCGGGGGCCATGCTGGGGGCGGCGGGAGGGATGCTCGGAGCCGCCCGCCCCGCTCCGCCTCGGCTCCGGTGCCCGGCCCCGCTCGGCTCCCGGCCGGGACCGAGCATCACAGGGGGGCTCCCGCGGAGCTTTAAGGAGGGACCGAGCCGGTCTGGGGCCGCGGGGGCCGGGGGGGAGCGGCGGGGGGGGGGGGGGGGAACGGGCTGGGAAGCGGAGCCCGGCTCCAAGCCGCCTCGGTCCCGCTCGCAGCTTCCAGAGCCGGGGGAGGCGCCGGAGCCGGAGCCGGAGGCGGGGAGGAGAAGCCGGAGCCGGCCCGGAGAGAGCCGGGAGCCGCCGGGCACCGGGCACGGAGCGGCCGCTGCCCCCCGAGCTCGGCCCCAGGACGGGACCGGGAGCCGCAGGGGGTGCCCGAGATGCCCCCGGGCTCGCCCCAAAGCAGCGCTGGGGGGGCTCGGGGCTGAGCCCCAGAGCACCCTCGGAGGGGCACCTATGGGTGCTGGGGGCTGCGCACCCTCCCGACAGGGGGAAGGGCAGCGGGCAAGCGAGCTGGGCTGGTTTATCAGAGTGCTGCAGGGACTGGGACCGGCTGTGACCTCAGGTTCGGGGCAATGGGACTCTCCGAAAACCTGTCCGAGGCTCTCCCCATCCTTTCTCCCTCCTCTGGTGGGATATGGGGCTGGATGTGTCCCCTTCTGCTCTGCTCTACCTTGGTGAGAGGTGTCCCAATGCCTGGAGCCGTCCCACGGGGCCGACCTCCATCCGAGCCTGCAGACCCCAGGTGGGGATGGGGACAGCTGTGGGGACATCACAAACCCAGTGCTGGACCCCTCCGTCGGCTGGTGGCCCAGGGGCTTCTCCCTCACCACCAACAGCGGGGCAGCTGGCCCAGGTTTGGGGTCAAGCATTCAGGGGCCATCCAGGGACCATAGTGATGTGCCACCTTGGACACTTTAGCTGTGCCAGCGCCAGGGCAAGGAGAGCTTTTATGGATTTAAAAGATCTGTTTGCTCTGCAGGGAGAAAAATAAACCGGGGATGGTGAGTTCACATAAACACTGTGCTATTTATGGGAGGCTGCGTCTCGCTGCGCATCTCTCCTCGCACATCCTCTGCCGCCGGGAGGAAGCCGTTATCCCACTGCGGGGCTCAGCCTGCAGCCAGAGGCGACGAGGGGCAGACCCGCCTGGTGCACGGCCCCATCCAGCCCCAAAGGGTCCCCCTGCACGTGGCATCATGGAGCAGGGCAGCACCCAGGGGATCCCCTGGTTGTCACAGCCAGCCCTGGGCTCTGTGAGGTGCTGGGAGCAGCCGGGGCATCCCCGGGGAGCCCCGAGCCCCCAAGCCCACCGGTGTCCCAGGGTGAACGTCCTTGCAATCAGTTTCTGGCTGGGAGCAGAGCAGGAAAACCGGCAGGTTCATCACGGGAGTGAAATGCGGAAGCAAATGCGGGCAAGTCCCGGCCTAATTGTATGCAAATCCCCCAAACACTGCGATTAAAAACCACTCCTTTTCCTAAGTGCATTGGCAGTTTGCTCTCCCTCCCCGGATTTGCGCCCCAGCATACCTAATCTTAGCAGCGCCCCTAAAAAAGCCCAGATTGTGCCAAAAATGAGCCGCATGGCTGGGAGCGTGCCAAAGGGAGGTGGGTAAGAGCTCTCCTGCCAGCCCGAGGAAAATTTCTCAGGGCTTTGGCAAAGGCTGAAAATATTGAATGAGCAAATGTGGTCGCTGGCTGTTGCAGGTGGTTGTGCAGAGCCCGCTCGCGGCGGACGTGGCGTCAGCTGCTCTCCCTTTCCAGGTCGCCCTCCGGAAACCGGGCTGGGGCTTGTATTGGAGGCTCCTTAAAAAAACCATGGAATGTAATTTTGTGGTGAACATCAGGTTCCCAGCAGGTTGTTCAAGGTCTTCCAGGTTCTTGCTGGGGTTTGGAAGGAGAAACCCGAGCAGTGCGATGGGTCATGATAAGCCTGAGGAAGCTTTGGATGGGGCCACTATGGGCAAATGCCCGCAGAGATAGCGAGGTGGGACAACGGAGGGCAAAGAGGTGACACAGGCACGGCACGGCTTGCGGGGACAGGTCCAAACCTGGGCTGCCATGGGAGGGGATGCACAGCGGGCTTGGCGTGCCGGAGCAGCACCCAGCCCCGCTGCACCCCCAGGGCTCGGCAGCAGCCAGGAATTGCTGCTCCCAGGAGGCGAGTCGGGGCGTGGGGAGCTCCTCTCCTCACACCGCTTCTCTGCAGAACCCCTCCTGCCTCGCTTTCCCTGCAGGAGGAGCAGCACCAAGCTGCCATCGTGGGTGCTCAGTGCAGGAGATGTTGAGGTTTTCTTTGCCTCTTCAGTTCTGGGAGCCAGCCCAGAGGCCTTCTGGTCATGGAAAGGGGCCTCTTAATTAGGGAAGTTAATTAGGAGCGTGGCCGGTGCCAGCAGCACAGGGCTGTGTGCTCGGTGGGCTGACGTCTCCGTGCGATATTAATTAGGATGACCCTAAATGCCACAGGCTGGTGGGTCTGGAAAGGCTGGCACAGGGAGAAAAAGATGGAGCAAACAAAGGGAACGACCGAAGCTTTTCCAAGGGTGCCTCCGTCGTGCCACAGTGCCGCAGATCAATGCTTGCCCATAGCGCCTGCCCCAGGGCCACCCGTCCCCGTGTGACACAGGGCCCCGGTGGGACTTTGCTGGGGACACGGGGCTGCTCCTGGGCTCGTCCCCTGCTTTAATGCTGTCTGATGGGGTGCACGGCCCTGGGAAGCCATTTGGGTGCCTTGCAGGGCGCTGATCCCCAGCAGCACTTGGGACTTGCAGCAGATGCTCAGCAGCTGTGACACAGCTTAGAGAGAATTCCTGGGAGACAATTCCAAATATGAAGTCCCTTCATTTTTGTTTGGGATCTGGAGTGGGAAGGTCATGCGCCGGCCACATTTTCAAGCTCTTTTTTACACTGCAAAGGCTCTTTTTTGCCTACAGAAGCTGAGCTTGCCACCGATTCATGGGACTCCCAGATTTTGCTGGGAAGCACCCTGCCCCACAGGACGGACGGAGGGACGGCTGCTTCCCTGGGGACTGACGCTTCCCACCAGGCACATCTCAGCCCTGCAGCCTGTTTTACAGCGGGTTGGCAGCAGGGCTGGGCAGCTGGGGCACACAGGTCCCTGTTGCTGGGTGCCGGGAGGATGCTCACGGGGTTTTTTGTGCTTTCCCGGCACAAGCCTGAACCTGGCAGGAGAAACTGCTGAGACATCACCCGATGGAAGGGAAAACAAGTCCCGAAGTGCCGAAACCCGTCAAGCTGTCCGCCAGTGGTGCCCTTGGCATGACAGCGGGGTAGAGCAAAGGTCTGCCGGCTCGCTGGCCCTGCCTGCACCCCATCCCAGGCCCTTTGCCTCCTTGCCGCCGTATCTCCCCCACCACGTGCGGGACCTATTTTAATCCCCAGGGAGCCCCTTGAGCGTTATCGAGCCGGGCCGCCGGCCAAGAGCTATTCCTGCGCACCCTTTCCAGCAGGCTCAGCATCACGAGCAGAGCAGAAGGGGGTTAAATATTTCCACTGCCGTAAGTCAGAGGACTGCAAAACCCCTTTGGCCTCCGTGGCCAGCCCCTGAGCGAGCCGGGCGCTGTAGGAAGAGCTCCTCTTTTCACTTGAAGCAGCCCGTGTCGAGGCAGGATGGTGCTTGCCAAGCCGTGCCCGGGGGAGGAGGAGCAGGGGCTGTGAGCGCTGTGGTGCAGGCGGCAGCGATGACAGCTCGCTCCGGGGCAAAGACTTGGCAGAACCACAACTTCCCAGAAGAGAAGAGAAAGAAAAAAATTAAATAAATAAAAAGGAGGAAAGCATAAAAAGAAAAATGTGGCCCCTGCAAGTCTTGCTTTGCTACAAAAGATGAATGAGGGGCTGAAATCTCATCTCTTAATGGGCCCCCAAGATGGTGTAATCACTTTCTGATCAGTCCTGGGGGAAGTACTAGGGAGGGGATAAAGATCCAAGCAGGGTGCTGTACGCGGAACACCCCAGGGTCAGCCCCAGGCTTGGGGCTGTGGTGGGCTGGGGATACCAGCCATTGTCCCCCTGCTCTCCATAGGGGTGGCGGAAGATGAGGATTTGGGTTGAAGGGAAAAGAGGAGGTGAAGGAATGGCAGCAATGAAGGAAAGCGGCTGGGGAGAGTGGGCTGGGCCAGCTCAGTGCCGCCTGGAGCTGTCCCCTCGCGTGGGCAGCCCCATTGGGAAGGTCCCATCCCCATGGCTGCTGTTCCTGAGTTTTGTGTTTCTCACTTTAGAAATCTGTCCTGTATTTCTATTTTGAAATCCTCCGGCTTTAGCTTCCAGCAGCCTCTCACATCTTCCTCAGGTGGCTGGGCAGCTCTTGATTTCGGTAGCAGGGCTTTTACCCCACTCAGACACTTCCAGACCCCAAGCCCATTGCCTCCCTCCAGCACAGGAGCTCCTCTTCCACCCAGCTCAAGCTCAGGAGGCGACGCCGGCCGTGAGCCCTGCTGCCGCCAGCGCTGTTTCCTTTGAACCTCCCCAAGCTGAAAGGTTTCTTGGAGTTGTGCTATTTCCAGAACTGAAATCAGGACAGAAATTCATTGGCTAGCTCCCCTATATTGCAGGAAAGGCTGCTCGGATCCTTCCCATGTGCCTAAACCTACAGATTCCTTTCAAAGATGTGGAAAATTCCTTATCAGCGCAGGGGATGCATCTTCAGCCCGGTTCCCCCTCCTCTTCCAGCTGGGACCTGTTCCCCATGGTCCCAGAGCAACGCAAACATTACCCAAAATGTCTGAACGCCAGAGAAAACAGCATCCAAGCCCCCGTCCCCGGGGGACAGCTCCTGAGGAGCGAGCAGCACTGCCGCTGCCGTGGGACATGTGATTTTTGCATTGCGCGGAACAACACCGGCAAGTTTGGGAGGGACGTTCCCACAGCTGGCTGCCTTCCTCGGGAACGCGCGGCCAGAAGTCCCCGGTGGCTTCTCCTGCCTTTCCTCCTCTGGGCTGGGAGGGTTTGGGGTGCAGGGCCCAGCCTGGGGCTCACCCCACTGCTTTGGTGCCCCAGGACATGGTAAATGCCCAGGACCCGCTGCCACCACCAGATGCTGCATGGCCCCGGTGCTCAGTGCCTGCCGTGAAGGAGGTGGTGCAGATTTGGGGTGCCAATGGTGGCCTTTCAGTGCCACAGGGGACAAAGGGTCTCAGCCATCTGGCTCCTATTGAAGCTCTTGGGGTGCTGAGAGACCCCAACTGCACTTGTAGGTCTTGGGGAGCAGAGAAGGGGTGAGGGGGGATGCAGGCGTTGCCTTTGGAAAGGTTGAGGAGGGATTGGATGGGATGGGACGGGACGGGATGGGACAGGACGGGACGGGACGGGACAGGACGGGACGGGATGGGATGAGATGGGATGGGATGGGGGAAGACCAGATTGCAGGGCAGAAACCTCAGACTTGTTCTGAAGGCGTCAGGCTGCACAATTCACTATTTCCTCTACATCTGAGGGTGCAAAAGCTGCGTGCACTCTGTGCAAGGGTGCCCTGAGCACCCACAGGACCATGCATGAAGCCACCCCAAGCAATTACCTCCCCCCCAAGATGGGCTTGCTGGAGAACACCTGGGAGCAGGGCTCAGCCCCAGCCCCAGGAGCAGCCATTTCCCACCAGGAGCTGAAGCCGCGTTCGCTGACCGTGTCTGTTTCTTCTGTCCAGGGTGGAGACACGGGGACAGAGCAGGGGAAGGAAGCTCCCCCTGTGTCCCCATCCCTTGTGCTTTCCTGTGGGGATGAAAGAAGTGAAACCTGGCCTCACGTCTGCTCTGCCTTCCCCAAATGTCACGGAGGGATGG
Organism: Cygnus olor; assembly: GCF_009769625.2. Classification (NCBI taxonomy): domain Eukaryota; kingdom Metazoa; phylum Chordata; class Aves; order Anseriformes; family Anatidae; genus Cygnus; species Cygnus olor. The sequence continues at coordinate 3,933,364 of NC_049192.1, forward strand.
GGAGGTGGAATGAGCGCACTCTGCATGTCCCCCGGCCTTAGAGAGGACCTGGCACGGGCACCAGAGAAGCACTGGGAAAGGAAAATGCAGATACTGGGGTGCGCCCCAGGGTCCCCTCCGAGGGCCAAGGGACAAAGCAGAGGTCCCAGTTTTGGCTCCCTAAATAAATGCTGCTGATGTAGCAGCAGAGACCAGCCCGAACACCGGTGGCTGAGCATTTCAGCACCCCCCCCCCCCCCCCCCAAGCCATTTCACCCCTTCAAAGCAACAAGGTCGATGGGGCCAAAGGGAGCAGATGTGACACAGACCCTGGCCATGAGCACTTGGTGGGGGGGCAGAGGACACAGCTCCTGCAGGAGGAATATAAAGGATAAGCCCCCTCAAGGCACATTCCTGTCCCTCCTGATGGGGCGGACGCTGAGATGACCCCAGGAGAGACCTGAGGGCAAGCGGAGCTGGTAGAGCCCAGGGCAAAAATTCCTCCCCCAGGACAGTTTCACGTCCAGCCAAGCACGAAAACCGTAAAGGAAAGGGTTTCCGGGAAGTCCCCCCGCTTCCCCCGAGCCTCCCCTCCCTGGATTGGGATGTTTTGACCCAAAAGAGGAGCGGGGGCCTGGGAGGGGTGCAGGAACTGGAGGAAGCCAAACCCCGGGCGCTATTTTCAGCTCTTGGGCAGGAAAAGCACCTGCTGGGGTCATTACGCCGCGGGAAAAAACAAACGTCGAGATTTTTCTCCCTGGGGGGTGGGAAATGAATAGCTGGGCTCATCCATGGCGGGTGCCGGTGCCGGACCCCAGGGCTTCGCCCCAGGGACTTCCAGGTCCCGGTTCCCCCTCTCAGCACGGGTACAAGGGGTTTGCACCCCGGGTCCTGGGGAGGGAGGTGGGGGGGGTCTTCCGTTTAAAAGAAGGGGATTCAGAGGGGTCCAACTGCTCTCGGTCTCTGCTGCGGTGCGCGGATAACCCGGCTTCTGGTGCCCTCTCCCGTCGGTCTACAGCAGTCCGGGCTCATCAAATCTGCACAAAATAAGGCATTTTTGCCCACAGGGAGCCGGGAGTTGGCTTTGCTTTGTGTTTTAGACGTACTGGAAGGAGCTCGCCCCCCCCCTGCAGGGATGCGGGGACCCCCCCGGTTAAATTTACCCCATTTCTAAAGCAAAACCCACAGCCCCCCCACCTCCCAGCAGCAGCTTGACCGGGCCTGACACCGACAGCTGAGCACGCAAGAGAGGGACCGGGGGTGTCAGAGGCACGGCCCCCCCCCGGGAAGGGGGAAAACCAGCCCCGTGGGGGCCAGCCTGGGATTACACAGGAGGGAGCCTCCCCAGGACGGGACTTTGCAGGGTGAGGGCATCGCTGCTGCCATGTCACAGTGGGGGCACGAACCCCTCTCCCTTTCCACCATATCCCAAAATGAGGAAATTCCCGCTGCCCTCCCTCCCCCCTGGCTCTCTGAGTTGTCCCCGTGGTGGGGGGGTCACCCCTTTTTGTGCTGAGATCTGGTGTCCCGTGGAGCTGGGGCAGGAAAATGCGGCAGTGAGACATGGCCCTAAATCCCTGCGGTGCCGATCCCTTTCTGCCCCGCTCACCAGACCCCAACCCCACAGCATGAGCCCCCAGGGCCATTGGGGCCACTCGTGCCACTCTGGGAACGTGCCCAGGATGGGGACAACTCGATGGTCACCCCGCCACGGGACCACCCCCCACGCTCCCCACCACGGGCTGTCCCCTGCCAAGGGACACTGCTGTCCCCAGTGCCCGTCCCCGGGCCGTGCGCCATCCCCTGTCCCAGACAGCTGTCCCTGCCGGGGGGTCGGGTAGCCACCATATGTCACTGCTGAATCCCTCGCATTCATGGGGCTTCCTCCAAACCCCCACCTGTCCTCCTGCTTGCCGAGCCAGAGCCCCCGCCCCACAAAACCAGCCCCATTGTTGACAACCCGAGCGCCCCGGACCCTGGAGGAGCTGCCTCTCACGTGCTGGAGATGCTCCTTGGATGGGGGGGGGTCCTGCAAGAACCTGCAGTGGGGTTCCCTGGTCGGGGATCTACTGGGGGGGCCCCATCCTGCTGCAGTTTGGGGCTGGGGGCTGGGAATGGAAAGGGCCATGTCCAGGCTGTGGGGCCACGGAGCAAGGGAGGGGCATGGGGGTGGCAGAAATGCAGGAGGTTTGGTGCTGGCAGTGGGGCAGAGCATCGCCCAGTGAGTGGACTGGTGGGTGAGGGCACCCAGCATGGTCCCTGGACTGGGATCCTACAGGCAGGGGGGTGGAGGGCTGGGCCTTATACTTCCAGAGATATCAATATCTGATTTCCTGATGGGGAAACTGAGGCACAGAGCCTGCAAGGCTGGCAGGGGAGGGGAGGCAAGGATGCTGAGCACCATGGGGGCACGAGCAGCCCCATCCCATCACCTCCCAGCACATCGGTGAGCCCAAGCTGGGTGAGCTGACACCTCGGGGTGAGGGAGGTCCTGCCACCGCTGCTCCCATCCCAGCTGGGGACAGGCAGCAGGACGCCGTCCCCATGGGCCGAATAGGACCAGTCCCAAATCCCCAGCAGGCCGAGACACGGCTCTGCAAAGCCACCAGCTCTCGGGGATGGGGCCAACGGGGCAGGCAGTGCCGCAGCCCCATCCCGGCCAAGCAGCTGTCGCCATCCCAAATCTCCGGCGAGCAGGCACGTCGGAAATCCCGGGTGTCGGAGGAGAGGTCTGCTCCGCATTCCTCGGCCGGGAGCGGGGAGCGAGCCAAGCATCTCCCCACCGACTGCAGCTGCTCCCAAATATGTTACGACTTGTCACGGCCGCAGGAAGGGATGTCGGCAAGCCTGGAAAGCAAGAGGGGATGCGGGGCAGCGGGGTGCCGGGGGGCGGTGGGGAGGTCGGTCCCGCTGGAGGTGGCCTTTCAGTGAGAGCCCTTTGCGGGGCAGGTCTCCTCCCAGCACAGCGGGGTGGTCTCTGCTGTGCTGTCCTCTGCCTCTTTTCCCCATCAGTGCCTTCACCCAGTGGGGTAGATTCTGCCTTCAACTTGGACATCCCCTAAAACAAGCGAACTTTCCTCCCTTTTCCTATGGAAGGAGCCCACCGGTGCCAACCCCACCACCAGTGTGGGGACCGTGCACCAAGCCGTGCCGTGCTTACGGGCTTCAACAAAAACACAGCACACCGGGACCTTTGGCCATGGTGGGAGAGCAAAACTGCCCCCGGGCACCTCTCCCCGGGTTGGGAAGCGGCGAAGACGAGCCCTGCTCACGGAGATTTTCTCAATGGGGCGGTATTTTTAGCCCGAGCCTCGTGGCTGCGGTGACGGGGTGAGCCGTCCCCGCGAGGCCGGGGGCCCCCTCCTCTGCCAGCCGGGGAAGGTCACCCCGTGACGGATCGCAGCACGTTCTGCCCGGCGCGCACACAGCCTCGCCTTTGTGTGCGTCCCAGCCGCCGCCATCCATCACGGGCTAACCTGACAGCCGGCAGCAGAGCCCTAAGCCCCCGACGGCTCCGAATTACCTGGGGCGCAGCCTGCAGCCGCCATTGGGCACCTATGGGGAAAAACTGCCCGGCTTCGGGGCCATACGCAGGGTGCTGGGGGCTGTGATGGGAGCCCCCGGGGCCCTTTGTGGGGCTGGGGAGAGGATGGTGGCCGTGTGCCCAGCCGTGGGGGTGCGTGAGCCTGCTTTGAGACCACGCTGTGTCCCCACACTGCACCCAGGACTAGGGGGACCCTGGGCAAAGAGCATCCAAAGAGCACCTGGGATGGAGGAGCAGCACCGTGGGCAGGTCCCCGTATTGGTGACAGCCTGGATGGGGGCCCTTAAAGAGCTGGAGTGAATGTGAGTGCTCAGGCTGGCACCCCAGCCCAATGCCTCTTTCCCCGTGCCCATCGCAGCTGACACCATCGTTTGTCCCCCTCTCCAGGGTTGGGTGCCCACAGGCTGCCTCCTGGCTCTCCTGCTGCGGGGTTTTGGTGACCCTGGCGGCCCGTGGGGGCTGCCTCGTCCCCCGTCTCTCCCTGCTTCCCTCCTGGCTGGGAAAGCCCCTGCGCCGGCTGCAGCGCTGCCGCCCCTGTTTTATGAAGTGCTAAATGCTTGGCCGGTCTGCTGCACGGCCCTGCCACGTGCCCAGCAGGGCTGGCTGTGTCACCGCTGCCGTCCTCATCCTCCAAACACACTTTGGCAATTAAAAAAACCCATCCACGTGGTAGAGTGGGGCTGGTTCCTGTCGTGTCCCTCACCCAGGAGCTCACCAGGGTTGTGTCCACCAGCAAGTGCCCCCAGCACAGGTCCCCATGAGCGAGCCACTCTGCTCCTCAGCCTGGCTTGGGTTCTCCCCTCCTAACAGCTTTGTGCCAGACACTCTCCAGGCTCTCAGGGATGAATCCTGCCCCTTTATAACCATTTAAATAATTTTGCCTAATACAGGGACCAACCCTGCGACCTGATTTCTTTCCTTCTCGAGTATTTAAGGGTTTTGGCTGAGCCCAGGATGCTCAGGGTCTGTGCTGGACCCATGGCTGCAGTCCCTGCTGTTATAACTGCAGATATTTTCTAGGTTGTAAAAGTGTGGCGACAGCCATTTCCCAGTGTTGAGAGCCCAAGAGAGCTGGCAGCAGGGCTAGGGGATGTTTCAGGGCTCCTGGCCATGAAGAAATCACTGCCCCTGCTGGTAAACGGATGTCCCTTGGGAGGAGAGCACCATGGTGGGCCCCAAAATGGCTAGAAATGAACCCAAAGTCAGCCAGGGCGCCAGTGGGTGGGCGCAGGGAATGCGCCTCCCCAGGGAGGGGGATTTGGGGAAGGAAAATCCCAGCAGGGTCGGCCCTGCTCTTGGCTGACATTCTTTCCACTGACCGATCCCTCGGCTGGAATCTGGCCCGGAGCAGGAATAGGAGGAGTGGGAGATGGTTTCTGACGTTCCCAGTGGAAAAAAAAAAAACCCTCTGGATTAAAGACAAAGCTGGGGAGATGCTGCTGGTGTCCTGGGAGGGCTGGGGAAGGGTTAAAATCCCAGCACCCCGCTGTTGCTCACAAAAAGCCCATCACTGTGCCTCAGTTTCCCCACTGGGAAGGTGAGAACCACCCCTCTCTGGGCTGGATTCCTCCGCTTCCCCACGGCTTCAGCAGAAGCGGGACCAGGCCTTTACACCCCGGCAGGATGCGGCCGTGGGAAGTGCGGGGGGCACGGGGCAGCGACGGGGAGAAGCTGAGTGGAGCTGGGCTCTGCCCGCGGCGATGGCGCAGACCCGGGGTGCCACAAAGGTGTGGGTGCCGGCCACGTGGCTGCCCCCACCCCGACCACCCCGTAACTGAAGGGACCAGATGACACCGGAATGCGGGACGGAGCTGGCAGCCACCCACCGGCCCCGGTGCCACCCGCGGGCGCAAACAAAGCCCCTGTTTGCCGAGCCGCCCTCCTGCCGTGCCAGCTCCCCCCCCGGGGAAGCGCAATCCCTGTGGGGAGGGCGAGCGCACGACCGCAGACGGACAAGTTTTGATGCGAGGAAGCAGCTTAGGGTGGGCTCAGGTTTCCTTTTTAGGTTCGCTATATTTATCTCCGTGATTTAATGCCAGCGCCGGGGTTTAAATGGCACCAAGCAGTTGGCGTGGAGAGACGGAGCAGCCGTCCCCGAGCCGCACGCACGTCCCCCCATGGAGCTCTTCGAGACCAACCCTTACTTTTTCCCGGACCAGAGGTTTTACGACGGGGAAAACTTCTTGGGCTCCCGCCTGCAGGGCTATGAGCCGGCGGCTTTCCCCGAGCGGCCCGAGGTGGCCCTGTGCCCCGAAAGCAGGGTGGCTTTGGAGGAGAAGGACTCGGCCCTGGCCGAGCACTGCCCCGGGCAATGCCTGCCCTGGGCTTGCAAGATCTGCAAGCGCAAGACGGTCTCCATCGACCGGCGGCGGGCGGCCACGCTGCGGGAGAAGCGCCGCCTGAAGAAGGTGAACGAAGCCTTCGAGGCGCTGAAGCGCAGCACCCTGCTCAACCCCAACCAGCGGCTGCCCAAGGTGGAGATCCTGCGCAGCGCCATCCAGTACATCGAGCGCCTGCAGAGCCTGCTCAGCACCCTCAACCAGCAGGAGCGGGAGCAGAGGGACCTGCGCTACCGCCCCGCCGGCCCCCAGCCCGCCGTGAGTGCCGCGACCCCCCCCTGGGATGGGGCTGGTGGTGGGGGGGTGCTCAGTGACAGAGGGGGGGCTGTGGGGTGCTGGGAGGGCAGGATCAGGACCCTGTGCGAGGCAGGTGCTGCTGCTGCGGGTTAGTGAGCGCAGGGTGGCTCAGGTCGCTGGGCGAAGGGGCTGAGAGCTCCCTTTGGGGGGGGGGGGGGGTTGTGGCTGTAGGAACGGGCGCAGCGTGGGCTGGAGCTGGGCATTGCACTGAGCGTGGTGTGGGTGCTTGGGAGGGAGCCTAAAGGCATAAATAACAAAGAAATGTAAAATAAAGTAACATAAAATTAAAATAAAACAAAATAAAGTAACATTAAATTAAATTAAAATGAAGTAACATAAAATAAAATATAAAATAAAATAAAATAAATAAAATAAAATAAAATAAATAAAATAAAATAATAAAATAAAATAAAGTAAAATAAAATAAAATAAAATAAAAATAAAAATAAAAATAAAAATAAAAATAAAAATAAAAATAAAATAAAACAAAACAAAATAAAATAAAATAAAATAAAATAAAATAAAATAATAAAAGTATGACCCCCCCCCCCCCCACACACACACACATACTTCCCCGCTGCTGAGGCTTTGTGCATGGAAGTGCCAAGCTACAGACATCGGTGTAGGTATGGCTGGTACAGAGAGAGGTGGTGTGGTTAGAAGTGATAGGCAGAGACATAGATGAGGCAGCTACAGCTGACGCATGTAGATATAGATTATATACATTATATAGATATCTAGATTACACAGGTATTACAATTACATAGCTATCTAAATCTACGGATGGATATAGGCAGACATAGATACAGACAGAGAGGGACTTTGCAAGAGGCACAGAGAAGTGGGCTTTGCAGATCCACCCGCTTCCAGACCAAGGGGTGCCGGGGCAGCCCCGCGTGGTACCCCAAGAGCTGCACAAAGGGCTAACGGCAGCCCGAGGCTCTGTGCCAAAACATCCTTGGGACTTCCCAGCACAAAGCCACCGTGCCCACTTGGGTTTAATTCAGCTGGATTTGTCGGCTGCCCCCGCGCCCCTACTGATGGAAGTGCCCAAAGCAGGACCCGTGCCTGCATCGGCGCTGCTCCCTGCGGGCTGCTCTCCCAGGCAGGGGCAGGGAGGAACATATCGAGCACAAAATGCAGGATTCTGGGCAAAAAGAAAAGTCATATCCTTAAGAATTTCCATTTTTTAGTGGGAAATGAATCAAACTGTTAACGAACTAGCTGTGTCGGCAGCCAAGACCAAGCTGGGACCCAAGGTTTGGGGGTTCACCAGCGAGGTTTGGAGGTTCAGCTCCGTGGTGCTGGGTGCCCATGGGCTGGCCCTGGCAAGGTGAAGCCCCCTGCTGTGTCCCCCACCCACAGCCCGAGCATGACCACCTCCCAGAGCCAAATTCAATTTCTGAGCTGCTACAAACAGCGGATGGGTCCTGCGGGTTGCTCCCACAAACCCCATTTCAAGTTTAACCCAGGCCAGCATCTGCTTCTAGACCGAAAGATGAAGACACACACGCACACACACACACACACACAAGATTAATTCTGAGCTTTGCTGAGTAACGCTCTCATTTTTCAGGCTGTCAGTTATTTTCTGTGAAATCTTTTCAGCCCCAAGTCCACAAATCAAACTGCAAAAAAAAGATTGTCTCCAGAAAGCCCCTTGGGACAGCCTGAGGGTGCCCAGCCCATGTGACATTTTTTATTTAACTTGATTAGATGATTTTCAGCAAAAAGCTGTTTTGCCCAAGGATGTTCATCTGCTTCCAGCACCTTTCTCATAGTTATTGGGTAAAGAGACACTTTTTTAACCTGTACTGAGAGGATGGCCACTGGTCCAGAGCCCCATTTTTTTTTTTTTTTTTTTCAGCCCTTACAGTGGTTAATGGTGCATCTGGCACTGACGGGTCCCCGGGGACCCCGAATGTCACTGGCTGCTTTGCAGGCAGGGTGAGGAGGGCCGTGCCCATCATCCTACATGGGCATTGTGCTGCTGTGATGGGGGCACCCTGGGGTGTTTCGGGGGGCAGCCGGTGGGGTTTGGCTGGGCTGGAGGCGAGACCCACGGCCGGCATCTTGGCTCCTTGCAGGCGGCCAGCGAGTGCGGGTCCGGCAGCTCGTCCTGCAGCCCCGAGTGGAGCACCCAGCTGGAGTTCGGCACCAACCCTGCGGGTAAGGTCCTCCCTGCCCCGTCCCTGCATCCCGCAGCCTTGCTGGGGGGGACACCACAGCCCTGGGACGTCACCGAGCCAAAGCTTCCCCTGGGGGATGCTCGGGGTGGAGGACAAAAGGAGCCTTGTCTTTTCCCCACCCCGCAGACTTCTGCTGTCCGGGAGGGATGAGCCCCGTCGAGGCTCATAAATCCTCCAGCGCCGCCTTGGCTCAGTGCTGAGCACACTCAGGCTTCTCCCATTGCCTGATTCCCCAGGGACGTTGGCTCCCCATGAGCCGAGGAACTGGACGGCAGCAGTTCGGCGCCCCAGACCCCATGAGGGATTTTTTTTCTGTTGCCGTCCCGTGGCTTGGCTGCCCATCGCCGCCCTGCACTACCTCGCCCTCCCCATGTCCCAGTGCAGCTGCTGGTTTATTTTCAGTTTTGCAGTTAACCCCTTCCAAATCCACGTTTTCTTTTTCTTTTTCTTTTCTTATATTATTTATTTATTTTTTTCCCCAGAAGATGAAAACTTAAATCTCATTTTCCAACTGGGAATAAAACCAAAAAATTTCCAAAAGTTTCACTCTCCGTTGCCATCTCCAGGAGAAGGTCTCAGCCCTCAGGGTGGGAGCTGGGTGCAGGTCCCTGAATCACTGCGGCCAGGTGGGGAGGCACGGGGTCCCCTGCACACGAAGCAGGAGCCGTCCCCGTCCCGCTGCCATCCCCAGCAGACATCACCCCTGCTTTTCACAGATCACCTCCTGCCTGACGACGCGGCGGAGGATCGCAACCTTCACTCGCTCTCCTCCATCGTGGAGAGCATCGCCGTAGAGGATGTGGCCGTGACGTTCCAGGAGGAGCGGGTTCAAAACTGAGCCAGCACAAACCCCGGCGGCTCTCCGAGCTGGTAACGGGGCGGGAATGAGATGCTGGAAGGGTCCAGCCACTGGAAATTGTATTTATCCCTCCGGCGCCGTGGACTACACCGCTGAAACCACTCGATTCCTTTCCCAGCTCTTCGCCAAAAGCTCCCGCCAGCTGGAAAAAGAAAAGGGGGAGAGGTGGGGTTGCGGCAGCGCCGCAGCTCCCTGCTGGCAGCAGCCCCCGGTCCCCATCACCAGCATCGGGCACGGCTTTGTCCCCCCGGCCGGGGGCATTCGTTCCTCGGGGGCCACTGCGTGTGCTGGGGTCGCTTGCTCATTTTTTTCCAAGATGCTCTTTGACCAACGTCTCTCTCCGGCTGGCACCTCGCGGGCTGCCCTCGCCGTCTTTTCTACTGAACGCTGTGTGGATTTGCCATTTGTTTGTTGTTTTTTTTTTTAATTATTATTTTTGCTAACTTATTTGGATTCTTTTTTTTTTTTTTTTTTTAATAAAGGCATTCTTGTTTGAACTGCTCAGGGCCTCCTTTACTGCTGTTTCATGTTGTGCAAAACTCTCCAAACCCCCCAGGTTAGGGGGTTCTCCATATGAGAAAATCCTAGGGCACCGTTTGGACCTCAGTGATGGGAATTGGGTGTCCCACACTTCAAATCAGCCCTGTAGAGACCAGTGAGTCCGCTGGCTTACATCTGGGACTCAGTCCTGTACCTCAAAAGCACTCAGGGGAGCAAGCGATGCTAACTCTGGGCTCCAAAGATTAATTATATTTTAATTTGGGCTCTAGAAAGAAGGCTCGAGCCAGCACTGCTTTAAAATCCTGTTTATTGGAACACACATACATCCTTTCCTGACCCACTTCAGGGTTTGGAGTCCATGCAGTACCAATAATATGACGAAAGAAAGAGGGCATCGATATAAAGGGCTCACCGACTCTTCAAATTAAAAAAATATTTAATACTGTATTAGGCAAATAATACACCGAAAAGACATCGTGACTGTATAGCCTCTCAGATATTGCACTTCCAGACAGCACATGATAAGTATAGGTCATTCCAGCCATCAATAAATATCACATCAGAAATAGGGGCCACACAAGGCAAACGTGGCATGAGGAGACGAAGAGATCCTACCCTACGGGGGAGAAATGGGAAGAGCTGAGAGCCTCCTGGATCGATCCCTGCCCGTAGCCTGGGGGCAGGAGGGGAGAGCATCTCCTCTGCACCTAGAAGGGAAGGGATGGGCACGTCCTGGGGTGCCGGGTGCCCCCGTCGCGTCTCCCCGGTCCCCAAGGACGGTCCTGGCAGCGAGCCGGATGGGGCGGTCCAGCCCTTCCCCACGCAGCCCTAGGCAGAGCTGCCGTGTGAGCACCCCAAAATGCCCCGACTGCCCGCTCCTCGCCCCCACGGCAGCCGGTCCCTGCCCCATCCTGCGCAGCGCCCACCCTGGCACTGGCCTCAGCCCCCGTGTCCTGTCCTGGGGGCAGCTCCTTGCCCATTCACCCCAGTGTCAGGATTTTCACACGAAGACGAGCCTGAATCCTCCCTGGCTTCGAGTCCTGCGGGCAGCGGTGTCCTTGATGCCTGGAGGAGCTCTGGTGTGCCGGTGCAGCAGCCTGTGGCATATTGGCAATGTGAACCAGGCAGGAGAAACGTTTCCAAATGTCGCAGCCCGCTTTCGGGGCGTCTCCGCATCTCTGATGGGTTGCACCACACTTCCACCAGCGACGGAGCTGGCACCCGGTGAGTGCACCTCTAGCCTGGCTGGTGCAGCGTGGGGTGGGCAGAAAAGCCATGGGTGGGAGGCACGGGGAGCCGGGGGAAGCAGTGGGGTGCACAAGCAGAAGGGAGAGCATCCTTTTCAGGCCGTGGCAGGAGCACTGCGGCATCTGTTGGTCTGGGCCGAGGAACAGGCACAGGCTGGGCTCTGGCCTTGTCCTGAAAGGCAGCCAGCACGTGGCTGAACGGATAGTGGGGATGTGCTGAGAAACAAAGTGGGAAAGGCGCCATGAGGACAGTGGTGCACCTCTGTCTGGGGACCCACAAGCAGACAAACCCAGCCAGTCAGTGGTGCAAGCTTCTGGCATGGAGCTCTGTGCCCTGGGGCACAGCAGGGTCCCTGGAGACTCTCCTTCCCTCACCCCACTGGGACCCCCCATCTAGGGTGGCGTCCTGGGGACCCCAGGGACTGGACAACTGGTATGTGCTGAGGATGCTGAGCGTCTCTTCTGCATCATCTCAGGGTCCTGTGAGCCTCAGGTAGCAGCAGGCTGTTCCCCCACCGCTGAGGTCTCCATACACCCCCACAGCGAGGCAGACCTTGGTGACAGCAGACACCCGGCCCGGGTGACACCAGTGGGGGACACCGGGTCCTCCTGCTCCCCTCTTGGCCCCCACCCAGGTCAGAGGCCTCAGTCCTCCTCGCACGTACCCAGGGCCGGGCTGGTTCCCGTCACGCTGACCCTCAGCAGGAGTACGTCCGGACCGTGGAGGTCTCCAGCCGTGGCGACCCAGAGGCACCAACTGGAAGCAAATCAAAGAGCGCAGCATGAAATTAGTGACTGCCCCAATTAGCCCTCGGCTTCCCAGCAACACGTTTATTAGGCAGCATCTGTGCACTAAAGCTACATGAGTCAAAGGAAGAGGTATGTTTGGCCTTCACCCAAGGCTCTAGGGTATTTGGAAAGTTACCACTTGCCATCCTTCCTTACTCTTGGGCAGCGAGCACCCTGCTGTCTGTATCTGGGGGCTGTCAGTCGTTGGGATTTCGCCCCAGGTTTTATTGTCCTTGGCCAGCTGAGAATTGCATCTTTTAGGGATGGCATGGAAAATATAGAAAAGACCTAAACCACTAGTAGAAAGCTGTGAAATTTGAGCAAATCTGGAAACAGGAGGAGAACTGAGCCTTGGACTTGGAGCTGGAATGTGAAGCACAATGTATAATTCTCATTCACACATTCATTGCTGAGCCTGCTGAAGCTGCCTCTGCATCTCAGGCGGTTTGGGACAGTGGCACAGGGGTACCTTGTCCAGGGGACAAACTGGGGTGACTTAGTCAGAGCTTGTGCCTCCCTACAGCTTCTGAAGGGACCGAGACAACTTGTAGAAGGGAGTTGTATGGTGCTGGGGCAGAGCCTGGGACATGTGCTCAGTTAAAACCCACATGACAGCCGGCAGCAGGGGCAGCAAGGGTGTCAAAGCAAGTCCCTGCCAGCCCGTCACTGCTCAGCAGCGCTTGGACTGAGTTGGTCTGGTTATTTCAGTCCCTTTGGGGATGGCTTCCAAAAGGCAGGATGGACAAGACTGGCTCAGGTCAGGCTGCTGCTTCCCTCCAGAGCCCCCCAACAGGCTCTGAGCCAGGTGCCACAGCCATGGTGGGTGACACATCCCCATTTCATGCCATAGCCACCACGGCCCCCATCCAGCCCTCGCCCTAGTTCTCGCAGTTCAAAACAAAGAAACCATACAGCAGAGAAGGGTCTGAAATAACTCTCCAGGAGTACCATTTACAGCAGACAACAGCTCTGCTGGCTGAATTCAGCATCGCAGGCAACCAGCAGACCTCTCTCCCTCTCCTCTCCCAACGGCACGCCATCCCCACACGTGCTGTGAGGTTCCCTGTGGTGGAAGAGGACCCGAGGGGAAGGGGGTGACCGACCTTCTGGGGGCATTTTCTTGGCAGGGGCGGATGGGGGTGGCAGGGGCACCAGGCTGGTGACACGGAAGCCGGCGGGCAACGTCTCGGCCGAGCCACTGAGCATGTTGATGCTGTGAACATCTCGTGGGCGGAAGCGCTTTCGCCAGGACGGGGTTCGCCGGAAGGTTTTGTCATCACCCTAGGAAGGAAGAGCGAGTTTGAGCCCAGCAGCCTGGACCTTCAGCCCTCGTGAGATCCTGGCACTGCTTTCACCTAACTGAGTGCGTGCCAGTATGCCAAGGCCATCCCAAACCGTGCAGAAGTGTGTGATCAAATTGGGCTAAGGACATAGGAGCCAGCTTGCCTCTCTCTTCTCTTCACCCTGCCTGCAAAGATGCCCTGGATACATCAACACGGGAGCCCCAGCAAGGACCCAAAGAGAAGCATCTAACCTTGTACAGATGATGGCATCTGGAAGTGCCTGCTTGTTTTCATGCTCTAAAGAGAGTCCTGACCAGGTCTGCTATCGTACTTCATGCAAGGAAGCTGGATGTAGGACAGATCTAGATGAATTCCCACCTTCAGAGACTCAATGCGAACAGCTTTCTGTCTGCATCATGGGGCATCTCCAACCCACCAGCTTTACGAGCCACAGATGTGTCATGCACAGGATATCTGTGCCTCTATAAGGCAATATTAAAGCAGCTGGCAAGGAAAGCCAGTTGGGTCCTCTTCAAATTCAGCCCACCGAGCACTAGAAAAGATGCACAAGACCCTACCTCATCTGCCTCCACAACCAGTTTTAAGTTTTAAATAATTTAGTTCTAAATTATTCCACTGCTCCTGCAATTGCTCTAGAGTCTATGATGCACTGCTTGACTCCCCAGGACAATGCAGGAGAGAGCAGAGGTCCTGTCAATCCTGTTTCTTGAACAAGAACAGGCACCCAGCATGATTCAGGCCTGGGCGGTTTGGTACTCACATCATCCAGCCTTCGATCTGTGCCCAATGCAAGCAGATTGTTGAACTCCCTCTCCAGCACTTGTCGAGCCTGAAAATAACATCAAATGAACACTCCCCATCGATGGGAGCAGTTCCCAGAACAACTCCCCAACCCAAGAAACCCTAGGAATGACAGAGAAGAAGCCCGTGCACCACCTGAGTGCTCTGCTCAGAGCACAGCAGGGTTGGTGGCACTGCTGGAGTCACACCACAGCCATGTCCCGTGCCCACCACCCACCTCCAAAACACCCCAGGGATGCTGCCCCACCTGTGTGTTCTGTGTGGGGATTTGCAAGACGAGCGCCAGGCTGTTGTGGTCGAAGTTTTCGTCGAGGGCCAGGAGCGCCCCGTGCACCCCGCTCTCAACGAGGTTGTTCGCGTACTCGCGAAGCCCGATGGACTGGATCCAGTGGATGACCTGGTCGTTGGTCCACACCAGCACGTCTGCAAAAGAGCAAGGACATGTCTCAGGGCAGCTCAGACCATGCTCATGGTTGTGTGGGGACCTGACAATGTCCTGGAACCCCGCCTCACAGCCCCAGGCTGATCCCGGGATGATTCTTCCTGGGCCAGCAGCAACACCACGTACCCAAGTGCCAGCAACAGCTCGCTTTGATTTATCAAACTGAACGTTGAAATAACAAGCAGAAAGCAACTGTGAAAATTAATCCTAAGAACCCAGGGTTGCTGGTTTAATTAGGGGCATTATCAATAATGAGTTGTAATCTAAGCAGCAGCCAGATGCACGGGAAATCTCAGGACAGCCAAAGGAGAAGGGGAGGTTGAGCAAGCTGGGGAGTGTCCTGAGCATCTGAAAGGGGCAGAAGTTGATCCGAAGCTCGGGCTAGATCTTTCCTGTCTTGACAACCTTCCTTTTTCCTCATGCCTGACCAGGGTGAGCTGCTCAAAGGTACTTGGAGCAATCTGTTGGGGAATACTGCAAGGAAGTTCCCCACAGAGAACAGCCCTACAGGCATGGGTGTTGCTCAGAAATACCGATTTTCCCTTGGCAAGTGCTGTGATAAGAATACAGGAGAGGGACCATTTCTGGGCATCTCTGGAGGTTTCCCATCAACCTTCCCAGAGCTGGGTGGTGTACGTGGCTGCTGACCTTTGATTTCATGCTGGGTCTCTTCTCGCCTCCTCTCGAGCTCTTTGCGGTCATAGTTGAGCCTCTTCAGGCACATGATGCCGTACTGCAGGCTGGTGCTGCAAGGACACGAGACACCACTCAACCTTCAGGAGGGCTCAGCATCACTGGGGCAGGCACCTTGGAGGGACCCTGCAGAGGGACCCCCCTCCCCACTTGTTTTCCATGTGCCCAAAGAATGCTTCAGTGCAGCACTGGGTCATCACAGACACAGCTCAAAGGGAAAATCTTAGCCAGAACCTGGGGAACGTCCCTCCCTTTCATCGTAATTCCTCATTCCATCAGTTTTACCCTGTTCTACCTGTCTGAGAGTACCTCAATACAAGCAATGATACCTGGGGCTTGGGGAGGGAAGGGACAACCTGCCCACGGGAGCTGCTCCAGCCTGAAGGGTTCTGGCAGCCTCCACGGACACAGGGTGGGGATCAGATGGGATGAGCCCTTTTTTTTTGTCTGTGGTTTGTTCCACAGCCAGAAGAAGGCTTGCTCCTCTCCAGTTTTGCTGAAGGAGCTATTTTGCCCACACCAGCTGTCCCAGGTGCCATCCTTCAGTACTGAGCCTGCCCAAGACAGGGGAAAATCCCTCCAATTCCCCCATCCTCTGCTCCACGTGCAGGCGCTGCACCCCAAGGACCTCCCAAAGGAGGGCACTCACCGGTGGAAGCTGTCCACCATCTTCAGGTGCACTCTGAGATCTTTCTTGGTGAGGTGGTCCAGCATCCGTGCATCGACGAGACACTCCATGAAGTAGCTGCGATACTGCGGGAGGCCCAGGCTGGGCAGCCACTCATTCCCAATCCACTCATGGTTCATGTCCCCATAGGCCAGTGTCTGTGAAAGCGAATGGACAAACTAGGGAGAAACCAGGGCTTGGCAGAGCTGCAGATAATCCCAGAAGACCGGTGACAGGTCAGTGCTGCAGCCTGGGGGTCACTGTCCTGAGGACTAAACATGGGCTAGAGGAGATGAACCCTAGTTTGGACTGAAGGAGCTAGGGGGAACAGTCCTGTTGGCCATGGTCCTTGTCCTGCTGATGTGCCCCAAAGAGCCAGGACAGCAGCCACGAGGCAAGCACAAGGGACTTTCTGACCGACTTCTTCTGGAAAAAGCACATTCATGAAAGCTGAAACAACTAGGTAGGAAATATATTTTATTGCTTTCCCAACCAATTTTTAGAAATCACCAAACTTTCTATTTTGTGATTTCAAAATGATAAAAGGTCTGTTTGGGGCAGCAAAACATCCAGTCACTTTCACTGCAAGCTGATTCTGGGTCCAAAAAGGAAATAAAATCCACCAGAAGAAAAGTAAGACAACTGAGAATCATCGAAACCAGAAGAGATGGAAGCAAGCAGGACTTTTTCCTCCCACCTTTTCAGTCCATGAAAATGTTCTGTATCCTGAACTCAGGGCCAACAAAGGTGAAACCTAAACATCTGTGCAGCTTGAAACCTGCCCCCCACCCAGGGTGGCTGGTCAGTCTTAGGTAGGGATTTTTAACACCAGAACTGTGTCTTACAGAGGATGGCCCAGGAAAAAAGTCACAGCTTGAAGCAGAGAAGGGCACTGCTTGGTGGGAGGTCCCAGGAGGACCATCCTATGCTCAAGAGATGGCTCAGAGGAGTAATCACCGGGTGCAGGCTCAGCTCCAAGCAGGACTTGCTGAATACTGATGCCCCAAGCTCATTCCCTGGGTGTCCCGTGTTGTCCATCTCTCCCTCCCATGCCCACCCCACCGAAAAAAAGTGCAATGGGGACCTCACCTGTGCCCAGCTGCCTTCCTCTGTGTCCTAAGCATGACACACGCAGCATGTCAACAGAAAGGACAGGTAAAGTCAGTACCCAGCGGCGCTGTGCTGTGACAGTACAGGGGACCCTCGGCACAGCGTGACCCAGATGGGCCTGGGGGGCTCAGCCTTGCCAGCAGGGTGCTGGGGACAACCCGGCCCCATGGGGCCCAAACTTCACCCCATCTCTCAAGCAAGCAAGGAGGATGTAGGATGGGGCTTTATTTACAGGTCTTGGGCTGGAGTTGGCACAGACCCGGGGCTCATATGTCTGTCCTGGGTAACATGGGTACCTCTTGGGTCACCCAAAGACAGATGCAGAGAAATCTAAGCTTCAGCTCATGGATCACAACCTCCCAGAGGAGCTGCCTAACCCAATCTGCCCATTTTGCAGCTGTTTTTCCTTGTCACCTTGAATTAGTTTCTCTCAAACTTGCAAAACCTGCGAGGGAAAGGGCTGTAACCCCTGCTGTAACCCTGAGCTCGCTGTCCCCAAAAGGCACCTGCAAGTTACAAGCTCTGTGTTTCCCAGGCAGCAGGCATGAGCTTCAATAAAATGCCTCATTCACACAACAGAGCCAAAATGCTGCCCCTGCTCCGAGACGTGAATATGGGGTCATTAAGTTGCAGATAGGGGAGCATGGATACCTCTCTCCAAAGGGCCCAGAGGTTTTGGGAGCATGGCCACATCCCCCTGAGGGACCCCAAGCTATCAGCCAGTGGTAGGGACAGACAAAGGGGACAATATTTGGGTGCACTAAAGTCGATGGAGGTTAGACGGTGACTTCTCTGGGTACAGGCTGACCAGTGTGGGACTCAGAGTCATGCATCTGTCTGAGATCACCCTCGTTTTTGTCTTTCCTTTCTGTCTAATTCACAACCGACAGACAAGCTATGCTAGAAACCCAGCACAACCCATGGGGGCTTGACAAAGGAAAATGCATCTGACGGTTTTTAAGCCAGCTTTAGAAATTGTTGGGATATTAAAGGCTGAAAGATGGTTTCTAGACAGGTGCAATGTGCTGGCCACGAGTTGACACATGAGACACAGCAAAGATCCCCTTCCCTCCTGGGGTTTGGCACGTTAATGCACGCCCAGAGCTCAGCGTGGTAACCGATACGCCGCGGCGGCAGCGGGGCGCCCAGCCTCACCGTCTTGGTGGACGTCGCCATGTTCTCCATCTCCTCGTGGGTGACCCAGACGTTTCCAGAGGACTGGAGGAGAAAAAGGGCAGAGCGGTCAGGGTGACCCACCATGGCCTCAGCTCACGATGGAAATGAGCCTGGCTCAAGATGAAGGAGGACCAGACCACCCTCACACCTGGGATGGCACTGGGAGGCACGTTGCAGCATCCCTGTATTCTCCTGGGCTGGTGGCACCCCACTGCCCCTGTGCACCCTGGGCTGTCCATGCAGCCACGGAGAGCCCAGCAAGGACCACTGGCCCTCTGGCTGCCTTTATACTTTGGTTTTATGTTCACGGAGCCTGCAGGCTTGTCTCTGACAGCTGTGACGCCAGACAGGGCCATCTGAGGGCATGCCTGGGGCTTTGCTTTCTGCTGTCCGTATTTCTACAGACATGTCTTGACTGACTGGAGCACCATTAACCCCTCGGGGGCTTTAGGGACCAGCACAAGACATGATCCTTCCATCCGCTCCTTGTTCTACCCAGAGCAAGGCTGGGATCTGCAGCTACTCTGACTTGCCCCAGGAATTTTCAGATGGTCTTGGGAAAAGTTTTGTATTGAAATGACTGAAAAAATGACTGTGCATAACCATGCTGGCCCTGCAGATCAAACTGGGTGGGATTTTATCCCCTCCAGAGCATACAGTCCCTGAACTTTGCTCTTCGCTGGCTGCTCTGCAGTCAGCCTCTTGCTGACAACCCCTGTGGGTGAGGGTGAGGGCCCTCAAGGCAGGAAAGTGCTTCACACTTGATGGC
This sequence comes from Cygnus olor, assembly GCF_009769625.2. Taxonomy (NCBI): domain Eukaryota; kingdom Metazoa; phylum Chordata; class Aves; order Anseriformes; family Anatidae; genus Cygnus; species Cygnus olor. The sequence goes on from NC_049192.1 coordinate 3,952,070, forward strand.
AGTAAACTATCTTTGTGCCTGAGGACACGTGTCTGGTGGGTTTACTGGTCCGTGAGGGGATGTCACCCCATCCACAGCCTGCACTGAATGCTAGAGAACCCCTTCTTGCTGCACTTGCCTGCAATACTGGGGCTCCCTGGGGAACAACGAGCCACAGTGGTTCCAAGGAGCCAGGGAAAGGGGAAAACCAGCCATGGGATGGGGCACTTACTGTCCGTGAGGTGGGTGGTGCCGAGGGGCTCGTGAGCGAAACCATCTCCTGGATGGCCAGGCGCAGCTTCAGGCGATGCAGCGCGTTGCTGATGCCGATCTCCCTCTGGATCTCAGTGTCGGACAAGGCTGACATGATGGCTCCACTCTTCACATTGGCTCGGCAAGCAGCGACATACCAGGCAGGCATTCCCACCCAGAGCTGCCGAAACAGGGCAAAGCTGGTGACTGCCCAGGGCACAGACCCTCATTTCCTCTGGCAGGGGTCTAGGACGCCCAGTTTAAACGCAGTATCAAAGCTGGATATCCACGGGGGGCTCCTTTTTTGTTTGGACCTTGCACAGATGGCTTGCAGGCAGAGCAGCATCCCTATATCTCATGGAGACAGCACAGCGAAAGAACACCCACGGAGCCTTTCAACTCAGAGCTTGAGGACACCCCAAAGTGCAAGCCTGCAGACCACGAGAGATCTGGGGATCTGCTCTGCTCCCCCAGCTCCACTCACTTGGACCCACAAATGGCTCCACAACCGCTCCTTTGCCACCTCCCTACTCAACCAGGGAGGAGAGAAAACATCTCTGTGCCTCGGGAAGTGGTCCCTACTGCCACTGGCACCGAACACCTATTCTACAGGGCACGTTGAGGGGCTCAAGGCTTTGCCAGGTGAAGAAGCTGCTGAGCATGAGCTGTTTTGCAATGGCCATGCTGTGCATGGACCAAGCACGGCGGGACTGTGGGGTGCTGTACCCCTGCCAGGGGAGCACACTGCAAACCAGCAGCAACTGCAAAGCCATCGGCTTGTGGGGACAATGCGCGGGTATGCTCTGCCTCACCTCCAGCCAGGAGACAACGGTGGGGCCATCCCAGTGGGCAAAAGGCAATCCTTTCCTCCGGGCCTCTTCCAGAAGTTCATGCCTAGAGGGAACAGAAGCAAAAGAGTGGTTTATTGGGAGCTTGAGGAGAAGGGAACAGCTCTAAAAAGCGAAGAGAGTGCAGGCAGCAAGAATCAGCTGGCAGCAAAGCAATAAAGGAGCTAATAGGGCTCATGAGAGTGTGAAGGCAAGAAGTCTTTTCAGCGATTCCCAGCCCTGTGTCATGGCTTAGCAGCCACCAGGCGGGACATTTTCTTGCTGGGGCACAGAAGGAGGTTCACTCACTTTTTCCGCAGGCGACGATCCTTCTCAGCCTGAGCACCCAGCTTGCCGAGTCCCAGAGGGTCCTGGATGCCCACCTCTGTGTCGGTCAGCAGCACTGTTGGGCAAAACACCTGTGGGTCAGCGTGATGTCCCCAGCGTCAGCGTGATGTCTCCAGGGTCAGTCTGACAACCCCCAGGGCACTGCACTAGGGTGTCGGGGATGCACCATCGCAGCACAGAGTTTCAACCCACCCTCATAGCCCCCCGCATCCTCAGGGAGCCCACAGGGATCCCCAGCTGCCAGCCCTCCTGTTTCAAGATGCTCGGCATTGACGCAGTAAAGGGTTTAGACGTGGAAAAGCAGCTCCCACCAAAGGGCTGTGCAAAATCAGGGAGGTGCCACGGGGAGGGAAAGAGATTTGGGCCATGCTCAGGCCTGAAAGGTCCATGGGGCTGAAAGCACCAGGATCTGACTGCCCTGAACCTGCAGGCAGCCCAAAGCCAGTGGCTCCAACGTCCCCAGGGGTGCCCCGCAGGGGTGTCCCTGCTCCTCTGGGGTTACAATCCCAACAGCACCCCAAAGCCAGACAGTGCCAGGAGGCATGCAGAGAGCCCGGCCCAAGAAAATGCCCGCCCGGCCCGCCTGGGAGCGGAGCTGCTCACAGACCCTGCCCTGTGGCCCCTTCTCTGCTCAGCTGAATCAAGCGGCCCTTCTCTTTTTTCCCAAACAAGCGCCCGATGGAAGATTTGATCCCCTTCCTCTTGGAGCCCTTGTGCAAGGAGTCCTGGCTGCTGTTGCTGCTGAGGTTGCTGGCCTGCTCTTCCAGGGAGCTGGGGATGGAGGGGGGAGAGGAACAGCAAAGCCTGAGGTTACTCCTGAGCAGCGCACAAGCCACAGCAAACCCCAGCCCATCCCACAGCCCCACACTTCCCCCCCACAAATCCTCAAACAAGTGGTTTGAGAGCCAACGGGTGTTCCACTTACCTCTTCCCGTCCTCCTGACTCAGCGCGGGGTGACCCAGCTTCTCCAGCCGCAACGTCCTGGGTGAGGACGGGGGGGAAGTCTCGCATTTGATGGTGGTTTTATCCTCTCGGCTTTCATCCCGAGCTGCGGGTGACTGAACAAGCACAGGTGCCATGAGGTTGGGTGGCTCCAGCTCCACCCTTGTCCTGCTGCCTGCCCCAGAACCTACCCCTCTTGCTCCATGGAGGCATGGCCAAAAGAGCCACCGGGGCCCCGAGGCCACACTCCAGGATTCACCTGAAGCAGAGCCCTGGTGGTGGCTCAAGGTGCCCAGGCAGATGGGAAGGATACAGCCGTAGGGCCAAGATCCTGGGAATGAGGGAACTGGGGAGGAGAGAGGAGGTAGCCCCATGGTCCAGGTCAGGGTGTGGGGACTGAAGCTGCTGTTTCAGCAGAGGGCTCTGAGGAGGACAGATGGGAATGTCCCAAATAAGCCCTGTCCCCAGAAGGGACACTCAATGTTTGAGGACCCTCCCCACGTCCTGCCAGAGCCCCAGGCTGCCAGCCGGCATGTCTCCAAGCACCTTATGGGATCCCCCTGATCCTCCTGCTGAATCCCTGGGGTCCCCAGCTCCATCCCACGCCTAGTGCACCCTGACCTGGTGTGGACAAAGCCAGGAGCAGGCTGGAAAAGGGGCTTGGACAAAACCCAGCAGGGTGGGAGCCACTCACTAGCAGTTTCCTCCGGTGCTTCCTCAAGTCACTGGGCTGATTGCAAGGGAGAATGCGAGAGAGACACAGAAAGGGAGGCAGTTAATGGAGAAACCCCTCAGCAAACACGGGCATCCCGTTCCACATCACGCAGCCGTACCGGACACTTGGGGGGCAGCCACATGCACCCCCCTCCCCAGGCTCCCACCTGCCCCAGGCGCCTCCTCACCAGCGTCATGATCCCCATGCGGTCGAGGTCCTGAGCGGCGCTGCGGGAGGTCAGCTTGGGGGTGGAGCGGCCACTGAGCGGCGGGGACGAGCTGGCCAGGGACAGGGCCGTCAGCGAGGTGGGGATGGAGGCCCTCTTGCACAGCTGGGTGAGGTTGAGGCCCTCCATGCTGCCGCTTGTCACGCGCGTCTCCAGCTCCTCCGCACGGAGCTCGGTGGACTCCTTCTCCTCTTGGATCATCCTGGTGGAGGAGTCGGGTCAGGGCTCCGGGCTCCCCACCTTTTGGGGGGGGGTCCCTGGCCATCTGGTACCTCCCAGCCATGGGATTGACCTGCTCTAGGGAACCGCAGCCCCGGTGCTGACTCTAGGAATGGCAGCAAGAGCCATCAGAATCCACACAAACCGTGGCTGAGAGGTGTCCCAATTCCTTTCAGAATTTATGGGGATTTTTATATATTTTTTGCTTTTTTAAACAAAGATCCTTTCTGTAAGCCCACAGTGGTGCGTCCAGAGGACAGAGATCCCCATGTAGGAAGGACCAAGCCCTGTGGCTAAATGTCCTCGAGCCATTTCCCTGGCTGAATCTGGACCAAGACATCAATTTTAGGGCATCAAAGCTTCCTCCCACTGCCCGGTGGTTTGTGCCACCCCCCCAGAGCCATTTCAGAGCTAGGCAGTGCTGGGTTTTGGCCATGGCCGCTACCTGATCTCCTCATTGATGGCGTCCAGCTGCTCCTGGAGCATCATGGCCAAGGTCTGAGCGTCCGAGTGCCCGCCAGGGGAGAGCACGTCCATGGAGCTGAAGAGCGTCTCGCGGTCATCCTCATCCACGTCGGAGATCTCAGGGTCGCTGTCAAAGGCGTGAGGCCCCGTGGCCAGGACGCTACCTGCCTGGGCCTGCTCCCAGTCCTGGAGGAACAAGGTCCACTGGTCCCACCTGGCACCCCCACATCTCCAAAAGCCAAACTGGAGGCCTCAAGTTTGGCCTTGCGTGCTTCAACGCAACCCCAACGGGAAACCCTTCTTGTCACGTTACCCCCATGCCGGGTGAATGAAACTGCCCCACGTCCCCAAATCTAGGACATGTGAGACCAGCATGTGGGGCAGGTGGAGACCCTAACCCTGACCCCGAGCCCGGCCCTGGCCCCGTGCTGGCAGGACGCTGGGTTACCTTGGCCGGCTCCTCTCGCCGGGCGGCGAATCGCCCTTTCTGTGCCCGAGGCAGGCCCGGGGCTGTCCCAAAGGGCTCAGCGGGGGCATGGACCACGGCGCTCAGCGGGAAGCGCAGGTCCGTGGCACTGCCCATGTGGGACCTGGGGAGAGAGAGCTCTGCTGTGGACATTGCCTCTGCAAGGACGCTCCCCTGCGGCTCCCCTCACGGCCCAGGCTCGCTCAGGACAGAGGGAGAGGACGGGGCCATGCTGGGATGTCCAACACAGTGACGCCTCCCTGCTCTGCGTGAAGTGATGCAAAAGCAGGGTCTGGAGGAGAAGGGTGCCTTGTTCCCCCTATCCTGGCCCTGGAGGTGCGTTCACAGGCAGCTGGAAGCCCAGCCCAGGGCCCTACCCAAGTGCTACCTCCCGCTTTGCCCCGGTACCCACTGAACACCCAGCCAGTTTTGGCCCAAACCAGCAGGTCTGGGGGCTGCAGTCCCCTCCTGGCCTCCCCTCTCCAGCACAGCTTCCACTCCTCTACACACATGGCACCAGAGTCCTCTTGTGCCTGTTCTCCCCATCCCCATGATGGGGGCTAGACACAGAGCTTTTCTTCTGTTTACGTTTTCTTTAGTATTTCCGTGAAAAAATCCCTGACGAATAAAATCCCATTTGAAACAGATCTTCCAGGTGCAGGGACATGAGCGTTGGGATCTCCCATCAGAAACCAGACAGGACTTCTTTCTCCTCCTCCTCCAGGCTTGTGCCGGTGCTCAGGAACACAGAAATGCGTCAGCTCCAGTTGGACACGAGGCCACTTTTTGTTATTTGTGATGCTCACTGCACGTCTCCATGTCACCCGGTCACACCTCCTCACCCCGAAGACCCATCCGTGTGGCAGAGTGAAGTGTCGTCCCAGAGAACGGGGTCGTTCCTCACTATACGCATTGCAATAGGAGGCATGAGGGCTTGATTTAGGATGACAAAAAGCATTTGTCCAGAGAAATCAGCAGATTTTCCACCACGGTGGGGTCTGGTTTCCAGCGGAGGCATAGATCTGGGCTCCCCACCCCCAGCATCCTGCCAAGCCCAGACAAAATCACTAACATGAGCAGCTCGGCTTGGTGTCAGCTCAGTGCTTGCAGACGAAGGCACAGCCCAAGTTTCAAGAGGATTTAAGCTGTGGAGCTGCTGACAAGCTGCTCCTGAGCTAAAAACAGATAAAGGTGCCTTAGACAAAAGCTGACATTTCAACTGGGGGATTATTCTGGCCTCTGTAACTCAAGCTTTCTGCTGAATTGTCCTTCAAGAAATTAAAGAGAAAATAAAGATTGCCTGTCTTGTTCTTGCAGACCCATACAGACAGGTCCCACATATGCTCCAGACCCTCCTCCAGCACGCAGCTGTCCTTCAGCCTCACTTTGTCGTCGCTCTCCCCGTTTCTGCCTTCCAATGTGGGCACGGGGCCTCCAGGCCCTTTCCTCTCTGCTGTCAACAGACTTGAAGCTTAGTCACTAGCTCCTTCCCTACTTTTCTGCCCTCCCAGAGAGGTGAGGTTTTGCAGCTGGTGGTCACTCCCAGCAATCCCTTGTCGCACCTAGCCCAGGTGGTGAGGGCTCAGGTGAGGACGTGGGCTCCCAGGTGGCCACAGCAGTGCGGAGGGGTGCACGCTGCCTCAGCACCCTCCTTTCCTTACCTCCTGGGACCACTCTTGGTTTCCCGCGGCTGTGCTGGCTCCCCTGGCTGGTGCCAGAGGCTGAGACCCGATGGACTCACCTCACCTCCTGGAGCACTGGGCTGGGAACCCCCCACCTCCCAGCCGACTTTAAATGGAAGGCTGTGGGAAGGCCAAGGGAGAAAGGAAGGAAAAAATGGAGGGGGGGCTTCTGCTTTGTCTGTCTGACCTCCAAAGCACCATAGCAGAGCAGAGTGCTACGTGGGAGTCTCTGCACTGATGGCCATCACGGCAAACAGCTTCCTCCTTCCTCATCAGCCCATCCCAGCACATTGGGGGAGGAAAGGTGGGTGGTGAACATCTAGATTTCACAGGGACTGAAAATGAGCCAAAATGAAGAAAATGCTGCATGGTCTGCAGCACCTTGAGCTGGGCAGCAAGGATGGAACTAGATAAAGCCACCCCTGGGTGAAAGAGCTGAGAGAGAGGTTGCGCAAGCCCTGAGCCCTTTGTGCAGAAAAAGAAACAACGCCCAGTGTTTTTTTTTTATGTCATTGGAGAGTAAATCTGGGGCTGTTTGGTTGGGCTGGGCTGTTCTCAACAGTCCGTGTCTCACCCCAGGACAGATCTGCTGCGGGGACAGTGCAGCCAGAGCCGACCCTGCTGTGACGAACTGAGTGAGACTGAAATGCCCAGCACCAACAGCATTTTGGGGCCCTAAAAAACAAAACGCCCTGAAGACATGGGTGTGGGATGAGAGTGGGGTGTGCACTGGCTGGCATGATTTTGGCAGGAGGCTCTTACCTCGTGTGCACGCTCTCCACGAATGTCCCACTCCTGGTCTTGAGCTGATCGACCTCCAGCCGCAGTTTGTCGATCTCGTCTGACAGCCGTCGCTGTTCAGGGCAAGAGAAGAGATGGGCAGGGGTTGGCTTTGTACCGAAGACTACAAAGAGCCAGGTTTGGGGCAAACCAAGCAATTTCCAGGTTTATATTCCCTTTAAAAGCCCCCATCCCAGCTTCAAAGCACCAGTGAAGAAACAGCTCATGCAGGTGATAGTGAATGACAACGCTGGGGTGATGCCAGGGTGATGCGAGAGGGGGGAGCAATCACAGGGCAGGCAGACACACACATACGTGCTCGAACCAAGGCTGCTTTGTGAGATGAAGGAGAGCCAGTCCCACCAGGATGCTCTGGCTTTGCTCCAGGCTGCACATGCACATTCACCGTGGCAAAGGGCTGGCAGCGTGGGACCCGCCAGCCAGATTTGATGCTGGGCCTGGCCCCCCCCAGGCCAGGACCCTGCACCTGCACTATGTGGCCGTGCTGCCCTGTGGCAGAGGCTGTGGGTGGGGAGGGAGGCAGAGGGATGGGATCCTCCAGGCACAGCAGGATCCGATCCCGTGGGCAACTGGGGGTTGAAGTGGGCTGAACTGGGGTGGGCAGCATGCAGGCGGCGTCACGCAGGTCTCCGGGCTCTGCCTCTGCCTGGAGCTGAGCAGCTGTGGCTGGGGAGCACAAGCAGTGCCTGCTAACCCTTGCAGCAGGCAGGGAGCATCTGGGAGAGCAGAGGCTGCAAGCAAGGAGGAAAACAGCCCCCCAGACCCTCCCGTCATGCACAAGACATGGGGCACGTCCCCAAAGCTCCCGTTGCCTCAAAAAGCTGCAACCCTCTAGCTTTCTGGCACAGGCTTGCGTGGGCTCATCTTGCAGATCCTACTCAGGTGCTTTATCTGAGAGCAGGGGAGGTGTGGAGACCTACGGGGATTTCTGCAAGCTGGGCATGGAGCAGACCTCCCCGCCGATCGAGCAAGGAGGTCAGGGAAGCCTTGAAGGTGAAGGGGATGTGGCTGCCTCAGCAGCACGGTCCCTTGCAGCTGGGCTGCACCAGGGAGCACTGGGGCAAACCCTCCTCTAGAAACGAGGACAAAGTCATTGCAGCCTCGCTGCTGTCCTCACTCGGCAGGGGGATGGATGAGTGTGATAGAAATACAGAGATGGGAGTGAACATGCCTGTTCAGGAACCGAACCGGGGGTCTCCAGTGAGGTGGGTGGCAGCTTCCATCCAGCCACTGCATGGGTTAGTTTGTGGCCTCCTGCTGCTGGGTGCTTTGGGGTCCCAGCTCCTCCAAAACTAGGGTATTTTAGGTGGCGTGACTGCCACTAGTCAGGGGTTAGGAGTGAGGAGGTGCAGTCCCTAGGGCAGGCTCCCTGTCGCGGCATTTACCTTGTCGTGCTGGTGTTCCTCTATCTGCTTTTGGGTATTTTCCAGCTCTTGTAACAATGTGTTCTTTGAAAAAAAATGAAACAAAAGAAAAGGGAACAAAAACAGGAAAGAAAGAGAGAGACCATTGAGAAGACGGCTGCGTGGCCTCGCGGGGACAGCCAGCGTGGACAGCGGGACTGACATGGGCAGGACAGATGGTGATGGCTCCCAGCCTGTCCCTCACCTACCTGCCCGCGAACCAGCCTTGTCTGCAACCCCCTGCTCCTCAAAAGCAGGGCTGCAGCCCACCTCCAGGCCTACACTGGGGCTGGGGCACGGCCACGGTGGGCAAGCAGCAATCAGAGCTCTGGCAGGGCTTGCAGGCTGGGAAGGTGGCTGAGATGAGATCAGCTCCTCCGGCAGCTGGACCAAGGGCAAAAATGTCCCCGTCTCTGTGCTACTGAAGAGGCGGGGAGAAAGAAGAGCTTGCAACTGCCTGACATTTTGCTCTGTGTCTGGAAGTCAAATTGCAGGGTTTTTGCCCAAGGATGACCTGGTTGTGGCGTGTGCCAGCGTCAGCAGCAGGCTGGGGAAGGCAGCGCTCCTCCACGAGGCGCCACCACTCTGCTCCCTGATTGTTGCTGTCTGGGATGGGAATTTGGAACCAGTCCCAAGCGTGAGTTCCTGTTCTGTACCCTGAGCCACTCAGACACCGGCTGAACACATGCTGGCACTGCCAGGTCTGCCTGGGGACAGGAGGTTCAGAGCAGCAGGGACACAGACCCGGTCCTGGAGGCATTAACCAGGGGTGCACCTCCCTCTGCGCCCTGATTTGTTGCGGGGAGCCCGGTCCCTGCAGGAACCCAGACAGAGGTGAACTATCACAGGCTGGTCTCCTGTTGCCACTGCGAGGTTTAGTCCTGCTCTGGGCCACCTGCTCTGCCAGCTAATTGCATTCACACGGCTCAAAGTAAAGCCTGGCTCCCTGGGAGGAGCAGGGAGGGAGCTGGCGGCTGCTCACGGGCTCTGCCCCGGCTCAGAGAAGGCAGATGGGGCTGGTGGCAGGGCCTGGGGGACGGGAGGGTTTCACGGCGTCACACGGAGGGTTTGGGGATGAACGCTGCATTTTCTCCGCAAAATGCAGTGGGGTTTTCGCTCCGACAGCTGGGTGCAGGCTGCAGGTGAGGCTGTGCTGGGGCAGACGCAGGGAAGGAAGGGAATGGAGCAGGACAAATCCTGCCGCTGTCGGAGGCGGCTCGGTGGGGAGCGGGTCCTGCTGGGTGGGGGCTGGCAGGAGGCGAGGGCGCGATGCTGAGCACGCTTCCCCGCTCCCACCAGCCCTGGCACCTGGCTGGCACCCTGTACGGGGTCATTTCTCCATCCCTGCATGGGCACTTTCAAACACCCGCGCTTCAGCTGGTGGAGGGTCCGTGGCAGGGCCGCTGCAGGCCCCTCACCCCCCGACACCTCCCTCCCGAAGCCTGCCCCTAGCTGATACCTTCTCCTCCAAGGCTGCCATCCTCTCCTTGAGGTGCAGCTGCAGCCGCTCGTTAGACTCGCTCAGCAGCCGGTCCACGGTGTCCGAGAGCCGCTTGTTGTGCTCCTCATTCATCTTCTCCCGCTGGCGGGCCTGCAATGGCAAACAGCAACCGGCCACGTCAGATCCAGTGGGTCTGCTCCTCCTGCCGTGAGGAGCTCCTTGTCCTCCTGCCACCCTTTTCTTGCTGTTCCTGTTCCAGCTGATTCACCAGGAACAGCTTCTGTTGACAAATCCACCCCTTACAGCACGGATCTGAGCCTCTGCTGGGTCCCTGCTGGTCTCTGCTGTTTCCCAGGCAGGGACGAAGGGGACAGTGACAGGACCCAAAGTCATAGACTTGCTCGGCCTGTGCACCCCCAGGGACAGTTACAATCTGGGGACACTTTCTAGACCCCAGCAGATCCTTTGCAAAGGTCTCTCCAAATCTCTCTTCTGGGAGAAAACAGCCAGGGGCTTCCCCAGCGTGACCCAGACCTGGAGGCACGTGCTGTAATGCCATCTGGGTGACCCAAGAAGTGGCCATGGCAGCCTCCCGTGGGGACAGCTCGGCTGCCAGCTGAGGAACGCAGCAAGACTTTGCACCCCACGACACGTTGGCTCCGTGTTTAGGCTTGCCCTGCATTTGGGGTCCTGGCTTGGTGCTTTGGGCAGTGCCTGGAGCTGCAGGCACCACGCAGGGAGGAAGGCGTGCTGGATGTGGCAGGCTAGCAGCAGGATATGGATGCCCAGGAGAGGGGGAAATCACAGAGGACCAGCATGTGGTCCTGGGTGACTCTAGATGGAGACATCCTGACCAGGAAAGGATTAACCAGGCCCTTCTCCCACCCTCTTTTGGAGACAGCAGCAAGCCCACCCTCTGTGCTGTGTCCAGGCACCCAGCTGTCACAGCAAGGCGGAGCTGAGGCCAGATTAGGACCCTTGAGGACTCCCCCATCCGGGCTGAGCACCACTTACCCTGGCCAGCTCCTGGTTCTTCTCTTCCAGCTGGCTCTCCAGCTGCCGGAGGTGCTCCTCGATGCTCCCATGCCTCTCTTCTGCCTGGGAAAAGCAGAGCAGCCCTCTCGGATGGCGCTCCCCAAAACCACACGGGCCCTCCTGCATCCCTCCCTCCATCCCTGCATCCGCATCCTTCCCAGGACGAGGCTCTCCCTCCTGCTGCCTGCATCCCTGTGCAAGCCTTGAAACGACTGCTAGCGAGGGGATCGGAGATGGAGGTGCTCCAGAAGCAACTGGGCACCCACCCCAACACCTGGAAAAGGCAGGGCTGGCCACATCCACACTTCCACCCACGCCTGCACCCTCCCAGATCCAGCCTGGGTCCTTCCTCCTCCTCCTCCTTGTTCCAAAACTATCCCAACACCAGGCGATGGCCACCCTGACCAGCAAGGCCACCTCTGCCTTGGAGAGAGCAGCTGAGGAAAGGAGCAAGCCCTGCACGTGCAGGACACGTGAGGAGTTTTAAAAGCTGTGAACTGTCCCTGCTACCACAGAGGAAGCAGAGGGCAGCACAGTTCAGAGGCTGGGACCGAGAGCAGGGTGCCCTGGGCCTGCCAGGCTCCATCTCTTCAGGTGAGTGCCCAGACCTGCCTCTGCCCCTGGTTCCTGCAGCCCCCTGGCCCGTCCACCCCACGCACCCCGCACACTTGCCTTGGTGAGCGCTGCGATGCGCTGGGCCAGCTCCGCTTCCACCTCGGGCAGCGTCTCTGCTTTCCGCATCGTCTGCTGCAGCTTCTGCTCCGCCAGCTCCAGCAGCTCCTGCAGGTGCCGGGCTTTCTCCTCACACTGCGGGACAGGGCAGGATGTGACGCCTGGCACCCGCCTCCTCTCCCCAGCACCCGCTTTTCCCTCCCAGGTCCCTGGGGTGGTGGGAGACTTTGGGTCCTGCTCCGGTACCTGGCGATGCAGGGACTCCTTGTTGGCTAATTCGCTTTCCAGCTTGTCATTGAGGTCGTGGATGGAGGTAGCTTCTCGCTGGGCTGCTAGGTAGCGTTTCTCCAGCGTGGTGATCCTCTCTTCCATGTCCTCCTTCTGAGCCAGAGCCTGAGGAAGCGATGGGGCTGTCACACCCTGAGCCGTGGCCAGAAATTTGGGAATAACTGGGCCAGGAAGATTCTCCGAGCCTGGAACATCCCTGAGCCTAAGCATGCAACAAAAGCCCTGCTTTGCACAAAAATATGTTGGAGACAATAAAGGGAGAGTCAGGTAATCCCAGAAAACATCCTGGCATGGACACAGCTCACTGCCTGGGGGTATCTCAGTGTCTGCTTACAACCTCGGGGTAGTCCTGGTGACGGATGTGGGGACAACCCCCAAAGGCAGGGCTTTTTGGAGGGAACACTGGCCTTCACCCTCCTTTTCTGTGCTTACAAAAGGGGTTACAAACTCTTCCCAACACAGAGCATGCGGAAGCAGCAGTGAACGTCTCTGCAACTGCAATGGGCGTTGCAGGGCTAGGGGGCAGTGCCTAACCTCTCGGAGGTCCCGCTGGTACTTGCTGCTCATCTCTTCTGATTTGATCAGATCCTTCCTGGCGGTGCCCAGGTCCTCCTCCAGCTCCGCGACGCTGGCAGCCAGTGCAGAGATGCGCTCCTTGGCTTGGACCACCTCGAAATTCTGCTTCTCCAGGAGCTCCTGCAGCTCCACCACCCGCCCTGCCTCATCGTCGGGGTGAACAGAGCCGTTGGAGAGCCGCTGCAAGGCACCAGAGAGGGAGGTGGGTGCCCGGCTGCCCCAGGGCTGGCACAAGGTGCGGCTATGGGGTGCGTGAATGGGGCAGGGGGCTCTGGGCCCCCAGGAACAGTCCCCACTACCAGGGATGTGGCTTCTCGCAGGCACAGTGGGACGGGGTTAGCTAAGGGCTGAGTCCCTGGATGTGCAGAACACCTTTGGGAAGCTGAGCCCCTAGAAAGCATCCAGGTGGGAGCATGAATTCCCTTGTGCAGGTAAACGGCTTGTATCCAAAGGGCATTTCCCAGGGGTATAGAGCCAGGGGAGGGCAAAAAGCATTCAGTACCCCAGAGCCTGCAACAAGGGGGTTAGAGAAACCATGGCCTTGGTGAGCATGGGCAGAGCAGGCGTTTCTGGGGCTCTCACCTTCCAGGGAAGCTTCTGCGCTGGCTCCTTGGGCTCCCTCTCATCCCGCTCGCCTGCTGGGGCCTCCCGTGTGGCGCCTTGCTGCAGAGCTGCCACCTGCACACCAACAGGGATTCATTAATAATAGAGAGGCAATGAAACCAGCTGGCCTGGCTATGAGTGAGGCCAGCCCCAGCACACCCAGGTTTGCAACTGGCTTCCCACTGGCTTCTTCCAGCATCGTATTCAGCCACTGCTTAGGGCTGAGGGGGTACAGGAGAGAGAGGGTGGAGGAAGAGGGGAAGGCAGAGATACTGTGCAGGGAACAGGGGGGTGAAACAAAGGCTTAGGACTGATGGAAGATGAAGCCACATCTTGTTTGGAGAGAGGAGTGCTTGCTGCAGGCACAGAATGAGCCCAAATCCCAGCAGTGAGCTTTTGCTTGTGAGCTTTCAGGGTCCTGAGCCCCGTGTCCCAGGAGTGCCCCCTTGCATTTCACTGCTTTCTGCAGCCAGCCGGACTCCGAGCCCAGCGCAGGTGTAGCCAGCAGGAGCAGGGGATAAACCCCACCACTGCACCGTGCTCCAGCGAGGGAGAATGGAGAAAGCTCCCTGCAACGTATCACAAGATACATCCCGGGATCTGGAAATAGGAGCAAAATTTGGCCAGGCACAGGCTATACGGATGGCTCTTCCTTTACAGCAGTTGTGGCAGGGAAAAGATTTCAGGAAGGAAAGCAGGATGAGCATCTCCTCCAAAATGAACAGGGATAAACACTAGGGACAGAGAAGTCCCCGCGCAGGGGCTGAGCAAAGAAGGGGATTGAGAGTGCCGGATGGGTGCTGGGTGCAGCAAGGTTTGGGTCTCTGCTGAGGCCGGGAAAACCCCAGCAAGCAAAGTCACTCTCAGCCACCAGAGATGATTCAAGTTTGGGTTGTTTTCATCAGTGAAATGAATACCAGTCAGCAAAACAACAGAGGAAACCTTGCCTGCAAGACAAAGCTTTCACAGTATTTACAAGGCTTCCTCTTAAACATTAAGTATAGGCACGCCTGCACGTAAATAGGAACTTTGGAATAGCCTTACATTAAAAATGCCCAAATGCCATTTTTCTGATCCGCGTGAACATTTGGGGGCCATAGTTCACCAAACTCAACCTGAATTCACAAACCTGGCCTAACTCCAAGCAGTCCCAGCACAGCAGTCGCCCCGGCAGGGGCCCAGGGTAGGCTGCCAAGCACCTCTTACCTGCCGATGGGCATCCACGAGCTGCTCCTCTAAGGTCGCCACTCGCTCTAAGGATGCTCGCAAGCGCTCCCTGACCTGCAGGTGCGTAAGATAATGGGACAGGTGGTTATTTATTTATTATGATGAGTGTCCTGGAGCCAGGGGAAGCCCTAGCCCCGTTTATCTGTCTGAGGCCAGGATCGGATGGATTTATCTCCAGGGCACAGACTCAGGGAGGCTCCAGCCCATCAGCTGGGAGAGCAAAAGCATGTTGGGGAGGAATAGCCGGGGTCTGTCTGACTCCTGGAGGATGCCAGGAGTAGCTTGGAGTAGCTTGACCAGGCCAGGGTAGCTTGGAGATGTTTTTTAGCACAGCAAGGAGATGCTCGAGGCAAATGACTCAGGAGAAACTATATGTGCTGTAATGCGAGGACTGAACCGGGCTGCCAAACACCAGCACTCACCACCATCAGGGGAACAACCTGGAGAAGCAAGGTCCCCATCCCCAACGGCCTTAAGCCCACAGAATCTGCTCCAGCCCCAGCGGTTCTTAAAATCTGAGTGCTGAGTTCCCCAAACCTTCGTGCTGAGGCATCCCACGTCACCACGTCATGTAACGAAATAAAATGCCATCCAGGCAGAGGGAGGAGGCCAGGCTGTCCCGGCGAGGAGCGCTGGGAGAAGGTCTGCTCTGAGCAGGTGACGGGAGAGGCCCCAGCCGCCCAGCTCACCTTTTCATCTAGCGCCTTGTGATGCTCAAAGAGTGACTTGAGTGCCTTGAGCACCTCGACCTCGCTGGAAACCCCAGACGGCGACTGGGCCTGACGCTTGACCACGGTCATCCTCAGGGACCGCTCATGCCTCGACACCAGGCACTCCAGGTGCTCCAGCAAGAGCTGCAAGAGGGCAGACGTGAGCTTCTTGTCACCCCAGGGGCTGGCGATGCCAGTGTCAGCCCAGCAGCATCTGGGTCTCCCACGTTTCCGGGGGCTGGAAGCTGGGGAGGTTTTTCCTGCTTACCCGGGTGTTGTTGCGCTCAGCTTTCAGCTCTGAGATCTCCTCTTCCCTCTCCAGGAGCTGCTCTCGGCACGCGCTGAGCTCCCGCGTCAGCGTGGCAAACTCCTGCGGAGAGCGGGGCACGGCCATTAGCTGGGAGCATGGGATGGGGACGGAGCCAGCGCCCTGAGCCCACTGCCAGCTCGGAGCACTTCCCACCCCAACCCCGCCGGGGGGTGACGGGGACAGCACGGGAACAGAGAGCAGCCAGCTGAGAGCGCGGGCAGGCTGGGAGGTGATTTATTCCTTTAAACAAGCGAGGAACGCGGCAGCATCCCGCTGTTTATCCACTTGGTTTCATGTCCGGTGACACAGGAAACTGCTCTCTGGCTCCAGAGGTGCTCGATGGCATTTAAAGCATTCCAGCCAAGGCCACCAGCACGTTCCCATCCCCTCCCGTCTCCTCGAAGAGCACCCACCTGGGAAATGTCCCATCGGGCTGAAAACTCAGCCAGCCACCCCCAAGCCCCACGTCCCAGCCAAGACAGATGGGGCACGGGGGGAGAAGTATCCCAGTTGCTACCAGTCTGGCAGGTGCCTCCTCTCCTTGCTCCGGTCCCTCCCGGGAGGTGACATCCAGCAAGGACGAGCCGTGCCCCGAGGGATGGCATGGCAGAGGGACATGAGGGACCCCTCCGAAACACAGCGACTGCATTTGTGACTGTGGTGGAGCAGAAAGGAAACCCGCTGTGAAGTTCCTAGGGTGCAGGAGGGTTCGTTTTTTCTTTAAAAAAAAAAAAAGAAAGGAAACACGAGCACCTGGGTTAGCCCAGGAGCACGCTCCCACTGCTCCCAGTTGCTGTTCCAGTCACTGGTTTGTGCCAGGGCTTGGTGACATGTTGCAGCTGGGACTTTGTAGGGTGAAAAATGCAAATGAGGAAACGCTTCATGAATTTACACCCGCTTCACAGGGCTGTTGAGAAGAACTTAAAAAGGAAAGGGGTTGCAGAAGAAACTGAGAAAGATTTGCTTGAGCATTAACAAAACAAATTTTGACTGGGAGCTGAGAGCGGTTTCACAGCGTGAAATCCTTCCACTCTAATTTCCCACTTAAACAAATAAAAAAGCCTTCAAAGTGAGGCAAGATGTTTGAGTTTGAATTAAATGCTCTGCTCAGCTCAAAGGGAGGCCTCTTGCACCAGCTGACGTCCCACCGCGAAACTCGGAGTGTTTGAATCTCTCTGTCCCAGCTACATTTTCCTCCTCCTTTCCCACCCCGTGCCCCGGGTTGCTCGCAGCGGCTTTTACCCCGGGGCGATGGGGACACCGGTGTCACCGGGGATGCTGAGACCCCACAGAGGGATGGGACCTATGTGTGGCGGTGGGGAAGGAGGGAAAGAGCAATTGCAGCAGCTGAAGTCAGGCTTGAACGGCCGCTCTCCTGCCCATCGCCACCCCTCAGGGCTGCTCCTGCCCAGCGCCCTCGCCCCGGCACCGCTGCAGCACCCCAGCCCCGTTCCTGCCCCGTCGCTTCCCCAGGGGCTGCTCCAGCCCTGGCCTCATCCCCGTCCCACAGAATGCACACATCGCACCGACACCTCCCTCGCCAGCCCCTGCCGTGCCCAGGCATCCTCTGATGCTTGCTCTTGGCCCACCCCAAGCCCCCCGGATCGCAGAGACCCCCAGGAGATAGCGGTGCCCAGCCGAGGCTTCCCCGGAGCCGTGCTCTCCCAGCCCCTGGGGATTACGGCTCGGCTCGGCGCAGCGGCACACACACACGTGTGTGCGTGGCCGGGTTATGCAAGCGCTTGCATGCAGGAGAGAGCAGCTTGTGAGCATCCCCGGGGATTATGTAGGGCTGGGAAAGCCGCCGAGTGGGAAGGGGAGCAGCGAGAGGCACCCAGACGAGGTACCTGTGCACCGACGGCTGCTTTGGGTTTGGGGACAGGCAACCGGGCTCGTGGCGAGCAGCAAAAGCCTTCTTGCAGATGTCAAGATCCCAGGGATGTTTTCCTGCAGCCTGAGCTTTGGCAGGCGATGCTGCAGACTCTCCCCTAGCACTGGGGTAGGGACCCAGCACATCCAAAGCCTCCAAATCCGGAGAGGTTGGAAACCTCTCGCTCTGCCCCGTGGCCAGAGGGGGAAGCAGGGCTGCGGAGGCAGACGCTCTCCCCACGGCAGCCCTTTGGAAACCCACAGGCACGTGGGGTAGGAAGCCCAGCAGCATTAGAGACGCTCAGCAAATTGCAAACGCAGGGCAGGAGGCAGCGAGCGGTGCTTCCTGCGGCGTGGGGCGGGCGGGACGAGGCAGCAGGGGCAGCCAGGGAAGACGGGTGCCAGGATGGGGACAGAGTCAGCAGCGCTCAGCCCTCCTCACCCCGCTCTGCCTCCCGGGATGGCGAAGCTGTGCAGATTGCGGCTGCAATCAGGCTTTCATCCCGGAAGGCAAGGAGATTAAAAGAGAGAGAAAATCTGCAGGAGGGAGCCGCGCAGCCCCTGCCCCGACCACCCTGGTGCCACCCACGGGGCCGGGGCTCAAAGCGCGGCGGTGGCTCCGTCCCGGGCTGGTCAGGGCTCAGCACAGAACTCCTGTCCCCCTCCGAGTCGTCCCCTTGTCAGGGAGGGGTGGCCAAATCCTGCACCCCACACACCAGCAAGGCTGCCAGGGCATCCCGAGAGACCGCAGTGACTGTCCTTCCTTGGGGAAAAGCTGCAAAAAAAGAGCATTTACCACCAGAAATAGCAGCACCCCTGCGGCGAGACAGGACAGCAGGACACAGTAGGGCTCAGCTGAGCTAGGGGGCACCTACAAGCCTGATTCGGATGCCTTGGGAATAAAAACTGGGATAATTCACTCCATCATCCACACAGAGCTACCTCCGTCAGCCCCGGCAGTGCCACTGTGGGTGCTTCTGGGCCACCAGCAGGCACCGGGCAAGGTTGGGGATGGTGAGAACAAAATTCCCCAAGCCCCAGCTGCAGACAGAGGCACAGCCCAGGACACAGCTTCTACCCCGACCCGCAGGGGCGAAGCAGCGGCGAGGAGGACGCGGTAATTCTCCCATCCCCTGGCCACGGGCAGGCAGAGCCGCGCGCTGCATGCCCCTGGCTCCAGCAAGCGCTCAGGCTAAGCAGGGACACCTATAAACGGATTAGAAAGCGAAGCAGAGGTGCCTGATCTTCAATCAAATGGAGGATAATTAGAGACGGCGCTGAGAGCCCCCAGGAGCCCTGCGGGAAGCCCAGCAGCCTGGGAAATGGCTAATTGGGATTAAAACCAAACCACCCAAAGGCGGGTGAGCGCGACCGGCTGGGCTTGGCACCAAGCCCCACGCAGGAGGGACGTGGGGGGACGGATGCTGGTTTCACAGGATGAGCCAGGAGGGAGACATGGAGCACTGCGAGGTGTATTGACACGGGGTGCTGGGGCTTGGGGCTGGGCTCTTTGGTCAGCAGGTGCCAGGTTCAGGGTCCCCAGGCTGGAAAAAAGCTGCAGGGAGACTGAAAGGAGAGTCTCGAGGAGAGGTTCACGAAGCTCAGTCCTATATCGGGGGAGATGGCTCAAAGCATGGCAAAGCTGAAATGTGAAAGCCCCGAGCCACCTTCTGCCTCTCGCCACACCGTCGAGATCTCACCAAAGTGAGCAAAAGCCCCTTTGTGGCAGGAGCACGGCCACCGCTCCGGCGCGCCCGAGCCTCAGGAAGGAGCTGGCTCCAGCTGTGAGATTAACGGCATTTCAGAGCCCCTAATTGGAGTGATTGCTCCTGACAGGCGAGGCTTGCAGCGGAGGGCGATGCGCGAAGGCTGCCCGCCTGCACCTGGAAATCTGCTGCTAGCTCAGCGTGCGAGCGACAGAGCCCGTCCGTCTGTCCGTCTGTCCGTGCCGGGAGGAGACGGACCCCCCCAGGAGCAGCGCAGATCTCCAGGAAAGCCCTAGGTCACCACCGAGGGGCTGAACGCAGCCCCCAGCAGCGTGCAGCACGGCGTTAGGAGGGTTAAATCCTGCCTGGCACACCCGGGGCTTCAGCCATCACCCCCTGACGGTGCTGGGCACCGCGGTGGCACGTCCCGGCCCTCGCAGCCCAGCACCGTGGCTCTGCGGGGACCACCCGCGGGTATCGGTGTCCTCCCCTCTCAACGTGCAGTCAGGACGTGTTTCCAGCCATGGAGAGCAGCGTTGTGCAGCTGAGCAAGGAGTAACCCACACCCCAGTGTCCTGAGCTCGTAGGAGGGTGGCAGGCTCCGAGGGTTCGAAGCTCAGCTCCCTCCATCCTTTCCCAAAATCTTAAGGTACTTTAAAGCCCTCACCCCGTGGGTGTTTTTCCCCTGCTTGGAGCCTCTGGGGTTTGTGTTTTCGTGCTTGTTCTTTGCAGAATGAATTCTAGATCCGCCTGTAAGTGAAAGGGGAGGAATTGGGGTGATGGCTGATGCCAGGATCCTGCCCACCTCCAGAGAGCTCAGGGGTCCTGGAGGCTCTGCCCGCCCAACAGGCCTGGCTCTCAGCTCCCTGGGCAGCCCCAAGAAGCAGCGAGAGTGCGGCAGAGCGGGGCCTGGAAGGAAGAATTGCAGGAGGTTTCCCAGGACATCAGCAGCCCTCTGCACAGCAGCCTCTGTGAAATCCGGGAGCCCGTTCTCCCCCTGACATAAACGGGGACAGGGATTTTTGCCAGCCCCCCAAGCCCTGGGCAGGACAGGGAGAATTGCAGTCTCACACAGGAGCCGGAATCAGTAGCACATCTGGACACATCTGGAGCCCTGCACACAGCATCCCTGGCTCGCACCTACACCCAGTGGCCAAGCAGCCGTGCCAAGGCCCCAGGGTGCTGCTGAGGGCACCCATGCCCTGACCAGGGCTTGGTCCCCGGTGCCAGGGCTCAGCCGCACGCCCCCCGCGCAGCCGGGAGGGGAGAGGGATTGGAGCCGGGAGCTTTCAGCCCGATTAAGTCGCGTTCAGCGCTCCCACATGAATAAATAAATCAAGTAAAGAAGCATTAAGGCAGCTTAGTCTCCCTGGGAAATCGCCCTGGAGTTCTGCCTTTTTGGGGGCTGAGGGATGCCCCCACAGATTAGGAGGGGGCGGCTCAGCTGTGTGGCAGCGGGGGGGGGGGACAGGAGCCACAGGCAGGAGCATCCCTGAAGCATCCCTGCCTGCCCCATCCGTGGGTCTGCCCCACTGGGGGTCCCAGCGGCATCCAGCTGCCCCAGTGCCCCTAAGGGGTGCGGAGTGCCACCTCCCCTGGTCCCCGGCCAGCCCAAGCCACGCACTTCCTCCGTTACAGCCAGGGCCTGGCTCCTTGGAGGTGCTGGGAAAGGGCTGTCGGCCTCGGGGGGGCACTGAGCTGCGCCAAAAAAAAAAGGGTTTCTTCAAGAAGGCTGCTTCCCAATAGTTTGTCAGACCCTTCCCAGTAGGGCCGGACAAACTGTAGAAAGCTCCTAGGCAAGGCAGGCCTCAGGAAGGACCACAGGAGAGGAGGGATAGGATAGGACAGGCACACGGGAAGCCCCCCTTCCCCGCTGCAGCACCCCGGGGAAGCGCCCCCGCCGCGTCCCGCTTACCTGGTACATGCACATGCTGGGGTTAGTCCCATTGGGCAGGCGGGCAGCGCCGGTGGCTTTGCTCCCCGTGTTCATGCCGAGCCCTCATCTCCCGCGAGGGCGGCCGTGCCCGGAGCCCCCCTGCCCATGCGGGGAAAGGCCTGGCAGCGGCGGGCAGCGGGCGCCCGGGGCCGTTCCCCATGTGCCGCCCGCGCTCATCGCATCCCTGGCCGCGGGGCAGGGCGCCGGAGCGGGGCACCCGGGGGGCTTGGGGGTGCAGCGCTGCCACCGGGAGCCTTCGCGCTGACCCAGTTTGCTCCGTCCGCACGCTGCCGTGCGCGGCGCCGAGGACCCTTTATTGGAGCAGGAGCGGAGAGTAAATCCGCACGGTCCCTTAATCCGGGGCGGCGGGGCGGGCGGCGCGCTCAGGGTGACCCGGCTTGCTCTCTGCAGCGAGCGCTGGAGGGAGCAGAGGGGACACGAGCCACCAGCACAGGGTGCCCGACACCTGGGGGTGTCTTAGGGAATCTCTGGGGATGTGGAGTAACCCATCCGTGGGGCCTCCCAGGGAAGAGCTGTCGGGTTTTTTTGCTTTGGGCAGCCTGTGGAGAGCGCGGAGAGCCCAGCTCCGTGCACAGGACGCTGGCTGCCTCCCCGCCGAGCTGCCTTCCCCTGTCTGGAGCGGAGGAGGGATGCTGAGAGCCGGCCGGCCACCGTCCCGAGCTCTGCCCTGGCTCGTGCCACCCGTTTCAGCCCATCCATCACCTCCTGCCTCCCTGGGGTGCCCCAAAGCCCAGCACCCTGGTGTTTGAAGCCTCCTGCTTCCCCCACATCACACTGACAACAGAGAGGTGGAACCCCCCCCCCCCAAATCCTGCTTCCCCCCAGGTGTGGGGTGCTGCGTGCTGTCCCGCAGGACCCCGCAGGGAAGGTGGGCAGCCGAGGCACCCCGTGCAGCCCTGCGATGCTGTTCCCCCCGCTCCTCTCCTGACCTGAGCATCTTTCCTCGCGGAGGCTGAGCTCGAGTCCAGGTCTCTGGAGCGCCTGGAGCGGGTCCTGCTGGTGGAGGAGCCGGGAGCACGGCAACAGCCGGCTCTGGGCAGAGCCAGGAACCCCAGCGGAGCCGCGGCCAGCCCCGATTCCCCCGTGCCCTTGGCTGCTCGCTCAGCACAGACCTCTGGCGGCCTCCCCGCGTGCTGCCCGTCTGCTCCAGCTCAGGGAACAGATGGGCCCGCCGTGATGCCTCGATCCCTGCTCTGCACCCAGCTCTGCCACCAGCCTTCCCACTCAGGACCAAGCTTGGAGCAAAGCAAGTCCTGACACCTGAGCCTGCACCCCCAGGGCGATGGGGCTGTGGAAAGGAGCCCCGCCGGGGAGGGAAGGGGCCTCCAGCCGTGGGGAAGAACTGTGGATAGCGGCCCCATTGGGGACTGTCCTGGTTTCAGGTAGGACAGAGTTAATTTTCCTCCTAGTAGCTGGCAGGGTGCTATGTTTTGGATTAGGATGAGAAGAGCGCTGATAACATGCTGATGTTTTAATTGTTGTAGAGCAGTGCTTACACCAAGCCAAGGACTTTTCAGCTTCTCGCTCTGTCCTGCTAGCGAGCAGGCTAGGGATGCAGCAGGAGCTGGGAGGGGACAGACCCAGGACAGCTGACCCAAACTGCCCAAAGGGGTATTCCATACCATCTGACGTCATGCTGAACAATATATAGGGGTGGCTAGCCGGGGCGGAGGGGGGGCCGGCTGCTCGGGGATAGGCTGGGCATCGGTCAACGGGTGGTGAGCAATTGCATTGTGCATCACTTATTTCGTACACATTATTAATACTATTATTATTATTATTATTATTATTGTTATTATTTTCCCTGTCTTAATAAACTGTCTTTATCTCAACTCACAGACTTCACTTTCCCGTTTCTCTCCCCCATCCCGGAGAGGGAGGGGGGAGGGTGAGCGAACGGCTGTGTGGTGTTTGGCTGCCAGCCGGGCTAAACCACAACAGGGACTCTGTAAATGTCAGTGGGGACCCCTGAAAGCGAGGACTGCCCTGAGTCCCACGGGGATGGCTGGAGGCAGCCAGCCAGACTTGCTGCCTGAAACGTGCTGCCCCTTCCCTGCACGCTGCTTGGTGCCAATGGGCGAGCGGGGGCTCTGCATCTGCCTCCATCACCTCAGGGTGTCCTCGGGGAGGTTTTGCCCCTTCTCTGTGCCCATTCCCCTGGGCGAGAGCAGAGATTACAGTTCCATGTTCCCTGTAAGGAGTCACAGAGCAACGGGGGTACAGGGGAGAAGGTGAAGCGAGAGAGCCCACGGGTTTTACTGCTGGCACGAGATGTAAGACACCCGGCACCATCACCGCTACCCACCAAGTCGGTCTTCCTAAAATCCCAGGCTAAACCCAAGATCTGAGCAGCCGATTGCCCTCACACACCTCGGTACAGGCTCCTGCTCATCCTGGGGCCGTGTCCTTACCTGCGGGAGGGCAGAGTTGAGCTGCCTCTGGAGCTGGTCACGCTCCCGGAGGGCCTCCTGCAAGCGGCTCTGGGTGACGGAGAGCGTCTCGCGGGTCTCCCGCAGGGTGTCCAGCAGCTTGTCCCTCTCGTCCAGCATGTTCACCATCAGCTGCTCGAAGTCGGCATCCGCCTCGGAGCCCTGCGGGGGGCCCAGGGGGTCCCCCTCGCTGATGGTGGGCATCACCTCGCACATCATGGCGGGACGGGGCGGGCAGGAGAGGGTGCTGGAGGCGCCCGGCGGGGCGGGTGCTGGGTGCTGTCGAGCTGCAGGGCCCCGCTCACATCGCTACGGGCTCCCCGTGCACCGGAGAAGCCAGGACCGGAGAGGGCAACGGGGTGGTGAAGGTAGAGGGGTGCCCCATCCCTTCCTGGGTGTCCACCGAGGGCTAAGTAGAAGCCGGCATTGCTGTCGCGGGGACAAGGCGATGTCCTTGGCACCCACAAGGTCCTCGCAGTCTTAAATCCCCCTCCTCAGCTGCTTGGCACCGCTGGTGCCGTCGTGGCCCCTCGTGCTGCTGCTCGGACGCCTTTCGGAGGGGCTGGAGCATCAACGAGCCACGGGGGCGCTCAGAGGGGGACGAAGCGACCCTTGGGGACACGTCGCAGCGGTGAGCTTGAGCTTGCAGCAGCGCAGGGAGGGTCCGGGGGATGTTTGGGCTGCCTGGGCATGCTGAGGAGGAGTCAGATGAAGAGCGGTTTTTCTCCCTGAGGCGAAGCGAGATGGTCCCAGCTGGTGCAGGAGAGCGTCTCCGTTCGGTGCCGTGGCTCTTTAAACACAAAGCTGTGACCTGAAGGAGAGGGGACAGCGATCAGCTCCCTCCTGCTGCCCCCCAGACCCACAGGGCACCCGCCCAGCACCCTGTGCTTTACGAGTTTTGTAACTTTACAACAGATGAAACGCTTGAGACTCGGTCTGGATATCCTTATCTCACCCCCTTTCAAACCAAAAGGCGCGCACGGACAAAAAGGAGGACCTGCACGCAGTCTGGGGCCAGAGCAGCCTGTTCTGGACTTGGGAAGTGGAATAAAAAGCACGAACCGAGCAGCCCAGCCGCACAGCGGGGCCGTTCGCCCCCGCTCCAAGGCAGCGTGCACAAAGAGATGCTCTCGTGCACGCCCAGACGTGCAGACACCCGCTGCCGAGGCCGGGGAGCCGTAGCTCCGTTCTTGGGATGACATTGGCTCATCAGCTGATGGGAAGTTCGACACAAAAACCCTCTAAAAATAGAGAAGCTCTGGCAAAAGCAGCAGCCCCTCAGCGTGCATCCAGCGCACTGCGGGTGACGCTGAAAGCCAGCTCCCGCGTGCTGGGACAGGGGCTGGGGCGTCCCGCGGGTGGCTGTCCCACCTCCTCGGCCTTTGCAGATGTAAGGCACGTTCCTCAGGTGGGATAAAACCTCTTACAGGGACGTGACGCTGCCCTGAATCCTCGAATGGGTGACCGGGATGACTGCGCACAGGACACCCCGTCCCCGCAGCATCCCAGCAAAAAGGAGGCCGGGGGGGGGGGAAAAAGGCAGGGAGCGAGGCCCCCCTGCAGCCCCTGCTCACCTTGGGTTGAGCTGGACGCGAGCCCCATTCCCGTAACTCCCAGAGTTAAGCATGTAAAATGTTTTTCAGTCCTCCTTCCCCCAGCTGGTGTCCCAGTGGCCCCCAGCAGGGCCATGCCACCAGGTCCTTCTGCAGATGCTCCTGGGCTTTGGGCCAAGAAGAGCAGAGATCAGCCTTACTCCCCAGCTAAACCCTATGACCTTGGGTGCAAAACCCGAACTAAGCGGCTTTCACACCCCGTCTCACCGCTGTGCTTCTGCTTGCGGGGAGAAAGTGTGTCCATGCTGCGGAAAGCCAGGTGGCCCCCGAGCACAACGTGACCCCGATGGCAAAACCGGCCCCAAGGCTCGTCCCCGCGCTGCCCTGGAGGAAGTGAATTAAGATTCGGGTGAATGAAGAGACGTCAATCAAGGCACGGAGGGGAGAGCCCCGTGGGCGAAGCTTTGCAGGTGCCTGGGGAGGGGAAATGCTGCAGGGAACGACCGAGACATAAATCTGATGGGAGGGATGCCGGGACGGAAATTTATCGCAGCCGCAAAGGAGAGACTCGCCGACCACGAGGAGACTGAGACGCCGCTCACGGGAGGCTGCGGGGTCCCCCTGCACCCCCAAGAGGAAATCCAAGGGGCTGGACCCGCACGATGCAGGAGGAGGCACAGATTTACCCCGTGCGTCACGCAAAGGCTCCTTTTCCTCTTGCTTCCCCCGAGGTCGAGCACGTGTCCGGGTGTTTTTGGGGTACGGGTGAGCCCATGCGCTATTTCGCTTCCCTGCAAGCTGCTCCTGTGTTCAGCTGCATCCCGTGACACCCACCACGCTAAGGAAGGGAGGCTGGGGGTGATGAGGACAGCCTGGACCCCTCCGCCTGGGGAGGGTGATAACGGGATGGGGGGACGTGGCACGGCCCCAGCACTGCTCCAAGACAGACCCATCCCAGCTCACCCATCCCCAAACACATCAGCACAGTCGGCAGAGGTGTGATGCACGTAAAACCGTTCTCCCAGGACAGGTAACGCTCGTCTCCTGCTGATCCAAAGCTCCTCCACACCCAGGGCTTGGTGGAAGCCTTCACCAGAGGGTGGCCACATTCTTCCCCTTGCACCCTGGGCCACCAGGCATGGGTGTTAAGGTGGACGCGCACCGTGCCGTGAGTTCTGCTACAAACCCCTGCAGCTGGAGAAGCCCTGCGAGCAGGGATGAGACATCCTACCGCCACAAAGCTCTGCCCAAGCCCCTTTAAAGCACCCAGGCAGGTGGCTGGCAACCAGCCCAGAGCTTTCAGGGCTCTCCACCTGCCCCAAGACAGCACCACACCGCCAGCACCCCTCTGCCAGGGGGTGCCCAGCAGGTAAACCCGTGCTGACGCTCCGCCGCCTCCAAGCAGGGCTCCGGAAACACTTCGGCCGCGTGCGCCCATCTCCTGGCTGAAACCAAGGCAGACCCCAAGGGTGGAAATCCCTCCCTGCACTGCGGAGGTACCAGCCACATCCATACCCGCTACGGATGCACGGGGACACTTAGCCCAGCACCATTTGGCATGGGATCCGTGGTTTCCCTCCCCACCGCAGGGCTGTCCGTCGGGCCACTCTCCCACCCACGGCCTCAGGAGCGATTATTTCTGGATGCAGCCCTCCTGGCTCTCCCTCAAAACCAGAGCGACGGCAAAACCACAGCCCCCAGAGCTGGACAGCGAAGGGGAGGGACCACCATCTGGGGTCGGGGCAGCTGCAAAGGTTTTGTTGGTGGTGCTGGGGAAGCCGGGGCCAGGCTGGGTTTGGTGCCTGCTATCTTCAGGCCCCGTGGAGCTGGAAGCGATGCGCCTGCACGCGGGGACAGGCACGTCTGCAGCAAGCTCACACCGAGCATCAGCTCACAGCCCTCTAGAGATGGCTTTGCTGAGGACAGACACGAGCACCCCCTCATTCCCACACCACCCCAAACCACTGGGTTTTCTCCATCCTCCAAAAGGGACGGGAAATCCTCCACTGCCACGCGCCCTCTCCTCTGGGAGCGCAGCTGGCGGAGGCACGCAGAGCACGGTCCCTTCGGGGTGAAGCTCAGCATTTCTTTGGCACCTGCGCGCCCAGCCGGGCACTTTCCAGCCCCTTGGGGCTGTCGGCGTGCACGACCACCCCAATGCACCGCACACCCTGCCCGTGATTTCAGCAGCAGCAGGGTAGGCCAAAAGCAGCCCTTGGATGCTGGGTGTCAGAGGGGTCCGAGCCTGCTCGGAAGTAGCAGCAAAACGCCGCCAGCGAAGCTCAACCTTTCGACTGTATCTGCTAAAACTACATAAATGCTGCTGCCTGGGTTTAGAGGGCCTTATCTGATGGGATAATCATTGGGTAGAGGAGCGAGGCTGCGAGGAGACAGCTGGTGAGCCGAGAAAACAGACACTGCGCAGCTCGAGCCTTTGGCTGGGTATTTTTAGTCCCAAGGGGCTGCCAGGCGCAGACTTGCTGGAAACAGGTTTGTTGCCAGTGCAAACGTACTTTCTTTACTATCCCTCCCCCCCAGAACGATGCTTTCCCCACTCTTTGGGATGGCAAAACAGCGCAGCCACGTCCCACCTACCACCCGCTCGGAGAGGCTGGTTTGCAGCGGCAGTGCCTGGGTGTGGAGCAGCTGATGGAGAGCACGGATTTTTTTCTTGCCCCTGGGTGGATTATTTGCTCAGCACGACCCCGTAGCGAGCCGTGCTGCCGGTGGGATGCTTGGCACCCACCCGGTGCCCCCCAGGGAACCCAGGGAGCGCCCCGGCTTTCCCTCTTACACCAGGATGAGAAGCACTCCCAGCACCTAGCCAGGCACAAATCCGCCTGCGCACCGAGGCAGGCGAGCTTGTGGTTTTTCTCTGAACAGCTTCACTCTCATCTCAAAGGAAAGGAAAAAAAAAAAAAAAAAACCTTCATGGCTCTGTCAGCAAGATCATCACCCCAGCAGGCAGCTGGCAAAGAGGGTTTAACGTGCACCTTGGAGGCAACAAGCTTGCGGAGACTGATCATCGCATAAAAACGTCAGTTTGATCTTTTCCGCTCCTAGAAAATCCTCGTCAGCCGCCCAGCCCGGCCTCGAAAGAGCAGCGCGGCGCAGCCCACACCAGCACCCGCAGCTCCCAGCACCCTGGGGCTTCCCCTCCACACCGCCCGGCCGAGGAGGGGGCTCCGCCGCCCCGACCCCTTCCCAGCCAGGCCTGGGAGGAGGAAGGAGGGTGAAGCCCTTTTGCTGCAGGCTTTTCCTTGCAGCAGGTTTTTATTTATTTATTTATTTATTTTTAACCTTTTCCTTGTGATGCTGCGTTAAACGTGGTTACGGGGACGGGCTGTGAAAGGGTCGTATCCTGAGATTTCCGGCAAGCCCGTCCCCCCATCGCTGCTCCTGCCGCTGGAGCCGTGTCCTGGCTCGAGTGCCGCCCACCCTCCTTGAAGCGCTTGGAGCAGCCAGGGCAGCTCGAGCCACCGATCCCCCCCACCCGGCCCTGACCCACGGGACAGGCTGCGGACAGCGAGTGGGGACATCTCCATCAACATATCTGCCACAGAGCGGCTTTCCGTTTCACCTTCGGTGGGAGATGTAGTTAGGGGCTGAGAAAACGGAGATTATTCCTGGGCCTGAGACAAAGGGGATGCTGAAATGCCCTGGCTCAACAGTGGAAACTGCCATGTTAAGCACGGCAGGTACAGCCTCATCCCAGCACGGCTCCTGGGTCCTAACATTTACTCCCTTGCCTCAGGGGAACCACTGGGGCACACTGTGGCCTCTGGGGACCTCCAGTCCCCAGAGAAGGACAAGGAAGATCCAATATACGACGGGGCCCATGTGGCGGTGGCCCCCCCACGTGCCCCAACGCAGCCCTGCTGATGGCAGGGTACTGCGCAGATGGTCCCCGGCTGATGCCGAGGACAGCCTGTGGCCAGGACAGCCAGGGGTGAGCAGGGAAATGGGGGATTCTGGCTAGAAACCAGGTGCCAGTTTTTTAGCGGTGATGGATTAGATTCGCATCCTGAAGGGTGAGATGGGAGAGTCACCGCTGCCGAGCTCTGCGCTACGGATGTGACTGAGCCCTGAGAGATGTAGCGGTGCCTCCTCTCCTGCCTGGCCCCAGTCCCACGTCTGGCAGGCACTGGGATCAGGGGTGAGTAAAGGCTTTTTGCTGCATACGTGTGAAGTCACCCGATGTCCCCATGCCTGCAGCAACGTGTCCTTCGTTCCCCTGGGGTCACAGCCCAACTCAGCCCTTGCTGGGGATGCAGCAGGACAGGGTACTTGGGCAGCGTCTTCAGGGTTTGGAGCCTGTCTCAGAGATGGCAGGGAAGCATCGGGTGCCCCCGAAGCATCAAAGGATCCCGCAGACAATCAGAGGACTGCTGCTCCCAGCATCTCACCTTAATGCTTGCACTTTTGCCCTGAAGGCTTGCTCCAAGCCCAAAAAGCGATTCCCATCCTCAGCCTTTGCTTGCTCCAAGCTGCTAAATCACAGGAGAAACAGGGAGGCAAAATGTCCAGATCTGGCTGTTTCTTTGCAGGGAGAAGTAAAGTGTTGGTATTCAACCGATATTTATAGTTCCCTGTGGGAGGGGAGGCATTACACACAACTTCCAGCGGGTATTTTCAGAAAGCCACCTGCTCCTCGCCATTGTGCAGAAACACAATTGTTCCGCAACAAAAAGCTCATCGGAGGATGAGCCGAAATCTCCGCAGCGTCCTGCGGGGCAGGCACGGGGCGCGCGGTGCAGAGGACGAGCACCCCAAGAGGGGCTGGCACCACACCGTGCCCAGCCACAGGCACCGATGCGCAGGGCACGGCACCTCTCGGAGAGCATCATATCGGTCACGTTACGGTTCCTGACTCGGCCTCTCTGTTTCTGGATGCAGAACGGTCTCTGTGTCCTCGCCTGACCCCAGAGAAAGGCGAAATCTCCCTTTGTTGGTAGGAGGAACGTGGCACGGGAAGGGACTGCTGGGGCAAAGACACCAACACCCAAACCTTTGTGCTTTGGGGTAAGATGACAGACGGGAAAGAGAACTGGAGGGGCTCCAAGCCGGATGATTCCTCCAACAAGTGGGATCCCGACGCCTGGCCAAGAGACTCAGCGAGCCCAGGCTCACTTCAAACTTCATCCTTGGCCCTGCACCAGCCAAAAACCCAAACAAGGGGAGAGAGAACAACACGTCTGACGTTACTGCTAAACCTGTGAGGATGCCAGCGTGGCCAGGAGCTCACAGGGGAACCCAGCAAGCGATGAAGCAAGGAATATTGTCATCGCAGTAAGGCCACGAGCTGGATTTCACCCTGCTGCAGACCTGCTGCTGAGGGGTTACCCAGAGCTATTACAAACGCCAGCCAAATCCCCCAGATCCTACTCCCACAAAAAAAAGCCACGACGCTGGTTACGATCAGTTCCTCTTTCTGTTCTTCTGGTATCTGGTCTCGCCATCCCCACCGCCCCGCGTGCACGTGGCTGGGTCACTGGTTTTGAGTTTGCAGCCAACACCTGCAGCCCCTGGGAGGACAAAGCTGGCTCCTCTCTGACTTCTGCTTCCCTTCTGTCTGACTTCTGCTTCCCTCGGGGTTAGTTTAAACAAGCAGTGGGGGGAAATGCAATCCTTCGTCTCCTCCAGCACCAGTATGCTGAGGTGAAGCAGCCCCTGGAAGCAGTGGGATCCCAGCAATCGCACTGCTTTCCAGCCCAAGGTGGGCTCAGACTTCTCTGAGAGGGAACGCGCCACGGGGAAGCACTCCGCAACCCCACGGGGAAAATCCTGTGCTTGTCACAGAGGCAGCACCGCTGCCAAGTCCCCTCGCCTTTGGGAGGGGGAGGCTTCGTGCCTCAGTTTCCCCATTAGCAGGGGGAAATCCTGAGCTGCTGTCGGCAGCAGGGACCGAAGGGCAGAGCCATGGGAGTAACACCGAGACTCAGAGGGGTGGCTGGAGACTTTCTGTGATTTCACGCGGGGTTTTGCCACGGGCACATCCCTCCCGCCGCCGTGACGTTTTCGATGAGGAGTCATTTCATCCGCCAGCCGGA
Organism: Cygnus olor; assembly: GCF_009769625.2. Taxonomy (NCBI): domain Eukaryota; kingdom Metazoa; phylum Chordata; class Aves; order Anseriformes; family Anatidae; genus Cygnus; species Cygnus olor. The sequence continues at coordinate 3,982,822 of NC_049192.1, forward strand.
CGCCCTGGAGCTGGGGGCCGTCCTCCTCGCTGCCAAACCAGCACCCACGCATGCTAATTTATTCAGCGCCAGGGGAAGAGCCACCAGCACGAAGGGAGCTGCTGAAATCTGTGCCATGGGTGCGCTCGAGCCCTGAGAAAAGATAGAGGAGCCCCCCCACCCAGCCCGATGCCAGTACCCGTGTTAATGCTGGCAACTGGGGCTCGTGTCCTGGCCCTGGGGACGTGGGAGGCTGCAGGCTGGAAGAAAACCCCGCTGCAAATGCCACGTGCATCCCGGATCAGTGGCCTCTCACTGGCATCTCCTCCACACCCAGGTGCATCGTCCTCCTGCTGAGCACAGGCTGCAGATTTTCGGTTGAGGAAGAGCCCAGGGATGTAATTTGGACAGCAAAGTGGCAACCCGGGCTTTTAATGTGAAATTTGGGAAGGATCAGCACGTATTCAGAGCTAGCAGTGGACAGACTGGGGAAGTGCCCAGTGCTGCTGGCTCCGGTTCGGACTGCGGCAGATTTGGGAACACATCCTTGAATCTCACCCGGGGGGGTTCCGCAGCCAACGCGGCCTGAACGGGAAAAGCAACGGCCCGGGAGCACGACCACGGCGAGGCCTCCAGAGCTCAGCAGTTCACCACCAACCGCTTCAGCATCCAAGCAGAGATAATGGCAGGGAGACCCCAAGCCCTCCCCGAGCCCCCCATCCCACATGCAGGCAATCCAGGGGCTTCCCCAGATGCACCAAAACACCACTTCCCTCCACCCTCCCAAAGCACGGGAGGTTTGAATTCTTCCTGTCCAAGAAGAACACCAACGTCTTGGCTCGGGCATCGGACGACCCCAGCCAGAGGCACCTCGGACGGTTTCGGTAACCCAGGAGATGTGGGGACCCCCCCTGGCATTCACCCCCTCTGCTTTCCCTTCCTTAGGCTAAGCGCAGGCTGACGCCATTCCCCCCCTGGGTTTCGCTTCAGCAAGTTATTTAACCCGTTTGCCGGTGGCAGAGCTAACATGGAGCACTTTTTGCCCAGCTGCAGACACTCCTCGGTGGGGAGCGGGACCCCAGCGTGATGCTCAGCTCAGTGCAACCGGGCGCCAAGGCTGGTGGGGCCAGATCCAGTGCCAGGACAGCTCCACGGAAAGGAAGAAAACCCGTTCCATCTCCCCACACGGTTTGGAGGGAGCGGATGAAGCGGGCAGAGGAGCAGACAGGGCAGGCCCGGGCCCGGGAAGCAGCAGGCAGAGATGCAGCTGGACTGCACCATGGCCCCCGTCTGCCCCAGCCCAGGCCAAAAACCCCCCGATCCCGCTCCTGCACGCCCGAGGGCGCCCCGACAGGCACAGAGGGCGCAGGCAGCCGGGTGTCAGCTCCTGGTGTCGCATCCCTGAGGTTTATGGCGAGTGACACAGGCAGAAGCAGCCACACGGGGACATGCGAGGACGGTGACATTTAAAAGGCGGCCGGGGGCAAGGCGCAGACACTCGAGCTCCGTCTGCTTCTGTGTAACCCACATCAAGCAAGTCCACGTCTCCAGCCCGCACTCCTCATTATATAAAATTAACCCACAGACGAAGCTCCCAGGCACGCAGCCTCCAGCCCCAGGGGCCAGGAAAGCGCCGAGTGCCAGCCCCAGCCGGGCAGCGCCGCGTGAGGGTTTCATCTGCAGCCGCCTCGCTTTTCAAGCCCCATTTCTCGCGAGGAGGTTTTGGTGGTGGCTCTGCCCCTGCGTGTCCCCAAACATCCCGAGGCACTGGCTCACCGTGCCAGCAAAGTGGGCTTCCCAAAGGCTTTGGGAACCGAGCTGAGAAGGGAAATCCAGGTCGGTGCCCTCTGGGAGAACAGAGGAGGCAGCTCGATCCTTATTAGCCACCAGGGAAACCACAAAGAGCACCTCAAAAATACCCAAGCGTGGAAAAGCTCCAGCTGGAGCTCGCTCCTCCTGGACTGAGTCCAGGAGGAAGCGATAACAGATAAGTCCAGCTCCCTCCGGAGATCCCAAGTTCTAGAGAAGATGGGGAAGAATAAACCAGCCGTTGTGAATGTCACCAGCTGCTGTCAGAGCCAGCTTTCAGCAGAGCCCCAAGGAGCCCAGCTCCTCCGGCCCCCTTCTTCCCGTCTCTCTTCATAAACCTGCACCCCCAGCCCAGCTAACGGCCCCCAGATACCCCGTTAGGGGTAGGAAGGTTTTCCCGGTGATCCCAGCACCCACCTGCTCGGCACGGTCCCAAGGGTGCCTTGTCCTTGATCCTGCGCTCCGCACCCATCAAGGGGTGCCCAGCGTGGGGCTGTGTGAGCAGAGGGACCAGCCAGAGGAAAGGCTGCAACCCAGCACCGTTCTCCCAGTTTGGGGATTTGAAAAAGCAGCACAAGCTTCAAACTGAGGGAACTAACACAAAAATTGCTCCAGAAAGCACGGGGAGTGCCGTGGTTTGCGTGTCATGCTTTGCACCGGGGTAGCAGCTCTTCTCTGTGCCGGCAGAGCTCTCAACAGAGCTTTTATCGTCACAGAAAGCAGCAGCGGGCATTAGTTCAGCTCAATTTCCAACTCGCTCCCTCTTAAAATGTCAGCTCTGCAGAGCCGAGCGAGCACAGCCCCGCACCCCGGGGGCAGCCCGGGCGCGGACCCGCCGCAGCAGACCCCTGCACGTCCCACGGCGAGGTCCCACGGCCGTGCCCCGCTCACCCCGAAAGGCTGCAGTGGTGCCGGCCCCAACCGTGCCGTCGTCACGCCTCCATCCGCCACCCCAAAGGGCACCCAAGAAGCATCCGCCCCCGTTACGCAGAGCGCCTCCACTTTGCGATCTCCCCCGCGAGCACCCGGAGGGGCTCCTGCACACACGATGTCGTGTCCATCCCCGAGCACTCGTGGCAGAGGTGATCCCAGCGAGGAGGCGAGAGCAGGATTTGGCCAATCCATGCGAGACATCACCAGGAGAGGAGGGAACTGCGTTTGCAGCTCAGTGGGGCGTTTAAAGAAATTAAATGCGGGTTATTAAAGGCGGGCACGACTGTCTGGAAAAGGCACGTGTGCGGTGGTTCCCGTGCTGGTCCCACCACCTGGGCAGGGCTCCTGGGGGCACCTGGAAATGCGGGGGCCAGGAAACCTTAAAATCCCTAGAGGGGGGACGAGGGGAAGGGGCTGAACCCAACGCCACGCACCGTCTGTGCTCAAGCCAGGCAGAATGTTAAAGCTCACGAGCTGAAAGGATGCGCGGGGGGCTGGTGCACCAACAGGGTGGGTCTGGGGGACGCTGCAAACTCCCTAGTGTAAGACTGCTGTAACGCAGAGGGAGTCACGAGAACAAGGGGAAGAACGGTGTAAGGGGGATGAATGGACAAAATAAGGGGCCAGGCGACAAACACGGAGTTCCCAGCCCTGCCAGGACAGAGCAACGACCATCAAGCACAGCAGCTGAGACACATTTAGTAAGTTTGGTGACAATGTTTGCAGGCAGCTTTACGTTTCCGACTTCTCTACAGCACAGTTTTGGATTCTGGGCATCCTACAGTGCCCAGCTCCACCAGTGCTGGCCTAGGGACGGTTCACCCCAAAGCAGCCTGTCCCCAGGACCCACCGTGTCACCACCGCAATGCCAGGGCTGCGCCTCTGCAGTGCTGCGGTCCCTCCAGGCAACGCAGGGGGAAAAAATAACACATGCCAGGGGCTGGTGGGATGCTCAGCCGGGCAGAAGTAGCTGCAGCACCATGCCCTGCCCCGACCTTCCCAGGCTCGGATGTTCCCTGCAGCCTCCAGCCCACCTGAGAGGACCTCTGCCTGCTGTGAGACACGGGCACGTCGGCCGAGCGATGCTCAGGACGCGCACAGCTGGCAGACAGAGCTCCCCGACCGTGTCTGCACGAGGAAATGCCCCGATTCCTCTCAGCCAGCTTTGGAAGGGGCCCGTTCGGACAGCTGCAAGCTCTGCCCTGCTGTAATGCAGTGATTCAAGGCCAGCTCATCCGAAGCGAGGCTCGCTGCCCTCTTTCACCGTGTTAACACCCACATCAGGACCTGGCAGACACCAACACCTCCCCGACGCAGAAATCCACCCAGCGCAGGGGGCTCAGAGGGACGGAGCTCGTCCCGCACTCGGGACCCTGAAAATGTCCCGTGGGGTTTTTAAGGGCTGTCCTCCGCAAGGGGCTCGGCCCTGCTGCCGGACCTGGAGGATTTCAGGCTTGGCGAGCCTCAGGCGCAGCATTCAGGGCACCTCTGGGTCTGCACACCACGTCCCTGAGGCATCTTCATAGGTCCGAGGAGGAAATCCATCCACGCATGGAGCAGACATGGAGCTGAGCCTTTGCCAAGCCCGAGGGCTGGAAGAAGATCAGGACTAAATCTTCCAGAGGTGTGGGGGAGTCCAGTTCCTGAGGCCCAAGAGTGGAATACCTGCCCAAATCGGGCATCACCATCTCCTCTGCCCCCTGTGAAGCACATGGCCATCCTCCCGCTGTGTCTGGCCTGGGGAACATGAGGCAGGAGAGGGCTTCTGGGTCAATCTTGGTCTCATGGAGGGGAACAGATGGGTTTTCTGGTGGGACTGACATTCTGAAAAGCAATTACACATGAAGACGTCCCCAACAGACTACGCTGTGCTCTGGCCCAGGGCCCGAGTCATCTTGGGTTTGGATTTTAATTAGGCCCGTTTTGGGTATCTGTTCTCTACTTCCCTCCAGATAATGATTTAATTATTACAGACATGTCTTCAAATTAGCAGCTTCCTCAGTGGATTATTCAGCTGGGATCTCCTCAATTACAGAGCCCATCTCACTGCCATCAAAAAAAGAGGCTGAAGAGAGCACAAAGGAAAACCGAAACCCTTCCTGGAAAGAGAACCCACGCGAGCACCCACCTCCCGATCAGGGGCCACTGCCGAGCCCTTCTCCTCCCTTCATCCGTCTCACAGTTGGTGAAGAAGCCTGGCTTCAAAACGCACCCCGAGCACTTGCATGATGCAGGGGAAAGGGAGAAAGGGAGAAGGAGAAAGGGACGCCCCAGCAGGTGGGACGCAGAGCTGCTGCTGGGCGTCCCCTCTGATGGGACCGCGTGTTTGGGGAGCCCCCCAAGGAGAAGGGAGCCCAGGGGGACCTGGCGAGGACCTCGCTCGCTGCAAGGCTGCCGGTGCCGCGGTGGTGCCTGCCAGCACCACAGGGGCGAGGGGAAGGCAGGTGCCTGGTGGGACCAGGCAGAGGATAGGGCACGGCCCCGACAGCAAGCCAGGTCTCCTCCTCGGGCAGTGGAACCGGGCAGGGGCCATGCCGAGGCCCAGCAAGGCTCCAGCCTCGCAGACGAAGGCTGAGGGAATAGCAGAACCGCTCGCCCAAACGAAATGCCAGACACACGTGGCACAGCAAGGGCAAAACCTTCAGAGCGTGGCTCTGCAACACGACCTGGTGCCGACAAGCAGTAACTGACCCATGGAAAAGCCAAGTCTCCGACTATATTGCCGAGAGAAGAGCTGCTTCTGCACTCCAGGACCTGGGCAGGGCATCCCCACGCTGCGGGGCTGCCCAGCGTGATCCCTCTCCCCTTGGCAGGCCAGGAAAGGAGAGGACGCACCCACAAGGGTGCAAAGCTCCAACCCCACACCGAGACTCCCTTGGGTTCTTTTCCACCAACGCACTTGAATTTTCGACTGCAGGACCCCCAGGATTTCCCTTGCCGGTCGTGCTACAATCCCCACGCTACAGCCAGGGAAGCAGATTTTGCAGCAGCCGCTGGAACAGCGCTGCCGCCGCTCCCTGCTGCGATGGTAGCAGGGGCCGCAGCGGGAAACCTCCGCTGGCTCCTCTGTCACTGCAGCTCCCACTCCAACACACGAGCTCAAACCAGCCGCAGCTCCTGCCGCTGCAGGAAGAGCCCTCGAGCGCAGCCACGCAAGTCTGCGGCTGGAAAGGCAGCCCAGGGCTCTCGGAAAAAAAAACAACAGGCGAGTGCCCCACTTGCGAGGCTGGAGCAGCCCTCCTCCGCCGGCTCCCTGCCTGAACGCAAGGAAAGCAGGCGGGCAGCAAAAATAGCCCAGCGAAGCAGCCTGCGTCCCAGCTAACGGGGCTCCCCGCCAGCGGTCACAAGCCACGGGGCGTTTTGAGCTCTCCACCCCATCAAATTTGCTAGGAGAGACCGCCACATCTGAGGGCGAGCTGGGTGAGAGAAAAGGCCGTAACGACGCAAACCCGTCAGCTTCATTTCCTTAAGAAACTGGGCTAAAGAAGATGGGAGTGGAAGCGACACAAAAGAGAAAGAGAGAAGGATATTCATTAACCCGATCAAGCCTCCCGGAATATGATAAGAGCGGCAACAGCAGACACCTCCCCTCTGGCTGAGGACAAAGAAAGGCTTCCTAGTTATGAAGAACAGGAAGAAAATTGGAGTGGAAGAAAGGAAATGATGTCTGAAATGTCAGATGTTATTAAAAAGCCTTTATCTACAGCGAAACGATGGGTGATGAGAACAGGGATACGATGGGAAGCCCAGCAGCTGGAGAAGCAGCGAGACGGGGAGGGAGCATCCGAGAAGGGCTCTGCTGCCCCCCAAAAGCTGCCCTGGTGACTCCGGCAGGGGGCTGACTGCTGGAGGTGCACGTGGGGAGAAATGTGAGGACCACGGGGTGCCCAGGGGCCCCGCCAGCCAGGAGGGCAGCGGGCAGCAGCTCCGAGGAGCCCCACGGCGGCGTTGACCCACGGCGGATCAGGGACTCCCCACGGAGCCTCTGTGTGAAATGCCCCTGTGTTTTGAAGCGCCCTTTGCCGAGGCCCTAGCCCTTCTCCCTGCCGCCGCCCCCTCCCCGGCCACGCCGCCTCCGCAACACGTCGCGAGGTCCCTGCTCTGTGCACGGACGCAACCTCCCCTTCCCAGGGCACCTGCGGCACCGCCAGCGCAGCAAGAACCCGCCTCTGCCAGCAGCACGAGCTGAAAAGCAAATCGAGCTGAAAAGCAACTCGAGCGGCCCCTCCGGCTTCCCTGCGAGCAGCAGCCAGCGTGGGGACACCCACACCTGCGAGCCCCTGGGGGCTGTCCCCCCTCCCAAGGAGCCCCTGGGGCTGTCCCCCCTCTCCCAAGGAGCCCCTGGGGCTGTCCCCCCCCTCCCAAGGAGCCCCTGGGGCTGTCCCCCCTCTCCCAAGGAGCCCCTGGGGCTGTCCCCCCCCTCCCAAGGAGCCGAGCCGCAGCATCCACGGCCGAGCAGAGCCGCAGCCGGTGCCCAGGCCAGGCGGCCTCGCGTGGCCCCGGCTTTTTCAGGCCGGCGAGAGGAGCGTCTGGGCTGGATGGGTGGCACGCAGCATTGCGGGCTCTCCGGCTCCCACACCGGAGCAAAGGCAGCTCCGGCCCAGCCCAGGAGGCTCAGCCGGAGTCGCTCCGCTCTGGTTCTCCCAGCGCCGACACAAAGCCCCTCTCCTGCTCGCGGCCGCTGAGATGAGCTCGGCCCTCCCCAGCCTCCCTGGCGCAGCGACGCGAGGAGGTTTGCAGGCAGGAGCAGCTCAGCCCCCCCGCCGCAGCCTCCCCGCCTGGCACCGCTTCCCCCGGCAGCCGCGAGCTGCGTCTGCGGATAACGCCCCCCGAGCGGAGACCCCGAGGCGCAACACAGCAACCTCCCACCCGGCGAGCGCTGGAGGCAGGCGCGCACGCTCCGAGCCTTGCCTCGGCTCCGCTTTGATATATTCACACTATGGCCAGAGGTGCTCTGAATCCGACAATATTCGCTGCTCGGAAAACAGCAAGAAGCCGGGGCCAAACCGCGAGCGTCGCCCTGCCACAGCAAGGTCGAGGCGGGCAGGACGCCGGGAGCCGCGGCCGCACAGAGCACGGACTCCTTTGAACTCGGACTGTCACCTTCAGGGGCTGATAGGGAGATGACAAAGCCGTCACAGCGGCCACCACCACCTTCTCCTCCTCCCAGCACTGCCAGACTGTACGAGCTGTCCACGGGCAGCCTGCTCGGGTTACCGGTGAGAGAAGCACCCGTCCTGTGCCCACGAGTCCTCGCAGATGTGCTTTGGGTATCCCCAGGCGTGCTCGGCAGCTGCCCTTTGCAGAGGATCGGCCTCAACCCAAGGCGATGGGGACGGAGCAGGGCAGAGGGAGGCTCTGCATCCCCCGGGGATGATCTGCAACGTCTCACGCTTTTGGGAACGATGCCCGTGACAACACGGCATCAGCTCTCCGCGTGTCCACACCCGCCCTGAAGGACAGAGGGGGAAGAAAGCTCGGGTCGAACACAGCAGCTTGGGAAGATCCTTCTGCTTCCTTCTCCAGAACAGGTTTTTGGCATTTCAGGGCCCACCAGGACGGCCCACGGTGGAGTGGAGAAGGAAGCAGGCAGAAGTCCAGGCACTGAGCGACGGGGGACCCGAAGCAGGTCTGATGGACCAGGGCAGCGCTTCCGATGGGTCCCTGCATCTGACCCCACACAGGGCAGTGGCAGCACCTCCCCGGCACCTCCGGCAGCTGGATTTCCTCCTACTCACAGCAGAGAGAAAAGGAAAACACGTGGCCAATGCCCGCCAGCTCCAGGGGGATGGTGGTTCGGTTCCTCACCTTTTCAGCCTTCAAAAATATTTTTTTTTCTTTTTTTTTTTTTTGCAAAGACTTGGGGAATTATCACTGCTTGCGTCCGTGGCTTGACCACACTGCAGCAGGGTGTAGGAGTCGTGGCTACCAGCCAGCCTCGAGCCTATGCCCACCCACCGCTGCAAGCCGCAATTACAGGTCAGAGATGACCTCACCCAGCAGCGTGCTCGTTGATCACACGGACAGGAAAATCCTAATACCTACAACCCAAAGTCTCCAAAAAGAGCGCACCTACTCGGAGCATCGCTTGTGTTTTACAGCTTCAGCACCTCTCACCTATGCTGAAATTCAGTTTTCCCATCTACCACACCCTCTGCAGCTCCAAAATCCCCCGGTCTGTGTCACAAAGCTGCCCGCAGCTCTCCAGTTTGCTGCTTCACCCCCAGCTCACGGCACATGACACCAGCTCTCAGCTTCACTCGACGAGTTCTCCCTGCCCTGCCAGGAGGCCAGCGAGGTCAAGGGCCTAAAATCTGCGGGATAAAAGCCTGCCTGCTTCTGAATTACACAGGAATCTGCCCAGAGCCCCGCGCAAAATGAAAACCCCAGCACGGGCTCTGTGTTCACCCATCGAGGAGAGACCCAGCTGCTCGCACCGAAGCCATCAGCCCCCTTCCCTCTTCTCCCCACCTCAAGCCGGACATGCACATGCAAATCATATATTTACCGCAAAGAGGAAGGAACAGGCACGTGGGACACACAAGCGGAGGGTCAGCAGGGATGAATCACAAAGCACCGCGCTTTCTGACAGCTCCTGGAGCACGCGGCGATTAGAGAGCACCCGGACGGGCCCCTGCCTCTGCTCTCCTTGCCGCAAGGGGCTGGGAGGGCTCCCGCGATGCTCGCAAGATGGGCTGGAAGGGATTTTGGGAACGCCTTTCTCATGCCATTTCCTGCGATGGAAACAGCCCTGGCTGGCTGCTGCCAACACGCCTGGGCAGCCCTTCCCCGGGAAGGTCACCAGCAGCGACGGCATCTTCTGTGCCAACAGCTGAGGGCCCCTTGCTTTGGTGACGGGACGAGTTTTGGGGCGTATTTTGCTTAATGTGGAGGTGCCACATCAGGGATGGGTTTTTCCCCTCCCGGGCCCTGCTTCCCCAAACAGCTCTGAGTAAGAAACCTCGCAGCACAGAGCCCAAGTAATAAACGTTCATTTACTCTGAGGATTGACAGAGCTGCTGCATTATTTAAACGCCAGAGCTCAAGAGCAGAACTTCACCCTCTGTAGCGTAACAGATGTCCTGCACTGAGCCATGCAGCAATATTTAAACAAAAAAATGGTGGCTGTACAATAGCCAAGTCATTTGAAAATTAAAGCGCTGGTATTTTTAGGCAGCAGGAGTATGTGTGGGAGAGATCTCAAAGTGCAGGCTGATGCCATTTGCTGCAGGGCAGTTAGAATTAGATTTATTGACGACGTGTGATTTGAAAGCGACACCAGCGTTCACGAAGAGCCATGCAGTGATCAGCAATGCTGGGGCTTATTTCAGCTTCATTTTAAGAGACAAAATATCTTTATATGCATGTAAACAAAAAGGACATGCGAAACAAAACCCATTCCTGCTTGCAGAGATCCTCAGATTGCCACCTCCAAAAACGGTCACTACATAACTCTTGTAACTAAATTAACAACAAGCAGATGATCAAAAGAAAAAAAAAACGCTCTTTTTTTAAAATGGCAGTCCCAAAGTGACGGCAATAATCTAGTGATTATCACCCAAGTTGTGACGCTGAGGAATAGGAAAGAGAAACCTCACCTCTCCATCAAACGCCAGCCGCTTGCTGGGTGGCACACGTGGATCTCGGGCAACGCTGACGAAGCAAACCCCTTCTGGACCCAAAAGAGAAGCCTTCTGGCCAGGGGAGCTTGCCATGAAACATTTAAAGGGTTGGGACAAGTTCAGCCCTGCTGCTGTACCCGGTGATGGAGGACACCAGGTCCCCAGCAGGATTTGGGAGGCACGTCCCCGGGGATGCTGGCAGTGACCCGTGCTGGGGAGCTCCCGTGGATGGTGCCGGGATTTCAAGGCACGATGCTTCACCACGCCCCGGGGGGGTCGGGCTTGGATCTGTACCCCAGACACCTTGCCAGGAGGGCGCAGAGCCCGTGTGGCCTGGCTGCGGGGCTCTGGCTGCTTCGAACAACCGGGTGGGCTCGCAGGACACCGAGCCGCCCAGGTACTTTATGAGAGCTCGCTCCCCAGAACGAGGATGTCACCTCGCATCCACGCCCCGAGAAATCAACGCTCTCACAAGGTGCTCGTGTGTATGTGGGACAGTCGGGGACCAGAATAACTTCCTCTCCTGGCTGAGCAGCGTGTGAATAAATCAGCCAAGACAAAAATAACCTCTGGACCTTTTTCTGACTCCTCCCTGCAAAACAGTTGAGGGAGGTAGCCAGAAAGAGGTTGAGATGTGGTTCGTACAGCTGCCAGGCACCGGATTACAGGGAAGATTAACTGGATTTTTGAGGCTGTAAACTTTGTACGAGCCCATCTTTCTCCTCACTGTCTGCAACCCCTGGCACCGCGAGGTCTTGCATGGCGAATAGTACCAGACACCACCAAGAAGCCCATTAAGTTCGTGATTAAAAGCTTCAGATCAGGTTTACGACACGCATGTTAACGGCTTGGCAAGGCTACAAACGCCCTGCCCGGTTCTGGAAGCCAGAAAGGCCGGGCTTTGGCAGGCGAGGCTCCGTCCGAGGACGAACCGCACTCACGAGGCTCCCAGAGAGGCAAGTGCCGGGGCAGCAGGCGGCCGAACGTCCCCCCCTTCCCCACGCTCCCACCACCCAAGGCACAGCCCAGCTCCCGCCTCTTGGCTACCAAACCCTCCGGGCGCCGCAGCAGCACATCTTGAACGACGGGAGGTAAAAGCCATCTAATGACGGAGACGATTCATTTCTACCAGGAAAGCGGGGAAGGCAGAGCTTTAAACCAGCGGATGAGCAGCGATTCGGGTCCCTTCTCCCCCGAGCTGTCCCACCCCATCCTGACCGTGGCCCCGCTGCTCTCCAGGGAAGCTGGATGGGAAGAGCATCCCTCCCTGCCGCCCGGCCCCGCGGCGCAGCGCTCGCTATTTACAGAAACCGGCCGCACGCTGCCAGCATCTCACCTCCCTGCGGAGGAGCCGGGCCCATGCCCGGCGGTTCCTGACGTGGCACTGCCTCTGCGACCCGCCGGCACGCAGCACCGGGGGCTCAGCACCGCTGAGCGAGGCTGGGGAGGCTGCGGAGAAGGGAGGCATCGCAGCAGGCAGCAAAACGCCCCGGGAACTGCCCTCTCCTGGAAATCCATCGCAGCGGGCAGGAGGATGAGGGAAATAAGCTCTCATCCGTCACTTGTTTTCCTTTCCTCTTTTTTTTTTTTTGTGTGTGGGTTTTTTTTTTGTTTGTTTTTTGGTTTTTGTTTTTTTTTTGATGCAATTAAAGGCAGCCACCCAGCCGGTACCTCCTTGCGCCTGCTACGAGAAGCATGGAAGAAATTGAAAAATGGGAGCTGAAAAAAACCTGCATTTCAGACAAATTCCAGCCTTGCCAGTTCTGCAGGATCACAGCGTTGGAGACAGCGACCCGTGAGCTGATTTAAAACATCAGGAAGAAAATTCAGGAAAAGGAGAGGCGACTTTGAGCAGACAGGGTCAGGCCCTTCTGCCCACTGACTTCTGGCCTTGTCTTTCGGAGAAGTTTTGGCACCCAGCTCCTGGCTCCCCCCACCTGTGGGAAGGAAACCACAGCGCTCCGGTGCTGCACAGGGGCCGGCGGGGCTGCTCCCAGCACAGCTTTGCCCAAAAACGACGGAGAGAGATGAGAACCCACTTCATTCCTTAGGGTGCCCTCACCGTAAAACCTATTCCGATGGCTTTGCAATGTCCCCACAAGGATTTCAACCTGCTTGAGCACAGTGCAAACGGAATTCGAATCTGATTATATCAGAACTTCTTTTTTTTTTTTCCAGCAGAGCCCCGAACCATTTTTCCCTGCTTCTGCTCCAGATGGGCCCCGATGCGGACCTGGCCCTCCACGCTGCGGCTGTGGCACGTAATTTGTCCCTGCCTCCTTCCCAAATGCCGACTCGTGGGAGAGCGCCCACGCGCACGCCCACCTCCAAGCCTTCTGGCATCGTTCGCTCACGGAGAGTCCCCGCAAGTGCTGAAAGCTCCCTCAGGAGCCCGGCTGGGACCCACCTGCAGAGTCCACACCCGAGCTGTCGCCCTCGGCCCCAGCTGACCGTCACCCCCACGCCTGGCGCCCACATTTCACACAAAGCATCTGTAAAGTGGGGGTGGCTGTTGCACTCAGCACCGCTCTTGGAAGAAAAGATAGGCGAAGGATCCAAACCTCCTCCGTTTAACAGCCTGGAGACCTCCCAGCTCACTTTTGGGAGCCATCTGGGAAACCTCAGACTCAGCAAAGCACCCTTTAGGAGAAAATTAATTGTAAAATACGGGCTTCAAGGTTTGCTAAAGAATCCGGTGCCTTTCCGCATTGCTGGAAAGCGTTAAATGGCACCTCCCAGGCACTGACGCCAAAGTCATTCCCCGTCCCTAGGAGTGGAGACCTTTGCAGTTGGGTCCCTGGTTGTGTTAAGCACCCTGCGAGGCTCCAGGGCTCTGTCCCCTGAGGTTTGGTGCCAGCTCCCACCTCTAACACGGTGCCAGGCTCTTCCCAGTGCCACCCAACCCTGTCACCCGCCCCTCATCCTTGCACCACCTTGCACCTCCTCTCCAACCCCACCACCCAGAAAGGGCAAGGCTTGCACTACAGGCCCTCAAAAGACACACATGGACTTTTTCAGGGTGTTTTTAACTCCATGCACCTCCTGAGAAGACTGACAACAGGCAGGGACCCAAAGCTCCAGCAGGCTCAACCCCCAGCTTCTGCACTTCAGCTGCTGGCGAGCGCCGAGGCGCAGCCAGACCAAGCCCCCAGCGCGGAGCGAGACCCGCCTGTGCTCGCCGCGCAGCCAGAAAGTCGCACGGAGACGGACGAGCCGTTTAATCCCACATCTGGCGAGCTACAGCTGATCCAGCCAGCCAGAAAGCCAGACCCAACCACCAGTCCCACCACCCATGCCTTGGGAACCGGCCGGTTTGGGGGCTCCCTGCCATCCTCCGGCTGGTGGCTGGGGTCCTGGGCAAGCTCCAGGTCTGTCTCATGGAGAGAGGCAGGAGGAGCCTGCATCAAAGCTGGAAAGTCACCCGTGCACCTGAGCACCAGCAGGCGCCACCACCAGCCACCTCTGCTCGTGGCTCCCTGACAAATCCCCATGGAAGCCCACGGACATCAGTCCCATTTCCCAACCAGCACCCCCCTGCGATGCCCACAGGGACCAACACGTCGCGGCGTCCTCCAGAGAGACACCTGCATCTCCCAGAACAGCAGAGCTACGAAGACACCAAATTTCCATCTCCTCGAAAGCCCGGGCAGCGGCGCAACCGAGCTTCCGAAGCACACAGACCCGTTCAGCCAGGTACCAACCTCCAGCTCACGCCTTGCCGCCGTACCACCACGATGCGGTGGCACCGAACCCACCAGGAGAACCTCGTTCCAGCGCACGAGCAGATGGTGCCAAATAAGCTTAAGCGAATATTTTGCCAGCACCGACTTGGCCAAAACAGGGCCGTCCCCGTAAGGTTTTGCAGGGCTTTAACAAAACCCGGCTTCCTAAGCCAATTGCTGGTGTAATGATGCAATTTGCGGGATAAACAAGCCCCTGAAGGGCTGGTGGAGATTATTCAGGAGAAAATCCCGGTGTCTGGAGGCAGCTCGCCACGGCCGACGGGAGGACGGGAAGCAGAGCGAGCACAGCTGGAGGTAGCCAGGCTGGCTGCTGGCTGCTCGCTGGACCGATCCAGCCCCGGGCTCGGTGATAACCCCCCCGGTGCTGAGCTCTGGGCAGCACCAGCCCCGTGAGCATCCTCCCGGCGAGCATCCCCATGCGCTGCTCCAGCCCGGGGCTCGGTGCCGGGCGGATGCTCGCAGGGAGGGTGCTCGCGGGGCTGCTCCAGCCCTGAGCTCAGCCCTGGGTGGATGCTCGCAGGCTGGAGACGGCGCTGAGGGAGGCAGGAGGAAGCGGCGCTGGGAAATCAGAGGAGGAGAAGGCCACGGGTAAGGACCGGTGCCATCAGGATGCCACCCCATAAGGCGGGAGCATGGAGGGGGTAAAATGGGGCGGTTTGGGACCACAGCGGGGAGCTGCTTGGGGCAGAGGGCGGCTGGAAAGCAGGGAACTCCCCTCCCTGTAACCACTCCTGGGTTACAGCAATCGCAGCCCCCCTCACCCTGCAGCCGCAGGGGGAGACGCGGCCACCCCTCCATCCCTCCTGTCCAGCGGGGATGGGGCAGACCCCAGCGTGGGGTCCGTGACACGGGGTGGGGGGCAGAGCCACCTAACCCCGCGGCTCATGCATCTGGCACCGTGGTGACAGCCCAGCCCGGGGATGGGGATGCCAGCCCCCCGACTCACACCCTACCCAAGGGAAACGGGGCCGCTCAGCACATCCCTGACTCAGGAACCCCCCCCCCGCCCCCCAGGGAGCATCGGGGCGGGGAGCAAAGCACCCCCAGCTCGCAACACCCCCGTGGCCCTGGGGGGGGGGGGGGGGGGCAGCGCATCCCCGCACGGCACGGCGAGGCAGAGCATCCTCACCCCAACCCCACCGCGGAGGGGGAGCGGGGAGCGACAGCCCCAAGGGGGGGTGCGCGGAGCATCCCTCGGGGCTACCGAAACCCCCCCCCCGGGAAGGGAGCGGCACGGGAGGGGGGGGGGGGAGCGCAGCAGCATCCCCTGCCGAGCCCCCCAAGGAGGGGTGACGGGGGCTGAGCATCCCCTGGCCGGCCCCGGGGGGGGCTCAGCATCCCTGGGGGGGGGCTCAGCATCCCCCCCCCCCCCCCCACAAGGGCGGCGGGGGCCCGGCCCGGCCCCGCCCGCACTCACCGAGCACCGAAGCCGCTGGAAGCCGCCGCCGCCACCGCCCGCCCCTGCGTCGCCGTCCCCGCCTGGCCGCGCCCCCACCGGGCACGCCCCTGCCTTGGCCACGCCCCCAATCGGTACCGGGGGGGGGTCGGAAAAGATTTGGGGGGGGGGGGGCAAGGATTTGGGGCTGGGGTCCTCCTGGGGAGGGGCGAGGAGTTCAGTTGTGGGGTGGGATGAGGCATGGGGTCAGGAGCCTTCTTGGGGCTGCAGGAGCCTTCCTAGGGGGTAAAATCCTTCCTGGGGGGTAAAATTCCCTCCCCCCCCCCGCCGTGGGGCAGAAAATGCCCGGGGGGGGGGGGGGGGCAGTTTTCCCCCTAAGGGAGTTTGAACCCCTTTGAAGGCAGCAGCCCCACGGTGGGAAGGGCCCCCCGGGGTCCTCACCCAGCCCCGCAGCAGCAGAGCTGTGGGGTGCCCCCCCCCCAGGAGGGCAGCTGAGCCCTTGGGTGCCCCATAACCCTCCCAGGAGCAAAGGAGGGCTAACACAGCGCTGCGCCCAACAAGCCCGGTGCATGGAGGCTTCGTTAGCAGGTGAGCAATTAATTTGGGGCCTCTTAAAGCCCAGGTGGCAGCTCCCCACCTTGTGGGGCCACCACACCCGGAGCACCCCGGGGGTGCCCTGCTCAGGACGTGGCAGGGGCTGGGTGCGACCATGGGTGGCGGTGCCGGTTCCTTTATCACACAGGCACACGGAGCCCATTTTTGGGGGGTTTACCAGATAATTTTGGGGAGGTCTCAGAAGATAAACGCCACCAACCTGCGGGATCCACGGCCAGACGTGGAAGCAGCCACCTCGGTGCAGCTCTTGTCCCTGGTGGGTAAAACCTCCTCCGTTTTCCACGTGCCGGAGTTTTCCAAGCCAATAAGAAGTCTACTTCTTAAAAATAACGCCGTGATCCAGTCCCCACATAACGATGATGAATCGCGTCGTCCAAAGAAAACATTTTCAAGTGCCTAAGCAACCAAGGAGGTAGGTAAAGCCATTAGCCTCGGGATCTGGTTGTATCAGCTGCCCTCCCCCTTAATTTGTATCAGCTGCTCCAAAAATAGAGGGATACGATTAGAAATCGCATTTTTGTCAAGGAATGACCTTTTCTGTCAGGGAAAATCAAAACTCCTCTCAATTGTCAGATACGCTCTCTGCTGATAAAATGCTCTTAACGTGTTTTAGGAAACTGACAGAAAAATGCTGGGGGCTGTGTGGTGCCCACCTGGACAGCACCAAGGGCTTGTGCCCTCCGCCGGCCTCATGCTGAGCACGGCCCTGTCCCAGCCACCCTAAATTTGGGGGGCAGAGCACGGGTACCCCCCCTCACCCCACTTAGAGGGTGCCTGTAGGAATCCCGAACAGCACCCGCTCTTTGCAGCGCCTTCGCAGTTCCCTCACCAGGAGGTGGCATCGCCAAGCACCGAGGATTCAGGGCAGCCCTAAAAGAAATGGGGACGGCAGCAGCAGCGTCGTGCCCCGTTGTGGCGGTGGAGCCAGGTGCGGGCTGAGCCCCCCCGAAGTGGTGGGGGACCCCCGGGGTTGAGGTCGCAGCAGAATGGGGCTGGGGGGCACCCCGCAGTGCTGGGGGCACGAGGGACTGGTTACTGGGGGGTGGGTACCCCAGGGGTCCTCGTTATTGGGAGGACTGGACAGGACTGGAGATGGGAGGGGGGGGGGCTATCACCACAGAGGCCCTTGCTACTGGGAAGATCAGTTAGCCCAGAGATCCTTGATACTGGGAGGACTGGTGTGGGGGCTATCACCCCAGAGGCTCTCGTTACTGGGAGGACTGGAGGGTGGGTGTCACCTCAGAGGTCCTCGTACCTCATGACTGGAGGGCTGGGGGCAGCTCCCTCATTACTGGGAGCACTGGGGTGGGGGCAGCCATCCCAGAGCCCTTCGTTACTGGGAGGACTGGGGAGGCCAGTTAGCTCAGGGTACTGTTACTGGGAGCTCTGTTGTGAGGATAGCCATCCCAGAGCCACTCCTTACTGGGAGCACTGTTGTGGGGGCAGCCATCCCAGAGGCTGTCGTTACTGGGAGCACTGGGCGGGACTGGAACTGGGACTGCTCCCACTGGGAGGACCTCTCACCCCAGCGCCCCCCGTCACTGGGAGCACTGGGGGGGGTTCACCTCACAGGTCCCCGCACCTCACGGGGGGGGGAATTACGTCATTAACAGGGACCGCTGGGGGGGGGGGGCAGGCGGAGCGAACTCCCCCTCCCTCCGCCATGACGTCAGAGCGCCGCGCGGGCGGGTGACGTCACGCTCTCGCGAGGCGGGGGGGGGGGGGCGGCGCTGTCCCCGCGGCCCCGCGGCGGCCCGGGGCGGGACGGGCCGGGCCGGGCCGGGCTAGGCCGTGACAGGACGGGCCGGGACATGGCCCCGCGCGGCCGCCCCGAAGCCGCCGCCATGCCCAAGCGGGGCGCCCGCAAACGCCTCAAGTTCCGGGCCGACGACGTCTGCTCCGAGCGCGGTGAGGGCCTGGATGGGGCCTTGGGGGGGGGAGCGGGGCTGGGCCCTGAGGTGCGGCCCGGCCTCGCTGAGAGGCTTGGGGGGGGGGGGGAGCCGGGCCCTGAGGGGGGAGGCAGGGAAGGAGGCGAGCAGGGCCCCCTCTGCTGGAGGCGTGGGGTGAGGAGCCCGCCCGGCCTGTGAGGAGGGGGCCTGGGCCTGGAGGGCGAGGCAGGCAGGGTGTGAGCTGGGGCTCCTTTTCCTGCTGTGTGCCTCCTGCTCGGCCCGGTCCCCATGGGGAGAAGCTCCTCGAGGAGGGGTCGGGCCTCTCAGGGCCTCGTCTCCCCTCCCTGTAGGCCGTAACCCCCTGACACCCCGTCTCCCGGCTCTTCCCGCAGTGACCGTGGCGGATTATGCTAACTCAGACCCGGCTGTCGTGAAATCCGGACGCGTGAAAAAGGCTGTGGCCAACGCGGTTCAGCAGGAAGGTGAGTGTGCGCTGGGGGTCTGTCCTTCCCTGGGCAGGGCAGGAGGGAAGGCTGCCTCCCGTCCTGCTGGCCTCCGTGTGCTGTGGGAGAGCCCCCCCGCCCCCTGGGCCCGAGAACTGACGGTCTAGCTCGATGCCCGAAAATGAGTCTGCATTTCTCTATCAGATGCTTAGGAGCCTCGACAGGTTGTTTTTGCAGAAAGCCAGCCACAAACCCAGCAGAATTGCTGAATTTTCGTTAGTGCCTGAAATGGAAGCTCTTTTTTTGACTTAATATTGGGTGTTATCTGCAGTTTGAAACAAAACAAGAACAACAACAACAACAAAAAAAGTGTTTTTATTACTTTATTACCTTATGCAAAACCGTAGATAACTTTTTATGAAATACAAGTCTTTGAACTGGGAATAAGGTTATGGTAGTTCTGGCAAATGGTGCTCTGGCTGCAGTGAGGTCTTTTGAGAGCGTTGCTGTTGTTTTCTTGCAACCGTGTAAGCAGGCAGTTTCCTGAAAATGTGTTGCAGTATTTTGTTATCTACTTCCTTCTCGTTTTTTAGCTGCTGAGAGTAATGGGAACATTCTGGACTAACGCTCTGCTTGCTTTAGAACAGTTGATGGTTAGGGCTCGACTCTTAAATGTAGCTGGTCTGAGGGGTAGAATGGGTTGGGGGTGAGTGTTATTGTATCAGCAGTGACAGCTGAACTCTTTATATGGGAAAACTCTGGTTACGTTGTTGTAATCTTAAAATTGAAGGAGAAGGTGCTCATTGTATGGGTGCCTGTCGTGGGGGAACGGTACAGGGTAGTGATGCCAGTGATTATCCTTTCTACTCACTACTTGTCAAGCTTTTCATATCAGGGCACCTCCCACTCTCTGCAATAGACTGGGGGCTTCCCTCTCCCTGTTACATCTCCCGTTCATCCTTACATAGGCTCTCCCTTTGAGGCAGCGTGCTTCAGCTTCGCAGGCAGCAAACCGCGTAACCTTTAACGTCTTGCCACCTGCTCTGAGTCCTTGCATCACCTGCCCTGTGCAGCTTAATCCCGCTCCTAAACTCCTGCATCCTATTTCTGGTTTGCCTTCTCGCTGTCCGGATGACTCCAGGTCACAGCAGTCCCTGCCCACCCCTTTCTCAGGGCTTTGCAGAGTCATTGGGGCTTCCCCTTCCTGAGGAGCTGATCCTCAGGCCCCCTTCTCACCATCCCCGGGGCTGTCCTGAAGCCTTATCTGCTGCAGTCGTGACCGTGCTGCAGTTTGCCACCGCTCGGGGACAGCAGGCAGCAGACGCCCCGGGGAACTTCGACCTTTGGCCTCGCTCACCTCTCGTCTTTCTGGCTCCCAGCAAATGTCGCCCTGCCTTTGGCTGCCAGGAGGCGAGGAGGGGAGCAAAGGCCAGGTGGAATTTTCCTGAGCTTTTTTCCTTCCCTTCCTAACCCCCGGGGATGGGGTAGGATTACTGCTGTGAGATGAGGCGAGGGTGCCTCTCTGGCAAGGTTCCGATGCAGCGTGACTCAGTGTGTGAACAGACTTGTGTTGTCAGCCCAGGTATCGTGTCGATCTTTCCTTCCTGGAGTGTGGCAGTGTCTTTTTCTGAACCCTTCTCTGACTCCTGATCTGCTGTCAGCCTCTCTCGTTTGGCTGTTTGATGGCCCGACTTGCTGTCGCTTGTTTGCCATCTGTTTCTCTTTGGTTTTGCCTACAAAGGGTCACGAAGAGAGGGCAGTGCTGTTTGACAGCGTGAAGGATATCACTACCACCAATGCGTACGGTTTTACAAAGTTTCCAAAAAAAAAAAAAGGTGGGGGACAAAAAATGGTAGAATTGGTTTAGCAAAGCACTGCAGTCCTCTGCTGTGGCTGGAAGCCTAGGGATGCAGGCCCTTTTCCTAAAGTGCTCAAGCTCTGTCTTGAGACCGTCTTTCCATCTGCTGCGTTGCCATTGCAGAACCTCGCTCTGTGGTTAGAAATGAGAACGCTTCTAGCCTAGGCTTGTTCCTGGTCAGTTCCTTATCTTTTTTTTTTTTCCTGCCACTTTATCCCTCTAATCCAAGTAGGGCTTCTCGCTCTCAGGTGGCTCTGCTGACTGTAACTGCCGTGTGTAAAACCCTCTGCGGGTTCTAGGGGGTTTTCTAGGTTAGGAAACTTAGAGCAGCACAGGCCTGCTGGGGGTGGCCAGGTGCCTCTTGGTAGAAGTCCTTTTCTTCATCCAAGCACGTTAGGTAGAAAATCAGCGTTCCTAAATGTGTGTAAGCCTGTATCACGCAGGCTACTTGCAGAGCGTTCATCGTCCTGGTCTCTTTGTGACAGTGGCTCATGCAGCTGTAACGTAGGGGCTGCACCTTTATTTTTCCAGACTGTGCTGTTACTTCCACACATGTGGATTCTTCTGCCCTAATGAGCCCTCAGTTTACGGATCAACTTTGAAAAATAATATTTCCTGACAGTGATGCATCTAAACGTCTCCCCCAGAGGCGGGAAAAGAAATACTGTCTTCACTTGCTGTTTTCCTCATTAGGCCAGAGTCTTTTCCCCTTCACTAAGTTCTAGGACAAGTGGAATTCCTGCGCACTTGGCTCCGAGTAGTTTTTCTGATGGGTTGCCTATCTTCAGCCACAGGATCTCTTTGTCCCGCCGAGGAGGAAGCACACCTTCAGTGTGTTCAGGGGACAATTACAGCGTGGGTGGTGGCTTTATACAGACTGAATGGTGGTCACGCAAGCGTGCTCTGGTGTGCAGGGCAACATGTCGTTTTATTCGGAGTTGTAAACAGCCTCAGCTAAAGCAGTAGGATCATCTGCATAATGTGCTGGTGATTATCCTCGGTGGTAGTTCCTTAAAACAAGAGGCTGAATAATCATGTTTCCAGTTCATTCACCTGTGCTAATCTTGCTCTGACAAGGTAATCCTTAGGCCTAGGATTTACTTGCTTGTGTCACTAGAAGGCTTTAATGAATTTAGGTTGCTGTTTCTTAGCAGTGGCTTTGGTTCCACTGAAGTGTCTCCTGAACTCAGATTGCCTTTTTCTCTCTGCTGGCATACTTAGTGTCACTGTTTGTCATTCTAGTAAAATCCCTCTGTGGCTTGGAAGCTTCTTGCGTTCCTTCTGAGGAAGTTCTCTCTGTATCTGGAGAGTCTTGTGACAGCAGCGATGAAATGGACACGAAGGAAAGCATCAGCGGACGAACTGCATCTAGAAAAAAGAAGAGCAAAAGGCACAAAGGTATGGTATGGCTGCCAGCCTCCCCTGGGGTGCTCTTCGTGGGCTTCCTTAGGATCTTCTGCATGCGTGATGTTAGTGACTTCTATTTACAGGCTACTAATGTGGCTCTTCGGGGGATTCTGTAACTCATCATTGTTTAAAAAATAAAATAAAATGCCGGGGGTTAAATCTACCCCATTTCTCCTGAGAAACCTGCCGTGACTCAGTCAGATGTGTTGCCTTTTCACTAAGGCAGACCTTGGGGTGTGAAATTAAAGCCTAAGAGCTTGTTGCTTTCAGCAAAATTCTCTCAGCCTTGGAAAACTGCAGCTGCTCTTCAGGAGTTGTGAAAATTTGCCACCGGACACACGTTGCTGTTCTTCATTGAAAGCATGTAGGTGAAAGCAGTGTTGCTTGGGGGAGGAGAAAAAAAAAGCACCCACAAAAAGCATTGCTGCCCATGATGCGTTTATTGGCAGGATCCAGGCCCTGTTTTCAGGATGTTTCCAAGGCTGCAGTTTGTTGCAAATGGGTTTCGAGGTTTTTTGTTTTGTTTTGTTTTTGCCCAACAACTGAGTGAATTTGGCCCTAGTAGCATCACAATGGATTAATTCTGTTGCTGTACTTCAGCGGTTCCACTTCGTGCAGCTGTATGGAAAGCAGTATGCCACAAACAAGTCTAACGCTCGTTTGCTGCACTGTGGCACCCTGCAGAATTTTCGAACCACAGGTTGCTTCTGCTGAAGCACAAGAAAGCAAGTTAAGCTTTCCTTAAGAAAGGAATTTGAACTTATTAATACCGATACTAATTTGTGCAACACATCAGCGTCCGTTAAGGACTGTAGATGCGCGGTGTTCCCCTGGGTTAAGAGTTTAATCTGTTACAGCCTGCTGTGGGTGTGGCTGCCATAAATCCTTAGTGGTGTAGGCGAGTGCATCCAGAGCTTTCCTTGGCAATGGGGGTTGCAATTAATGAGCTTATTACCCTTTGTTATTAAGCTGATAGCTGAAGGTTAGACTTGGCACCCTTGAGTTCTTAAGCACCTCCTTTATGCCACTTGTTTACAAACCTTGTGGCATTTTTTTTTCTCCTGTCAGCGCTTTGTACAAGTTACGTTCTCTTTCTCATAGCATTGCTAATGCCTAGTATTGTTTAGCCATCCACGTTCCATTGAAAGTATTTTATCTCCTAAACCTGGAGCAACGTTTGTGGAAAAAATGGTGGTGCTGGCTTAAAAACACTGCAGGAGTTAAATGAGTTTGTGAACCTCCAGTTTTGGTGAAGCGGTTCTGACACCTCTGGGAAGAACGGGCCATTTCGTTCACCTCTGAACTGCGTTAAATGTTTGCCACCTCAGAAGATTTAATTAAAATGTGGATTTAAGGAGAGCAGCTGATAAGCCGTTAGAAGAGGTGCAGAAGGGAATTGCACGCCCTTCCTTGCAGAACTCCTACAAAAATCTTTTGACCGTTTGAACAAAGGAATTGACAACTGCGACATGTTGATGTTCAGGGACCTCTGGCGTGAGGTGTACTTTGACCTGTTAATTGAACCATTTTGATTAAAGAGGCACGAGCTTGTCCCTTCTTTACACTGTGCCTGTATTTGCCAAGTAGCATTTGTTTTTCCACTTCTGTGTTGTTTTTCGTTGGGAAAGGGTCAAGTGCTGCAGAGGGGTCCAGAAAGGCTGTGGGATCTCCGTGGATCTCCATCCTTGGAGACAATCACAGCTTGGCTGGACAAGATCCTGAACATTCTGTGACACGAAACTGGTGTCACTCAACCTGCTTTGAGCTGGGCTGTTCAGACTGGAGACCTCCAGATGTCCCTTCCAGCGGAAGTTATTCTTTGAAGCTGCCACTTTGCACTCTTGTGCAACCAGTGCAGCAGTGATAAGCGATGGCATATATCCAGCAAAGGCAGGGTGTTGTGGTTGCACAGGTGGACGAGCTCATACTAACCAAAACCAGGAGCGGTGACAATGAAGTTGTAGTCGCTCGGGCTTGTTTAGATGACTGTGTATTTATACCTGCTGCAGTTACTCACCCCATGCTAGCTGTATTAAAGTATGTGCCTCTAGATGTGATTTGGTGAAGAGGTTCTCTATTACACTAACGCGCCTTCGTTGTATTTAGAAGACCCCGACGGTGACGGTGGAGAAGAATACCCCATTGACATCTGGCTGCTGTTGGCTTCCTACATTCGCCCTGAAGACATTGTCCGGTTCTCTTTGATTTGCAAGAAAGCCTGGACTGTTACTTGCACTGCCGCCTTTTGGACCAGACTCTACAGAAGGTGAGACTCTAGAGAATGGTGTAACTATTTGTAGGAGCCTTCAGTGGTGACCGGTTCTCTGCAGAGCTGTAAATAAGAGAATATTTTCCTGTAGGCTTGGGAGCGTAGTATTTGCATATTGAAATGACGGTGTGGGCCTTGTTTGGGAAGCTGTTGTGCTGTACCGCATCCGCTTTGGAAGCGGATCTGCCTGTGATACATTCCTGTATGCTTCATGTAAGATCTCAAAGCCTTGTGTGCTTTTCTGCTTGCAATAGTCTACACATTCCTGTTCAAAACCGTGCACTTTGTACGTAAAGTGCTCAGAAGATGCTTGCAGTAAGGTCAGTGCCGTTACCTTAAAGGCAAGCAGTCGTCACTGACAGAAACCTTGCCCTGCCTCAAGCTTTGATCATGGTCGCCTTCCTGTACCTAGGATGGCATGAAAGAAACTAATGCATTTAGGAGTTGTCTCGGTGGCAGAAATAAGTTATAAATGAAACAAAAGAAGAGCAAAGGAGGTCACAATTGGAAACAAATCCTTCTGTCCAGGTGTGCGTCACTTGGACTTTCCTTAGGGACAGAACATTTTCTTTACATTTCTCTGTCTGTTGCACACGAAACACAAGCAACGGGAGTACAGAGCCCATCATAGCTATGGTCATCCTTGCCCCAGTTTTTCTTTTTTTTTTTTTTTGAGTGAAGTTCCCTGGCAAAGTCATCTTTGGCGTTTTCTCTGATCACAGTGTGGCTCTCGAGCTCAGTCATTCGCGCTGCTCAGGCAGTTGTCTGTAATCATGCAGGGAAGCTCAGCTAACGTGAGTCCCAGGGAACCTGCGTGAATCTGCAGGCCTTTGCCTATCCTACAGCTCAAATGCCAACTGCTCTGTCTGGGGAAGCTGTCTGCAAGGGAATTACTGGGGAATTGTAACATCGTGTACTGACGGGTGTGCTGGAGCCCTGACTGATACAGGTGAAGTCTCTGAGACTGTTCGGTAGTTCCACGGAGAGCGGTGCAGAACCCTTGCAGACTGAGTTGACAACGGGTCCTGTGATCAATTCGGTGTTCAGTTTTCTCAGAGCTCTCTTCTGCATGTCTTCGGCATTCTGAGCCCTCAGTTTGTGTTGGCTTTGTCGTTGGCTTTTCAGGCACTACAGCCTGGACGCATACCTGCCTCTCCGCTTGCGGCCGGAGTCCATGGAGAAGCTGCACTGTCTCCGTGCGTGCGTCATCCGGTCGCTGTACCACATGTACGAGCCTTTTGCATCTCGAGTCTCCAGGAATCCAGCTATTCCAGACAGTACTCCCAGCACTTTAAAAAATTCCAGAGTAAGTGGGATCGCTAAGGAAGTGGGTTGTGTCTGAGATGTTGCTTTTCTGTTTTTATTCTCTTTCTAGAAGGAAAATAGACATTTAGAACCGTAGAAAAACCCAGGCTTAAGGGATTTTGAAAGGTAATTGGGTCCAAACTTTTGTGTGAAGCTTGAGAGGTAGGATTAACTTGGACTACTGACTTGTATAAGTGCATTGGTTACCTGTGTCTGCACAGCTACTGCTGCAGAGGATTTTATTTACTCATCCGGGTGCCTAAGTCCTACTACAACAGCTCTGTAGTCCTCAAAAAGGCGCTTGCTTCCTTGAATGTCAGAATTGCTAGGGATATTTGCAGCTCTTCCCTCCTCTGTTACAAATTTGTTGCTGGAAGGAGGTGACAGGAGGGTCAGTGTTGATATCCACTGCTTTATTCGGACACTACCTGTCAGAATACGTCTCTTCTCCACAGCAGGCAGCTGGAGAGATAAGAAGTGACACAGATAGCCACTGAAAGGGAGTGGTTTCGTACCGCGTTCCTCTAGGTCATGCGTTGTCTTTGGTGGCTGAGTGGGGGAAGGTAGTGACGTTGTGAGCATGGCAAACGTGCAGATCAAATGTCTGCTTTGGGACTGGGATTGCGGTTGTGTTGGGCTGTAAGGGGTTTGTCACTGGTGTGGGCAGGCAACTCCACTTGCTGTCAGAGCTTGGAGCACTTCTATATCCATTCCTCTTAGATTTCTATCGATCTTTAACTCTGATACCCCTCCGTGTTTCTTGTTTGGTTTTAGCTTACAACTGTCTGATACTTTGTGGACAGCTTAAGCAACAGTGTGAATTCTCCACCTTCCAAACCAGTTCAATGAGGTTTTTGGAGCCAGACAGAAGTGCCTTTGGTTCAACAGTTGTACAGTTTTCCATGCAAAATAGAGCAACCCCATCTCTCTGTGTGTAACATCCCTTCTCTCTTCCTTCCTCTCCCTGGAAAAACCATCATACTGCTTAGGGAGCGTGGAGCGGTAACGCCAGGAGGTGGTGCTGCAGAGCAGGAGAAAAGCACGTAGCTCTGTGTGCAGTCATAGCTCTGCATCCAGGGCTCTTCATTCTCTCTGATTCCCCACTTAGGGTGTCATCTTTCTTTAAAAATAAAAAACAAAACATTTCTAGGAAATTCTAGCTTACCTTTAGCACTTCAGAGTCTTGTTTCACGGCATGCCTGCTGCTTGGGTCTGATAGCGTGGCTGTAAGAGCTCGAAGCCCTGAGATGGTGTTGTAGGATTGTTATCTTGGAAGTGTTCGTGTTGACATCATAACGGCTTTGGTGCCCCCTGCTAGTGCTTCTACTGTACTAACAGTTCGAGGAAGATTCTTGAAGTGCAGTCTTTTACAATTCAGCTTTTAAAAAAGGAAATTAAATGGCGATGAGGCTTTGTTTAGGGCAGTGGAGGTCTGACCTAACCCCTTGAAGCACAGAAGAGCTGTGCCAAGCCCAGTCTTGCTGTACTACTGCATTGCAAGACGCTGAGCTCCACATGTGTTGCTGTGCACTGACACACCTAAGCACAGGGTTATGGAGGAGGATCTGGCATTGCCTCCCCATGTTCTTGCTTTCATGGGCTTTTGTTACCTTTATGGGTCACTGAAACTAACGGCAGACGCCTATGTAAACTGCATGTGGCGAGAGGAGACCCCAGTCCCCCATGTTATCGAATCTAGCTTTTCCTCTTTAATTTCCTTTTTTCTTTCCCTAGCCTAGCTTGTGTGGGACACTGGAGCCGTTATGGTGTCAGCAGGAGTGTTTGCCCTTTAAAGACACCCCCATCAATTTTGGTGGAGCGGCAGGCCGTACGGCGCGTCTGAAGGGCAGGACGGCTGACCCGTGGACAACATCCTCTGCCCCTTAGGAGGTACTGACCGTTTTGTGCTTCACTACTTGCCTTGACCAAACAAGTTGCTAGACCAGGCCGTCTGTGCAGGTGAACGACAAATGCCGCCGATGGCGGAGTTAAACTCGGCAGCACCTGCACGCCTGAGGAAAGAAAAATCTGGAGAACGTTACCTGCAAAAAGTGAGGGTCACCTTCTCCCAGGTGGAGGTTACGTGATGCACGTTTCTGAGCTTGACTCCCCAAAGCTTTGCTGGTCACCTCTTGAAGACCGTTGAGATAAAGAACTTCTAATGACTCTTACGGATGTGACTCAGACTTGAAGTAAAGGGTCTTGTATCGCCTGTAGCTGCTAATTACAGAGACCGGGAGGTGGAGGATGGCTCTGGCTTTGTTTCATTTGGGGTCGCTCTATACTGGATTTAAATTAAACGTGTGCTTCCCCCCATCACCCAGCCAGGCCTTCTTGGTGCACAGGAGTTGGCACATGGGTCACGAGGAGTTGTTGTCTTTGTCACTATTACTCTTCCTTTTCCTGCTGACGCTGCTTGAAAGGACCAGATAAGACCAGCTGTGGAGGGCTGGCAGCTGTGGTGTAGAAACATGGCCAGTGATGTCTGCATTGACTCGCCAGGTTGTTGTGTTGGCTGCTGAAGGATAGTCGCTTCCACTCAGTGGTAGGCAGGGAATTTCCCTCCTCCTTGTTCTAATGCAGGAGTTCTGCTGCGACTCCTGCTAGGAGTAGTGCTGCATGCTGGGATGGAGCCTGTGGACCGTACGGTGGTAACTGCGTTAAATTAGAGGACTCTCGGTGTATGTCTGCGTGGGAGGGCAGTGCGGGTTACCTCAGGTGTTGGAGGAGGTACTTCTCTCATTTCCTTTTGAAACAGGAGCAGTAGGTTGATTGAAACTGCTAACTTGGCAGTGTTTTTGTGCTCTGAAGTATGATAGTGCCTAGTGACAGGACTGTCTTTTGACTCTTAAGTGGCTTTGGACCTTTATCATCTGTCACCTCGAAGGTCATACATCAGTCTTGGCATTTCCCCCTGGATTCTCTCCTTCTTGATCCTTGTTCTAAGTGGCTGCTTTGCTTAGTCTTGGTTGGAGTCTGGTTTATTGGGAGTTCTTGGTGGGTGCAGGAACCAGGTGAATCTGTACCACTCATCTCTGCCTTACCGACGGGACAAATTGCACAGAGAGATTTCTGTTTAGCAGGTCAGTGGCTACGAGTTGTATCATCCCGCCGCGCTGTGAATTGGCCAGCTTGAGACTGGGAGACTTAAACTGCTGGGTGTGATCTCTGAACATAATTAATTTGAGTAAATGGCTCCTAACTGTTCCTATGTAATTGTGTTTGTAATTGGAAGTCTTAATGCTCTGCTAAAACTTATTTAAAGCTATGCCTTCAAGGGTTTCATTGTTGTGTATTTCTTTTTTTCTACCTCAGTGTCTGCTTTTCTGGTGCAAAAAGCTTGAAGGGAACAGACAAGAAGCAATGTGGGAATTCAACTTCAAGTTCAAAAAGCAGGTATGAAAGCCGAACTGTCATGAAAGAAAAATCGGAACAGCTCTGACTTTTTTTTTTGAAGAAGTAATGATATTTCTGAGTGGTAGAAGGGAAGGTGGAAACATTTTTTATGAGTTCAGACAGTAAATGGAAACTCTGAATCCCTTGGTAAGCTAAAACTCATTCTGAAACTACGCTCGGTTTTCAGTCTGTATTACCAAGATGTGTCGAGTCCTGTGCTTTTATTTTTGCACTTGATATTTTATTTCCTCGTTGATCCGCTGTAAGATGTGGATTATTTGTCACCCCAAAGTAATCTTATCTTTGGATCGTCGCTACTGATTACCACTAGAAAACAGACTGTTGAAGTCGAGTGGTCAAAACGTAGATCCAAATCTGAAACTGCTTGTCTTACAACCCTGGAAATTCCGCAGCTTTCCTGTCTAAAGAAATGGTGCTTCAAATTCCTTGTCCTGAGTGGTGGCTTTTTGTTGTTTATGTAACGCTGCCCAAGTGTATGGGAATGTGGTGAGAACCTGCTAGTCAGAACTGGTGAGAAGAAACCAAAGGCTCCTGCTTAGCTAAATGTCTCTCTTTTCTTTGAAGTCTCCCAGATTTAAGAGCAAATGTTGCAAAGGTCTTCAGCCACCTATTCAGTATGAAGAAGTCCATACAAACCCCGACCAGGATTGCTGTTTACTGCAGATCACCACCTTTAACTTCATATTTGTGCCAATAGTCATGGGTATGACGTTTACCTTGGTAAGTGTTTGAGAAATCCACCACACGGTCTTTGCATGTGCGGTTTTTGAAAGGAGAGGGAAACCTCTTGGTGTTGTATAAATCCTACTGCTGCACCAACCAGACAGTTGTGGGAATCTCGAGGTTAATGATCAGAGGAATTGCTAAGGATCTCCTCAGTTTAGCTTCTGCAGATCCATCAGCTCTCCCCTGTTTAGGGGAAGAAGCTGAGTTTGTGTGCGCGCAGCAGCTGGGAGCAGATTAGTTGTCAGCACCACAGCAGGGAAGGAGTGGGGAGGCAGGAGAAGAGGTATTCCCTCATTAATGAAGTCTCTCGTTGCCTCAAGGCAACAAATTCTGAGAGCAGAACCTGTATGAGCAAACGCTCAGAATGTGTCTGTGGTCCCTGATTGCTGGGAGAATCGGTGGCTTTAAAACCAACGAGCTCTGCTCCAGATGGAGGTGTTGTGTCAGAACGGAGCACAGGCGTGGTTAGGTGTGGGACAGCACCTGTGTCTGTTCTTGTAAGTCCTGCGACTTTGTGCAGGTTTGGCCTGTGCCCAAGCGAGGCTCAGGCTAGCCTCACCTAAAAGCAGAGCAGTGAATCCAGACTTCCTCTGACAGCCACTTGCTTTCACACTCACTTCTGGCATTGTTATTTGGGGTTGCCAGTCAAAGAGGACTGGTTTGAATTCAGTGTTTTGGAGTCGGAGTGTAACTTTCCCAGCACCTGAAGTACACTGGATATATACAGCTTCGTTCTTAGCAATTTACGTTTACTTTCTTTAATTTTATTTTTTTTAATTCTTCTGTTTATTCATTGCTTTGATTTTCCAAAATGGTATTTTTTTCTCCTTTCAGGTAAATAATTAAATCTAAATTGCTTTGTGGAAAACCTACCTGAAGGGAGTCAATCGTTCTTTATCAGTTCTGTGTTTTAAATGCTGATGTAACCAAAAAGAAGTAATTTTGATACCTACTGTCAGCGATCAGTCTACAATTATCTGGAAACAAACGTTTCTAGAATCTGTCTGCCTCCTACAGCACCTCCTTGTCTCTCTCCTTGCAGTTCACCATCAACGTGAGCACAGACATGAGGCATCATCGCGTGCGTCTGGTCTTCCAGGACGCCCCTGTCCGCAACGGCAGGAAACCGCGCCTTGACCAAGGAGTGCAGGTTGTGCTGGACCCTGTGCATAGCGTGCGGCTCCTGGATTGGTGGCACCCGCAGTACCCCTTCTCTCCAAAAGCTTAGTGCTCTCCTGCGTCTGCAGCAGCCGGCAGGCGACTGCATCTGACAGGCTGAAGAAAATTTCTAGGAACCAGGAAATCCTATTTTTTTTCTTAAAATAAATTCCGCAGCCTCCTTGAAAGTGGTTGAAGCTACTGAGCTAGTCTGTATGTATATAACTTCTGGTCAGTGATGAGCAGAGCTGAGTGTAAAGCAGAAACTATTTGTAAACACTTTTATGTAAAATTCACGTTTTATGATTTGAAAGGAGCTCCCTGGAACTGTTCATTTAAAATCCTTTTGGTGCTAATGAAAGTGGTCCTGTTTTCTGTTGTTCAGGAAGAAGCAGGAAGTTTTGCTTTTGAGCTTTAATGTGACCAGAAACAGTTGACAAATGAGATGCATGGGGTTTTTTACTGCCACATGATTGCATTCAAATGCGGTGTGATATTTCAGAGTCTGAAAGCAGTAAGCAAAGCAGCAACGATCAACAATAATACTGATTCACAGTCCAACAGATGTTTAAAAACCAGCATACATGATCAAACAAAGGCGTTATTTCAAAGAGGATTTGTAAGGCAAAGGTCTTTCCTGAGTGTAAAGATATTCCAAGTTCTCACAGTGATGTTCCCCTTTGAAAAGAAGATCTAAACTTCTAAAACTTTTCAGAGGTACTTCTTCAGGTACTTTTCAGAGAAGATGGAGGGAGAGGAGATGCAGGGGATAAACTAACGTAACTTGAGCAGCTGTGGAGGACTTGAGTCTGTTTTTTGTCAGAGCAGTGGAGCAGTATTGGCCTGTTGACACTGGAAAGCCCAGAAGCAGTCAGCGATTTAGTTCTTGACTAAACAAATTAATTGCCGTGAGGAAGAAGAAGCCCTGAAACTTTCTGCAGCCGCTGTGGCTCTGGGGTGCTTGTTAGAATGGTAGAATATCCCGAATTGGAAGGGACCCACAAGGATCATCGAGTCCAACTCCTAGCTCCACACAGGACCAAAAATCAGACCCTGTGTCTGAGAGCGTTGTCCAAACACTTCTTGAACTCCGGCAGGCTCAGTGCCATGACTGTCACCCTAGGGAGCCTGTTCCAGTGCCCGACTGCCCTCTTGGTGAAGAACCTTTTCCTAACGTCCAGCCTGACCCTCCCCTGGTGCAGCTCTGTGCTGTTCCCTCGGCTCAATGGTCACCGGAGAGAAAAGATCTTGTTTGAGGAGGGTGTGGGGTGCTGAGGCTGGGCCTGTGAGGAGCAGCCGGTCGTGTCCGGAGTGAATTGGGCAGGAAATTCAGTGGGTGAGCATCTTGCTGCTGACAGACGTGGGTCTCCTGGAGGAGTGGCAACAGGCAGAGGAGGTGCTGGAGCGTGGGTGAGTAACGGCGGAGGTAGTAACCCTGTACTGAGTTCTGTTGTCCACCAGTGACTGAGCTTATCAGTCCTGTCTGACATCAGATCCTGTCTCAAGCAGGGGTAACAAAGCATTTCTTGTCTGTTGGCCATGTATTCTGTTTGGTGAAGCTCCTGGAAAATAGAGGGTGACTGGAAGGAGCGGGAGTTCTTCATTTAATATGCAAATAACCCACAGTCCCTGTGTAGCTGCCTGGCAGGAGTTTCTCGCATGTGCTTCTGCCACAATGTAAATCACCGCCAAGGACATCTGCCCCAGTCTTGGACCTACATTAGAGCTCTGTGATGTTGACTTCAAACAAATGCATTTGGGAAAACTCCTGCCTCAGTTTCCCTTTTCTCTGCTGCTGAACAAATATTTTGGAACTGACAGGTTAGTTACAGTGCAAGAAAAGTGTGTTACAGCTGGGATAACAAAGCGGGTTCCCATGACACTGGAGCTTGGTCTGCCCTGCAGTTGCCTTTGGCGTGCAAGAAAGGAAAGGGTGGCTTTTAAGTGCTGGGGCGGCTGCTGCTGGGGGGGGATTTTCCATTTAAGCATTGTGCAGTACGTGCATGTGAAGTGGCCGTGCGGAAGGAAGCTGATTCAGGACAGTGCGTGAGTATCAGAGTCGTCTTTGTGGTGGGGCTAGGGATCGCTGAACTCAGCGACAAGCCCCTGGTAGTCACGCGGTGTAGTTCCTCTGCTCGAGAAACTCCTCCAGCAGTACGTGGTCCGGACCACAAATGGCTCTCAGCCCCGTAGCTCTCCCCCGGGCAGCTGGGCTTGTGGCCAGAAGGGGCGGTTTGGGGCACGGCAGCGGGCAGCAGGAGGGCAGGGCGCTTCCTGCGCCCAGCAGGCTTGTGGTTTGAAATTTGGATATTGAAATGTGGACGGAGAACCCTCACGGGAAGAGCCGCCCTGCGGTCTGCGCGGGGCGGTGAGGCGGCAGGGGTGCTGCGAGGCCGTGCTCTGCCTGCCCGCGTGCGGAGCTGCAGGGCACGAAGCTCCCCTGCCCAGGAACCCCTCGTGCAGCTTCCACGGCGAGGCGAGGGGCTCCTGGCCAGACCTCAGCCCTGAGCATGGGGTTTTCCGCCCCTTGCCCCCCACACGCAGCCCTTGCAGGAACACTCTCCGTGCTCTCACCAGGGTGGGACACGAGTGGGGTGAGCTCCTTCCACTCGAGCTCGCCGAAAGCTTTGTGCTCATCCCTCTGCCTCTCGTCTGGGTCACCAGCTGCGAGTGATGCTGTGACAAAACTGCTCCCTGCTGGGGCTCCGGGGAGAAGCTTGGGGTGAGGATAACATCCGCTGGTGGTCAGCATGGGTCCGTACCGCGATGTCCGGTGCCCCGATGCTCTCCCTGGTGCATGGGGCCCTGTTTTACCTCCGCTTTGTTCCGCTTGGGCTCCTGAATAATGAAGGGCCGTAAGCTGATCCGGCACGGCGCTCGGGTTTCCACACGGAGGAAGTCGGGGAGGCTCGGCCACCACCACGGCCTCACCCTGCCCCTCGCCTTGCCGGGGTTGAGCGTCAAGCTGGGTGCTGCGGGGTCGGTGGCCATCCCCTTGTGCCTGGCCTGGGTTTTCCTTGCCACTGGTCCAGCTCTGTGCCCCCGGTAATTCAGTAGGTGAAAGGTGGGAGAGCCCAGCCCCGTGCTGGTTGTGCCTGGACGCCGTGGCCCCCTTCTGCAGCACCCCCAAACAGCCTTTGGGATTCCCTGCCAAGTGCAAGGACAAGAATGGGGCCAGGCTGCGAGCGAGGGGACCTGGCACTGGGGCTGTGCCAGTTGCAAGCCCGGGGCTGGGTCCGGGGCCCCGCTTCCTCCCGCTGGGGCAGGAAGCACCAAGCCCCGGTTCCTTCCTGCGCTGGGCTCGGGGCCGTGACAAGAACGGCCCCGACGCCTCCTTCAGTTTGCGGCTGAGCAGCAAATCGCTGCCGGCCCCGCTGCAGCTCCCCTGGGCCTTCCAGCACGGGAACGGCCCCGCTCTGAGAAGCCAGGGCCGGTCTGAAGGTAGGAGAGGTCCTGGCCAGCGAGGGGATGAGGGAAGTGGGATTGTGCTTCGGATAAATGCAGTGGGAGAGAAGCGGGGCCACCGGCACGTCGCCATGTCAGGGGGTCGGGACGCGGCTCTGGGCTGGGGGTGCTGCAGGTGATCGGCACTGGGCACCCTGGCCACGAGGGCTGCCGCGTGTCTTGCACGGCTCAGGTGAAGCAGTGGCGATGCGGGGACGGACGGAGGGTTGGCGGGCGGAGGAGCTGGGCTCCTGCTGTCACAGCACAAGGAAAATGAACGGGGAGCAGCGAGGCGCGATGGCTCTGTCAAGGCACGGTGCGATTTCCCCACGGCGGGACCCAAGCAGTGGATTCCCGAAGGAGTTTGGGGTGCGAGGGCCTGGCGAGAGCCCTGGGGGGGGCCGTTCCCACCTGTGGCTGTGGGGTCGATGATGGAGCGGGCGGCTGCATGGGCTACAAGCGGTGCTGCCGTAGGATGCCCAGTCCCGGGGGAGGCTGGGGCTGCCCTGACCCCACAGCAGGGCTGGGGGCCCTTCGCCCAGCCTGGCTGGTTCGCTGAGCTCTCGCTAGCACGGGGCTGAGGCCGCCCGCGGACGCTCCTCCTCTGCCGGAGGCAGGTGAGGGCTGGGGTGGGGCTTTGCAGAACGAGAAACCAGATCCCGGCCAGAGAAGCTGCGGACGGCGAGCCCGCACCCACACCCCAGGTCCCCACGTGCCCCGTAAGTCTGTGCCGTCCCTGTCGGATCATCCGGAGCGGTGCTGGGGTGCGAGCGGTCGTCCTCGGGGCCGTGGGATGGGGCTGCACGGGAAAAGGGTGCCCGGGCACGAGGGCAGGGCGCTGGGGCTTCCCCATGCTGTTGGCTGTAGGGGCCAGGTCGGACCTGGCTGTCCCGTTATCAAGCTGCCCTCGGAGATCCCTCTTGCTGCAGGGAAGTAGGAGACCTGTGTCGATCTAAAGCTTTGGCTCCAGGAGTTCTGGGGTGGAGAAATGCGTCTTTTCCCCTCCTTCCTCCCGCTGGGCTGACCTTTGAGCAGGGAGACCCGTGGGGCACAGGGCAGGGCCCTAGGCTGGTTCCCAGGACCGTCAGCGCCCCGTCCCACGCAGCCCCGAGCGGCTGGGATTTGCCCTCGCGGGGCTCGGTGCTGCCCCGGTTTGTCACTTCCTCCGCTCGTGTGAGCAGCGGTTCCTGGCGCTGGGTTAAGCCGTGCCCGTATCTGCCCTGGGCGCCCCGCCGGGCAGCGGTGAGGGGCGCTGAGCCCTGCCTCGGGCACCCGGCCCTCACCCCGCTGGGCGATGTAGCCCTTTGCCCTGCCTCAGTTTCCCCAGCGCCACGGGGCAGCTGCAAGCCCCGGCTGCTGCCATTCCCTGCGAGCAGCCCGACCTCTCCCAGTGCCACAGGCAGCAGCCGGGAGCATCCGGCCTCTGCTCGCAGCCTTTGTGGAGCGAGGCCGCGCGTTTCCTCCTCCTTCTTCCTCTCCGCTGCGGGACGGAGTCAAGGCCGCTGCTGTCGTGGAGCCCGCTTGGCCGCGAGTCTCCTGACAAAGCGGAGGAGCCGCGACGTGCCCGTGGCACCGCGGCGTTGTCCCTGCTTGTGCTGATCTCACCGGGCTGCCGGAGGAAAAAACGAGAAGTAAAATTAGGGAGCTAATCATCATTCATTCGTTACCTTCTGTCCTCGGCTAAGCCTGCAGAGCGATGCCGGAGGCTCCGGGAGTGTGTGACCAGGGGGGACCAACCGCAGGGACCCGTTCCCTGTGGGCTCCCCTCTCCCTGCTCCCCACCAAACCAAGCCTCGGGAGGCTCTGGGGCTGCCCGGCAGCGCCGTGTTTCCCACCCAGGACCCGACGCTGGCAGCCAGAAACCTCACAGAGCATCAACAGGAGCAGCCCCGTGCGGGGTCGGGTGCCGAGCCTCGGCCTTCCCAGCTCGTCCCCTGGCTTCGGTGCTGAGCTTCCAAGTCCCGCAGGGGAAGGAGAAGCCCAGAGGCATGGGGAAGAGCTGGCTGCAGGGCTGGCCCAGGGCAGGGAGCACCCCAAATCCCGCTGTGCTGCGCCCTGGGCCTTGGAAGAGGTTTCAAACAGCTCTGAGAGCTTTGAAGAACCGGCGATAATCAGAGCGCAGCCATCGCGGCGTCTCCTTTGTCCCCTTCCCCGACACCCGCTGGGTTCCAGCCAGGTGAAGCGGCTCCTCTGCTCCCCTTGGCCGGGATGGGGGCTCGTTAACGCTGCGGCCAGCCAGCCCTACAGGTGGGGAGCCGAAAGGGGTGAGAAAACAAGGCTGACCCCAATAACGTGACGCCTCGGCTGACCCCAGCTGTGTCAGCTCAAAGGCTGAGCTCCCAAGGGCCCGGCCGAGGAGCCTGGGGGGCGAGCACCCTTCGGAGGCTCCGCTTGGCAGGAAACCTTGAAGCAAGGAAGAGGCCGAGGGGGAAGAAAAAAGGGAAGAGGCTGAGCTTCCACAGCCCAGCGGGAGCAGCCACGGTCCCCCCCCCAGGAAGCAGGGCAGGCTCAGAGGGCAGCTCGGTGTGTTGTAATTGCTTATCTCTGAGTAACGAGCAGCGTTCCCGGGTGAGGTCAGCAAGGACGGCACTGGCTGCTGCGGCGGGGGGGCCGTGCTGTGCACTGACCCGTTGGGACGTTAACACCCCCCACCAAAGGATTTTGGGGGCCGAAACCATTTTTTTTCCCCTCCAAATAATCGGGGCCCAGCACCTGCTCCAGGGCAGGGCTGCGGGAACAGAAGCGCCAGCCGCTGCGGTCTGGGGAGCGTGGGCGTGCTGGGAGCATCCCCGGCAGGGCTGGGCGAAGCGCCCTGTCCCCTGCTTCAGAGGCGATTCGTTTCCCCGTCCGTGCTTTGAGCAAGGCTTCAACTTCCCCCGGGAGCTGATGCAGTTTTAAAGAAGTCCTGGGTGAAGCCTGGCAGCTCCTGGCTTTTTCCTGCGCTGCCTGGGAGGGCTTTTCCTCCGCGGGTCCGTGTTGAAAGGCGCTTTCACCCAGACAAGCGGGCGCACTGTGAGCGCTTTGGATGCGCACGCTGCATCTGCCCCGCAGGGCTGGGCGCTCGCCTGCTCTCCGGTTTCCCCTTTTCCAGGGCAGCCCCAGTCGCATTTATAATGGAAAAACCCCAGATAAACACAGGAGCCTTTTAGTCTCCTGCCACGCCTCTGCTGCGAGGGAAAATATCTTAAGGGCAATGTTGGCTCCTTGAAGGTGACTTCCCCCTCACCCAGGGACAGCTTTCTTGTCATTCCAAGCAAGGGACGTGGCTGGGCAGGGGTGAGCGTGGCTGCTGGCAGCTGCCTGGGATCAGCGGTGGTGGCACGGGTCGGAGGGGCAGGAGCAGGGGCTGGGGGCATTGCCTTGTCCCTGCGGTGCTGGACGGGCAGGAGGGTGCCTCCCCTCGGGTCGCGCTGTGCTCTGATCTGCCTCTTCCTCCCGCAGGCCTCAGCGGGCTGGCCCGGTGCTATGAGATGCTCCCCGAAGCGCTCCCTCACTGCTGCGCTCGCAGCCTTCGTCGTCCTCCTCCTCTTCCTCCTCCTGCGTAGGGACAGCTGGCAGGAGCAGGAGCCCCTCGAGGTGAGTCCCGCACCGGTGCCGCCCCCCTGGAGGGGGCACTGGGATGTCCTCCAGTGCACAGCCCCTGCCTCCCTGCCCCACGTGGATCCTCACGGCTGGTTCTGCTCCCTCCCTTGTCCCGTGTCATCCCCAGCCCTGCCTTCTGCCCTCCCTGGTGTTGCTCTGTGTGCTTGGGGCTCCCCCAGAGGAGGATTTGGGAGGGCGGATGGGGGCTCTCCCTTGCCCTTTGCTCCCCCCACCTCGCGTGCACGCGTCCGTCAGCAGCCCGGGCTCTGAGCTGGCCGCCTGCGGCTCCCATCCAGGTGGAGTTTACGGACCTACCCCCAGACACCGCCCTGCAGATGCTGAAGCCAGAAGGGGCCCTGCACATCCTCCAGGACCTAGACAACCTCTCTGCGCCCCACAACGTCTCCTACCACCTTCTCGCTGGCTCCCTGTCACCCCGCAAAAGTGAGTGGCTCTGGGACCCCGGGTTGGGCAGGGCTCTGTCTTTGCGGATCTCTCCCAGCAGGAGGTGGAGCTGGTGGGGCTGGGTGACTGGGGCAACCCCCGGGTGGGAGATGCGCATCGAGCTCTTGGACAGGTACGCGAAAAGCAAATCATGTGCCCTGGGAAGGAGCTTAGGGCAGCCCCGTGCACGTTCATGCCAAAACCAGTGACCTAACACGGAATCATAGAACGGTTTGGGTTGGAAGGGACCTTAAAGATCAGCTAATTCCAACCCCTGCCACGGGTGGGGACACCTCCCACTGGATCAGGTGGGCAGAGCCCCATCCAACCTGGCCTTGAACACCTCCAAGCATGAGGCATCCGCGGCTTCTCTGGGCAGACACATGCACTGTGCTGTACAGACCAGGAATGAGAGAAGTTGCAGCAAATCTGAACAAAAACCACAACTCGTCATTGGGAAAGGCACAAAATTGCCTCATCCCAGTGTGGTTGCATCTTCATGAGGTTCAGAATGGGTTAGAGACATTGCTCCCAGGACGCGTAGCTGTACCATGAAGCCATCCCAGCCCCGCAGACTGTATCTGCACTTCCTTCCCCATGTTTTGGGTTTTTAAGGTGTGTTTTTTTTTTCCTAAATCTTTCCTCTTTGGAGGAGTCCCTGACTTCTCATCCTGTCCTCTCCCTGCCCGTTGGTACAGTTTTTGGTACCTCCTGAGGTGCTGGTGGCTTCAACTCCAGGAAGGACCCTGAAGGCCTTGGACATGAGGCCATATATAGGACTAACTGCGTGGGTTGGCTATGTGGAGAGCTTTTTGGAGCCCCCTTCTTGTCGGAAAAATCTCCCCGTGGTGCATCCTGGGTCTCCCCCTCAGCCTGCTGATGCCTTTCCTTTGCCTTGCAGAGTTCTTGGCGGTGGGGCTGGCGTCAGTGCGGCGGCCACGCGGCTACTACCTCCCGGCCACGCTCATGTCCCTCTTCAAGCAGTCAACAAAGGAGGAGCTGCAGGAGATGGTGGTGGTGGTGCACCTGGCTGACAAGGACCCTGGCTGGAATGCCCGGGTGGCCGCCGACATCACCCGCAAGTTTGCTCACCACATCCTCCTGGGCCGGCTCCTGCTGATCCACGCTCCCCAGGAGTTTTACCCCACCCTGGAGGGCCTCAAGAGAAACTACAACGACCCGGAGGAGCGGGTGAAGTTCAGGTCGAAGCAGAATGTGGATTACGCGTTCCTTCTGGCCTTCGCCGCCAACCTGTCCTCCTACTACTTGATGATTGAGGATGACGTGTGGTCTGCCAAGTCCTTCTTCACGGCCATCCGCAAGGCGGTGGCCTCCCAGGAAGGCACGAACTGGGCCACCCTCGAGTTCTCCAAGCTGGGCTACATCGGTAAGCTCTACCGCTCCAGTGACCTTCCTCGCCTGGCTCGCTTCCTCCTCCTCTTCTACCAGGAGATGCCCTGTGACTGGCTGCTGGTCCATTTCCGCCTCCTGCTCACCCAGAAGGACGTCATCCGCTTCAGGCCCTCCCTCTTCCAGCACATGGGCCTCTACTCCTCCTTCCAGGGCACCGTCAACCGGCTGGAGGACGACGAGTTCGAGGCCGACGCCATGGACCTCCCAGACAACCCGCCCGCAGCCTTGTTCACCAGCATGACCGTCTTTGAGAACTACGAGCCCCTCAAGGCTTACAGCGCAGCAGGGGGTTACTTTTGGGGGAAAAGCCCGGGAGATGGCAGCATCTTCTGCATCGTCTTCCAACAGCCAGCCCGCATCACCCGTGTGCGGGTGCGGACGGGCTCCAGTGAGCGCCAGGGGGACTTCTTGCGCGCAGGGGTGCTGGAGCTGGGCCGGAGGCGACGGGCCGACGGCCGGGACTGCTCTGCCTACATCACCGTGGGCACCTTCGAGAAGGGGCTCTTTGAGCGGCGGGGGCTGGAGAAAGGAGTGCCCAGCCCCGTGGAGTGCGTGCGGATCCGGGTAACCAAGGGCCAGAGCGAGTGGCTCATCATCCAGAGCATCGACATCTGGACCGCGGCAGACACCTGACCGCGGGGCGCTGAGGCGATCGGATTTTTGCACTACGAGGAGCTTTATTTTTCTCAGCCCCTTTTCGGATGGGGAATTAAATTATTCAGTCCTGCCGGTCCTGCCTGCTGTCTCCAGAGGGATGGCAGGGCAGCGAGGAGGTGGATGGGGTCTGCCCGGGGACCACCGTGCTGGCCTGGGGGATGCTGCAGCAGGCAGTGCCCAGCCCCAGGTGGTTGGGTTCTGCTGTGGGGCTGCAGCCCCTGTTTGTAGGGGGAGAGTGATCCACGTCTAGATCTGCGTGGTCTGTGTGCCCAAACAGAGGTACCAGCTTCCCCGCTTAGAGCAGGGCCCTGCTTCCTTTGCCTCCTGGTGTCCTTCGTGGCACCTCCTTTTCCCTGGGGCCCCCCCGACCCAAACTTCCCCCTGGGATCCCAGAGCCCTCTAACGCTGTATGGGGCCTGGGTGCCCGCAGGGCAGGCAGAGCGGTGCTGTGTGAGGGACGTGGTGGCCGCATGGCTTCCCTGGGTGGGAAGTAGGAAGCATTTCCTCCTGAGCAGGATGGTGCAAGGGACAGGGCTAATCAGCTAATTAATCAACCAAGAGACTAATTAGCCAGGCAGCGGCATTTTTTGCAACCTCTCTGTATCACACCGTCCCCATCTTAGCTGTCTAACCCACCGCTTCCTGATTTCTAACCTGCGGCTGTTTTCCTCTTATCCCGTTTCCAAGCTGTTCCAAGGCCAGAGGGCAAGGGAGGGTGTGGGGGTGCTGCTGCTCCCCGAACCCCAGGAGCAGGGACTCGGGAGTCTGGGTGCTGGCAGCAGGACCCCTGCCACTGGGGATCGCTGATCTGTGCTGCTTCGGAGGGGCACCAGCCACCAGATGGACCCATCGGACCGGCGCAGTCCTTGCACGCCACCCAGGGCAGCTCCCACCTCTCAACTCGTGCTCGGGCCCTTCAGGCAGCTCTTCCCTCTCCCTGCAGCGCAGCTGCCAGGGACAACGCGCTGTGTCCGTGAGGGATTCACCCCCAGAGGGAAGGACAGGGGGAAAAAGGTAACAGAAAATATGACCTCAGTATAATTCAAAGCCCTGGGTACGTTTTAGGCGAGCACGGTGCTAAAGGGTAGCTGGGGTACACGTAGGCTGCTGGAGCAAAGCCCCCAGAAAGCTCCTGTTGGGATTTGTCTGGCTGGATCAAAAGCCGCTGGCCCTAGTGTGCAGGGCAATGACCAGCACCTCTCCCAGTTAGGTTTTTAGCAGCAATTGCTCAGTTTTCAGTGAACGTGGAGGAAATGTAAACTGCTCGAGAGCCCGGCTGCAAGCACAGCCCGGTGCGAATCAGTTCCAGGAGCCGCTCGAGCCCAGCCCAGCCCTCCCGCACCACCGAGCAGCCGAGTGCTGTAACCGCAGCCTCGAGGTCCTGCATCAGCGGGACTGCTGTAGCTTCTCCCTGAAAAAAGCCAGCAATGGAATAGGTCTTTTTCCGCGTTTAATGTAGAGATGCTACATGATAAACTTCAGCACCTTCCTGACGTTATACATGTTCTCACTGGGATACACGCTGCAGAATCACCTCATTTTCCTCCACCAGCAGCAGTAGTCAGAGGTCTCTGAGAATTCTGAGGAGCATAGGTGTGACCTGGCCAGGGGCACGAGACCCAGGCAGGCAGAGCTCCAGTAAAGCCTTTGCCCTGGTTCTCTTAGACACAAATGCCCCTGATGCACTGTGTGAGTACCAAGGATTACAAATGTGGGTCCAATCAAAAAACTTTCTCCCCAGTGTATCTTTATCCACTGCTAAAGGAGGAAAACAGAAAGATAAATCGGCATTTTTACCTGGTGGTCTTTTACTTGTTGATGTACTAATCAGTTTTTTTTCTGCACAGAAGCAAGCTGCAATGTCAGTTATGCTGGTGTAAGCCTGGAGAAACTCCACTGAGCAGAGTGGAAATCCCCTCAGGTTACACCAGAGTACGTGCAAGCAGCAGCTGAGGACTGGCAGGGACCCCCTCCTCGTCCTCCCAGTGCAACACACGTCTCAGCACCACAACACCCAATTATCATCAGTGCAAACTACAGAGGGAGGTGGCTTCTTCATCCTGGAGCAGCACCACGTAATTTCTTCCACATAAATGATCCCATTAGTATCCCAGGAACAGTAAGCCAGCTCCCAGCACTCCACAAGCCCCCTGGTCTCTAACGCGGGGTGTGGGCTGATGGAGACTGTGGCTGGAGCTGCAGCCCCCGCACAGGCCAGCACGTGAACCGGAGCGGCAGCACTGCGCACGGCCGTTTTCATGCAGCCACGGGCCAGCAGGCAGCGCAGGTCTCAGCTGAGCTAAGGTTAAGGAGCCTCTGGGGCTCCTTATGTAAAGGGTAAGGGGACAAAACCAGGGACAAGGACTTTGGCCTGCTCGTCTCTAAAATGAGGGTAAATCGGAGAGGGTTAGAGCTCGCAGTCCAGCACCACGGCTGTCCTGAAGGGTGGCTCGCTGTCCATCTCTACCAGCTGAGCTGCCCTGCCTCTCAGGAAGTGGTGCCGCACAGCTGCTCCTCTAGCTCAGCATCTTGTGGCGGTCGAAAACCGTCTTCCTCTGCTCCTGCACCTGGCGCTTCCAGCGCTGCTGGGCTCCCTCCACCCTCTCCAGCACCGTGTTGGCTCTGGCCCCGGATGGGGTGGGGGCTGCGGCCAAGGAGCGAGTGTCCTACAATGGGAAGAAATGGTGAAAAAGGTCAAAGCAAGGCAAGCCCCAGGCAAATGCAAGTGGCAGCTTGGCTCCGGGAGAAATTTCTATCAAAAAGCAATCTGGGGCTTGAGTTGTCCTGATGAAGAACTTAATTTTCAGAGTTCCTCAATGCCAGCCCCCCAGCTCCAGCTGGCTCCCACAGCAAGCCCCCAAGAAAAGTCCTCAGTGGAGGAACTGCCCCAAGCCTAAACCTCTGCTGGAAATCCACTGCCAGGGCCTGCAGGGAGCCACACTGCAAAAGCTGTCACCCCTCTGAAACGGGGCCAATACCTGCTGTTGTGCTTGGCGTGCTAGCTTGCACAGTAGCTGCTGATGTGTTTCTCAGTTAGTTCTGTGGGACTTGTCCAGCCCTGCTGTTCAGGCTGCTCCAAACATCCATGTTTAAGCTGCAGCAATGTCAGAAGGCCCCCTGGATACGCATCCATTGTGGCACAAAAACACCAAAGCAATCCTAAAACCTATCCCAAGGAGTTTACAGTCCAGAGTGCTGGAGTAAGATAAAGCTCCCCAGCTATCAGGCATCTACAGCATACACCTACATCTAAATACGAATTATTCCTTTGGAGCAGCGGAGCAAAAGCATACTTTTAGGATACAATTCATCTTCTCCTGCAGGACCTCCTTTTTTTCAGCAGGGGAAGGCAATGGATGACCTGTGCACTTCAGAGCAGCTACTCCTCGCTCACGTCAGAGTAGGAAACAACTTGACCAGACAGTTTATACTTATAACAAAGTATAAACACGACAGCCTGATCCAGTGTTTTTTTCACAGACTGGGAAAGCAGAGCATCTCCAAACACTGCAGCTTCCTTCAAACAGTGACTGAGCTCACTGCAGCTGCTAGGGCTGATCCCACACGGGACCAGGGGGAGCAAGCATGAGGTCAGGCTGTCTCCCTGTCTGCCGTTCTCTTCTTCCATCCCACCACCCCGTCTCCACCATGAGTGCAGCCACCCA
Organism: Cygnus olor; assembly: GCF_009769625.2. Classification (NCBI taxonomy): domain Eukaryota; kingdom Metazoa; phylum Chordata; class Aves; order Anseriformes; family Anatidae; genus Cygnus; species Cygnus olor. The sequence goes on from NC_049192.1 coordinate 4,026,596, forward strand.
CTGCATGCGCCAGCAGCACAGCCTCACCTCATTCTCCTCCTCGTTGTGCAGGGGCTGGGTGTAAGCATCTGGCTTCCGGATCAGAGGGTCCACCAGCACAAGGAAAGCCATGTACAGCAGCAGCGCCCCAACCACGGACAAGTAAATGATGATGATCACCTGCAGTTAAGGACAGCGCAGTGAAAAGGGATCAGTAGTACAGATAAGAAGCACCACAGAGGCCAGGAAACTCCCTTCACAGCTACCTCTGATGTCTGATCTCTTCCCTCATTCTCACTTTGCTCACTAGAACGTCCCGCATGCTTCTTGCAGGAAGGGTCCAGAAACTTACAACCCATGCTGATCTCCCTGCACTGTGTCAATTACAGACACGCTGCACGTGAAAGGACACCAACAGGATGGGCACCCAGTCAGAGCTGCGCAGGCACATCCTCACAAGGAGACTGGGCTCCCACTTGCCTCCTCCTTACTGCCAGGAGCGTTCCCGACTCAGACACGGTGCCCCTGGCGCTACCACGTTGTGTCAGCTGTGACAGCTTTGTTGTCCCTTGCTGGGCTCCCCTCCAGCACTCACCCAGCTGTGCAGGGGATGGCGTGGTGTCACAGGGAGCAGATGCAGTTACCTTGATGGTGGTGGTGCTGCGCTCCTCGTACTTGCATTCACACAGCAGGCAGTACGCCTCCACGTCGTTCCCGGGCACCGGCATGGGCTCCACAACATGTAGGCAGTTGCTGCAACACAAGGAAGCCAAAACCAGCAACAGGACAAGGTGAAACCAGTGCTCTGGGGAAGGATACTGGGGTCACTTTGTCCCAGCTTTCCCATCTGGCTGATAACGCTGACTGGAGTTCCCTCACAGCTCAGCTAGTCCAAGGTTCCTGGGACGGATTGCCACAGCACCTTCTGCAGGGCTGAAGTCCAGGTGAAAGGGACTGGAGGGTATAACCTCCATCTGCTGAGAGGTATGGCCTGAGAAATCATGCCTCCCACATTCCTGAATCTGTTCAAAGCATGCCCCTCGCCTGGGCTGAGCGTCACCTACTGAAACAGCTTCCTCCACAAACGCACAGGCAGAAAATTTCTCCCTCAGCACTGGCTGGAAACTCCAGAGTGTTTCACGGAACGACCCCTCAGGCTTCAACATGCAACTCACCAGTCCTTCTGCGACACGTTCTTGTTGTAGATGTGCCCACTGATGTTCCGGTACGGGGGACAGATGCACTTGCAGCGGATGTCCTCCGAGCTCTGCAGAAGCACGAGGAGACAGCATTAGTGAGTGAACATATGGGAACAGTTCTGGGCTGCGGGAAAAGACAGAACATTCTCTAACAGAGATGACTTCATGCCACATCCCTTATTTCTGGTCTGTTTCTTTCGCATCAGTAACTTTGAAATCTTAAAAACGTCTTGAGCACCTCTGCTCCCGAGACTAGGTGGTCTTCAAACAAATTTTAAAATGCAAACTCCAAAACAGGACATAAGGCAGGGCAGAAGCCACTATATTATCTAAAGCTATGAATGGACATTACAAATATATACATGGGCACTGACCTGTTACAGCACTTCTTACCTTTGCAAATTTTCATAAAAAAACAGTTGTTTCTCTTCCATTTTTGTGCCTGTTGTACTACACTCAGTGCTTATGTCAGAAGCTGTTCACTCACCTTGCTGGCTTGTGCTGGAGGAGAAGGGACGCAGCTCAGCAGAGCGATCAGCAGCACGGAGCTTGCACATTTCCAGGTGCACTGGGCAAACATTGTGGAAACCTGAGGAAATAAAAATTCACATCCAGGATAAGGGATCTTGGCATTCAATGCAGCCAGAATGAGTTAGTTTGAGCCTTCTCTTTTCACCCACTTAACTCTGTTTTAACCAGGAAGTAGAAGTTTATCTCTGTATCTAAAGAGCTTCCACCACCTATTGCCATGCACCCAAACTACCTTCTGCAACAAAATATTGCTGAATTCCCGACAATTTCACACCCACAACTGCACATAACCTCCTGTATCACCCACAGACCAAGGGTAAGCTAAAGAACTACACTGGGGCCTCACTGCTGAACTGCCCAATACATGTAAATCATTCACCTTCCGATGCCAATGTTTTGCCTCTGCAAGGGTTAACGTATTTTCCTCTCTTGCAAGCCATGCCAGAAGTTCCTTTACCTCAGGGAAGTAAAGTCCTATTTTATTTTTGTTTGGAATTATTTCAAGTTGTTAAGTCACGCTACAAAGGCATAGATAACGCTTTTCTAGAGGTGTGTGTTTGCACAAATCCAAAGGAACATGAGTTCATTGCTGCAAAAAGCAAAGTTAGCCTCTGAGGGATGCCAAGGCTGGCATTCACATTTGCAACACAGGCGTGCCTGGAGGCGAGAGGCGCTGCAGGCCTCGTGGTATCGCCTTGGGGAGGGCTCTGAAAAGCCCCTTCAGCAGTTTTCATCAGGGAAGGTAACTTGCACCTCCATTAATCAGCTCCATTCGGCACACATTAATCCCACACCTAACTCCAAGTACTTGTATTTTGTGAGCTAACACGATGGACACAAGCCCATTATTAGTATTTTCATCTCTGTAGTATTGCATCACCGTTTGCTTTATCTTATTTCGATACTCTAAAAATTAAGGTACCTAGTTCCCATTAGATTTTATGGATTATGAACACCAAGTTCCTCTCGTCTTTATCTAAACAAAACACCAGCCACTAACAAGCTGATCTGCCAAAAGCCATCAAAACACATTCCAATCTTGTGAGTTTATCACAGGATTTGTTAACCCTTTGCAATCCACTTAGCATAAACCTCCTCACACCACGGCTCTTTGGAGATATCCCATTTTTAAGCTCTTCATCAAAAACACCGGCTGAGGTACGACTGCCTTGGGTTGCAGTTTACATTCCCCGTTGTACTCCCGTGTTTTTGAACTGCTACCCATTTGGATTTGTAACGCAACAATGGAGCCTGCTCATTTAAGTTCAGATCATCGGAACAACCCCAAACCGTTATTTTTAATACAAGCAGGGGAAAACATGTGATTTATTACATGATGTTTACCAGGAACAAAATAAAAGCTTGGAAGGAAGCCTAGACACCGAGTCTAGCCATCATGAACTGTAAAGCACTGGGGACAAGTCACACATGGTTATTCCCCAGACTGATGGAACACGTTCAAAGGGGCACAGGCACACCTGCCATAAAGGTGTATATGTCCCTTGCGTAAAAAAGCGGGCAAGGAGGGCAGGCAGCTGGGATAGCTGAGCAAGGACCTCCTGGTCAGACTGCGGTGCAAGAAGGAAACGCACAGGCAGTGGATAAGGAGTTGGCTTGAAGGTCGCACCCAGAGCGGTGGTCAATGGTTCTACAGCCAGGTGGAGACCAGTGATGAGTGGTGTCCTGAGGGGTCTGTCCTGGGATTGGTACTGTTTAGTATCTTTATCAGGGACATAGTGGGATCGAGCACACCCTCAACAAGTTTACCAAGCTGAGTGGTGCAGTCCATACACCAGAAGGAAGGGATGCCATCCAAAGGGACCTGGGCAGGCTGGAGAAGTGGTCCCACGTGAACCTAATGAGGTTCAACAAGTCCAGGTGCGAGGTGCTGCACCTGGGCCGGAGCAATCCCAGACATGAGGACAGGCTGGGAGAAGAACTCACTGAGAACAGCCCTGGGGAGAAGGACTTGGGGGTTCTGGTGGGCGAAAAGCTCAACATGAGCCAGCAGTGAGCTTGCAGCCCAGAAGGCCAACTGCATCCTGGGGTGCACCAACAGAGGGGTGTGCAGCAGGGGAGGGAGGGGATTGTCCCCCTCTGCTCTGCCCTGGTGAGGCCCCACTTGGAGCACTGCGTCCAGGTCTGGGGCCCCCAGCACAAGAAGGATGTGGGGGTTAGAACGGGTCCAGAGGAGGGCCGCAGAGATGATCAAGGGGCTGGAGCAGCTGTCCTACAAAGAAAGGCTGAGAGAGCTGGGGCTGTTCAGCCTACAGGAGAGAAGGCTCTGGGGTGACCTCATTGCAACATTTCCGTACTTGAAGGGGACTTAAAAAAAAAAAAAAAAGAGAGCAACTCAGTCTAATGACAGGATGAGAGGGAATGATTTTAAACTAAAAGAGGAGAGATTTCGATTAGAGGATAGGAGGAAACTCTTCACTCAGAGGGTGGTGAGGCACTGGCACAGGTTGCCCAGAGGGGCTGTGGATGCCCCATCCCTGGAGATGTTCAGCATCAGGTTGGACGAGGCCCTGGGCAGCCTGATCTAGTGGGTGGCGTCCCTGCCCATGGCAGGGGGCTGGAACTGGATGACCTGAGGTTCCTTCCAACCCAACCCATCCTATGACTCTACAAAACATCTTGTTTTCCACTCCCCTGTGTTCCTTCCCAATGCCAAAAGCACCCAAGCCCAGACCAACACCCCACAGCAACGCCAACAGCGGTGGGGAAGAGGGATGCGGCTGAAGGCTCTGATGGTGACTGAGCAGCGCAGCAGCTCCTCACCCTCACCACCACCACCACCACCACCACCACCACCTCCCCCCCTCACCAGAGCCCCTCAGACCCAACCCCGCCCTGTCTCGCCCAGCTCCCCGTGCCCGGGGCTCCCCTCAGCTCCCTGCCCCGGCTGCTCGGCCCCGGCTGCGGGTCCCCACCGCCGCTAAAGGGGGCGAGCGGCCGCGGGGCTCCCGGACGCGGCAGCCCCAGCGGGGCCCCTCACGGGGACGGGGCCGGAACGGACCCAGCCTCCCCCCCCTCAGCCGCCCCCCCCGCCCAGTGCAGCCGCCGGCCCCTACCTGGCGCACGACGCCGGCGTCCCCCGCCCTCGCAAGCCCCGCCCCCGCCCCGTCCGTGCGCGCCCATTGGTTGCAGCGTGACGGGCAGCCCGCGCGGCCAGTCACAAAGCAGGCCGGCCCGCCGGGGCCTGAGGGGGGATCACCCCCACTGCCGCCGGGCCCTCAGAGTCGGGGGGAGCGGGGCTGAGTGTGGGGGACGTTCTCCGCACGTTTTCTGCCTTTTCTCTGTTCACACCAAAATGTTGCTCAGAAATGTGAAAAGCTGGGCTGTAGCAGGGCCCTAGCATCTGGATTTGACCGCTGTAGCGGTGTAAGTTACGTTTAGGGTCCTCGAGGTCTGCAGTCCCACAGCTCAGTGAATTGGGTTTAATCCCGATTAAACCTCCCGCGCTTAAACCACAGACCTGTTTTTGCGCCTTCGTTATGCTAAGGAGGATGTTCCTCGTTCCCAAAGACCACGGGGCCTTGTGGTTGTTCAAAGGGGATGTTTCAGAGACCTGACTGCCAGGGGCGCTTTGTTGTGCCCCCTTTTCTGTGGCAAACCAAGCTTGAGGTTTGCAAATAACCTGGGCTTTGGTGCTGCGTGGGGCTTACGGGGGGCTTTGCCCAGCCCTGAAAATATCCCACTATTCACCCAGGTATGGGAATTACTGATCTAAAAGCATATTTTCACCCCATGGCTATAATGTGCAAGATGCTGCCCTTGGCAAGGCCGCGTTCCCTGCACACGTTATAGGATCATGGCCTATGTCAGCTGGACTGATCCAAGTAAATACCCCATGAGAATAAGCCTGGGTATTAGATGCACAAGGTACTTCTAATTCTTTCCCCTACTCCAGAGCTGCCAAACGGAAGAATCCCTGTGGTGCTAACTCACTGCTCTCGCTTCTGAGCAGAACCTTAGGCCTGGCTGCAGGATGCTGCCAGCGTTTTGAAATAGTTGAGTTTTTACAGGCTTAAAGGCCAGATGACCACAGGGCTTTCATGTTACTAACTTTCCCAGCAAAATTGATAGGGACGTATTTTTATCTTCTCTGACATTTCTGTTGTCACAGCAATCTACTCTTTGTTCTTCTGCAGCATAAAGATATGTATCAGTGCTTCTCGTGGGGCTGGAGTAAGCTGGATAGACACTTGAAGAAAGCAGCGTAACCTCGTGACAAGATGCTGAGCAGTCCTGCTGGAGAAAGTAAAGAAATGACCCAGGCAGCTGAGACACCGAATGCAGGGACCAGTTTTTCAGGTGAGTGCCTGTGTACCTCCTGCTAGGGAGTGCCTCAAAGATAGGCCCACCAAACACAAGATGAGTTTGAAAGTTACATTTGTTTCAGCTTCAAGTCCCTTGTTCAGGAGGCTGGTTTCCTCTGTGTGCCTGGGCTTGTATTCCGTGGTGCAAGGGAGATGTTTCCTTTGTAGTGACAGAAGGGTTCTCAAACACATGCATCCAGGAGACTCTTTCCTGTTCCTTTCCTTGCCGACTTTCCGCCTGCAGCCTTCTTGTCTGCCTCAGGGAGCTCAGACACAGCGGGCTCAGTTCTCTTCTGTATGCTATCCCTGTCGCTGTGTTTAAGGCCCAGCAGCAGAAGAAAAAGAGAGCATTTGGCTGTGGGCAGCAGGATTTGCTGCTTTATGTCTCCCAACCCGCTGTTCTTAGCCTTGTCCTCATTCGTAAGTACAGTGCTATACAGAGCCAACAGCTGCAGTCACGTTTCATTGATTTCTCAGTGTGTTGAATGCAGACAGAGGTGGGTCCTGAACTAGAGAGCTCACCGTGAATTCTGAGTAACTTGGGTTGACGTTAGCCACTGAAACTGCAGAGATCTGTGACTTGTACAGTGGTCTGGCAAGAGGCTTCACTGTAATTGGGAAAGTGTGGGATTAGCAATGACTGTAGGGCTGTACATTCCCAATTTCTGCCTGACACTTGAGCAGCAGACAGGTGAGAGGTGGCTCAGAGGAGCTTTCCATAGGTGGCGTCCTGGGAACAGAGGCCAAACACAGTTTATCTGGCACTGTGGGAGAGAGAATCAGAGATCAGCAGACGAAACAAAGCAACAGATATGTAAAAGAAGGGGAATGCATCAGACTTGGCCTCCGATACCCTGAGCTCTCCCCTTACTGATGTAATTAGTCCTTACTGGTATCCGTGGTGTCAGCTTTGAAAAGACAGGTGGCATTTTTGTTAACATGGCCTGCAGCTGAGGACACACTATAGCAGTTTGTCCTTGCTCTTTCTGGAAATGGGTGTTAGTGACTGCACTGTAAACCTTTTTCCGGAATGATGATGGAGTCACATCAGGTGCCAGATATCTAAAGGGCAATTTAATTTAGATTGTAAACCAACAGATTTACTTGTAAATATTCTGGAGATATATCCTACCATTACAAAAAACATCCTGTAATTCAGGGGGAAGACACTTGATCTGCAATAAAACGATTGTGTCTTTGTGTTAAGCACAAAATGAAATTTGTTCTAAAAATGCTTTCGTAGTGGTAAACTGACAAAAGAGATGCAAGGGTGCTTGGGCACTGGGCCGGCTTCCTTGAGCTCTCTTTCTTGCTCTGAGTGGTTGGTTAGACCGAGGAACGGCAATTCTTTTTTCTCTTTTTGCTGTGAACTCCCTTGCAACTCCAAGAACGTTCATTTTGGTGACATGCCTCAGTTTTCCCAATCAAACAGTACACAGTAGTGCTATAGGGTTTCTGTGAGGATGACTGGAGAACCTCTTGTGTGAGTCAGCAGAACTTCTTGTGACGGTGTGTTAAGAACTCATCATGAAAGACCTGATGATCCACGTGTAGAAACTTCTTAGAGACTTCTGAGCATCTGTTAATGAACAAATATTGTCAATCACAGGCGGGAGCAGCTGGTCTGTGCGTAGGGGTTGACAGAAGATGTGGCTTTCCCAGCATGCAGGGCTCTGATAACCCAGGAGATCCAGTGTCAGGACGTCTCTTTCAGTCATGCAGAGAGAGGCTGGTGTTGTGAAGGTCCCTCTGTCAGGCATGATCTCCCATGAGATGAGCACGGGGCAGAGAACAACCATTAATGTAACAGCCATGAAAGGATAAACCCGGACCATGGAATTTGGTGTTGGGTCTCATGGCCACCAGCTGTGGAGCAATTGCTCACTCACACCTTGAAGTGTGATGGTGAGGAGACTCGTAGCATGGTGGCTGTGTGTCTCTGGGCTAGCAAGGGGGGAACAACCCTGGTATGGCTTTTGTCTTGAATTTTGGCTCCTTAGTTGTGTTTAACTGTTTTGTAGGCTGCTTCTGCCCCTAGATTGGAAAGCATTTCCAGCCTAAATATCCACAGTCTACAAACAGGACAGCAGAGAAGAGAACACTTGTCCAAGTTCAACCAAGCCTCTTGCAGTGCTGAGGCTAAAAGAGAGCTGCTACAGCCCAGGGCAATGCTCTAGACGCTGGTGCACACCGCTTCCCTCTGCTTGAGTTCAGCATGCTTTCCCAAGTAGAGAACAGAGGTTAGAGGGAAGAGAATTGGCCAGATCTACTTGTCATGAGCTGCTGCACTGCCTGCAGACTGGGGGAGCCTCTGTGGTGATATAGCTGTATTGTGAGCCACGGAGAAACCTGAGAGGTAGCCTCATCAGATGGGTGGGGGAATGCGCTCCTACGGAGCTGGGCAGGTGGAGACCTTGCACAGCCAGACATAGAATCATAGAATATCCCGAGCTGGAAGGGACCCACAAGGATACAGCTACTTCTCATCTTCTAAGCCACCACTGTAGAGCACAGCCTGCAGAGGTGGCACTTACAGCACGTTTGGGTGTAAAGGTGTCTGTGAACTGTCAGTGGCAGCCTTCTTGCTCTCCTCACACTAACGTATGCGTGATCTGGAGAAGGACAGGAATGAATAAAATTAGGCTGAATATGAGAGATCACACTTAACGGGACGGAGCAGCTGCAGCCTCCAGGGACAGTCCTTTGGTGTTTGCTTTGCACCCATCGCTGCACCATGGAGGCTTCTCCGTAAGTCCCCTCCTGACTTGGCAGAGAATAGAAGTGGAGCATTGGAAGAACATTGCAGTTGGCACTCTGTTCTCCACCAAGATTTTTGGTGGAATGGCACAAAACACTGGAATATTTCAGCATAAATCATCAGTCATAGCTAACATGGGTTCGTGACGTGAAAGTCCTGTTTAACTAACTTAAAAACTATCTTTTGTGGCAAGGTTACCCATCTAGTTCACCAAGGAGGAAGCCGGCTGATGTAATCTTTTTGGATTTCAGCAAAGCTTTCAATACTGTTTCTCACAGTATCCTGGACGAAATGTCCAGCATGCAGCTAGACAAAAACGTAATGTGATGGGTGAACAGTTGGCTGATGGATTGGGCTCAAGGGGTTACAGTAAGTGGGGTTACATCAGGCTGGTGACCTGTGGGGTTCCCCAGGGCTTCATTCCGGTGCTAGTTCTCTCCAATGTTTTCAAAAATGGTCTGCATGCAGGACTTGATTGCATACTAAGGAAGTTTGCAGATGATACTAAACTGGGGGGAGCTGCTGACTCCCTCGAGGCTGGAGAGTAGACCTAATCCACTGCTGTTTCTGCAGCTTTGGTACCAGCTGTAGAGAAGCACATATAGTTATGATCAATTGTAGTGACATAGTCGCATTATGTCATTGCCAGTCAGCCCGGCTGTGCTGAAATTAACCCAAAGTGCTGTATTTCCAGCTGTTCTTCTGGGTGACTCCTATCCGTGAGGGATTGCCTGTAGTGTGGGATTTCCCTGTACGTGATTTTTTCTGGTCAGGCTGCTCCCCAGAAGGCAGTGACACTTTTGTTAGAAAATATTCCATCCTGTCTAAATTAATCTTTTTGTTGCTAATTTTGGAGGTAATCAGATAGCGTGGCAGGCAGTGCTCTCATCACATATATTGGTTGTATTAAAAATAGGATTTAAAAAATAATTTCTTGGGCCCTTTTAAGCTGGTCCTGGATCTTTGTCAAGAGGGCTCCATACTGCTCCTCCCCCAGCATTCCTCCCTCTCTGGAATCCTGCTTCGTTACGCCTTTTGGGTTAGCCTTGCTTGCTGCCATAGATATTATTTCTCATATTATATTTCACCTTCCCCCTCTCCACCTCCCATTGCAGCTACAGAACAGGACAATCCCTTATCCCAGTCTCAGCAGGACGGGAGGGGATAATGTTGCTGACAGAAGACTATACGAGGCAATTAACAGCTTTTACCAGCCACTGGACACTAATGGGAAGGCAGGTTATTCCATACTTGTCAAGGAGCCACAGAGTGCCTCTCCTGCTTGGAGGGGAGCACAAAAGGGCCTGGGCAAAGAGCAGCTCTGCACTACTGCTGCTGTGGTTGCTTTCTGCTTGGTCAAGGATTTTTCCAAGTAGGTTCCAAGGCAGTGCTTTCTGATAGGAGTGGCCTGTGCAAATGTGACACACCACCACTGACCGCTCCACGTCACTGGCGTGTGCTCTGGACTGTTCTGGGCTTCTGTCTCTGTGAAACAAATGGTCCCATGGACAGTAGGAGTAGGCCAAAAATCGTTTTTCCCTCCATGGCTCTTCTGGGATCAGTGAAAAAGCGTAATGCAGAGCAAGATTCGGCCTCTGGACTTACTTAGGAGGGATGGAGGAACATCAGACTGCATCTGGACTGATGAGTGACCTGCCAGACTGCCCCGGCCTTGCAGGGCCTGGCCTCGACTTTCTGGTGCTGCGTTGTTTATCTACAGCTAGCTCCCTCCAAAGGCCTGCCCTGGCCTGGCAGACTTGTTGTGGGTGGCAGCGTACATCCTCCGTTTCTCTCCCAGTTGGTCCTATTTATAGGTTTCAAATGATGGCAGGTGGAGAAAGTGAGACATCTGAAGTATGAGGGACTGTCACTGAGAAGGCAGGGATATTTATTTGAGTTGATGAAACTTGTCATTGCACAGTACTAGGAACTCTGCGTATGTGTTGGGGGTCATCATTTCCAGAGCATCGGTGGGCCTGTCATGCAGGACAGAGCAAACAAAACATTGTTAGAATGGAAAGAGGGATTTCTGCCTAAATAAATTGCACCCAGTTATCACCACCTGGACAGCAGTCAAAACACCAGGAAGTTTCTCCTGAGGGCTAAGATAACATCTCTCCCTTGATGTTTTGTTAGCAGTCTGATCTCCCAGAGCAGTATCATTTGGCTTTCCTGCGCGCTGAGGGTGAGCTGAGGACAACCCACTCGGCCGTAAGTCAGATGGGCTGAAGTCTCCCTGGTGATTTAAGGCCCATGGAGGGTGTTCCCATTGTTGTCTCCACTACTTCTTTTGTCATTATCTTATCTCCACGGGCTTTCTTCCTCAACTGCAACAGAAACAGGAAAAACCCTTCTGGAAACTGATCTTGCTGTGATGGGCAGGTTTCACAGTCCCTTCCCAGTCTCAGTGGCTGTTTCAGCACTGGGGAACACTCGTTATTCCCCAGTAGTAAGGGGAATGGCCAAGGTTGTAAGGGGATGGCCAGGTTGTCCACAGGAGCGGTGGCCAGGTCTGCAGGGTGTCCCAGTGACTGGGATTACCACAATAAGCAGCTGGTAATAGTGCAGGGAGCTGTGATCCTGTAAAATTTCTGCCATTGTTTTTCTGCCTGTTGTCAGAGCTCTAGCGTGCCAGAATTACCTTAATCTCTAAAAAAACTAGGGCTTGGAGTAGAGACCTCTAGGAGTCCCTTCCCTTCTGTGATTCTGTTTTATGACACAGACAGGATTCGAGGCATTGTACAGGGACCGGTGACAGCGCCACTCTGTAGATGTCTTTTCCAGAAGGGATTCATTTCAAACCCAAGGCAGCAAATACTTCAGTGTCTCTGCAGACTCATCTTCTGTTTGCCCAAGAACAATGTCATTCCCCTCAAGACAGGCAGATAGTTGCAAGGTAAATCAGTCTCCACGCAGGCACTCATACCTTGAACATTAATATCCAGGCAACCTGAAGCCCAAGTAGCCTCAGTCAGTGCTACCACTGCTTCCTGGACCACCTCCACCACAGCTGCTGACAACAACACAGCTAATTCTGCTGGCTGAAGGTGTTCTCTTGCTCCCCAGTACCCAGACAGCTTCTACCGTACTTTAGAGAATGAGGGCTGGAGCAACAAAGCAAACAGAAAGGGACTTCATTTCTTTGTGGGTTTTGTTTGTTTTGCTTTTCTTCCCTCCTTTCACAGATATTTCAGTGAAGGTGCTGAGTAAGAGTACCTTTTAATGCACACTTATCTGTCTATGTGTGCCATTTCTTCCTCAGCCCCTTTCTGGGGGGATTTGTTTACCTTCCTCAAAGGACTGATGAAGTACCTTGGTGCTGGTCATGCAGCTGAGCGTGATGAGGAGCTGGAAGAAGCCAGCTGGCAGGACATTAATGGAGCACTGGTTTGTGCTCTGAAGACAGCTCTGAAGAGGCCAGACGAACATGGCACCAGATCAAACCAGGGATCTGTCCACTCGAGGATCCCTCCTCTCGCAGTACCCAGGGTGATGGCCATCCTTGTGCATCATCCTGGAGGTTGGTTTGACCTCCAAGCTCTTCTCTCCTCTTGGGCAAGTCCTTCAGGGCAGCAGTCCCAACCCACCCCTCATTCCCAGCCCCTTGGAGATTCCTTTCAGGCCACTGTTTTTGTGCCACCCAAACAAAGGCTGTCAAAAGCTGCAGTCACGTATGAGGATCGAGGGCAGTGACAGACAGCGCTACAGCAGGAAAATCAGGTGCATCCTTTCCTGGTGCTTCTCCTCCCCTAAGACCTTTATTTGCTGAGTGTGATAAAGCTGGAAGTTCAAATGGGCTGTCAGAGCTGCGTGGATGGTGGATGGATGCTGCAGCTTTGCAGAAGTTAAATGAACCTATGGGATGCAATGTGTAGGAGGGATGGTGTACACCCAGTATTCTATCCTGAATCGCTGTCTTGGGGTGGAACAATTCACTGATCAGCAAATCAGACCTTCTCCTTCGTTTCCTATCCTAGGTGCTGGCAGCTGAGCTTGCATAGACAGCAGATGCAGAGACAGTGGTTAGTGCTGCAGCCAGGCTCGGCTTTCCTTGTCTAAATACGTTGCTGTAGCAGTGGTGTTGGGCAGAGGGAGAGAAAGAGCCCTGAGGAAGCAGAGGAGAGAGCAGGTATGTGCCCCTTCTCCACAGCCTCCTCCCACTGTGAAGGTGTTTATCCTATTGACAAGCGCTGTGGTCCTTTCATAACTGCTGCATTAGCGGAGGATCAAGTAGCACTTAATGGGAGCAGTCTCCCTCCTAAAGTGTGATTGAAAAGGTCACCGAGGTGGATGGGGGAAAATATTTGCAGCAGGCTGACATAAGCCTTGGCTTCTGATTGACAACAGGTGTATGTTTTAAGCGCTGCCCTCCCCGTCCAGCATTTTTGCTGCCCTCCCCTCCCTCCTTCCACAACGTTGGCTGAATGTTTTGCAGCGGCGCCACGGAGCATCTGCCGAGCTCAGTGGGAGGCACATGGGGCAACACAGCCCAGCCACAGAATTCAGGGAAGAGGTGATTTGAGGCCAAGTGTTGCTTTCTGAATGAGCAAAATCAAGGAAATCAGGCAAACTGTAAACGAAGCTTTCTCATGAAACTGTCCCAAGCTGAATTGTTAGGTCGAACATGACTAGGCTCTTCTTTCTTATGGCACAAAATATATAGTTGATTTTTTTTTTTAATATAGCTTTATTACTCGAGGCTGCTGGTTTTGCTGGGTTTTGCCTCTCCCTGCTGCTGGCCCTACAGTGGGTTTGATGAAGTGAAATTGCCAGGTCTCAGATTACCAACATTTTTAACACCCTCAGTTTGTCCAAGCCAGCAGAAATCTTACTACTGCCCCTGGCAAGCCTGTCCCTGAGGTCACGGACACATATTGATTGCTTTACATGTCTTCTCACCCTACTCTCTTGCTGCTTTTGGTGTCCCATCTGTCTTATATGGTTTCATCTGGGAGAATGCAGAGCACTGAATCCAGGCCAAGTTGCTGATGACAAGCCAATTAAAGACCTAGCAAGAGAGGAGTACCTTAATGAAGGAGAAGTGGGAGGAAGGGCAGTTTGCCAGGGCTGTGCTGTGACAATCTCGCTTAGGAGAGCTAATTGTGTGTTGTAATTGATGGTTCAAGGGACCTATTCACTACACAGACTGTAAGGCAGAGGAACAGAGAGCTCTTTTGATGGCATATTCTGAAAGGCTTTGGTGGGATCACAACTTCCAAGGGCAAGTTCATCTTCCATGGTGCCAAGCAAATAGTTTTAACACGGAGCTGCACAGTCTTACACTGCTCTAATAGGTGATCTGGAAAGTATGCTAAAGCCACGTCAATGGAGACAAAAAGCCTAGAGCAGGAATCTTCATGGGACTACCAGTGGTCATGCTGAAGGTCAGGTGCTACCCAGCAGCCCTGACCACGAGCCAGTTCGCCTCCCTGCAGCATACAGTGCGCTGGGAACAGCCAGCGTGAACGGGAGGTGGATTCTGGCACTGGCTGCCGGAGGTGCTTTGCTGGATTATTTCATTAGGAACGTGTGCGCTGGAAACTTGCGGGGTAACGTGACATTGGCCCAGCCCATACTCGCAGGGAGTTGGTGTCAAATGGCCCAGTTACAGCAGCGTGCTGGTGATGAGGTTGCTGACAGATCCGCATAGCAGGACGCTGGTCTCAGGGCACCATCCTGTGTCTGCTTCTCTTCTTCATCCAAGTTAGTCAAAGCAAGGCACTCCTTCACCTCTGGGAGATGCTGGAGTGTAAGGAATGCTTGCAGATACTAAGAGAATTTTATTGCCCTTTGGTTTTGCTTCCTGGCTTCTGCTTCCATGATGCGTTCCCTTTCTGAATGGTGGCACTGAGATTCCTTTTACTGGCAACCAAATTAACTGGTAACTAATTAACTAACTCACTAAGCAGGAGGGATGAATTGGAGAGCCTCTGGATGCAGTCTCTAGCTCTGAAAGGGAGTGTGGACTGGCAAACAGTTGTATCAGGTCTTGTGCGTTTTGTCCTCAAGTTCGGAGGAGGATTTTTCTAGTAGTTGCCCCAGGAATGAACATGTCTCAAGTTAAGCAAGTCACGCAGCGGCTCTGTGTTTCCCACCTCCTCGGAAACAGTCTGGGGTGTAACTCATGGACAGTGTCATGGCCCAGCAAAATGCTATTAACCATAAAGCACCGTAAAGTACCGTTGTTATTGTATCAGCTGTGTTTGCCACAGGCCTCTGCCAGGAAGGACTGTTTGCAGCAGAGAGCCCCTGCCCTTGAAGCCAAGTGCCCAGCAGTGTAGTTACAAATACCTGCATTCACACCGTCCTCCCTGCCCTGCGACCTCTCCTCACAGCTTCTAAAATTCCTCTCACCAGGGTGGTTATTTCCTTATTATTGACACCTGTTTGGACAGACAGGCGCACTGACCATTTACAGAGCCACCAGCACTGCAAGCTTTTATGCATACCTATATAAAGAGGTGTTAAAACTGGCCATGTGTAATTTATAGTCTGCAGCAGGAGACTCAGCCCACTGGACGCAGCACGCTGGAGCATTAGCTCTGCTGTCAGCTCAATTGTCAGCCGGATGCCGAAGGAGTGGATACCCTTTGGGTCACAGCTTTCCGCATTCTTGATCACAAGTCAGCAGAGTCATGAGCCTTAAGACAACTGTTGTGATTCTTAGGCTCTGAAGCACTCAGCAGGTCCTGATAAAATGCTCTTACACAGGCATGTACACAAACACATGCACACACACACGTGCATTCCGAATGACGGAAGAATCATCGCTATGACTGGCAGTGAAGACAGACACAGAAGTGGTATTTCTGTCTAGATCAGATACCAATCTGTGATTTCTACCTTAAAGATATGGAAGTCTTTCCAGCAGGGAAGAATTAGGACCCTCAATTCTAAGGGCTTTGATGGCAGGGGTGTTGGTAGCTCTCAAAATTTGTGTATAATGCTGCCTTGTTAATTCAAATGTATGCTTTGTCTTACTTAAAGGTTTCTTCATTGCTTCATTGCTGGCCAGATATATAGGTGCCCTGTCATACGGAGCACAAAGTTCACTGTAGTCTGGCTACTGAAGGAGAACGCCCAAGGATAGGGACAACAAATTGCCAAAATAACTGAACAGCAAGTCACTCCCAACTGGCATTTACTGCGGCCAAGAGTTTCCGAGTCCAGTGTCTCATGGCCATTTGTCCTCCCAGATTTGATTCCTGACCTTAGAAAAGACCTCTGAATTTGAGTGGCAGAAAGCTGTGTCACAGTCCCTATTATAAAATTTTAAAAAATCCATGTTAATTTTGTCAGATGCTTCTGCTGCTTTATGCTAACTATGAAGCTGTTTCAGACCCGGCCAGATCTAGTGGTTAAAAATCTGGTTTTCCTCTTTGTGGTCAGTTATTTTTATTTTTCCTTCTGTCACCTTGTCCTCCCTTTTGGCATTTATCTTCATCAGGTTTTTATTATCTTTTCCCCATCTCTCTTTTATTGGACTGAACAAGTCAAGCTTCTTCACTGTTCTTTAAAACAGCTAGCTCTCTACTACCTTGAGCAGCCTGTGATCCCGTCTCCATATGTCTTCCTACTTAAGCAAATAATTCTTGAATGTGCATGAACATCCGTGTTGCCTATATTCTGGTGGAGCCTTCAGAAGGTGAGATGGCTTATGGCTCCTTGCCCTTTAGGGAGCAGCAGACCCTCGCTGCTTCCTGCCATTTTGGTCCAGGAAAGCATCAGCTCACTGTTCCGTGGTCGGAGTGAAAACAGAAAACAAGAAGAAAGAAATAAATTCATTTTTGTTAGGAATGTAGAAAGCAAAACGGAAACTGTCACGGTGCTGCTATAGATATCTCTGGCGCTGCTGGTCTAGTAGTGTGCCTGCATCTCGAGTGCAGTCTGTGCTTCTGTCTGCCATCCCTGTCTCAGACAGGATATGAAGGTGAACTGCAGTTCAGAGAGGAGTGATAAGGGTAATGAAATGGACACCTACCCATGAAGCAGATAAATGGAGGTTTCTTTTTAAAATGCAAAAAGCATGGTGGGAATTGCATCAAATAACTGTACAGACTGGAGTGGGAAGATGAACAGAAACTGACTGTTAATTGGCTTTCGTTCTCCTAGTGGAAAAAAAAAAAAAAAAAAGTGGGAACTAACAAAGTATGGGGTCAAATAAAACAAATGAAAAAGGGGAAGCACTGGGGTGTAACCAGGGTGTGGAGCTCCCTTGTCATACAAATATGTCCATAGACCTTTCCTCCAAGAGAGGCATGTTTGTACCACCTATGCAAGGTCAAAGAAACTGATCGCTCAAGGTCTCTTCCTCACTGAAGGCAGATGAGAGCAGCTTGTATCCTCTCCGAGCATGCAGAAATTTATTCTTAATAATAAGCTAGGGCTTCCCAGTTATTAATAATAACTGATATCAGACTGCAGCATGTCAGCAATTCTTCACAGAACCTTAATGACAGACCTCATGGTAAGCAAAACCATTAGAAGAGAACTGTTGCCAGGAATCCTAAATCACTGGCTGTGGCATGCTAAGGTCTGGATGCTTCCCCCTTAGCCTGCTTTATAGGGATAGTTTGTCAAGATTATTTTTGACTCTCAAAATTTCCCTCTTCTGCAGTGATTGCCCTTCTCTCTTCATGGTTGTCACGCCTTTGCAGATGTGCCTTGTTACTCCACCTTCACCTGGATCTCTGTTGTATTCATGGTTGCTACCCCCTTTTATCCCTTAATCCATTTCCACATTTTTTTAACAAATCAAGTTCTCTCGGTTTTGCCCTAGTACTTGTACACAGAAACTTCATTTGACCACCTCATGTTCACTTTCTAAAATAGTACAGTCCTTCTACTTGCTATAATTATTATTTCTACACATTTTGTTAACATGAATTTTATTCTTCTCCATCTTCAGCCCCTTAATGAGCCCCCGATTTGTTGACTCTCCACTGTAATTGCTCCAATATGTCCATGCCTTTATCACCTCCCACAACCTGCTGGTTTTGCTCTTGCTAATGCAGCCCGGGGTTGCTGTTGGCCTTTGCTGCAAGGGCTCACTGCTGACTGCTCTTTGGTGTATTGCTGTCAGGTCCTTTTCATCAAAGCTGCCTCCCAGCCAGTCCACCCTCAGCCTGCCCTGCTGCATGGGGTTGTGCTCCAGGTGCAGGGCTTTGTGTTTGCCTTCCGTGAACTCCAGGAGGTTCCAGTCAGCCTGTTTCTTCAGCCTGTCCAGGTACCTTTGAATAGGAGGCCCTGCTCTTCAGCTGAGTGACTGCTCCCTGCTTGGATTTTAGGTTTAGGATATGAGAAGCTTCCCACAGCTGCTGTCAAGGTCTGAGCTCAGAGTCCCAAGTTTCCAGCGGGGTTTGGCTAGCCAGCCTGATCCTGTGCTTGTGCCTTTCACTGCCTTTGTATCCCGAAGACTTTGTCGCCAGGAGAACTGTCAGACTTTGT
This sequence comes from Cygnus olor, assembly GCF_009769625.2. Classification (NCBI taxonomy): domain Eukaryota; kingdom Metazoa; phylum Chordata; class Aves; order Anseriformes; family Anatidae; genus Cygnus; species Cygnus olor. Next base: position 4,044,832 of record NC_049192.1, read on the forward strand.
GAGGCCTTTCCTGAGACCTCTAACAGTGTTCCCACCCTCTGCAATGTTGTGTTCCTTTCTCTTAGCTGCCATGGGTTGCACCATCACAACTCCCTTCCCATGGGGATTCTTGATTGCAGCCCCTAACACCTGAATGCATCCCAAATACAGTGGATCCTGATTCACATGGGGCTGTTCTGCACAGCAAAATCCTCTTGTCTACAAGGTGAAAGGGCTGAGGTCGTGTCCCTTCATATGGGTGGCGTTTCTGTCTGGTCTCCACCTTGCCATTCCTCCAATCTGTTTTGAATCATGAAGTTGAGCGTCCACAGAGACAACACGCTGCTACAATGAGCAGTCTGGAAAAGGACCTGGGGTCTCATAGGAAGGGACACAGAGGTTATGGTGAGTGACACGATGAATATGAACCAGCCGTGTGTGCTTATCATAAAGCTAACTGCATCCTGGGCTAAATCAGAAGGAGTGTGGCCAGCAGGTGAGGGGTGGTCACAAAGATGACAGGGCCAAACACTTCTTGGTGGTGCCAACCCATATAACAGGCAGTGGCCACAAGCTGCAGCTCAGGAGGTTCAAGATGGACGCCAGGAACAGCCTGCCCTAGGCAGCTGATGCAGATCTGGGGCTCGTCATCAGACAGCATGAACGTCTGTCCTTGGTGGAGAGTGGTTGGGTGGGTGTTAACAATCTGGGGAGAAAGCCACAGCTACCCCAGTGGGGTGTTTAATGCCCTGCCCCGAGGAGGGGGTTGGACTGGGGACCTCATGAGGCCCCTCTCGCTGACACCCCGTGAGTGACCACCAGTGACCCAGCTGCAGCTCACTCTCAGCTGCCCAGTTAGGCTTTTGGGTTCACTAGGGGTTTGCTTGTATCTAAGTCTTGCTCTGACCTTGCATCTGTGGAACAAAGGTTAGAACCATGTGATATAGAAAATAATAAAGCCTTTTTTTATAAGTACAGCAGAGAGCACTGCAGGCCTCAGCTGCTCTGTGAACTCTCACAGCTTTCCTGCCACCTTCTGACCAGGTCAGCGTGACTGGGTGCCTGGGAGCTATTCAGGTGGCTTTGCCCTGATATGCCGTATAGCTTAGTGTGAAAGAATATTCATTCCTTAGGTGAAACGTTTAAGGAACTGCTAGAACTACTAGTGTCTGAAAGAGGCTTCAATTCTTGGAGACTTATAAAGGCAAACTGGGGCTGTCCCTCTCCTTTTACCCTCTGGTTGAGCTCAGAAATCAGCTGACATAGTTAAGCTGACAGTCATTAAATTTATATGTCCTTTGCTCCTGTCATTCTGTCCTCCTGTCTGATCCGGCAGTTTGGGTCTGTTGACCTTTGTGGCATGTAGCAAAGCCAGTGTATCTTGGCTTCTGTCTCAGACGGCTGTGGCTTGTTGCTTAAGGAAGTTTATTTCTCAAGGATATAGTCATAAGTCAGCAATGTGCATGTTCTATTTTTGTAGACATACCTAGAGAGTCAGGAAGAAGGCCAAAACTCTTCCAGAGGAGACAGACAGCAGATCTCAATGTTCTTATCAATGAGATGTAAGTTCATAAGCTACAAAGAAGTTACAAATTGTACAACAGGATAAATAAAGAGAGAGGACACGGAAAACAAATGTGCCTGCCTGGTGACATGACACCAGAGGAAGACAATGATAAATATGTAAATACTTTAGGAAGAAAAAGCTGTAATTCTAGGGTGGATGTACAGGACAAAGAACTAAAGCAAATTTTGAAAACTGGGTATATAGTCCTAATACACACAACACATAGAAATACTGTCTTCATATCGTTGCAGAAGGTGGGCAGCAGCAGTTAATGGTTCATTTGACTGCTCCCTGCTTTTTGGAATCCTGGGCTGCTAGACATCTTGTTCTCTGTGCTAGGTTGCCCCTCCTGCATCAGCAGCCTCCCACCTCTGCTGCTGATGGTTTGGGGTGGAACCCAAGTTCTTTATTATTGTCAGGAAAGGAATGGTAAGGGTGGCCAAGAGAAGCATCTCGCTTGTGTATTCCTCTTCCCAGTGGGGAGTGGGAAACTGTCAACGTGACCCAGCTAGCCATGAGGATCCAGGTGGAGTCCAAAATTGTAGTGACACTGAGGAATACAGGCCAGCCCTCACAGATGATAAACCTGAATTTTTTCTCCTTCTCTCCTTCACCACATGCTGCATAAGCAGCTCTGCTCCTTTATGGTCACTGCGAGGAACAATACTTTTGTTCTTTTTTAAACCCCTTCGAAGTAGACACACTCGGGAGAAAAGAGGAGAGTAAGTGGTGAGTGCAAAATGGGATATGCCTGAAAAATAAGCTGAATTAAACTGGAAAGCAGGTGAATGGCTGCAGGATGACCCATTTGCTGTCATGAACATAGATAGCTCCGAACCATCTGATACTCTCACATCTGTCAATCAAAAAGAGATTGATAAGGACATGCTGGGCTTTGTATAGGCCCAAACTGCAAGCAATTTGCTTGCCATTCAGTTTGCCTCAGAGCAACAGACCAGCTCCCTCTAAATTCGGGGTTAACCAGGGCCTTTGCGTGGGTCTTGTTTCCTCCTGCTCAGCTTCTGGCACTGGTATTGTCTGCCCGGCCACCCATCCCAGAAGACAGCCCTCCCTCATCTGTCACCCGTTTTGACACAGGATCTGTCTCTGACACCCACTCCTCCTTTCCTCCCTTCTCCTAATATTGCCATGATGTATCGGCACCCCTGACATTATCCTGCCCATTTCAATGATGCATCTATCCATCCATCTGCCATGAAAAGTGACCTGCTCACTATGTCCCTCCGCCCTTCAATCAGACAGGAGCCTGCCTGTCTGTCTGACCAGAGGCAGGCAGAGTGTGCTTCATGGTTGAAAATACAGAGAGCGTGAGACCTGATGTCACCAAAAGCAATACTTAAAAAGTAGCTCATGGAGACTGTCAGAGGACCAAGCTGTAAACTGGGCTACAAGGTACAGTATCATCACACAGTTCCTATTCAGAGGCTCTGCCTTTCCCAGGCAGTTGCAAAAATATCTGTGTTGTAGGAAATAATATTGCAATGAGACAACCGAGCTCAATGTGAGACCTTAAAGGAGGGGAAGGTGATTTGATTTTAAAACAAAATATTTTAATTCACTCATATACACATGTACCCTCAAGGACCCAGGTGCTTATATCCCAGTGGTCGTCCCAGCACACAGGCACCAAGACGCAAGCATCCAAGTGACTCCTGTGACTGCAGGGAAGGCTCCAGGTACTCAGTACCCATTAGTCAGGTCTGAACATTTCAAACTGAGGTGACTTGCAGAATGAAGTTTGGGGTCTTCAGGAGCCCTGAAGTATTGGCAGGATTTATCATCTAGCACTATCAGGACTAGGCCATGTAGCAATCTGATCATCATTTTTTGGTGGCATCTTTTGTTAGGCATCTAACATGGTCTGTGGTGGTCTCAGGCTGAGTAACTGGGGACATGGACGTGCAGACTTGTTACATTGGCTTTGATGATCACCGGAGACTGTTGCCATCGCTGTTCCTGCTCTGTTCACCTACAAGTGCCGTTGAGTGCACCTGGTCAGTAAGGTCTCTGCCCTGCTTCTCCAGCCCCTTCCATCATGGAGCAGCTCTGTTTTTCCTGCTCTCTGAATTCCAATTCTTACGAGCATTCCTGTGTTAAGGTTCCTGGCATGGCCTTGTGACTGGTAGTGAGCAGTAAAGGCCTGTGGCAGAGCCTGTCACGTTATTAGGTCACCATCACATGGGAGAACGAGTGAGGGAACTGGCTGCCATAGGGTGTTTGGGGGGAAAAAAGCTCAGCTGCATTCACGATGCAGTAAAGTCCCTCACAAGGCCAGCACGAACCCCACAACTGTCAGCCAAGACAGTTATAGGGTGACATCAGACCTGCTTTGGGCCCGAACCCAAGAAAACATTTGTAGGCTGGGCACTTACCGTCTTGCTTAGTGTCATCTGTCCTTTTCTGTGCATACAGGCAGGAGGTCAGGTTACCCTGATAGCAATCAGAGCTTACAAGGGCAGGCTTCTCTCTGTTAGTGGTACTGGGCCAGGTGAGCTCCACTGATTCTCCTTAGCCACAGGCAGATACTAATTCCACTTGAAGGAGACTGGAAGAGGTGAATCAGAAACCCAGTTTGGTCATTCCTGCTGTTTAGGTTTTGGCCAATTTCTTTTATGTGACTCTGAATGCTTGGAGCATGCTCATGTTCTGCTGCTTTCCTGAAGAGACAATAATTGATCCAGTGGGTGCCGGTGGGGGAAAGGGACATGCAGTGGTTGAAAAAGCAGCTCTGGTGGCAATGGCCCTTGGTTTGTCTTGTGGCTGAACTCCCTGGAAGTCTCCAAGTGCTCTTGGATGCTTGTATAACTCTTATTCTCTGCCTCACAGGTGTTCATTGCCTCTTCAGAAGGCCTTAGGTCAACTAGGAGGGGAGTTTGACTTTACTCCCTGGGCTTGGGTAATGGAGAGGTGTCCCAGCCCTTCACCTGGTAGAGTTTCTGTCTTTGAACCATGTCCAATCCATGTCTGGGTGCATATGCTGAGCTCCTGACTGTTGGCTAGGTCATTCAGCTAATTGGTTTTCCAGAGAATCTAGATACTGGACATCAGCCTCACCACAGGCAAAAATTCCAGAGATTACTGGAATAATAGACCAGTTCAAAATAACCTTTGGTGCCTCTGAGCCATGAGAGATGCTCTACTGCCAGGCTGCATCCTAGTTTTGCACAGAGCCTGTGCTCTGGATCCAAAAGAGTGTTGTAGTTACTGTAGGACATCCATCAGGACTAAACGCTGGGAGTCTGAAAACTGTCTGAGATGTGACATCTGCATTCCTCTTAGATGGGGGAATCCCATCCCAGTAGAAACACTGGATTTGTGCTGGACATCCCCACTCTACCAGCAGGATCGTGGCCTCGTTGCACATTCCTCAAAAACCTTGGAAGAGTAGCTGCACTACAAGAAAGCAATGCCTGTAGCATTTTAAAGCATTTTAGCAACTTGCCTTAGCTGTCCGAGGTATTATACATTAGGCAACTTGTACAACTGTCTCTTAGTGTCCATGTCCACTTCCTTGAGACTCTGTGTCTCTTGAGCATAAAGCTTGAGAAGAGCACAGAGTGAATTGTATTCTTGCTCTTTCACAACAAAGGCTCAGGGTTCTCAGGATTAATGCACTGGTTGCCCATTTCTCTGTTTTATCCTCATTTGATTGAGAAGTGAGATTTTTGTGCTTTCAATATAACTGCTAACAGACAATTTAATGACTGGGTTGCAAACATAGAAGTGTAGAGGGACAGGGCTGGTTGAGCTGGCTGTGCTTTAGGATAATACTCTGTGGGAGAGTAACAAAATCTGTCTATGTCGTAAATAAACCTGAATAGCTTATTTTGGCAAAGAATTTTCATTCCTGACAGATGCAATTTTGAGACAACCAATAACCACTTGCTAATCTAGGATGAAATACTGTTGGAGTCTGACATCTTCAGGTCAGCTCATAGAATTTGGTGGGTTTCCAGTGGAGTCTTCTCTCACATGTCTAAAAGGAAATAATCTTTATGAGGGCTGTCAAAGGGAAGGGAATGCCCAGGCTTACAAATCATTGAAGCAAGTTATTGGAAAGGGATGTGCCAGAGGATTGCTAAGTAAAGCACATTACATAAGGCTGCCCTTTGGGTTTCTGAGGTCTGGTAACTGGGACATTTTCAAGTTTATCAGACTGAGTTTAGTATCTCCTGCGTTGTTAGTACTTCCCTACTTTTTGAGGCAGACCTTTTGCATTTTGCTGGCTGTAAATGCGCATGAAGATGTGTAAATGTGATTCTTTGGGATGTGCCACCTGCACCTTAATGACTTAAATCTGTTACTGTATTATCTCAGCAAATTGTGGGACAATCCAAGCTATCTCACCAACAAGAAGAACTCTCAGCGATTGAATGGGGAGGTAGGAAATCCTCATATCAGCTGGCCATTATGATGGCCAAGGAACTGAGGAGCTCACCTCAGAAAACTGGTTAATTTGTACTAAAGGAGTTAAGGAGCGATAACGCCATTTGGGTTAGTTGATTTCTTGGGAAGTACATAAAATGCAAACATTCTGTTCTCCTGCTACTTCATCTTGGTACCTCTTGCTGTGCTTTCTTTATGATCCGTTGCTTAGCCAGTCTTGGTGCATTGGAGGTATAGTTTTACACAGCAGGGCAAGGGGCCCATTGCTTGGTGTGAGGGGGCTTACATTCATAGAATCCTAGAAAATCCTGAGTTGGAAGGAAGCCTCCAGGATCATCAGGTCCACCTCCAGGCTCCACAAAGGACCAAAAATCAGAGCCTACGTCTGGGAGCGTTGTCCAAATGCTTCTTGAACTCAGCTCAGTGCTGTGACCACGTCCCTGGGGAGCCTGTCCCAGTGCCTGACCACCTCTGGGTACAGAACCTCTCCCTAACACCCAGCCTGACCCTCCCCTGTCCCAGCTCCATGCCGTCCCCTCGGGTCCTGTCACTGTGCTCAGAGAGCAGAGCTCAGCGCCTGCCCCTCCGCTCCCCTCGTGAGGGGGCTGCAGGCAGCCATGAGGCCTCCCCTCGGCCTGCTCTGCTCTGGGCCGAACAAACCAAGGCACCTCAGCTGCTCCTCACACGTCTTCCCCTCAGGCCCTTCACCATATTTGTAGCCCTTCTTTGGACGTTCTCTAATAGTTTTATGTCGTTTTCGTACCGTGGTGCCCCAAACTGAACACAGTACTGATGGTGAGGCTGCCTGTCACTGTAAAGGGGTGTACAAAGCTTTGTGGATAAGAGAGACTTCTCTCTGCCATCCAGCTAGGGCACAGGCTCATGCTTTTCACCTGCAAGCTAATAAGTTCATATTACTAGGGTGAGCTGGTGCTGTGAAGTGCTCTCATTCCTTCACTTATATTCATAATACTAACTCTTCAAAGAGTTCTTTAAGAAAGGAGCATTTTTTTAGAAGACCTGTTCTTAAATGAGCTTGGCCACTCACTTTAACTAGAGTTCAATTTATCTGATCAATTAGTAACCCTAATCATTCTTGAGATTTGTTTCAAGGCAATTAAGCTACAGTTTCCTTTAGAACATACAGGGCCATTCAGTTGTATGAAAGTTTTTAATGAATCACTGCGAAGAGGAAACACAATCTGCAGAAAAAGCACCACTCCCAAACTACTTGTCAAATATTGAAGAATTATGTTAATATCAGATTTGTCCAGCACCCTTACTGGTATGGACTGAAATAATAACAAATAGGAGACAGGTGCATCAAGTTCCCGTAAAAAAAAAAAAAAAATCATCTGGATGTCTCACAGGCTAACAGCTCTGTGACAGGCTTCTTCTACTAGAGGGAGAGGGCGAGAGAGAGAGAGATTAAGTGTGAGAGAAGGAGAGGCAGAAGTCGAGACAGGGAGCAGCTGAGGAGGATCCCAGGGACCCAGCACTGATCCCACAGCTGATCACTGACTGCAGAAAGGACACAGGAGCTGCAGCTTTGACAGCACTCCGAGTAGAAGAGGACCTCTTGGGGGACGTGTGTAGGTCAGTGCTTTTTACCTGTTTCAGATGAGTAGCTGTGGTTGCTGATAGCTAAAGGCATGTTTGAGCTCCTTGTGATCACCTTCGCAAGGCAGAAAAGCTGACCGCTGGGGAATAGTGGACACCACTAGTTCTATATCCACATAAAGGAAAACTCTGTGACCTCTTTGTGAAATTGTCGGATTCCTGGGGCAAGCAGGGGTTGAAGGGGAGAGACATCCTCTCCTTCCATCATGGTTATTTCTTTCTATTTCAATTATTTCTCTGTTGGATGCTGGCATAATTTTCTAGCTCTGGGTAAGACTTATTTTATTCTGACAATTGAGTGCTGGATACAGTTTGACAGAGGACAGCCTTCAGAAGGAATGGGACAGCATTCCCAGCAACGGGAGTCCTCTGTCACCTCTGTGGGTGCCAGGCATTAACTTGTGCAGGCAAAGGACAGGCAGGGCAGTACTAGAACAATGTTGAAAATAATATTCAGGCATCCCGCAAAGAAAGCGGGAAGGCAGTGTGTGCTGTGGCTTCTTGGAATTTCAGAGAGATTTTCTGTAATATTTGTTTCAGTGACAAACTTCCTTGCATGTGAGGGTATGAAATATTAAAATAGTTTGTAATGTGAGGACTAGGCATTTCTCATCTGTTGCTACTGGCAGCTTGGGGAAACAAATCAGAAGTGGGGTATTTATTAAGCGCTCTTTTTGCATGTAAATTTAAAGTGGGGGGAATGAGAAGAAGTCTCATAACTTGAATCCCTTGTGGCATCTGAATAGTGCAGCTTGCCTTACTGTGCAGCGAATGCTTGCTCGAGCGTTGGTGCACGCGGAATGGTTCAAACATACCTAGATAACTTTAACTGATGCAGAAGATGTTTGGCAAATCCCGGTAACCAAATGGGGTCACATGAAAGCAGCTAAAGCATACCTTATTCTCTATAGTCATTAAAGAGGACAACGTGTTTAAAATATAATTTTCGTTAGTGTCTCAGGGAGGGGTGAAAAGTACTGAAGTCTGATAAGGCTGGTAGTATGTTGATGTTTAATCACATACTTGCTGAGTCCATGTTAAAAACCCCTATTGCCATCTATTTTGTTCTCCCAAACGCAAAACAGTAAGCAAATTCCAAATACTGGCCAGCTCAGGCATTGGAGCATGCAGCAACGTGAATCAGGAGGGCAGCTACCACAAGAGAAAAGTAGGAATATCAGGTTTATAGGCAGCCAGGCTCCGTTTAAATTGTGGATTGTGCTAGCAACCCCCTTCAGTCAGTCATGGATGCAAACAGATTAAATCAGTCCTGAAGGAAATAGTAGGCATTCTGTACGCCGTGGGAAGGAGGGAGCTAATCTGCAGTGTGAAAGCGGAGTACTGGTGCTTCTTGAATTTGTTCCTCTGCTTTTAATCTTTTCCGTATATTGAGTTGCATTTCAGTGTGTGAAAATCCAGCTAACTGCAGTGGGTTTAATCACGGCTTTGTATGAACAGTGATGATGGACCACAGCTTGCTGGTAAACTGGGAAACTGGCATCTTGGATGTGGGATGTAAAAATAACCAAGGCTTTGGGCCCTAAAATAGTCCCTTAAATTTCTTCTGCAGTGTTCAACATGGATGATCTGGTGTTGAGGGGCTGGGCTGGGCATGGACATCTGCAAAGATGGAACTGTGAGTTTTTTTGGGGCACCACATTTATATAAAATCAAATACGAGTCCAGAAGACTCATCTGGGGCAGCCATGTGCATGGTGTGACTATTGCTCATCCTGATGCAGGGTGTTTTCCTGGTAAAAACAAAATGCTGTTCTGTGATCCATTTGATTCCTAGCGTGATCTGATGGAAAAAATGTCTCTTTACACGTACATGACCAGCGAGACCAGTACTGTCAGATTCACCTGACTGAATATGGTACATAGGGCTGCAGGTAAATGATAGCCTTTGCTGAATTTAGACTTTTATTCCATTTTCTATGCCCTTGCCCATCCTTAAATGAATGCAACTTTTCTTTTTCATATTGTATTTTTGAATATTATGTTTGTGAGAATCTCACTAATATTATGCCAAAGTGGATGTTGTACCTGACTTTTGAGCTTTGTACATCATGACCCACTGCTTATCTCTGAATATTTCTGCCCAAAGGCCCCACTGACATCACCCTGACCTTCAGTGCTGTGACTGACCAGATACCCATGCTGCCAAGGATGGTGTGGCTTGGCCAAGTGGCTCTAATGGGAGATGAGCTTTTGACCTTGGTTGTCTGTTGGCAGACTGGAAAATCTATTCAACTTTTTGGACTCTTCAGGTCTTAATTTCTTTACTTCTTGCTCTGTCTGGGCCATGTAGTAGGCACCAATAGTCTCTAGGAAGAGTTGTGCCACTCATCTACCAATTCTGACTGGTGATTTTATATATACCAAAGAGGATGGGAATTATAGAGAAAACACGATTCTTCCAATCTTCTCTTTCTAATTAAAATGTACTTTTAAATTCAGTCCTGAAATATCTGTCCTGCAGCTGTTGCCTCTTGACACTTCTTCACTGCCCTGCATTAGGGGAATGAACTTGCTTCCAGGGAAAAAAGCACCCTCTTTGCATTGAAAGCGGTGACCGCTGCTGAATGTACAGGGCTTCGTTCTGACATTTTGCGGGTTTTCAATGGTATGTGTTAGCTTATCCACTGGCATGCAGGGGTTAACAGGACTTTTGGGTGGGCGGGTGGAAAACAAGCTGTGAAATGGAAGAAGGTCAGCCTCTTGGAGGGGTTTACTCAGTCACAGATGGTTTTAAGTTATCAGTCCCTTATAGGAGAGGTCTCCATCCCTTCCCCCCCCTCACCCAGTAAAACCTATATGAACCAGGGCTGGAAATAAGACAAAGTCCTATCAAGTCCAGGTCCAGCGCACCAGGCAGAATTGTGGCTCTCCTGGTGCTTGCTGGAACCTGCTATCTATATAGCTAGGAGTTCCTCAGCCATTCAGGCTGACTCCAAGAGCTAAATGCGATTTGAGACTAAATACCATTGGCAATGCAATTCTCAGTGGGGAGCGTATGTAGGTAGGGGAGCCGCAGTAAGCCTCGCGGCTCTGGATAGCTTACGTCTTGCAACAGCTGATGAGAACTGAATTCAGGTTTCAGTAGAAACCAATCAATGGGGCGCATCCCATGGCTTACACGAAGTGTTACCGTCTTTAGAGACTTGTGAAGCAGCTGTTTTTATTCAAGGTGCTCACTGTTAAGACTACAGTGCCCGAAGAACTGCGTGATACAACTGCTGCCCAGGCCCATGAGACTAACATCCAAGGAATTATTCTTGGGATGATCGTTAGTCAATGAACAGGTCATGGGAAACCCACTAGGACACTGCTAGAAGGTGGTGTCTGCTGCTGTGTGAAAGTGTTTTTTCAGCAGCAGATGAAAGGCATTGTCTTAACTTCTTGGCTTGCTTCTACTTTTTTACTACTGTAAATATAACAACAGATGTAAAATTGAATTGTCTTGGCCCTAAGATCACCTTGAGCAATCAAATTTCCCTATACTGATGTTGTTTTCTTATGATTTGGAAAGGTGTAAATATTGTCACCAGCCGTAACTGTCAGGAAGAAAGAAGGAACGAAGAAACTTACTCCAGAATTTCATTTTCCCATTTCCCTTTTAAATTGTCAATTAAAATGATGTTCCCTAGCCCTGCAAAGAAGCTCTTGACCAGGTTTGAGCAACCCCGTCTAGTGGAAGGTGTCTTGCCCGTGGCAGGGGGAGTTGGAATTAGATGCTCTTTAAGGTCCCTTCCAACCCAAAGCATTCTATGGGTCTAGGATTCCATCCCTGGATTGGAACAGTTGACAGATCGTGCTGCCACCACCAGCGTCTCTGCCACTAGTCTCAGAGAAGCGATCTTTCAGTGGAAATGGTGCCCTTCATGATCCTTCTGTCCTTGACCTATCTAACGCGAGCCTTAGTTACAGGACCAAATTTGTACTGTATGTTCCCTTCCCATTAATTACAGATTTTAGAACTTGTAATCTGGTAGGACACCAAAAGAAACCTTGTTCTGGTTCTGCTAGCCATGACAGCATGTGAACCGTGGACATCATGATAAGAATACTTCCTTTGCCAACTACTGGAGCCAGCCCTTCTTCTCAGAGTTGAACGTGGGGATCTAATGTTGTATGGTATGGATTGAATGCAATATATGGTTGACAGTGCAAAGGAAAAAAGATTGTTTGCTCTCAACCAAAAATGAATGAAAGGGGAGTTTCAGACAGAGCAGACCTGGCTGCCTGTGTGTTGTGCATGCAGAAGATAGCTTTCAGTCTCAGACTGGCCATCTCTGTGGATGCAACCAACTAGAGAGAGGTGCCTTTGGTCCCAAGTGGGCTTTCTGGGTATAGGAAGGAAGGTTAACAAGTTGCAAAGGTAAATTGGAAGCAAAAGATTTTGGGGCACAATATGGTGCATTTCCAGGGAAAACCTGCCAATGGAAATAAGTAGCCTTGTTGCTGCTCGTGGGATCAGGGATCGATCTGTGACTGTGCTGGAAGCAAAGACTGCAGTGGGAGGTGTCTCTTTGGGCTATGGCAGTGAAGCTGTTCTAGGAGGAACTATTTCCTTCAGACCTCTCAAGAATCTCCCAGTCTGTATTCTACTATGAAGACCAAGCCCAGGCTTGGTTTCCCAATGCACAAATGCCAGAATCCACTGTTCTTACTTCTCTGCTAAGGAATTTTGAGCTCTCCTATGGACTTTTGACCTCTGAGAACCCATCTACTGGTGTGTCCTACAAAACTTGGACGTACAGCTTGTCCTTTCCTTGAACAAACCATTGATCCGCACAAATGTTTGTCCCTTGTGGCACAAAGTCTTGACCCAGCTGGCACTTGGAAATGCACCATTGCCGTGACTGATGGTCACATATGACCAAGCTGGCCAACTGCCTTGCTTGAGGCTTGCTGGGTTCAAGTGTGCCTCCCATGCTGCAGTGGGAGTGAAGTGGGTGTATAACCAACACAACTGCTCGCAGTGCAGTGTAGACATCCCGGCCAGGCAGCTACTGAGCACAGGCTTGCCTTCCAGGAGAGCAGAGAGGTGCAAAGGGGACAAGAATGCATTGTTTCTTCTACCACTTAGTGATATTTAGGGCAGACTAATAAGGGATGTGGCTTCTTCCATACAGATCGCGGATATCTGTGACCAAGAGACCTCTTGAACAGCTTTGAAGAGCTCTGTCATCTGAGGCAACGGACAAAGCGACCGTGGTCCTAGGAGGCGCAGTGTTGAATTAAAGCACTATCAGCTCAGAAGCTCAACCCGTAAGGTAGTGCGTTTGGTCATGCTGTCACTGAGATTTGTGTGGGGGTGATACAGAGCTGGGGGGATGAGGTGCAACCTTCACTGTCATGGTAGACTGTGTGTTGCTGTGGTCTGTGAATTGCTCTTAAGTTTTCTGGGAATGGTGGTGTCCTACAGCGAGCACTGATTTCCCTGGTTAGAAGGCAGGCTCTAGGAGACCTGCTGCAAGTTTTCCCATGGAGCTAACGTGTGACATGTAGCACAGGTATGCTCTCTTTTCTACCATTTGTTATCTTGGAGGCATTGCTTCTTGTGACAGCAAGTATGGATAAGTTGTTTTTTCTTCTGAACATTTAGTAAAACTTGTATTTGCTCTGCAATACTTGCTGTAAATTCATCGACTGTATGAAAATGTGTGTCTGTTATGAAAGAAATTATGGTATCTGGTGTGTGCATACATAAATTGTAGACAGCATGAGCAATTGCTTACATTCATAATCCCTGAGGCAGAAGAGAAGATCAAGCCAAATATAGATTTTTCCGAAGGAATAAGTCACATAAAATCTGATCCTTGGGCATTCCTCCTCGCTCTATACAAGGCCTCCATTCATCACAGGAGTACTTGTGGCATTCCCCCTCTGTGACCTACTCAAAAGTTTTCATGAAGTTGCACTTCTTACAGTTGCTGGCCTTCAGTTTTGCGGCTCTAACAGGAGTATGAGACTTTTCTTTAAAAAATCATCTGAAATGGGAAGACTCAAACTCAAAATATCGTTTAATGTTAACAAACAATCAAACAAAGCCTACCCAAAGCTAAAAGAGAAATTTTAGGTGGGAGATTCTTCTGGATCTGCTAGTGTAAAACACAGTTTGGATTTGGGATTGAACACACAATCTGAACATTCACGGTGTTGGAACTGTCCTGATTTTTATGAATTACAAAGAGAAATAGAATGCTGCATCTGTTGCTGATTAATTTATTATAATGATTTAAATCTTCTACTGTGGTCTGTGCTAATGGCTTTGTACCCCACCTGTGCTGTGCTTGCACCAATAGTAAGTCCCGTGCCCCTGGATCCATCACCTGCATATGAATCGCTTGCTTGCTGCCTGTCACTTCTCTACAGGTTTGCCTAATTTTGCTCACCAGTCTTTGCCAGCAGTTATGTCATAACTCGTCTGTGTTCTACTGGCTGAACCCCATAAATAACTACTTGTAACACCACTAGTACCACCAAATCCTGTGACTTCCAAATGTTTTCCTTATTCACTTAGCTGATTTATGGCCTATCACTAGTGCCCAGTCATAGTACAAAAGGGAATGGGCTCTTGCACTGTCTCGTCCAGATAGATTGATGGATACACAGGATGAAAGGCAGACCTCCCATCCCTTCAGGCTGTCTGGTTTATTTTGCTAGTTTAAAAATGATGTCAGTATCAAGTGTTTGCTTCTATTCTGCATTCACAGCAGTGGAAGCTTTGCCACTGTCTCCAAAGGGGACATCTCCGCCCCTGAAAACCAGATGGATTTCTACATGGGATAAGAAACAGCCAAGTCTTATCTTGGTTATCTGAATGAGGCTAGCGGATGAAGTCCTCTGTTTTTCAGAGGACTGAGAGTGTTGAGCTAATTCCAGCATTAGCCCTGTTATGCTAGGACTGTTGGTGAAGAGCCTTTCATAGAGGAGGGGTTTGCTGCCCTTTGGAAGCATTTGTCTGCCTCTTTTGACTAAACGGCAACATCAGCGATCATCTTAGTGTAGAGAACTTTGGTTCAGGCAACTGTGAGTGGAGATATAAATTCTACCATGACAATTTTTGGAAGGTTTTTGCTGTCTTTAATTTCTTTAAAAAACAAACAAACAACAACAACAACAAACAACTGTGATTTATTTTTTTCTGGGATTAAACTGAAGTCAAAGTAAAACAAGGTTATTCATGTAATAAGGGAGTAGAAATTTTAGAAGTAAGCAGGACATATTCTGAAAGTTTTTGTGCCAGCTGATACGGTATTTCCAAATCCACATTTAACATGGAAGACACTAGAAAATATGACGTGGTTGGATTAATTCCGCTGAAGGAATGTTCTCTTGCATATCCTGGCAATGTTATTTTAACTTTGCAGTCAGTGTGTGGCATTAGGATGCTTCTGTCTCACCCTCCAGAAGGCAAGAATTCACAGGAGTTTAAGGACTCACAGCAGCTTATCTTTAATCCATGACAATTTCTGAAATATTTAAGGCCATGTTAACTCAGCAGTTTACACACAGTGCATATTGAGAGGATGCATGTATGATGTCTATTACTATATGTATGAATATCGTCAGTATTTTTATTTTTTCAGCTAGGTTTGAATGTAGCCATCTCTTTATAGTTTGGAATTATGTTAGCATATGTCCACAGTCACACCTGAAAACTCCTGATTGACTTGACACGTGATAACATAAGAAAAAAATAAATTTCTTAACGGCTTTGGACCTGAGGAGCACGTTCGTGTTTCGGTATAGATGCTTGTCAGAATTGCCTAATGTAGGAGGGAAGAAATCTTGAGAAGCGAAGGGCGAATGTAAGCCTAACGTAAAGAGAGCTTAGGGGAATACTGTTGCAAGCTAATGACAAGTAGTCACGTTTGTGTAGAGTTAGACATTTCAGCTCCTGGAGTGGTGACATGTTTAGGAAGATGCAAGACTGTGAAAGGCAGTAGGGGATTATAGTGTTTGCTATTAATACAGTTCAGTACCTTGGAGGACAAATGAATACCATCAGGAGACGGTGATTAAGAGTCTCTGAAGAGCTCTGCCACTTGCTGTGCAGTGCCTTGCCTGGTGCAACCTGGAATCATCTTTTGATCATTTCAGTTTTTTATTTTTCCTTCCCACGAGCTGTTCATTCCCTTCATTTGCAATTTTTAAAACACCACAAATAGATTTTTACAGTAGAAGGTATAAGATAATGCCAAAATATCAGTGTTCCAGCTAGTGTGTGTGGATATGTAAAACTAGTGGATAGTAACACCCACACCAGACTGGGGTGGTGTTAGAGGGGACTTGACCCTCCTTCACACAGTCCCACGTATCATTTCCTGTTTCTATCATTTTACAGGCATTTCCACTAAATTTAGTGAGGCTAACAGGATGATTTTCCAAGTAATCAGTAGTGATCCTGTAGTTGTTTGAGATTTGTATAGTGTGTAGAGCCCTAAAATGAGATATATGTTAAAAACAGCAGTAGAGCCAGTGCTTTGTTGTGGAGAGATGTCTATGTTCTTATTTGCAACTTTTTTTACCCTCAGCTGAAACCAGGTTTCACACGGATAACACAGCTCTGAGCCAAATGTATAATAGGGAAATGCCGGGGTCCTACCCAGCGTTTTCATCAGGTGTAGTGTGGCAATACATGGTTGCATGAACGTCAGTTGATACAGGAAACAGAAAGAAGATCAAAGGTGTGCTGTCAAAGTCCCTCTTCCTTTTAAAACTGGTAAGGGTTGCAGTCACAGCACAGTCTGACTGTGTTGAGCAAAGGAGTGCAGACGGGTAAGCAGAGACATAGCATTAATCCCGCATGGGAATCTAATCTAATTGCTCTTTCAGAGCTGCAGTAACTCTATAGTTTCTGATCATCTCTCATATGACAAGAAATCTGCCTTCACAATTTGCTTGCAAGATAGCGATGTGTTACATTATATGCTGTCTGCTTTATAAATACAGGGAAAGAGACGCCTTTGACAGAGGGTCACATGAGTGATCTATAACAATAACTAGTTAATGCCAAGTTCACACTTCACCATTTCCTTCTAGAGTAAGTACTAGTTTATAGTCTGCTCTCAGGTCTGTTGCTAATTTAGACGAGCTTACTTAGATCAGGATGTGCTTCTGCTTCATGCCCCAGTTTAGACATCCATCTCTGTGGCTTTCTTCTCAGCAACTGCTCTTGCCATCCATCAGAACTCACCACGTGAGTGCCATGTGGTGTAATATTTGCTTGAAACATGAGAGGAGGTCTTTGGAGGAAAGCCAGATGACATGTAAATGGACGATGTGTCAGAGGGATGCTGTTAGATGTGTTTGTTTTCACTTTAGCCCCACTAGCCATTTTCCTACCTGGTTTGCATCGTGCTTATGGTTCAAAACTGTCATGATGTGATTTGGAAAGAGGTGGCAGAGCTATGCTGGCTGTCAGGCATTTCTCAACTGGGATGCTGGGATGTAGCAAGCAAGGAAGGGCAAACTGCATCATAAAGGTGAGCAGAGTTGAGGTCTTTCATCGCCTTTGTGAATTGTAAATAATGAAATGTTTTGTCTTCACAGGAGAGCCTGTAGCCTGTTTGTGCTGACCACAAGCAGCTGAGCACAGCATCATGACAAGCCATCGGGCAGGTGAGAGAACAGCCACAGCTGTGGAACCTATCTGGACTAACCCTGAGAATAAGCCCAACTTGCTTTTGGTGTCGTTTGGCAACTAGGTGTCTGTCTCTCACCACCACCAGGAGAGACACCAGAAACTGGCCCATCAGGTTCCGCCGACCTTTGCAGTAGGGTTTTCCTCATGCCAGACTTTGAATTTTTATTTGGAATTATGACTGACGTAAAAGCATTCTCTGTCCAAAACACTGCTAGGCGTGTAAGCTATTGTGGCCCTGGACTGATATCTTGATTGCAGATTTTCCCACTTCAGCCATAGCTGTGCAATAAGTCAACACAAAATCACAGACCTTAATGCTCCAGCCTGTGGATACATTCCCAGCCTGAAGTACAAGAATGGATGGTTCCTTTCTTGTCCAAGTGGAGCAGAGCAGAAACACTCCCTGTTCTACAGGGAGGCGATGCAGATTGCGTGACCATTTCTAAAACATAAACGCATTATCTTAATTGAATGTATTTTTCCTTGCCTTTCTAGTGAAATCCTACAAGAAATCTTCTGTCCCAGGAGTAAATATTGCCCAATTTGTGGATAAGATTCCAGAAGGATGCAGTACACCTGACTTTGAGCGGAAACCTGTCACTCTAACATTGCAGGAAGGTGAGATTCTTAAAAAAAAAAAAAAAGTCAAAGTCACAGACCCCCAGGCTTGATTCCGTGTCTCCCCTATGTCAATTTTCCGGATTAAATCAAGCTAGTTTCTAAAGAGATTTGACTAGACCACAAAAAGTATTGTGTGGCCAAAGTCTACGTACTACTTAGGAAAGTTCCATTAGTACTGCTGCAGCTCTCCTGAGTTTTAACTATTGTATGTGCAATCAAAATATGGCTCCTAATGTACACAACAAATCCTGTGAATTATTGCAGGAAGATCTCAAGGTAAGTATTTTGTAGCAAAAGGTTAAACACCTTAAAAAATGTTCATTGGAACGGGTTGCCCAGGGAAGTGGTGGAGTCACTGTCCCTGGAGGTCTTTAAGGAGAGGGTAGATGTGGTACTTAGGGATGTGGTTTAGTGGGCAATATTGGTGGTAGGTGGTGGATGGTTGGACTAGATGATCTTAGAGGTCTTTTTCAACCTTAATGATTCTATGGTTTTTATTTTCCTGTTTAACTAACTGGATTCATGAATGTTCAGCACAAGATTAGCTGCCTTTTAAAGTAAGAGGAACCGCTGGTGCTATTTAGGCTGTAGTTCTTCACCAAGAAGCAGTGCAAATTGTGCATAGAGGAGGCAAATAATGAGCTAAGGTGCAAAATCAATGGGAAGCTTTCCGGTAATCTTTCTACCCTTACAGCGAGTATCTTTTTGGAGTGGATAGCCTGCGTAGTTCGTGTAGCACCTCCTTCCTCACGAGCCTGAACAATTTCTAGCACCCTGGATTTCAGTGTTGTCACACCCATGTGTCGATTTCTATGGGCCACTGAAATTTTAAGAAGGAGCACAGTGGCCTCTAGTGGTGTATCCCACCTCCACCACCTGCCTTTTGCCTGCGAGTTTCAGGCATTAACTGAATCAGTGGCCGGTCATACTTTCTATGTTATTTCATTCAATGTAGGTTCTGCATGGTCCATATACAAAATATTAGGGCGTTAAGGTCATCCATTGCATAAAGAGAATTCAGTGTCTATGCAGATGCACTCTGAGTTTCTTTAATTTTATTGTAGCATCATTTCATTCAGTGCATGGATTAGCTGGTACTCCAAGCTGTTACAATTTGACAGAAGTATAATCAATTGGATTCAGACTTTAATAATAGTTCTGGTACTGCAATCTTGGAAAAACTGTGAAGAAAGATTCTTTTCGTAAGAATCTGTTGGCTGCATGGCCAACAGAGCTTGATGCATCATTTTTTTTTTTTTTTTTGCTGGTGACTGCAGAAGGGTGTGGGAAATACTGCAAGACTTTCTGGGGAGACATTTTAACATTGTTGGTCATCTGAAGACCAAAACTATTACAAAGGAAAGATAATAATCATTTCCTCCCTGAGCAACATCCACTCATCTCCTTTTCTGTTCCAGTGTGACACTCCCACTTACCTACACATGAGTCACTTCTCTGATTAGTTGTTTTATGTCTCCTAAGACTTTGAAGCTGTTGGAGATTTCAGTGGTCAGCTGCAGTATACTCAGGTTATTAGAGGAGGAGAGACGGAGAGACCTCACAGGTGAACCCCATTCTCTTCTCCCTTCCTTGTCTCTTCAAATAGCAGAGTCTGTGTGTTTGGAGTGCAAGGGAATTAGTCCCTTAGTTCAAGTCTAGGCTGTGGCACTTTTTCCTATGTCAATAATGACAGGGTTTGTCTATATTCAATCATAAAAGGTCTTTAAATGGGGTGTTAGCCTGCCAGCCATGACTGCTAACACCCTCTAATCATTTCTGTAATCAACAGAGCTATAGCAAGTTCAGCTTAGATGTGCTACTGGCACAATTTTGGTCCATACCAACTTGTACACACTACCTATATGATAGCCATTCTCCTCAAGCATGTAAGCATGTATTCCCTACTACTTCTTACTATTAAGAGAGTTGAAAATCAGACCAAGATAGCAAAAAAAAAAAAAAAAGAGGAAAAAAAAGCTTTCTCTATCCACATGGATGTGCAATAAAAACGCAGGGAGAGTCCATATTTGTCACTGGTGAATTTTAAAGTTAGTTTTTAAACCTCTTTGAAAGCTGGTGAGTTAGACAAGGTTATTAGGTTATTGCAGGTATCTTGCATTAAATGCTCAAATTCCTCCAAATTAAATTGGTAATTTAGGCATTCTCCACAGAGAGAACCAAAAGAATTATTTTTAAAGAATGTTTCTGTCCAAAACAGCAGAGGTGACTCACTCTGAGGATCACTTTATTGATAACACAAGGAGCCTGGCATGAGAATCCTTATGCTCAAGCTTGTCTTCAACAACTAATTTCTTGCCTCTTTCAAAAGGTAAAAATGCCATTTTCAGAGCAGTGGTCAAAGGTGTTCCAACCCCTGAGGTGAAATGGAGGCGTGCAAAAGGAGAAATGGACGATCCTGACAAATATGAAATATTCTTCAATAAAGTTATAAATGAATACGTTCTGAAGGTAAAGATCAAATACTGTGGACAGGACACACAGAGCACAATGAAAAGGGGAAGCCTGCAGTGGGCTGTCGGGGTGGAAACATCAGCATCTAGCAAAAGTGGTTAGGTAATCAACTACTAGAAAAGCCTAAAACACAGCTCAGGACTGAATTGCATCACTCCACCCATATAATGATGATCAAGATGAAACAGGAAGAGAAGCTGAATGTCAAAATAGATGCAGATTGCAAATACTAGAGATGATGACATTGTGAGAGTTTATTCTCTTAAAATGTGCCAAAAGAGCAAAATGGTCTAAATATTTCACAAATAAAAGAAGATATAGATATCATCAGATCTGAAATAGCACAAAAGTCAAATGAGCCATTTTTGGAGTCATTCTGAGAACAGAAGAAAGATCTGAAATTTCACCAAGTAGCTGTTTTATTAGAAGTTGAATAAGTGAACCACAGTACATGGCTGCAAGCTCTTACTATGTTCTTCTTTTTAAGATAAATAAGCTCACTGTAGACGACACTGATGTGTACCGTTGCTTTGCTGTAAATGAATATGGGGAAGCTACATGCTCTGCCGGCCTCAGGATCATACAGGGTAAGACTGACTAGTTCTGTAGTCCAAATATCCTGTTGTCCCATGTAATTGGCTTCACTGTCCCTCGGGGGTTGGGTGCCCAGAGCATTGTCTAAGTATCCTTGGCGTGAAGGGCTATTTTCTACCTCATTGAGGACTGGAGGTCTTCCGCAACTTCCCCCACTTAGGTGACTCCATGACAATACAAGCTTTAAGGCAACACAGAAGAAGATGGATATTGTCATCAATGCACCAGACCATGCCAAGAAGCTCTGGATTTAGTGTTAAATTGGCTTGATCCTTTTTTTTTATCATGTTGGACAAGTTGGTCAATCTTCTTTTGTTAGGGATCCATCTCATGTCACTTCAGATGTCTATGGTGCAGATGTCTTCACCTGACCAGGTTCTCTGGTTCTCTTCATAGTCAGTGGAGAGAAATAAGCAATTCATGAGTAAAATATAACTAACCTGCTCTGGGAATCTACTTGAGCAGGACATGGATTATATTGGATGTGTACATTTCATCTGTCTGCCTATAACGTAATTTTAAAAGGCAATTACCTGCTTTTGGTCAGATAATCCTTGCACCTTGGCTCCCCATCTCTAAAGCAGGAAATTAGTATTTCTTACCATTACTTAAACTGTAAGCTTCAACTGTAAGGGCAGAAACAATCTCGTCCACTGCACAGAGTATCCAATAAGCACAGAAGCAATTGTAATAGAAATGTTGCATTATAGGTGGGGATGACTAGGAATCAGTGTCAAGCTAACAACGAAATCCAGACTAGAATTTCCTCTTGTACTGATGACAGATGCATGGATTTTATGGTTCATAGGCTTACTGATGTTAGTCTATGTTATCTTGTTCATCTTATGAATTGCTTTTCATTTGTTTTCTCTTCTAAACTCTCAGTTGGCTTTAAGAGGAAAGCACAATATGTTCCTGCTCAGTCTGCTGATGGTGAGTTATATATATATATATACTTTTTTTTTTTTTGCATTCCAAATACTTATCTATCTAGTACATTTTTTACTTATTCTTCATTGCTCTGTGAAAGAAAAACAGGAGGTGGGGAGTAGCAAACACGAAATGAAACAGTTACATTATTAGCATGCTATCAGAGAAAGTGCCAAAGGCCTTTGAGGAAGGAATAGAAAAACATTACCAGGACCTACCTTCCTCCCTAGCTTTATCAGGGGAAAGAATTGTTTAATCTTGTATAGACATTACAGCAGAAACAAAGGAAATATTACATAATTTAATCTCCATTCTGAGGAAATAAACAGTAATATAATTCTTTAGGAGGTTCTCTGTCTTTTATGGCCTTGAAACTTACCCAAACTTGTTAAATAAATAAAATAAAATAAAGTAAGAGAAGGTTAATGTATCTCTAGTGTTCTGTCCGCACTTTCTGCTTGCTGTTTACTTTTGGGTAAAGTGACATTTTTAAACATGGCTTTGAGCTATTACAAATAATGATTCCAGGTATGTGCTAGAAAAGGATTTTTGGCTGTCAAATTCATCAAACATGTTAACGTGGCTGGAAAATTGTGGGTCTCTAGAGTGTCCTCTCTAGAAAGAGAGGAAAGCTCCGTAGAAAGCAGTGACCTTTCATGACACTAAAAGAACATGAGTTTGGCAGATGAACCTGTAAGCTTTCCAGCAGTTTTTTCGTAAAGTATAAAAACATCACCAGAGGTAAACACAGAATAGTGGAATGGTCTCCCGTTGGGGGCTGTTTTGCATTATCTTCTTTTGGGGACCGTATCTTAGAGTGTTGGGCGTCTGATTTTTTGTTGTTGTTGTTTTAATCCCTCCCTCTCTGTTGTGTGTCGTCATCCCCCCCCCCTTGTAACAGAATTGAAGAAGAAGCTTCAGGACCTCAGGAAGCTGCTGAGGAAGCGGTAAGCCTCCGTATAATGAAGGCCATTTTTACACTTCCCAGAGGTTTCTTGATATGGTAACTTCATAGACCTTCATGCCAATATGTTGTTTCCAAAGTTGCTGTGAGACAGCATATGGACAGACATATCAGAACAGTTTGCTACTATCTGTGAAACAGATAAACACGAGGTACCAACCTTGCCTTGAAGTGTATGTTCCCTTGCACTAGAAGATTTTGACTTTAAAAGGTCTGTTTCTCCACTTCCCCATTTTTAGCGCACAAGTAACTTCATGGCTGAGTGGCAAATCTTCATGTAATGATCTCTCTGGGCAATCAGGGACTGAGCCCTGGTTCCCATGCCATCTGCAGTCTGCCATGTGCCCATTGCTGAGCTCCCTTTACTTCCCAAGCAGGAAACCTCAAAGACTGCCTAATGGGAATGATCTCTGGCCTATGTAAAATCCTGAACTGTGCCGAGAAATAATTTGGGAAAGTACAGGTTGGCCTGGGCCAAACTGTGCCAGCGGCTCTGATAAGTAATTGTCCAGACTGCTAAATTTACAGTGCTCTATATGTCCCAGGGCAAGACTATTCCCTGACACCGTTTCATTTGGTAGTCTAGATACAGAAAGCCTGTGCCAGAAGAGTCTTATCCTTTCTTGTCTATATGTACAGGAGCAAGTGAACTGCAGAAATGATGGAGAGTAAACTGAAAGAGGATTAAGTGTAGAAAAAAGACATCTTACTGTCTTTCAAAAATTCTTGATTTTTTTCCCCCTGTTTCTAAGGGCCCCAGTACCAAAACAAAAAACACTGGATAAAGAAGCAATCTTTCAACTGTTACTACACGCAGATAGAAGAGATTATGAGAAAATCTGTATTAAATATGGAATTTCTGACTTCCGTGGCATGCTGAGAAAGCTTCAGGAGATGAGAAGGGATGCAGAGAGTGAACAAGGAGAGGTAGGATAAACTGAAAACAATGAATGCACTGATTTTTAACAAGGTGCCAAGTCCTACAGTTCCTCAGTAGCTTCTGAAAATGGGCTAAACCTTCCTAAATTGCATTGCAGATGAAAATGTTATTGTATGACAGGCAACGATTTGTGACAATGTTTTAAAGTCCTACTTCTATATTGATGCAGATGAAAAAGCTACCTACTTTTTTGGAGTTGACTTCATAAATTTTAGGGGATAGTGAACTTAGGATAATCCTTTTATTGAACCACATAGCTAAATTCTGTATTCAGTTGTCTGTGATAAGAATTCCAACACTGAATTGGAGAGTTATATGCCTGACAGTCAAAATTGCCCGTCGCATACAGAGTATGTAGAAACCTGGACAGGTAGAGATTGTTTAGCGTATGAATGACCCAGGCACAGCATGTACAACACAATTTGCCCACCAGAAGAACCTCTGGACATTTACAGGTGCTTCTTCTATACACAAAGTTAGAAGTAGCTCTTTTCTGTGCAGATAGAAGGTAGATTTCACATTTGTTCAACAACTTAAGAACTTCTGTCTTGGCAGCTGTATCATTTACCAAGTTCTTGTATCTTTCTTTGCAGTTAATTCACAGTATCAAAAATATGCAACATATCAAGGTCAACAAGGATGGAACTGCTACATTTGTCCTAGAGATGGACCTGAAAAATAGTAACAGCAAAATTTATCTGCTTAAGGTAAGGCTTAAGATGAGTCGCCCAGGTCGTAAATCACTGTAGTTGTCTGCATTAAATGCTTGATCCACTGGGCAGCATCTGAGAGCAAATAAGAATCTTAAAGTAGTCTGTCTATCACAGAATCATTGACTGATTAGGGAAAAGCATTGGTGTGGGGGTCCAGGTAATCTTTGGTGGTGAATATCACTTGGGATTTATAGGTCCAAGTACAGCGGAAACATTTCTGTCAGTTACGGACATCCTTTTTACTTCAAGGGCTCTTCAGATAAGAGTAAATTCTAACAATGTCTTTCAGGCTGCAGAAATTCTGCAGTCTCATACCAGAAAGACAGACTGATTTAATTCATTTGAGTGTTATATTCCATTCTAATTCACTTCTTTGATAAAAGATATCAAGGAAGTAAAACATCCCATCCATTTATGTAGTTGTGTTGCTGTGATCCTCATGTGATCAGAGTTGTGGATGTTCCACTGGAAGATACATTTCAGTAAAACTGCAGTTAGTAGCTTTAATGTAGGTAAAACTTGAATTCATTAAAGAGGTCAGGCTAACTAAGAACTTGTGAATTGAATGCATAACATGAGACCTATACAACCACAACATGGAGAAGGTAACCTAAATGTATCAGAGACTGGAGAGTTGTGAACTTGCCTGCTTATCTATCTTTGAAGTTGCTGAAATCTTTGAAGTTACAGTGACTGTGTTAGTTAAGCATCAACAACTTACTTGCGCTTATTACCACTTTGCCTAGTTTGAGAGTCAGATGCTGTATTCTGTGCAGGACTTACTGCACATGGTATTGCTTGTGTGTTATATAAACAATGAGCACTGTCCACTTACAGCTGTTTACTTTAAACAGTAATAGAGTGTAGACTTCTCTCTTGCCACTCATTGATATCAATAGCAAAAATTTGGCCTGATTTATTTGAAATGCCTTGTGCTAGTTGTGTGTTGTCTTTAAGAGTATGTTGTTTCTCTTCCTAGGATGGTGAGAGGCTCAGATATGGAACAGGGGATGAATACAGAAAGCACTACCTGAGGCGGATTGGAAAAAGGTATAATTTCATTGTCAACGATGTGCAGCCAGAAGATGCAGGCTTATATCAAGTCAGAGTGGAAGAAGTACCTGTTTTCTCAACTGAACTGGATGCTGAATGTAAGGATTTCAGTTAGATATATGTGATCTGTAGCTGTAACAAGAAATTATTTTTGCTGGAAAGTTTCATGTAGGAGCATATGCATAGCTCAGCAGTCAAAGCTGATGACAACAGAAGACTTTTTTGTGTTGCTTAATAATGGTTTGCTCCTTATGACAGGTGAAAAACATCTGGAAGGTGATTATGTGGTATGGATGTTGCATTTGTTGTCCAAAGGACTAAGTTCAAGTACCCTTTGGACTTCTGGATGGTAGTTGACAAATTCCTTAACTTACCCTATGCTGTAGTTTATTTTTGTAAGCTCAGCATAACAACTGTCAACCTCAATACTAGTATCAGGATGCTGAAATACATTAATGACTACAAATTACCAGCACATCACAGTGATGGATAGTATAAATGCTTATACTAAGATAATAAAGACAAAAATCTACCTCTCTATACTGTAGAAGTGGGCACAGGAGCATGTCTCAGTCTTTTTTTTTTTTTTTCTGCCTAAAGTAGTGTTCACAGGCATGGCAAGTTCCTGTCTTTCTTCCTTCAGCTGCAGCAAGTTTTCTTCTGAGAAGACAGAAATAACTCTATTTCTTTTCTGTAGCCTTTGATTTGTGTTTTTTCTTTTTTTTTTTTCCATTCCAGCCATCCCTGTGAGATTTCAGCAGCCACTCAGTGATGTGCGTTGTCCCGAGAAGGGAAATGCTGTCTTTGAGTGTACCCTACGCAGTCCTTGCTATGATGCTGTGTGGCTACATAAAACCCACCCCCTTGAGGCAAGTGAGAAGCACCAGATCTCCATGACCCCTGACGGTTTGACCCATCAGCTTGTTATCAATGATGTTGTGGCCTCTGACAATGGCATGTACACACTCGACACTGGACTCTGTTCCTCAAATGCCTATCTTCTTGTAGAGTGTAAGTGACACTATATTTTTCCCACAGTGTTGGCCTGAAGCATGTAAACAAAATAATAATCCTCTCACTGTCTTATTGCTCACTGAGAAACAAATTGTGGAGCCTCTAGTTCCTAAATTGTATCTGTAGAAATGAAGGTCTGTTTAGACCTTCTTTTCTCTTCAGATGAGACAATTTATTTATTTTTTAGTTATGACAAACTCTGTTGGTTTATTTCCTCTCCAGTTACTATGAAGTAGTATGTTCTCCATCAGTTACCTAAAAATGCTCCATACCCTAGCATGTGTTTTTAATGAGGATGCAGCATACATACAATCAAGGAAATTTAGAGGGCATCTTGCTAGATGGTATTTTCTTTCCAAAGTAGGGGTTAAACAGGTTAGAAGAAGCTCAAAAGAAGATGGGAAATATGCCTTCCAGTGAAAGCAGATTCAGGCTGGGTATGAGGAAAAGGTTCGTCACCTGAGGGTGGTCAGGCACTGGAACAGGCTCCCCAGGGACGTGGTCAGCAAGCCTGACAGAGTTTAAAAAGACACGTGATTTTCTATTCTATTCTATTCTATTCTATTCTATTCTATTCTATTCTATTCTATTCTATTCTATTCTATTCTATTCTATTCTATTCTATTCTATTCTATTCTATTCTATTCTATTCTATTCTATTCTATTCTATTCTATTCTATTCTATTCTATTCTATTCTTCTCAATGTGGTCTTCTGGGGACCCAGAAGTTGGGCTTGATGATCCTTATGGGTCCCTTCCAACTTGGATATTCTATGATTCAATCTTCACTATGATTCAGATTAATAGTTAGCTGGCTTATATGTTTTGATTCTCAAGTGTAGTTGTTTCAGTTTCTTTTGAGTTCCTGCTGCAGCAAAAGCTGGCGTACTTCATAAAGACCTTTTCTGGTAACCCTTCAGAAACAGGGCAGGTTGCTGAGTATGACATAAAAAGCAACTGCCTGTGGACTTCATTGAGCTGTCAGTGCTCTACAGAAATTATATCTAGGGTGAAAATAAACACAGTCCATGACCCACTTTTTGTCTCAGAAAAGTCTGAATTATGGGTTTAATACAAAGCTGTTCACAGAACCGGAATCTTTAGTCTTCAGGTTGGAGATCTCTCAAGTGCCAGGATACCAAATGTGCAAGCTGCCACAATAGCCATGAGATTCTAATTGAAGGGTGGGAACTGATGACCAGTCTGGGTGGGGGATATTCTGCAATTCCTTCAGGGCTGGAGGTAGAAGGCAAAAGGAACCAAAGAGTCCCAGATACCACTTAAGTCCCTCTAAATTGGATCTATCATACTGGGTTTGCCCTGATCTCCCATTTCTTCTTTTTTCTTTTTCTTAATTTTTCTTAATTTTTTTGTTGTTTGTTAACTAAAAAATATGTAATATATATTATGTATATATATATATGTAATATAATGTTTGTTAGCTAAAAATAATTGTTGTCTTAACTAAGAAATGTAAAGTTATGTCTTAGTATAGCAATGGAAAAAAAAGGTTTTTAATTGAATTTAAGTTCATTTAAATGTGTTATGTTTCTGTCTTAGAAAGAAATGATAACTTGCTAATGAATTTTCTTTGTTGATGCAGTACATGATGTTGATTGTTGTTTTTTCTCTCTTTTGCTGTAATTTTTTTTCCTTCAATCAAACAATGCATCTTCAATACAGATCCCAAAGGAAAAAAGAGACAGGATGAAGGAGGTGAAAAAGAGAAATCTGACTGGCGGAAAGAAACATTGACAGATAAAGACGGGGCTAAGAAACCTAAACGCAGAGAACATCTTAGTGATAAAGATCATCTTACGGATGCTGGCATGGAAAAAGATGACTGGTACAGAAATGGCCAAGAAGGCAGTCAAGGCTACTCTACTGATGTTGATGAAGGATATATATTTCTGGGAAAAGAGGGGCTACGCAAAACGTACAGAGATGGAACAATGGGGCCTGGGCAGTTTTCTGGAGCAGAGAGAGATGGAGAATCAATGACAGATGATGACAGTAACAGACTAAAAATTTTAGGAGGGAAAAAAGGTTTAAGGGCTGTACACAGCCAGGATTCTATGACAGGTAGAGCAAATACTGATGATAGAGCAGGAGGAGCAGATGAATGGTGTTCTGTGGATGGCAGAGATGAGGGTATGTTGGATGCAGTTGATATTGACATGGATGATGCAGAAGGTATGGATTCTTGGCATGACAAAAATTATAAAGTAGGTGATAATAGTTCTAGAGCTGGCTTTGGTGGTATCAAGAGATTAGGTGCTACTGATGGAAGTTCTGTGTTAGATGGACTTGATCCTGATTCAACCAGAGTGGGAGACAAGCATTCCCTGTATGGTAAGGATGATATGCTAGGTGGGACTAGATCTGGTAAGAATGCTGCAGGTACTGAGACTGCAGGAGGAATGAGATCCCCCTATAGCAAGGATGGTCTGCCTACTGTGGCTGGTGTGAATGGAGTCGGTATAAAAAGAGAAGGAGAAACAGGGGCTCTGTATGGCAAGGATGGCTTAACAGTTGATGCTGGTGGTCATGTAGGCCAGGCAGGAAGATCTGGCTTGCTGTATGGCCCAGGTGGTCTCTCAGCTGGAGATGGGGCTAGAACTGGTGCAGGTGGCAGTTCAGCAGGAGAAATGGGGGTACTCTATGGTCCAGATGGTCTACCAGTTGGGGCAGATGTTAATGACGCTACTGCAGGTAAAATGGGAGGGTTCTACGGTAAACATGGACAATCAGGTGAACCTGGGGCTGGAGCTGGAAATTGGGATAGAGCTGATGGAGCCGGAAGACAAATGGGATCACCCTATCAAAAGGACAGTCTCCCAGATGGAGCTGGGGCTGGTGGGGCTGGTGTAGGTGGTTTTGGAGGTGTTGGCTCTCCCTATGGAAAAGATGGCCTTCCAATGGGAATGGGAACGGGGGCTGGTATGGGTGGTACAGGTGTAGATGGCTTTGGTGGTGTAGGATCTCCCTATGGAAAGGATGGTCTCCCAGCTGGAGCTGGTGTTGGTGCAGCTGGTGCAGGAGGAATTGGCTCTCCTTATGGAAAAGATGGCCTTCTAGTGGGAATGGGACCTGGTGCCAGTGGTACAGGTGTGGATGGCTTTGGTGGTGTAGGGTCTCCCTATGGAAAGGATGGTCTCCCAGCTGGGGTTGGTATAGGTGGTGCAGGAGGTATTGGCTCTCCCTATGGAAAAGATGGCCTTCCAGTGGGAATGGGAACTGGGGCTGGTATTGGTGGGGCTGGTGTAGGTGGTCTTGGTGGTGCTGGATCTCCCTATGGAAAGGATGGTCTTCCGGCTGGGGCTGGTGTTGGTGGTGCTGGTGCAGGTGGTTTTGGAGGTGCTGGATCTCCCTATGGAAAGGATGGTTTCCCAGGTAGAGCTGGGACTGGCATAGGTGGTGCTGGTGTAGGTGGTTTTGGAGGTGCTGGATCTCCCTATGGAAAGGATGGTCTCCCAGCTGGAGCTGGCGCTGGTATTGGTGGTGCTGGTGCAGGTGGTTTTGGAGGTGGTGGATCTCCCTATGGAAAGGATGGTCTCCCAGCTGGAGCTGGGACTGTTGCTGGTGGTGCTGGTGCAGGTGGTCTGGGAGGTGTTGGATCTCCCTATGGAAAGGATGGCCTTCCAGTGGGAATGGGACCTGGGGCTGGTGGTGCTGGTGCAGGTGGTGCAGAAGGTGATGGTTCTCCCTATGGAAAGGATCGTCTCCCAGCTGGGGCTGGTATTGTTGGGGCTGGTGCTAGTGGTCTGGGAGGTGTTGGTTCTCCCTATGGAAAGGATGGTCTCCCAGCTGGAGTGGGTGGTGCAGGTGCAGGTGGTGCAGGGGGAGTTGGTTCTCCCTATGGAAAGGATGGTCTCCCTGCTGGGGCTGGTGTTGGTGGTGCTGGTGTAGGTGGTTTGGGAGGTGTTGGGTCTCCCTATGGAAAGGATGGTCTCCCAGCTGGGGCTGGTATTGGTGGTGCTGGTGCAGGTGGTTTTGGAGGTGTTGGGTCTCCCTATGGAAAGGATGGTCTTCCGGCTGGGGCTGGTGTTGGTGGTGCTGGTGTAGGAGGTTTGGCAGGTGTTGGTTCTCCTTATGGCATGGATGGTCTCCCAGCCGGAGTGGGTGGTGCTGGTGCAGGTGGTTTTGGAGGTATTGGTTCTCCCTATGGAAAGGATGGTCTTCCTGCTGGGGCTGGTGTTGGTGGTGCTGGTGCTAGTGGTCTGGGAGGTGTTGGGTCTCCCTATGGAAAGAATGGTCTCCCAGCTGGAGCTGGGACTGTCGCTGGTGGTGCTGGTGTAGGTGGTTTTGGAGGTGTTGGGTCTCCCTATGGAAAGGATGGTCTCCCAGCTGGAGCTGGGGCTGGTATTGGTGGTGCTGGTGTAGGTGGTTTGGGAGGTGTTGGGTCTCCCTATGGAAAGGATGGTCTCCCTGCTGGGGCTGGGACTGGTGTTGGTGGTGCTGGTGCAGGTGGTCTGGGAGGTGTTGAGTCTCCCTATGGAAAGGATGGTCTCCCAGCTGGGGCTGGTGTTGGTGGTGCTGGTGCAGGTGGTTTTGGAGGTGTTGGATCTCCCTATGGAAAGGATGGTCTCCCAGCTGGAGCTGGGACTGTTGCTGGTGGTGCTGGTGCAGGTGGTCTGGGAGGTGTTGGGTCTCCCTATGGAAAGGATGGTCTCCCAGCTGGAGCTGGCGCTGGTATTGGTGGTGCTGGTGCTAGTGGTCTGGGAGGTGTTGGGTCTCCCTATGGAAAGGATGGTCTCCCAGCTGGAGCTGGTGCTGGTATTGGTGGTACTGGTGCTAGTGGTCTGGGAGGTATTGGGTCTCCCTATGGAAAGGATGGTCTCCCAGCTGGAGCTGGCGCTGGTGTTGGTGGTGCTGGTGCAGGTGGTCTGGGAGGTGTTGGGTCTCCCTATGGAAAGGATGGTCTCCCTGCTGGAGCTGGGGCTGGTGTTGGTGGTGCTGGTGCAGGTGGTCTGGGAGGTGTTGGGTCTCCCTATGGAAAGGATGGTCTCCCAGCTGGAGCTGGCGCTGGTATTGGTGGTGCTGGTGCAGGTGGTCTGGGAGGTGTTGGGTCTCCCTATGGAAAGGATGGTCTCCCTGCTGGAGCTGGGGCTGGTGTTGGTGGTGCTGGTGCAGGTGGTTTTGGAGGTGTTGGGTCTCCCTATGGAAAGGATGGTCTCCCTGCTGGAGCTGGGGCTGGTGTTGGTGGTGCTGGTGCAGGTGGTTTTGGAGGTGTTGGGTCTCCCTATGGAAAGGATGGTCTCCCTGCTGGAGCTGGGGCTGGTATTGGTGGTGCTGGTGCAGGTGGTTTTGGAGGTGTTGGGTCTCCCTATGGAAAGGATGGTCTCCCTGCTGGAGCTGGGGCTGGTGTTGGTGGTGCTGGTGCAGGTGGTTTTGGAGGTGTTGGGTCTCCCTATGGAAAGGATGGTCTCCCTGCTGGAGCTGGGGCTGGTGTTGGTGGTGCTGGTGCAGGTGGTTTTGGAGGTGTTGGGTCTCCCTATGGAAAGGATGGTCTCCCAGCTGGATCTGGGGCTGGTATTGGTGGTGCTGGTGTAGGTGGTTTGGGAGATGTTGGGTCTCCCTATGGAAAGGATGGTCTCCCTGCTGGGGCTGGGACTGGTGTTGGTGGTGCTGGTGCAGGTGGTTTTGGAGGTGTTGGGTCTCCCTATGGAAAGGATGGTCTCCCAGCTAGAGCTGGGGCTGGTGTTGGTGGTGCTGGTGCAGGTGGTTTTGGAGGTGCTGGATCTCCCTATGGAAAGGATGGTCTCCCAGCTGGAGCTGGGGCTGGTGTTAGTGGTTCAGGTTTAGCTGGTGCAGGGGGAGTTGGTTCTCCTTATGGTAAGGATGGTTTCCCGGCTGGGGCTGGTATTGGCGGTGCTGGTGTAGCTGGCTTGGGAGGTGTTGGGTCTCCATATGGAAAAGGTGGCCTTCCAGTGGGAATGGGAACTGGGGCAGGTGTTGGTGGTGCTGGTGCAGGTGGTTTTGGTGGTGTAGGGTCTCCCTATGGAAAGGATGGTCTCCCAGCTCAGGCTGGTGGTAGTATAACTAGTGCAAGGGGGGCTGGATCTTCCTATGGAAGAGATGGTCTGTCAAGTGGTGCTGCGGCAGGAGTAGCTCATTTTCCTTTTGGAGGTGAAGAAGTAACGGGTTCACACCATGGTCGGGATGCTGGGCTGAGCAGTGTTCAAGGATATGGAGGTGGAGCAGGAGGAGCTGGCTTATCTTCAGAGGGCAGGGGTGTTGGTGGCTCTGCCATACAAGGTGCTGGGTCTGCATATGGAAAGGATGGGGGTTCAGCTGGAGGCAGGGCTGGAGGGGGTGGTGTTGGCAGGTTGGGAGGTGATGGAAAGGAGTTACATTCAGCCTGGGGTAC
Source organism: Cygnus olor (assembly GCF_009769625.2). NCBI lineage: Eukaryota > Metazoa > Chordata > Aves > Anseriformes > Anatidae > Cygnus > Cygnus olor. The sequence continues at coordinate 4,077,734 of NC_049192.1, forward strand.
AGAAGGTATGGCAGGAGCTGTTGGAATAGGTGGCAAATATGGGCTTGATTTATGTCCCGGCAAATCTGCACGAGGTGAAGCTGGAAAGGGAACTGCTGGTGATTTCAGAGGGCCAGGCCACAAAGGCTCATCCCATGACGAAGAATCAGATCAAAGGGATGGTAGGGGTGAGGACAGGGATTTAGGACGGTTAGGCTCCTGCTATGGCAAAGATTCTGCCGCTGGAGGGGCAGGGAGCAAATCTCATAACAGATTGGGTGACAGGGGGAAGCCAGGTGTTTTCGGTCAAGGTTCACCAGGTTATGATCAGACATCAAACCTTTATGGTGGACCCTCCTCAATAAACCAGAGAAAACAGCTACCCAGCCTTGATATTAAAACAAATGATTTCTTGAAGAATACGGAAAGTACAGAAAAAAGAGGACATTATCGCCTAGATGATCTGAGAGGTATGTGTTTAACCGATTACTTCTGTATTGTTGATCCTTGCGTTTTGATACTAACAAGAGCAAGTGCTGGATTCTGCACATGGGTTGGAGCAACCTGGGTTTTACATACAGACTGGGGGCGACAGGCTGGAGAGCAGCCCCACAGAGAGGGATCTGGGGGTTCTGGTCGGCAGTAAGTTGAACGTGACCCAGCAGTGTGTCCTGGCAGCCAGAAGGGCCAACCGTGTCCTGGGGTGCATCAGGCACAGCACGGCCAGCCGGTCGAGGGAAGGGACTGTCCTGCTCTGCTCTGTGCTGGCACAGCCTCACCTCGAGTATTGCATGCAGTTTTGGCTGCCACAATATCAGAAGAACTTAAAACTACTACAGAGTGCCCAAAGGAGGGCTACAAGATGGTGAAGGGCCTGAGGGGAAGACGTGTGAGGAGCGGCTGAGGTGCCTTGGTTTGTTCGGCCCAGAGCAGAGCAGGCCGAGGGGAGGCCTCATGGCGGCCTGCAGCTCCATCACAAGGGGAGCGGAGGGGCAGGCGCTGAGCTCTGCTCTCTGGGGACAGTGACAGGACCCGAGGGAACGGCATGGAGCTGGGACAGGAGAGGGTCAGGCTGGGTGTTAGGGAGAGGTTCTGCACCCAGAGGGTGGTCAGGCACTGGCACAGGCTCCCCAGGGACATGGACACGTCACCGAGCCTGCTGGAGTTCAAGAAGCGTTTGGTAAATGCTCTTGGACAGAGGGTTTGATTTTGCTAATTGTGAACCGACTACAGAATAATGTCTATAGAGCTGACTTGTTTGGATACTGGTCTAACTGTAGTTTTCAATGCAGCATATATGGATAGATACTATAACTGTGGTATGATATCTAAATCATCTAAAACAGGTATCATTCATTCATTCAAATAAATTATTCAAATCCAAATGGAAGAGACTTGAGTTCACAAACATTATTTCCCATATTGTTTTAAAGAATATGGTTTTGTTTCTTTGACATTGTTCCAATTTAAAACATACTATTTCTCTTTTTCATTCATTTTGCAAAGATTTGGTTTCTGTGAGTTCTGGGAACTACTCTACCCAATTAGGCTGCGTGTGCACATAATCTAGTACAATCTAAAGAATTCATTTTCTCTTGTAACAGGAGAGATAACGAGTTACATATAGTGAAAGAATAATGTGTATGCAGCCATTTAAATCTTATCAGTGGCTGCACTAGCAAGATAGCAATGTCAAAAACTGTAAAAATGAGAAATTTTATATATGTGATGAAAAGGGAGTACTTGCCTTGTGGACCTGCTGACCGAGATAGAATTTATCAAGGCCACCATAACATAAATACAAATCAGTAAGTAAAACCTGCAAAACTGGGAGTCGATTAGGAAAGAGTGAATAGAACTGGGATTTTTGTTAGAGAGGAGATGAGGATGTTAACACGGATGAACTGGGGAAGGGAAAGATGAATGCAGGGGGTGTCTGGAGCTGTTCTGGAGGACCGTTTCAGCAGCCCTGTAGCTGGTCAATGCAGAGGAAAAGAACAGTTAAGAAGGACATTGTACATATTCTGGAGGAGCCTTTTTTTTCCCCACTGGCTGTAGAGGGAGACAAGACAATTAGCATAGACTTAAAATAGCAAATATGTAGATGGATAATGTGATTTGTGATTAATGCATTTTTGATTAGGTTGATGTAGGGACTATATTGCATGCAGGCCAGCTGGCATGTCCCTTCAATGCCATGAGTTTATGCTAGCTGGCCCACGGTGTCATGGTTTAAAAAAAAAAAAAAAAAAAAAAAAAAAGCCCATCATGATACAGTATGTGTATTTTTAAAAGCTCTCTTCTCACATGCATGTGTATTTTTGTGTACATTACTCTCTGTCAGTGTAAGACAGAATTAGCATCCTTTCAACATTTTCTTTTCTGGACATTTAGCACCACGCTGCCATGTCAACAAGCAGTTAATTGATGTCCGAGTCCGGAAAGGGGAACCAGCTGAGCTGTCTTGCGCTGTCAATAAAGAAGATGTGACAGCAACCTGGTTTAAAGATGGATTAAAGGTCGGTGTCCTGTAGCTACTTTTTTCTTTGGCTAACAGTGCTCTGCTCTCTGGCTCTACCTCTTATTGAGTATCATGTTGAGGTGTCTTTCCCTCTGCCAGTCTTACTATGGTCTCAGCATGGCCCTAGAAAACTTCTGCAGGAGCTTGTTTAAGCTAAAATTCCTGTTAGAAACTGACTGAGATTTCTTTGCCTTCCTGCTGCAAGATATGTCCATTCTTGCTGACAACAGGAGGCTTTGTGTTTTCCATGCTTTTGCATGGGTGAAGATGACATGGGTCTTTTACTTGAAATGAAATCCTTTTTCTTTTCTTTGGTGCATGAGAAAAATATGCAAAAAATATATAAATAAATAAAAAGGATCTTCAAATGATCTTCAGGCAGGTGTAACACCAAAAGTACTCTTTCAAATTAGTGCTTAAAATCAAGCATAGATATCACATTCCATATCCCGAAAGATCATAAAAGACTAGTTCAAACTGTGGGATCCATAAGATACTGTAGGATTCCCAAGATGTCATCCTTGAGCCTGGGCTAAAGTGTCAGCATTAAGAATAGAAAGTGAAGGTTTGGAGATAATGTTTAAGATCAGAGGTCAAATTAGAATTACCATTTATTTTAATGGTCTTTGATTCAAGCCTTTGTGGGGAATATGGTGGTGAGGTAGTTACCAGATAAGTAATCCCAGAATGTTATTGTAATTAAACACACATGACATTCATAAATCGTTTCAATTACATTTCAAATTTTTGCCTGTTTGGATTGTCTTTTTATTTTTTATTAAGCATGGGTCCCTGTGTTTTATCTTGTAGTTAACAAGCATGGATGGAGTCTTATTTGAAAAGCAAGGTCTAGTCCACAAACTAATTTTTAGCAAAGTGGAAGATATTCATGCTGGGAAATACAGGTTTGAAGCTGGAGATATAAAAACTGAAGCTTCAATTTTTGTTGAAGGTGAGTGATGCAATACATTCCCTCGGGACCTATAGTTGGTTATTGAGACTTTATTATAATAACCATCAATATGGGAAATGTTTTTGTTACTGGTTGGTGCATAAAAATTTAACTAGGGAGCCTTTATGACTACCTTCTACTACTAACTCAAAGATTGTGGGTGCACACATATGACTTTATCAAAACAGATTCTTCATTCTTGTGTGTGTAATATGTTGCCTATGCAAAACTTGCTACAGTGAAAAGGACAGTATGATATCATGAATACTTTGTGAAAATTATCCTGTAGCAAAGTTGTGTGCATGTGTGTGAAGTGCTGGGTGTAACAATAAATGTGAAGGTCAATTAGTTTGCAGCATCATGAACTTCACTTTTTCAGGTTGGATAAGTCCCCAAAGAACCAAATAAATATATTTTGTAATATATGTTTGAAATATACAACAACAATGAACGCAGAGAAGCCCTCCCCTCCGAGGTTGGCCTTATCCTCTTTGAACTGCAGTTTTTAATGACCTTGTATTATCTGCTTAGATCCTCCACAGGTTGACAAAGTTCTCCTGAAAAACTTAACAAGTGTTCCTACTGTGGCCAAGGCAGGGGAGAAAATAAAGATCAAGGTCCCTTTTGAAGGCCGGCTGCCAGTTAGAGCAACATGGCTAAAGGACAAAATGGAGCTAGCAGATGACTCAAGGATTCGTGTTGATAAAACAGACACCTATACTATGCTGTCCATCTCCAACACTGAGAGAAAAGACCGTGGGGATTACAAAGTCAGGCTGAAGAATGACAGTGGCATCTTAGATATCGACCTAAAGGTTGAGGTAACAGGTAAGACCCCGTAACATCTACAGTGGCTTTTATTGTAAGGCTTAGGAAGCAGAACCAGTAACACTGGTCACAATCTTATTTAGAACTACTGGCTATTCCAAGATGAACAAGGCTGTGTAATTTTCCAGTAACTTAAGATACAAGCAAACGTTGTTGACGCGTTTCTTACCCTTTAATACAATATGACTCTCATCTTGTTTGGTTTTGGACAGCCAAATCTGACTTTTGAATGTTGGGAAATTGTGGAAGATAGGACTACACACAACAGGCAGATCTACAATCAGATTATCAAGGCCAAATTCCATCTTACCATAAATGTCTGTGCTCTTTTGGAAGATCAGAACTGATGGTGTACTTTATAAGTGAGCTGTCTTGGTACAATTTGTATGAGAACAATCAGCCCATGGAGCAAGTGCATAGCTTCCTACACCCTTATGAAAAGTTAGAGGAGTGGATGTTTGAAGAGGCAGTTCAGGTGCTTGACCCTCATTCTGCAACTAGTCATATGTACCATCAGAAATTGAGTGTCCCAGCTGGTGAGCAAGAAACAATGTCTGCTCCAAACCCAGGAATGCATTTGGATCTGGAGCTAACTTGCTTGTGTTCATCTTTTCAGACAAGCCACAGCCACCTGCAGGACCCATGAAAATTGTAGAAAGCTCTGCAAATGACATCACGATTCAGTGGAAACCCCCAAAGGATGATGGGGGCAAACCAGTGCAAAGCTATATTGTTGAAAGGCAGCAGGTAGGCGAGGGCGACTGGGTGGCTCTTGGGGAAATCCCCAGGAGCTGTACTACCTTCACTACCAACAAAGTGGAACGAGACATGAGCTACTACTTCAGGGTGAGGGCTGTGAATGCAGAGGGAACCAGCGATGCCCTGGAATCAGAAGAAGTAAAGGCTGTCAGTAAAGGTAAGGAATAACCTTTTGTAACTGTGTTCTACAACCCTATGGGAAATTGATTATCAAAGCTGACATGAAAGGAAACTCGCTGCATTTTGGATGTTGCTACAGATCTAAACCTCAATCATGGCTGTGAACTCTTCACAAAAATCTGTGCTTGCCAGTTGTAGCTTGGGATACATTTAAAAAAAAAAAAAAAAAAAAAAGAAAGCACGGCCAGCAGTTTGAGGGAGATGGAGTACTGCATCCAGCTCTGAGGTCCCCAGCACAAGAGAGATGTGGACCTGTTAGAGCAGGTCCAGAGGAGGTCCATGAAAATGATCAGAGGGCAGGAAGCACCTCAACTATGAAGAAAGGCTGGGAGAGGTGGGGTTGTTTGGTGTGGAGGAGAGGACTCTGGGGAGACCTTGTTGCAGCCTCTCAATGGTTGAAGGGGGCTTGTGGGAAGGATGGAGAGAGACTTTTTGCAAGGGCATGTAGTTATAGGGAGAAGGTAGTGGTTTTGAATTGAAAGAGGGTGGATTTTATATGAGACGTAAGGAAAAAATTCTTTGCTTACGAGGGTGGTGAGGCACTGGAACAGGTTGCCCAAAGAAGTTACGGATGCCCTATCGCTGCAAGTATTTAACACCAGGTTGGATGGAGCTTTGGGCAACCTGATCCAGTGGGAGGTGCCCCTGCCCATGGCGGGGGGAATGGAAGTAGATGACCCATTGTGTAACAATGTACATGCTTCTCTCTGTAGGCTGAGGGCGGAATACTGAGTGGTGATGACCACAGGTCATTCATGAAGAGAAAATTCAGAAAATAAGGCCCATGTGGGATCCTGTTTCTGTAGGGAACAGCATACACAACTTCAGGTCTCAGTCATGTTTTTAAAGCACATCCATACAAATAAATTGGGGAAATTTGGAAGAAGAAATGACTCAGAACACTTCCTTATTTTGCAAGAAAAGTGTATCTGCTAATAATGAAATACTGTTCTCTTTCTAGCTACACCTGGTGCCCCAGACCCCCCTGAGATCATTAGTGTCAGCAAAGACACCATCACAATATCCTGGAAAACACCTCGTAGAACTGGCAGCTCCCGAATCGTGGGATACATCATTCAAAAACGCAAGAAGGGTACCATGACCTGGGTGCCAGTCAACAGTGTACCCATAGCAGGTAGGTAGCTTACTTAAATCCTGGAACAGGATGGAAGACCTGAAAAAAGCCAAAAGTTCTGCTGGGTTCAGAAGGTAACATGCTTTGCAGCGTTGCTGCCTTCCAGCTCCTTGCTTTATGAGTAGTATCTTTATACTTTTCCACATCAGTGTTTTTCCTCTTGAGTTCTTGAGCTGCTGATTGTCCCTATTGCAACCATATTAACCCTGTCTGAAATTTTACCTTTTTATCTTGTATAGCTCTTGGATTATAAACCTTCTCCAGGCATTCAGCTGTATATAATCTTTTCTAGATAGTGTAAGCCTATGGCTGGAGAAGAACGTAGAGAAGCTTGCTGCTGCATCCTGGGATGTAGCTCCTTTGTAGATAAACTGATGTCTTCAATCTCTGGAACTGAAGTCTTAATTTCATGTGCAGAACTACTGTCCTTAATCCTCATGGTAAGAACTAGGCAGGCAGGAACTCAGAAATGCAGGGAAGGTAAGGAAACACAAGTGGTGTAAATAAGCTCCTAAATGTGTTTGGACTATAGCTATCAATTATCCATCAGGTGCAGGCTAGGACCCCTTACCTGGTAGTACAGAAGAGTTTAGGTTTATATCATGAGGAAAAACAACGGATATCCTTTCTGTAACTTAATAGCTCTCAGAGTCTGTTTGTTTTGAAAGAGAATACAATGAACACATCTCAGTAGTATGTATGCACTAGGATAGGGAAGGGCAAGGGAACGGGAGACAGCATTTATACTTGGCTCCTCAGAATTACTCAGTCTGTAGTTCTGCATGGATGCAGTAAAGTAGAACATTGTTGTCCTTCCACTTCTTGTTGGGGTACTGCTCACCCAAGCCAACATGCTTGTTTTTATTCTGCAGATAAGAAGCTGAAAATGACCAATCTCAAGAAGGGTCTGCAGTATGAATTTTGTGTGGCAGCGGTCAATGCTTCTGGTGTAGGAGATATCAGTGCGCCATCACAGCCTGTCTTTGCTCGAGATTCCACAAGTAAGTGAACAGCTGCTATCATTCTGGCTTGGGAATATGTAAAGCTGAATGTAGACTGGGGATGTTATTGCACAGGCAATATTTGTAAGTGCTTTGTAAAAGTATATGAAGACAAAGATCAAATATTTCATGGGGAAATATTCAGGGGAATATTTCATGGCTGAGAATCCTCTGTCTTCATGAGGAAGGAATGGAAGGGTTTCCTGTGTGATGCTTCAGTTAAGATAAGGCAGATGCTCTGTGCAGGAGCTATGTGGTGTGGAGAGAGATTCAGGGTGGGTTGCGAACCATTTCAGGATTGTTGCAGACTGTACTGCATGGCTCACTGCAGCAGGCACCTATACACCTATATCCAGCTTTGAAGAACTGGGACAAAATGGAGGCAAGATAGCAGGGTGAATATCTAGTGCACTGCAAGAATGTTGGGGATCTCAGGAAGTGACTGAAAAGTTGGGGGTGGGAGGGTGAGTGTAGCAGGAATACTAGAAAAATAGTTTAAATAAAATTTATCTTTTCAGAACCTCCAGGTCAAGTGAGGGACCTCGCAGTGACCAGCAGTGACAGCACTAGTGTCACCCTAACATGGAAGAGACCTGAAGTAAAAGATGGGAATGATGTGAAAGGCTATGACGTGGAGGTACGGTCTTCTAACAACCTCGACTGGACCAGATGCAACGTTCTTCCTATAGAGATGACCAGTTACACAGTTAAAGGCCTGAAAAACAAGGAGCTGTACTTCTTACGTGTGAGAGCCCTCAATGACTGTGGCCCAGGAGAAGCTGCAGAGCTTGAAGCTTTCACTGAAGCTGATTCCAGTGTTGGTAAGTCTAGTGGGCTGCTTTCAGCATGAGCAAGATTGTTCTATAGGTAACAAGATGAAGGCAAGGTCTGTAGGTGGCTGTGACGACTTTCTTGAAGTCCCAGGCTGTAGCACAGGGACAAGTACTACATTGCTCTTCTAGAGTATGTTACTTGGTTACCTCATCAAGAAATTCTGAAGGTAAAACTGTATAACAGACTGTTAGCTCCTATTATTACTGTTTAGCTCCTATTATTACTATACAAGAACCCTCAAAACTGTATTTCTATATGGATTTACATTTTGCGCACCCCACCCCACCATGGAGCTATGCCACAGTCATGATCACCAGACAGAAGCCACATATATGTTACATTGACGTTTTGTTTGTTTTTTTTTTTTAAATTGAGAAGTAGAGTTTTCAGTTTATTTTTTAGAGATAGATTTGGAATTAAACATTTTGATTCATTCTCATTTAAGTTGCAATTATTATATATAGTTTTTGTAAACTTTATTTTCCTTTTTCTGTTTTCTAATTTGAACACAGCCTTTTCATTTTTCTTTACAATCTGTATTTTTTTCCTATTGTTTGGGAACATTGCAGAGCTACAGAAGATAATTCTGTGTGGGATTCGTCTTCCTTCACTTGGGTCCTAAGTGAAAATGTCTACTTTTGGCCTATTCACTGAGACTTACTTTATAATCAGTTAGTAAATAGAAAAATATAAATCCATCTGAGAAGCATTTTTTTCAGTTTTAAATGTTTTTTCTATAAGGTATAAGCTGCATTCTGGAGTTGTCTCTCTACTTATGGAAAGTCAGCCTCTCTGACTACGCTTGACTTATATGAATGCGGCCAGAGTTAGCTAAAATGAATTCCAGTCTGCCATTTTATCACTTCAAAACTTTTTATAAATTAAGAAAATCTGAAAACATACAAAAAACAGTCACTTAGAAGAATTTTTTCTTTGTTCTCTAGCTTTTCCAAAAGATCAGGTTCAAAAGGTTACTGAACTGAAACATGGAAATCAAAGGAATTGTGTAGGAAAAATGCTAAATACATTAGTATGTTATGTTGACAAAAAGAGAAAAGGTGAAAAAAAATAAATGTTAAAAAAATATTATTTCTAATAAATTCAGGCCTATTTCATGAGTATGTTCTCATAGCTTGCTGTTTTATTAGGTATTCATAACTTGCTGTTTTATTAGGTCACGTGGGAAAATAAAATACAAAGAATTTTTAGGAATGTCAAAAATGCTCCGTCAAACTGCTCTTGTCATAAGTGTCCACTGCAGTTTTCTTTTCCGTGAATGTCATTTTAGACAAGAGATCCATCATGTGACGGGGTGAAGAGCAAATTTATCCATGATTGAGATGTCACGTATACAAACACTGTTGTGAATGTAGTTTAACATCCTTCCCTCTCATTTAGTCATAGTGCTAAATAAACAATAATAACATTTGAAAGGTGTAATGGCTAGCAAGGAACTTTGGTAGTGAATCAAGGAGCTTTTTTTCCAAAGTACCCCACTGAGTTTATCAACAGCCTGCAGACTAGCTGTTGGAAAGGCTAGCACATGCATATGAGTTTGTCAGCCAGCGACTGTGTCATAACAAACAACTTTTTATTGCAATCACCGTCTTTTCCAGTTTCTCCTAGGTTCTTAATAGATGACACAGTGAAAAATCTCCTGATTATAAAAGCAGGAAATGCTATCCGAATGGATATTCCTTTCGAGGTAAGTTTTCAAATGTAATTCAGAAATCCCCATCTCCTCTTTTTTTTGTATGTCAGTAGTAGACATGAAAATTGAGCTATTGTTTTCTTGGCATGGAATTTTGCTTACAAGACACTCAGCGAATCCTTTAACCTGCCTGTGCTGTGTATACTTTCTGTATGAGGAAAACAACAACAAGAATTCAGCTGTCACGCTTGGTTTTAGTGGTTTATGAGACTATGGTTACTCAGTAACCTCAGCAAATAAAGCACTTGTAATGCTGTCCTTCCAACATCCTCAGTATCATCTCAGTCCAGTACTGATCCATCATACTTAGTTTAAAAATCAGTTGATTTCCCCCCATCTCCCTCAGAAGGCATTGGGGTAGCTTTTGTGGCAACATCCTCATGACTGTCTTACTAAGCAGCAGGACTTAAGCCCTATTCCTCAAAAAATAGGCTTTCACTTGCAGAAGCCCTCTCTGCTTTGACGTAAGCTTGGAACAACACAGGTAAAGTCTAGGTTATCAGGAAAAAGTTGATGAAGGCAAAGTGTGCTTATTTCCTGGTCTTGCTCCAACTCATCTGCTCCTTTGGAGTATGGAGACCAAAGATGGAACAATAGAAATTTACACTTTGAGGATTTTTTTTTCTTTCCTTTAAAGACCAGCAGATATTTTTTAAAGTAGAAAATGTTAACTACCGATGTCATCTGTTTTTGCCCTAGCACACCTTGTTCGATATAGGTATTCGTGAGCACCTTAGTACAATAATGTTCTTACAGGAGATAGGAAGAAAAACTTGCAAAGGAACTCTTGAGCAGCTCTGTATCCAGGGCTCTTAGATCCATCTCTGATATTTGTGTATGTTGCACATCTATGCAACACAGTTGAGTATTTGGGACAAAATAATGAAGCTGTAGATGTGAAGATATAATTTAGAGGCAAAGCAGGTAGGCTGTAACTGGTACTATTCTTCACAGGCGTCTCCAGATCCGCAGGTGACCTGGTTAAAGGATGGGCTTCCTCTTTCAAACCGGGCTACAATAAGCACCAAAGATGGTACCTCCCAGCTGCTGATTAAAGCAGCTGAGTTGACTGACAGCGGCACTTACACCATTGAGCTCAAGAACGGGTCAGGGAAAAGAGAAACATTCAGCTTCCAAGTTCAAGTTACAGGTAAGTCATTAGCATGTGTATTTAAGTATAAGTACATATGCGTGTACAAACAGATTTACAGTCGGTAGTGAACTGAGTTCAGCACAGTGAGCTCTGATGTGGTTAAGCAATGCAGGCACCAGGAGAATGAATACAATTCTCCATAAGATTCAGTCTGTCCACTATGTGGTATCACTTGGCCCGGTCTGCAGGACAGATTAGGACTAGACCTGTCTACCAGAGTGACTGCTTAAAGAGATCAGGTCACGCAGATGAGTAGAGTAAACCACAGGAGAGAGGCTCATGCACTTTTTAATGGTCTAAGCTTGGTCAGCAGCAGGCTGTATAACCTTTATTCATAGCTAGAACAACTCTTTAAGCTGTCTCATTAAGAGATGAAAAGGTTTAGCTATACCAACCCTCATCTCTTCCCTCTATCCCTAAAGAGGCTGTGGGTCTAATGCAGCAGAAGTTCAGTTAATGGCAAATGCATATAAAATGGCTTATGCATCTGGAGGAGGAATTGAATTTTGTTCCTTCTAATGACCAGGATGTTTACTCAACCCCCAGACGTAGAATATCTGGTGGCTCAAACCTTTATTGTCCTGTACTGTGTCACTTTCCCTACATCTTTAATATTACTTGTCTTCATCTGACAGATATCCCACAAAACCCTGGACCTATTCTACTGCAAGAGAATGTGCCAAATGCAGTGACAGTAACCTGGGAGCCATCAGCATCTGAGAAATGGGAAAGCAATCTCTACTATACGGTTCTGAAACGTGAATCACAGAAGGGCTTGTGGCACGTGGTGGGTGACCTGATCTACACCAACAAATTCACATACACCAAAGTGATCCCAGGCCGTGACTACTACTTTAGGGTTGTGGCAAAAAATGAGTTGGGAACCAGTGGTCCATCTGAAACTGTGCAGCCTTGGAGAATTAAAAAAACAAAGGGTAAAACAGCTTTTACATGTAGCTATCTGTGTAACAATGTTGTTGTGCTTTGTTCCTGTTATTGTTTCTAACACACTATATTGAAATAGGTCTCTCCTCCTGTGAACATTTATTTGCCCAAAATGAGAGTGCATAAAAATAACTTAAGAAATTCCGGTTTGGCAGGGAAGGATTGCCCTTTCTGCACAGACATTGCTGCAAACCAGATAGAACCTTTATTTTCAGCCCTTATTAACAGATAATTTGTCACAGAATTAGCATCCAGCAAAATCTAAGGCGTAAGTTTTGCAGAAACTAAAGTTTCTGACTTCGAGGGTAAGTTCTGACCAATTTGAGAAGAAACACAGATTACAATCCACAGATGTGTGGGGTCTCTGGCTATTTGCAGTGCAGAATGCCATGTGTTAAGTCCTTTGATATGACTTCTATCTGAACATGAAGCAGTATCCGAGTTTGTATGGTTTTTTTTTTTTTTTTTTTTTTTTACCAGCTGAAGTTCATGTCAGACCACAGAAATACAGAGGAGTTAATCAAAACCAGCCCCCGAGATTCCTCGTCCCGTTGAAGCCTCATGTGGTGACTACTGGGAGCGAGTGCCGTATGAGCTGTGCTGTTGCAGGCCACCCACCTCCAAAGATCACTTGGTATAAGGACAGTAGAGACCTCTCCAGTGATCCTGCCTATTTTGGCACAAATGACTTTGGTGTCTGCTCCCTGGTGATCCAAGGGGTCTCAAAAGCTGATGAAGGAGAATACATGGTTGAAGCCGCCAATGAATTGGGCCGTGTGTTCACCCGAGCCTTCCTCGCTATTAAAGGTAACAATCTTTAATACTTCCTTTCTTTCCTCCTGTATTCTGAAGGTACACACCATTGCTGTCAAGATGCCTTAAAAATGGTAGTCATACAGCTTTATTTACTGACAGGAGCAATCTCCTATGAGACTGTGTGCGTTTGGCCTGCTTTATAGAATTTTTAGTTAACCTACTAAGCGATCACTTGAAACAGATATGAGAAGGCAGATATGAAAAACATTTGATTTCTACGTGAGCCCAGAGACCTTGCTTGATCTTGAGAAAAAACTTAGAAAGAAATATCCCATCTTTAATAAGATGTGGTTAAACCCAGCAGGCAGCTAAGCATCACACAGCTTTTTGTTCACTCTTCCCTAGTGGGATGGGGAGGAGAATCAGAAAAAAGGTAAAACTCACAGGTTGAGATAAAGACAGTTTAAATGGATAGAAAAATAAGGTAAAAAAATAATAGTGATAATAAAAGAATATACAAAACAAGTGATGCACAATGCAATTGCTCACTATCTGCCAACCAATGCCCAGCCAGTCCCTGAGCAGCAGCAGCAGCAGCTCCCCCAGTCAACTCCCCCAGTTTTATTGCTGAGCATGACAACATATAGTATGGAATATCCCTTTGGCCAGTTTGTCAGCTATTCTGGCTTTGTGTCACCCCAGCTCCTTGTGCACCCCCAACCTCCTCACTTGCAGGGCGATATGAGAAGCTGGACAGTCCTTGACTTAGTGTAAGCACTGCTCACAACAACTAAAACATCAGTGTGTTATCAGCATTGTTTTTCTCCTAAATCCCAAACACGTCACCATACCAGCCACTGTGAAGAAACTTAACTTTATCCCGTCCCAAACCAGGCCATAAGATAACATCTAGGTTAGATTTCTCTACAGTGCAGGATAAAAGATTTGTGCAATAGCAATGCTAGGTGAAGCAGTAAGGAAGAAGGCCAAAGGCAATGAGAAGGAAAGAAAGAGAGCAATGAGATGTAAGTTGAACAGGGTCATTGAGGATCCTGGCATGAAAGCAGAATGAGTGTAGTTGGCTGAGGATGGACATCCGGTGAATATACTTATGGGTAAATATCATTAGCATTTTCCTCGGTTCATTATGGAACATCCTTTACTTTGAGTCAAATATTTTCATTTTAATGCAATTCAAGACATCTCAGTAGAACTGTATGAATGGAGAAACAGGTCAATTAGATCCCTGTAATGCTTTTTCAGATATTGATCCTTTTGACCCTGTAACTTTTCAGGTTTCCCTTCCAGTATACGTTTCAGGTTGTCTTCCGTTACAAAATTTAGCTCTACTTCTCTCTTTCTCTTATTTTCAGACTCCTCCCTGTAGCACGAACTTCCTGAAAACTCTGCACTCCTCTGTGAATGAGAAGGTTTTCATTGAGAACTGGCTTTGTACAAAGGCCACATATTTATTTTCAGATGTCCATTATAGTCTGAGTGTTTTCCAGATCCAGTAGTTGCATTTGGAACATGATGCTGCGTTGTAGTCAAAATGGGGGAAAAAAAAAAGCTTTAAGAGAATTGTATCTTTTGATAATGGTCGTGGCTTTCCACTATGACCCTTAAAACACAGATGAGAAGCTTCGGGAACACAGAAGATGAGAGGAAACATAATTGGCCAAAATGAAATTTTGGATGGAAAACACAGATGTGAGTGACCATTCTGCCACAGCACTCACTTGCTGTCAGGCTGCTGCAAGAACATTTCATGACACCAGATCTCTGTGAAGCTGGCCTTTTGGCCTGTGGCTTTCAACTCCAGAGCACTCATTTTGGATTTCACCTAACTCTCAGCAGGTTTCCTAATTCTGGTAGAAGCAGTTCTGCATGTATTCTACTACCAGTCGCAGCTATGTATATTATTTCCCTTAACCTCTGAGTTGAAGAGTATCTGTCTACTAGCTTTATCTAGGCAAGAGAAATTCTCAGATGAGGCTAACGCAAGGTAGTGCTACTGGCAGTGAAAATGCACTGATGAGAATGAATGGAAATCTAGAACCAGTTATATTTGTTTGAGCAGATCAATGCTGCACTTAAAGCTATTGTGGCAAGTGCTATAAAAAAGGATGCAGCAGTGCTGAACTACCATGTTAGTGTCACCTTTGAAATGTAGCTGCTGCATAAATGTTCTTTTTGTTTATATTTTGTACAATGTTGTACAGACATAACAACCATGAAATTAAACTATAGTTCAGTAAAATCTACCATGTGTAAGTGGTTATTTCTGTAGAAAGAAGCCCAGGCAGTTCCCTGCATGCTCAGGTAAGAGCAATGCAACAAACACGGGCAGTCAGCAAGAGAAGCTGGTGAGTGAGCTGGTTTGAGTCAGTGGACGACAGCAACGTGGTGCCTCCTTCCCCTGGAATTAACTTCCAAAGTGGAAGAGCAGGCACTGCTGGGGGGGTATGGCCTCGAGTATGTGATGAAAGATCCTGTTAGGGCAGAAAGCGAGCCCTCATGCAGGAGCCTTCCTCAGTGTAGGTGTGTTTGGTGCATCTGGCTGAATTGCAGCAAGAACTCTGACTTCTGTGGTCTTCGGTGACTTAGAGAACACAATCTGGTCAGTTGATAAATCAGCAGTGCCTTTCAGTGCTATTTTCTGAGCACTAATGTCAGTCCTGGTGATTCTCAGGACGTTCTTTTTAAACTAGTTGATTTTCACCTTAATCCCTCTTTAGGTAAAGCGTTTGTCTATGCTTGCAGATCACTGTTGGTGGCCGAGGCCAGCTGACCCTGTTTCCTCTTCTGCAGGTTCCCATTGTCTGCTGCAGATGTCCGTGCCCATACACCCACCCCATACAGCTGTATATCCTAGCTCCCTTCTCTACAGGAGAGTGCTGGTCAGGGCTATGGGCCTCAGCTTTCTGCTGAAAGTCCTCTAAAAGGAAATGCTGCTGCACTCCCACCTCCATGTGCACCCTAGAGGCTAAGGGGTGTTTGGATGATGGTCCTGTTTGGCTGGGAGGCAAGAGATGGAGTGGGGACTTGCGCTGGTGTCCTGGGGAAGCCTTTCCACACGAAGCCTTTGAACATCCCCTTTTGGAAGGATGACTGCCTTTCTAGCTGCAGGGCTTTCACAGCCCATCCTCCTGGCTGGGCAAGATGGGGATGGATTGACCCTTGGCAGCACTTGGAGCAACAGCTGCCCACTTCTGCACCCCTCGCCTGGAGCTGGCTGTTGCAAGAGGGGACCTGGATTGCCTCAGGGGATGGCAGTGCTGGGCAGGGAGAGGCAGCCTTTGGAACTGCCTCCATCCATGCTCCTCCTTGACTGCACAGCCGGTCCCATCCCTCCCTCTCCAGGGAGAGGTGCTATAGGACTGCATAGCCCTCCAGGGACTGTGCAGAGAGGGTTTTCCAGAGTCTGCAGGCCAGAAATTCCAGCTTCTTCAGAAGCTTGAGACATTCCAGAGCCCTGCCATCCTCCACAAGGCTGTCAAAAGAGCTGCCATTGGCATGTCTTACCACTTCTTAAATTGCTGGACTTCCTGGATGATGAGATCAGAGCAGGAGTATGTTCAAGGGTGCCCTGGCAGCCTCACCCCCAAATCCTTGAGGATGGTGCCCTTCTGTAGTTTCCTGTAGCTTAGATCAACATCACCACATCTACTTCCCAAGCCTGTCTTCCCCTTTGCTCCTACATGGAGTCCAGGGGTGCTGTTCTGGAGACGCGCTTCAGGAGGCAGCTGCTGTGTTGTGTTGCAGCTCCTGGGGGGAGCCTGCTGGGGAGAGAACAGCCATGGCTACCCTCTCGCATGCCCTGCTGTGTTCCCTTCACGCCATGCTCTCAGCTCTGGCAGTGTGGCTGCAGAATGGAGAGCTCCGGCTGCAGTCTGGTTTGCATGGACCAAGCCCTGTGCTCAGTACCCCGGGGGCAGCATTATGCACTGCAGCAGGATAGGGGCTGTGGTTTCACCTAGGTCCAGCTCGATGTCCTGTTCCAGGTAGGAGAAGTCAAGGTCTAACTCCTCCAGGCTGCTTTCAGTCTACCATGCCTCCCTTCTTTTTCTCAACCTCAGGTAAGAGCTATTTTTTTTTCTCTTTTCTACTGGTTCCCATTCCCTGTCATCAGCCAGGCAGCGAGTACGCTACGAATTGGCAAGCAGGGTGTGAAAGAGCTGCTGTTCGCCATCCCCAGCCCAACCTCACAGTGCATTGCAGCCACGGAGCATCCTATCTGTGCAATTGCACTTGAAGTCTCGGGGGAACAGCTGGCCCGTGTGAGAGGGATGAATTTGGCAGTGATCATATATCATTGCCCATTTCAGAAGGAGGTCATCCCTAGAACAGAGGATCCTGTAACACCTGCACCAGTCTGGGCAGGGAAGGATGCTTTGTGCCGGAGGATGCTGGTTTGGGTGGTGTCCCTCCTGGGGAGGGTGAGCGGGGACCCGGAGGGGTGGCTCTGTGGTGGGGTGCAGTGGGTCAGGGCCATGGGTGGGATTGCCTCAGTGATGCTGGGAGTAGGGGGAGGCTGAGGGATGGCTGTGCACGGCTTGCTGGATGCGGAGGTACAGAGGACCTGCTCTGCAGATCACCTCTGCTGCTTTTGCTGAAGAGAAAAGGAAGCAGATCTCTTCCTCCACCAGGTCCATTTGGGGAAGGGCAGACGTGGGGTGGGATGGAGGACGAGCTGGACACGTTGCTTTCTAACTGTCTTGGATCTGCTCTGGCTGCAGCTTCCTCCCCTGGAGTACTGGGACAGCCCGTGGGCATGGACGATGCTCCCAACAGGGGATGCTCTACTTCTGCTGTGTTCCCAGTCCTAATCCATCACCATTGCAGGTCTGAGATACTGTGGGTTGTGCAGGTGTCTTCACCATGTCTCTCTGGCCCTGGAGGTCCCTTATGTAGTCTATGTAGTCTGTCAGTACCTTTTGAGCTGTAACCTTCTTTCTGTGTTAGCACAGGCAGTCTGTTGATGGGTTGGAGGGGTGCAGGCACTGACAGCTAATGTTGTCTGGGTTTGTCACCCTTAAATACTGTGACGCCTGGCTGAAGCTCTGCTGCAATTGCAAATGTGAAGAAGTAAAACTGGACACGGCTGGAGTATTTCTAAAACCTCTGCAATCAGGACATGTATCAGCAGTGATTCAGCATCTGATGGGAGTCCAGCAGCTGCCCTGTCTCAGCTGAGCATTTGCTGTGATTTAGGCAGTGGGTGCAAAGCTCACCTCGCAGGGCACTTCCCAGACACGCTCTTTGTGATGCCACGTTCACAACAGAGTTGTCCGAGCGGCTTCTGTTTGTAGGCGCTTTTCCTGTGGGCAGCACATCGAGATGCGCAAGATGCTCAAGCTGTGTCTCAGCCCGAGGGGGCCTGTTGGTAACGCTGGCAGTGCAAAGCTGGATGGAGGTGTTGACCAGACCATGTTTTCCTGCCTAATCTTACTTCTGGGCCTGATAAGATGAAAGAAAAAACACCACCACAGCAGGGAGGATGTTGTTAGCTGTTTGCTGCTGAAGTCAGATGAGGTGAATGCAGCGAGGACTCCATCTCTTACCACTCAACGTGGTCTGTGGGCCATGCCATCAAACCAAGCGCTGCTCTATCTGATGGAGCTCACCATTATTCGAGGAGTTTTATTTTAAGCCAAGACACACAGGCAGCACCAGCTGGTAAAGGAGGATGCTGTGTGTGTTTGGTTTCTCTGACAGCAGCCTCGGGAGGTGCCTTGATTCACGGAAGAGATCCTGTTAAGCCATGAGGAGCTGAGGCTTTTGCACAAAGATAAATAAGTCATCTGAACAGCTGTGCAGCTCATCTGCTATTCTTGCTGTACAAAGGGATGTCATAGACCTTCAGCTTCACCCCTTTCTCTCTGCCCAGCCCTGGTGCCTCCAGAAGGAGTCAGACCTACCTGACGAGCTCAACCAAAAAGAATCACGGTGAAATGAAACCCAGCTAAACTTGACCACGTTAGCAATCTGTAATGCACTTGCACTGGCTGACGCCTGCTTTCCTTAGCCTCACCAGTGACACTGGCTCCTCCTCACCCTCGGCAGGCACAGCCTTCTCCAGCAGATGCACATTTACATGACAGACCCACAGGCACTGACCTATGAAGTCCTGTTACCCTGCAAATGACATTTCCTCTCATTTGCTCACTCCCGTGCAAGCAAAGCTGCTCTCTGACCCAGCCCAAACCCCTGGTCTGAGCAATGTTGCTTCCTCCAGGGTGGCCCCAGTAGCTGAGGTTTTGAGAGTTGTCGGCTTGTGCAGATCTTTGTTTTCAGTGCCTACAGCTCTGCCTTTCTCTCCCACTTGCCTGCACACAGGTGCCTGCAGCCCCTTTGCCAGGACAGTGGCTGCCTCCCCCATTGCTGCTGCTTTTGCTTAACCCTTCACAGCCGTGCAGGCAATACTAGATTTCACCGCCCTCTTTCCCTTCCTCACCCTCCATACCACGGCTCCTTCGCTGGCAGCAGCAGCCACCCCGGCTGCCCACATCTCTGATGTAAGGCTGGCAGCAGGCTGTGGTTGTTTTGCTTCCTCCCGCCGCCTGCCTTGCCTGTGCCTACACCTGGCTCTTGGCTCTTCTGCCTTGGTGTGGCACGTAGTGGCCTTTGTTCCCGCCCGTTGCATGGCGAGCAGATGAAAGCCGACCGTGAAGCATAATTTATAGGTAGCTTGAAACACAGTTTTGGCAGGGCAAAGCACGCCAAAAGATGAAGCAATGCCTGAGGAGCTGCGCTCATACTGCTTATCAAATGATGCTTGAAAGGCTCGGTAATGCAAGAGGAGGGTTGAGTTGCTCAATTCCAGCAGAGGATAAACTGTCTCCATTAGAGGGACACGTGTTTGGGAGCAGGGAGCTGATAGCTTGCTTTTGAAAACTCGTCTGGCAAGGCAAATCACACCTTAAGGAGTCTTGGTCCAAAGGGCGGCGGGGCTGCAGAAGGGCGCCTGTGCACATGCCTCAACAGGGCTGCTCCAGCTCCCCTCCGCCCTCCCGGAGCACTGGCATCACCACCTCTAAAACAATCAAACGTGAGCAAGCTTTAGGCTGGTGATCCTGAAATCTCTGTGCAGCAGGACCTCGGTGCTGTCACGCCCCACGGGGCTGTGCGCTGGCTGCACAGCACCAAGCAGCCACTGCAAAAACCTCACGGCTGAGCCAGCCCTGTCCATGCAGCGTGCAAGGACCACGCACCCTGCAAGCTTCATTTGCCTCTTTTCACACTGGTTGTATCGTGGATGCCCGGAGCATCCCTGTCAGTACTTTTCCCTGTTGTCTCTGCCATGACGTGCCAACTCTCCTGGCTGCTGGCCCTCTGCAGTGGAGGGGAAGGGCCGGGTTGTGATGTTGTAGGGCAGGAAAGAAGCTCAGAAAGTCCCATGGTCCTTCCCCTGCTCCAGTGCAGGACAGTGTGACCAAGCCCTGCTCAAATTGTCCGTCTTGTCTTAAAGACTTCCAGTGCTGCAGCATCCCTGTGTTACGGGAACACGAGGTTCTTGCCTCATATCAACAGCAGTTAATTTTTTTTTTCCCTTTAAGACTCCTTTTTCAGCCTGCTGATAGGAAATGTGCAGGACCCGTCCTCCCCATCAACCATCCCCAGCAGCCAGGATAGGTCGGAGTCTGGCTGCAGCCTCCTGCCCCCCTGAATGGCACCAGCTGTGAAACCCTGGGACGGTGCTGAGCCTGTTGGACACTCGTGTTTCCCATGTGGGAAAGGCCAGGTACTGTGGGAAGATGCTGTGGTGCTGCAGAGGGTGGGGATGTTGGGGTTTGGGTTGCTGGGCTAGCTGTTGGGTGTTGACACGCAAATGCCATGTGCTGTGCCAAGGGTAAGCAGTGTCCCCTCCTGAGGAGGTTCCCCTCCTCCGAGGGGGTTCCCCTCCTCCAAAAGCTCCCAGTTCGTCGCAGCAAGGTGCCCTCTCTGCGCCTGTTCAGTTGCCCGTAAAGTGCAGGGAATTCCCAGGAGGTGAGGTCTTGAGTAGAGGTGTCTGGAAAAATTGTGTTAAAACCCATTTCTGTACAGAAGCTTCTGATTTTATTTTACCAGTTGACTTAAATCGGAGGTTAAAACTTATTCAGGGCAGCTGCTAGTTAATATCTACAGAAACATCCTGTTTGGTTTTCTAGATCATGCATTTGTTTAAAATGTCAGACTTTTTTATTAAAAGAGGAAGACAGGACACTTTGATCTACAGAAGGAAGGTAACCAAACCTCAGCTGGGCAAGGACTGGGAAAGCCTGAGCTGCCTTTGGAGTGAGCCCTGTTTTGAACATGACATTGGACTCAGGACCTTTTAACATCTCAACCAACCTAAAACTTTCTGTGATTTTCCCCAACGGAGGACAGTGACACATACATGCATGCGGTAGCTTATTGCATCCCCCTGAAGATATGGGATGGCCCTTGGCAATGGCGTATCTTGCTTGGGCAACCTAGAAAATGGTAGGAGCGGTCGCGAAAACCACAGCCTGCTTTCACCAGGGCCTGTGGTGCACAGGACGTTCCTGCACAGATGGCTTGGTTAGTTGTTTCCATAACAAAACCAGGAGGGGTGTGTGCCGTTCTCCAGCAGCGTGGCAGGGGGCATGGGATGCGCTCCCGTTGCCCTCCTTTGTTTTGAGTCATGGCCAAGACTTCAGACACAGCTGAGGGCTGAGCACCATCTCACGGGATGCTGCAGCTTCTGTCCTTGTTTCCACTTTGGATTTGCCAGCTGGTGTCGCAAAGTCCCTCCGCAGTGCCCGGGGCTGCTGGGATGCGGAGCAGGAGCTCAGCCAACTTGCCGGGAGGCTGCATAAATCACGTCCTTAAACCAAGGCTGTGCGGAGTGCGCACCTCCTCTGCCCCGAGCCGGGTGTCGGAGATGGGTCAGGCAGCCCCACTTGTCCCTGGTTTTTCCAGGACCAGAGTGGCTGCACATACAGTAAGGACCACAAAAATTTAGCCCAGTGCTTCAGCCCATTTCCAATAAGGAGGTGATTTTGCATGAGGAGAGAGGCAAAAGGGACTAAGAGATCACGGAAGGATCATTATCAAGTGCACGGGTATGACTTTTGTGGGTGAACATCACCTCGGACATCTCCTTGCCCTGTCTCTATCACTACTACCCAAAGCCTATTTGCGTGCCCAGCTATAAATTGGCTTTGGAAATCATTTTTCCCCATTTAGTCTGCAGGTGGACATGTAAATACCTGTCCACATTGAAACCCAACTCACCACAGACTCTTCCTGGAAAGCAGACACGAGTGAAACATAACCCATCCACGATACACAGATTAGCCTCACATATTATCTCGAGATAAATTCGCTACTAACCACCAGTGTTAGAGGTTTTGCTGTTAAAATAAATGGTACCCTTAAGAAATAACGTTAATAGCACAACTCACATAAATCTATTGATTGGTGGTTTTATTCATAGCAATTTTTGTTAAACAAGGCTTCATAATTTAATTAGGAAAAGGACTGAGCTTCTAGGTTGTCTGGTTCATCCTTCAGGACTGGGCTTATTATCATCACCCTCTTCTTGGGAAGGGCATTGGCACAGTGGGATATCCAGCTGCGTCCCAGGTCCTACCAGGAGAGCAGTTGCCAAAGATTTGGGAAGGGCAAGGCTTCAGTGGAACTGGTGAGCTGGGAAGGAGGTTGTGAACCATTGTGGCAGCTGCCCTTGCTGTTCTGGCTGCAGCTTCTGCCAGCTCTTTCACTTCTTGGCCTTCTCCTTCCCCAGGAGAGGAAGAGGTTCAGCTTGCACATGCCCTCGAATCCAGGCTTTTGCTAACCAAGTTCTGCTGGCTGCACAGTGCCCGTACAAGCAACGCTTTCCTTTCCCAGTTTATGTGAGAAAGCCTGAGCATTTTATCTGTGCTGCTTGTGGGCTCAAGAGTCTTCTTTCATGTGGAGAGATGTGGATGGGACCAAAGCTTCGTGCTCCGTCACTTTGGCCTTAGCAAAGGCTTTCCATGGGGCACCGGGGGGTGCCGCATCCAGCAGGAAGCTGTGAGCTCCTGCAGCACCCGAGGCTAGGACCTGGTGTGCTTGTGTCACGCGGTCTGCAGAAATGGACAGCGTGGTAAAGATAAAACCACAACCTAAATGTAAAGCTGCAAAGCCTTTAACATTAAGCTGAATGCATCCATCTCAAATCCATCTTTTTGCATTTCTTTTGAGTTCCCATCAGCCTGGGTCCATGCCAGGTGGTGAATTGTGTTCTGCCAAACTTTGATTTCAGTCTCAAAACTGTGGGAGTGCCCATCGTTAGCTGTGGACACCTAAATTGCAAAGCGCTACTGCTGAGTATGGAAAGCATAAGGCAGTGTCTGGGAGCAAGGCTCCACTCCTTGGGGATGTCCTGATCCCACCCAGGCTCTGATGACCCCAGGGACTGCAGGGACATTGCCGCAGCCCCTGCATGTAGGTGGAGGAGCATCTCCAGCAGCATGCTGCTGTGCAACACCCAGCATGGGGCAATTAGGGGTTGTGCAGGCATTGGAGCCTTCCCAAAAGTAGAGAAGAGGATGGGAAAGCAAAGTCCTCCAGCAGCTGCTTTTCCAAAGGTGGGGATGAGCACAGCTTTGATGTGACCAACAAAGTTCATTGTCACCCACTGTGTGTCCTGGTGGGCAATACCATTAGGATTAATGCTGCAGGACACTGTGTGCGCAGCACCAGCCCAATGTTTTCATCCAGACAGGACTTGTGTACATTGACAGTTGCAGACAAACCCTCCTGGAGTTCAGGTAGGAAGAGCCTGGGCCTGAAGAACCAACAGTGAGATCCCTGATAACTGGTGATCCCAAAGCTCGGGCTGCTCTGTTCCACCCTGAGAGAGGACAACCGTACCTGTAGCACCCAACGTTGAGCATCACCTTTGTGCTTAAGCCAGGATGAAATAGACGGGACTCCCTGATGCAGGATGTGGGGAGAAACCAGACCCAAAGCCCTGCACCGAGACGTTGCTGTGGAGGGATGGGAAAAGGCCCCACCAGCACAGCAGCACCTGCAGCTCCCCGCAGAGGGATGGCGCTGCCCGATGCGCATAACCCCAAACCCTGACGGGGAACGCGGTGTTCGCCGCCCTCCTCCGCACCCACCCGCAGCCCGTGTTCCCCATCTGCTCCCAGGGGACTGGCGTGCGATCACCTTCCCTGCCCGCCCCCTGCCGCAGGTTGCTTTAACGAGTCGGATGACGCTGGGAAAGGTTGCTAAATCATTACATAAGCTGGTCTGCGAGGTGTCCTCCCCCAGCAGAAATGCAGGGGATTTCACAACGCCGTGGAATCAAGGGCACCCTCGCGCCATCTAC
Source organism: Cygnus olor (assembly GCF_009769625.2). Classification (NCBI taxonomy): domain Eukaryota; kingdom Metazoa; phylum Chordata; class Aves; order Anseriformes; family Anatidae; genus Cygnus; species Cygnus olor. The sequence goes on from NC_049192.1 coordinate 4,101,814, forward strand.
GTGCTTGCTCCCTGTCTAAATTTGGCCCTGTCATCTCTGTTCCTTCCATGGAGGGAACACGCTCTCCCTTCCCCGCAGCGTTTCTGAGCTGGGTCAGGTTGGTATGAGCACAGGGAGGCGAGGAGTCCAGGTACCTTCTTGGATGCGATGTCTATCTACCTTCTCCACTCACACCTATGTGGCTGTCGTCACCTCCCTGAACTGTCTTATGGTGGGCACAGGCTCAAGCCCTCAATTTTCTGCACAGTGCATTCATACCTGCCTGGCAGCATCGCCTGTGGAGCAGATGCCCCCCACCCCATCCCTCCCTCTGAGCACTCCTGGAAGCAGCACATGCCTCTGGCAGGACCTGACGTGACCACATTCAGGGGGCACCTCCCCGGTAACGCTCATGCACCCCACAGAGCCTCCAAAACACACCCTTAGGTTATCTCCACGGTTGGTCCATGGCAGTGTGGGCTCTTCTCTGCCACCTGAGTGTGGCTGCCCCAAGCCCAGCCGCCCGCAAGCAGTGACCCCACTGACAACCGGCTCCCTCTGGACTTGCCAGCCATGCCGTTTGCCATCTAGAGGCAAGGGAGTCACTGGTCAGGTCCTTGGGTGGGCCTCAGGACCCTCAGAAACAGAGCAGACAGCTGAAGCTAGGGAGAGGCTACCACAGAGTGCCGCCAGGTCTTCCGGCCATGGGCAAGCAGGGTTCGCTGTCTTTTGGTCACCATCAGCCTGCAGCAGGAGCCCAGCCCATCCTTGCTGGGGGCTGGATGTCCTCACAGGCAGCCAGCAGACCTCTGCCCTGAGCCTGTGTGGCCGGACATGGTGGGGCAGCAGCACGGCACAGATGTGGAGACCAACCTCACGCTCATCTCGACAGCGTCACATGCTTTCAAGGGAAGCCGTGCAGCAGCCACGGGTCGTGAGCTTTGCCTTTCGGCTGCAGGTGACTGTAGCAAGGGCGGGCTTGGCCAGCAGTGCCCCAGCCATGAAGTCGTGGTGTGAAGCACCCCCCGCAGTGCGTCCCCTTCACAGAGACGGGTGAGGAGGAGCCGGGGGCTGAGTGCACCCTGAGCTGGACCTTGCCTGGCAGAGAGCACCGGGTGGAGGTGGCAGGACATCGGCAGCTCCTCGACCGGTTTGGTAGAGGCTCCTCAGGTGAGATGGGGACACGAGGAGGTGAAAAAGCAAGAAACCAGGAGCCTGAGCCCCTGGAAGTCCAACTGACAGCAATGGCCGGGTCTGGGTCTGCTCTCCAGCCTTGAGATGGTCAGGAGTGGAGCACAGGACACAGGAGGAAGGGCTGCAAGGTTCGGGCAGGGAAGGGAAAGCTGAGAGGGGTCTTACAGCTCTCTGCAGCTACCTGGTGGGAGGGTGCAGAGGAGATGGAGCCAGATCTTCTGAGGTGCATAAGGAGAGGAAGAGGCACCAGGAGTGAGCTGGGAGATGGGACATTCCTCTTAGATACTTGGAAAACAAATTCACTGTGAGAGTCACCAAATATTGGAACAGAGGCTGGAGAAGCTGCTGGATTTCCATTAGACCTCAGCTGGACAAGGGCTGGAGCAACCACAGCTAGGCTGGCCCTGCTTTGGGCAGAGGGTTGGTCCCCCAGCCAGAATTATTCCCCGTGCCTGTTACAACACACCCGAATGATGCGGGGATTTCTTTCCCAGCTGCTTTATCTCTGTTACGGAAGGCTTTCAGCTTGGTGCATGCAGCCTTGCAGCTGCTCTGTGTGAGCTGTCCTTCCTTTTTGTGGAGAGAGTGAGGTTCTCCTTCCTTTTATCATGTAAGCTCCAATCCACAGCAGGAAACCTGCGGGGCTCGGGGAGGTTACCAGCTCTGCCGAGGGCCCGGCTGCCCTCTGCCTGCTGCTGTCACCGTCCCATCCTCCCACAGCACCACCCCAAAACGACTCAGTGCCGTGTGTGCGAGGAGCCCAGGGAAGGTTTTTCTCAGAAACACGGTGTCCGCATGTCTCAGCAGGCTTCTGCACGGCTCCCCTTGGCTGGGCTGCTCCGCGCACGCTTTCGGCTGGATCCTGGTTCCCCCGGTGGAGCTGAGCTCTCCACCTGCCCCAGCCCCGTGGCGCTTTGTGGTCCCGCAGAAGGAGAGCCTTTCATGAGAGGCTGAGCGAAACTAAGGCTTTGTGCATTTGAAGAGCAGGTTTTCTCCTGGAGAAACCTTGCCAGGCTCTGGGAAGTCTCAGCTGTGCTGGGTGAGGCTGAGTCACCCCTCAGAAAATGGCATTATCCTGGGAAATGTGAGAAATTCCCAGCACCATTACATCTGTCTCTCTTGGTGACCACCCACTCCCAAGGAAGAAGCAACCCCAGGTGATAAAAAGTCACAGCAGGGCTGTCCATCAGCAATTTGGGGGCTAGCTATTTTTTTTTTTCAAGCTAGATTTAGATTTTGCGGTGATCTGTAGACACCTTCAGTTCAGGAGTGCCTGACAAGTTTGAACAGAAAACCCTGCACCACTCTGGGAGCAGCATTGGGCCAGCGAGCCCTTTGATTGCAATCAGCGAGTTGGCAGGAATCCCAGGAACTCGCACAAAAATGCTTTGAAGAGGCCAGATGCACAAGGTGTGTCCCTGTGAGCGTGTGGGGTGCGGAGCAGTGATTCACGGCATCGCCATGCGATGCTTGGTGCGCGCACATGCAGCCGCTGGACTGCAGCGAAGGCCCCCGTCTCCCTCCGATCACCAGCTGCCTTTTTTATTTTTTCTTTTTGTTAATCTCTTCAGTCTTTCGCCTATCCTGCTCCAGATTTGGCACAGTTTTTTTTTCCCTTTCAGCCTTCCCCTGCTGCTGCCCCGGTGCCTGCGAGCTCCAGACAGAAAGGCAGACAGGGAATTTGCTTCAGGCGCTTGCAGATGCAAGCTCTGCTGCACTGGGCTTGCTGGGGATGACACTCACCGTGCCCTGCTAAGTAAGCATCCCCAGCCCGTGATTCAGAGCAGAAGCAGCAGTTTGCATAGAGGTGCAATAAACTCCTTTATTTAAGTACCTTTTGCTCTTTTAGAGATGGGATTGGAGTCAGTTGCAGAAACCTGGGAGATTCCCTCCCTTGGGCTAGACTGTGCAAACTCACCCCGAAGAAACCATTGTTTCTTGAAAGCCTCTGTAAGCTCCCTGTCCCCAGCTCCCCAGCCCAGCTCAGCATTTTGGGTGAGTTATGAAACAGGGCAGATGCTGGAGCACAGCATTTGTATTATCCGCCAGCAAATGACTGGATGTGATAAACACTTGGCTCTCCCGTGCAGGGACAGGGTGAGGGCTGTTCCTTGCCGTGGGGAAAATGACATTACAGGTTTGCAAGAGCTGGGCACTTTGTTGTGCAGAAGCCATCTGATGCTGACAGCCTGTCATTGATTTGCGAAAACATCGTTTGGCATCGATAACAAGTGTTCAGGAGAAACAAGTAGGACACAGGAAAGCAACACCCAGGTATTGCTTCGCTGTTCCCTATCCAGACTGGAAGCGCACAGACATATCTCCACTCTGAAAATGAGCACAGGAGCAGCAGAAAATCCTCCTCCATGTACCTGCACATTGGCAGTGGTCTTGGGCAGTGCTCACCCAGGCTGGCCTCCCCTGGGCATGGCCTAAACGTCCAAGCTGGTTGGGTGATGGAGCAGAGTGAAGCTGCTGCATCACTTGGGTGAGACGTTGGGAACCTTGGGGAGGGGAAGCCAATGATAATTAGGCTCTAGTTGCTCTAGGTCTGAGTCTCATTAACAGAGTTTGGGTTTCTGCTGCTGGGGTTCACTGGAGAAGCACCCTGGAGCAGCAGCAGGTGTACAAAGCTCATCCTACCTAGGAACATGCCCTGTGCTTTCTGATAGTGCTCTTGTTCCCATGAAAACCAAAGTGCGGCATTGCTGTGGCCACCTGCGTGTTCACAAACCACCAGGGAAACACAAAACCTGATGAATGGGAATGAAATAAAGTGTGTTCAGTGTCCTCCTGCTGCTTTCGAGGAGGGACCCAGCATCTGTGAGCTGCCAGCACCAGGTCTAAGGTCAGCTAGACCCCAGGCACTGGTCCTTCAAGGGATGGAGGAACCCCCCCCCCCCCCCCCCAAGTCCTCCCCACTGTGGAGAGTTTTGGGACTCTGTCTAGCAGTGCAGAGGAAGCTGCTTCTCCAGCCGTGTGTCCTTGTCCCATGCCCAGGACCTGGTGCCAAGGGATCCCAGGAAGCCTCTGTCCAGGACACCCTCCCCTTGGCTTCCCTGCTGATGGGGTTTGTGCCTCTCCTCCTCTATCAGCCTCTAGTGACTTGGCAGGAGCTTTGTCAGCACTGGCTGTGACCTGAAACTGAGCCCCCCAGCACCGAGGGGTCTGGTTCTCTGCAAAGGACTCGCTGCAGCCTGGCTTGGCAGAGAGAAACCTTGCCTTCAGAGTCAAAACCCAGCGTGTGACTTCTCACTTAGCCAGGTTCTCTTGTAGTCTTCTTGCTAAAAGTCCTCGCTTCTTCCATGCTACCCCAAGCCACTTGCAGAGGTTGCCCCAAAGCTTTGCCTGGTGCCTGTCCTGATTTATACACGGATTTTATACTGCTGCTGCCAAAGGGTCCACGACCCCCACGTTAGGTGCTACACAGACACCCCTGCAGCCCTGGGCTTAGCAGACTTGCAACCTGTGCAGGCAGATGAAGTTTTTGGACAGGGAGAGCTGGACTGAGGGAGATGGGAGCATCTCTGTGTGGCCATGGTGGTGGCTGGACCCCTGTGGGACCGGGCATGGCGGGCAGTGTTGTACCTCTGACCCATGGCGTGTGCAATGCTGCCTCTTGCTATCAGGGCTGTCCCCAGGCTCTTGGCACTGGGACACCATTTCGATCCATCTTAAACCAAGAGAAATAATGCAAAACAAGTTAAGCGGGCTGCACGGGAGCTCCTCCAGCCTATGAGCACCGTTTCCTAGTGAGACGCACAGCCCCATATCCATGGCCCCATTGCGAGGGGGCGCAGCAGTGTCCAACGCCCACCCACCCCCCTCCCACCCTTCCCCTCTCCCTGCTGGGACCCCCCCAGTTTGGGGCAGAGCTGGGACGAGGGCAGCAGAGCCGCGTGCCCTGCAGCGGCAGCGCGGGGGCCGCGAGCGAGCGGCGGCAGCGGGGAGCGCGTGGGTGTGTGCAGGCAGGGCTGTATATCCAGTCTGGCAGAGGGTGTGCCTGCTCACACGGCGGGGAGCCGAGCCGGGAGCAGGAGCCCTGAGACACCCTCGGCTGGGGGACGTATGGCAAGGAGGGGCTCGGGAGATTAACGCCAGAACGAGACGCGTTCGCTGTCGCCTCGTGTCGTGTGCGGTCAGGTGCAGTGCAGCCCCCTCTCCCCCCAGCCCCGCGGTGTGCAGCCATGATTCACTCTCCACTGAAGACAGCGTTGGCATATGAGTGCTTCCAAGACCAGGCCAGCTCCACGCTGGCCCTGCCCTCGGATCACAAGCTGAAAACTAAGGGCACGGGGAAACAGCGCGTCCAAGAGCAAGTGATGATGACGGTGAAGCGGCAGAAGCAGAAGTCGTCGGTGTCGTCGAGCGTGGGACACTCCAACCGAGGTAATGTCCCACCGTGCGGTGGACAGCAAGGGGTCCCCTTTGAGACTGGTGCAGGTGCTGTGGGGTGCCCCTGCTGTGAGCTTTTGTGGGGTTTTGTTCATGGGGTCAGAGCGGCTTGCATCTCTAACGGGGTACCTGGGACAGGGGATGCCGGGGTCTCTTACACAGGATGGAGGCGTTATGACAAGGCACGGCACTGGTGCAGCGAGTCCATCCCTGGGGCTCTGAGCTGTGTCTGTGCCGTGCTGCTAGCCATTTGCTCCCTGGCCTTGAAGCTGCCTAAAAGCTTTGTGAACCTCTCCTCCGCAAGTGTCCCCTAGGAGGGCTTCTCCTCCAAACTCATCCCCTCCTGCAGGCAGCCAACGCCACCATCATCACGGCTCCACCGTGCCGTGGGGCTGGCAGCTCTGCGGCAGGCAGGGAGAAGGCAGCTCTGCTACGCACAGGGCATGGACCTGAGCTCTGGCAGCTCAGGCTTTGCCTCCAGAGCTCCTAACGTGTCCCCCATTTGAAGGCTGAGCCTCAGGGATGTCCCGGTGTGAGTGGCAGGAAGGGGGTGAGAGGATGAGAAATGCCCCTTCCTTACCTCAGCGGTGCAGTGGGGACGCTTCACAGCCCCCTCCGTTTTGCAGAGGGGTAGAGCAGGGTGCAGGCATCCAGCTGCTCCACCTCCACGTGGTTTGTGCAAGTCCTCAGCTGAGTCCTGGATCCAGGTTTCCTATAGGAACACCTTCCTCTTTGGCTTGAGGCTCGGCAAATTGTTTTCTTCTCTGTCCTTGCGTCTGGAGGAAGCAGACTTGGAGGGCAACCCAGCTTTCCCCAGACAGGAGCTGCAAAACCAGATGGGCACAGCAACCACAACACAAAACCTCCCGGCTCTCGGTGGTGCTTTCACCAGCAGCTGCAGCAAGCTCGCTGCTCTGGCCGGGCTTAATGGGAAGAGCAAAGCCTGAGGCTCTGGGAGATGGGGGCTACTGGGGCTGGGACTGAGTCCTTCAGTGTGCCTGGGGAGTGCAGTGTGCATGGAGGTGTTTGCAGGGAAGCCGGGTGAGCTGGGCTGGTCTCTGATGGCTCGTTCGGGGACTACAACTCGGTGGCAGCTTTTCTGAGCTGGATCTGGAGGCAGACTCCAGCGCCGGTGGGGTGGCACGGTCCAGACATGTTTGGGGCTGGTTTGCCAAGAGGCGCTGGGAAGGAGTGGAGGTGGCATTCCCATAGGAGCCCTCCTGGATGCGTGCATCGTAATTGCTGCGATAGAGGGAATAGAGAAGCTTCATGGGAAAGGCGTGTGTGCAGTGATCCAAAGTCTCTGCTTTCTCTCTCTTTTTTGCACGTTTGGGGACATGGACTCCTGTGGGTGGGTGGGGGACGGGGAGAGGAGAGCTTTCTTCTGCCACCAAAATGGCAGGCGATGGGAGATACAAATCCCCGCCTCCCTCAGGAGGGTTTATTGCTTACAGTGTTATGGTGCCAGACCTGACCAAACAAAATACAGCCCAGGACGAGATGAGAGGCTCTGGAGGGGAATGGGGCACCACCAGCCTCCCTTTGCAGCAGAGGGTTATTCCAAGGGGAAGCAGGCAGGGGGACGTCTCCCACTGCTGCCCATGGGCAGGAAGGAAGGGAGGCAGAGGGGGATTATTCTGCTTGGAGAGGAGCCCAGGTGAAACCTCTGGGAAAGAAATAAAGAAAAGCAAATTCCCAAGCTGCCCGTCTCTGCTCGACAAGCTCAAGCTAAACCCCTCCTCCAGACACTTTTGGGAATGTCTGGGAATGGGAATTGCGTGGAAATGTGCAGCTCTGGTTTCTGCGTCCCAGGGAAGCTGAGTCACATCCAGCTCCCAGCAGCTGCCTCCAAACACGGGGCTGAGGCTGCCCCGTTCCCACTGCGGGGAGGCTGGGCAGCACCGAGGTCCTGGTCCCCCTTTTTGATGGGCACGGGTGGTTTGCCCTGGGAACTGCTTCTTTCATGCACTGCTGGAGGGACTCTCAGAAGGGCAAGGAGTTCCCATTTATTCTCCATCTTTTCTCCTGGGTGGGAGCCTGAGAGGGTCAGGCTGAACTTTCAAGGGGCAGCATTGTATCATATTGGTTTTTACTGCTGTCGGTCCTGAGGGCAGCTGAGCAGACCTAGTGAGATGCATGAATGTCTCCTGCAAGCAGGCTGAGGGTCTGTTGGGGTGGACATCTGCCACGTGCATCCTGGTATGATTTCTCTGAGATGCTCCTCAAAGGCAGCACAAGCTGGGTAATTTTTAAAGCCCCTTGATAAGTGTTCAAGTGCTGTTCCTTCTGTATCGACCCAGGTCCAGCTGTCAGTCCCTGCATGTTGATACGTGGCTTGAGCAGGAGCTGAAGAGCAGAGTAGGGCTTCCCCCAGCATCCCAAATGCCTGCACCCGTGTACGTAGGATGCGGACATGGGCATGTACCCCACCTGCACACAGCAGGGATGGGATTGTGAACCATAACTGGTGTCTCTTTAGAGGGAGCAGATGCTCCCTCAATGTCCTGCTATTGACATCTCCCAAAAAACAGTTGGTTAATTGGAGTGCAGCGGATCAAGGCAGTGAGGCCGCTGTCTGAAGATCCTGGTGTCATGCACAAGACATGGAGCGGTGGCAGGAGAAAAGGCCAAGCTGAACCAGTTCCTCCTGGCCATCAGCGCTGATCTCCCAAGTCCTCTGGCTAAAGAAAAGCTTTGCCAGCGCCTCGTCACGGACTGGCGAGGTGCAGCAGCGAGCAGAGATCTGAGGAAACCCAGACTGAGTGTTGTATCCACCGGTGTCGTGGCTGAGCCACAAGGCAGAGGCTGGCTATGGTTGAGGGAAGTCCCACCGACATCTAATGGGGGAATTACTCCGATGTGCATGGAGGGCATTGCGGACAGTCAATGTTTTGACTTCTGTAACCTTCCCCTAGGAGGAGATGGGTCAGTGAAAGCTCCTCCACAAACCTTTCAGGTTATTGAGTATAGAAAGGGACGTCCCTTCTGCTCAAAGGCCAGGAGGCAGAAATGCAGCCTGGTCATCCCTGCACGGCTCTCAGCTGCTGGGATTTCACCAACACTTCTCCTAGCAGGCATCCTGCTTTGGGCTTCCCACAGGCCCTCTTCTCTTACTACTTTTTTCCTATGTTTAATCATCCTCATTGTTTTAAGGCTGTGCATGGTTTATTATTTGACTTGTCTAGCCTGCGCTACCGGTGACGGGTTCTTGTCTTGCCTTTCCCTGCCACAGATTAATATTTATTAATATGCCTCCATTGCCACAAAATTCCCTGTTAGCTTTATGTGTCCGGCTGAAGTCTTCTACTGTCATGCTTGAAAAATGGCACTTGTGACATAACTCTTCTAGCCATCAGCCTCCTAGCTTTAAGGGCTGCAGAGTTGCCTTTGAAGAATGTAAATAACTGATTAAGAGGGACATAAAGCTCAGGCATATTGTGTTATATCAGCTCTTACTTTGCTCTGCAATGATTGATAACAGAGGAGGATTGATAACAGTGAGAGGAGGAGGAGGGCAAGGCTGGCATGTAGTGGTGCTCACAGCAATTAAGCAAAAGCTTTTGCAATCCTTATCTGTGGTACTTAGCTTTTACAGTCGTGAGCTTTCCCACCGAAGTTAATGGGATTTATTGACCAAGTTTTGAAGGAAATGCTGTGGGGCAATGGCAATTTGGGGGTGGGAGAGAGGTCCCTGTGACAGCCCAGCCAGAGCCTGAGCGGCCCTCAGATATTTTCTGCCCCACTGTTGGGAGGCTGTGCTTCAGTGAGCGAGTCTCCTCCATGTTTTTTCTGCCTCTGTCCCACCTGTTATTTACCACTAATGCAGTGGTTTTAATCGACTCTGTGTCTGTGCAAGTGCAAGTGGGTGCTTCAGAGAGCTAAGCAGCAGCTTGGATGCCAACAAATGGGACACAGGCATAGCTAGGAAACAGTGTCAGGAACTTCATCATTGCCCCAGTGAGCAAGTCCACCCCCTGCCAAAGTGATTTTTTATGTTTTGTTTTGTTTTGTTTTGGTATAGTTTAGTTTAGTTTAATTTATGGAGACAGTCTGTTTTACCCCAGGGTCTCAGACGGACCTGTGGCCATCCTGTATGGTCTTTACCCGTGCGGTGGCTGAACAGCAGAATATCCTCCTCTCCCCCAAGGGTGGTTATACACAGCCAAGCTGCCTCTCAGGATGAGTCAGGCAGAGAACTGTGTAAACTTACAGGACAAAACAAAGCTGATGTTTTCTTCAGCCGCCTCCAACGTAAAATCCCTAGGTTCTTCCTGGCCTTCATACTGAGCTCTCCAAGCAGCAGAGCGCGGTGCTGGGGTGGCAGGAGCACCTTCTCCAACCAGCAAGGCAGCTTCGAAATGCCTTGAACGTTTGAGGCTTTGTATAATTATATATTTACAACCTCTTATGTGCAAGTTCTTGGAGGTGAAGGCTACTCTTCAACAACTGAAGAACATAGACCTGCATGAAACTCCTGGCCTCTTGAATTTGTCCACTGAATGGTGACTTTACAATGAAAATTACGTGTGCCTGAACTGGTTTATTTTTTGGCATTTTCTTGCTCAACCCCCAAGCCTTTAGTGCTGTGCTTGACAGGAATGGATGCTGAGAAAAAAAGCATGGTCCCGGGGGGACTGGTCAGGTTAACCCATGAGTCACACCCAAAATCACTTTCTTCCATTTAAGGGTGCTGTTGACTCACAAACAGCATCAGGAAATTCCAGCCTGCAGACACATTCTGTTTGCACAGAACAAGAGAATGATTGTGAGAAGTAATTCCCAGGAAACTGTTATGGGATTGCACTCAGAACTCGTATCACCTGGCACAAACTTATCATCTCAAGCCCTGCCTTGCTTCTGCTGAAGCCCAGTAGTAATCTCCTCCTCTGGAGGTTCATGGGAAACTACAGGGTAGGTAAGCAGTAGGTGAATTCTGCCCCTGAATTGTACCTCCCTTCTCAGGTCGATGGCTATTTCCTTCACACTTAAACACAAGTCCTGTGAAGCTTAATGTATATGAAGCAATCAGTGCTGGAGAAATAGGCATCTTGGAACAATGCTCACCGAGTCTATACATTTTATGGAAAACGAGATCCTGTAGTTTTTCTGCACAAGCATATGCTTGTGAACCCTCTCTGCTGTTGCTTATTCTGCATTCAGTGGCGTTCTGCAGATGCTGCCATCCGTGCAGTGCTGCTCCTCTCTTGTTGACAATAGAAAGAAAATCTCATTACTTATACTGCATCTATGGGGACAATCTTCCTGAGAAAATGCAAGAATTTTTAGCCACGTACCAAATCAACATAACAGGTTCTGGATGCCTCAGGCAAGGCAATAAATGAGATATATTCCAAGGATTGGTGGCTGTAGAAGACCTGAGTGGCTTCGGGGCCTTTGTGGTAGAGTTTATCCAGTTTATCTAAGAGATGAGTCTTATCAAACCATCAGAGATTAGGATATTTCTGACATTACCCACCAGTTTAGGTGCATAACTTGAGACAGGTAAGTCCTGATTTTGCAGTTTGTTAGACATTCAGAGCTTTCCCTGGAAGTTAATTGGGGTGTAGGGTTTGCACTTCCTCATAACGGGACTTGGGATGCCACAATTATTGAGCACTTTTGAAAATGAAATTTAAATGACCTTAAACTCTTTTGGACCATCTGAAGGGTGTTAAGGGAATTGCAGCTTGGAAAGAGAATGAGTCGTTCTTTTTTTTTTTTCTCGTAGTGATGAAAGCAGCCCTGAGTTCATAATGATGGAACTTCATATATTTTCAGGAAAACAAAGTATAAACAGAGTAAACTTTCAGAGACTGGTGATGGAAATTAAAGGCAATGCTATTTGTTTTTTTTTAGTGCTTGACTATTTTAGATCCTCGGGTGTTAAATAGATGTGATCATCATTTACCAAGCCCGTTTGTTATTTACAACTTACTGAATTTAGCAAGCCTTGCTCACACTATTCATGTTGATCTCGTTATTAGTCTTCAGACCAGGAAAGCATTTTGTCCCCAGCCAGACTGGCAAAAGGGTTGGGGTGGGCTTTATCTTCAGAGAAGAGACGAATTTTTGTTACCTTCAAGTCAGAGTAAGGGAGGTGAGTTTCAGGTTCAGAGCTTCCAGGATGAGCGGCACAAAATATCACCCCATTCCTCACATATAGCAAAGACCCAAGATATCGGCCAAGTCTTTGGCCCAATCTGCTCTTGTCCACTTGTGGATTTTATGACACTATTTTTATTTTTTTATTATGGTCTTTTGTGCTGAAGACCTTAGGGTGTTGCTCGCAGTCTGAGGGTTGGAGTTTCTAGGGGCTCTTCTGAATAAACATCTTTGAGTTGCCTGCAATAGCAAGAGCGTGACTTACTGACTTTCTTTCCTACATCCCTGTTAAGTTTTCTAACTCTGTTATTCTTTGCTGACAATTTGAAAGGATGTAAACTCACTGGAAAAAAAAAGAAAAAGAAAAAAAGAGTGCTATGCTTTAAAGGTGCACCCACTGGGACCACTTTCTCCTACTGACGGTGCTTTTTCCATTTACAGGTTCCATGTACGACTGTTTAGCTGATGGTTATGGCTATGGGACATCCCGAGGCAGCTATTACGCCAAAACCCAAACAGGAAACAGCAACTGGGGGTATCCGGTAAGCTACTCTTTTATCTGGGAACTGTGGCATGCTCTTGAGGTAACTTGCACGGAAAGCAGCCTCTAGCAGGAGAAGTCATGTGGCAAGGTCACAGCACTTCGGAAACTTGCCGGAGAGAGCTTGTGCATGGCTATTTTAGCAAGTAGCTCCATGCAGTGGGAGAGGATCAGTAGATGGAATCAAGGGGCAACAAGGACCTTATGTCGATGTCATATGTGGCTGGCGATTTTACTGTGAACAAGATTTAATTTGGTCTCATAGATTAGTATCCCAGCAACACAAAATGTCTGATGGTGTCTGAAGGTCATAGCTTCAGATTGTCCCACCTCAGTCAAAGCTTGGAGCACATCCATTGCTCACTTCGAACAATTGCCATTTTTATTTCCATGCACCAAACATTCCGTGAACAAAATCAAAGCAGTTGGTTGGGGATCATCAGGGAATTTGCATCATTTGCTGTTCCCACCTAAACGCTGCTTCAGTCTCTTTTTAGATACTCTCTGAACTTAGAAAAGAGGTGCTTCACTTCTCCCATTCTGTTTTCTACTGAAAATATTATATTAGAGATTGCCAGAAAAAGCACTTGTAAGATTGTACTTGTCTTTGTGCAATCTGAGTGAACACATCCCGCAGAACGACCTGGGTGACAGACTCCTGGTGCACTGGGAAGCACTCCAAACCACTCCAAAGTCTACCAGGACTGCATGTGCTTGTGTTCCCCCTCCACCTAGGATTCTGTTCTTCCACCTGTATTCTGTTCTTCCTTGGTTTTCATCAGCTATAAAGTAAAAAGCGCAATTCACAGATCTGGGATTTGAATACAGGAAAAAGAAAGGGCTCCTTTCAACAGCTGCGGGACTGTAAAGCAGCTCCCTGTCAACCTTCAAAGGTTTGAACCAGGAAAGGTGCTTATGTTGGCTTCAAGCACAGAGACAGAGGAGTGAAGCTTTTCCTGTTAGCTGCCAGATCCTCTGCCTGTTCACAGCATCTGCATTCCTCAGCTTCAGAAAGATTCGTCTGTCGTCTCTTTTAATGGCCATGGTGTAGCATGCTTTCCTCAAGGCAGCGATAAAGTCTCTTGCTAGGTTTGATGCTTGCTGCATGTTCAGTAGGTGGGCTGGGAGCAAGGGCATGTCTTTGAATTTCTTATTTACACTGTCTGTCAACTCAATGTCAACTGTCTGTCTGTTTCAAAGTCTTTTGCTGAGCTGTTTAAATGCCAGACAGTGATATTTCTGCCTGGTGTAAGGCCAAACGAGTGGCAGTAATGGGTCAGAGCGGGGGGTCCACCTAGCTGAGCATCCTGTTTCCATCATGAAGGTGGGGATGGACCCCTGCAGAAGGGTCTAAGCAGGGCAAGCAGGCAGTGGTGCTTCCCAAAGCGTTTTCTTGGCCCCCAGCAGTTTGCAGCTGAGGGGCATCCTGAGCCAGAGGTGGAACCCCTGAGCTTCATGGTTGTGCTGATTTGTTTCCATGATTTATTGCTGTTCGTCTGTTGTGGCTCCGGAAAGAAGCATGTTGTGCTTTGCCTAAGCAAAACTGTTCTGTTCCAACCATCTGGTGGTTTCTGGCTGGTCTTTTGTTAAGGAGAGAGGAACGAAGCCGTGGCTCCGCAGTTGCCCCTCCAGCTCATGCTACAGCGCTGGCAGCACGGCACTGCGGTCAGTGCTGCTGGTGTCAGTGCTATTGTTTAATTTTGTTAATTCCTGGTCTCCTTCCCGATCATTAGAGCAGCAGGACAAATGCAAGCTAGTTAGAAATGCCAACTGGCTGCTGGGGATTTCAGTCCAGCACTGATGTTGCTGTGTTGGCTTGCATGAGGATTATGAAGGTCTAATAGATGCCTCTGTTAGACACCACAGAGGACACTGCACGGAGCAGTTCAGTCACTTCTGGTTCACCACGGACTTGTACGGCTCATGGCTTTTCTCTGAAGGGCTCTCCTGCATTTATGGTCGGGGAAGGTCTTTCTCCAAGCCTAATTGTCTTACCAGCCTTGCATTCTGGAAATTTTTGGTAAAGGTCTTCAGGACCTGGGCTACTTTAGAAAAAGGGACTGGGATTCATGAAGGATTCACAGTGAAATGAGTCTTACAAAACCTTGTCTATCTGAAAATCAGCCATTTTGTCCTAACAAGTTGTCTAGACTCCTCCCATAGCCAACAAAGAGAGAGGTACGAGGAGGTGATTCATCTCCTCTATCGGGGAGATCTGTCAGGTCAGGATGAATCAGCCCCTCTGGATGCCGAGCTCCTGCCACCGGGAGCTGGGTCGGAGCAGCCACCTACCAGGCAGACGGCTGCACTCAGGGGCGATGAGTCCCAAGTGCCATTGGCACGCTGGAACTTATAACCTCAAACCTAAATCTGCCTAACAAGCCTAACAGACATCAGGCTCCCCAGCCGCACCGAGGAACCTCCTCCATTTTGTTTCTTCCAGAAGTGTGTTAAGGGTTTACACACATCCAATATGAGCCTCCAGCTTGGGTTAACTTTATTTGAACTTACTTGAAATCCACGCAGGTTCTAGGCATTCTGAAAATATTTCCTTTCTGTAATTCCCGGATTGTAAGACAGGGAAAAGAAGATAAAGCAAATCTATTTTTGAAGTAAAGATTGCTGAACTTCTCTCCTGGTGCTGTGAATGTTTCTGTGAAGTCCCAAAGGCCTTTGAGATGCAGAGGCAAATTCAGACATTTCAGGGCAATGACCTGGTAGAGGGCCAGGAAAGTTGCTTACTCTTAATGCTTCTGAAATTTAAAGGATGTCATAGGCAATCCATGTCCATGTCACTGCTTCACAGCACCTGCAGCTCAAACTGCCTTTATCAGTGGCTGTAAATGACATAGCAAGGAGGTATGTCATCTACCCGGTCCCACCTGCAGCTCTTAAAAATTATTATTCCTGACTTACTGCTTTTGTCTGGTTTTGTATCTTATTGGAAATCTCAAGGTTTTGCTTCTGAGTTTTCTTCCCAACCTTATGAGATACTGGTGTTCAAATATTAGAGCAAAAGAAATTATACAAAGGGCTTCCTAAAATTGCTGTTGTCAGCTCTCTCTGGATTGGTCAACAGTTCTGGGTAAAACCTTTGACTTACCCATTATTAAAGATTATTTTCTGATTATTCCCACTGCGGCATGCCTTGTTCATAGCATTGCTGTAAGTAGCTTTGTAATGAGTAATTACTAGCGGTGTAGGTAACAGAGAAGTCAGTGGGACTGCTCCAGAGGGATGCACTCCTCCCTGCCCCTGGGGGCAGCACAGCAGGACCCCAGCCCATAGCTGCACTGTTCCCTTGTCTGACGTGCAGCCTGCAGGGCTGAAGTCCCTGGTCCCATCCACACAGAGACCGCAGTGGGATGCAGCAAATGGTGGGATGCAAACCTCTCTGCCTTAGGCCACCGGTCACGGTTAGTTTGAGCCAGGTGCTGTTGAGCTCGGAAGACCTGTAGGGACGTTTGTCACCGTGCTGACGATGCAAGTCGTGCATGGCCAGCAGCTCCCAAAGCCATGGGAGCACAGGAGCTCTGCCCGAGGACAGGTCCCTCTGAAGGTGCAGAGGTGGCCCCAATTTATACGGACAGGCCCGGGGGTGCTTTGAGTGGGCTCAGCTGGGCGCCCACAGCAGCATAGTCATGGCAGGAGAGGTCTCAGCACAGGCTGACACCCCCATGGCACCCAGAAATGGGATCTGTTCAGCACCAGGCTTGAAGCCACTGCCACAGTCTGGTGTGCTGCCCACCCCACCTGCAGACAGCTTTGGAGATGGTACCCAGAGCCTAAGGAAGGCAAGGCTAAGAAAAGGCAGTAAGAGGAGCCAGGATCACACCATCAGCAGAGGAGACCCTGAGGGGCTTCATTCCCATCTGCTTTGTGCCTGGGTCTGCTGTTGGCAGACAGTCAGGGGGGTCCAGATGCTGGACAAGATGCAGAAGCACACCAGGACACTGTGCCACTGCCTCCACGGGGAGGAAATCTGCCGGCAGGATCCGGCCAGGCCGGGGGTGCCCCTTGGGTGGGTGGGTGCAGGACGAGCAGCTCCTCATCCTCACTGTGGGCTGGGGCTTGTGAGCTACATCTCTGGGAGCAGCTCAGCTCCCAGCCCGAGGAATATTTGGCATCTCTGCTGCTGTTGAAGCAGTTAACAGCGGTTCCTGATGCGGAACAGCTGGGGACCAGTGGCTACTGGGCCACCAGGGCTCTGCTGCCCTCAGCCACCACCAGGCTCAGCGCTGCACTGGCGCACCCAGCTTGGTTTCTGCAGCAATCACGTCTGTTGAGATACCAATGCCAGGCATGCATTTTGGTGATCCCGTGGCACAAGAGACAGTATGCAGATTCCTAAGCAAATTTCTCTGGAAGAAAGTTGCAGAGGTTTCTCTCCCAAATGTGTTGTCTGCATGAGCGGTATTGGCCATGAGATGTGCCCTCCCGCAGCCCAGTGCCCTTCTAACAGGCAGGGGCGCTGTCTGCTGCCCCTGGACAAAAATCCCCCAGCTCTAGCGGGAGCTTTGTCCCATAAGAATTTCAGGACAAAATTTGTCATTTGCTATGATGACACATTCAAGGTGTGTTTTCTTTTTTTTTAAAGAAAAAAAAAAAAAAAAAGAAAAAAGGAGGGGGTAGAGTTAGGCAAGCTTATCAAAGGATTTATCAAGGATTTATAGTTGCTGCACGTCACTGCTTGGTCAGATCCTGGTCTCCCTGTGAGGTTTCCCAAGAAGCTTTATGCTTTGGAATAGCTGGATTGTTGCCTTCCCTGGCCAGAACAAACTGAACCATCTTCTGCATAAAGAAGCAGATGAGAAGGCAGATGGAACTACAGCATCCAGGAGAGGTGGGGAAAAATGTTTCAAAAATGGAATAACAATGTATTTGCTGGTTTTGCAATTTTTCTCCCTGCACTGGAGTGTGTAGCAGGCAGCAGTGAAAGCATTTCGCAAGTAGCATCAAGAGTTTTCCCCACCCATCATTCAGGGTGGGACGCTGTCATGCTGCATTGCCTGTGCTTTGCCCTGCAGCCTGGGAGAAACCTGCTCTTGACGTGTTTATTCGGAGTCCTTTACTTCTCTCTGTCTGCTAGTCTAGAAACAAACAAATTGCAAGGGAAAAAATTAGAGCTAGGTAATGAACTGATCGCGTCCTTAGATGCAGAAGTCAGAAACACCCAGTTATCTGGGAGGGCCACCGACCGGAATGCACAGCTGGGATCTGAGCACGATTCTGCACCGGGCAAGTCAGAGACTTCCTCCATGCTCCAGAGGAGAAGGCCTTTGCCTCTTAAACAGAGGATTTTCTGGAAGAAAAGGCAGAAAAGGACCCATAGTGAACGACTGAAATAAAGCCATTTTGACTTTCTCTCCAGCACCATTCTTTTTCCTGGTTGGAACAAGAGGCTAGAGACATTTATTCACCTGTCTGGTGTGAGCGCTGGGTGTCACAGTTAGTGCTCCTTAAGTGGGCATTCATCTCAGACTGAGAGCTGGTGCTCCAAAGCACTTATTAATTTAAAGGCAGGTCTTTGCTGCTGCTGGTTGAGGGAAACATTTAGTCCTTGGGCCTGATAAGAGCACCTGCGTGCTATCAGCGCTCATCTTCACTTCCTTTCCTCCCCGTGCCTCCCCTCCTTTTTTTAATATGAATGAACGGCTCCCAAGGCTTGGCCTCAAATGTACAGGCTCGTTTCAGAGTAGGGAGGAAAAGTTCAGGCTAACATTTGGGATGCTGCACGTGAGCAGCATCCTGCATTCCAGGAGAGACCTGGAGAGCTGCCCTGACCTCTCAAGTCCCATAGGAGAAGGCTCGGTGACAGCCACCGCTCTTCTGAAATGATTTCTAGATCTTGTAGGGCAGAGGGAATCACTGCTTTCTGCCTCCACCCTGCTTTGAGGGAATTCCTTGTCTTTTCCAGCATTTCTAAAGGGTGGAGGTGTGGACCTGGCCCGCCTCCCCCGTGCAAACACCCACAAGCAGTGGGCAGATGCAAGTCAAGGTGTTAGGAAATCTGGGCGGTTTATGAGGTTTGAAGGTGAGAGATTGATTATTTCCTTTCACTAATGCCATTCTGCAGAGGGAGAGCTCACCCTACACACATAATTGCATCAGCAAAAATTAGGAGATGGTTGTCAAGTGGCTCTTCGGACCACAGACTGTGTAATGGCATCGCCTTCACTGTTAGCAGTGAAGGTCTCTGGCTTAGCTTGGGGAACATCTGCAGTGGGGATGTGGGTCTTAGTCTGAGAAAGCCGCTCTTAAGGCACGGATGTGGCACTTTGCCGAGATCAAGAAGCGATCGGGTCAGCTACATCGGTGTGAGGATTTGTGGGGACCATTTGGCACACAGATCTGAAATCCGCTGAAGCTGGCAGGAGGCTCCTCATCGATTTGGAGGTTTTGGTGCAGGCTCCTGTTGCAAAGAGGAATTCTAAGATACCTATTAGGTCCGTGCCACTTGAAAGAGATTTAAATGGGCTCAGCCAAGCATCTGGTAGCATCAGCAATAAAAGTCATGCACTGACTTTGGTAATGAGCTTCACATCACACGGGAACTATTTTCCCATGAGTTTGCAAAAGGCCTCCCCGCCCTGCCAGGGCCTGCACCGACTTGCCACTCAGGGCTCCCTGTGTTGCAGAAAGGAGACTTTCCAAACAGGCGGTCGCTTTGCTTCACCCTTCCCAGGGCTGGCAAGAAGGAGAACAATGTTGTGTGCCACTATAAAACGCAGCAGGAAATACAGAATTGATAATTCCCACCTATAAACACGGACGCACTCACACCTTCCCTTGCCCGCTCTGCTGGCAGATATCCCATGCGAGTGCACTGGAAAGCAAACGATAGCTTTAGCTAAATAACAAGCTAGCTCTTCCACGGTTAGCTGAATTGGCTTCAGCAAATGCCCAGGGGCTCCATGGCTCTGCCAAGCTTCTGACAGCCCTGCGAAATAATCCCAGCTTATACTGACTCATAAGGCACTGTGACAGGGCTCCCATCTAACAGGCTGCTGCTCTGTCCTACGAGCCCTGAGCCCTGAGAGTGGGTTCCCCGCTCCATGAGCCACCAAAGGCCACCCTGCACCTCCCCGTCCCTCGCTATCCCTGTTTCTGAGCGAGTAGCCAGGAAAATGAAGAAAAAAATGAGGATATTATCACCCTTAGAAGGATGTACTCATCCCCAGCGGTACCCCATGGCTTCCTGAAAGGTCATTTTGGCATTGTTGTGTGCTCTGGTCAAAGCAAAACCAGGATGGAGAGCACCTCTGCAGTGTGGCCACCATGAAATTTTCAGTGGGCCTGCCCCACTGCTGCAGGAGCCCCCGAGACTCATTATGTTTGCCCATGTGCCTCGTCCTTGCTCTTCTTATCGCATGCAAATTCTTTTTCCAAATCCCTGGGAGCTCTGCAGAATGCACCAAACCTGTTATCTGCCGTGCTGCAGTACTAACAGGTTTTTTCTGTATCCTCTGGAGTAAATGCAAAGAGAATTTTGTCCCCTTGCAGCAATTCACCTGTTTAGATGCAAACCTGCAGAATGAAAGTATCAAAACGACTTCTGACTTGTGCTCAAGTGGCAGAGCAATCTGGGTCCAGTGTAACCGGACTGAAGTGTTCCTTCTTATCCTGACGGCATGCCTGCTGCGCAACCCATTCTGAGTTTTCAGCCGTTACTTGTGCAAGTCTCTGGGACGCAGCAGAGAGGATTCACTGCATTCCTGAAGATCAGTTTGTTAATGGAATTATTTGGCTTAATTAATTAGCATAATGACAATTCTGTAGAGTGTTGGAGGCAGAAATGATGCTGAGTGTGCTCAGGGCTGGGATGAAATGGGGCAGAGCAGCGGGATTAGGGTGATCCTGCATAGGACACCAAGTTCTTTTTGCATGGTGTTTCTAGGTTAGAAAAAGAAAAAAAAAATGTGTATATATATATATATTTAGATAGGTACAGGACCACTGCATCAGGCACAGGCTTTTCACACCTTGTGCCATGAATTTACATGGAAATACCAAGGTGCCAGTGCTTGACTTTTCTCTCCCAGCCCAAGGGACCCTTGGGCAGCTGTTGCAAAAAGAGGCATCCAAAGTGCATCTGCTTAAAGCTCAGTGAGGAAAAAAGCCCTCGGCCCGAGAAGAGACCACAGATTAGCTTTTCCCAGATAAAGCAAAGGGAGATGAGGCAAGCCTTCAGGAGGAGAAGGTCTCTGTCACCATCTTTATCCTTTAGTTCTTTTCATGCCTCTTTGCTCTGTTTCTCTGAGAAGTGCTTGCCTGGGTGCAGAGGGATACAGTGGAAAAACTTGGCATCATGGGGCAAACAGCACTAAAATAGCTTTAATTTTTTAACCTTTCTGGAACACACACCTTTGTGACTTGTTTCCCAGGACTGACATCCAGAAGCTGTAGCATTGCAAGAGAATGTTGGATCCAGTCCTGGTGTACTTGGGGAAAATCTGGAGTACTTTTGGTGAAGTGGTGGAGACATTTCAAACTGACAGCAGGACAACTAGAGCTATCATTTGTTTTGACTAATTGCAGTGGGATTTTTACTGTCTTATCCCCTTTCTTTCCTTCTTTCTTTCTTTGCTTAATTTCCTGGCTTACTCATGTCATTTCTTACATCACATCCCACATTGTTCTCAAAGTATCCCATTGTACAAGCTGACACAACACACCTTGTAATTCATAAGCAGATATTCATTGTCCCCACTGCTTTCTTGGCACAATGAGATTCAAGAATCCCTTCTTACCGCTTTCTCACTCCCTTTAGTCCCTTTCTAAGGATTTCACAGGTGGAAGGGGAACAAAATACCATAAGGAAATTAAAAATAAATGCAGGCAGTGCTCGAAGGTCAGAATGGCTCAGCATTCTCTGTGATGGCAAGAGATGGGATGTGACCTTTCACGATGTGTAAGGTCTTCAGCTCCTGTGCTTACAAGTTGGGTTAGACCCCATGTGTTAGAAACAAGGCATTTGCTCTGGTGGCAGGTTCATGTTTGAGCTTTCACCTCTGATACCAATTTCTTGGATGCCACATCCCAGTGACTGAGACCCCAGATTTCAAGGGAGGGTTTGGCACCCTTGTAAGGGCTGCAGGTAGGCTGAACTCCCAAACATTCTGATGTTTGTGCTGAGCTTGGCACATAAACACCTGGTGAACTGTGATGAGAATGAAGTATGCAGAATTCGATTCAGCTGCTCAAGGGGTTGACACTTAAAATTAGTCAGCTCAGGTGCAATGTATTTGTGGGTCTGTGCAAGGAGGCTGGTTCTGGTCTTCCTTCCAGGCTCACACAGCAAAGACCAGGAGATGGGGCCAGAAAAACCCCAGAGTGACAAACGAATTTGGTAGCTGTGATATCCATGCATGAGTGGGCTTGGCAATGCTGATTTCCATCTCAACCTTTCCTAATTTTTGTTGTCTCCCCTCTTGTTGTTGATCAGCTGTACAATGGGACCCTGAAGCGGGATGTGGAGAACCGGCGCTACAGCTCGTACAGCCAGATGGAGGGCTGGGGCAGCAAGCACTACAGCAAGGCTGTCTGCAGCCCCACCAGGGCCGGCAGCGATTACTGCTTTGTGCAGAACATCAAGAGCAGCCGGAGTGAGCCCGACCTCTACTGCGAACCACCCCGGGGCACGCTGAGGAAGAGTCAGGTGGGGGGCCGGGCAGAACACAAGGCAACCTTGAACCGCCAGAGCATCTACAGCAGCTGTAGCACTCAGCAAGGAACTACCAGGACAAGTAAAAAAATGCCAGCGCGGGCCCTCTCCTGCCCCTCCAGCAACAAGCCCGATGTGGTCTATGCCCAGCCCGTGATGAGCGGCAAGCAGGAGGTGGTTTATGGACAGACTCATTCCAGCTCCAGGTAAGTCTGCTGCCATGGGATGAACCTGAGTAAATGCTGACATCTGCTTTGGAGGTTTGTCCGTCTGAGCTAGTAACCTGAGCTGCTTTACAGCCACTGGGGAGCTGGTCACCATGCTTAATCGCATCCTGCAGTGGCACCTAAAGTGGGTCAGATGAGTCATGCTCAAAGGGCTTATTTCTCTTTATGGACTATGGAGGGAAAGCAATGTGGTTGGCTCAGTGCGAATGTCTCTGCTGCAGCTGTGGGATGCTGGTCAAGATGACGGCTGGTGTCTCGGTGGTGGTATTGGCCGACAGCTCCTTTGCAAGATGAGGGTGGGGACGTGAAGAGTGAAAATGCTGATGTGCACTTTGGGTGTCACACTGCTCTGATTTGGCAGAAAACCAACCTGAAAAAAAAACTAAAGCTAAGGAGGTGGTTCCTGAGGGTCTGACTCAGAGCAGAGCTGAGAACCTGGTGAGCAGTCGTATTTACCCTTCTGGCTTTCCACCCAGTCCTTGCTTCATTCCCCCAGAAGATCTGATTTAGGTTCCAGAAAGAAATGAGTCAGAAACTGGAAAAAAAAAAAATCCTCATTGGAATTATTTACCTGGCCAGGAGAGAGGAAAGAATGGAAGCTGTTCACTTCCTTCCTGTCCAGAGCATTTAGTTCCGTTGGGCCAGGAATTATGGAGGATTGTCCTTTATATCTCAGTTAGCACCAGGTCACTTCTTGCAAATGTTTCCTACAACAGTAGGGAATGTAAAACAAACCAGTGAGTTTAGACTCCACCAAGCTGATATTTCTGTGCAATGCAGCGGAGGTTTCATCCCAAAATAAACCCAGCAAAACAACCAACCAACCAACAACAACAACAAGCACCAAAACAAAAACAAAAAAAACACCCAACCTACCAAATAAAAAAAAATCAGTGGGATTTTGATGGCATTGCAGTGATGTTTATTGAAAACTGCCCTGATGCTGATAGCCACACTGCCTCTAACTTTGGAGCATAAAACATATTCTGGTGCTTAAGTAGTCTTGGAAAATATCTTGCTCAAGGTTGTGATGCTTTATTGGTCTAGGGAAAGAGGGTCTGCATCTTCCATAGGCGTTCCCAGGGGCAGCTGCACCACCATTGCTGCATCACTGGCAAACGGGGCTTGCTCTGCGCCACCCCAGGAGATGTCCCATCTCCCACGCAGGCACTGCAGTTTGTCGCGCAAACCCTGGAAGCTCCTGAGCTCATTTCTCATGGTCCCTGGTGCAGAAGGGAATTTGCATGCTGCAGAATAAGTAAGAGGCTATTTAACAGGGAGTATAGTCTTTGTTACAACTCACACCAAAGGCTGGATTTTGCTGAGCTTCTGACCCAAGGTGTGTTGCAGATACTGAGAAAACTCCCCCTCATGGTCAGCAGTGTGAGCCAGATTGTGCCCTTGTTCACATCTGAATGTTGATGTCCAGATTTCTCTGGCTAATTCTCTGCTCAACCTCCTTCATTTCACATTGAGTAGGGGAAATAGGTCCCAGAGTGTGTATGCCAAGGAAGGTCACTTGCCCGTTAGCATGTTGACATGAAGCCTTGGCTTCCCATGTGCCCAGTTCCCTTCAATTTAACACATGCAAAATTAGTCCTAGCTAACCTGGAGCACCAGTGGTATTGGCTTGCTCATTTCAGAAGCTTTGTAATTCCTCTGGAATGGGAAATGGAGACATTACATAAACTGGAAGTAACTTGTTCCAGGGAATTTCTGAGTAAAGAGCATAAAGGTGTAGTGGGAGTGATGGCAGAATGACTGAACATGGGACTGCAACTGGCTTCTGCATGGGGAAACCAAGGCTTCTGAGAAACCAGTCCCAGGCAGGCTTTTCCACTGTGCTGTGTAGCATTATAGCTGTAGACTTGGTCATTGCTTTGGAAAGATCACTAGAAGAATAATGGCACTTTCCAAAGAGGGGGAGAACTCCTGTTGCGGGAGGAATACTCCCCAGTGCCGGATGCCCTTTGGTCAGGGAGTGGCTGCATTTAGACAGTTCTCCTGGCTTGGGGCATTGCTCATCTGGCAGAACTGGTTTTGGTGTGGAAACGAGGGCTTCAAGTCCTGGGCTCAACGGGGGCTGTGTCCCCTGCGTGAATCTGATCTGGCTGGGGCACACCCCCGTGCTTCGCATGAGACTCACTGCAGAGCCGGATGGGTTTGGAGAGCAGTTTGGGCAAGCACTTCTGCTCCTGGCTCAAAGGAGTTGAGGTTGGCAGTTGTTGTCGTCATAATTTTGGTAACATACCAAGGAGTTGTCGTCTTTGGAAAAATGATGTATTTGGGAGGCCAGCTGCCCTTACAGAGATGTGGCAGGTTGCTGTTAGCCTCGGTCTGGGGTGTGCTTTTGTTGGGAAGGGGCCCTCTGGAGATGGGTTAGGACCATGCCTGGGCTCTCTTTGCTGTGTAGGACCATTTCTGGTCGGAGGAGTCTGCACTTGGAGCTGATCTGCATTTGAGTAGCCTAATCTTTGGGTAGGGAGAGGTTTGCTTGTAGGCAACCCATTATTAGCGGCTGCATGCCGGAAGAGGGCTTAGCTGGGGAATAGCTGCTAGAGTTCCCTGTCCAAGGCTCTGTTCTTCCCTTGTGTTTGGTTTTCACCCTATGAACTTCCTGTGTATGTGGATAAGTTGTCTGCAGGCTGGAAAACAGTCTCAGTGGGCAAGGGAAGGGCCTGGCAGTGTCCAGGCTCCGAGAGGCGATCTGATGGGGAGATTTCCACTGCGGTGAGAGGGGCTGGAGGCAGCGGCGAGCCACTGGGTCTCTTTATTAAGGAACTGCTCTGTAATGTGGTGGCTTTGAACAGTGTCAGTGCCGGTGCAAGAGCTCTGCTCTCGAGGTTTCTCCTGCTCCGTGTCTGATCTTCTGTTTGGGTAGTGTGAGATGAAAATGGGGACATTTGGCGTTCCCAGGTAGTGAGAGTGGTGCGTGGATATCTAAATACTGGGCAGTGAGAGCTCTCTAGCTCTGGGTACCGAGCAGTCCCTCCAGCAGAAACAGCATTTGGTCACAAAGTTATGTAATTTCTGGAATTGTTTGTGTGATTGTTTCCATTTATTGAACCAGCTTTGGCTGTATAAGACGTGGAAGAGCTGTGTCTTCAATAACTGTCTTTCAGAAGAGTCTCTCCTCTTACAGCAATGACTCTAGGTGAGGAAAGTGCCTTTCCTCCAGCTAGCTGTTGGGTAGTTTAACACCTAAATATTTTGGGGAAAAAGCTTGTGCCATAAAGTAAAATATGCTGTGGGGTTTTACTTGCCCCGTGACACTGGCTCTGGTGATGAAATCTGAGTTTGGCACCGTTTGTTCAGGTCGGGGGGTTAAACAGTACAGACCTGCTGTCAGAAACCTCCTCCTGAAGTCCCTTCTCTTCCACCACCCCTGTGGTTATGGCCCTGCCTCGGTGAGCAGAGTCGGGATGTCCCTTCCAGACATACTTCTCTACAGCCACTCAGGAGCTTAAGCCTTTGTAAGCATTATGTGATATCTGCAACAGCATTTCCAAGTTCAGCATCTCCGTCCTGGGCTCAGAAGTTCACAGGTTAATTTGGTGGCTCCTGCCCAAAGGCAATTACCAAAGTGCACCACACATATTTTGCCGGAATACAGCTCTCTGGAGCGAGCCCTTCTACCTGGTGGAGATGGAGGGAGACCTGCTGGTGCCCAGAGCACCCCCTTCTCCCCAGCAACCTTCTCCTTCCTGGGCTGCTGTTACACCCTGCAGATCTGCACCCTCTTGTCCTGGGAGGTGGCAGCAGCTGTGGTTTCAGCACCTAGTGAAGACACACACATGGTAGCCCCTCTTAACCACTTCCTCTGGCAGACAGCACTTTTCTGCTGTGGCAACAAACTCCAAGTGGCAGTGTGCCATCTGGAACTAGTCAGCAGCTTTTAGCTAAATACCATGAGACTGGGGAGTGAAGCTTCTACGCCCTCCTGGCTCACCAAGTAGCGATAACGAGAAGCAGTAATAAAGGGTGTGATATTTAATGCATCCTATAAATCTTTGAGTCTTTTTCCTCCTCCAGCTAGAACTCAAAGCACAGGAAGAGTAGTGCTGCCACTGGCTGATGTTGCTTTAGCTCTGCTTGCAGATGTGGTGCACTTAGTGCTTTGTACGTTGTGTTCAGATGGGACCGACAGCTCTGGCTGGGTTGGTGACACATGGTGCAAGTGACTTGGCAAAAGTCTGTGCCATGTCCAACTGGTTGCATGCGCCTTGCTCCAACAGGAGGTGCCTGCATCTGAGCCAGTGCCCCCGTTGCCCCTGCGGAGATGCAGTCAGTGGCCAAGGGAGCTGAAGTCTGGGTAGGTCAGTGAGTTACCTGCTGGCAAAGTCAGTGCCTCTCCGTGCACTCCAGGGACCCAGGTGACTGCCTCAGCTGGAGGTGCTACTGAGAGGCCAGACCAAACCCAGCCCTTGTGAAGGATTTGGGGTATTCTCCTTTGTAAAGATGAAGAGGAGAGTTGGGGTGTCTGCTTGCATTCCCCAGCACAGGGGGTTGTTGATGCAGATCAGGAGCCATCAATGGGCACCCAAAATATGAGTTGTCTTCCATTATACTACATGCACCTATGGCCTCATTTTAAGACATTGATACATTTCTCTTTGGTGTTCTCTATGCATGGGAGGAAGAACATAAAAAATGTAATTATTGCTCAGGTGAAAGCAAGTGCCTCTCAAGGGACCTGGCAATATGTAGTATTTTGGTGCAACACTGTTAAGGACCTGGCTGGTGGCTATGGAGGAGGCTGGGGCAACCTTTTGGATCTTCAGTATTGCAAAAGCACTGTTCACGTATGGTCACATCTGCCTATGGTAACTCTGGCTTGGCCCAAGCTGAGCTGCAGCAGCCTCTGTGAGCTGTGGTTAACTTTAGGGACAGTAACTGTGTGTCCTGAAACCATACATTCCTAGGCAGAAGCTCAGTCCCTCTGGAAATGTTCTAAACAAGGAAAACACAGAAAAGTTATTGAAAGAGTCAGAAAGGTATTTATGGGGTTTTCTGATAGATCTCTTTTGGGGGATTAACCGAAGGAAATCAGTATCAAAGCAGAAATTCTCCAGGACTGTGCCACACATGAACACAGAACCGTGTACAAAAGCAGACATCTTGATATTGTTTTGTGTTTATATGGGATAAGCTGCCTCTAAAAATGGCTGTTTCACTATGCTGGCTCTGTGTGACGTGAACTTGTCTGCACGGTGCATTTGCATCCAAAGCAACTGCAGGGGAGCTGTGCATGATGCTGTCCTGGTGCAGTTCATACCACAGCTTGCACGTGGTGAGGATCTCCTTGTCCCTGACTCAGTGTCCATCTCCCTGGTATCTACCCACCAAGCAAAGCCCGAGGGGAAGCTTCATCTGAGCTCTCAGTGCCATCAAAACCTGGGTGGAGTCCCGTGGACAAATGTGGCTGCTTGGCATGGAACAGCACTATTGGTTTGCTTCTGCATGGCCTGGCTCTGGGAGGCTTGGATGTGCTGGGTTCACTCAAGGTTTTGAGTGTCTTCACTCTCATTTTGTTAATGAACAATGCAATTTGTTACAGTTTTCTAGCTTCCTCTTCTCCTGGGGCTTAACAACCTTAACAACCAGGATGGAGGCTTAGATCTGCTCAACACAAACTAATCTGTTAATACAAAGTGAACAAAAGAATTTAGTATCAAACTAGAGAATTTCCCTTTCTGTGATACTGACACTCTTAAGTATTTGTTTCCCTTCCACACCTGAATCTGATCATCTAATTTGTCTCCTGATGAATCATTTCTAATTGAGGTCTCTCCTTACTCTGATTGCTTCTTTCTTGTGGAAGAAGAACAACCTTTGGAGCTCTTCCTACCAGGCACATTGGCCCAGGTTGGAGATGGCTATGCTCCAAGAATTTGTCCTGGAGCAGACTGTTGTTCTCATGGTGTTGATCTGGGTAGGAACATCCCTGACTGGCTGACGAACAATCTCCTGTTAGCATGGGCCTTGCCAGGGTGATTCTGTTCTCAGCTGGGAGAAATCACTGCTGCTTCTCCAGGGGAACAGAGCCCAGCTGCTCACCCTCAGTGAACTGCTCCTGGCAGTGAGCCAGCAGAGGAAATGGATCTTTTCCCATCTTTCCCCATGCAGAACTGGATCTGTCTGCCTAGTTTTTCCCTGCCTAAAGAGGGCTTGGACCTCTTATTAGGTGGATGTGCAGGAAATTGCTTTCCTTCAATTGTTAGACAGATCAGGTATCCTTCTTTCTCATGAAAAGTGCTCCTGGTTCAGGGTTCTGTTTAACCTGGAAAATATATTTAAAAAAATAAATAAAACCACCACCAACAGACAAAACAGCATATTTACATATGCTGCATGACCACTGACCTGTTAGTTCTATTAATGTGCCTCCCTCCCTGTCCCACTGGCCCAGGTCTGAATTCTCAAGGAAGTCCCTCTGGTGCCATCTGTGCTGAGCCTGTCAGTGTTTCAGCTCTGTCGTGTGTCTCAGAGCAGATAAAAAAGATGAAGGGAAAATCACAGCATCCTGAACCTTACTGTGACTGAACCCAAACCAAAGATTTCTGAGGTTCCAAAGCTTCTAGTTTAACCTTCTTCTTTCCAATTCTGTGTTTCCTTGTTTCAAGTGGAATGGAAGCTTCTTGGAGCCATGTTTTAGTAGAGGTTCAAATGAAGAAAAATCATATGATGAAGTGCTGTGTTATTCTTAGAGTAGAAATAGAAGTGAAATAGTAGAAATAGAAGTTCATCTAACTTTAGTTATTGAACACTTAATGCAAGATTTCATCTAATTTCTCTATATCAACAGAGGCAGAGCTATCTCCAGCAGGCAGGTCTTCCTGTCTTAAGATAAATGCTGAAGACAGAGAGGCAAGTTGTTCTTTGGAAGCACCTATTTCTGTCTATTGACTACACAGGGGCTTAAATGAGTAATTTAAACTAGGTGCAACTTCATATATAGTCTCTCATCATGTCTTTCAGTGCACAGCATAGTTGTTGGCTTTTGTGTGGAATTTGCTATAGAGTTAGGATATTGTTCATAGACTCGTGCTGTGGGGAGGTGAGAGTCTTTAGATATTTGAGGACAAAATATTTTATCTAATTGTGAGCTGCTGGAGGTGGTGACCGTATCTGGGTGTCCTTTATAGAGCTTCATTCTTACATTTCTTTGGAACAATGAAAATGATTCTGCACACCGTGAGACTCAAAAAAAGTCACTCCCTCCTAGTAATAGTTAATATTTCAAATGTAATAGGTTCATTTAAAGATCTTTTTTAAAAAAAATCTCTGTTTTGTTAGAGTCTATTGGATTGTCTGACGATGCCAATCCATCCTAGCAAAGCCCGCAGTTTCTGGTTTCATCCACTGTTATCAAAATATTTCCCATTTGCATCCTGTCACTGCTGGAACTGTAATAACCGAACAGGAGCTTGGGGTTCAACTCCTCTCAGTCCTGAACTTCATGTGATTATTTACTCTGGTGCAAATTAACGCTGTGAGCTGAGATCCTGCTGCAGCCAGCTGCAAGCCCAAGGGGCAAGAATGCTAAGACAACAACTTTTATTAGACTAACTGATATAATTGGAAACACAGACAAGCTTTGCAGTTCAGAGCCCCTTCATCAGTATGAAAATATACATTTTTTCTAATTTGATGTGGTTAGGAGTCAATATCAGTAATATCATCAGGAATCAATATCAGTACTGCTAAATAAGTACAAGCCAAAGACAGCAAGACCTCGAGATTTTTAAACAAGGGGGTAGATCTCCAGCTGTTTGTATTTTACCCAAGGTTTTGCTCCTGCTCCAAGCCAGAGGTATTTGTAGCTTTCCTCCAGACTCTGCAGGTAGATTCTTTACCTATAACAGGGGATGACGACGATGACCAGCTTTTACAAAGAGCTTGGAGACTACTGACGTAAACGTGCCCTGGGAGCAGGATGTCTCAGTGCTATTATTAGTATTTCATAAACTCTTTTGTTTGTCCATTCCATCACTCCAGACATGCCTGTCACCTTTTCCTGTTCTAGCCTTCCAAGACCATCAGCTGCTCTCACAGTTTTGCTTCCACCACATCTCACATCAAAGGACCACACATTGTGGGAAAAGCATCTGCCTACTTTAGATTGTCCTAATAAACTGGCGGATGGTTTCATTCTTGTCCACTAATTCTTTCATGTGAGCACCAGTGAATACTGCTTCTCTCTTCCTTAATCCTTCTGCCTTAGACATAATTAGACTTCTAGCACCTCAACCAGAGGCTTTTATTTTCTGTCTCCCTTGTTTCTGCTGTTGGAGTGGGTCCATATTTCATTAGCCCTAGTGTTCCCTACCGTATCTTTTCCACTTTTATCATCTCTTTTTTGAGACTGAGAAATGCAATAGGGATTCACAATATGGTTTATGTGATAATATTTTGCATTTTGTATTTGATTCCTTCCTAACAACAACCAGTACTGAAGTAGCCTTTTCAGCTGAGAACTCAATGCTGCATTTCTCTTTAACATAGAATATGTGGTGATGAGATAGACGGCGGTACAATGACCATCCAGAAAGCCATACAACTTCTGTGCTCCTCCGATGACAAATACCAGGCCATGGGTGCTTATTACCTCCAGCACACCTGCTTCCAGGATGAGTCTGCCAAGCAAGAGGTGAGCAAATTCCTTCAGAGCTCTGCTGTCATACTGGATGTGGTGCCACATGAGGTGGATGAAATTGGTTGTCCTCAGTAGCAAGGTCCTTTTGATTTTCATGATGGAGCCTCATAACTCGTTAGTCTCACACAGGAGTTAATTAAGTAGGTTTTTTAACTATTAGTGGCCACTTTCTCTTAATAGCAGTCGGGTCAGTATTTTAACATAGGGGAATAGTTAGCAGGCAGCAGAGAAGGCTGTGACTGTGTTATCACCCTAACCCCCCGTGGTACAGATTGAAGGGTTAGGGTGATAGGGGAGCAGCTACCCAAACACAGAGTTGTCTTCTGGAGGCAACTGCACCTCCTTCCACATGAATTTTCTGCTATCTCTGAGCTGCAGTGTCAGAGCCACACAAAGTTGCCCTAAATCCCACTGTGATCTTCACTGTGCGTTGCTCAATGACATTTTGGTCATCTATTCAAGCCAACGGGTTCATCAGTGGTCACATACAAAGATGGTTGGCCAAACAGAAGGCCTCCTTACGGCAAAGTTCATTTTTCTTATGCTTTTGCTCTCTGCTACTAAATTCATGGCAACTTGCAGCAAGGGAGGCAGTTTCAACGCTGGATCTGCTGTAGCAAGACTGTCACAAAAGTTTATCTCCGTCCTGGCATGTTTGCAGTCATGTAAATGTGGGTTTCTCAAGACAGCATCTGCATGAAGGTGGCTTTCAGTTTTCTGGCAGCGTGGTGGAGCTGCACATGCTGGCACAGGGTGCAGATGTGCCTCTGTGTCCCGGTGCAGCTGAACCAAGTGCAGGGACCCCAGCCCACGTAGCAGTTGCTAATTGCAGTTTGACCACACCCTTCGTTACCGTTGAAAACAATGTGAGCACCCGCCTGTCCCATCGCTTCCCAGAAAGATGTGTTAGAGCAGGTATGTGAGTCATCTGAGCGCACACTTGGTTGCTTTTTTTTTTCTTTTTTAAAATGCGCTCATTCATTTCTATTGTCAGCAATTCTCCAGCCAATAAGTTTGTTTGTGCGAGCAGGCGCTCCATGTAGGCTCATGTCCCCAGCAGACTTGACACAGGAGAAATCCTTCAGCTGGAGCACCCAGTGCTTTGGAGAGCTCACCTGTTTTTTGTTTGTTTGTTTGTTTTTTGAGCAGGGAATTTGCTCTGCCTTCAAACACCCATGGTGTGCACGCGGTGTCCTGCAGCTTGGGGCTCTAGCCCCTTCCCAGTGCTACCCCTGCCCATACCCTTCCCTCTTCTCTGCTGGAGCATGGCCCATTGCTGCTGGCTGCCCCTGAGGGTGTTTACGCTCTGCCGTGACCACAGCTCAGCCTGTGATTTCAGGATGCAGATAAATTACCATGTCATGTCATTGCATTGCTATGGATGGCCCCTGTTGTAGGCAGGGCAACATTTTTGCTTGATGGAAACGGATGGAGGTAGGTGAAAGTTTGTGGGAGCAAACACATTTACATCAGCCAAAAATTCGGCCCATGGTCATTACTCATAGGCATCCACTTCTAGAGTCTGAGCTCTAACCTCAAGGACAGCACCCTGGTGCCATGACTGATGGCAAGAACCAGCCATGCTGTCTGAGGGCTCCAGCCATCCTCCTCTGCCAGGTCCTGTGAGTAGGTTCCACGCTGACTCCTTGCAATTATAGCTGTCCTTCTCCTGGCGATGCTCTGCACACCACTCCAATGTCAGCATGTCTCTCCTGGTGCAGGTCTATCGGCTCGGGGGAATCGCCAAGCTCGTCGAACTGCTCCGCAGCACAAACCAGAACGTACAGAGAGCAGCGGCTGGAGCCCTCCGAAATTTGGTCTTCAGGAATCCGACCAACAAGATAGAAACCCGGCGGCAGAATGGGATAAGGGAGTGTGTGAGCCTCCTACGGAGGACAGGGAACACCGAAATTCAGAAGCAGCTGACAGGTACATGACAGACCGCCAAGAGCCCCTCAGCTGGTGTCAGCCCAGACACCTTGAGCCTCCGAGGAGCTCATCCCTCTGCAAGCACCATGTTCCCATCTGCCTGTGGGCCGCGCTGCCCGACACACAGAGCCATGGTGCTGCCATACCAGCAAGAGGATATTTTATTGTCCTGTTGCATGAAATGGCAACCTAAGACACAAAGCAGAGGAGGTCCTGGCCCTTTGGTGTCCTGCAGGGGTTCCCCAAATTATAGTTGCTCATCGGGGCTGTGCCTCTCCCAGGTTTTCCTGATGTTGCCCTGCCATTCCCATGCTTTCCTGGCCCCCTGTCCCCTGTGCAGGGGATGACAAGGGTATTGGCAATCCCGGTACGGCTGGGCAGGTCATCTGGTTGGGGTCTCTCCTCTTCTTGAAGGATTGACTTGAATTCATTGGTGCTGGTCACCCCCAGCTGTGCCTGAGGTCCTGTGTGCAATCCTCCATAAGATCCCTGGAGAGATGCCTTCCTCTCGTAACCTGATTACAATAAACACTAATTCTGGGAGGAGGGATGATGCTTAGATGTACACCTCCTCATGATACCATGCTCCCATTGCCCATCTCCCTTGGGGATGGGCAGAGACTGGGGTTTAGGGCAGCCTCTGCACCCTGAGTTCAGATGGTGGGAGCAAGAACTTTTTTTGCTGGAATTCACTCTGATCTCAAACTTTCTAATTCATGGTGACCTTCTGCTTGGGCTTGTGTCCCTCTCCTTCCTAGGACTGCTCTGGAACCTCTCCTCCACCGATGAATTAAAGGAAGAGTTGATACAGGAGGCCCTCCCCGTCCTGACAGACTGTGTTATCATCCCTTTCTCTGGCTGGTCTGATGGCGGCTGCAACAGGACAAGAGAAATTATTGACCCAGAAGTTTTCTTCAATGCCACAGGGTGTTTGAGGTGAGTCATCAAGCAGGGACTTAGTGTAGCTTGCCGTGTGTTGACAAGAGCTGAATCTCTCTAAATCCTCTTACAATAAGCTAAAAACCACACTTGCTGCAATGCTATTAATAAAAAAAAAAAAAAATCTCTCTGAGAAAATTTTCCCGACTAACAGAGGGTGAAGAAAAAAATGTATGCAAAATATTTTCGTAGTAGGTGTTGCTTATTTTTAAATAGGGTTGCTCTTGTGAAGTCTCTGCTCAAAAAATATAAGTTGCTTTGTAATTGGAGAGCTGTAATACTGAAACCTGACAGTGTTCAGCTTAGACCAGGAATCTTGGCACTTTTTGCCCATACATTTTGAGGTTTCCAGAGAAAATTCTGGTTGCTAGAAAACAAACCGCTTTGAGTTCTGGGTGATAAAAAGACTGAATTCTCTATACGGGGAAAACAAGCATTTTCCCACTAATTTAAATAACTGTTTTAGTACAGAATAGTCCCGCTGCCTTGGACTTTACCTGCCACCCCTGGCCTATGCAGCTTGCTGCATATTGGCCTATTTTGCCAGATGGGTCACCCCCAAAAGAGGAGGAGCAGACTGAGCCCGGAGTAGTTTACTTTTTCGGAGAAAAGCCAGAGCCCTTTTGTAGAGGATCTTCGTCCTGGCTTGCTGTTTCTCCTACCACCCTCCTCCACTTGGATGCGAGCACCTTGTCTCACTGGGAACAAGTGGAGGAAAAAAAAAAAAAAAAAAACTACCCAGTATAATTAGGTACTTTCATCAACTGAAGCTCTCCCCGAGGGAGCGCAGCACCGGCCGCACCCTTACCAGACACGCAGCTAGCAGGAGCTGTATCTGCTTGTGAAACGAAATGGGTGAACACGGCAGGGGCCTTTTGAGACGTGATACTATCATCTTCTGTGGCTGGGAACCGTGTCTGAAAGATAGCGAGCGCTGCTCCCTTCCCTGTCTTGGAAGGCAACCTTCCCCGCGCAACAGCACGTTGTGATGTGCACTGTGGAAGGATGCAGCTCTCCATTTTGAGACCATCTGAACCCACTGATACTGCAAAACAGCTTCTTAAAATGAAGGAAAGAGTGCAGGGACAGTGTAAAACCAGCTTTCCATGGAGCATAGCTCCAGAAAGGTTCTGCCCCTGTCCTGCAGCCTGCAGCAGCAGGATCCTGCTGAGGATGGTCCTGCAGGATGGCGAGGGAGCTGGGAAGGTGTGGGGGCATGGGGAGCATGGAAAGTGGGGCGAGATGGTCGGGAGCCCCTGCTCCATGGGGGGAGCCGGGCCAGCTCTGACTCACTGCACTGCAACAGCATCACACAGGGATGAGAACAGCCTTGGGTTTGCCCTGGGCTCGAGCCATTGCTGCTCAAGCATTTCTGGATTGCAGATGAATTCATGGTAATGAAGAGGCTGCAAATCACAGTGAACATCAAATCCAGTTCTGGAACGCCTGGAGTGAATATCTCACAGCGACTGCCAACCTCTCTTTGTTTTTCATTTGCAAGCTACAAGGCAATAAAACAGGGAAGAAAAAAAAAAGGCAAAAAATATTTCCTGTTACTGGAAAAACTCCCCAGTCCTGGCAGCAACCTGCTGGGTGCTCAGGAATGCATTAGGAACTGGGCAATCCCACTGGTCAGAGCCATTGCTGCTCCTCAGCAGGTCCTTCCCATTCCCCACACAGGCATTGCTGTAGACCCTGTGTAGTTGTAGTTCCATGTTTACAACCATTTGCACGTTCCTGTTTTGTTTTTTTATTATTATTTATTTATTTATTTTTGGACACAAGGAGGCAATGAGTCTATGTAACATCACGTGTGGCCTCTGATCGTTCTCACTAGGAGGATGTCTTCTATACAGCGTTCCTTAAGAGGACATTTCCCCCTATGGAATCAATCCAGAAGAGCAACATGAGAGCTCTGCAGCACTGCAATCATACAGAAGGCCTCCAAAATGAAAGCAGAACTCTGGCCTTGCTGAATATAGGGAAAAAAAAAAATCAATCAGGGCCATAATGAGAAAAGAGCTGATAGAGACTAGTGAGTGAAGCCAACTCATTCTCTCTCCTTCTTCCCTCCTGACATGCTCTGCCATGGCTTCCTTCAGAAACCTGAGTTCTGCAGACATGGGGCGCCAGACCATGAGGAATTACCCTGGCTTGATCGATTCGGTCATGACTTATGCCCAGAACTGCGTGGCTTCTAACCGACCTGATGACAAGGTACCAGCTGCTCCTCCCTGGCTCTTTGCCTGAGTTCAGCCACGTAGTTACTCATTGCAGCTTTCGGAACATCTCCAAATCCCTTTCAAACAAGCATGAGAGGGGACTGGGCTCTTTGTGGCTGCTTTTGACCTACCAAATCCCAGTGCAATCTGTTATAGCATTGCAAATGTGCTGTGCTCTTGGCCTAACATAGATGTCTGTTTTACAATTTCCCTTTACCAAACACAGAGCCACAGCAAAATAATTTGGCTCCTGAGCCCCCAGAATGCTCCCCTCCCTCACCTTCCCACCCGGGACCCTTCCAGCATCTAAACTTCCATCTCTCGCCCTTCCCACCACCACATCTCTTCTTCTGGCAGGTCACAAGTACATAAGCCCCACGTTGGCGTCACATTCAGCAAGAAGCCAGGAGCCGGTGTCTTTCTACCAGTCCGCTGACTGTGACACTGATCGCTGTGTGTAAATGGCACTTTTTTGGACAAAACAGAGTTTATAGCACATTTTCAGGAGCTCACACCTGCTATATTAGCCAGACATCCAAGAGTCCCCAGTACAATACCCATTAAAATCAAAAATATTTCAAATGAGCTCAGGATTGAGCAAATCCTCTTTAGGGGACAGCTTTTTTTAAAACAAACAAACAAAAAAAAAACATGGTTCCAGCAGAAGATACTGAAGCCAGATGTTTGGAAATGTAACTATGTGTTTTGGTGTTGGCTGCAGGTATCTAGTGAAATTCTCCCTTGCTTTTTACATTGGTGTTTGCAGTCATTGATATCCAGGTAAAGCAGGCTTAAAAGCCTGTTCTTGGTTAAAAAATAAAAATAAAAAAATAAAAAATCCCCTAATCTGTAGCCATGACTTGGATAAAATCATTGGAAGTTGGCTATGGAACCGAACAGTGACAGAGGGACCTAATGAGGTCCCTCAAGTCAGTCAGCTCACTGAGATCCATCAGATCTCAGTTTGGGCCATGAGGCCTTCGTTCATGTCTACTCTTCCTCCTGTCTCCCCTCCACTGCCCTCTGGGCAGTGTTAAGACCTTATACAGTGTAGCTGCTAGAAAAGATAACTATGGCATGGTATATGTCCTCTCTGTAGCTATATGCAGTACTGTTCCATATTTCTGCCTAATGTGACACTTGCATTTTTGTTCTGGGGGTGATTTCAGTCTGTGGAGAATTGCATCTGCATCCTGCACAACCTCTCCTACCGCCTGGATGCCGAAGTTCCCAACAAATACACCCAGCTCAACCACATGGCCCGGAGCGTTTACATGGACAAAACTCTCACAGGCTGCTTCAACAGCAGGAGTGGCAAAATGGAGGTAAGATGTGCTCCAAAGGGCTTGGAAATGTGATGTTCAGCCCCATGCAGGGGCTGCAAGCGAGGAGCAGGATCTGAGTTTCCCATTTCTTGTCTCTTTGTAGAATGATGAGTATGGTGTCCCCCTTCCTGAGGAGGATTTTAAACCCAAAGGGCCCAGCTGGCTCTACCACTCCGATGCCATCCGCACCTACCTATCCCTTATGGATCAGAGCAAGAAGGATGCCACCCTGGAGGCTTGTGCTGGAGCCCTGCAGAACCTCACTGCGAGCCGGGGACTGGTAAGCGCTCCTCTCCTCTGCAGACACTCAACCAAATGTGTCAGCACCTTATGGTAGTCAGGAAGAGAAACGTCCTCCTTAAACTATTGCACTATTGCAGATCTTTCCACAGTGGAAAGATCCATTAAGATCTATCTCAAGTTCTTATAAATGCCAGAAATTTGTTCACATGGGGGCTAGAATCAGTGCCCCAAGGGTCTGTGTGCCTTTCCAGGGGCTCCTCTG
Source organism: Cygnus olor (assembly GCF_009769625.2). Classification (NCBI taxonomy): domain Eukaryota; kingdom Metazoa; phylum Chordata; class Aves; order Anseriformes; family Anatidae; genus Cygnus; species Cygnus olor. Next base: position 4,139,492 of record NC_049192.1, read on the forward strand.
GGTTTCCTCACTCTGTAGGTCATATCACCAGCACCTATAGTACTGGCACCCTCCCCCAGGACACCAGTGAGGATGTGCACAGATGTGGGCAATTGTCCTTAAAGCAGGGAGAATGCTTTAAGGGATGTGCGTGTGCCGCCCGTGTGTGTGTTTCTTAAGCAGGAGGTGGCTCTAATAACAGGGTGGGTTGTGCTGTGGATTGTGGATTGTGCTCGCATCAAAGCTGCTTGTAAAATTACCCTTGCAGATGTCCTGTACACGCCAGTGTGGCAGCACAGAGGTGGCACGGGCTGTGTGACGCTGTGTACGTTGCATGGGCTTGGGGCTGGCAAGGGACACGTCACGACAGCAGCTCCGTTCGCAGCGCCCAATATCGCTGCCCTGGGCATGTCCTCACAGGCTGCATTCATGAGGACAAACCCCGACTTGTCTGTGTCGAACTTCATCAATTCCAATTTAAATAAGATGGCTAGGGAGATAAAGGGGTAATTATTTAGTACGTAGGAGAGGTGTGTCACGTGTGCGAAGCGTTCCACCCAGAAACACGGCGTGACTCACGGAAGGAGCCTGCGCTGCTGGGACGGCATTAACCTGCCAGCTCCGATCTCCTGGGAGCTTTTCTTCTGAGTCTTTCTTTTTTGTTACAAGGCTTTCAGTGTGAAATACTTAGGGATTTTTTTTTTCTTTTCCCATTTAACAAAACCGTGCCACTAATAACAAGGGGGAGGAAGGCTGGCACAGTAAGGGTAGAGCTGATCAGAGACACAGGGCTGGAGCTACGTGCTCCACGGAAACAAAAAGGCTTTCGGCAATCAAGATCATTACACAAGAATGTTTTCTTTGGGAGGAAGAAAAACAAACAAACAAACAAACAAAAACAGTTCTGAAAGTGGTGCAACAACTTACTTCAGCATTCTAGCAGGGATGTTTGGAATGGACCTGGATGTGCAGAAGTGACTTTTGTTTTCAGAGGTCTTGCTCCAGCTCAGAGCTGGAGGTGGGGTGAGCTGCTGGGTATGTTCTCACTAAAACGAAAAAGAAAATAGGGAAGAAGCTTGCAAAGCTTACTATAACCCTTTAGCTTTCAGAGGAAGCGTCTGAATCTCTTCCCACTCTCACCTATATACATCTCAGTCCCACTGGTGTGAGTCTGTAACACAGCATCTGTGCATCCTTGGAGCATGGGAAGGAAATTGAGTCTCAGCCCTATGGAAGGGGGTCGCCTTCCAGCCCGTTCCCATGTCACTGTTGATGGATGTGTGTCACTCTAGGGGCATGATGAACTCCAGCAGCCTGCCTGGTGGTGCAGTAGCCAAGAAGGTCAGATTAAACTCTATTAATAAGTGGGCAATTTATTAATGGTATGTGCTTCAAAGTCCATGAGCACTCAGCTGCATTGGCTACACCCTAAGATCTTTTAGATTTACGTAAACAAACATGAAATCAGCATCCAAGATGTGTACTTTGGGCCTTTGGCTTGTTTCTTAAAGGTATCATTAGCTGTTTCTGCTCCAAAGCAGCCTATTACTTGTAGCACAACAGGGAGCTGAGCAAGGGCAATGCGGACATGAAAGGTAAAATTTCTCCAGCTACTGGGAATATCAGTTAGGCAACCAAGTGTCCCCCCCCAGGCCTCCAGAAAGAGGACAGGAGTCCCAGTCGTATGACAGCGGATGGGAGGCTGACTTTGCAAACTCCTGTGGAGAAGGGCAAATGACAAAGTAAGCGGGATTACGCTAGGAGAAGGTGTTATGCAGATGCTTATTTTATAGCATGGTTGTGTTTGTCTGAACCTGCACATCATTGCAGTTGTGTCCTTCCAGCATGGGAAGTCACGAGACATCACTGTTCTGTCTCCTAGATGTCCAACGCAATGAGCCAACTGATTGGTGTGAAGGAAAAAGGTTTGCCTCGCATAGCACGGCTCCTGCAGTCCAACAGCTCTGAAGTTGTCCGATCTGGGGCTTCTTTGCTGAGCAATATGTCCCGACATCCTATTCTCCACAAAACCATGGGTAAGTAATTTCCACCACAGTGGATTCCAGAACAAAGTCTAGTTTCTACCTCTCTAATATATGCCCACCTCACTTTATAAACCCCATAACAGGACTCAGCCAGACTGGGCAAAACAGTGTCATTTGTTCTGGTCAAAAGGACCATTACAAGTGATATATGAAGGCTTAGCAACATGCCTGCTATCTCAGTCTCTACAAGCCTGTGGTATGCTTTATAGATAATAACAACTCTGCAGGGTTATGAGGATGTAGTGCAGATGATAGTTTTTGGGGAACTGAGTTGGACTTGACTACCCATAACCAACATCATTACCTTTCCATAAGCCTGCAGCGCTCCTCTTAGCTCTGAAAACCAAGGAAAGGCTATTATGCTATTACCATCCAGCATTATTAGTGCCTCCTTCAGGGGATAACACTGCATTCTTGCATTGAATAGTGCTAACACAAATAATGTCATTCACCTCTGCTAGGTTTTATTTAAATGTTGATTGGAACATTCCACCTCTTTAGCTCACCAGGTGCTCCCAGATGTATCACGTCTCCTGTCATTCCAGTCTGGAAATACCAACAGCTATGGCGAGATCATGACATCAGCTTGTTACACTCTGAGGAACCTCATCATGTCCAACCCACACCTGGGAAAGTGTTACCTGACAAGCAACATGCTAAATAATGTAGTAAGCCTGTGCCGAAATGGGTGAGTTTGGGGCAGAAGGCATGGAGAGGGTCATACACAGACATTTTTGAGCCCCTGTACTCTGTGCAAAGCCAGATTAATATCAGAGCCTTCAGAAAACACTTCAGAGCCACAGTGAAGCATTATTCTTTCCCTGTATCTGTAAATTGAGGGTGCAGATACATTTCAAGCATGCTGGTAGAGACAAATCCTCAGCAGTGGTTTCTTGGAAACAGATATGAGCCATCCAGGGTGGGATTTGTAAAAGGGCCTAAGGAAATTTGCTCATTGAATTTTAAGAAAGTATAAAAGGAACTGAGGGACCAACATCTTAAACCTGTTAAAAATTCCAGCCCTCAGAGCAGGGGAGTTCAGAAGGCAACGTGAATCCCTAGTACCTGGGCTTCTCACTGACAGCTTCCTGCAGCTCTTACCATGAAGGTCAGGTCTGAGATTCAGGCACAGCTTTTATATTGGTATTATGCTTGATTTAATGTTCAAATGTATTCATGTTTTGGCTGGAGCACCCACCTCAAGTGGCAAAATACAGCTGTGACAAACCATATATATTTTTATATATCTACTTTTTATAAGTAGATCCTCTGGTCTACTCACCTACATGCCATGAACTTCAACAGCTAAACAATCCCAACATATTTTACTACTTTTTCTTCTGAGATTTGGTTTGAGTTTTGCAGGTAATAATTCCATCCTGTTTGTTATCCACACCCCTTATAGCCCTGTGTAAAAGCTTGTCAACCCTTGCCAAACCTTGTGCTCTTTTCTGGCCAAATTGGTGTTTGACTTACAATGGAGCTTACAGTATTATCATGTATTCTCCATTCCAAGACTCTCATCTCTCCTCCCATCTGTCTTTGTTTTAAAATACCTTGTGCAAGTAACCTGTTGTTTTCTGTTATGAAAAGACATTCACATGCCTTCTCCATCATCCTTTGATAAACCACGTACAACTTACCACTTGTTTCAAGGCAGCAGAGACTCTCAGTCATTAGAAGTGGCCTCTTTGTTTAGTTTGGACCTCAGCCAACATATCAGTCACTTTGCTGCTTTTATATGCTTCCACTCTGCAACAAGCCCAATTAACACAAAACCCTGCCCTCTTCTAAGTCTTCATTGTTATGAATGGCATTAACTTCTGCCTAAAGTCCCGCTTTGGCTCTCTCAGACAAGTCATCGGCTAATTTACTACTTCAGCAGAATATTGCACAACTGGGGTTGTGCGTACCTTAATTGTCTTGCCTGTTTTGTGTGTTGAGCTTTGTTTCTAATGAGTCATGGAACTGTGAGAGTTACTAAACTCTGGAGATGTCTTCAGTGTGTTCCTCCTGTCTTCATCACAAATTCCTCCTGAGAAGCTCCCTGATCCTTTCCAAAAAAGGAACTTGAATTCGTCCTTTTACTCCTTTATTCATTTCTGTCCCCGTGGATTTTTATGCTGTTTGATTCTTATGAAAAAACACCAACAATTGACATCCAAGACTAATCTATTTTATTCCAACCATATTATTTCAGACTGTTCCCATAGGGCAGATGTTAAAAAGATCTCCCCTCTAGTGACTTGACCCTGCTAATTCATAAATTGGCTAACTTTGGCCATCCCATGTCGCACCTTGTTAGCATTTTGCAGGGCTTTCTCTCTTTGTTTGCCTTAGTTTCCCTATGGACACACTTCCTTCTCCCCAAGCATTGGTGTTGGTTGCTTGACGTGTCTGCGTAACGCTCCCCAGCACATGTTTATTCTGCCACCTACCAAATATTTCTTAGATTTTTGAACTGGTCTCTCTTTGCATTTGAAGCTGTAAGCATTTGAAGCTGTAAGCTTCAAATGTGTGTTTAACATGCTTGAACAATTTTGTATTCATATTTTAGGAAGAACTTTCAGGCTAAAGACAAGTAAGTTGTGTATACTTTCCCTTCTCATGTACTTCTCAAATGACACCCAGCTCTCCTCAAAGTCAGGGTTTCTTTTTCTTAATGCTACGTGTAGCTGTGTTCTGAGTGAAAGGCATGAACTGTTCAGGAGTTTATCTGATAGCTGTGGTTTCTTCTCCTTCCTGGAGCATCCCAATTAGATAATTGTCTCAGTCTCCTGCATATATCCTCCCCTATGACATAGGCTTCAGAGTGATGATGGTGTTTGCTCACTCTCTGTTATTTTTAATTCAGGTTGCCAAAATATTGAATATTATCTTTTTGTGTGTGTGTTGGTGTTTCTGAAAATCAAGCTCCCATTACTGATTTTTTTTGTGATGTCCTTTTCTTCTTTTTTCTGCAACTGTCTGAAAAATAGTCCTCTTCTCATTTTCAAGCAACGTTATTTTACTGTTAAAATCATCATTTTTCTCAATAATTCTCTGGCCTGCACCAAAAGTTTATCTCCAAAATGTCTTTCTGTAACTTTAGAGCATCAGATTTGCAATCTGTCTCACAACCCCTTTATCACTGATTTGTTCCAATTTCTCTTTCTTAGTTCTTTTCTTGATTCCTTTTCTTTTCCACAGAAGAGATTCTGTGGAAGAAAGTTCTTCTCACCCACAAATTTCCAGCTTCCTAGTTCTACTAAAGATTGCATCTTGGTATCAATTTTGTAATCTTTTCCTTGGAAGCCCCTCTTGCAGGAATTTCTTGGCATCTCCTATGGTTCTTGACATTTTTGTCCTTTGAGGAAACATAAGTTCCCCCATTTTTTCCCATTATTTGATATGCATTGTTCCCATAATTTGGTATGCATGCTGAAAGGCACTGTCTTTTGTGCTGCAGTCATGCTTTCCATCCTCAGTCCTTCTGATTGGGTTCTTGCTATATTTTGTTGGATTAATTGGATTAATAGCTTTCAGGATGACTGCTACCACTGCCCCAGTGGACATATTCACTGTTGTCTTTCCATATCTTCTGACGTCTGTTCTTAAAATGAACTTTGATGGTCAGGCAGCTTGTTTTCAAAAAAAACTTTTCCCCACATGAGCTGTCCTTGATATTCTGCCCCATGGTATACACTTTATAGTTATACACTATTCCCAGCTCTTTTTTTAGGACATGTTACTTTACATATTGAGGTTGTCATCACAGCTGCATCAGTTCATGCTTAATCTTTTTATACCTAAATAGTAGCGCTGGATATTCTGTGCGTAACAGAGCCAGTACCAATCCTTCGAAATAAGAATGAACAGCTCTGCTATGTATGCTGCAGCTATATATGCTCTAAAGACACAATGGCAAAAAGAACACAGTTGGCATCATTAGAAGCAAATTATTTAAAAAAAATTAAAATCAGTCTATCTTAGAAACAGAAAAACAACATGAAACAATATATCCCTGAAAAAAGGTATCTGGGATATGACTATTGAATCCTAAATAACTCAAAAGTTTATTGCTTTTCAATGGCTTTTCAGCCAGATACTATTTTCAACCACAACATTTTTTTAAGCATAGTCATTCTGATGACAGGGTATAGGTTGGTTATAACCAGAGAAACAATTTTGCAATAAAAACTAGTTCTCCTGTCCCAAAACATTGCTCAAGAATTTCTGGTTATGCACGGCTCCCCCAGTCCTCAACGCAGTACCAACATATGTGATTGGCACAACCCCTGTGGTGATTCTAACCAGATTAAATTTGGGAATTTCTTGTATGCTAGGAGGTCTTTGGTAATGACTGCTGCTTATGTGAGAGGAAAGCCCCAAAATATACTCAGTGGGGTTAGATTCCTGTCCTTCCACACTCACAGGAACGGTGTTTGCAGGTCCCAAGTGGTTCCTGATGACCGCTCTGCCACTCCTGTCCTCTAATGCGTCATTTTGAGGACACTTTTCCTAAAACTGGGAGCCAGGGAGGGTCCTGAGCCTGGTCTCCCCTTCATCACCCTGTTTGAGACAGGCTGGGGCTGTCACACTAGGCCCACACCAGGAGTCTCCCACGGGCAGGACGTGGTCCAGCAGATCAGGAGCAGTGATAACAACCAGCAGTGAGGTTTAGATCTAGGTTGTCGTATGAAATGTTCCAAAATTATAGAAGATACTGTTATGACTCATGGTTTCGGAGCTGTTACATGAGCAAGTATCTATTAACTTGTGCTGAGTAAGGACTTCTGGTTACAGATGTTGTTATTGTGAATGCTCCCATCTCCTCCGTCCCCACAGGCAGCGTGGAACCCTTCCCTGCACTGCCCTCCGGAGGGTTCACCCACGATGTCCCTACAGAGCCCAGAGACGGGCTGCCACCTTTGCACGCCTCTTTCACTCTCCTGGATTTCACACTCCAGAAGCACTCCTTCAGCTCAGTTTCTCTGCTCTGATCTTCCCATTTTCATTTGTCCCGTTCTGGCCCCAGTGGTTGCTGTCGCGTAACCTCGCTGAGAGAACAGCAGAGGTTTCCCGGGCAGGCCTCTGTCAGGCCGAGCCAGCCCCAGATGGGGATGGCTCAGGTAGGCCATGGGTAACACGTCCTGATGTCTGTGGGCCGCTGCTCTGCAGCCATCCAGAATTCACCCGTGCTGCTTTCATCTTCCCAGCTCCTGTCCGAAAGCGGCTGAAGCTGCTCGCCTCCTCCTGACAGATCTTTGGTCGAACAGGGAGCTGCAGAGTGTGCTGAAGCAGGTAAGGAAAGCCCTTCTGCCTCCTGGCTGACAGAGCAGCCCCGGTCCTGACTCACAGTGAGATTGCAGAGGTCGTGATTCAGCAGCGGGTATGGGCAGGGGCTGGGAGCAGCCTGAGGCACGGGACCGGTGACACTCAGCACTCAGGCACCACATACGGCCCGAGGAAGAGGCAGTGGGGTCGCAACCACAGCTCCCGGGGCTGTCTTTAGGGATTTCCCCATCGCAGCCCGTTGTGTAGGATCAGTGTATCCTGCCAAATCCTCACGAAAGTTCCTCCTCTCTTTTCCCCCATTTTCTTCTGCAATCCATAACCCTTCCCTGCGGTCACATCACCCCTACAGTCAGGATAATCTTTAAAAGCAATAAGAAGAGATTTTAGGATTTGTTTTGCTCCCTGCAACAGAAACTGTGGAAGTGCCAAGCCAGACGGGGCGCTGAGCCAGCTCCTAGCTCCCAGTGGCTTGCTTTGAACGAGCTGGGTTTTTCCAACTCAAGAACAGCAGCACCTGCAGAGAGTAAAGGGCCAAATTAAAGAGGAGGAGTAACATCCACAAAGGGGAATACCCTGGGGGCAGGAAGGTAGAGAGAACCTAAATATCATTCTTCTATTAACGGTTAGGGACTTTTCTCCATAGGAGTTCGTGTAGCTTTGCACCAGGCTCTGCTCAGGAGCTTGTGCCAACTCATTTTGATGTGACTGAGTCACTCCTGTGCTCATCACATAGGTATATACATCAGAGAAGCAGGCTGGGAGTCTGCAAGGATATATGCATCATACATGTATCTTTGCCATGTTTCCAGGATGGGGAATAAGATGAATTAACGTTGAGTAAAGGATTACGTGAAGGTTTCCTTCAGTAAAGCTGGAGGAGTCCAGCTCCTAGCAGGCAGAGAACAAAGCAAGAAGGTGAAGTCCATCCACAAGGGTGCCTGTTTACGTGTTGAGGGCATGCAGAGGGAGGACAGAGAAGGCTGTTTGAGAACGAATCACACTTTTTAGGTGGAGGACAGTTTTTGAATTGGGCAGGAGGCTGTCTCACAGCAATAGATAAGTATCGGTTTTGAGGGTAATGCACATTCACTGCACTTTGTATACATCTGCTTTTTCAGCAAGGATTTGATAAGAACATGATGGGATCTTTAGCTGGAACAACCTTCAGGACTCTCTCCTCCAGATTTTAGGAGCCTCTCCATGCACTTCTGGGCTGCAGGTGAGAACGGGGCCCACATCCATGGGGAAAGGGTGATTGGGGGCAGAGGAGCAGTGCATGAGCCTCATCAGAATTTTGCTCTTTTTAGTCATCCCCAAAGTGTTTTGTGTGATGCCTCACACCATTATCCTTAAACATTTTATGAGCACTTAAGAATCTGCCGGTAGCCTCGTGTCAAAATTTGGAACTCTATGGTACTATCCAAACAATCCCAACAGAGAAACCAGGTTGGAGAGATCAAGGGCAGACTTTTCAGAGCATCACTAGGATATTTTTTCAGTGTGGGATGAGGTCTGAATCTGCAAAGTACTTCTGATTCATAATTCCCACTGAAGGGAAAGGTGTTGACCAGGTCTGCATTTTTTCAGGTATCAGATCTCTCTATAAGGTGGTATCGAGTTCATGGAGAATTAATTATTTTCTCTCTTCCCCAACATGCTCTTTGCAGTCAAACTAAGCACAGTCCCGATGTAAGAGGAAATGGCAAATCCCACTTCTCTCCTTCTCCCCAGGCATGAATTTCGCTTCTTGCTTTGTTGGGTGGTTTCCACTGGGACTCAGTGTGATACTTCAGAGGAGTGTGGGAGTACAGGGGGAAGAGCTATGGGTAACACAGAAACTGGGGACAGGCCAAGGGAAAAGATTAAAAGTTAGCTTTGAATGTAAAGAAAAAGATTTCTTGAATGCTTTAATTATCTGGGTATTTCTTTTTTTGTTTATTTTTCTCCATTTCAGAATTTGGAACCAGTTCGTGTCCAGGAAGACAACCCTTTCACAATTACTTAGGATGTTAAAGGTGTAGATTGTTTCTGAGTTAAACTCAATTGTAAAGCAAACTAAACATATGGATTTCATGTGGATGATACTGATATTTTTAAGCATTTTCTTCTTTTTAGGGGGGAGAAGGGACTTTTAACGAGGTTATACTTTCTTGATGTCAATAATTATTTTTTTTTTGCAAAGCGTGTGTCTGTGTAACTATGTACATGTTGCTGTGTATGTGTGCATGCAGACAACATACATGTGCACACTTGGCGAGTAGGATCTTCCTACGGGCATAGCCCCCTGTCTTCCACCAGAAGTCAGTTTGATTTGTGCAGTTTAACCCCGTTGTAGAGTTTTGATAAATTCCACTCAATCCACGCACCAAATGCTGCCACACTAAATACTTGTCACAGCCTATTTTTACTCACAAGTACAAAAATTACCAGTTTTATAGGTTCCCCCATTGCATATGGCTATTTTAAACAGATACACACAACAGTACTCTTCTTTAAAAAGGCTGGTTATTCCTAACATTTATGAACATGGGCTTCTTTTCTGCTTTTGATTTTTTTCTCCGATGAACTCTTATAGTTATTAGTATTTTCTTTCCTGTCATGTGAACTCTTTATCTCAAGAAGCAAATTGACATCTGCTGATTTTCTCCTGGGTCTCAGTAACCGTTCTCTGAAGCTGTATGTGAGGGGACAATTATAACACATCTGCAGAGCATGAATATACCGGGTCCCAAATCATTTTGAGCACCGGAACAACGCCATCTCATGACTGTACCTGGACAAATGTGGCTTTTGAGAAGCTGAGCTGGAGACAGGAGGAGTTTGTTTTCCCCAGGGTCACTCACTGACTCCCACCCAGGGCTCAAGAGTGAGGGATGTGGCCTTTTTAATCACTGTTTGTTTGTACTGATCAAGGTAAAGAAATAGCATTAATATGCAAAGGAGTATAAGCATGTGTGTGAAGTCAGAAGCTCAGACACCCAGGGAAAGGACCAGCTAAGGATGCATTTGTGCAGGGGCAGCAGATCCTGTTTTGCAGATGCCAAGGGTTCAGGAGGTGCTTGGGAAGGACGAGTTCTGGAGCTGAGTCTGGAAAGGGAAAAACAGTCTCGCTTTTTTCAAACGTCATCCTCCTCACTTGGTGGCAAGTGGTATATCCCATTCACTTGACAGATATTCTGTGATTCGTGACTGCCGAGGGTCTATCCATAGCATTCAGGTTGGCTTTAACACAGCTCCAGACCTAAGTAATGGAGGGGCACTTGTCCCCTGTTTTGACAGGACGGAGCACGTGTCCGCAGAGAGGGAGATCGTTTGCCTGCTGGTTTTTCTCTTGGACTACAAAGGGTGGCTTAATCTTGTGCACTTTAATGAGCAACAACTATTTGCTTCCATTCACCCACGTTCAGTCGAGAGCTTTCTGTGCAGAGCTCCCAGCCAAATGAAAGAGAAAAAAGCACCTTTGAAGTGGAGAGCTAGAACCAGGTGAATCCGGTAGGACAGTTTCAGGAGCATTTAAACAGCAGCAAAGGAGCCCAGGCCTGTGGGCATGCCCTTTCCATACCTGCCAGATGTTACGTAGCTGGATATACATTCTCATTTCATGGTTCAAAATGTTTTCGGCAGGACCCAAGACTATGGACGTCCATAATGGCTGCAGTATCCACAGGAAGGATTGTTACAGTTTTGGTGTAAAAGTATGTTGCGTGCAATTTTGCATTCAGATTTGTTCCTGTAATTACATGTTAGACTGAAGTCCTGGGAGCTAATGTTTTTCCCTGTAAAATTAATTGGGGAAAGCTAACTACAAAATGTAATGATGGAATATTGAGGAAATTCATTCTAATTGGCTGTTATTTAAGCTTTATTTTAAAACAGTGCTGCTGCTTTCACCGGTAATACAGTTTACTATAGTGCTATATTAGGCACAAAGAGCTGTAGCTATATGATAATCATCTCACAATTAAATTTACAAGTACTGGAGATTTCATTACTAAATATTAAACTCAAAGGACCAGATACATCGTTCCCATAAACGTTATTAGTACAGTAAAGTTTTTTGTTTTTTTCTTCCAAAGCTAATAAAATGATAAAAATAGAATCTGTCTCCATCCTCGAGATCTTCCAAACTTGACTGTACACAGCCCTGAGCAGCCCAATCTGGCTCTGACGCTACCCCTGCGTTGAGCTGGGCAGACCAGAGAGGTCCCTTCCAATCTTAATTTCCTTATTATGCTGCTGCATGTTGCTGCTCTCATACCTCAAAATATAGCTAACTTGAGAGAGCAGGGTGCTGTGTGAAGTGCTCTGCCACCCCAGGGCCGTTTTGCATCTATTTTTTTTCCCCAGGAAATTCTCTGATACTCAACTCTATTTTCCTCTCAGTTTCTCCTTGTAAAATCTGGACTACAGATTCTACCCAAGTAGGAGAAGTGATCCTGATGCCCAGCTGTGAAAGGAAAGGAAAATCAGACTTACTGGAGTAACTGGTGTTGCTCATAACCAGCAGTTTGGGACATTCTTTTCCAAGTAATGCTTCTCCCAGGGACAGGGCTCAGCACTGAAGTACTTGGATGCTGTTCTCACCTCCAAAGTTAACATTTTTCATTCTAGGGAGACGTTTTTTAAAGGCACGTCTTTAACTCTGACACCTGCTTCAATGAGCTGTTTTCCTGGTTTTCACTTATGCAAGAGCCAAGCAGGGTGCATGCCCACTGATACGGGTGAGGCAGGGGCACAGTACATAGCTCACGCTCTGGATCGTACCGATGGAGAATTACTGAGGGAAGGACCATAGCTAGCAGCACTGTGAGCTCTGCCAGCAGCAGAAATAAGAGCAGTTGGGGCTTGATTTGCGCGCAGGACACACAACCGTGTAAATAAATACCATACTTGTTTGTCCTGGGCTTAGCAGAGCTTTTTGGTCTATTTTCTCATAAAATGCTTTGTTTGTTTGTGTATGTACAATCTAACCCACCCCAGCATTTCAGAAGCCTCATGGACGAGTAGAAGGCAGTAGGCAGTTTTATTCCTCTCTGACCATACACCAGTTTGTGACCACCCTAGCCTACCAGTCCATAGCTATACAGTGTATTCTGTAAGATATAGGTATGTGAGAATAATGTATCAGTTTTGTTTTGGCTGTACTGTATGTATTTGCTTCATTGGAAAAGCTGAAATCAATAAAAATTGCTGGAATTTCTTCAAGCTTCCTGTTTCAGACAGTTTTATTTTTGTTGTCTTGCCATGATGTTGGGAATGAACAAAGCATCCGTTTGAGAGGTTTGCAAGAGCCTGTTACCCTGCAGCATTCAGCCACTGGTCTCACCACTGGTCTGTTCTGCTTTGCTGATACAAGGAATGAAGCTGTAAAGCCTGTTTCCTCCACCATTTCATCTTTGGCAAGCCTCAGAAGGTTTCTCACCCATGAGCTTTTACAGTCACCACTTCAACCTACGAAAAATTTAAGTATTGATAGCATCATTTGTGTCACCTCTATGGATCCGCACTTTGTTGTGGGAAAAAAAAAAAAAAAAAACTTAATTTCTTCTGAACCTGACTCACATGAGTGGTGTTTGAAGCTACCTAGGTCTTATATTTAAAAAGCGAGATGAATTGATGATCCCCAGTGTCTCAGACAGCCATGGGCTGTCTTTGGTCCAGTCTGGAAAGTCCCAGACCAGTTCCTCAGACACAGCCATCGTTCATTGTGCACGGTGACCTACTCTGAACCTGTCCCGATTAAATTATTTCCTGCAGAGATGGGGAGGCCAGAACTGCATTCAGTATGCAAAGAGTGACTAAGTTGTGGGTTTATTTAGAGATCTAATAGCCACATTTTTTGTTCTCTTCTGCTTCCCTAGTAATACATAAAACTCAGCTTGTTTTCTGCACCACTGTTGTGCATTGAGCTGTCACTGGGATGGGACCATCTATCATAAAGTTTCCTCCAAGTCAACTCCAAGCCCATCATTTGGGAAGATAAGTTTATTTCACCCCAAGCATATCACCTAACATTTTCTAAGCTGATGTTTCTCTGTCATTTATCACCCATTCCTTATTGATCTATAGTTCACCCAAGTTTTGTATATAGGCATCACATTTAATTCTCAGGTACGTGGCCATGTGGGTTTTCCCCTGTCAGGTATTGGATGTTGTAGGAATCTTCCCCATTTCTCAGAGGCATCACATGTAAAAGAAAGAGAAAGAGAGAGAGAGAGAGAGAGAGAAAGAAGAAAGATCTTTCTCTGCTCTTCCCCTTTCCAAGTATTCTTTTCACCCTGATATTTACTGGCCCTCCAGTCTCTGTTGCAGGCCTTCGTATAATTGAAGACACTCTTATTTTTATCTTACTCTTATGACATTGCTCCTTCAACTCCTTTTTGGCATATTTAGTTCAGTTTACATTTAACTTGGCAGAGGTTATGAAGTTTTTCCTACTTTTGTCTTCAGCTATTCAAACAACACCTTCTGATAATTTCCCTCTCCTGCTGCTTAACCCAGCCAGCTCCCTTCTGCTCTTACTCGAGGATTTCTTAATTGGTGGGATTTACTGGGTTTGTCTTTCAATATGATAAGCATAACCTGCACTGCCTGTAATGTTCAATTCACCCTTTTTGCGTCTCCTTAACAAACATCATCCTTTAAGTTCCCCTTTCAGAAGAAGTACACAGTGGTGGAAGTTTAGGCTGTTCTTGATCCAGATGTTGACGGTACAGAGCAGGTCTACAAATGTAAGATTTGGGACCAGACCCTTCATGCTAATCAGGACCAATTTTAAGGCTGCATCTGCTTTGGGGACTTCCCAGCCTGCTCCAAGGAATTGCTGTCAACAGCATCTAAGGATTTGGTCTCTGCATCACAACCTGCAGCAGCTGTAACCTGACCTACATGGGGACAATTGAAGTGCAGGACGCACAGAAGATGCAGTGATTCCTGCACTGGGGAACACTGCAGCATACAAATACTGATGGCAGTGCTGCAAAAGCAATAAGGAAGCAGCATCCTCTTGATCTCCTTCAGAAGATGGCTCTTCAGAGAAGAAATCTGGCAAAGGGGAACATGATCTCAGCTACAAGGAGTGTTTAGCTTGTTTACTTGAGGCAAGGTTTAGGGATAATCCTTACCACTGACAAGTGTCTTACAAAAAGAGGATTCATAGCCTATCAGACAGGCTAGGCACATCCTGTAAATCCTTGCATAGAAAAAGGGGCAGGCATCACCCCGTGCTATTTTGCGCAGAGCTCCTTTCCAGGAACACCCTGTGCTGCTCTGCTGAGATTTTTGAAGGCTGGGAAAGCACCAGAGGATTAAGCACAGAGGCAAAGCATCAAACCCCAAACTCCTTAATCAGCTTTGGATGGACCTTATACAGCAACACTTTGTAAAAGAAATTGCATTGACAACCATGATCGTTCCTTACCCAAGCTGTTTCTAGGACAGTGCATATTTCCAATTGGCTTTGAATGTAGTACCTAAGCAATTGTCTTACAAAAGCCCTTGTGGAACAGTGTATCCAGAACTGCTTGGGAAGATTAACTATCAATATTGCATGTGCTGATGATGTCAATTCCACAGCTTCTTCAGGTACAATCCGCACCTGAAGGCACAGCCAAGAACGGTCATATAAATTATAGGCTAGGAAAGCAAGTAGTCTTCCATTGAGTCTAGCAGAGAGGCAGAGTGTCTAAAATTAATGCAGATGAGTCCTACCTCTGTATTCTTGAGCAGGCTCTCTGGACACTGAAGAAGGACAGGTCATGTGTCATTGTAGATTGCAGCACATGGCTGAAATTTAGAAATTAAAGGTTGCTCAGCAATGAACATGACACTACTACGTGTTTGGATCTCTCTCTGTCCATTTGCAGTATGTAAAATGAATACCAAGAATCTGGAACATGCTTTCATTTGGGGACCATTACCCACATAAGAAAATTTCCTTTTTGGACAGGGCAGCCTGTAGACACACGCAGAGACCATAGGGATGTTGGCAAGAAAAAGACAAGCAAGATGCTCCTTGTTCAAATGCAGTGAAAGGTGCATCCCCTCCAGAGGCTGGGTCAGGGAGTCATGTACACAATGATTTAGCTCAAAGGCACTGGTATTGCAGAAGGATTCAAGGGAAACAAAATGGGGTCTGCAGCATGCAGGGCATTTATACAGCATTCCTTCTCCAAAATACAGCAAGCACTAAGTTCATGGAAACCTTACAGATCCTAGAGCTCATAGGACCTCAAATAATGCATGAGACTCAACCTGAAACACCTTATCGCAGCAATAAAGTAACCCCAGTGTAGCCCCACCGTGCCACTTTTGAATCTTTATTGCTGTCTATGATGTGTTTGGAGCAGACTCTGCTCCCCATTTCCAGGCCTGTGGGACACCTTTCCTGCAGGTCCCAGGCATCCCCAGAAATACCCCACTGCCTCAAGCCACCACCCGGAAGATCATCACCTCCCAGCCCAAAGCGGTTCCCAATTTGGGCTAATTAAACTGTGCAGAGACCACATGGCACTGTGCAGAGCATCCTTAGGACACACCGAGCCCTGGCCGCACACCGCAATAGCACAAACGACCCCACAGTGCCACCGCCTCGTGCTGGGACACACTTGTACAGCCAAGCTCCTCTATCTCGGTTTTCCACACCCTGGGTGCGATCACCCCGAGCAGAGGCATCACCGTGGCATCCCAGTCCCACACGGCATGCTCCCGGAGGACACGTGGCAGCCCATACCAAAAGCCCTGCCCCATAAAAGCCTGGTAGGTGTAAATGAGCTTCAGCATACACAGGGCACCCACAGCCCACAGCCCCCATAGCGCTCGTGCACCCACACTCCAGGGCGTCTCCACCACGGGAGCTGGGGACACAGATCAGAGGAAGGCACAAGTCCTGTGCAATGACTCATTACCTATTTACCTTCCCTGTAACATTCGTTACTTTATGCTCCTCCATCGTATAACCCTCATTTTTATCTTTCCTGCAGCTATATGTCCTCGCAGATTTAATCTCACTGAGCACGGAAGTTGTTATCTATCCAAGACCGTACTTGGCCCCTTTCTTGGTGTTTTCTAAGCTTGCCTTTGTCCCTTGGGACATGTTGTAGGAAACCCTTTTGAGGGACTCCTATGAAGCTACCAAACCCAGAACCACGTCTCTCTCTCTCCCCTCTAACAGCAGGTCTCTCCTTTGCATGGCCGAGATGCAGGAAGAGCCTTTACAGCCCCTTCTCCTCCATCCACGTGGGTGGAGTAGTGACATCCAGAGCAATATTTCCTTGTTTCAGGAAATACCAAGCGCAGTTTGTCAGGATGTGGCATCGACCCCCGGATGCTCACACTGAATGACCGCCGTCTGACCAAGCCCCAGTTATGCTCTTCCAGCTCCCCTTCCAGCTTTCTGCAGTCTCATGTCAGAAGGGATCTGGTGAGTGGGCAACCACATCCCAGCTCCCACCCATCTGTGCACTGCTCCTGCAAGCTGGTGTCACCAACGAGACCCTTGGTGCTCTCAGCATCCCCAGCCCGCAGCAGGGATGAGCAAGGGAGCGTCTCACATGGGGAAGAGCACAAGAGTCTTTGCAGGGTACAAAGGGTGACACTGGGGAGGAATTGCTGGCAGTAAACCTGAGGTAGCAGATCTGCTCCTGATCAATGCTTCAGCCAATACTGCAGGTCTCAGGTGCAATCTCAGATGTCCCAAAGCTGTGAGATGGCCACATCTGAGCGCTGCTCCTGCAGCAGCTCCAGAGCTCGATACTGTCATACCCAGACCTGCCCGAGCCTGGTTTCTCCCCTTCCTGTGGAGCTGTCTGCTTTTCTGCAAATGGGGAGCAAAGCCAGAGGAAATGCCCCCACCCTGCACAGGCGTGCCCGGCTTCCCAAGGCAATGCAATGGAAAGAAAAAAAAAAAAAAAAAAGCAGGTAGAAATTTCCAGAAATTATAGCGCTATTGGAAGTTCCTGGCACTACAAAAGCCAAATACTTTCCCAGAAAAAACGAGTTCCTCCCTCCTTTCGCTTTACAAAGAGCCTCACAAGTGTGCTGCAAGTTCTTAGCTAACAGATTTGAGCTCGGGCAATAACTGTAACTGCTTTTGGGTCCCGGGGCCAAGTTTCAGTCTGAGAGATGACCCAGACTGGGTGCTGTGCAATTAAGCATGGCAGGGATTTGCTTTGTGCATCTTATTGCTTTCTTCCTTACTTTTTCTATTCTTTCCCCGGGAAGCCTCTTTATCTCACGGTACAGGTAACTCCTGCCTCAATCAGCAAGGTTCTCTCCTGGCAGAACAGGAAAATCAGTCTCTTGTCAGCAGGGTTGAAAGAAACACTCAAAAAATATAAAAAAATAAATGTGAGATTATCTGAGCGTCTTTGAGTTCCACCCTGAATTTTTTAGCGCTTTTCAGCCATTAGGAAACCGATTCTTGTTTCCTTTCAGGGGAGGAGAACCAGCACAGGGGTGCTGAAGGTGATGCTTTGTGTCACAGAGGGGCCACTGGCAGGATCCCAGCAAGACTCCGTATTCCCCAGGCTGCAGCACAGCTCCTAAATGGCTCCCATCATTTTTGTCTGGGCGATGAGAATCTGGCTGTGCCTATCTCAAATCTATTTTTCTTTTTCTTTTTTTCTCTTTTCCCAGGGCTAATCCAGAAGCAGCCTAGAAATGATTTCCTGAGGGAAGCAGAGAAGCAGAGGGTTAAAGAGCCGGGGGGAAAGGGAGAAGGAGGAGATGGCACAGGCAAGTGTTTATGTTATCCAAAGTGATGACTCCTTGGTACACGGAGCTAAACCCACACCCATTGCCTTTCTGCCCCTGGAACCTGGGCGAAGCAGCAACAACACTGCAGGGCTCAGCCACCGTGGGAAAGGCAGCGGAGCCCCAGTGAGGCCGTCCGCGCGGCGCGACCCGCTGCGGGTGACTCAGAGCCCCACCTTGCTCTGAGCAGGCGGAAGCAGAGCTCGTGGAGAGGCACCCGAGAAAAGGCAGAGCATGAGAAAAAGACAAGCAAGCCCCCCATGTTCATGCACACACACTCCCCACGATGCTGAGGGTAAAGGAGTGGTGGAGCCACACGTGGCATCAGGCATCGCGGCAGCCGGTGGGGGCACGAGAAGCAGTGGAGGGGTTTTTCTTCCACACATTGATGCCCAGCAGGGAAAGGCTGGCGGTGACTGGTGGGGGGAGATGAGCAGCATCTTACTCATGGGCAGGTAGCGGGCTGATCAGCTTTGTCCTAGGAAGGGCCAAACAGGGGCCCAGGCTGAAGGAGGCAAGAGCAGCATACGTGGGGATGCCTCCTCCGCGGCTCTGCCATTGCCAACGTCCTCCTGTCATGCACCCCCTTCCAGGGGAAGCCCCAGCACGAAGAGGCTGTGGCACCCCCAGGAGTCCCAGCTGGGAATTTGGTCCATGCATCTCCTGGTGTTTGGCAGGGGATGGACGGTTCTGCCCTTCATCCTGAGCAGGAGGGCAGAGGGAGCCATGGTAGGGGACAGGGGGCAATGCCACGCAGCCCTGTGGCAGTGGGGGCTTGTGAGTGTGATCCAGCAGGAGAGCTACAGACACTTTCCATAAAGTTCCCAAAGGGGACCACAGCTCGCCTGGTGCAGGGGCAGCACTTCCATGTGGCCCGGTCCGCTCACCACAGGAGCACCAGCGTGGCACAGCCTGCCAAAAGCTTCTGCCTTCAGCTTTCATTTGGCAAGATGCTGCAGGGGCAATCCCCCTGCGAGAGCACCATGTCTCCTTCCATGCACACCTATGGATGTGCCACAGGGCTGCACCTTCCCTGAGTGCCCAGGACCTCGAGCACCCTCTGCCCAGACCATCACCACCACCCTGTCACCCTCCTTTGGGTCCATGGAGAGCTGAGAGGAGCACAAAACAAGGTGAGGCACCAACATTAGTGCTGAGTCTCCCTCACTTTCAGGCACCTATTGTGGCTCTGGGTGTCTGTTCTGTTGCTCTGGTTTTTGAGGGGGTCCCATGCCATTAAAACGTGGTGCTGAGCTGCCTGCACAACACCCTGCAGGCACAGCAGGAGCTTGCTGCTCCTATTCACTCCAGAAATCCCGGCACAAACCCCCTCACATAACCTCAGGTGCTCTGAGGTCCCCCCAGATACCTGCTGGCTGCTGGGGCTCAGCACCAGCATGCGCATCAGGAATCTGCCTCCAGCACAGAGCTCGTGCTGTGCCCTGGGAGAGAGCCCAAACCCTGAGCCTCCGTGTCTGAAGCCAGACTCCTGCTTTCAGCATACCGCAGAGCAACACAGCTACTGGTTTCAGACAGACCTTGGCACCTACCAAAACCAGACCGCAGATTCAGGGCCTTAAATATCACTGGCCAGGGAAGGGCTGTCCAAGGTCAGAGGTGATTTTGCATCATCGTCTGTTCCGAAGCACAAACTTGAAATGCTTTCTCTGAACCCTGGGATTTTCAAAGGGGATGAGTGATTTCAGAGGTCTCAGGTGATTACACATTTTTAAAGCCCTGTTTTCTTAAAGTCATCTTGGGGCATCTCAACACATAATTTGTTCAGCACAAATTTGCCAGTGCTGGTGGTGCTGTGAGGGTGCCCCATGCTTGGCTGCCAGCAGTGCAGAAGGAGATCTACCGTCATCTCTCCTCCCCTCTGGCTACGGGCAGCAATCATTTGCCCACAACTACCTGCACAGCTTTGCAGGGCTTGTAGGACAGCTTGCTTGCATTTTATTTTTTAAGCTGCCAAACACCAGCTTTCCATAAGCTGAGCTAAACAACCACATCTGAAAAACTTTCCCTACAACCCTGGCCTCTATTGCTCATTCCCTGTTAGGAGAAATCTCTTGGGATCAATCCACCCTCACCTGGGCAGCTTAAAATTAGACACTGAAGTCTGAGGTTGTCACTCTGGGTTCCCTACAGAGCCAGTGGAGAGAAATAGTCTGCCCAGCATGTGGTTCACCCCATTATACGAAAGAGGTGGAAGGAGGGGCAAATTAATAATTTTCTATTTCCACTGCTGATTAAGGAGGTCCAGATGAAGATAAGAAATGCTCAGATGTACTTAGGTTGCCTAAACCTCACCCTTTATCTTTTGTGAGTGCACATACACAAAAACACCCATGCTAATACTATATTGCAAAGGGACAATCTTCATTTCTAGGATGTTGGACTAGCTCTACCCTGGCAGGATGGGATGCAGAACAACACATTTCCTGTGCCTTTCTGACATGAGAGTGAAACGAGTAGCAGACCACCAAACAGGGTGAAACCAGGTGGAGAAGCTTTGCAATGCTCCTGCAACCTGGCGCTGGCACCCATAGGGCACCTGCATGGGTGTGCTCCTGATTCTTGTCTTGCCGTCACCACTCACACTGTTCCTGTTTCTCTGAAAAACCCAGCTCCTGGAATCATCGAGCTGTTTAGGAGGTTCACTTTCCTTTTTTTTTTCTGAGCAAAAGTCTTCAGAGAAAAGCTTGACATGCTCAGCAACGCCCATGTGCTGGAGGGTAACACATCGTTTTGGTTGGGATTAAGAGGACTTCATTGTAAATAGCTGGGTGCTATGACTCATGCTCATAGCTTTGTTCATTTTGCTCGTCCTTAGATGGAAAGCCTTCTAACTGGATTTCCTCAGCAATTTGTGGCTGCTTTCACTGTATTTGGTTGGACATAAAGCAATGCAAAGAGGCCGGGTGGCTAGCAAAGCCTCACCTGACTGTCCAGCCTTGCTTTTAAGATGGTGCTCTGACCCAACAGGGAAATGGGAGCTGGAAGTTGCATAACTGGTGCCAGTTACCCACAAGGGCAATGGAAATGAGGAATCTTATCCCCAAAACAGGGATATCATGTATTTGTTTTTTGTGTCCAGCAAGACTCGTACCACAGACTTTTGCAAAGGTGACTGCTGGGAGTCTGGGAGCTTAGCAAGGGGAGATGCTGTCAGAAACCTGAAGATAGGAAGTGAGTGCCCAGTGAAAGCAGTTAGGTATTTAATTTAATGTGTCATGGAAGATCTCCCCTCGCATGCATGTATGTGTGTACAGACATGTATGCCCAAGGGAAGAGGCTCATTCTCTGCCTGGCCTTCTCCCACAGAAAATTGCAGCTGGCAGCACGGCTGGAGCACGATCAGGTCAAGCTGGAGGTCTGCAGGGTGACTAAGGCAGTTCGGGTGCAACCTTTCCCCAAGAAACACATGGGTATTTATGCTCAGGGATGGTCTCAAATTCAATAAGCCACTGAATTTGCATGTGGGGCCATTGCAATGGGAACACAGGGCCAAAAGAGTTCAGGCATCCAAATATGAAGGCACAAATCCTCGCAGCAGGCCACATCACTGCACACGCCAGTGTTTGAAATGCCTCTGGCATGAACCCCAAATTGCCAGATGCACAATTACTGACCAGCTATGTAGACAGGGCTGTTGTATCCACTATACTCCACAGGGCATGGCAGCTGTCTGGCCAGCATGCCCTTTGCAGACATAAAAATAATACTTTCAATATCACTTCTTCTCTTTGAATGTAACCAGACGCACATGAGCTGCTCTGTGCTAATTCATCTCACACACAGCATTCTGGGCTATTTAATTTCACACTGCTCTGTAGGATTTCAAGTTCTCAGGTGCTGAACTTGACCACTCACACACCCACATCGGGACATAAACAAAAATAGGAAAACAGCACCGGCCTCATTCTCCCCTTTCACATCCAGGTGGTACCTAGTAGGAAACAGACTGAAATTCATGGTCCAAATCCCAAGATTTCAGGTCTTCTGTTAGGGTAGGTGTAAAGCTTAGGGTGCCTGTCAGTTCTGTATGTACTGATGCTAAGCCACCCTCTCCTGCCTGGCTGACGTTAAGGAGCTTTAGTATAAGGAGGTACTGAGCACAATAAAATGGCATTAGCAAAGAGCTGCACTGAAATAAGGACAGAACTGGGTGTGTGGACAATTCATTTTTTTAGTGCTGTTAAACATCTTAGGCTGAGCCTGGACGTTATTACTCTGTCACAAAAAAAAAGATTGCAGATAATGAGCTAATAACACTTCACTTTCCCAGCCTGCTTTGCATCTTCAAAGCGCTCCACAAGAACAAACTAATTAACTGTCCAGAGAAGAAGCTCATGACT
The DNA here is from genome assembly GCF_009769625.2 of Cygnus olor. Classification (NCBI taxonomy): domain Eukaryota; kingdom Metazoa; phylum Chordata; class Aves; order Anseriformes; family Anatidae; genus Cygnus; species Cygnus olor. Next base: position 4,161,906 of record NC_049192.1, read on the forward strand.
AAGAGCTGAGAAGCCATGTGAGTCAATCCGCTTGCAACAGGTCTTTGCAGATTTCAGTAAAAATTCATTTCGGAGGAAGGTCTGCTTACTGGCCCGACTGGTCACACTGATCCCTGGCCACATTCCACGGGTGTGAGCGGCGCGGACGGACCCAGCCCAGGAGAAGCCCCACCGACTTCAAAAGAGCAACACCTCGACAGGAATGCCCCAAAACCGACCGTGTGGCTTCCTCCTTCTAATTTGTGTGTGCGCGCACCCGGCGCGCGCTAAAACTGCTGAGCTAACAGTCCCAGTCCCTGCAAACCTCCGCCAAACAAGGGCACATCCCGATCAGCATGGGAAGGCATTACTGGCAGACAGCCCCATTCCAGTGTCCCGAGACCATTAATTCAGGAACACCACGCCATACCGGGGGATTTTAATGGAGAATTAGCTTTTCTAGTGTAACTTTGGGGGGTACAGACCTGGCATAGCCTTGGAGCTGTGTCTCCAGCTTGAGGAGCAGCGCTGAAGTCCCAGCTCTCTTATTCCTTGCTTTGGGCAAATTATTAAGCTTCCACAAGAATGTGACTTCTCCTGCAGGTCCTTGGCTTTTGGGGAATGTGGGTCACATTTGCTTGAGCAAAACAGAGATGAGAACATCATTTTTTTTTGCTGTGGGTAAGTGAACTCAGAGGCCCAGCCCTACAGAAAGAATTTAGACATTTCAGGCCAAGAATTTTCTCTTGTAAGCTCCTGCCTAGCTGCATAAATCTCCACCAGGAAGCATCCTTGGTCTACCTCTGGGGCAGAACCTCTAAACAAAGACCCTTTCTAAGGGAAACACCCAACCCAGAGGCGCTTCAGAGACACAAGGCCCCATCTCACAACCCCTCTGTCTGGGGGCTGGTGGGTTTCCAATGTGCAGTCCCCCAGCCTGCAGGCTGCTGAGGGTCCTGAGAAAGCACTTTGCTGTCCTTCTGATTTGTCCATGGCACTGGAAAGCCTGATATGGCCAAATCCACTGATGGATCCAGGTGCCTTTAAGTGACCTCATGTCTTTAGGGCAGATGTTATGGGCCATATGCTTTCCCGCAGAGCACTGGGCCGGATTTCCAAAATCTCTCAGCACACTGCGACAAAATCCAAGGAGGAGTTTTGTGCCCAGGAGAGCTCACGTCTTCGTGAAACTTCCAGGGTTGGGTATGATGCTGCATCCATGCCTGGGACTCATCGCAGACAGCGATTGCTCCCCTTGGTTCCTCACCTGGTTTGTGGGCAGAGGCTTTAGGGAGTTTCACATCATTTTTCCTTCTTCCCAAAAGAGAAGTGCTTCTTTCTGGGTTGTTTATTGGTTTGCGTGCAAGGAGCTGCTGGTAGGTCGGCCTGTCCCTAGCCCAAGGGCCTGTGAGCTGCAACTGGGACTTTTCCGCAGCAGCCAAGAAATGCCAACAATTTCCAGAATCCTTTAGTTACTCTTCCTTTGCAATGAAGATGTTTGGAAGGCAGCAGTTAATCACAGGGCTCAGCAATTTACAGGGCTAATTGCCCCAGAGGCAGATAACCAGGGGATGAGGAAAAGTTCCCATCCTGCATAAGTGTGCTCCCTCCAGCCAGGACCCCAGCCCCTGGCTTTGCCACGCCAGACCACACAGCCCCGAGTCACCCTCCAGAGACTTTTGTCTCTGCCCACTGCTGGCAGGGATGGCTTCAGGGTCTGCTGGCACCTGATTTACTGGGGGCAGCTGGAGGGGCAGCAGGAGGAGCCCTTGATGGAGCTGGAAGACCCCAAGGGATCCCATAGAGGGACCTGGAGCTGAAGGGCCCCAGGGATCCCATGGAGGGATCTGGTGCCCAGCATCAGGTGATGCTGACATCTCTGCACTGTGGTGCTCCACCACCCGTGGGGGACAGGAGCCCTTGGTGCAACCAGCCAGCCCCAGGGAGCTCCCCATCCTCCTGGCAGGGCCCTTGGGCACCTCTCCCAGCACCCAAAAATGCTTCTTAGTCTCTGGCAGCATGATTCTGCTTGTATGTATTTTGAAGTGTTTGAAACACTGTCCTGGACAAAAACTCTGGGGTGGAAAATATCTCAAAGCCAAAGGTTTGCTTTCCAAAAAAAAAAAAAAAAAAAAAAAAAAGGCAGAATTTGAGAACTGCAAAATTAAATTGAATTTCATCTTGTCTGTTTTATTTTGTTTGAGGTGTGGCATGGCACACAGCCAACAGACTGACAGCCAACAGACTGACAGCCCAGCGCTGCAACACTGCCTGAAAAGTTACAGTCGCTGCTCTATTTCAACAGGTAATCAACAACATCTGGTTCATCGTGAGAGATCAAAGTGCTTCCCTGGATCAAAGCGTCCTGTCTTTGTCATGATATCAAAGTTAGATTTATTGCTCTGCGAAGGTACAACTGTATTTATTTACGTGTGCAGATAAAAGGTTTGGGCAGCTCACAACGCTTCCGAAACCAGATGAGCGCCCCAAATAGAGTAATTTCAATGTTGTGCTGTGCCACAATCTCGTACATCAGCTGTAGTGTGTAGCACAGGCAGCATAAACCAACGTCATACGAAGAGAGCACCGAGTGCTGCAGCTCTGCTGGGCTTAGGAACCAGAGCTCAAAGCCATGCTCATATCAGGCGGAGGAGAGATAGGAACTTGGATCTTCCATCTCACCAGCTGGTGCTGTAACCACTGAGCTGTTAGATAAGGGATGCATTGCCTTCCTCTGCTGCTTTCTCCTCCTCCTCTGTGTCTTTTTTTTTTAAGTTCTGGAGGCAAGGTGGGCAGAAAAACCTCTGCTTTGTCTGAGCTGCTTCGCAGCATCAGGCTGCAGCGTGAACCCCAGCAGCCACAGGGTGGTGGTTGGCACAAAGAGCAGGCAGGGATGGGGCAGGCGTGGTGGCACCTCGGGCAGGGGTTAGGGCCCCCGGGCATACCTGGGTCTGGCGCTGCACTGGAATAATCCACAGCAGGCCAGCTTCTTGCATATTTATATCATGCAGGAAGGCAGACAAAGAGAATTGCTTCGTAATGAGGATTTTCCCAGGCACAGGTCATGCCGGGTCTGAAGGCAAAGCCTGCAAGTCCACACTTCAGCACAAATTTCCATCTCTTTGAGTTTCCAACGGGCCCAAACTGGAGCTTGTGTGCAGCAGGGCACATACCGTGTGCTGGGGTCATGCTGTGAGAGCATGGGGTGCAGGACCTTGCTCTTTGCAAAGGTGATGGCACTTTGTGAAGGAAATCCTGTCCTCATTAAACATGGCCATCAATGGACTTAGGAGCTGAACATGGCTGTCTGAAATAAAATACCAAAACTCAGCCTGGCATCCACATCCCCTTTGGAGCACTCCAGCTGCAACTGCAACCAGTGCAGAACTAAGGGTATCCTGAAACGCATCCCCTGCCCTTGAGTGTCCAAATCCACTGGGGATGCCCCAGGGGTGCCGCGGGCATGGTTCCCCTGTGCCCCCTGCTGCTGTTTCACCTTACTGCGGAGGCACGTTGCAGGATCCAGCACGGTGAGCTCTGCACGTATGTGTGCACACAGGTAGCCGCGGGTGTGTGCACAGAAGTAGCTGTGGCTGAGTGCACATGCCTGGGACTCTGTGTGTGCAAGAGTGTGTGCACTTGCATGCAGCTCCCTTCCCCTCTGGGGAGCAGGGTGCTGCAGCACATGCTTCTGAAGATATCTGGCCTCAAAGCTAGAGTGGGGTTCTGGGAACCGCCCCCCCCCAGCCTATGGTTTATGGGTTGGAGATGACACAAAACTGGGAGGAGAGGCTGACACACCAGAGAGTTGTGCTGCCATCCAGAGGGACCTGGACAGGCTGGAGAAATGGGCTGCAGGGACCTCATGGGGTTTCCTGAGAAGTGCTAAGCCCTGCCCCTGGGGAGGACCAGGACCAGCCCCAGCCCCAGGATGTGCCGGGGGCACCCACAGGGAAGCAGCCAGTCAGGAAGGGCCCTGGGGGCCCCTCAGGACACCAAGGTGACCAGGAGCCAGTGATGTGGCTCACAAATAAGCTGATGGTGTCCTGGGCTGCATCAGGCAAAGCGCTGCCAGCAGGGCGAGGGAGCTGATCCTGCCCCTCTGCTCAGCACCTGCAGCGCTGGGACCAGTGCTGGGCTCCCCAGCGCGAGAGAGACCTGGGCAGCCTGGTGGTGAAGGTGCTGAGGGGCTGGAGCATCGCTGCTGTGAGCGGAGGCTGGGAGCTGGGGCTGCTCAGCCAGGAGAAGAGGAGGCTCAGGGGCAGCTCCCCAAGGCCTGCACGTTCCTGCAGGGAGGGGACGAGGGGACGGAGCCAGGCTCCTGTCAGCGGTGCCCAGGCCCAGGCCCAGAGGCGCTGGGCACAACCTGGAGCCCAGGAGGCTCCCGCTGACCCCCAGCAGCACGGCTGTGCTGGGGGGGGGGGGGGCGGGCACAACCCTGGCACAGGCTGCCCCGAGGCTGTGGGGTCTCCTCCCTGGGGAGCTCCAAACCCACCTGGCCGTGGCCCTGGGCACCCTGCTCGGGGTGGCCCTGCTGGGGCAGGGGGGACTGGAGGGACCCAGGGGGCCCTTCCCACCTTCACCGCTCTGTGATTTTGTGATTCAGACTTGGGTACTGCCCAGGACTGCCAGAGTTGCCTCTGCAGCTTGGCCGCTCCTGCCAACCATCACAGCAATGCTGGTGCTCAGCACCACACCAGGTCAGGAGATACAGTGCAGCATTGCCTTTACCAGTCACAAACCTTATGGATCCTATGCTGGGCTCCCTTTTGGTTTCAGCATCTCAGTGCTCATGCCAGTTGTTGCTGCCTGCACCAGAGAAGAGCATGGTTTACAGCCATGGATTCAGCTGAAACCTGGGCATGAAAGCACAAGCAAAAGCAGTGATTCAGCCATCACTAGGAAGCTTATTTTCCTTCCACTAAATGCCAATAAAATGCTGCTTCCAGACAACTGCTAAACCCTTTTCCTTTCCATCCCAGAGCATTGTTGCCTGCTTTGTCAGCAGGACTTGTCTCATGGACATGGGTCATTGCGTAGATGCTAAACTGTGCTTACGGTGCATTAAAGTCCTCATTGACGATTTTACACTTCTGTGGAATCAGCATAAAGCGTGGGCGACTTCTACCAGGTAAATGTGATTAACTGTTACCTATGAGCTGGCTACTACAGGCAGTGATTTACAGGGCTAAGATATTAATTGAAACTCGTAGTTTTATGGGGCGTTTATAAATAACCATAAGAAACTTGCAAGTGTCAGGTATTCTCTGCATGCCACCCAGGATGTGGGAGTTGGTGCACCTCAAACTTCGCGCTGTGCCTGTTGGGGGGACAAAACACCCCAGCACCTCCAAGGTGCAGATACCCCAACTGATGGGGCCAACGAGGGGCTCAGCATCACCACTGTTGAGCCACACGGGGCCCTGGCAGCATTTCAGCTTCAAGAGCTGCCACTCCATCATCCTGTGGACCCTCGTGTACCACTGCAGCTAAACTGTGTGCTGTAACGCTGGTAGTCTGGGCACATGTGTCTCTGGCTCCTTGGGATGTGTGTTGGCCAGGTGGTCCCAGGACAGCAATTTCCTGTGCTGCCTAGAGCATCCCAGGCTAATATGACCTGGACAAAGACATGAGCAGACTGTTTCTGTCTGTAGTGGTGGTGGCAGAACTGGGCTCTTCAAAATCTGTGCTTCAGCCTCTGGGAACCATCCTGGGTCTTGAGTAGGCTGAGAAGAGCATGAAGCTGCCTTGCACACAGCTCTGGTTTCTGCCGCAGCCCAAAACATCAGAGCAATATTTCACCAGCACCTTCTAGGTAACAAATGCATCTTCTTTTGCATCTGCTCCAGCACATGGGGATAGCGGTGCCCTGCCGTGGAGCTGCATCAACACACCACAAGGCGCACACACTTGTGAGACCTGGGCAGAGGTTCCTAGCCCTGTGGTCCAGGCTCATGCAGTTGTGCTGGGACCCCTGTGCTGGGACTCCTGTGCTGAGAACCAGAGGAGGAGGTTTTGTACCCTGGGCTGGAGCTTTGAGGCGCCCTGCAGCCCTTTGGTCAGGGCAGTGGCACCACTGGGGAGCACAGAGGTGTGCCACACCACGCTGTGGGACGTGAGCCTGCACTGCAGCCAGAGCCACGCACCCCTCTGTGGCACCTGCCAGCGCCTCTTAGAGCTGCCAAAAACCTCCTGTACTGCACAGTCCATGGGGGCCACCACCTGGTCCCTGTCCAGGGCTTTGGCTGAGACACCAGAACTGCCCTTGAGAGGACACCGGTTTCACATGCTGTGCGCCAGAGTGATGCTGCACAAGGAATTGCTCCGCAAAGGAAGATGTTTGCATGCTGTGGCCAAAGATGCTGTTGCTCTGCAATGTGCTAGAGGATGCTACACCTCGTGGCTCCTGGGATTAGAGGGTGAACCCCCTGCTCGGGAAGGGCAGGGTCTCTGCCCCTTGTACTGTGCTCCAGAGGATGCTGGTGCTTTGGGTTAGCATCCAGAGGTCCTGCTGCCCACATGGACACTGGGGCCCCACAGCAGCTAGCAGACACTAGCACGCTGCCAATGTTCCCAGTGGCACAGCAGAGAGGCTGTTAGGACCCTCCGTGAGCCCCCAGAGGCTGCTGTCAGGGGCCCCTCACTCCACAGCACACAGTGGTGTGTCCAGCCCTGTCCTACTGCTGCACTAACCCAAGACTCATCCTCTTGCAAAACACATGGCATGCGTGGCAGGATGGGGACAGCACGCCCGGACATCACTCACCAGCACACAGCACGCTGCACCGCACCCCAGCAAACCTTGGCACAACGTGCTGCACCCATACAACCACCCCGCAGCCCGTGCAGCACTCGGGATGCATGCAAAACCCCAAAGAAGACCCCATACGGCTGTGCCATGTCCTAGGGGATACCAGCATCCCGCACCGCACTCTACCAAGCCCACTCGTGGGGGGGACATCCACGGACACGGGTGGGAGATGCAGCAGGGCTGGGTGCTGACTCAGGGTGCGGGGAGCAGGGAGGGAGGTGCCAGGCGGGGAGGAGGGCGCCGGTTTCGGCCCCGGCGCACAGGGAGCTGGGCTGGCGGGGGGCCAGTGCGCTGCCGGGACAGGCCGTGCTGTGGGAAGCAGGGAGTGCCGCCGTGCCCCCACCCTGGGCGCTGCCGCCCGCGGGGACGGGCAGAGCGGAGGCAGCGCCTCTGAGCGGCACCGGGCGCCCGCATGGGCACGGCCCCTTGCTTCTGCAGAAAGGTTTGGGGGATCGGTTTTTGGAGGTATGGGGAACAGGGTAGCTCCAGGTTGTATTCTTCTGCCCTGAGTGATGTTCTCTGCCAGGGGTCATGCGTCAAGGCAGGGCGGGAATGTCACTGGCTGAACCTTTGCTGTCCTCTGGGGATTTAGGGCTATGGAAACGCTGAGGGACTGGAGCATCTCTGCTGTGAGCGGAGGCTGGGAGCTGGGGCTGCTCATACTGGAGAAGAGGAGGCTCAGGGGCAGCTCCCCAAGGTCTGCACATTCCTGCAGGGAGGGGACGAGGGGACGGAGCCAGGCTCTTGTCAGCAGTGCCCAGGCCCAGGCCCAGAGGCTCTGGGCACAACCTGGAGCCCAGGAGGCTCCCGCTGACCCCCAGCAGCACGGCTGTGCTGGGTGGGCCACAGCCCTGGCACAGGCTGCCCCGAGGCTGTGGGGTCTCCTCCTTGGGGAGCTCCAAACCCACCTGGACGTGGCCCTGGGCACCCTGCTTGGGGTGGTCCTGTACCAAGGGAGGACCAGAGGGTCCCAAGGGGCCCTTCCCACCTCCACCACTCCATGACTCTCTGTCTCCATGATTTCATGCCACAGCACTTCCAGCCTCCCCACCTCTCCCCTTTTGTCCCAGGAAGGGTCCAGGCTCATCCCTCCACACCTGTGTTTTGAGGGGGTGGGTGGTAGGAGGTTGGTTGCCCTCCACTTGCTGCCTCTCTGAAGCTGAGGCTTCCCCCAGCCTCGCTCCCCAAAACCTGGTGGCATGTGTTGAAGTAGGCCTCTCTTGACAGGCAGCACCAGGAAACCTGCAGGATGTTCCTGCATGGCTGGGCCTGGGACGGGGGTAACAGGCAGCCCCAGCATGAAGGGAGAGGAAATTTCTTGCCAAGTGACAAGCAGCCCATGAAGCTCCACCATCCTGTGCATTCAGCTCTTCCCCATTACTTCCCCCATTAAGGGAGAAGCCTCACAGCAAGGGAGCAACAGCAAGGGACAAGCCTGCTGCAAGCCTGGTGTCTTCTGCTGGCCCACAGGCCAGATGCATGCCCCAAGAACTCTTGGGAGTATGCAGCAGATGTGCTCCTGTGGGCACTGCATGTGGGAGCGTGTTAGAGAGACGCCTACAGCTAAACGAAAGGGATCTGCACCCCTGTGAGGACAGAAAAAACAGTCTCTCCACACTGACTCACCTCCAGTCTTCATTGGAAGCTGCCAGAAACACACAGACAAGGGTCTGCTCCCTTTTGGTGGGAACAGGGAGGAAGGTAGCCTGGTGGGTGGCAGGGCTTGTGACCAACCCATGGACCAAGGGGGTTGGGAACAGGGCCCCTGCCCACGTCACCCCCCAGGGCCACCCCTGGCACAGAGAGGGGCGCGGGGGCTCTGGTAGAGCAAAGTGAAGCGACCGTAGGGAGAACTGCAGCAGGAAAAGCAGGTCAGACCACTGAGGTCCGTTACAAAGCCTCCCAAGGACCACAAGGCAAGGGGCCGTGTTATGCGGGAGGCCCCAGATGGCCGCTGCGTCCTTTGTACTCCAGGGGTGGGCAAGCGGCGCAGCCCGCTTCGCTTCCTCCTGGTTCAGAGCTTCGAGGTGGAGACAACACCCGCGCCCCCTCACCACTCTCTTTATTTACAGACACAACATCATTCGGGGGCGTGGAGATGAGAAGCAGCACCTCGTGAAGCCTCTGCCCACCCAGACCGCGCCGTGCCTGCAGCAAGGCCCCTGCGAGCGCCGCGCAGTGGGGCGGCGGGCGCGGGGCAGGCCCCATGGCGCGGGGCAGGCAGCTCGCCAAGGCCGAGCCTCACCTCTGCCTTCTGAGCCATCTATTTCCACCGGCCGCCCACCATGGTCTTCCCACGGGCAGCCTTCGACCTGGAACGGAAGGAGGAAAAGATGTGCAAAAGGGCACGAGTGAAAATGGAAAGAGGGGAGAGGTGGGCACCATCGGAGGTCCTGCAAAGAAGAGCAAGCCATCCCTGGTTGATGCTTGTTGCCCTGCAGGAAAGGTCTTCCTCCCCGGCATGGGGCTCAAGTCAGTCTGTGTGGTTTGGGACGTTTTGGGAACAAGCTCATGCATTTAGCCAGGTGTTTCCAACCAGCCCAGAACCCTTTCCCGTGCTCCTCCCTCCCAGTGATCCTTCAGAGAAAAAACAAAGAATCTCCAACCCTGGAGGCTGGACGATCCCTCCCCTGAGGTCCAGAAGCTGTGAGGGTGTTAGCCAGGACCCACTGCACCACTCTCCTTAACCAGAACTGGGGGAACTGGCCATAGATCAGAAGGAGGAGGAGGCTCAGGTGGTTATTGACGGGCATTTCTGGCATCCTGAGAGTCACTGACCGCCCTTGGATGCCAGTCCCCAGGCCAGCCCCTTCCTCAGCCCCACTCCTGGACTGATGTCAGCACCAGGGGTCCATGCAGCACTCATGCAGTGGGGGCACGCAGCCTGTACTCACCCTTTGCTGCAGTTACAGGCCATGGTAGGGCAGAAGAGAAGAGAGATTTGGTGTGAGCAAGGGGGGGATGCTGCTAACTGCAGGGGAGGATGCAGGGGGAATGCCGCTAACTGCAAGGGGGGCATGCTGCTAACTCAGGGACAGGCTAAGCACATCTCATGCAAGGAGGCAGAGTGGGATGGGGATGTGAGAGCGGCCTGGTGCCCCCGAGAGTGCAGGTTAAACACCCACCTCCACCCTGGGAGTGTTATGAAGGGTTCCCCAGCCCTGCACAAGGGGCATGGGGACCGGCTCCCCTGTCTTTGTGGGGCTGCACAGCTCCCACAGCCCATGGGATTTCCCCTCCTATGCAAGCTGTGGTCTCCAGCACCTTCCCTGAGATGCTGGGCAGAGGCCCTGCAGGGATGGGGACAGCTGGAGGCGGGCAGGACCCTGGAGGACACAAGGCTCCAGGTACGGAGACCTCTCCCTGGGGTCTGTCCCCAGCCAGGGTCTTTGGGACAGGGGGAAGCTGGTGGAGCTGGGAGACCATGGGGACCTCTGGATGGCAGCAGAATGGCACAGACTGAGGTCCCTGGGCCAGACCTGCAGGTCCATGAACACGGGGTGCCAGCAGGTACGAGGCAGCCAGAAGAAACATGGGGTGGGAGCTGGAGCCCGGGGAGCAGGGAGCTGGAAGGGCAGGGAGTGGTGAAGGAGGATGCTTGGCCAGCCGAGGTACTTACACCTTCTGGTGGTCACTAACGCGGTTTCGGAGGACGTTGATCTGAAAGAGAAATGCGGGTGGGTGGTGAGGCTTGGCGGGATGCCCCATGCCTGGCTGGGGACAGGGTGAAAGTGCAGCACTGCTCTCTTCCCCAGCCATCCCTGCCTGGGCTTTAGGGAGCAGAGTACAAGTCCCCGGGAGCTGCGAGGCCACAGGGCCAATGCCATCACCAGCAGCCACATCCTGCAGCACTTCACAGCTGCGTGCTCGGCACTGCCAGGATGGCAGCTGCTGGGAGGGTTGGTTTGAGCCCTGCTCATATTCACACGGGAGGCAGAAGTGGCTTTGCTTTCCACTGTGTAGAGCCTCTTAGGTGTTTGTCACCCCATGCCAAGGTGGGCACGGGTCTTTTCTGACACAGCCAGCTCCCCAAGACATCTCTGGCTGGTGCCCAACCCACCCGGAGTTCGAAATGGGGAGCCGATGGCGCAGCCAGGCACACAGAGGGAGAGTCAGCCCAGGGAGGACCTGGTGGCTCACCTCGTATTTCTGCCGCTTGAACTTTTCCTGCAGGTCAAATTTCTCAGCCTCCAGGTCGCGGATGGTTTGCCACAGCTCCTTGGCTTTGTCCCTGTGGGAAGGGATGGGTGATGTCAGTGCAGAAAAGGGATGTGGCAGCAGGGTCGCTGCAGGGGACGGGGCAGCAATGCCACCCCCTGCACGGCAGGGACCATCTTGCCTCCTCCCACATGGGTCCCTGCAGGCTCCGAGCCCAGCTGGGGATGTGCTGACAATGATGCCAGCCCCACGCGTGTGTCAGGGCTGTGGGGACACGCATGTCCCAGGCATGTGAGCGTGGCTCCCTCTGATGGCCGACACTGTCACCAGCAGCCTGGCATGGTGGCCTGGCACAGCCACCCTGGGGTGGCACAGCCCGTGTCCCAGCCGTGCTGTCACCCAGCGGGTGGGACCCCGTCCTGGACATCCCTCCTGCAGCACCCCTTACCTCAGCTTGTCTTCACTGAGGTGGTCGATGTTCAGGGGCTTCCGCCGCTCGCTGAGGATCTTCTTCTTCTTCTCCCGCTCCGTTTGCTTCTTCCCCCCCTTTTTCTCTGACTGCAGAAGCCATCAGTCCACCGGAGGGAAGGAAACCCGCCCAGCCTCTGCTCTGCCCCCATCCCCAGCTCTGCCTCCCAGCACCCCCTGTGTTTGGCACTCCAGGAGTACACGAGGTCCTCAAGGACATGCTGGCAGCGCTGGACCAGACACAGCCCCCAGCCCCTGTCCCAGTCCCTGGGGTGAGGCCGGACCCCCAGCTCCTGCAGCGCAGGGCTCCCAGCCCACTTTGGTCACCACTGTCACCCAACCTTGGTGGCCTGTCTTCTTCTGCCCGTAGGACCCCCGAGCTACCAGCACCGAGCATCTTCGTGGCGCTGTAGGGCCAGCCCATGGTCGAGCTCCCCCTGGGAGCACCAATGGCTTTGCTGCAACCCCTGGGGCAGGATCGCACCTTTTGCATGTAACCTCCAAAATGCAGCATGTTGGAGAAAGCTTTTTTCTTTCGGGCTTCCTCCTCGGCCTTCTTCCGGGCCTCCTCTTCCTCTTTGCGAGCTCTCTCCTCCTACCAGGGTTAGCAGTGGGTCAGGAGGGGATGGATGGAGACCTTGTGGGCCAGCTTGCATGCAAAACACAGCTCCCACGTGCTCCACGGCCAGGCTCGCGTGGGGTGAACGGCTGGGGTGGGCCCCATGCCCTGCAGGAGGCCGCTGGCCAAGCCCCCATCCCCATAGGAAGACTCACGGCCATGCGGGCTTGGCGCTCCTTCTCCCTCTCGCTGCGGATCCGCTGCTGCTCTGCCCTCTCCGCCCGCCGCTGCTCCTGCGGGAGGCAAGAACGATGGCCTGGATGTCCCAGGCCATCCCCTTTGTCCCTAGGGACACAACACTGGCCCCTGAAGCCCTGAAAGCCCCAAGGGCAGCTCTGCTGTGCCCACATCTCCCAGGGGAGCACAGGGACCGGAGCCCATGGGGAAGGGCGGATGTCTCAGGTCCTGCTGTGGGGACTGCGAGGAGAGGATTGTGGCTGTTTGCCCGGGGTAGAGGGTGGCAACAGCGAGGAAAGGAGAAGGCTGCAGACATACAATCCTGTCCTTGAGGGAGATGAGCTCCTCTTCTTCCTTCTTCCTGCTCTCAAAGTGGGCTTCGATGAGGGCCTGCAGTTCATTCAGGTCCTTCTCCATGCGCTTGCGGTGGATGTCCTGCATTGGACAGAAAGGGGGGCAACAGCTGTGCTCACACAACGCAACCCCCCAGGAGCCAGGGGAGCCTCCACGGGGCTGGGCTGGGCGTGCTACTCACATCAAAATCCAGGCGCTCGCCATCGGGGATTTTGGGAGGCACCAGGTTTGGCATGAAGGGCCTGGAAGGTGAGCGGGAGGGCTGTGAGCCTCCAGCAGGTACCTGGGACGGGACAAGGCTTTCCACCCATGCTCTGATCTACCCAGCCCTCCTCTCTGAGCCTCATGGCCCCCAGGGCTGCAGAGTGAGCACATTTTGAGGACAGGGAAGAGTAATGCTGCTTGCTGGAGGTTGCCAGCTGGACAGCCTCAGAGGAAGACCTCTGGCATTCCTGGGAAGGTCTCCAAGGCACCCACATGGCTGGAATAACTCTGCAAGCAGCAGGCAGCGTGGCCACGTCCCTTTGCCAGGCACCCTGGGGCTGGCAGCTACCCCACCGCTCACCCAAAAGAGAGTGGAGAAACTGTATGCTCCAGCATGAGCTGGAAACCATCGCCTCAACCCCCGTGGGCTCAGTCCCGGGGTTGTAGGGGCTCACACAGATGCCAGCCCTCCTCCTGCCATGGCCAGGAGCACCGTGGGGAGGTGATACCCTGGCTGTGCCAAGGACCACGTACCCCAGGCTGGGGTGCATGCAGATGTCCTCCAGCTGAAGGGCCACAGGGCAGCTGGACCTCCTCCAAGGAGCACATAAAATGCTTCAAAAATGCCCATACGCCCCATTCTTAGGATTCTCTTCATATTCCTTGTTTATCTGCCTGTTTCCTCTCCCCTTGTCTCTCCAAGTCCCAGTCTCCACACTATTTTCATGCTTTTAAGGCCTCACTGCCTGTGTCCCTTGTGGATCTCAACCAGTGGCACCAAGCCCATCACTTGGAGGCACAACTCCTAGTTCAGACCTTGCACCAGAGAAAATGCACCACCACTTACTTGGGTTTGGGCTTTGATTCACCTGTGGGTCCCCAGGAACAGGAGAGAAAGACAGTGTTAGTGGCACGGAGGCATTTGCTTTCACACCTCGACCCAAAACCCCACAAAACTGAGCCAAGCCCCCCCTCTCTCCCAGGTAGATCTTCCTCCACCAGAGGCAAACAGTGAGGTGTCCACCTGTGTGCCAAAATCCCACACACACCGATGCTCCCCACCAAGCGTTTGGAGCCTCCCTGCACCACCCAGGGATGGTGCCCCCCACCCCAGAGAAGACCACGGGGGGATACCTCACCTTCCCCAGGCTCCTGATCTCGGTCTCCCTCTCCACCTGCGGAACACATGGTGCTTGGTCCCAGCACCAGCCCTGCCGTGCACCCTGCCCAAGCACAAGTGCTGTCCCCACCGCAAAATCCCCCCTCCAGCTCTCCAGGATGAACAGGGGAGCACTTTCTCCGCTGGGGAAGCAGTAGCTCTGCCCTCTCCTTCCATTTTGGGGGGTGAATTTCTTACCGAGGCAGCAAGAAGCCATCCCTCCTGCAGCTCTCCTACTGCCCTAGCCCTGGCAGAGGACAGGTCCGGGGCAGTTCTGCCCCATTTGCCGCAGAATCTCCCTTCAGCAGCAGCTGAATTTAACACTGAAAACCCCGCGGCGAGGGGACAGCACCTTTGGAGATTGGGTTCAGGACTGAAATGGCCCAAAAATGTCCTTCCTCCACTCCTGCTTTACCTTCTCCTGGTGCTTTTGTTTCATCTTCTTGTTCTGTTTCAAAAGTAAGGGGGAGAACGTGACCAGAGCATCTGCAGGTGAGGGCTACCACCTCCCCCGTGTACCCTGCTTTGTGGAGCGGGGCTGGGACCTGAGCCTGGCCACCAGGCAGGACTGTGTGGGGACACAGAGCAGGCAATCCAGGCCGCTCCAAAGGGGTTTTCAGATGGCAAGACACATCAGAGCATGGTCCCAGCTCTGGAAATCCCCACTCCGAGACAACAGCTACCTCTCGGTGGAACAGGCTCAACACATTTTTGGCATTATTTTGGAAGGCTGGACATGACCAACTTGGCAGCAGGTCAGCAGCCAGCAAAAACCAGCATTAACCTCAGGCTTGTAGGGCCAAGGCACTCAGCACTTGGTAAGGTCAGGGAAGGGCAGCCCAGTTTTGGCACATCTTTACTGGAAACCAGCGATACGGGGGCTGCAGGCCCTGCCGCAGGTGACACCAGGACATCCCAGCCCTGCTCCAGGGCACAGCATGAAAGCCAGTGCCCCACCAACACAGAGCATGACCATGGGATCTCCCACCATGTGCATACCTTCTGCCTTGGTTTCGTCAGTCTCCTCTTCTGCCTCCTCTACCTGTTCTTCCTGACCTGGGGAACAAGGGCAGCGTCAGTGCGAGAGCCGCAGCTGCCGCTGGCTCCCCGCAGCCCCCTCATGGGACATCTGCGGCTCGGAGCCGGCCACCAGCAAGGCCAAAGAGACCCGGGGGAGAGGAAGCTACAGAAGAAAGAAGCAGCAGCTCAGAAAGCAAAGGGCTTCGTTCTAACCTGCACCCGAAGGCTGGTCTCTGCGCTTGGGTGGGGAGAGGGATAAATTTAAAGGATTTAGAGCCTAGTTTGTCCCTCGTTCCCTCCCCGCCAAGCTGGGCCCCCAAACCCCAGGGTGCAGGGGAGGGATTTCTGCTGCTCTCCTCTACCCAGCAAAGAACAAGGCTGGGTGGCATAGGTCTCATTTATGCCACTGTTGGAGCCTTTTTCCACTGGAGGGAGCAGTATCTCCACGATAGTCCTCCATGGGAGTGAGAGCAGCGCTGGGGCTCACAGGTCCAGGGAAGACTTGTGGTCCCGCAGCAAGAGAGGAAGAAAGAAAAAGAAGACAGCAAGCCACGGGCATGTTTGGGGGTAGATGTAAGACAGAGACCACAGAAATGAGAGCAGGTATGCACAGCACGGCTGGATGGGGGGAGTGCAAGAAGCAACAGAGAGAAGTGAAAGAATGAAAGAAAACCTTTCCCCAAGCGGGGAAAGGCACAAGACAGATCGACCCACAGTGTGTTCACAGCAGCAGTGGAGAGATGAAATAAAGAAAGGTGCAATAGCTACCGTCTTCTTCCTCAATCCATTCTTCCTCTTCTGAGCCAGGGAGGAGGGGAAGGAATAAGCGCAGAGGTTAGTCAGGCGCCGTAAAGCTGCAGGGTGTAGCTACGGCACGCGTGAGACAAGGACTCCAGCCCTTTGCTTTTAACTTTCAGGATGCTTCGCCCTGCAGCAGCCCGGGCTGCCTGGCAGTGCCCTGAAGCAGCAAGAGCCCCAGCAAAACCCAGGCCCCAAGCCCAGCCTCACGTGCTCAGCCCAGCCGTGTCCCAGAGCAGCTGCATGCATCGTGGGGGGGTCGGTTCTTCACCATACGGGGGCAGCTGGAGGTTTCTCCTTGAGCACCATTAACATACATTCAGCTGAAGCTCCAGCTCCCCTTGAGCTATTGTGCTCACACCTCTGAAAATACCCAAATCCAGCATTTCCACCCCTCTTTTTGAGACAGGGGATCTCCCTGTTAAAAGAGATCCTAAGAATATTCAGGCCGGCTTTGATCCTACTGATGTTTCAGGTGGAGAAATTCACAACATGGCCTCATACAGCCTTCTCTGGCCCATTGCAGCCCAGGAACTTGCCGCCACCACCCACTCGAGCGTAACACCGAACCAACAGCACTTATCCTTCTAACCACAAACGAAACACCTACCTTCTTCCACGTACTCCTCTTCACAGAGCACATGTGTGCACAGGAGAAAGGAAAGGGAAAGAAGACGCAGGTTATTGAAGCTGCTCTGATCATTTCTTAGCATCAGTCTCGGGGCTGCTGTGGATGCTCCACGTCCCCTTACCTTCCTGCTCCCTGCAAAGTACGACACAAAGTGCCCCAGTTACAGCAATCCTCTGCAAAGGAGCTGAAGTTTCCTCAAGCTGGGTCCCACTTTCCATAGTGGTGGGCAGTGGCTGCTCAGCAGGCTGCGTGTGCCGTGCTGTAAGGTGGCAGTGGGGACAGGCCAAGACCCCCATCCTCCAGCAGGCTGCAGATATCGGGCAGCCTGCAGTGCTCAGCTGGCACTCCGATGGTGGTCAGAGCCCAGGACCATTTCACCACTCGAGAAGGTGGTCTGAAACTCTAGGAATGGGCAGCCTACATCTCACCTCTGTACCAGAGTCCTTTCCTGATTTAAGGAAAACACGTCGTCTGTCCTCAGATGTGCCAAGGGAAGCTGAGCACAGGGTTCAGACCCATTGCCGGGCATGCAAGATTTTCTTTGTGCAAGATCGTTATATTTAAGTGGCACTTAAATATCAGAGAAGGACTCAGATCTAATTTTTCTGGTGGTGAATGAGAAAATAGCAGCCATGTTTGGACCAGTCCCTGTAGCCACATGGCTCCAACTTCAATGCCCTTCTCTTCAGGCGTTCCAGCAGCCCTCACCAGCAAAACCTGCCCTCAGATTTGGGCCTTGTTGAGATGCTCAGGATGCTGCGGTAGGACCCCATCAGCAACACACTGATGGAGCCAGCCTTTTCTCAGCTCCATCCCATTGATTTAGAGCACATAATTTTTATGGCAGGGTCTATTCCTTTGCAGAGCATTTGCTTATTGGCTACTGATGCCAAACTCCCCACTGCGGGGATATTAGAATCATCACAGCAGTGATGACAATGGGCAGGGGGGATCCCAAAGTGCTTTCATGCTGGGTGCTGGGGCAACAACCACAGCTGAGCCCCCCCCATCAGCACCTCTAAGCAATGCTTGACCCTGCAGGAAGACAGGAATTGGGAGAGAGAAAGGTGTTTAAAAACACACCACTTACTGCTCATACTCTTCGATGACCTCTTCAGAGTCCGACATGCTTGGTTATCTAGCAGAATTCAAGACAAGGTGGAAAAAGCGAGGGTTAGGAGCTGAGATAAGGACAAGCACAGCCTATCCTCCAGCACCCACAACATGGGCACAGTGATGCTGCATCTCTCCAAAGTACTTGGAGCTGGGAGCTGTCCCCAGCCGGGCTGTGGTGGCAATATCTCGGTGGAGATAAGGTCCCCCCGCTCCCCTCCCATCCCAGGATCACAGCTCGCCCAAATAAGAGGCAGGAGATTAGACACGGCCTCGTGCCATGCTGATAGCTGCCATCAGGAGCCACGTCTGGGACACACAGCTCCCCTTGCTGGAGCCATCCCAGGGTGCTGTGTTTGCTCAGGGCACGGTAAAATTACCCAATTATAACGTTCAGCTTGTTTTGCTTCCTGACTATTCTTAGCTCAGCTGGGATACGGAAACTTGCAGGGACATCCCATTATCTCCAATTTACAGCCGCAGCACAAGATCTCAGCGAGATCACCCGTCCCTCCAAGTGCAGAGGGGCAACCTGGGCTCAGCAGGGGCATTTCCCTCAGCGTCCTGTTCCCAAGGCTGAGCTTAGCTAAAGGGGACAATAATTCAGATCCCAGTTTAGCAGCAGGGCTAAGCGTAGCTAAAACCATGGAAATATCCATGCTCATCTTCCTCGCACACCTATCTCCCTCCCAGCCCACGGCTGGGTGAATGCCACCCATCGGCACTCCTTGCCCTGCTCCCACCCAATGCTGCAGCACAAGGTCGCGCAGCCCAGCCCCTGCACAGCCTGGCCACCCTGCTCCTGTGGGACCTCGGCGAGGCTGCGATGCGGCAGGACAGTGCGAGGCAGCTCTAGAAATAACCTCCATGTGCTGAACCACCTGTTCCCAGAGCAGCGCCGCTGCCCCGCTCCCATCGAGCGACTGGGAACAACTGGCCCTAGCTGCATCTGTTGGGCATTTATTACCCTGGATGGGTCGAACAGGCTTCAGGATTGCTTATTAAAGATGCTGAATCCGGGACTGGGACCCACAGGCATGGGGAAGATGCACTGCAGGAGGGATGCCTCAGCATACCACACGGCTGTCAAACCTCCCTCCTGAGCAATGACTCAGGAGTGCTTTTTGGAGACAAATGAAGTCAGAAGCCAGCCCTGTCTGTGCCAGGTTCACTGCCCCAGCTGCTGCTGTTGTCCCCTTCCCTCCGACGAACCCGGGGCTCAGCCCCATGCATTCCCCAGAACTCCCCATGCCTGGCCCTGCGAGGCACCGTCCTGCCACCCCAGAGTTTGGCCAAACCCTTTTATGTAGCCACTAGCAGCCAGGGCTTCATGGGGCCCTCACACAACACAGGAGCAGAGATCCCCTCCTGGCCACGAGGCTGTAAATGTGCATTTCTGGAAGTGTAGTTCTGCATTCCCATTCACCTCCTCTCTGCTACATCACCAGATCCCACCAAACATTTACTGAGGAACAGCAGCAAAATCAGGGCTGTTAACAGGGCACACAAGAAAAGCTAACGTTACACTGGAAAATGCCTCTAAGAAATATTTTTCCATCCTCTGTGCAGAAAATGGCACAGAAGCAGGATAAATCTTCCAGTTAAAGCTCTGAACACTTGTTCTGAAAGAAACGGGAGCATCCTGGCTCTGACGGTCCCTGTGGGCCAGTACGATGCTCCCAAAGCACCGCATCCCTCCTGTCCGCCCGGAGACACGGGGAGCAGGGATCTACGAGATCCCCCAAGGGCACCCAAAATCCTTTCCAGCCATCTTGTGTCACTCAAACAGCATTGGATGTGCTGCAGAGAAACCCACTGGAGAGGGCCCTGATGCTTTCCCCGGGGGAATGCCTTCACAGCAGAAACACATCCCAGTGAAAGCAGCTGGGCAGGGCCATCAGCCCCAAGCCAAATCCACGCCGAGCCTTTATCTCTTGGACTTTCACAGCAGCGCCCGAGCATCCCACACTGCCCCAGCCTTACCTCTGCTGTGGGGCGCAGGTGAGGTCCCACGGAGCTGCGGGGGAGCCGGCGGGTGTCTGGGGTGTGCTCCTTGGGGGGCAGAGGCTTTAAGGGGCCCCCAGCGCCCACCCCGGGGCGGGCAGCGCCGGCAGGAATGCGCCCGGCGCCCAGCAAGGAATGCAACACTTGTGAGCTGCTATTTTGGCAGCCGCAGCCCCGGCCCCCTCCGCGCTCCCCCTGCCCCCCCAGGAGCCCATATAAGCCCAAGCTATTGTGTGGCCTCAGAGATTTGCTATTTTAAACCCGCCGGACGGAGATACGTGAGTGCCCGAGGGGCTGACACAAGCCAGCCAGCTGTCACCTTCTAGGGCTGGGGACGCTGATAAGGCAGCGCCAGGGACCAGACCCTCCGCACCAAGATGCTGTCCTGTGAAGGTTCGGATTGTTTTTACACCCCCCCCCTTGAGACATCTGTCTCACGTTTTTGCCTTTTTTCCTCTTGCGAGAAGATGGGAAGCAAACCCTTCAGGTCCCAGTCCAGGAGCAGCCAACCAGGAGCTTCTTAGAAAGAACTTTTATTAGACAAAAAAAAAAAAGTCATAGAGGAAAACCAAATCCCTTCTAAAGCCCGACAAGCAAGATGAGACCAAGGGGCAGCAGGAGGGTCCCACACCGAATTTGGACACCGCAGTGGTTGCTGAAGGCACAGCCCCAGCCCGTGGCACAGCCCCAGCAGGATTTGAGCATCATGTTATGGGCTGCCCAAAGTACCTTGTGCCCCCCCCAGGGTGGGCACAGCAGCCGGGGAGCATGGGGACCAGGTGGCTTTGGGGTCTGCATCACAAAGGGCTCCAGGGGAAGTGTGAGAGGGGAACAGGGCTAGCAGAAGGGACCCAGGACAGGGCTCCCAGCTCCACGCAGCCCCACAAGTAGGTCTGTGGCCAGCCTGCCCTCCGCATAGCACTCAGCAAAAGGGGTGACTGCTTGCAGGGGACGGGAGTGGTGGAGAAGGACACATTTGAGCTGTGTGCTGGAGGGAAGCACCAGTGCTATCAGGTCCACCTGCCCTCCACGGGGTCTTCAAGCTAGGCTGGTGCATGAGCAACTTTGCAAACAGTGTTTTAGGGGGTTAGGTCCCCTCCAGCAGTCACAGCTTGGGGAGAGGATGACACCTGCCTGCACCCCCACCTCACCCCACACTCAGGGATGGGCACGGTCCATGGGTGGGCAGCCAAAACTCCCCTGGCCCGGCAGCCTCTCACCCCGCAGCAGGATCTGGCTGCAAGGTACACGCACAGGCTGTTCCCCTTAGCAAGCACAGTTTGGGGCACAGCCAGGGATTAGGAGCAGAATGCCAAAATGTTGCAGGGAAGAGAGGCAAGAGCCTGCCTTCAGCACCCGCGGGGAACCTCCAGGCCAGGATATTCCTGGAGAGGCAGGGAGTGAGGGTTGGGGACGCGGGGATGGGATTCCAGCCTTCTTCCTTCCCAGCCCACAAGCAGAGGACCCTGGCCACCCCGTTCCACCCACACGTGGCAGTGGGGACTCTCATGGCAGTGGGCAGGGCCGGCATGGATGATTGGGCAGGGCCAGGCTTTGATCTTCAGAGCAAACCAGTTTTTCCCAGATCATCTGATATTATTGCATATGATATTATTGCAGCTGGAAGAGAAAGTGAGAAACAGTGAGGCCGGGGCTGAGGCTGGGGGTGATGCACGGGCGAGCAGGTCCCAGTTCTGCCCCAGCTCAGAGCAGTTTTCAGCGCAGCTCCACGTCTACCTTGGTGCCTGCAGGGGCGTCTCTGGGCTGCTTTACCCAGACATCACGCTTTGGCAGGCTGTTTATTTTCCCGATGTCCTGCAAATAAGAGAGCCGTGAGTGGCACAAGAAGGTTTTCTCCATGCATCATATGCATCATTGCCTTGCTGCCTGTAACCAGCCCTCAAAGTATGATTGCCCCAGCTAAAACCAGCCAGCCTTGAGATCCTACACCTGTAGACCCCAAAAACCAAGTGCAGCTCCAGCCCGCAGAGGTGAATGGCAGCTTTATTACAGGAAAATACAAGGGAAAAAAAGCCTTACCCAGGAGTGACCCCAGGAGCAAACCCTTTCCCAGCAGCCAGAGCCAGCTCAGCCTCCCGGCACAGACACGTTTGGGCAGTGCTAATCCCGGAGCTCAGCACCGGGGTGCCCAGGCTTGCCCACCCCAGCTGCGGGGCTGGGCTGGAGCTGCCCCTCCTCTACCCACACAGCTGCCACGAGCAGCGGCAAAATCTTATTGCTTTTCGGGGTGACACCTGCCCAGCATTTGTCCTGGCTGATTCTCTCCTTTCCAAGTACAGTGAGCTGTCTTGAGGACAAAGGGTCTCCTGCCCATCTCCCTTTAATCCACATCCCTGGAGCAGCACCTGAGTCTGAGTCCCCACAGCCAGGCACTTTGTCCCCCTGGCTGTGGGACCCCCTGTACTGGGGGGCTGGGATCTGCACCAGGACGCAGATCAGGCCCAGTACTCAGCAGGACCTCTTGGTGCACACCAGGTCTCAGGGCCAGGCTGGATGGGGCTTTGAGCAGCCTGGTCTGGTGTGAGGTGGTGTGCCCACGGCAGGGGGGTTCGAATTAGGTGGTACTTGAGGTCCCTTCCCACCCAACTCATTCTCATTCTGTTTCCAGGCCCCACAGAGCTCGGTGGGTAAGCAGTGAGCATACAGCTCATCTCCCAGCGGCCTGCAGGTGGCAGCTGAACCTATGACCCGAAGCTTCTCTCAGACCCTTTAGTGGGTTCAACCGGGGGTTTTTCAAACCCTCCAAGGCCCACCTTCCCCAGATGCAGGGGGGTGTCCCACCAGGCTGCCAGCTGCCAGGACTTGAGCCCGAGCTCTTGGCACAAGCTGGTACCTTGCTCTTTTCCTCCTTGGCAGGCTCCTGAGTTCGGCTGATCCACAGATTAATGCGGGATGTCACCGACCCCGGGATCTTCAGGTTGTCCTGTGGCACAGATAGGGACACCACGGTTGCAGCACCAGCTCTCCCATTGCACGAAGGCAACCCAGGACAAACCCCAGGGCACAGGGAGACGGGACAAGCCTGCAGCAGGCAGAGACCAGCCCACACCTTGGCTCCCTCCCAGCTCCCCAAATACCAGCACATCGGCACAAACCCACACACTGCCGGAGCACAGTTTCGGTGGCTCAAGCCCAGCCCTGCTCACACAACAACCACGAAACTCCCACCAGCAGCCTGCCACAGTGTGCATTGGTACCCAAACCAGGGAGGATTTGCCCAAAAAGCTGGTGCCTGCCCTGGCACAGGACCCCCCCCCCAGCGACTCCTGCCCTCACCTTCCTGGCTGCGAGCGGCTCAGCCTTGCTGGGAGCGCTGGCCTCAAAGAAGTTGCGCTTGCTGGCCACCCCCTCCGAGGTCACCACGAGGCTCTTCTGAACAGTCACGGAAGATCTCACCGACCCCGAGCGCTGCGAGGAGAGAGGGCTGTGAGCAGGGGCCGTGCTGCACCCCAAGGGGTGAAGAGCAAAGCCCTGGGTCAGCTCCTTCCCTGCCCATCACCAGCTCATGGGATTGCCCACCAGGACCATGCAGCATCCCCATGACCCTCTCCAAGGGATATCCCCTCTGCTCCTATACCC